>NC_134536.1:50193257-51420757 GCF_050624435.1 Tenrec ecaudatus
TGTCATATTGAAGAAGGAAACAAATGCAAGCCTGCAGAGCAGCTTGTGACACTTCTTGGCCAAGCTGTATAGATATAATTTTACTGTCTAGTCATGGTTGGAAACAGATCTAGAAAGAGAGTGATGTAGCCCAAGCCTCTCTGCTTACTACACAGCCTTGAAGAGCCATTGCCCACGAAGGAGGAATCGCTTGTGTGAATTTTAAAACAGAAACTTGGGGTTCTAGTAAATGATGCGGAGCCCTGATGGCTGGAGTCAGCTGCTCCCATCAATTGCTCAGTGGGAGAAAGATGTAAGAAGGTGCCTAGTTAATGGTCTGATGTGGGAGTGCTAGGAAATGAACACATTGCTAAAGATTGAAATACTAGGGAAAGGATTCCTTCTAATAATACTTTGTACTAAAATACTTTTGCCTGCTTATGCTAAAATTTGACAGTTCACTGATCTTTTTGGACGCAAAATTTCAAATAAGCAAATATCTAACAATATACTACTGCTTGTGAGAGCAATATTATTTAACACTATATAGTTTAACAATGTAATTTAACATAAGAACATAAGAAATTATCATAGATAATAAAATAAGGCAAAATGCAAGTATTAAAAAAATAAAAATGTATACCAAAGAGATAGCCCTCAATGGAAAAAAAGTAATTTTATAATAATTTTATAAAAATATTCTACTTTTTACTTTTGTAAAGAACACTTAACTTGAGTTTGTGGGTGGCTTCAAAGAATATGTGAACCCTTTGAAATTAGACACAAAGTTTTGGTAGAAATGTGGGTGTGCACATATGTGTACACACTATGTGTGTGTGCATTTGGGGCAAGGACAGGGCATGAGCGTTAGTGTTGTGAACTCCAGACAAAAATCAGGAAGTAGTGTGTCATTGATATGAATGCTTCTAATGAATACTAATGAATTAATTAGTAAACTTAACTAGATAAATTCAAGGTAAAATTGACTAATAAATTATTCTGGAGAAAGTTGTGCTTCTGCTATTGGCATTCTGTGTAATATTTACCATCAATAATAAATCAGTTTATATCACATTATATTGAAAATACATAGAAGTGCTTCAAAAAGTATAAGAGATAACAACAATAATAGTAATTATAGAAAAGTATTGCTGTGCCGTTAGGATTTAAGCTTCCTAGTACTTCATCATCAGTAGTTAATGTTGAACTTCGTAATCTGATAATATTTTAAAAGATAACAGCACCCAGTCCATTTTTAATTTCCAATCCCCAATCATGTTACCTTTAAAGTCTCTCTGAGCGAGCGTCAGAGGAGGCAGAGTGGAGAGGTTAGGACATGCGGGTAGCATCATGGTTATGCATCGGACTGCTAACCACACCATCAGGAGCTTGCAACCAGCAGCCACTCAAGGACATAAAGATGAGGGTCACTGTGAGTCAGAAACAACTCAGTAGCAGTGAGTTGAGTAGAGAGTTAAGACTTCCCCCTTCATCCAATAGAAATTAGGCCACCCATGAGTGAAAGCCAGGAGAGCAGGAATGTGGTATTTCTGTTCCTCCTCTGAAAGATGCTCTTAGGAGGAAAGTAATGCAGAGCCAGGAATCCCACAATTACTCAGCAGTACAAAGAAGCCCTCTTCCCAACTGTCAGTAGCATCCAAGGAAGGAATCTGGACTTCCAGCCCCCTGACAAGAATGAGACATTTCTTCCCAAACTCTGCTGAGGCAGCTGAGGCTGAATATTTAGATACACTCTGGAGCACTATCTTTAATGTCCACATTTTAATTTAAAATCATTCATAGATAGAACCAGGAACACCATAATCTCAAAGAGTAAAGATAATAGATGCCAATACTGAGATAACGAAGAATGATCTCACACGGGGCTAAAGCAACTATCATAAAACATGCTTTAAAATTGCGAACTTGCTTGAAACGAATTTTAAAATGAAACGTGTCAGAAAAGTAACAGGAGGTATAAAGAACACCAAAAAGGAAACTCTAGAACTAAAAAATTGTGTAGCCCAAATAAAAACCTCAGTAGACAGGTCAACAGCAGAGGGAACATTTGAAACCAAAATACGAAGTAGCACACTAGAAATTATTCAATATGAATATTACTCAACATGTTAACATTAGTAAAATCTTTTAAAAGTGAGTTTTAAAAAATGAATAGAGGAGATATTTTGAAGTTTCAAAAACTTTGAACTTCCTAATTTTTAAAATTTATTTTATTTTTTAAAGTTAGGAGTCAATACATATATCTTATCATTCCATAGTTCAGTCACGTCACGCAGTGTTGTACGATTGCTGCCACTGTCAGTTTCCAAACATTCTTTCCTTCCTGGACTCCTTGAGATCATCTCCCTTTTACCCCCGCCCCCCACCCCCACCCCCAATCACTGTAACCCCGCCCCCTCCCAGAAACACATGTTCTACTTGCGGTCCCTATAGGTTCGTCAATTCTGGGTTTCATATACCAGAAAACATAAAACACAAATTCAAGAGAGTGACCTGAATGACATAACACATCTGAGATAAACGCTAACATGACAAACAACAAACTACAGAACAACTCCCAGCTTTTGTTAAGATGGTAAGGTAATAGGAGTAACTAAAAATTCTTCCCAGGGATTTCAACACAACCTGCCTTCTGCTTTTCTCATAGCAGAAAACTCATGTTCCTATATTAGTATGTAAACACTATAAATGTTGGTTTTCAAATCCATTAATGTTGTAGTCCCATTGGAAAGAATAAAACCCAATTCAAACTCACTGCTGTCGCATCAGTGATGACTCTTAGCGCTCCTTTCTGGCAGGGTGGAACTGCCTTCTTTGAGTTTTGGGGGCTGTAACAGTTCATGGGAGTCGAGAGCCTGTCTTGCTCCAGAGGAACCCGTAACCTTGAGGACTGCAGCCCAAAGAGCCTCCGCTGTGCCGACAGAGGTGATGACAGAAGGGAAATGTCCTATCATTTAACATCCTTTATTGGAACTCTAGGCTTTTTCACTTAAAAGAAAACCTCCCACCTGAGACAAGCCGGTCTTGTTTATTTTAATTTCTGGGTGTACCGGGTTATGCATTGGAACTGCAAGATCGCAGCTCCCAAACCACAGCTGCTCTGTGGGAGAAAGAAGCACGCTCTCCCCCCCATAAAGATTTACCATCTCAGAGCCCCCAGGGTCAGTTTGACCCCGTCTCAATGACAGTGGGTGAGCACCCTAGAGATAGTTTATTTTTAAAGTTGAAAAGTCTCTCATGATGTGAGTTAATATCCTAGAATTGTAGATGATGGAATAGTCAGTCAATTGGGAATGAATTAGGCTGTTGATCACGCTGAGATAAACAGCCCCTGTCTTAATTATGCAGTTCTGCTACACTTATCGTTGGCTAGAGGGATGTGTTAATGAAATTGGAGTCATGGGTTCAGCTAGCAAATGTTAACATTGTTCCATGATTATAGCATCTACCTCAAATGATTCAGTTCACATAGATCATAGTTAATATCCTAAATATCATTGGGTGCAGTTTTACAAGAGGAATAAAGTTTACTCCTTAGGCATATAAACCGAGCAGTCACTCTACAGATACACTGTGTATTTCTCAGAGTATGGCCCTGTAAATAATGCACAAATAGTGGATGGAAATGACAAAGCTATGTTAATAATTTTAGGTTGTTGTACATGCCTGTATTACTACAGGCATGCATACCTATGCCCACTAGGCATGTCTCATGATATTTCCAGAAGTGCATTTTGTCCTATTCACCCTATCTCTTATTTTTTTAACATTTCTTTTTATATTATTTATATAATATAGGTATAAGCCATGGTCTAGAAGTCATGGATAGAACTTGGCAGTACTTTGGTAATCACAAAATAACCATGCGAGAGTGTTCATTTGTTTTGGGACAGTTCCAACACAGACATGAGAGTGATAGAGTTCCTAATAACTGAACTACACTGTAGGTACATTCTGCCAGAGATTTGAGAAAGAGAGGCTGCATGGGCTGCATAGGCTGGTTCAACAACAGGGGGTGCTGTTACCAGCATTTTCCCAGGTTCCATGGTTCCGTGGCAGGATGGGTAGGTATGGATGTGCACTGCTCAGCCTCTATGGGGCTCACAGGCAGTCTGCCTCACATCATTTGAACAAGGGTCTTTGGGCCCCTCTGTGCCCTTGGCTCTCACACCCACACCAGGGCATTTGCATAGTGAGAAACTCAAATGGCCCAAGCATAGGCCCTGACCAGCCCAAGCGGCCTCCTAGTTCTTGCCTGTACAAACCTACTAACCTCCTGGTCTAGGGCAGGCTACAGTGCTAAGGTTTTCCTCAGATTAGGAAACATTGTTTCTTCCAGCATTGGAGAACAAGGAAGGATTCATGATGGAGATGGGCTCCTTTAGAACTCCAGGGTAGACTGAGGATGGTATGCTTCTGGTACCCAAGCCTCCTTGTCAGTGAGTACCCAAAAACGTAGCATTAAATTCATTAACTAGAGAGAAATATCACAACTGAAGTCATCAATGTGTGCAAAGCTATTGGTATGGCATGTTTATAAAAATCACTAATGGATTTCATAGTGTTCAAAAACATCTAAAGCCTATTTGCATGTAGTACAATATTCAATTGCAAGAAAAAAAGAAAAATGACTTTTATATTGCATATTAATTATAACCCACCTGGTAATATCCATTCTGGGAGTATGAGAGGTCAAAAACAGTGTTATCTAAAGGGCATTAACAAACCAACCTGAAAAGAAGATAATCTGGTCACTTCTATGCTATAAGGCCAGGTTGACTTTTGATCTGGCGTCCTTGAATAGCTACCATCAGTTGGAGCACATGACGCCTGTCAGATGCACTCGCTTTGAAAAGGGCATGAGCTATAGCGATGATCCTGATGTTGGAGCCTACATTCCTTCCGCTTTGTATGAGTGAACAATGATAGTAAGATAGTACAGTCTAATTAGTGATAATTGTCTTTTTGATGTAAATCATTTAGCAAATTCCAAAGTAATCCTGAGAGGATCTAAAGATAATAGATGATTCAGTTTTACATTGAACAGGTTCTCAGCGAAGCTATTAAAATTTAATTTAAATCTGAAGTGTCATTATGCATACCAAAATGTTGTGTGTTTTGAATTGGACCCCCATCGAGTGTAACTGTGAAGAAGTTCAGATAACTTGTCTTCTGATCTGTGATGTGTGAATTTAGTATTAAGCATTATTCTTGACTATTTATATCCTGATTCTGTTTGTCACAGCTTTGGCCGAATTACTTGAGAAATATGTGTTTCATCTTTCTGAAACTTCATCTGAATGCTACTTCCCATCAGTGGAATATTCAGGTACCTTTTAAGTAATTTTGTATTTTCAGAAGTCAATGGCCAAATAAGTCATTTTTTTCAAAGAGTGTGTAATTACATTGTAAATATGCACAATTTTATCCTCACTTTTAAGGCTCTCATGTGGCGTTACCTTTGTTGCCGATACCAGTCTCTTCTCCCTGCTGTGCTTGAGTTTCACACAACACTGACTTTTCCTTGAATTTTGTGTGTCTGTTGGTTTTTAATTCTGCCGGCTAAGAAGCCTAAGGAATTCAGATTGCGTATAATAACCCTACTAATTTTACCTTCCCACACTATTTTATCTGTTCCCATGTATTCATGACTTCCGAATGTCTGCCAGTTATCTACTGTAAACTTCAATCTCCACAAGATGGTATTGGTGGGTGCCTCATTGGCAGAATTTTCAGCTTCCATGCAGGAGACCCTGGTTCAATACCTGGTCAGTGTATTTCTAGTACAGCTACCCCTTGTCTGTAAATAGAAGCCAAAGAACACTTTGATGATCTACTTTGACAAACCAGCCATTAAAAGTCCTCTGACTTACAAAGGTATGATCCACAACTGATCTTGGGACTGTCCCAGGACCAGGAAGCATTTCATTCTTTTGTGTATGAGTTCCCATGGGCCAAGGGTTGACTCTATGGCAGTTAGCAACAACAACAACAACAACAACAAGTAAACATCTCTCTCCTGCTCTCTTGTCTCCCATCTCCATGTGTACTACCAAGAGGAGCTGAGGTTAAACAAGCATCAACATGAATGTAACGGTGACAGCTATGCGCCCCACAGGGAATGCACCCTCGATGTCTTCCTGAAGTAGGTCAGGATGGCGTGGAGTAGCATCTCAATCAAGTCCAATGTGCATGGGTTTGAGAAGCGCCGTGTCTCCAGCAAATTAGAAGATGAAGATGACATTGGTGGGAAATGGAGAGTGCGTGGCCAGGCAGAGGGAGCCACCACGGGAATACGGTGTACAGCAGGGCGCGGGCAGCTGAATGAACCATCGAGCATAAGGAAGGGTGATTGGAAAATCCCCTTTCAGATTGCTGGCAGTGTGTGTGCAGGTGAAAAGTCAGGGAAAGGCCATAGAACACCCCCCGCCCGCCCAACCCCATCAGCTTGAACTTGTACAGCAGCCCGTGCTTCCTCTCCTGGGAACACAGACCAGCATCACACGCAGGAGATCCCACTAGTCCGTGACACCCATCTCTCCCGTGACCGGAAAAGGAACGACTTCTATCTCACTCTTAGCTTGGAGATTACTCCCTATGCCCATCCAAAGGCACCTATAAGGATGCGTGAGCAGTGGTGTTTTCTGGAGAAGAGACTGCTCAGCACCAACAAGAGATTCATCGGTGGCCCAACTCTCCCGGTGCCCTCTGTGCAGCAAGCCTCTGCCAGAGAATGCTTTGGAGAATGCTTCCAACAGAGGCCCTGCACTCACAGACATTGAGATTGTAGAAGCCTCTATAGAAATCTTGTGTTGGGGTTACACATACCCCACTTACATATCTCCTTTTGTGGAAAAAGGAGATGCTCACTTAACACAATGAAGACATATTGGCCTAGTGCCAACAAGTGGCTTTCTACAGAGAAATTAGCTTAGTGTGATAACAGAGGTTAAAATAAACCATGTGATTTTATTTACCTTAAAAAAAAACCACCTAATAAACATCACCTCCCAACAGAACCTCCCAAACTCAAATTGTCCAAATGGGACCTCAGTAAATCTTACCATATTGATACATGCTCTCCTCCGTCAATGTCTGTCTGTCTGAAAAGGCAGTGCAATCAGATACCATCTATTCCCAGGTAGAAATGCAGGAGCAGCTATGACTTACTTGAGTCAACAGTTTACTCCTGATCACTGAATCCTATATATCCATCTCTACTCTTTATTGTGTAAGATCAGTCCACCACCAACTCCTCTCTAAGATTTCTCAAGAGCTGTAGAGGGCTGTACACTAATGACTCGGTCAATGGTTCATATCCACCAGCTACTCCCTGCTGGGATAAAGATGAGTGTGTCAACTCCTATTAAGAGTGAAAGTCTCAGAAAGTCACAGCGGGCAGTTTTACCTTGTCTTATAAAGTCACTCACTGTAAGTTAGAAATGACCCAGTGGCAATGAGGGTGAGACTGCTCTGATCCAGTCACCTCCTACGCATAAGATCACCATTAACAACTGCATAATATCTAAGCTTCTTGGCCTGGTGCCCAATGTCTGTCCTGAAATTACCCCATTGTCCCCTCCTTTCTCTCTGGCATCATTCTTTCTCTCTAGTTTTCACATATATTTTTAGGAACACTGGACTGTTTTCAACACTGCCTCCATCTACATAGTCATTCACTTATTCAACAAATATATATTATTTACCTACTCTACCTACTGATCAGGCATTCTGGTTGCATGGTGGCTTATATGTTCAGCTGTTAACACAATGTCAGACAGTTTCAAACCACCAGCTGCTCTGCAGGAGAAAGATGAAGCGTTCTACTCCCATAAAGAGTTGCAGTCTTGGAAACCCACAGGGCAGTCCTGTAAGGGTCCCGCAAGTCAACCGACTCAATGGCCGTGAGTTTGTTTTTGGTTTTAAAATGGACTGCTTTTCTAGGCACTGGAACATGGCATCGAGCAAAAGAAGGGGACAAAAATCTTGCTGTCATTGACTTGGTGAGAAGGGTTTTCAAAGTCATTGTAGGGTTAGGAACATAGGGGTGATATGCTTTGATTTACAATTTTAAAAGATCAGTAGGATTCTCCGGTTAAATAAGACCTAAGGGAGGGCAAAGATAAAGCAAGAAGAAGATGAGTTAGACTCTTGCAACCATCCGGATGAAAGGGGTGATGGTTTAGATGAGGGAGTCCGCAGTGGAGCACGTGAGAAGTGCTTGTATTCAAGATACACTTTGAAGAAAGAGCAAACAGAATTGGGCAACAGACTGAATTACGGGGATCAGAAAAGGAGAGGAATCAAAGGACACGCTAAGCGATTGGCCTGAGCAGCGAGATCAGTGGTTCTCAACCTTCCTAACCCGCGACCCTTTCACACAGTTCCTCGTGTGCTGGTGACCCCCAACCATAAACATTATTTTCGTTGATACTTCATCACTGTCATTTTGCTACTGTTATGAATCAGGCGACCCCTCTGAAAGGGTCCTTGGACCCTCAAAGGGGTTATGACCCACAGGTTGAGAACCGCTGAGCTAAATGGATATAATTGCCATGTAATGAAATGGATGAGAATGGGGAAGGATAGGTTTGAGGGGTAGGTTAGGGCTCACTCACATATAGTTTACATACTAGTTAGATGTTTATCTAAAAATAGTTTGTAGATGCCGTATATATGAATCTATATTAAGGGTAAAACTGCGGGCTGGAAATACAAATTACTAAATCATCAGTGTGCTATATAAAGCCAACAGCACATTTCATCACCACCTCATATTCTGACATATTACAGCCTTGCCATACTCTGACTTAATGTCTAACTGGTCATGTGATTTAAGTTCTATAAGGTCGTTTCTTACCCATAACTATATATCGTACACTTAGAATAACAGTCTCAATGTTTTCAAATTAAAAAAATAAGGGAGGAGGCCTTTATTTACTGTACTGAGGAGTTTATTCTTAATTTAATAGACAATAGAGTAAGCCATTTTAGAGTTCAGAGCAGAAGCTTCGTTTGATTCATCTTAGATGAGGAAGATTCCTTTGGTCACTGTGGAAAAGATAAATTGTAATGCACAACTGAAATCTGTCACAGGGCAGCTATCTGATAGGTAGGGGGCAGGGAACACGGAGGGATGAAAGTGGTGCGGGCCCACTGCGTTACAGCAAAAGATAATGCCAAGTAACCCCCCTCTTCCCAGGGTGGTGTCATGAGTTTGCCATTTACTGAAGGAGCCATCAGACAAATGCGTGACATCTATTCAAGGTATATAGCATGTAAGTCATATTTTCATACAAAGAACTAAGGGAAAACATGTATGCTTCCAATCTGACACAACGTGTCTTTTAGCTTCTTTTCTTTTATATCACTGCGCAAGCATTTACTGAAAACCAACACATAGAACCTTTGCTTCTACTGTTTTTTATTCTGAATGGAGTCTTTCTCCCCAGTGACACCACATGTTAGCATGCAACACAAGCGTGACGTTCTAGCTGGAACGACACCTTCCCTCCTACTTTGAAGCAGAGGAGCTTCACCCTTCTACATCTGTTGTATTTGATTGGACTGTATTTTTGGTATTTATAATATCTTATAAGACACATTTAAATTGTTCCACTAGGTTTCAAACTCCATTGAACTTGAATGCATTTTATGTGTGTTTATTGAATTAGATATGCATACTGTCATACAGAGCATCACTGTTCTCACAGCTAGATTTCTGACACCATTCAGAGTATTTTGATATAAGTTAACACAGGAACACATGTCAGTTATTTGTACATAGTGCCATCTAATGTAAATGTTGATAAGGAATACGAATATTAGGAGAATGTGAAAACACGAGATTGCATCATGCAAAAGCTAGGTAAGGAATGGCTATCTATGGCTAATCTCCTGTCAGTCAGGTATTGTGCTGAAGCACCTCATATAATTTGTATCATTCAGTTCTAATCCCCTTTAAAATGAGGACTCAGGGACCTAGGAGGAAAACAGAGAAGTTAGAAGAAAACTTTGAAGAAAAACATTTGTGAAGAAAACTATAAATCTATGAATGAACACAAAAATGCATCTGCAAAACACATAGGATATAATGATTAAGTATGTAAGACAGAGAGTGAATGAATGAGAAGTAATAATTAAGGAGATTTGCATGTCCACAGTAGGTAGGTATTTTTAGCCTTAAGTATACTCATCTTTAAGTTCTACACCATTCTTTGGAACATTGTTCTGATTGGTCACACTTTCTGTGGACAGCATGCATAAAAGGGTAGAGTCATGCTAGTGCATTGCTTCAAGCCTCAATCAAACCAACATTTAGTGCCCCCGTTACATTTCCAAATTGTGCCGAGCAAGGTCTCAGATGATGACTTTATTGAGCATGTTAACTGCGCAGACAGACCCTAAATGTGAATTTAAATTCCTTAAAGGCTGCGGCTGAGCAGCTATTCGCTGGAGTGTTACGAGCACATAAGGAAGTAAAGCAGCTCCCTATTGATTTATTAATATGTATTATTGTGATATGTTGATCTTATTGCTGATATTGTTTTCCTCCCAAGAGCATCTTCATTTTTTATCATTTATCTCTTTGGCTGGTGGAATAATGATTTGCTATTATAAAATTTCTCTAAATTTACTTTAAATAAACAAAAGCCATGTTTTGGTATAAAAGATGTTTCCAAGCAAATGCTGGGTAGATACAGTCAATGTTTTTTCATGTTTCTTGAAATGAGAAATTGATTGTCCTTTTAAAAATGACAGCTTTCTATACCCTAAGGTAGCTGAAATTAGAATAACACAATCATCCATCTGCTGTTAGTTTCCTCAGGATTTCAAGCCATTATACAATTTGCAAATCTGGAAAAATCAAATTAGTTTGGCTGTTTATCCCCTTAAAGAAAGAAGGGAAGAACAAACAGATTAAGCTCTGCACATTTGCAGTTTGTAAATCCATACAGGTATCTTTCCAAATCTTAACAGATGTTAACTTTTTGTCAGCCCAATTCCCTGGAACAAGTTGGAGATTTTTTTCCTCTACTGTAATTGCTTCTTTGAAATGATAAATTAAGTAGCCCTATCAGGGGAGTAGATATGTTAATTTTATCTCTTTTTTTTCCTTCACCATGCTAGTTAATCAAAAGGTTGGGAAAATGTTAGAAAATTTTACATCTTCTCATAATTATTTGGCTATTAAAATATGATTGTGTTCTTTTATATTTGTGTGTGGATATGCTTCAATATATTTTATACTTCTTTGTGCATACCTTGCATGTATAGATTATGGTTATAAGTCACAGTGCTCAGTATGCGGGGGCTGTATGTTCACCTATCTCTTAGGCTTTCATACTGTGATACAGTGGTAGCTTATGTGCTGCTCCAATACTGGAAGCCGCAACACTGCTTTTCAAGTAAGAGCAGGTCACCGTGGTGGAAAGGCTTCAGGTGCATTTCCATATGAAGGCAGACTAGGAACAAAGGGGATCTGCTCTCCAAAAGTATCCAATGAAAACCCTGAATAGATCCTAATAGCATATTTTCCAAGATCGTGCCAGAAGATGAGCCTCCTAGGAAAAAGGCATTCTAAGTACACAATGATGGCGGCTGTGGGCTCAAGCACTCCAGTGATAACGAAGAAGACCCAGAGCCAGCCGCTGAATAGTTGACTTACAATTGGAGTCACCGTGAGTTTGAACCAACTCACCGGCAGCTCACACTGACAGCAACGTAGAAAATACAGCAGAGAGAAGAATAGAGTATATGCCTGGAATGGTGGATGGAGTACATCGCAGTATATAATGAGGTGGAAATGAAGTAGCAATGGAATACACGGGTGTTTTTCGTGTGACTCCTCAGTATGTCCTGGGTTCTTGTCGCACGAGGAGTGCTGTTACACGTGCCAAGGGAAAACGTGATCGGCGTGGCCTGGTCCCATCATGGAAGATAAGAGCAGGAAGTATGAACAGAGCGGGAGGAGGGGCCCACGTGCTGGGAAAATTAGAGGGAAAGAAACAGAAGGAGAGGCACAGGGGACCTTCTTCAAAGGTCTGAGGCTGTTGGTAGGTGCCGGATGTCCAGTCAGTTCCAGCCCCTAGTGACCCCGTGCGCAACAGCGCAAGCACCGTGCCTGGTCCGGTCGCTCACACTGTTCCGGAGCTTGAGCCCATTGTGGTGGCCACGGTGTCACCCTTCGCCTTGAGGGCCATCCATTCCACTGCTCCCCTGCTTTACCAAGCACGGTGTGTTCAAAGTATGGAAGACATAGTCTTCCCATCCTTGCCTCTGAGGAGCCATCTGGCCATACTTCTTCCAAGCCAGATCTGTGTGTCCTTTTAGCAGTCCATGGCACGTTTCAATGTCCTTTCCCAGCTCGCCCATTGAAATGTGTCGATTCTTCTTCAGCCTTCCTGATTCAGTTTCCAGCTTTCACATGCGTATGAAGCAACTGGAAATATCACGGCTTGGGTCAGACACCTTAGTGCTCAAAGTATCATCCTTGCTTTAAGGAGAACTTTATATATAGATATATGAATTCTTCCCAAATAGCCCCGATTATACCTACCAAAACGAGATTGAGATTCTTATAATAGTTTGCTCACAGGATATTGAGTTTTATGTCAGAATTGAATAAAATGGAGAAATGCAATCGCATTGAAAGAAGTAACAAAACTTACACACTGACTTGGGGGCAGGTAGGACAGAGAAAGCCATCCTGGCTTCTCTGGGGGCTGACTTCCCACAGACGCAGCGCGACTTCAGAGGGGAGTCAGTAAGCAGCCAAGCCGTAGCTGCTTCTCCAGCCATGGACTTGTCCTCCAGTGGAGAAATTCTTTACTCTTGAAAATTTATTTGTTTCCACACCATTAGCCAAGTGCCAGGCAGAAGAGATTTAATTTCTTCTGCTGCTACTGTCTCTGCTAGCTTTGGAAACCAAAAATAGAACAGAATGCAATACCAGTGCACACCGTCCATGCGAAAGAAAATTTCCACTCGCTTTGTTCTGCAACTATTATATTTATCATTGAAATATAATAACTATTATATAAATCTTTAATAATGTAATATATTAATGTTATCTTAGCGAAGCCCCAGTGATATAGTGAGTTACACATTGGTCAGCAGTGAGAAATCTTCAGCCACAACATGGGAGAAAGACGAGTCTTCCTCCTCCTGTAAAGAGTTTCAGTGTCTGAAACCCACTGCGGTGGTTCTACCTTAGGCTAGAGGGTCAGTGTGAGTCAGAATCAACTCGGTAACACTGAGAGAACGTTAGCTTGGATTGAATTAAGTGTTGTTAAGGTATAAGTATCGTGTTGCAGTGTCCTTGTTTGGTTGAATCTTTTTTCAACAACTTATTGGATTATGCTTTTCACAGTGGCTGCAGGAAGGGGGCTTTATATCTTCCACGTGTTATTTGATTTCAATATAAAGAAAGTCTTTTCAGTCTCTGTCTATTGGCTTCTCCACATTTCTTCTAGTTACCTTGTTGCCATTTTATTGGATTTCTATTCATTCATTCATTCATTCATTCATCTACTTCTCTGCTCGGAATTTTTTACCCCCCTATTAGTCTCCAAGCCCTGGTAGCACCCCAGGGGTTAGAGGTCCAGCTGCTAGCCCCAAGGTCAGCAGTTGGAAAGCTCCTGCCACTCTCTGGAGAAGGCAGGACTCCCCTCCTTAAAGAGTTAAAGCCTGGGAAACTCCGTGGGCTAGTTCTGATCTGCTCTGAGGCCACTGGGAGTCAGCATCGCCTCAGTGGCCGGAAGTGTAGTTTACTAGTATTCAAGGATACCAACAGAGGGCTAAATGTCGGGCTGCTAGCATAGAGATTTATGTGTGCTTCTACATAAATTTATGGGTTCAGAAGCCCTATTTAATCTCTATGAGGCTGAATAGATCCCATGACTGTAGGTTTGCTTATTTTGTATCCACTCATCCTGGCACCTAGTTTCCACATAGGACTGGTGACCAGCCATAGAAGTACCACATAAGTATCATCTATAGATAGCTCTTTTTAACGTTGTGTCACTCTTCCCCAACCCATTGTATTTGCCAAATTTTCGTATTGTATATAAATAAAGTTTAAAAATTAAAGCCTCTCCTTCAGGATATACTCCTAAACTATTTCTTGACTCCATGTCTGCTTTTAGAAACTTTACATTAGCTGATTCCAAGGGCTCAATGGAAAGTAAATGTCTAGAAAAGAACAATGGGATATATTTACTGATATGTTGAATGCAATTGATGTATGGATTGTAACAAGAGTGGTAAGAGCCCCCAAATAAAATGATTAAAAAAGAAAGAAAATACCTAAAAAAAAGAAGAAACTATATATTTTAATATCTCTCTCTCTCGATCTATCTATCTATCTATCTATCTATCTATCTATCTATCTCTCTCTCTCTCTCTCTCTCTCTCTCATGGAGGATTTTACATATACCAAAACGGGTTACATCTACTTACATCACTTTTAAAAACTTGTTTGAAGCTTATTTTGTCTATAATCTTGTAAACTTCTTTTTGGTCATAAAAATGGTGATTCTATTAAAGTGAAATGTGTAGGGTGGGAGATCAATTCCAAATGTAAATACATTTAAATTCTATTTATTTCTCTTTTTAATTGTTATAAGAATGAAGAGAACACACATTTACAATTTGACATTTTTTTCATGTATACAATTAAATAAAAATAAAACCAGATACATTGCTTGATGTAACATGGGCAAGCATTAACCATATCCATTGCCAATTTTTCTACTTCATAAACAAAAACTCAGTGCTACCTAAACAATGATTTCTCTCTTTCACCAGTTCTCCCTTCTGCTCACCGTCATCTCTATGAAATGTTACTCTCTCTCTACTTGCCTTTGTCAAAAAGAAAAAAAAAACCACTGCCACGGGGTCAATGCCAACTTATGGCCACCCTGGAGGACTGCGTGGAGCTGCCTGGGTGGGAGTGAAATCTCCATGGGAGTCAAAAGCTCTGTCCCCCCATGGAGGAACCGGTGGGGTCAAACTGCTGACCTTACCAGATGCAGCCCAACACGTTCATATTTGTGAAATCGTGCAGCATTTGATTTGGCCCTTTGTCAAGAACTAACTTAAGAAGTCCTGGCAATGCTCTCAGGTAAGGGTTGGACAAGATCAGCAGTTCAAAGCCATCATTGGCTTCATGGAAGAAAGCTGAGGCTAACTGTCGTTGTCCAAATCTACAGCCACGAAAGCCCTCTCGGGTCACCATGTGCTGCATCAACGCAATGGCAGGAGTTGGGTTAATTTCACACGGTCTCATGTTTTAAAAGTCCATTCAAGGTGCAACATGGATCAGAACTTTTTATTCTTTTGTTTGTGAGTCTCAACGTTAGTACAGAAGCTGTAGTTGTTAGGTGTCATTGTTTGATTTTGACTCGTTTAAAATGCAAATGACTGCATATTCCCCACCCAGCAATCTGATTCAACAATCTGGAAAAGTCTATGTATTTTTACTTCTACAACATTTCTCAGAGGACTTTGATATGCAGCCAGAGTTGGGAACCATTATCTGTTCAGAATGTGTAAAGTCAATTTTCATTCTAAAAAAAACTGATTAATACACTTTTAATTAGTACCTCACTATAACCCTAGAAAAATTGAAGGACTCATCTCAAATTACACAGGTCGCCCACTGGGGAAGGGCTCCATGACACCCCCTCCTTGGGAAACTCCTCTGACCTTGCTCCCTAATTTTATTCCACCTATGTTGATGTGAACTTCTGTGTCCTCTTCTGACCGAAGCCAACAGTATCTCCTCCTCCGTGCTACTGAGACGCTTGTCATGGGCCTGCTCTCCGCTCATTGCACCCACCTCCCCTATTGTTAAAATAACAATCCATTGTCCTTTTTCAGAAGGAAAACCTTAGTATTGCTGAAAGCTCACTGATAATAATGTGAAGATAAATGTTATCCACTCTGCTTAATAATTGAACTTACATTTACCAGATTTCTAAGGAAGCATAACCATGTAATCTTACTTAAAATTATTCATTAGTAGGGTTTAAAAAAATCACATCTTGTCATCATATTACATCAGCTGGGAACTGTTGCCATTGTGCTTATCCCCCCAACCTAGTAGCCAACCGTAGGCAATGTTTCCATGGCTATAGGAATTTATAGAGTCAGAATTTTTCATGTTTATTTTTTTGATGCTATGTCAAAATTTCAAAATCAGTCAACATAACAAATGTTATACAATTGTGGTATTGCATTATATGAAATTGGAAAACTAAGATACTAACAAACATAAAATATAGGATGCCCAAGGAACAGATTCAGTTATGGAACCAAAATGAGCTTCCAGGTCATTTTCACATGAATTTAGCCTGATTGTGTGGATTGAAAGAGCCCTGGTGGCACTGTCAGGTAAGCCTTGCTCAGCTAACTGCAAGATCAGTGGTTCAAACTCAGCAGCTGCTCCACAGGAGAAACGTGAAGCTATCAGCTGCTGTAAGCATTTACAACCTCAGAAACTCTAGAGCTAGAATCGATTTGATGGCTGTGAACATTGTTTAACTTCTCTGCTACCCAAAATTTTACAGCCTCAGAAACCCTATCTGAATTGGAAATAACTTTATGACAGTGGGTTTGAGTATGTGGTGTTGGAAGGAGCTCTTATGGTGCAGTTGATCTCACATTCGGCTGTTCACCTTAAGGTCAGCAGTTCAAACGCACCAACCTCTCTCAGAAGAATGGTGAATTTTTTTGTTCCCATAAAGATGTATCGCCTTGGAAACCCTAAGAGCAGTTCCATTCTGTCTTCTGGGTTCTGTGAGTAGACTCTATATCCATGGGTTTGGTTTATGGTTTATATTATGTTAAGACACTGGGAAACCTGCATTAAACTTAATGGCTTTATTAAATGCTGTTTATAAAACTAGAATAATATAACTACTACATTGATGATAATGGTTGCCTTAAAAAGTGAGCAGAATTCTGTAGAAAAATAATTTATGGTACATGATTTTAGGACCCAGTTGACAGAAACTGGAATCAAACTTTCTCTTTGTCTAAGGAGAAAGCAAGGCTGACTGATGATTTGTATGAGTGGGCAGCGCTCTCCTTAGCAACCTGCCTCTTTCTCGGCCTCTGTGTATTGAATTCAGCTATTTCTTCAAGTACCTCACAGGCCTTGGATTTATGAGGACGTGTGGGAGTGATGGTGGGTACTTCGTCGTCTCTTCAGCTTGAAAATATGGAGAAGGCATCGCATTAGCCTCTTGCCTAACCTGCTGTTAGCGAATGAGGGTTTCCGAAGTAGCGAAAAGGTGTTCTTTTCCTCCGAGCCCTCGGAAGTCTAAGGTACAGGAACCATAGCTTAGTTGCTATCACTTAGCCCAAACATAGCAAGTTCATGTAAGTACAATTCAGAGGTAGTGTATCAATGAATTAACAGAGCATGTTTGGGTTTATTTATGTTTTGTAAAGAAAATTCCCATTCTAAGTAGGAGGACCAATAGTCACAGCTTGACCAGGATTGTGAGAGATGCCTGGGACTGTCAGTCCCACCAGCACATACCCAGGCAGACAGTTTGGTTACTTTAACTAATGATTGTCAGTCTGAGGAATAGACGTTTGATGACTGAAAAACCCAAGCCCACTGCCATGGAGTCAGTTACCACGTGGAGCGGTTCTCCATAGGGAGTCTGAAGCTGTAAAGCCGACAGGGGCTGCACCTCCCCTAGAGTCCCAGGAGCAGCTGATGGAGCAACACCGCTGGCAGGTGTGGTTGGCAGCCCCGCACTTACTGATAGCACTATCAGGGCATCCGTCTTTTGACCAAACCAAAAATGCTGCTAACCTAAGTTTATTTAACTTTTGTGATTTTCCTTATCTCTACAGATCCAAGCTCTACCTGTCTTTTTTTAATAAATCATTTTATTGGGGGCTCTTAACAGCTCTTATAACAATCCATACATCAATTGTATCAAACACATTTGTACATAGGTTGCCATCATTATTTCCAAAAACATTTTCTTTCCACTTGAACCCTTGATATCAGCTCCTCTTTTTCTTTTTTTAAACCAAATGGGTTTTTATCTATCTATCTATCATCTATCTTTTTCTTTATTTTTAATCATTTTATTAGGGGCTCATACAACTCTTATCACAATCCATACATACATCAATTGTGTAAAGTACATCTGTGCATTCATTGCCTTCATCATTCTCAAAGCATTTGCTCTCCACTTAAGCCCCTGGCATCAGGTCCTCGTTTTTCCCCTCCCTCCAACTCCCCACTCCCTCATGAGCTCTTGATAATTTATAAATTATTATTTTGTCATATCTTGCCCTGTCTGACATCTCCCTTCACCCACTTTTCTGTTGTCAATCCCTCAGGGAGGAGATCACATGTAGATCCATGTAATTGGTTCCCTCCTCTTTCCAACCCACTCACCCTCTACCCTCCCAGTATTGCCACTCACACCCCTGGTCGTGAAGGTATCATCTGCCTTGGATTCTCTGTGCCTCCGGCTCCTATCTGCACCAGTGTACAGACTTTCAAGGTAGAATTTGGATCATGATAGTGGGGCGGGGGTAGAGGAAGCATTTAGGAACTAGAGGAAAGTTGTATTTTTCATTGTTGCTACATCGCACCTTGACTGGCTCATCTCCTCCTCTAGACCCCTCTTCAAGGGGATCTCCAGTGGCCCACAAATGGGCTTTGGGTCTCCACTCTGCACGCCCCCTCATTCACTATGGTAAGATTTTTTTGTTCTGATGATGTCTTATACCTGATCCCTTCGACATCTCGTGTCACACAGGCTGGTGTGCTTCTTCCATGTGGGCTTTGTTGCTTCTGAGCTAGATGGCCACTTGTTTACCTTCAAGCCTTTAAGACCCCAGACGCAATACCTTTTGATAGCCGGGCACCATCAGCTTTCTTCGCCACATTTGCTTATGCACCCATTTGTCTTCAGCGACCATATCATGGAGGTGTACACCAGATGATACATTTTTTTTTGTTCTTTGATGCCTGATAACTCACCCATTCGGCACCAAATGATCACACAGGCTGCCTGGCACCATCAGCTTTCTTCGCCACATTTGCTTATGCACCCATTTGTCTTCAGCGACCATATCATGGAGGTGTACACCAGATGATACATTTTTTTTTGTTCTTTGATGCCTGATAACTCACCCATTCGGCGCCAAATGATCACACAGGCTGCCTGGCACCATCAGCTTTCTTCACCACATTTGCTTATTCACCCGTTTTGTCTTCAGCGGTTGTGTTGGGAAGGTGAGCATCATAGAATGCCAATTTAATAGAAGAAAGTATTCTTTCATTGAGGGAGTACTTGAGTACTTGAAGCCCAATGTCCTTCTGCTACCTTAATACTAAAGTTATAAATATAGGCACATAGGTCTATTTCCCCATCCTCATATATAAATATATTTGCATATGTGCATGTCTTTATCTAGACCTCTATAAATGCCCTTTGTCTCCCTCAGCTCCTCTTCCCCCCCCCCTCATCCTCCCACCCTCATGACCCCTTGATAATTTATAAATTATTTTTATTTTCATATTTTACACTGTCAGCTGTCTCCCTTTACCCATATTTCAGTTGTTCGTTCCCCTTACCTGTATATTCTAAGATTCAGTTCAAATTTACATTTTTCTTACCCAGCTGGAAATAATCTCTCACACTTCCAAATTCACACAGCACTTTATCTTTACTACTTAGGACGTTAAAAATCACCTTTATCAGCTATCTTTAAACACAGTCTATCGCTAACAGGACATGATAAGTTCCTTTGGGGCATGGTATGTGATGTATCTTTCATTCCCCATTGCTTCTAGAACATTGCTCCACACTTAAGCACATAATTATACCAGAGATAACTTATTAAATGGAATAAAGGACTCCACAAGTGAATAGATTATGCTGATAGTATGAGGTGGCACCATGGTATAATAGGGAAAATGGTGCTAGAAGTTCTTCCAAACCTATCTTTTGGTCCAAATAACTATGAGATTTTGAACAATATTCTTAATTTTGTGTGTGCATGTTTGTGTGTGTGTGTGTATGCATGCATGTGTTCACATGCACTGCAGATTCACCAGGCAACAACTGAATTTCAACTCAGTCAGTATTCACTGTCAGCTTGGTCAACCAATTTTCCCAAGAACTAATTCAAAATCGGAACCTCCTGCCGCCCTCAGTACAACCCCTTTTCTGCTTTTGTTGGATGATTCCAATCCCTCCTTTACCAAGACAATTTGTTTAGGGCAGAACTCCCTCATTTCACCCGCATACACTCCTATGCAGTCCAAGTAGAATGCTGACTCCTTCCTAAAGCTTTAGGGGTGCGTATTAGGAAGGAATGAACAAAATGCTGATACATATCTGTTGTTTAAAATATTGTGTATAAATGTGTATACGAGGGGTACCCTCCCAAACTGGAAAGTTATGTTTTGAAAATGATGATGGCAACAAATGTACAAGTTTGCTTGATATAATTAATTTGTGTATTGTTATATATCTATTAGGGTCCCCTATAAAAATGATTTAAATTTAAAAACAAAACCGGGAAATAGCTCTTTTCATAGTACATGTTTTTCCCTCCAGGGGAGCAGAGCGTAACTCACTCTGAGTTAGTGCGCCCAGTGGTGCCTCCTGAGAAGGTTCTCTGTGGTCACAGTGAATTTTTTTGTGAAAGCAGTTTCACTCCAACCCCCTTCTAAAAGTTTTTTTTAAATGACTAATTTAAGAGAACACTATGCAGCTATAAAATTTTGTTTCTTGCTTGGGAAAAATGCCACAGAAACTGTTGTGAGGTTGAACATAGCCTACAAGGACAGTGCTATGGGAAAAACTCAAGTGTACGAGTGATTTTCTTCTGTCACAAAAGGGGAAATGTCCATTGATGACAAACCTCATTCTGGACATCCATGGACTTCCCAAATGGACAAAAATGTGGCCCAAATCCATGCACTTGTGCTCAAAGCCTGATGACAGATATTTGAAGAGATAGGGAAGTTATGTGCACTGTCTTGGGGCTCTGTTCAATGAGTTTTAATGGAAAATTTGGGAATCAGAAGGTTGCTGGGAAGTTTGTGCTTCAGGTTCTGACTGACCAGGAAGAAGAGCATCGACTGGAAACATGCTTGCTTTGAAAGAACAGCCCTGAAGCGACCCAGACATTGTTCCCCCCAAGGGTGATACTGGTGACGGACATGATGCTATTCTTACAACCCCGAAACAAACATCAATCAGGCCCCTGGAAGATGCCATGATCACCTCACTCCCCAAATGCTTCAAGTGAAATCAAAGATCCACAATGCTCATTTGGTTTTCTGGAGTTTGTTCCACCAGTCAGTCTGTTAATCAAGCTTTCTATTTAGAGTTTCTGAAAAGATAGCATAAAGTGTGAGACAAAACAGACCTGATTTGTTGCAGAATAGGAACTGGATTTTCCACCACGACAATGCACCTGCTCAGGCAGCCATCTCAATGCACCAGGTTTTGGTAAAAAGCATCATGCTTCTCTTGCCCACACATCTGATCTTGCTCTGTGTAACTTCTTTTTGTTTCCACAAATGAAGAGGAGCAGGAAATGGCAGTGATTTGATGACCTAGAAAAGACGGAAAATAATGAGGGAGTCTGAAAGTTATATAATGGTTTGTCAATTTGAGGATTAAGAGTGAAGCGGTGAAGTCTAGTCTGTCATTTGGATCACAGTCAATGAGGCCTCTGTGTGGGCCTTCTCCTGAGAGTTCTGGGAATTCCTGAATGTCCTCCTTGGAATTGGGAGACGCTCACTCTCTATTAACTCTCTGGGAGGCCCTCTACTGACAAGACCCATGGCACCATGCCCTGGGAGCTGGAGAAGCCACATGGACCTACCCTGATGCAACCAGACCTCTGGAGCTGGAGAAATCACCTGGAGACCCCTGCAAGAACTGATATGCTTACAATGCCACTGTATCCAAAAGACTTCTAACCCACTGGCCTGTGACCCTCCTGCATTCGGCATCATTTCATGTGTTCCGTGAGTCTGAAGAAGACTTTATAGATTGCAATCAGACATATGGGCTAATATTGGACTTATGGACTTGATTCCAGACTGGGCTGGGATGGTTCCTCAATATTCAATTGTACTAGTATATAAACCTCTTTCTTTTATATACACATGAGTGTCCATAAATTTGTTTCTCTAGTCTACCTGGATTGACACAGGGAGGTACTGTCAGCCATCCAAACAGATGAGTTTGAAAAATGTTTCCAAGAATGGAATCACAGATTTGAGAAATGTATTAAGTGTAATGGAGAGTACTTTGAAGGTGATAAGATTGTTTTGTAAAAATAAATAGATAGATAGATAGATAAAAAACATAGCTGAAAAAAATCTGTTTTTCCCCTTGGGGGAGGGGGTACGTTCACATATACTGCATGATAAAGACACAGTATTTCTGGAACACTGTTTAGATTAACAAAGAACCCTGGTAGTGTAGTGGGTTACCCATTGGGCTGCTGATCCTGAGATCAGCAGTTTGAAACCACCACTGCTCCACGGGAGAAAGACGAGGCTGTGTTCCCTTATAGAATTATAGTCTTGGAAATGCAAAGGGCGGTTCTGCTGTGTGCTGTAGGGTCACTATGAGTTAGGATGCACGTGATGACAGTGGAGATTTGTTTTTGTATTTGGATTAACATGGAGCCCTAATGACACAACAATTCATTGAGAACTAGCTGCTCACCTACAGTTTGGCTGGTGCAAGTCACCCGGGGGCTTCCGAGCAGAAGGACCTAGTGATCGGCTCCTGTAGAGATTGTAATTGGAAAGCACGATGGGGGAGGTTCTATGCCTTTGCTTGGATTCACTGTAAGTCTGCTTGACTTATAGGTACCTAATGACACAATATATTTTACTAGAGGTTAGTAAGAGTGTTTGGTTTTCTTAACTGCTTCTAGTTATATATTATTTAATATGCCTTGAGATGTCTTTTCATAGAAGAGTTATTTATAAAAAGTTTCCTGTTAATTTTTTTGAAAATATAATTGACAACTCTTAAAGGAATAAATTCATCAGTGTTTCCAAAATTCACACTAAAATATGTAAAAATATTGCTTTCATAAATTTTCAATTAAAATGTGATTATTATGCAGCCTTTTTTACATTTTTATAACCCAGTTTCTATTGTTTTTAGCTACTGATGCGAATGTGAAGAATGAAAGTCTTTCATCTGTGCAGCAGCTCGGCATTGAAATGGCTGTCAGGTACATTATAAGGAAATATCTCTCTGGTGCATGTCGAGAATTTGTTTTATCTGCCTGATATGTGGTTAATAATACTTAATTTAACATCCAACTATTTGGTATACTTTATATGCAGAGTTTATCTTTCAGGAAATAATAACTTGGTTTTTGAAGAAATTGGTGCACGATTAAATTACTTCTGCAGGTAAATCAGCTACAGTTCATTATTATTCCAGAGGCTAATTGTGGTGTATTTAAGCCTCTGTGACTATCAGGTTTTTTTCTAAAAATAGCATTGTAAAAATCAGCATATTTGTAACACAATCATACCACTTTTAAAATATGATTAGTTCTAATTGTCAAGCTATGTACAATGAGCACAGCATGCCTTAAGGATAGATGCAGAAGTAAAATCGAATGAACAAGAATTATTGTGGTTTGAGATTTTTTTGTATTCAGATTGCAATTTTGAAAAGGAATGGGCAAGGTAGAAAATTGTAATCTTGGAGTATATATGCAATATCTACTTATTGGGGACGCAGTTCTAGCAACCTCTCCTCGCTTGCTTTTCAATAGTCCCCTTCACGGCCCCATTCACTTTACAGGTCATCTTCAGAGCCCAAAAGGTACATGTGAAAGCGGTTCCAAGACTGTGCGCTTATGTCAGTTGATAGCATGGTGGTGAGAATGGTGATTTTAGTTCCAGATCTCCTCCGTGCATTGCATAAGGCACGCACTGTTCTGATAGTATTTTGTGACTGTGTTCCTCCTTATACAAATGCTTCATAATGCCAGCAGCTATTCTGAAACGAAGTCTATCGGTTATGTAAGCAGGCAAGTGACGTCTTTGAAAGCTTGCATATCGTGATTTATTCATAAGGAAGTGCTGTAGACGGAGTGCTTGGCTGTAAGTGTGATGTGCAGTCTCTCTGGGCCTCTGTGTAGAATCATCGTGACTCCGGCAGCTGCAACTGCAGACTGAGAAGGTTTTCATTTTGGGGCCAAATAGCACAATCAGGGTCACAGTTTCCAATGTGACTTTCCACAGTGGGAAACATGCCTATATATATATACCATATAAATACTGCTAATCCAAAGATATAATGTTTATTAGGAATACATCTTGAGAGCTAATTTTTCCTAAGTGTTCTGCCCACACAAGTTATGCTAAAACATTGAGATGTCAAAAGGTTACACTCAGACGGATACAAGTAATTGAGGGTGCAATGCCGGTTCTGACCATTTTCTTTCCCTATTCTTTGTGGGCTTTTAATTCAGGTATGGCAAGTTCCTTGCCCTGTTGCAGGATGGCGCAGAAAATCATCTTTCCTTGGTCTTAAAGCACTGTGCACGGTTCTTGAAACAGCAGCATGCGCCTGTGAAATCTTCTCTGAATATCCTTTTTGAATGGATTCATATGAGTTGAACTCTCTTCATATATATGTTCCTCATTTACCAATGGGGCATCTTATTATATTTTCATTAAAATAATATTGTAACCCATATTGCCTTGTTATGATATTTCTTTATAGTATAGTGTTTTTATTCTGTATATAAAATATGTAGTCTAATGTATGGAGTCTCATTCATTATAGTACATCTCAGTCATTGAGTCTTAACTGGCTAATGAAAGTCATTTGGATATATGCTTATCTGGGAACTTATCGCAGACATAGCTAGGACAGATTTTAAGATAGCTTTAGTACGTTCAGACTGAAAATAAAAGACTGCTCGCCATTACCACATGTGTCTATCATTCCATTTGAATGGCTACCTTTTAGAAATGGAGTTTGACTTGACAAAATGTATACAAAACTACATGCATTACTGAATTTTAGAAGTGTATACATTTTATTATTCTTGATAATCTAGTTGTTTAGGGTCTGATGTCAACTAGAGAAAGGCTGGTCCTGATGTATTCATTAGCTGAACCCGTATTTTTTCATAAAATGGGTCATGTTTCCTCTAGTTGCTGGTCCCATTAGCTTCCAGCGAGCAGGTAAGCACATTACATTAGAATGGTGACTAGATAAGTATTAATTTCTCACTAACAACTTAACTTTACTTCAACAGCTTATAAATGGATTGAGGATGAAATGCAGAGTGCCGTTTGTCTCTCCTGATAGAAGTTCTGGAAATGAATGCTTGCAGGGTTCCTGTATTCCTTTTCGACAGAACGGGTATTGTAAGGGTTCCTTAACTGGGTGTTTTCAGTCTGCCTTCAGGCGAGTTACCCTGGACATGACTGGTTTGTGTCCTCTGCTTTTTTGATAATGTTGGGTGAACAACACAGAACCTTCCAGTTCCTCCAGAGGTTCTCCCGACTTCTGGCCTCTGCTTTCCTGTGGTTGCCAAGACTACATATTTCGGTAAGATGTTTCGGTCTAAGTTTAAAGGAGGGCTTGATATTTTCAGGAAAATCACATTTAAATTTATTAAGCTCTTGTTATTTGTAGAGGACATGATAATTCATATT
This sequence comes from Tenrec ecaudatus, assembly GCF_050624435.1. NCBI lineage: Eukaryota > Metazoa > Chordata > Mammalia > Afrosoricida > Tenrecidae > Tenrec > Tenrec ecaudatus. Next base: position 50,218,969 of record NC_134536.1, read on the forward strand.
GCTTTAATAACGAATGCCTTTTGACTGATTCTCTTTTGAAGGAGTAGATTCGACATAACTTCAAATGCTTTCTGTTTGGGCTGAAAGTAACTGGATGAAAGATTAATGATAGAAGCATGTTGATGGCCCAGTGAAAACATTATATTAGTTAACTTCTACAAGTACAGAGAGGTAGTGGAGGGATGTGTTGTTAGAAAGACTCTCTTGATGTCCCCACCGCAGTCTGAGGAACTAATTAAGCAGAAATCGGAGCTGGATTCTATTGCTGTTAGTTGCCATCGAGTGGATTTCAACTCATGGTGAAGAAACCCAGGCTGTTCTTTTTACACGTCTTTTGAATCGCCATGATGAGGACCCCGGTGGTATTGTGGTTGAGTGTTGGTCATTGCTGATCCCTCATGGTCAGCAATTTGAATGAACCGGCAGCTCCGTGGGAGAAAGACAGGGCTTTCCACTGGCATGAACAGTTACTGTCTTGGAAACCCACCAGGGATCACTGAGTCAGCGCACTTGACGGCCATGAGTTGGAACTTTCTGATGAGCGGGAAGGAGTTGTGGTGGCATAGTTGGGGTTCAAACCCACCAGCTGGCCCATGAAAGAAAGGTCGAAACTTCTGTAAAGATCTACAGTCTCAAAAACCCTTAACGGGATCAGTATGAGTCAGAGTCAACATGATGGCAGTGGGATAGTGTGTATGCCGAGGTTCATTAAATTACTATAAATATATATATATATATTAAAGTTTTTACTAGAAGTTAGTTCAGAGTTAATGTTTCATCCCTTGAAAATGTGAAGAAACATCCTACTACATAAGCTATACTAGTTTCATGGCATAGCATTTGTGGACATGGGATCCAAGGATAAGCCAGAAGGACTGGATGGTATCTATGTAGTGTTAGAAGAAAACATGTATTGTATGGGCTTTGTGGTATTTAATTGTAATAGTGATAATAAAAGTTAAAAAACCCTAAAAATAAATCATTCAGGATTGCATTAAAATTGAAATTTTATAATTTGTGATCGAAATAACTATATTTAACTTAAAAAATATGCTCCCATGATGTCCACTCTGACTCATATGACCCTACAGCAAAGCTTCATAAACTGTGGGTTTAAGAAATGGGAGACTAGGAAAATTTGACAACAGCAAAAGGTTTCTGAACCAGCAACCATTAGCAATCAATTCAAAATTGAACACACGATGAATCAGGTGCTTTCCCAAGAAGGACAGAATGGAAAGATTCAAGTAGTTGTAAGAGAAAAACTCCCAAACCTACTCTTACTCGGAGAGTAGCTAAGACAAGTTGAAGGAATGATGACATCAAAAATCTAAACAGAAAATTTCACAGGGAAGCTTGAAAAGACAAAGTAAGATATTATAATGAAATATGCAAGGGCTTAGAAAGACAAAAAGCAAGAATGCATGTGGTATATCTTAAACTGAACTAAAGAAAAAATTCAAACCTCAAATTGCAATCTCTAAAGATTGTATGGACAAAATATTGGATAATCTAGGAGGCATAAAAAGAAGATACAGTGATTCATCGAGTCACTGTACCAAAAAGAAGTAGTCGCATTCAACATTTCAAGAGGTAGATTATGGTCAAGAACAGACGCTACTGAGAGAGGATATCCCACTGCACTGAAGCCCTTAGCCAAAAACAAGACTCCAGGAATTAATGGAACACTCATTAAAATGTTTCAACACCCTGATGAAGCACTGTATAAACTCACCCATTTATGCCACGAAATTTGGACAACAGCTACCAGGCCAACAGACTGGAAGACTTCCATATTTGAAGTCATTTCAAAGAAAGGTGATTCAACAGAAGGCTCAAATTATATAATAATATATAAAATTATATAATAATTATAATTATATAATAATATAATAATAATATTAATATCACATACAAGTTGCAGTTTGCTGAAGATCATCCAAAAATGACCAACAGCAGTACATTGATAGGGAACTGCCAGGCTGGATTCAGAAGAGGACATGGAACAAGGGTATCATTCCTGATGTCAGATGGATTGGCTCAAGACAGAGAATACCAGAAAGATGTTTACTTGTGTTTAATTGATTATGCGTAGGTATTCAACTGCGTGGCCCATAACAAATTATGGATAGCCCCAAGAAGAATGGGGAGTCCAGAACACTTCATTGTGTTCATGTGGAACCTGTACATGGATCAAGAGACAGTTATGGCAACAAAACAAGGGACGATTGCATGGTTTAAAATCGGGAAATGTGTATATCAGGGTTGAAGTCTTCAGCATACTTATTCAATCAATATGCTGAGCCAGTAATCAGAGAATCTGAATTCTATGGAGGAAAAGCTTATCAACAACCTGCGAAACCCAAATGATACAACCTTGCTTGTTGAAAGTGAAAAGGACTTGAACCATTTTGTGATGAAGATCATGACAGCAGCCTTTTGTGGAGAAGCTAACTCAATGTATAGCAACCAGAGCCCTCGTACCTGGATCAGTAAGCAGCATCATAATAAATGGAGAAAGATCAAAGTCGTTAAGGATTTCGTCTTGCTAGGATCAACAATCAATGCTCATGGAAGCAGGAGTTAAAGTGATCAAAACAGATTGTATGGATAAATCTGCTGCCCCAGATCTCTTTAGTGTGTTAAAAAGTGAAGATGTTCTTTGATGCCTGATAACTGATCCCTTCGGAACCACGTGATCACACAGGCTGGTGTGCTCTTCCATGTGGGATTTGTTGCTTCTGAGCTAGATGGCTGCTTGTTTATCTTCAAGCCTTTAAGACCCCAGACACTATCTCTTTTGACAGCCAGGCACCATCAGCTTTCTTCACCACATTTGCTTGTTCACTTGCTTTGGCTTCAGCAGTTGTGTCTGGGGGTGGGGGGGGGGGAGCATCGTTGAATGTCAATTTAATAGAAGAAAGTAGTGATGCATTGAGGGGGTGCTTGAGTAGAGGCCCAGGGTCCTTCCACCACCTTAATACTAAACCTATAAATGTAGGCACATAGTGCACACCTCCATGATATGATTGCTGAGGACAAACGGGTGCATAGCAAATGTGGCGAAGAAAGCTGATGGTGCGCCTGTGCGATCACTATGGTATCTTACCATAGTGAATGAAGGGGGAAGTGCAGAGTGGAGACCCAAAGCTCATTTGTCGGCCACTGGAGATCCCCTTGCAGAGGGGTCTAGGGGAGAGATGAGTCAGTCAGTGTGCGATGTAGCACCGATGAAGAATACAGGTTTCCTCCAGTTCCTAAATGCTTCCTCCCCCCCACCTATCATGATACAAATTCTACCTTGCAAGTCTGGATAGAGCAGAGGATGTACACTGATACAGACAGGAGCTGGAGGCACAGGGAAGCCAGGGCGCATGATACCTTCAGGACCAGGGGTGTGAGGGGCGATACTGGTAGGGTAGAGGGTGAGTGGGTTGGAAAGAGGGAACCGATTACAAGGATCTACATGTGACCTCCTCTCTGGGGGATGGACAACAGAAAAGGCGGTGAAGGGAGACATCGGACAGGGCAAGACATGACAAAATAATAATTTATAAATTATCAAGGGCTCATGAGGGAGGGGGTAGCGGGGAGGAAGGGGAAAAAAAGAGGACCTGATGCAAAGGGCTTAAGTGGAGAGCAAATGCTTTGAAAATGATGAGGGCAAAGAATGTACAGATGTGCTTTACATAATTGATGTATGTATGGATTGTGATAAGAGTTGTATGAGTCCCTAATAAAATGTTTTGTTTTGTTTTTTCAAAAAAGAGCTGTAAGAATCCCCAATAAAATGATTTTTTTAAAGCAAAAAAAAAGCAAAGATGATAATTTGAGGACTGGGTTTCACCTACCCCAAGCCATGGTACTTGGAATTGCCTCGTACATATGTGAAAGTTGGACGCTGAGTCTGGAAGACAGACAGAGTTACTGCATTTCACTAGTGGTGCTGGCAAGAGTAATGCAAGTCCGTGACTGCCAAAGGAACCAACAAACCTGTGTTGGAATAAGTGCAGCCAAAGAGCTCCTTCAAGGAAAGGATGGCAAGGTTTAATTTTATGATACCAGTCCTCGGAGAAGGACTTCATGCTTGGCAAAGTAGAGGGGCTGCAGGAAAGAAGAAGGCCCCTTAACGAGAGTTACTGACACAGTTGCTGCAACACTGGAATAATTGCGAGGCTGGTACAGCTTGGGCAGCATTTCAGTCTGCTGGACACAGGCTTGCTATGGACTGCAGCCCACTTGCAGACATCTAACAGCACCAAACAACAGTGGAAGAATGAAAGTTAACAAGACTACTTACTAGGCTTAATTTTATAACAGCCTTCATTTTTTTCTTTATTATATTGTTTTCCCAAAGCCATTTTGTTGGGAGTTAATACAGCTATCATATCGTTCCATAGTTCAGTCACATCACAGTAGTATACAGTTGCTACCATGATCAGTTTCAAACATTCTCTTTCTCCTTGAATGCTTTGATATCAGCCACTCTTTTCTGCTGTATCACAAAAGGAAAGGAGTGTTTACAATTATGTACAAATTAACATAGACAACACCTGCCGAGGAAAGCTAGCTGATAGTTTTTATCTAACGTGTGAGTCCTTGGACAATAAAAATGAATTTTACATTTCGAAATAAATTCAGATGACCAGAATTATTGCTGCTTTGGTATCAAATAATTAGCATGTAGCCAATAAACAGGACCATACCTATGAATTGGAAATAGACATGCAAGACCAGAGAGGGTCAACTTGTTCAGACCTAGAGCTAGACCTTCTCATAACTCAAAGCCCTCACTCACTACTCAGGGCACAAACGTCTTCTCTGGCCTTCCCACTACTTAGTCTATAATTCTACCCCCAACCCCCACCTGAAACCCTTATTCTACTTGCTGTCCCTATAGGTTCTTCAATCCTGGGTTTTATATACCAAAAACCAGAAAAAAAACATGTAATAGAGCTTCAAGAGGGTGACCCCCAATAACATAACACCTCTGAGATAAACCCTAAAATGAACAAACAAAAATACAGAAAATATTGAAAACTAGATCAGGTTCAGTATGCATCAGAGTTATCAACTAACACAGTTTTAATTGTTCAAGTCATTTTTCCCCTTTAAGCTTCTAAGCCTCATCGCTCCAATGCGCTGTTTAGTCCCCGCTTTCTTCCCATCCCAGAGGCTTATTTTCTGTGTGGTTCCCACAAATATGTCTTGGGCTCCCACTGTCATCCACAGCTTTCTGCAAACTGGATTCTCACACTTTAGGCTCTGATACTATTCCCTCCTTTGACTATGGATTGTATGTTTCACAATCCTTTGGTGACTGATGTTGTTAGCCTTCGCCCATGTGGATTTGGTTGACATCTCACTTAGATAGCTGCTTGTTTGGAGACAAGTCTTTCAGACCCTAGACACTATTTTATCTGATAGCCAGGCACTATGTAACTTCTTCGCCACATTTTGCTACAGCGCATGTATCTTCTGCATTCCTTTCCTGAGGGTGGCAAGCAGGGCCATGATATAAGAACTAATTGTTCTTAAGTTGGAGCTAGGCTTTAGTGAGCTCTGAACCCATTCCTGGATCTGTTTTTATCTATCTATCTATCTACCTATCTATCTATCTATCTATCTATCTATCTATCTATCTATCTATCTATCTATCTATCATCTATCTACCTACCTAATCTGCTCTTGCCTCCCTTTCAAAACCTCTGAGCTAATTTATGGTAGAGAGTCTTATTGATCCTCCCCTTAGGGCATAATGATCTTCAATTAATATTGCCTTTGATTAACCCCTGGTACTAATTTTTTAAAGCCCTGTTGAGAGAAGGATATTAGGCCAACGTAGGCTAACTCCATATCACAGTACATGAATTATTCATTTGTACAGTATCAATACTTTTGTGACTGGATGCTATTCATATAAACAATGGGGGTTGTCAGAGCAATTCACAATAATGATTTCAGAGAATGTTCTTTACAGGTTTGCTGGAATAATACATATTATTATATAATATAATGATACAGTTTATAGGGCATTGATGTAGCAAGACCATGTTTGTCCGCCTACCGACAGATCAACACTCTGTTTTTTGTTTGATCAACAATCGTTTCCTCAGACACCATGTATTTCTGACTTAAGTTTTCAAGTTACCAGTGTGTCTGAGGTAGGGTCCAGTGCACCCAGGGGAGTTTCTGCATCGGCTCTCAGTGATGCAGCCTCTGGAGCAGACTTGGTACTAGACTCTGCATTGGTTATCAAATACTATAATTCTTTCTGGAGAGTGTAATCTCTATTGGTAGAACTCTTGACTGATCTTGAGAATGCACTGCTTAGTATAATGACTTCAGAATAAATATAATACACCTTAAGGTGTTACATATAATAAGACCTAAAGATGCTATTTTCAATTTAGCATAAAAATAACATCATAGCCACTACATATACATAGATATCTTACGCCAATATATGTGTGTGTATGTGAATACCTGAGTTTGTACTGACAACTAAAATTTTATATATGTATGTCAGTTGTTTTCCTTTTTCATATGCTTATTATTGTGTGTATTGTGGAGTTGATTTTAACTCATAGCAACCCAGGAGGACAAATAGAACTGCATCATTGCATTTCTTAAGCTTAATTTGTGTGTGTGTGTGTGTTTGTGTGTGTGTGTGTGTGTTTAAAGTTAATCATTTTATTGGGGGCTCATACAATTCTTATCACAATCCATACATACATCCATTGTGTCAATAACATATGTATATTTGTTGCCATCATCATTCTCAAAACATTTGCCTTCTACTTGAGCCCTTAATATCTGCTGCTCATTTTCCCCCTCCCTACCCACTGCTCCTTACCTCATGAACCCTTCATAATTAATAAATTATTATTATTTTTCATATATTACACTGTCCAATGTCTCCCTCCACCTTCTTCTCTGCTGTCCTTCCCCCAGGGAGGAGAATATACGTAGATTCTTGTAATCAGTTCCTCTTTCTACTCTACCTTCCCTTCACCCTCCAGGCATTGCCACTCTCACCACTGGTCCTGAAGGGGTCATCTGTCCTAGATTCCCTGTGTTTCCAGTCGCTATCTGTACCAGTGTACATTCTCTTGTCTAGCCAGATTTGTAAGGTAGAATTGGGATAATGATAGTGGGGGGAGGAAGCATTTAAGAACTAGAGGAAAGTTATATGTTTCATCGTTCCTACCCTGCACACTGACTGGTTCATCTCCTCCCCACAACCCTTCAGTAAGGGGTGTCCGGTTAGCTACCAATGGGTTTTGAGTCTCCACTCTGTACTTGCCCACATTTTCAATGATATGATTTTTTGTTCTTTGATGCTTGATACCTGATACCTTCGACAGCTCGTGGCCACACAGGCTGGTGTGTTTCTTCCATGTGGGCCTTGTTGCTTCTGAGCTAGATGGCCACTTGTTTATCTTCGAGCCTTAAGACCCCAGACGCTATATCTTTTGATAGCTTGGCACCATCAGTTTTCTTCACCACATTTGCTTATGCACACATTTGTCTTCATTGATCGTATCAGGGAGGTGGGCACCCATTGATAGGAATTTTAGTTCTTTCATGTCTGATAACTGGTCCCTTCTGCACTTTCTGGTCAGACAGGCTGGTGTGCTTCTTCCATGTGGGCTTTGATGCTTCTCAGCTAGAATGCCATCTTAAGCTTAATCTTGATGGCCCTGATCACTGGATCTGTTCTTCCATGGAGAGAGGCAGGTGAATTTAAACCACCAACCTTGTGCCCAGTAGCTGAGCACTTAACCATTTCTCTGCCAAGACTCCTTTAGTCTATTTATTAGACTCATTAATTCAATACAATTAATGAGCCACATTGTGTATTTTACCAGATAATAAATTAAAAGATATTTATTTTCTTTCAGTCCACTTTATTTCTAGCTACTCAAATAAGTAGGTTTGCTTGATGGTGCTATTCTAAATATCTTTGAAGTGATGTTAGTTTTTGAATATATATATATATATTTATTTTTATCCTAGACATGTATTTAAAGTTGACTATAAAATGCTGTCTATTTAATTTATGTATATTTAGGCACTAATTCCTAGAATTAATGTTTGCTTTTTTCTTGAATTATGAGATATTCCTGAGAAACTGTCTTAAAAATTTGTATTTATTCAACAAGCAGTGATAAAGTGGCAAGTAAGCCGCTGACAAATCACGTCCCTGATCTCAAATGTCTTAATATTCAAATTAAATCTGTATCCTTAAAAGCAGCTTGACAATAAATTTTAGAGAAAGCAATTAATAGTTTAACTCCTATGAATTTATTATATTTGAGTCTAATTTAAAGTATTAGCTTTTTAAATAAAATTTTTTAGAAATAGAAGTCCCAGTAAAGACAAGAAAATAAAGTGTGATTTTAAATGTTTCATAATTAAAGCTTTCAGATCTAATATTGATTATTAACTTTTTTTAGTTTTAAGTCTGTGAACAATTTTTCTTGATACAAAATTATATTTCATTATTTATTCTCTTTTATTTTTTAATGGTATAAATAGATACTATATTTAAAGTAATACTTATTAAAAATATTGGACATTTATTATCATAAACTGTGCTTAACGGCTAAATTGAAAATGTAGCTCACTTGATGAAGAAATTGCTGAGAAATGCAAATTTGTAAATAGGAGGAACTGATTTAGAATATTTATAAAAAATAGTTGGCCTAAGAACTTCAGTGAGAATTCATTATGCAAATTTTTACAGCTTTTGCAGAAGTTTCAGTATAAAACAGTCTAGATGTAAAGTTCGTATTTACATCATCATAAAAAAATGGACTAGGCAAACATCCTCACTCCTGGAGAGGAAAGGATTCTCAGTGTTAATGGAATCAATGACTAAACCAGGAATTTTAAGCTTAATGGGTACATTTACTATTGAAACATAGAATATGCCCTAAATATTTACTATTTCATACAGCATGCCTCCTTATGTTTCCCCAAAAATTGAGATATCACACTTCAAAATTTTAAGTTGATCCATGTGAACACAGTATCTGTTCTTTCTATAGTGTATAACATCTGACTTTTAAATGCACATGCTTATAATATTTGGAGTAAATTACTATGCTACCACATTACTTTTGAAGCAGCAATTCAAAGCAAAGCAAGCATTTCTGTACGCGGTGTCTCATATGTGTATTCATCATTTAACTTTCACTCTCTCTCGTGCAGAGGCACCTGCCTATTGATACCATAGAATCTGGCATCCATCCGGTATATTTCTGCACCACTCACTATGTTGAAATGCTCCTCAAGGCTGAGGTGCCACTTGTGTTTTCAGCTTTCCACATGTCCGGATTTGCCCCGTCGCAGGTAATCCAGAGACAATAATAGTGTTTAATTCCAAGGTCCCAGTGTCCTTAACATTACAGTCTGGTGTCATATAAATGATACAGCTATATGTATCATTTGTATGATACATATAATGTATAGTATGTATACTTTTTATCTACTTAAATAGTATATTATGTATACTTTTTTATCTACTTAAATTCCCAGATTGTTTTCCTCCCAGACCTGGTATGTGTTTCTGTCCAGCCAGTGCTTGACATGCACAGATTTCAAATGACGATTTTATTTTTTAATACTTTAAAGAGGTCTTCTTTTATATAATAGGTAAGTTGATTTGTTGACTGCTGTTCCTGTGGTTGTTGATTGTGGATGCATGTAAAATGTAAACCTTTGCAACTTCAATCTTTATCACGATGCTGCTTATTTGTCCAGTTGTGAGAATCTTTTTGGTTTGATTTATCTGAAGTATAATCCAAACTGAAAACTGTGGTTTCTCAGATTCTTCAGTAAGTGCCGCAAGTCCTCTTTCAATTAGGCTGTATCATCTCTATGTTGGAGGTTGTTAATAAATCTTTCTCCAGCCCTGATGTCATATTATTTTTCATATTGTTTAGCTTTTCAGTTATTCAACATATAATGTAAAGCTAAAACTGATACACACTTTTCCTGATTTTAAGCCAGTGTCCCCTTATTCTGTTTAAATAGCTGTCTCTTAGTCTATGTATAGGTGTCACCTGAACACAATTAGGTGTTTAATTCCACACTTTATTCATTCTTTATAATGTTATCTCTATTATGTTCCACACAGTTGAGAACCTTTGCAAAGTCAATGAAATACTCGTAGGCACCTTTCTGGTATTCTTTGCTTGTAGTCAAGGTCCTTCTGACACCATCAAATGGTGTCCTTTTTTCTTTTCTGAATATAGCCTGAATCTCTGGAAGGTCACCACCAATATACAGCTACCATGATTGTTAAATTGTATTCAACAAAAGTATACCTGTCTGTGATATTAATTATCTTGTAATAATGTTTGCAGCAGTCAGGTAACCTTTCTTTGAATGGGCAAAAGTATGTATCTCTTTTACTTGCTTTGCCATTTGTATTTTCAGCTTTCCATGTGTCAGATATCACTCCATCACAGATAATCTACAAAAAGAATTTCAAATGTCTTCCCATAGACTGCTTTAATGAGTGCTTCTAGCACTGTAATTGTGCATTATAGCATCTCAGCTTTTCTTCCATCCATTCGTGAAGCCTCCTGTGTACTCAAAACTTCATTGTAGCTTTTATGCTGTGACCTTCGGTACCACGTTCAATGTTTTGCCCACAGTATCCTTCGATATTATAACTCAAGGGTTGAATTTTGTTTGTTACTTCTTTTAGTTTGAGATATTCTGAATGTGTTCTTCTTTTCTTGGCTTTCTTACATCAAGTTTCTGAATATTCCATGATAATACTTAGTCTTTTTGAGCTGTCCTTTGAAACTTTCTGTCCAGATCTGTTGTCATTATTTCCTCCATTTGCTGGACTTCCTCTGTGTTCACAAGGAGCCCTGGTAGCATAGTAATTAAGAGTCGGACCTGCTAACTGCTAGGTCGAGCTGCTAACCACCAGCACTCCTCGGGGGAAAGATAGGCCTTACTACACCCATAGAGAGAGAATTACAGTCTCGGAAGCTCAGACGGGCTCTATGTGTCAGCCTCAACTTGATGGCACTGAGACTCTATGTTCAAGAACAAGTTTTAGAGTCTCCTCTGACATCCACTTTGATTTTTCCTTGTTTTATTCTATTTCTAATAGCCTTTTGTTTTCTTCACATGATGTTCTTAATGCCATTCCAAAGCTTGCCTGGACTTTGGTCACTAGTGTTCAGTGCATCAAATCTGTTCTTGACATTCAGGGAGATAGTCTCCAGGTTGTACTTTGGCTCTGGAGAGCTTGTTTTTATTTTGCTCACCTTCAACCTTAACTTGCATATGAGCAATTGGTGGTCTGTACCCCAGTTGACCCCTGGCCTCATTTTGACTGATGATGTTGAGTTTTTCATCATTTCTTTCACAAATACAGTTGCTTTACTTCCTGTGTAGTCCGTCTGGTGACAGCCACATGTATAGGTGCTGTTTGTATTGTTGAAAAAATATTTTTGTGATAAAGAAGTAGTTGATATTGCAAAGCTCTGTGGGGCATTCTCTACCTTTTCTCTATAACCATATCTCCCAACTACTTTTTGGTTCCAACTTTGCATTCCAATTGTCAATAATTATTAATGCAACTTGCCTGCTGCTTTGATCAATTTCAGACAGAAGAAGTTGGTGTAATTCTTCAATTTGTTCATCACTAGCTTTAGTTGTTGGTGCATACATTTGAATAAGAGTTGTATCAACTGGATTTCTTTTAATGCGTATGGGTATTATCCTAAAACAGACAACGTTGTTCTTCAAGATAGATCTTGAAATGTTCTTTTTGATGATGAATAGAAACTATTCATCTTGCATCTGTCATTTTCTGCATGGCAAACTACATGATTGTCTGACTCACAATGGTTGATACCAGTCCATTTGAGCTCACAATAACCTAGGATAGTGATCTTTATGAATGCCTTTTTTTCAAGACCATTTTATTGGGAGGAAAATAGATATTGTTTAGCGATTTGGATAAGAGAAACCACCAACCACCAGGTGGGTAAAGGAAACTGCCATCGGGAGAAAGGTGGGGCTTTCTTCTCCTGTCAACAGTTCCAGTCTTAGAAACGTGCGGAGACAGTTCTCCACTCTCCGGTAGGGTCACCACGGCAGTCACTTTGCTTCTTGTTTTGGAGAGCTGTCATTATCTGTGCCCTTGAATATGCTGTTTTCACTATTTCTGCCTATTTGAGTCTTTTAAGGGCACTTAAGTTGGGATAATTGAGTTGGGATAATTATGCCCAATTCAAATTAGACATTTGGGTTTGGATGAGATTTAGATTGATTTTATGTTCAATTATACAGTACTTTGAAAATATTTTATCCTTGTCCTACTTGTTCTTCCTATCTAAGAACATAGCTGTTCTATTTGCTTTGTGTTAAATTTTATTACATCTTATAGTTTTCATTTTATATCTGTGAGTCACCTCTTATTATAGGTATTGATAGCAAAAAATTATTTTTACAATTTAATTTTCACTTGGATCTTTGTTAATTATTAGTGTCTTTTTAATTATTAGTTTTTGTATTCATTAATATAGGACATTTTCCCCCTAACTGGACTTTCATTTGTTTTTTCCTCTTCCAATTTAAAAAATTGCAACCTTATTTCTTTTCCATTTTTATTAAATATATAGCTATTTCATAGTAATTATAAAGAGTGGCTAATGTGTTTTAGATGAGCTAGTGGAAAATAATCTAACACTGCATCATTAAGCACTAACTGTTTCTTGTAAGGAATTGTGCTCCAGAAGAAAGCCTCTATTTGATTTGTCAAGTGCTCATTTTTCAACTACCCGTGGTTAAGGATAGCTTGAGCTTGGGTTTATTTGGCCCCGTTACATAACATATTGATACAATTTGAGACTTCATATAAGTATTGGTATATTTTGTAATAAAAAAGTTGCCTTTGCATTCCCTAGAATTTTCCCTAAGAAATCCGTTCCTCTTAGACACTAGTTCTTATTGACATCAAGCTATGTGTCCAGTTATGCCTGCTGGGGGTGTGCTAACTCTAACAGTATATGCCCCCAAATTTGGCATGCGTGACAAGAGGCTTGCTAGACACCTATAGTACATAAAAATATGTGCTTTCAAAATTAAAGAAATTAAAATTATTTTTTTTCTTGTAATGGGTGACCTCCCACCATCTATTCATTTTAGATTTCCTAAAGATAATAAGAAATCCAACTATGGAAATATATTATGTGTAGTAGAAAGGAACATTCTTCTTCAGCCTATGTTAGCGCTTACACTTTCTGCTCAAAACTTGATTGGAAGCAGTTATTCAGCATGAGCTTAAATATTTAGCATAAGCTTAATCATTTATTTTATTTGTTCTTCTAAAATCCAAGCAAGGTGAGCAATATGTATATCCTGAGATTTCCTTTTGGGCATTTTAACCTGGATTAGTATATGTTTTCTCTAATTCAACTAAGAATTCATTAGTCTATATTTTTTCATTTAAACATGAACTACCAGAGACCAAGGAAAACATACAATGTCTTAGGCCTCGTTCTATCAATTTAGTAATTATAATGAAAACTATCACACTTACATTTGTCAATTTAAAACTACATATAAGCAGCAACTTTATAAATAAAGATTGCATGCATTACTTCTGGGCAGTATGTTATTTTCTTAAATTAGTCGATGTTAAAAGTGAATTTTTAATGGTTCTTTATTTATGCTAAAGCTTTTTATGCCTTAAGAAGTATAGCTCATTGCTTTGCTGTTATTATTTACCATTTCTATGCTGATTATAAAATACGAAAATAGTCTTATGATAACTAGACAATATATGTGATTAATTAGTTATTTTGATACTAATTTTGTGTTTCAAAGCTTATTCACTTTAATCTAATTATAAGCTGTAGTTTCTGAAGTTGTATATTCTTTACTCACTAAGGGATTGGCTAATTAATGAAGGATTGGTGGCCATATTGCTAAGTGAAATACACTCATCTCTAGAGTAAAATTACTGGCCTCCACTAGATTATATAAAAGTGAATGTAGTTAAACATTCATGCGTGTTGATGAGAATTTCTTTTAAGAGTAACTAAGATTGGAAAGAAAATAGAAATTTTGTTATCAATTCTTTTTTAAAAATAACAACAAAAATAACATGTCCTCATTAACTTTTTAAACTACTTATTGAAAGATTTTCCATAATGTTTTTTTACGACTTCCCTGGTGAAGTACCATGCATCTTTGATGATCTTCTTTTGTAATTCCTCGGGGTCATCTTCCTCGATGTTGTACTGTGTAGCCAGTGGGTTAACGTGAATAATGCTCTAGATGTAGTCAAGATGAAGCCTACTTGTCTTTTTGTAGTTACTGCCTCCTCCCCTACTTCCAATTACAAGGGCAGGATTCAAGGAAAACTATTTCATCACTTTGTATGTCCTGCAGCAGCGCTTCTAGAAAATGTAAAGGAAGGAACGTTTGTGGGTGACTATATATGTAGAAGTTTGGGAAGACAAAGGTAGCGAGCTTGTGCTCATATGAAACGTCCTGAGAAAACCAGCCCCTTGTAAAGTGGAAACCTCTCAGAGAAGAAAAACTAAAAAAAAAAATTCCCCCTAAATGAATAAGATAGAAGTAGCAAAGCTATATGCTACCAAAGGCAGAAAACTTGCGAGACCCAGAAAAACTACGTAGGCAAGTCCATCAACTTCCGCATTTCACAGGTTACCATCTTTTTTGTCAAGTGATTGCTTTTAGGGATAGAGGAAGATGAGTAGGAGGGTCAGGGTACGTACTTCCTTTGATGTGCACCATTACCTGTGAATTAAGGTTACCAAACAACATTCTAACCTGCTCTGATCAAGCCTCTGTATTTAATTGTCAATATTTAGGAGACACAGTGACAGAAGTATGTGCACATAGGGATGCAATCTGAGAAATCCATTCTGTGGGGAATTCTACAGGGAAGAGGTAGAGATAGGGAGATCAAGGCAGAGAACCTATAGAATCAAATGGTTTTCAGAGACATTAACAAGTCACAGTTTACATCCGAATGAGGAGTCTGATTCATTGTATCATTTATTACCTTGTTAAATTTATGTCTGAGAAAGTCCATAATTAATAATATTAAGGAAAAATATGAAGAAGCATGTGGCATCAGGGATAGAGGAAGGCTTATTAACAGCCTGCGGCAGGGAGAGGACAGGCTTACATGCTGAAAGTGAGATGGAATTGAAGCACTGGCTGATGAAGATGTAGTATTGTAGCTCTCAGTAGGAATTACAAATCAACGTAAGGAAGACCCAAATCCGCACAACTCTATCAATAGACAACGTCATGATAAATGGAGAAAAGTCTGAAATTGTCAAGGATTGTCTCTTCTTGGATCCACAATCCCTGTTCATGGAAGCAGCAGTCAAGAGATCAAAAGACTTTATCCTATTATGTTGATCTGCTGCACAAGACCTCTGTAGAATATTGAACAGCAAGCATGTTGCTTCAATGGCTGCAGTGCGCCTGATCCATGGCCTGGTTTTCTCTCTTGTATCATCTGCATCTGAAAGTTGAACATTGAATAAGGAAGATTGACAAGAATTGAATATTGAACATACCGTGGACTGCTAAAAGTCTACACTGATCTAGATCGGAAGAAGTAAGGCCAGAGTGCTCCTTAGAGGAATGATGGCAAGACTTGGTCTTACGTACTTTGGACATATTGTCAGGGGAAAGCGGTCCCTGGCGAAGACATCGTGCTTGGCAAAGTGGAGCGGTGGCGAAAAGAGGAAGGGCCTCAAAGAGCTGCGTTGACACAGAGGCTGCGTCAGTACACTCAGACATGGGAACAATCCTGAGGATGGCCCAGGACTGTGCAGTACTTAGTTCTGTTGTACATAAGGTTCTATGGTGGAGACGACTCGATGACACCAAATGACAACAACAAGGAAAATGTTTATCTATTTGAATCTATGTGATATTCTTTGCCCTCTTAGAATTCTTGGCGGTAGGCCGATTTGCAGGTCAGTAATTTTGTAGATCGAAAAATATTTGTTCAATGATTAAAAAATGTGACAATATTCAACACACTTTCAGAAGAATAGTCTTCTAGACTTTCAGCACGACAGTTTAGTTATTCTTGAAATATCTTGCTCATGTATTAGCAACAAGAAGACAAGATCATTTCTGCCAAGTACAAATAATCTACACACATGTATCTTTAAAAGTATATGACTCCCCTTCAGAATGTAAAATCTGTGAGAACAGGAAGTTGGTGTCTTTTTTTCCATCTTACAATATACACTAGTGCCTTGTGTATAACTAGGTGCATGCTCAATTTAAAGGAATAATAATAATTTATGTGTCTGTGTTATATAGTAACATATGTGGGACTTTTTATGTTTTTAGAGTGCTTTCATTTATAGTGTTTCATTTTTTCTATTGTGACTTTCCCATATAATAGATCATATTATTCCTATTGATTAGAAAAAAACAGAGTAAGATAATGATTAAATGTACATAATATAGAAAAGCAAAAACCAATAATCCTTTGTTAGTAGCTATCATAAACTACTTGCTAAATTCTGTGATGACTTTTTTTTTCCAGCCAGAATAGATAAGGTTGGATTGACAGGTAACTTTTTACTTACATGCGTTTTGACTTCAGAAATATTAGTTTGAACTGTATCACATTACATTTCTGAAGGTCAGGAAAAGTTGACTATTAGTAATTTCACACAGTTTAACCTGAAGAGCAGTAACGTCAACCCCAAAGAACATGGACAGAAGCTGTTGCCCCCCTCCCTCATCTTTGCCTACTCACCAGTCACTCTTAAAAATTGCCACCTGAATGCCAACTGCTTCTCTTGTGGATCATTTGTATGCATTTCACTATTTCATGCATGCTCCTTGTTTCTCTTTCTTCTGCCATCTAAAGGCTCCAATTTCATTAAGGCAGCCTGGCCAGAGGTTAATTGACATTAGCAGCCATAGCAAGGAACAGCGAGTTAGCAGTGCTGCGGCCAAAGGAACCACTGACTGGGCCAGTGGGAGCTGGAGTTCCTTCTTCCTTGGTCCAGTGAAGCCCACCACTCCATTGGCATTTTGGGACAATGGACATGTGGACATTTATTCTGAATCCAAGTCTAGTCCTCAGGTCCAGTTTTGCCAGAATCATGTTAGTATCAAATAGAGTTAAAACCAAGGGGAATTTAACATCTACTATTGACAAATGTTGGGGTTTGTAAATATATTCCTGTTGAACAAAGAGTTAAACTCATAAGGCTATGAAAATAATTTGGAGTCTACTGAGAACAACAACAACCTAGAATACAGAATAAAGCCTTTTGTCAAGGGTAGTTTGACCATACTTTGCATTGATGCTAATAAAAGAGAAAGCCTGGTCAGAAGAGGAAATTAAAAATCAGCCTATAATGGCAAATATTTAACAGTTTATGGCCAATGATGTGTGTGAATGAAAATAAAATCAATAATGTCATATTGAAAGCAGTTAAGAGCAGAATTCACATGTCAAAAAGTGAATCAGATTTAAAAGCAAAGTTTAGAGAATGTTCAAAAATATATTTTAAAAGGACCAGCAAAGTAAAAAGAGCAGAAATCTTACCTGTGTGTTTTTCACATGTATGACAAATGGAAATGGGCTCTGATATCTTTTCGCCACCACCACGACCACGACCACGACCACCACCACCACCACCATTCCCTCCTGTCCCTGTATAGCTCCAATTACAAACGCATAAAACTAAAGAAGGGAGATTCAAGAAAGGCGATCTTTCTTCAATAGTCATTTATAAAATATAAATAACAATTAAAATACTGGAAAGTATGTACTAAAATGTAAGCCAGGTTGATCTGTGTTATTGCTATTTATTTTCCTAAAGACTCTATTGTTCATAATTGGCATTTATTGCTTTTAAAATCTGAATAAATTTTATCAAAAAAAGATAAATGCAGAGGCAGGCAGAATCCACTCTTTGGTAAAAGTCTCATTTTTAAATTATTCACTGCATTCGCTCCCAGTTTTTAAGTTATATAATTATGCTTGGGTTGTATTGTTTTCTGATTTGCATTAATGTAACATTTAGCAATCTGTCATCTGCATAATTATACATCTGTGATGATAGGTAGGGAAGAAAAACTCCCATCTCTGAATTAAGATAGTCTCTTAGCATTTGTTGTCTGTGGAGAGCAGACCGGTGTTCTGAGCAAGAGGAGGACAATGTGACTAAAGGGCACATTGAACAGTACGCTCAGGTACACGAGCAAGGTGAACATGGTCAGTTACCTCCCAAGTTCAGTGTCAAGGCCATGAAGGTTTTCTCCTGCTTTCAGCAAAGAGAGGATGTAGCTTTGTTTGGTTTCTATGCAGAATGCCTTTCTATTTTGATTAAATACTGAACTTTTTAGTGGCTGTGTGAATTATTGATTATTGCTTTTTAAATGTAACTTGTTTTTAAAATATTTGCAAGCTTTCTAATCAACTGATCTACCGCCCCCCCGCCCCCTAGATTTGCCTGCAATGGATTACTCAGTGCTTCTGGAATTATTTAGATTGGTCAGAAATCTGCCATTACATTGCTACTTGTGTGTTCCTTGGTCCTGATTATCAAGTGTATATCTGTATAGCTATATTCAAACATCTACAACAAGAAATTCTACAGCACACTCAGGCACAGGATCTGCAGGTTTTCCTGAAAGTAAGTATTCTTATACCTATGGGAAAATGCTGCCTAAAACTTAATAGATGTGTTACGGTATCAAAGTAGCAATGATTCATTTTTTTTAATGCTTTCCAAACTCTTGACAATATTCTTAAGTACATCTATGATTTAAAAAATATATTTTAAAAAGAATAGCGAATAATGATTGGGCGTTCAGTCTTCGATATATTCTTAATGCTCATTCAATCCTAAAAACAAGCCCGAGTGTCAGATACTCATATTATTCCATGTTAGAGAAGAAGAAACTTAGACACAGAGTGAAGTAGGTTGCTCAAGATTGTGTAGCCAGTGAGTCGTAGAAGCACAATATGGAGATACAAGGAGCCAAAATTCTGATTTTAAAAAGTATATGATTTTAAAAAATATATCTATCTTAAAAATAATTCCTATGTCTTATTTCAGCTATAAAGGTTGAGGTTATTGTGTTACTATAAATATTTGTAACATTTAAATATAATACAAATATTTGCTGCTTTTAATATGATTTTCTATACTTTGAAATTCTATATATTTTCCTAAACTTATAAAACTTTGATGAGCATTTATGAAAAATAGTCTATCAACACACTTAAAATAATTTATATATACAAATTTAATATTCTAAAATATGATATTGTTTCTTAGTTTCTCACTCATACTAATAAGCCTTTTGAAGGTCTGGCTATTAGGAAATACATTCTGTATAAAGAAACACATCCCTATATGCAATTCCCAACGAAAATGTGCTGCTGAGATTCTTTGCTTGAAGCCATAGCCTTGAATTTAAAGTGTTATCCTACTCCAAGAAACACACACAAATGTACACAATTTTTATTTAACAAACAAAAAACAATATTTATTAGTTACTACGGTGTTTCTAGGTCCAC
Source organism: Tenrec ecaudatus (assembly GCF_050624435.1). Classification (NCBI taxonomy): domain Eukaryota; kingdom Metazoa; phylum Chordata; class Mammalia; order Afrosoricida; family Tenrecidae; genus Tenrec; species Tenrec ecaudatus. The sequence goes on from NC_134536.1 coordinate 50,238,554, forward strand.
AGATAATTTATAGCAAATTAAATTTTATCTTTAGTCTTTGCCATTATGTACTTGCTGGAGCTATTTTCCATATAATTGATATTTTTTCCTTAAATATCATTCACCACTTAAGATTACCAAACAATTCAGTATTTTTATTTCATACACACTGAACATCAAACATTTTAATTTCACTGAACACTTTTATTTCAAAACATCTTAAACTCTGCACATACATTGCTAGGATTACACTTTAGAAGCATTCTCAGTGAAAAAGGACACGAGAGATGGGTTGCACCTGTAAAGTGGAAAAGAATGGGCACAAGAAGCGATGGGAGAAAAGAGATTGAGTAAGTGGGGATCAGGTGGGGACAAAACGTGAGTTCATTGTCAACAGGGGATGTTTTCATCAGCTGGAGCAGTCAAATAAAAAAATCGCAAGGTCTGAAAATCTCCAGTCTTATTTCTAAATTTTCTACTTCACATTTTTGTAGTGTTTATCAATATCCTTAGTTATTTCATATGTGATCTTGTCGATGCTCCACACTAGTATGTGTAGGCATTGTAGTGACTATTACTGTTTGCCTTATTTACTTATTTACTTACACATGGTAAGTGCTCAATAGACATTAGAGGAAGGAATAAATAAAGAATTTAAGTGAATCTTTAAGAAATAAATGGGGCTTAATTTTAATCACAGTGAGTAGCAAGCGTGACTACAGTCTTGTCTCTGTTACTTACCTGCCTTCTCACTAAACGAATGTCTATATTTCACCATCCTTAGATCTCACTGCTGTGGTTTCACCTGTTGCCTGCAGGGTAAAATAGCAATGTGCTTTGCAAGTGGAGACTTCTTTAAACGTGTCCCAAACTCCACTGTGCTCAGAGCATTATGCCGTCAATTTACGACGAAAGGATTTTTAATGGGTGTGGTTGGGGCGGCGAGGGGGCAGATCTTAGAAGAGAGCTCTACTACCTTAGTCCAATTTAAATTACTAAAATTTGAATTGAGTTGGTTTAAACCTAAATTTAAAACATGTTGGGAAGTAATTACTTCTAGCACTTGAAATGGTACTAACTCTGCTTTTTAATTCTACTATTTATATTCATCTCAGGGATGAGGGGTGGGAGGGAAGCTTTTCTGTTTGCTACCATGACTTCATTTTTTTCTTTCATTTTTTTGGTTCAGTAAGTAGGTCATAAATCTATTGCTTTTTTTGACTGACAATCATTTTTCTTATGGTAAGGTATTTCTGGTTTGGTTTATACATATTCATTCACAACCACATTAATTACTTACTTAAATCCTATAATAATCCCTTACTTTAAAAATATATAAATATTCGTGTATTATATTTAATGTATGTAAAAATCAATGATGAAATACTTATTAAATATTTTTAATCTTCCTTTTCTAATAAAAACTTCTAATCAGAAAGAGATACATGATTTTCAAAATCTACATTTGACTCCAGTTCTCCATGTTAAACCGTAGAACTTATCTTTAACACTTCTTGATTGAAAATATCAGGCTTTCACAAAGAAAGGAAGAGAGAGGGAAGGTAAATATTACATATTTCATTGATAATAACATTCTTTTACAAAAAATCATTTTATTGGGGCCTCGTCCAACTCTTATCACAATCCGTACACACATCCATTGTGTCAAGCACATTTGTACGTTTGTTGCCATCATCATTCTCAAAACAGTTGCTCTCCACTCGAGCCCTTGATGTCAGCTCCCCATTACATTCCTCCATAGGCTATTCCATCATGTTATTCCCTGCCTTTTTGAGCCTTCCCTCCCCATCACCTAAAAGCCAATATGCCCAGTCGTCTTCAGTCCCCAGTCCTAACCAGCCTTTCTAAGGAACCCTGAGTATATTCTTGGGCAAGGTCAGAGGTTCTACTCCATCAGCTGCTCCACAGGAGAAAGATGAGGACTGACACTCTCAGAAATTCATCAGAATTACTTTGATGGCAGTATGTTTTTGGATTAACCAACCTTTCTAATATGATCTAATCCTCCAAGGTCAATGGTCCACAACAGCCAAGGTAATTGCAACTTATCTGCCAAAGAAAAGAGAACTTCAAACAGGAAGGAGAAAGCAAGGTTACCTTAAAAGAAAACAAGAAGTGCTCACTTCAGCAGCACCTATACTAAAATGGGGATGCTGCATAGAAAATTAGCATGCCCCTGTGCAATGATGACACGCAAGTTCATGAAGCATTCCATATTCAAAATAATGATCACACAAGAAGAGAATGGGAGGAATGCTTTCTAGTCTTGGAATTGAAAAAGTTGCCTAATAGAACATTAGTGCATAATGCCATCAAGTAGCTGATCAGTACATTAAAGCATAAAAGCTTAAACGACTTACTTACAATCGTGAGGCGCCTGGAGTGAGAGAGAACTTTTGTAACAACCATTGGGGTTTGAGTAGACCCTACACTTACCATTTCTGTTTGAAAAATAGATAGTACACTCACTTAGAGATTAATATATAGCTGAATACTGGTAAAGCCCAGGCCTGAAGTCTGCATTCTACCTTTTGGATTAGATTGGTTTCTGCAACCAAAACATGCAGGGAAACCTTACAATAGAGAGCTGACTTACCACAGCGCTTCAGGCAGCAAGAACGGGTAGACTTGCAATCAGACCACTCCAAAGAAAGAGAAAACAAAAGGTTGATTGATACACTTATCCTTTACCTAATCTTATAAAAAAATTCTAAAACAATCCTGTGGAGAGGGAAGAATGAAAGATTGAGAGAAAGCAAATATTTTGGACCCAGTATTCTTGAACCTATACCTTTCTGAATGTTAGAGGCAGTGACATCTATGGAAAGAGATTTATTTTCCCTATACCTATAACCTTTAAAGGGCTAAATTCCTTAATATATTAAGCTTTTATGAATCAATATGTAAAACATGAACCTGATAGAAAAATGCATAAAACTTAAGTGCTGGTTCTTAAAAAAACAATATATAAGTGACAAATGAATATGTGAATTTTCCAATTATATACTTAATGAAAAACATGAAAATTAAAAGTACACTGACATGACTCTTCCATCAGTTAGGCCCAGATGATAATACTCAAGATTGCTAAGGATAAGTGTGATAACTGGAACTCAGAAAATATGGTGAGAATATAAATTCATCTAGTCTTTTAGAAGAAAATTAAAAGTATTATATATATATATATATATATATATATATATATATCTGACATTGATTCATAGTGACAACCTGTGGATTTCTGAGACTGTAACTGTTTACAGGAGTAGAAATCCCAGTCTTTCTCCTGTGGAGCTGCTTGTCTTTTGAACTGCCGACCATGCGGGTCAAGGCCCAACACTTCTCTCTCTCTCTCCACACATGCATGTTTATGTATGTATAGTTATATATATATAAATATAAATGGATTTTCATTATAACATGTTTGTTTAAAAATCTAAAGAGCCATTAATAAGTAACTGGTTAAATATCTTATAATAAAAACATATATTAAAAGATAAATATGTAAATACATGAGCAGAATTCTCAGTATGTTATATCATATGTGAAAAATAGTTGAAGAACATTTTTAACATATTGTATAGTACACATATACATACATGTTTGAATATGCATAGAATTGATAATGTCACATGATATATTTATATGCGATGTCTGTCGGTGTGTATTAAGTGATTTGGGGGCGGGAGGGAGAAAGATGGAGAAGTAGAACAAGAAACTTTTTAGTTTATATATCTATGACTTTTTTTATTGTTCTTGGTTTGTGTTTTCTTTTCCCCTCAGAAATTAGAGTAATGAGGCCATACTACTCTCATAAGAAACTCTCCTAAGAATCATAGGAAAATTGATAGAACAGTATTTATCTGTTGTAAAAAGTTCTAATTACCAGCCAGTTGAATTAATTTCCAAGATCTTGAAAAATCACAGACAGGTTTCAACTCTTATCAGTTGTCCTTGAGAAACAGGAGAGAGTGAGATGCATTTGGAAAGAGGAATATGCACTCCGTTTGTTAATGTCAACCTCCTGAGGGACAAAGAATACCACGATAAAAGCATTGTTTAGGAATAAGTGTGTTTCAAGCTGTCGTATCACGAAGGTACCAATCATTTGTATTCGTTTTAATTTAAGCTCATATTTTTAAATAAGGCAATTAGGAATCTAGATTTGTTGCCTGTCATTTTTTTAAGCCCAACGAAAAATTCTTCAGGATTCTAAATCAAAGTATTAAGAAGATGACTTGGCCCTGCTTAGATCACTAGGAGATGAATGCTGTAGGTAGCCCCCAGGTTTACTGGGGAAGAAAACAACAAAGCACACCGTTAATCTTTCCTGTTTTGACTACACTCTCAGGTGTATAGATAAATGCCGTGATTATAAGCTGGTGACAGGAAGAAAACTTCCTGAGTCATTTGCAATACAGAGACAATTGAAGTATAGGCCACATAACACAGCAGTTCCATGCATTATGCATTTCTACACCGCGTTGATTAATCGATTAATTCTGAGCTAGAAGGCAACTTCTGAAAGTACGCTGAGTCCTTGGACCAAGGCTTTTGAACATTTTTATCTTTGACAGACGATGTTTTAGAAAATCTGTAGGGTTCATAATTCTAAAGGATATATATCATCAAACAACTTGAAAATTCCCAAAGATCTTAGTGAACTAGAGAGTCTAAATAAAGTTTCTTCTTTTTGTAGTTGACTTAACTGTAACACACACACACATACAGGTAAGTTTATCGGGAGCTATTGTAAACAAGACTTAGATTTCTCGCTAGTATGTTAATGATCTGGCAATAATGTTAATTTCAGTTTTCAAATTCAGCTTGGGAACAGATAACACTGAAATGCCAGGCAAGGAAAAGATTGCCTTTCAGTGAACATCAGGTTATAAAGTCTCAAAATATTAATTAAGATGTTTCAACTAAAGCTAGTATGTTATGATAAAATCAGTTTTCAATAAAAAAGAATAATTTCCACCCAATCAGGAGATTGTCAAGAGGAATTCCATCACTGTTGCTCAAATAGCAGCTGTCGTCAGAGCATGTTGACAGGGAAAAAGAGATAGGGATCAGTCTCAGAAAAAAACAACTGGATGTTTGCTTTTGTAATAAAAAAGTGTGCATAATATTAAAAGCAATTCTTCCTCTGAGGACATTGCCAAAGTAATACAAACTGGTGCGCAAATATGTGTGTGTGTTCTTATCACTTGATTGTACTTGAATTCCAATTATCCCTCTGGTACTTATTGAGCAAGATTGGACATGCTTCTCAATCTTTCAATGCCTCAGTTTCTTCCTTTGTACAATTGAGTGAAATAATATGTATCACATAGGGTGGATGAATAATTAAGTGAGACGATGATTTCTATAAGACATTTCTAGGTCAGTATCTGCAGATCGCAACTACTTGGAAAACATTTTGCAGTAATTTGATTTCTATGTCTTTGTCCTGTTCCTTTTTTCTTCTTGACCCCTACTTAAAAAGAGTAGATGTAGACGCTTTGGAAAAGGAAAACTAGACTATATGCATTCGCATCAATTTTCTCACCCCTAAGACTCTCCAGTGTCTCATATCACAGTGATACCTGACATTGACCTACCCTTCAGACTGGCCAGAAACATTCTCTTGTATTGTGTCTGATGAAGGCTTGTCAGCCTCTCCAACAATCATTAGGCTATAATGATCGCATACCCTTGCTGGATTGAGATATTTTCAGTAGTCCATTGCCGTAGAGAGTTTCCAGCTCAGAAACCTGCAGGAGCAGTTCTACTCTCTCCAGGGTGGTTATGAGTCAGCATTAACAGGATAGCAGGGAGTTTTTGTGGAATCAAAATCTTTTAAGAACCATATTCAGTATTCTATTCAAAATCATTATGAAACTTATTCTATTGAAAACCACAGACTCTATCTAGGCTTCACGGAGTCTCAAGATCACTGGGGTCTTCCCAGACCTACTAAACCAGAATTTCCATGACAGGGATCTGAGTTTAGTATAAAGTCAAAGTTTAGAACAAAATCTGTGCAGCTAGCGCTACCCCAGGCACTGTTGTAAACACATGACAGGCAGTGCCCAGTCCACATCAAAGTGGATCATATATGAGTCATCACATATAAAATATTTAAGGTATTTATCAGCCTTGTTATCTGAGAAGTAATTATGGTAAGAGGATAGACATGAATCTGGTTGCTAGTTAGATGAAGAGGCTAAAGGAAGCAACTCTAATGAAAACTCAGAATGTACTGAAGGAAAAACCATGCTAAGAATCCGGGGCAAACGTTTTCTGAATCAGGAGAGCAACAAGTGCAAAGGCACAGAGGAAACAGGAGCGGGAGCTGCTCATCTATGTGCAACCTCCTCTCTGGGGGATGGGCAACAGGGAGGCGGGTGAGGGGAGACTCCGGGCAGTGTGAGATAAGATAAAATAACAATTTATAAACTATTAAGGGACCAGGGAGAAGGGGGGAGCAGGCAGGGAGGGGGAGGGGGGGGGGGAAAGGAAACAGAGCTGATTCCAGGAACCCAAGTGGAAGGCGAATTTTGAGAATGACGAGGGCACCGAATGTATAAGGGTGCTTTGCTCAATTGATGTATGTACGGATTGTGATAAGAGCTATATGAGCCCCAATAAAAAGATTTATTAATTAAAAAAAAGAATGCAGAGCTAACCAACAATAAGCACAAGAAATAATAAAATGTTCTAATTTTGATTATGATAATGATTGTACAACTCTTTTAATAAGATTGAACTATTAAGTGGTATGATATACGAATTATACATCAATAAAACTGTTAATGAATTAAATAAAAAAAGCATCCTGAAGACCAGTGTGACTCGACCACGGTGGGGATGAGAGTGGTGAGAGTCACGAAGCCTTTGTAGTCTGTGATAAAGACACTTTAATGTCGTGACGAAGGGGGTCTATGTTCTATTCTCCCTTTGTCTCATCTAATTAATTTTCATCGACTCTGCTCATGACCTGATCCTAAATTCAGTGGATCTTCGAATGAAATGCCCTCCCTAAAACGTAAGACAGAGAGGAAGGTGCTGTGAAGGAGCTGGGGAAGCCGTGCAGGAGAGCCCCTTCCTGTGGTCGCACTAGAGCACACGCTTTGCACACGTGCCAGGCAAGACGCAGCGGCCTCGCTCCCCCTCCGAATGAGGAGGAGGAGACAGAGCAGCCCCAGCAACTTGGGGACAGTGCCGAGCTGCACCACGAAACTTGGGACCACCGATAGTCAGCCTGCCTGAGTAAGCGATAATCCTCGTTGATGTTAGTTAAGTCACGGTCTTACTATTTGTCGTTGAAAGTATCTTAATTGACACAGTGCCTGCAAGGCAATTACTGTTGTTCATACCCGTTATCCGGATTCGAATATTTAATCTTAATGGGGCTTGGCAGTTTCAGGCAAGTCACGCAACTGATAACTGTCAAAGTCAAACTATTTATGAACTGTATTTAAATCAATCCAATACCCAAGCCATTAACTACAGTGTGATTATTGCTTCTCAAATCCTCCACTCATGTAATAATAAATGCTTATCCAACTGTATAATGTACCCTTGACAGTAGTTATATGAGAACATGGGCTTCTCTGGATTAATCAGTGTGTTTTCATTGACCTTCATTTTTTTCTTTATAGGAAAAAAAAGAACACAAAAGAGATACCCACCAATCACACAAACAACATATGTTTTAATATGTTATAATATATTGAAAATATTTAGAAGCAATCAAACACTGTACTTAAAAACACATACAGGCCATTTTATTATGTCTTTTAATATTTTTGTCTGTCTATTGGTAGATGATGGGTAGGTAGATAGATACATTTCTTAGACAAAAGTAATGTCTATTTCTATAAAATTTTATCTGTAGCTCTTGTGATTGTATTTTCAATGCTCCTGTATCCTCTAAAATAAGATCTTGAAAGGAAAAGATTTAATAGACATAACCCCACAGACCTCTCTATCATAACACGATCGACACAATAGAAGTTCAATAAAACTTGTTGAATGACAAAAGAGAGCAAGAAACCAGAGGATACACATTTGAAGCTCAACTTCTGCACACAAAGAGGGGGAAACTGACTGACTGTATGAGCCCTCACAGCATGTGAATTGCAATGATAGCTTGGTGCTGTCTTATGATTCACATTAGAACGGTCAAATTAACGAAGACAGTAAATTATTGAGACCATACAGGTTAAAAGCATTTGCTATCAAAAAGAAAAAAAAAGCATTATGTTAAAAATGCACTTCCTCACCAGGAATTAAACCACTCGGTTTAATTAAAAATACTTTTTTTTCTCGACCAAAACAAAAAATGAGATATTGTCAAAATTTTAAAATATTTTAATTAAAAACAAAAATTAAAAATACTTTTTTTCTTGAAAAAATTGAAATATTGGTACTTTGTATAATTTTATAGAGTGCAGTATATTTATATGTGTATAAATGATCTCACACCTACTGTCGTCATGGTGTGAGGAAACATCTGCTATAACTTGAATGTTAAACTGACAGTCACAATGATCATAGCAAGTACCGGTAAAAGTCATTTTTAAAAAGCCCATTATAGAACATTTAGGAAAAAAAGAAAAAAAATTCTACTTTGAAGCCAGAAAGTAAAATTCCGAGATTTGATATTTTACTAAGAGCTAAATTTACCATATGAAATATAAATAATGAAGTACATCATTTAAAAGCATTTACTAAAAATAGATACTCAATTTTTTCTTTAGTGAAATACAGTCTTGGTAGCCTGATAATTATTTTACACATAGTTCTTCTATATACTTCTCAGTCTATTACCCATTTATTTAAAATATATATATGTGTGTTCAAAATGAATCCATAAACTCAAAAAGTAATTTTAAGGGGGAAATAAAGACATATTATCTTCCAAATAAAAATTATGGCTGCCTCTGGAAAGTTTATTTTAATTAGAGTGGAATAATAATTTTTAAAATGTTATCATGGATTAACTTAATTATACCCAGAAAAGAATCATTAAAACTATTGTTCAAATGTTGTTGTTTTCCATTGTAATTCAGATTTAATGAATAATAAGCATTCCTTTACAAATCATAAATATGTCATTCTTCCAGCCTTGGATCTTTATTATCTTGTTAGAACAGTACACTGTCACTTCTGCTATTTATATGAATAAGATATTCTCTTTAATTTCATTTAGTTACACATAAAAGTATGGACATGATATAAAACCCAAATATAAACATTTTAGATAAAGGATCTTGTCTTATTCATCGGTGTATCCTCAGTGCATAACCCAGAACTTTATATAAAATAAGCGTATGATTGAGTGATTGAACAATTAAAAGGATGAAATAATGTCACAATTCTTTTTAAGTTAAGTGTAGAACGTAACTTTTCTGTTGGAAGGCATGAACTTTAGCCTTATTGCTATCATGTTTTATATATTAATTTAGCAATGTTCTTTGCTTTCCTCAGCTCTATGTCAGCCTTCTACAGCAGTATTAGTACTCTGGATTGAATTGCGTGCCCCCAAAACATGTGATAAAGTTCTCACTCATTCCAACGTATGAGTTAGACCCCTTTGGGAAATACGATTTTAATGTGTAAATAAGGTCATTCTGTAATAGGGTGCTTCCTGAATTTAATCTTTCTTGAGAAGTATCCTAGCAAAATAGAGAGACACAAGTGAGGATCAACATATAAAATAAGGAATGCCCACAGCTGTGACGAGGCACCCTTCCTTAGCACTGATGCCCTGGTGTGCACTTCTTCCCTCGAAAACCGAGACAATAAATGCCCGTTCTTTATAGCCACTCAGTTGTGGTACATTTGGTATAGCAGCACCCAAGAAACCATGAAACTCCTGGGTGGGGCACATAGATAGTGCCAAGTACTCTGTGAAGCATCTCAAAAGAAAGCCAGTCTACTTCTGGGGAATTGTCCATGAAAACCCACTGAAGCACAGTCTGTTCGGAAACACATGGGGTTGGCACGTGTCTGAGTTGACTCCATGGCCGCTGGAAGAAACCGAGACATGTACCACAAGTTCCCCAGAGTGTAGGGACTGGATGGCAGAATCCTAGAAGCACTCACGTGCTGTATGCAAACTGGGCACTAATCCATCATGACCAGCAATGCCTGCGGTGTGCTTTTTTGGTTTGTCTTTCACTGTGATTTGGGTGAGCATTTACAGAGAGAGCTTGGTTTTCCATTTAACAAGTCATGAACATTTTGTTTTGTGATAGATTGCATGCATATATACATATATAACTGAGTAATATAACATATTAATGTTATAGTATATTATCCCTATAATATCCCTATAATATATAACAGAATGCAATAGCATTCTCTCCACTTCCTTCTCAGATGTTATAAAAACATCTATTCCTATTGATGTTTTCCTAGCTTTCCACGTTGTTGCTTTGTACCTATAAACCAGTTGTCTCTAACAAATTATGTCACACGACATATATTGTTTTTTGGTCTTTTGATTTGCTTTTGTTTTTTATGTTAGTATCTCTTGCCTTTAAACTGTTAACTTCTGAAAAGCATAATTTGTCCAATTGGGTTTTTTGTTTTGTTTCGTTTCAATTTCACTCATAAAATCCAAACTGGAAACATAATAAATACTTATTACGTTGAGTCAAGCATAATTTTCTTCTGCAGAACCTTTACCCTTGAAGCTGGTACTGCATATGGTACTGGAGGTGTGAAAGTAAAAGTCATAAAATTCTCTAGGCATTTCCAAAATTCTGAAAGAATATCTCTAGCGTTTTTATAAGGAGCCCTGATGGCATAGTGGTTGTGCGTTTGGGCTGCAATCTACAAGGTCTGCAGTTCGAAACCACCAGCTGCTCCGAGGGATAAAGACCAGCTTTCTACTCACCTAGGCACTCACTGTCTTGGAAACTCATAGCAGCAGTTCTTCCCTGTCTCTTGGGGTCACTATGAGTCAGCACTGACTCGAAGGCAGTGAGATACTTTGTTTGTTTGTTGTTTTGAGTGTTATGTTCCAGTCCCTCATTTGGAAACAAACCCAAGGCTACCATGTTGATACCAGCTCCTACTGACCCTCTACACTGATCAGTGGCAAGATGCCTCATAGACTTTCTTTAGGAAACAGAATTCCCGTCTTCCTCCCAGAAGAAACAGGTGGGCTTGAACCACTGATCTTTCAGTTAGCAGCCCAACTTAACCACTGCACTGCCAGGACTCGTTTCCTTTGGAACGCTAACCATTAAATTCCAAATTGGTATGGTTTTTGGATAGTACCAACATTATGAACTGCAGACTCTAGAGATTTTATGACTAGTAACAAAAGTGTCAGTATTATGGTAGTGTCCTTTTGATGGATACACTCCAGGATATTTACCAGTTAAATATGTGAGCAGTCATTCTGTAATTGAAACTTTTTTATACCTATCAAATTTGGAAGACTTCATTGTCTAAGGGTTTATTTTGCCTTTTTGTATCTGTAAAGTATTTTGACTTTGAAAATAATTAGACAACCTTGTGTCATGAGAACATTGATTCTCCTCACTGTGGACTCACACCACCCATGAAAAAATAAACCAACAACACAGTGCTAAAGTAGCAACATAAACCTCTCCCCTCCCCTATCTAGAACTGGTTGGGGGGGGGGGATTGTGAGAGGGGAAAGTGTTTCCATTATTTCCAATTCATTCACTGGAGTTTGGACACGGGAACTTTCCTTTTGTATCTCTTGGCAGGAAGAAGCACTGCGTGGGTTCCGAGTGAGTGATTATTTTGAATACCTGGAAAGCCTGGAGCAGAGCTACCGACCAGTGCTGCGGAGAGACATGTGGGACCTTAAAGTGCAGAGCACCTAGACCATGGCAACACGGCTTCACTGTGTTTTGCTATTTTTGAAGGAAACAAGGGTATTTGAAAGGTTTCTGTCTGTTTCGATCAAAATGCTTGCTTTGTGAATGCACACGTTGGAAAATCAACCCCGAGGGTGCTTTAATATCATCCCCTGGGTGATCACTAGCTCTGTTTCTGACAGAGTGGATTTAGTTTGATGGGGTGGTGTTGGAAAGGTGGTGTCGGATCTACCTCTGACTGTGTGCGCTATGGTCGTTAGGGTTAGTTAAGAGCTGTTCTTACATCTCCTTCTCTACCGATGATAAAAATCATTTTCCAGTGAGTCTGGAGAGAAGCAATGAGCTCCATTGTTGTTTGGTTTGCAGACACACTTGTTGCTTCTTTCTTTCTGTTTACAGACTTGTGCAAAGGAAGAAAGGGGAAAACCACCACAGCTTATGTTACATGTTGACGAACAAATGATAGTTCTCGTGGCAAGTGGTGTCTTCTGACATCATTGTTTTCTAGGAGATGGTTTCTGACACCTATATCAGTTTTTAATTTGTCATCTCAAATGTAGTTTCTGCATGGCTCATTTAAAAGACAGATTGGTTATTCCATCTCAATAAGCATTTTCCTGCCATTTGTTATGCATTTTCCTCAGATTTGATTTGTACTGAACTTGAAAACATTAAGGACAAAAGATTTCTAAATTATTTCAAATCATTAACACTTTTATTTTATTTGAATAGAATTCTTTGCTCCAGTAAGATTAATACATTATGTGAAGGTTTTTTCATATATCACAGCTGACACATGTAAATATGCAAGATAATAACAAATATATTAAGTTGTTAGTTACTAATTCATCAAGTTTTTAAACTATAGCTCTAAGTTGTTAATATTCATTGCTTGTATCCAAGTATACATCTACTATTAAAATCATTCTGAAGCCAACCCTATGTTTCTCATTTGCAAGATGGAGGCAGGGAGCAAACCCTGAGTGCAAGATGTAAAGGCCACAGAAGTATGTACTGTTACATGCACAGTCCTGGAATAACAGTGATCCACAGGTAGCTGCATGGACACACTTGCAGACTGGGCAGGTATGGGAGGGAATGTCGAATGAGACCCATGAATAGATCTAGGTTTGACAGAATAGATGTACATGTGTATTTACCTTCAATGCAAATATATTCTTGAATGTAGCAGAACATACAGGGGGGAAAGTTATGTAAGCATTGTAGACAGAATCAAACACCTTGTCAGAATAAGTTGTTGGGTCTAGGAGCTAGGGGTATTGGTCTTCTGGGGCACTGAAGTCAATTGGCATAACAGAGTCCATAAGGCCATGTTCTAGGGTCTTCAAAGATTGTTCCTCTCTGTGTGGAGAAGAGAGAAGAATGTGAAGAGGAAACAGCCCACAAACTGTACAAACAGCCCCGAGACTGTGTACGTGTCTGAGAGCAGGGCAATGCAGAATAGAACTCAAAACCATAAAAAAGACCAGGCTTCTTTGTCAGAGATTAGTGAAGCCCCCAAACCATATCCCTTAGTCAGTCACGCTGTGGAGCTTACTCATCCCCATGGCTCCATTTTCAGGCAAACAGTAAACAAATCTTTAAGAGGAACAATCACACTCAGGGGAAAGCAGACCTTAGAATAATCAACCATTTAGACCAAATGGGTAGTGTTTACCCAAGAACAAACGTCACAAGGACTAGGAAGGAAGGAGGAATGGAAAGAGCCCGCAGAAGAAGTACGATAAGCGATGTCCTGTTGTGGGCATTGCAGGCAATGGCATGAAACAAATTGTGTAGAAACCGTTTTTTGAATGGAGAATCTATCTGCTCTGTAAAATGTACACCCAATTCTCAATAAAAAGTTTTTTAAAATGTTTGTTTTTGTTTTGTTTGTTTTTTTTTGCAAGAACTTATTTTCCTTTAGCATGCTGAAACAACTAGTGTACTTCTCAACTCTGTGATATTTAGGGTATTATAAGACCAACCTGAAATTGTATATTGTGATGCCAACAATAGCTTCTTAGTAATGGTGTTCTAGAAGAACACCGAAAAATATTAAAAAAAAAGAAAATTGAGCGAGTTAATTTGACATATTGTACATGTTGGCTCCAGACGATTTAACCAGCTTTGCCTACCCTTACACAGGCCCTGGCTCCATTTCTTTTATTCCACAGGTGCATTATTGTGAACAAATGTAAACCAATTTAAGAAGCTCATACACCCAGTTTTAAAGGTGGAGAAGGAACTGTGTTGCAAATGGTAATGGGAGACTGAAAAAAAGAGAAGTTGTTGGGTTATGTGCCCCAGTTGGTTCAGCGCCGCCTGCCCCTGTGAGCAGCAGAATGGAAGCGTGCTCACCCTGTGCCATCTTTGTAATGCATTACAAAATTGCCTTTCACGAAAGTGACTTCAGTGAGAGCCAGAGCCTCGCTTTCATTTTCATTGGAGAAATATGTCTTATGGACAATTTATTTAGGGAAAGAAAAATTTAAATGGCCACCTGTGTAGCTACTTTTATGAATTATTTTGTACACTTTTGTTTTTTAAATGATCGTTCTTAACAAATAAACCCAACCCTATTTTGCCCCTTATGCTGAATTTTGCTTTATTTTTTCATTTAACGTACAAATCTCTGGCGTTGTTCTGAGGTGCCATTGACTTGGTTCCAACACATAGCCACCCTGGACACCACAGAATGAAACACTGCCCGGCCCATCGGCATCCTCGCAGCTCCTACGCACGAATCTATTGTTGCCACCACCGTGTCTTGCAACCGCTGAAGAATTCCTCTTTATGCTGACCCTCTACTAAGCATGGTGTCTCTTTCCGGAGACTGGTACATCCTTTTAGTTTCAAAGAATCATTGACTATGATAATTAATTCTTCTGGTGGTTCAGGGTACTTCAATATTCTGTACTAACACCATAATTCAAATGCATCAAATCTTCCCCAGTCTTCCTTATTCACTGTTCACCTGTCACGTACATATGAAAGGATGGGAAACACCATGGCTTAAGTGATGCCACGTTGAAGTTTAGAACACGTTGAAGCCAACATGACCACAACTGAAGGGACTTTTCTTCAGTTATCTTCTTTCCTTGCTCAGTTTATAGCAGGTCTACAGGAGTTCCACACTTCAGGTATGTATATAGTTCTATACTTTGAAGTCATCATTGGTGACTGTTTTTCTTATATGCCAACATCCAACCTAGCAGAGGACCATGTTGGTTTTCCTTGAAAGATATATACAGAATCTGACTTCCTCTACGCTACTGCTTCCTCCAGGATCCAAGCCACAACCCTCTTTCATCTAGATTCCTGTACTTATTTTGTAATGGATCCTCAACTAGTTGTCTAATTGTGTGTGTGTGTAAAATGTATACCCAATATATAGGAACAGTCTACGGAAAAGCAGGCTGTCCACTTCAGAGGTCTGCCACAATGACAGTGTCTCTTGAACGCAGGAGAACGTTGGCAGCGATAGCGCCCGAAGACGACCTGCTCACGTTGGAAGGCTCACATATAATGACTGTGGAGGAGCTGCTTGTTCAAAGTAGAGTGCACATCATGATGTAGGTGGGGTACAGGAGTTGGGAGTGAAGCCTTCTGGACCTTCATTTGCTGATGGGCTACAACTCAAAATGAGGGGGGAAAGCGCTGCAAGCATCTATTAATACTTCAAATTTGGAAGTATGAAACATTAATCTAGAAAAATTTGAAATAAAAAAATGGAATACGTAAAGACTGATAATCTGCATATTAGCAAGCAGAGATGGACTGGCATTGACTATTTTGAATCAGGCTGCCCTATGGTTTACTATGCACAGATTCAAGAGAAATGGCGTTGCTTTCATCACCAAAATGACCTTCCGAGATCTATCTTTGAGTATAATTCTGCCTGTGAAAGGATAATATTTACCGCCCCCCCACTCATGGAAATCTAATCAATTCAACTATTATTCTAATTTATGCACCAAACACTAAAGCTAGGGATTAAAAAGATCTACCGATATCTCAGTCAGAAATTGATCAAACATGCAATGAAGATGCATTGATAAGGTACTGGTGATTGGAATGCAAAGTTGAAAACAAAGAGGAAGAAACTAGATGGAAGATATCGCCTTGGGGATAGAAACAAAGCTGGTGATCAGATGATAGAATTTGTAAGAAAAAAATCATGATAAATTCTTTTGACAACACAAAAGGCTAATATGCACATAGATTTCTCCCTGTGGAATATACAAAGATCAAATGGACTACATCTGTGGGCAAGACCATGGAGAAACTCATTATCAGTAGTGAAAAACAAGGGCAGGGGTAGAATATGGAACAGACCATTAATTGCTCGTATGGAAGTTGAGGTTGAAGCTGAAGAGACAATTTGCTGGAAAAGGACGTCTTGGTAGAAGCAGGGGGAAAAGCAGGAAGGCCCTTGAAAAGATGGTTGACAGAACCGCTGCTCAAACAATTGTTGTGTGAGGCCTGGGCGGTGTTTGGTTCTGTTGCAGCCAGGATCACTATGAGTGTGTACCAACTAGACAACTGTACATACAAGATGTATACCAAATACATAGGTGGGAGAATCATCATGACTTATTTGAACTTTTTCATATCTCCATGCGAGTTAAAAACATTAAGGAATACACTTGAAAGTGACTAGTGGATTTAATAAATAGCTTTGTTTATTTATACTGTCCAAAATCTAAGAGAAAAGTGGGAATAAAAATGGGAAGAGAGACATTGGCAATACCAAGTTCAAAGAAGTATTTTTGTGGAGTTTTGCTCTAAAGAGAAGCAAATGGGGCCATAGCTAATTCGGGAAGTAGGGTCAAGATAATTTTTTAATATGAAAAAATAACATGCCTGTGACAATGATTCAATACACAGGAAAAATATTGACTTCAATCAGACTTAGTCTTATTTGTTGTTTTCTTTTGTAGCTATAAAATGGCAGGTCTGTACAAATCAAGGTAGAGCATATAGTTTCATATTTAATCCAATTTACCTCTGCTTCCTCGGTGTTTCGGAAGGTTATTTTTTTAAAACATTTTATTAGGGGCTCATACAACTCTTATCACAATCTATACATATACATACATCAATTGTATAAAGCACATCTGTACATTCCTTGCCCTAATCATTCTCATAGCATTTGCTCTCCACTTAAGCCCTTTGCCTCAGGTCCTCTTTTTTTCCCCTTCCCTCCCTGCTCCCCCCTCCCTCATGAGCCCTTGATAATTTATAGATTATTTTGTTATATCTTGCTCTATCCAGCATCTCCCTTCTCTGTTGTCCGTCCCCCAGGGAGGAGGTCACTTGCAGATCTTTGTAATCGGTTCCCCCTTTCCAACCCACTCAACCTCCACTCTCCCAGCATCGCCCCTCACACCCCTGGTCCTGAAGGTATCATCCACCCTGGATTCCCTGTGCCTCCAGCTCCCATATGCACCAGTGTACAACCTCTGCTCTATCCAGTCCTGCAAGGTAGAATTTGGACCATAGTAGTTGGGGGGAAAGGAAGCATCCAGGATCTGGGGGAAAGCTGTATCTTCATCGGTGCTACATAGCATCCTGCCTGACTCATCTCCTCCCCTAGACCCCTCTGTGAGGGGATCTCCCTTGGCCGACAAATGGGCTTTGGATCTCCACTCTGCACTTCCCCCTTTATTCACTATGATAATTTTTTTTGGATGATGCCTTATACCTGATCCCTTTGACACCTCGTGATCGCACAGGCTGTTGTGCTTCTTCCATGTGGGCTTTGTTGCTTCTGAAATAGATGGCCGCTTGTTCACCTTAAAGCCTTTAAGACCCCAGACACTATCTCTTTTGATAGCCGGGCACCATCAACTTTCTTCGCCACATTTGCTTATGCACCCGTTTGTCCTCGGCGATTGTATCATGGAGGTGTGCAGCCAATGATATGGTCAGTTATCATGTTATTTTTTTATATTCTAGATTTAGTGATGTAGACCAGATCAATACATAATGGATTCGCAATGCAGTTTTGAATTGTTTTATATTCTCCAGTGATAGATAAAACAAATGTTTCCTTTTATGTGACATAAAATTTTACTAACATGTTCTTTGTTGCAATATTGACTTAATTACATCAATTTTTTGCATATAGAGGGAAGAGTTATTAGTTAGGTAAGTGCCATTGTTTTTACTAATTGTATGTGTTTAAACAAGGCCAAGGGAGTTAGCCTCATATAAACCCTCAATTTTCAGCACTAGCAACATTTCAGCTTTTAAAATCAGATAATATAATTGGCCAGTTTCCCACCCCATATTCCACTGCCGGCAACAGGCCACCCTGAAACAGAGAGTTCCATGAAAGTAATGGGACTGTCATGTTTGTTAATAGAGTACGTTTGAGATACATTGGGGGAGACCGTTATTTAAATGTTGGCTGTTAAAATTTTATAATATAATCTAGAATTTGAGCATTGATCTGCTATTATTAAAATATGTATCCATTTTTTAAAAGTTGAATACATTTATATTTAACTTTGTTCATAAAGTACTAAAGTTTGCCTATTTTAGAGCTTCTCTGAAATATAGTCCATTCTATTACAACGTCAACTATAATGGATTATGGTTCCATTGGCAATATTCAAACAACAGAAACCAAATGTTTTTCAGGTCAAATTATTTCCATAATAGTTCTTATACTCCCTGAGGTTTTCCCTTCATCAGAATAAAGTCATCAATTTAATATTTTGCCTGCTTTCATAAAATAATTTTTATTTGAAAAACTTCTTCATTGGAAGGTGGCTGGGTAAATAGAGACTAGTTAAATGTTTACAAATATCTTTTCTCTTCTTGACTAATCTATGTATTACTTCACATTCATCAGTTTGTCATATTATAGTGGCTTGTTTATTGCTGATTCTGGAGTCTATGCCACAGGCATTTCAAATACCAACAGAGTCATCATGGTGACAAGTTTCAGCTGAACTTCCTAACTAAGACAGATGAAGAAGAAAGCCATATTTCTGAAAATTAGCCCAAGAAAAGCCTGTGTTCACAATACAATATTGTTCAGTATAGTGTTGGGAAAATGAGTGCTCTGTGTTGGAAGGCAGTCAGTAAACAAGGGCTTTAACTATGGAATCAAATATACCAATGATCATGAAGCAGACAATGAAACGGACCATGCTACGTATGTGTGTATGTAAGTATGTGTGTATGTAAGTATGTATGTATCTATGTATTTCTGATTTGCACGGGGATATCAGGAATCAGAGCTGACTTGATATCAGCTTGCAACAACTGTCATCAAAGTATTTGAGCAGGCCAAGATAGCAAGAGCACGTGCCCTTTCTCTGTGCCCTCTTTTGCCTCTGTTCTTTGTCCTCTGGTCTAGAGCCTGGATCTGAATAAGTATGAGTACCAAACCCTCTTTATCAGCCCACAGGACTGTCATCTGAGGGGAAAAAAATCTCATATGAAGTGACTGAAATCCCACAGCTATTTGCTATTGTTTCTAACATGACATTTTCTGTAAGTACCTTTGGATTTCCCTCCTTTTTGCCCCCTTTTTGAATAAGTTTTAATGTGATTAGATATTCATGCCCTTACTGGTATGTTAGTTTCACTAAAAGAATCTAAGTGAATGTGATGACAAGGCTTTCTTGCAAAAGAGGAATGCAATAAATAAGTTTTAATTGCACCCTTGGTGGGTACTTTTCCCTTTTAGCAAGTAGTTTTCTCGGTACCAACCGAGTAGCAGATGCTTATAAACTATCAAGTAAGCCTTGTTTCAGATGATGGCCAAGGCATTGGAAGTGGCCTGTAGAGCAGCAATAACATCAGTGAATTAAATTTTTATAATAGTCTTTGGAATGTAAGTCTACATGATCATCTTAACATATATAATACATTTCCAACTTTATTTTAATTCTTAAATACTTTTCCCATTGAAAAATTATTCCCACCTATTTTATACTATGAAATGTTAAATTACTGTTTACTGAAAAATAACCGTGAATCCAAAATGGAAGCAAACATATTTTAGTTAGGCTAAATTTTGGCAGGAATACAGCAAACAAATTCCTATAAAGCACAGATAAATCAGATCAAGTTGCTGATATTGCTAAGGATGTAGAAACTTATCTGAATTGTGGAGGACCTACTGAGTAGGGCTAGTGGAAAAAAATTTTCACATAGGTTTTTTTGCCCCTTAAGTCTATAATTAGGATAGCTTAACTGTCAGGTGTATGTTTTCTCCTGAAAACCTGGATGTTTTTTATTACCATGATTTTATTCTTGGGCTTTTATCATGATTCCAAAAGAGCTTATTCACATCATCCATAGTCCTCTATTTAAAGGAGTGAATACCAACTTTTTGATTTTCTGGTTGTTGGACCCCAAATCCACATTATTGAGAAGAAAGCTGTATCAGGGCTCAGGTACACTTGAGCAGTAACCCAGCTTTGAAGGCCAGAATTATAGAAAACCAAACTCTCTCCAAAAGAAACACATTTTAAAATCAGAGGGAAAATGTTGTTGTGAAATGCCATCAAGTGGGCTTCTGACTCAGAGCACAACAGAACAAGTCACCGCTTGTCCTGCGCTGTTCTCATCATTGCTGATGAGGCCATTGTTGCAATCACTGTGTCGACCCATCTCCTGGAGAGTGTTCCTCCTCTTCATGCCCATCCATGTTGCCAAGCATGATGTTTTTTCTAAGGACGGGGCTCTCATGACCCTATGTCCAAAGCATGTAAGACAAAGCCCCCTTCCTTGCCTCCAAGGAGCACTCTGGCCGTACTTCTTCCAAGACAGATCCATTTGTCCTTTTACCAGTCCATGGAATGTCTTCACTGGCACCAAAATCCAAATGCCTCCATTTGTATTCACTTTTCCTTATTCAATGCCCAACTTTCACATGCATGTGAGGCAATTGAAAGTACCATGGCTTGGGTCGGGTGCCTTAGTCCTCAAAGTTATGTCCTTGTATTTCAGTACCCTAATTGGTCTTGTGCAGCAGACTTGCCCAAGGCAACACATCTTTTGTTCTCATGACCGTTGCTTCCATGAGCATTGATTGTGAATCCAAGCAAGACAGAATCCTTGACAACTCCAAACTTATCTCCATTTATCACCACGTTACCTAGATCCACCTGTGAACATTTTGATTTCCTTTACATTGAGTTGTCCATACTTAAGGCTGCAATACTTGATGTCATCAGCAAATGATTCAAGCCCTCCTCACTTTCAGCAAACAAGGCTGTTATGGGCCTGCCTCTGGTTGTTAATAAGCAAGCCACGTGCTGCACTCTTCTTCATCTAATCCAGCTTCTCTGATGGTGAGCTCAGCACACAGAGTGAATATGTATGGTGAGGGGTTATAAGCATGGTGACACCCCTTTCCTGATTTTAAACCATGCAGTATTCCCTTCGTTTTTCCACACACCTGCCTCTTGATCCATGTACATGGTCCACATAACCACAATCAGTTGCTTATTGTGGGATTTCCATTCTTCTCAAGGTTATCCATAATTTGACGATCCACACAGTCAACTGCCTTGGCATAGTCAAGCAGACACAAGTAAACCTCTTTCTGGTGTTCCCTGCTATTAGCCAAGATCCATCTGACATCAGCCATGATCTCCCTTGATCCACATCCTTTGCTGATTCTGGCCGGAACCTCTGGCAACTCCCTGTTTATGTACTGCTGCACCCTTTGCTGGATGATCGTCAGCAAAATTGTACTTGCATGTGATATCAATGATATTATTTTATAGTTTGAGCATTCAGTAGGTCAGCTTTCTTTGAAATGAGTACAACTATGGGTCTCTTCTTTCATGGGAATACAGCTACTGAGGAGGAGAAAATAGAAATGACAGGTATTAAATGAATAATTGAATACATCTTAAATGCCTAATACCTCATCACTGACAAGGGTATAACTTTAAGGGAAATGATAAAAAATATTGTGTGTTTACAATGATACATTGCTATAAAGTATATGCATCCAAATTCTATTTTTGCTTTATTAAAATCTCTACTCTCAAATATAATTATGTGTGGATCTATAAATAAGGTTAAGTAAAAATATATTGCTACAAGGATCCCAGTTTATGCATGGGCTAATTTCAAGCAAAGTCTGTAAGCGTGTCTCTGTGGTAAGTGGATGAATGGTAGCAGATAAATTCTCTCAATAATGTACAGGCTTTTGTCTCCTTAGGCTGCCTTAAAAAATAAAACTTAAAAAAAAAGTTCCATCAGAACAGTGTCTTTGGTGGGGATCTAATGGGCAGTTAAAGGCAGAGAGATCAGCTCAGAGAATATAGAAACTTTTTAAATTATTATTTCAAGGGAGGTAATCTTGATAGATTTTCTTAAAGGACATAGAACAATCACAGGAGCTTATTATTAAGTTTTTTTTAATTGAAATTTTGTGGTTGAGAAAAGGTCAGGAAATTGTTCCCAGGAATTGCTTTCTTTTTTTCCTCTTTATGGCAGTGTCTTTGCTCATTCTTCAAGGGTAGCAAAGCTGCCTTATGAAAACTTTATTAGGAACACTTTCCCCATCCACGTTAGCTCCCTCCTCCTTCAGACATCATTTTGTTCGTCAAACTCAAGGAGCATCTCAGAGGAACGTGATTTGAGTCCCTCTAGGGTGTCAAACTACTCTTTTGGTGTGGTGTAAATCAAAGCACTCAGAATATTTCAGGGACGTGTTTGAGAGATGTAAACACCGCCTTCAGAAGTATTTAGACCTAGACAGATGATATGTCAAGAAACAATAGCTTCACGTTTTGTTATTCTTATTTCAGAACAGTTTTTACTATGACCTGATAGCCATGCTTTCAGGGTTATCCACTGTATGGAGTAGGTAGTCAACTGTGTGCATATCAGCAACTTTCTCTTGAACTGAAATTATTTTTAAATATTCTGACCTAATTATGATTTTACTATGTTATTTATATCAGCCGAGATAGATAAATATTATCAGCCGAGATAGATATTTAAACTCATATATATTACATACAGGAAAATTATGTTTAGGTGATACAAGTAGTCAGGTTCTCCACTACAGATCAAAAGGTTGCTGTCTTTAGAGACCATTGGAGGACAGGCCTGCGCATCTGGTTCTGAACGATGACAGATTTGACAAATCCATGGAGGAGTTCTTCCCGGAAAACATGAGATCATCATCAGTGGGAGTCAAACTGAAGACAAGTAGGTCTTTTTGCTGTTGTTATTAGTCTGTTATTTGCTTTTCATATTACAGTGTCTACTATCGAGGGTTTAAGGCTCGCCCTTGTTTAGATATTAGGTATAAAACATAACTCATCCCTGTAATTTGATAGGAGTTTGTAATATACTTGAGTCATAATGTTTGTATAGTAGAAAAGTCAGGATACAAGTTGGCGTTTGGCAAATCTTTAGCAGGGTCGAGAACAGTTGAAGATACTATGTCGAACTGTGTGATTATGGAATGAGAAGGGATTTAACAGCCTCACCCAGAATGGATAAATGCCCTCCCATCGGGTGGATTCTGACTCCTGGCAACCCCACAGAGCAGAGTAGATTGTCCCTTTGGGCTCAGAGTCTGTGAATCTTTATGGGAATAGAAAGCAGTATCTTTCTCTCTTCAAGCAGGTGGTAGGTTTGAAATATTGACCTCGACCCACTATGACCCCAGGGCTCCTTCCAAAAGGGATAAGAACAAAATAAAACCGTGAGGAGCACGGTATCTTTTGGAGGCAGAACTTGAGCTTTGTGAGACTGCATGAAGAGCAAGAAAGAAGTTTCCAGTAAATTCCTGTGGCTAGAGTGTTTTTTGGTTTGAAGGAAAGTACTTGGTTTGGTTAGCCAAATAATTCAGACTTGATTTTGATTATGAAAATATTGTCAATTACTCTCCAAAGATTTTTAACAAACAGTAATTTGATGCATCAAGTAATCTTTAACTTTCCAATAGATATTTATTAATATTCAAATAAATAATTCTAGGCCCAAATGGTTTTTTTTAAATTATTCTCTTTGAAATATTTCTGATTTAGCAATCATTTTTTATTTATGCAACAAATTGTATTAAATATGTTTATTTGTTTTTTTGAATGAAATGATTTAATCTAAGGCAAATTCTCGCTAGTCAGTTTTCTTTATTCTTTATCATATACTATAATATTATATTTACTGATAATACGTATTTCTAGATCATTTCAGCTGTGACTTATGCTAAATATAGCACTCTTCAAAGTGACTTAAAGCAAAAAAAATTTTAAATGTTCCCTTAAATTGTACTTAATGCAAAAATTTAAAAAAATATTCCCTTAAATTGTACTTCATCTATTAATGACATCAAAGGGAAGAGGTTTGCACTCAAAATAAAAGGACAAATAAAACCTTGCAACATGAGGACAAGAATCTGTTGACGAGAGTTAGACTGAACACTGCTAAATTTCTCTAATGAAGTAATTATTTCAAGCTGTGTTTCCTAAGGAATATTAAGTAATTAAGTTTATGAGTCCTTAATGAGTGCAAAGCTAAAATAAAACACTATCCAGAATTCTCCTGACTTATAAAACCACTGTAGTGAGTAGATGAAAGGATTTAACCTTGAAAGGCCACCATCTGGATTGTTTCCTTTGTGACAGGATCTAGACTCTAGGTTTAAAGGGCTACTTTAAAATGCTAAATTGCTGCAGCATTGGCCCTACCAAAGCTGAGGCATGGTGAATTTATTATCAGTATCACTTCTCCAGTGTCAACCTACTTCCTTTTCAGTTTTCATTCATTTCCATTCCATCTGTTATGAGTTGAAAGTGTCCTTCCAAAGTATGCCTCGGATGGCTAGCCTCTAACAGTGAGATCCCTGTGCGAAATGAGATTGCCCTTGTTAGAGCTAGGAGGCGTGTCAGTGTTTGGTGCATCCTAAATCCTATGGGTGAGATAGCAAGCAGCAAACACGCCGAAGTACAGGTCCTTGTTTGGGGGAGATTAGATGGCACTTCACGGTAGGATCGCCAAGGAATCAGGGGTCAGAAGAGGCCCTTCCTCCACAGCTGACACAGGGAGAGCTCTCCCCTGGATGTGCTGTCTGAAGTCAGACTTCAAGTATCTTACGCTGTGTGACAATAAATTCCCAGTCATCGAGGGCACCCCCGTGTGATATTTATGTTATATTAGCCAAAGGAAACGAAGACACCATCATACTTTCCTCTTCTCTTGCCTTCCCCACCCTTCCCTTCTCCTCTTCTCTTCTCCAGGACACTCCACAAACTAGAGCTTAACTTAACCAGCATCACTCCTCAGATTTAGTCATGTTGCTTTGTGCATGAAGAAACTGAGAGAGAATGATAATCTAGGTTTATTCCAGTCTTGGTGCCATGAACACCCGCCTTTGTCCTCTCCAGAACTGAAGGTCATGAGTCTGTGTGTCCACCACAGATGCCAATCGAGTGACCACTTGAGGACCCAAGGGGTTCCTTTTGATCCTAGTAGTCTGAAGCTTAACTCACAGTGAGGCTGATAAGTTTCAGGTGGTTTTCTTCACAGCTTCAATTGTCATTTTAAAAAGAACTTTATTAAATGAGATTATAAAACATCAAGAGCCACAGGCATAAAAAGCACTGGAATATGAATTCCCTGAGCCATCCTCAATAAAAGGATTTCTTATGAGAGGTATAGGTAATTGCCAACTATTGGCGAGAGTCATATTTTCAAATGTGTGGTTGCTGGAAAGCGCCTACTGTACAAGCACCTTAGAGAGTGCCAGCATTGCTTCAAGATAGTTCACGGGGATGTAGGAGTCCTTAGTTATTCCTTTTCTTCAGATATCTCAATGGGAAAAACATGAGAATGGTTTGCGTGTGGAACCAAGTGGCTTCAACCCAGCAGCCACTCCCTGGGGGAAGGATGAACCTGGCCACTCTCATAAAAATGCAGAGCCTTGGAAACCTTATACGAGGTTGCTATGAATTGGAATTGAGTTTGCAGTGGGAAGTGAATAGTCGATACTTCAAAAGTAATACTCAAGTACTAATCAATAAAGAATCGAGCAGTTTAATCTTGGATATACACAACAGGAGGAAACTGATGAGCATCAGAATCCCTTATATTCATTAGGTCGGAAATGTTGCTAAGTAGTTTCATCTGTGTCCCATTCTCTTTTTCTGTTTCAACAAAGCCCCTTGTCAATAACAGCAAGACCAACTTTTGAATACCACAAGGGCAGCATTTGAAATAATTTCAGTAAAATGGGCGACAAATCAAGTTTTAAGAATGCTCAAGGAAATAGTAGGGTTCAGTTGTTTCATTTTCATATACTTGATGGCAAATTTACTAGTGCAGATTAGATAAGAAAATAAAGAGCATTGGGCCTCTACTCAAGTACTCCCTCAATGCAAAAACACTTTGCTCTAATAATCTGGCCTTCTGAGATGCTCACCTTCCTGACATGATTGGTGAAGACAAAATGGGAGCATAAGCAAATGTGGTGAAGAAAGCTGATGCTGGCTGCCTATTAGAAGGAACAGAATCTGGGGTCTTAAAGGCTTGAATGTAAACAAGCAGTCATCTAGCAGGGAAGCAACTAAGCACACATGAAAGAAACACACTAGCTTGTGTGATCACGAGGTGTTGACAGGATCAGATATTAGGCATCAGAAGACCCCAAACAATCATATAGATGCAAATAGGATGGGGGTGGAGTGGATACCCAAAGCCCATCTGTAGACAGTTGGACATCCCCTCACAGAAGAGTTACAAGGAAGGAACGAGCCAGCCAGGGTGCAGTATAGCACCCATGAAACATACAACATTCCTCTATTTCTTTAATGCTTCTACCACCACCCAATTATCATGACCCCAGTTCTACCTTACAAATTGGCCAGAACAGAGCATGTACACTGGTACAGATAAGAGCTCTTGACACATGGAATCCAGAACAGATAAGCCCCCTGGGAACAATAATGGGAGTAGTGATATCAAGAGGTTAGGGGGAATGTAGGGGGAGAAATAGGGAACCGATCACAATGATGACCATGTAGCACACACACCCCACTCAGAGTGATGAAAAATAGAAACATGGGTGAAAGGAGACAGCGGTAGATATGAATATAATAATAACTTATAATTTACCAAGGGTTCATGAGGGTGGTGGGGTGGGGGCGGTAGGAAAAAATGAGGAGTTGATACCAAGGGCTCAAGTAGAAAGAAAATATTCTGAAAAGGATGATGGCTACCTATGTACAGATTTTCTTGACACACTGGATATATAGATTATTATAAGAGGTGGAAGAGCCCCCAATAAAGTGATTTGTTAAAATTAGAAATAAGAAAGAGAAATGATAGTATTTGTTTCCATAAAATTGGTATTAACAGGTATCCCCTGGAAAACAATATTAATTATCAGTAACAATCCATATTTCTAAAATCTGGAATGTTTGAAATAAATTAAGATGGAAATGTACAATCTGTACTTTCAAATGAGGGAATCGTTAGGGTGGTGCTTTAACATGTAGGTGATCGAGAAGCAAAGCCGTGC
The DNA here is from genome assembly GCF_050624435.1 of Tenrec ecaudatus. NCBI lineage: Eukaryota > Metazoa > Chordata > Mammalia > Afrosoricida > Tenrecidae > Tenrec > Tenrec ecaudatus. The sequence goes on from NC_134536.1 coordinate 50,265,914, forward strand.
AATCTTTTTGGAAACCAATCATCGGTTGACATCAATTAAAATTAAAAAAAACTGACTAAATTAGGTTCAAACAATGTACTCTTAAAGCATATGATTTAGAGCTCTTCCAATTAACCTGAAGAATTTCAATAAACATTCTTAAATTTAAAACACCAAGCAAACCAAGATACACCAAAGCACAGAGACGAGCGTGTTGTCAGGTGCTCTCAGAGTGCCTCGGACTCTTTGAGATGCTCGAGGCTCTACACGAAAACACCGTCCAGTCCTGCGCCAACCTTACAGTTGTGCTATGTTTGAGCTCATCGTTCCAGTTTCCGAATCCACACATTTCATAGAGGATTTCTTTTTTTGCTCACCCTCTACTTCACCAAGCATAATGGCCCTTTCTAGGGGCTTGTCTTTCCTGATCACATGTCCGAAGTACATGGGATGAAGTCTTGACACCCTTGCTTGTCCTGATGCTGGTGTTCTTCTTCTTTTAAATCATTTTATTGGGGGCTTGTATAGCTCTCATCGCAGTCCATACACCCATCCATTGTGTTAAGCACATCTGTACATTTGTTGCCATCGTCATTTTCAAAACGTTTTCTTTCTACTTGAGCCCTTGGTATCACCTCCTCATTTTCCCTCCGTCCCTCAAGAACCCTTGATAATTTATAAATTAATATTATTTTTTCATGTCTTACACTGACCGATGTCTCCATTCACTTTTCTGGTGTCCATACCCATGGGAGGGGATTACATGTAGATCACTGTGATCGGTTTCCCCTTTCTTCCCTCATTTTCTCCTTACCCTCCTGGTATGGCTGGCTACTCTCATTATTGGTCATGAGGGGTTTATATATCCTGAATTCCCTGTGTTTACAGCTCTTATCTGTACCAGTGTACATGCTCTGGTCTAGTTGGATTTGTAAGGCAGAATTGGGGTCATGATAATGGGGGGAAGCATTAAAGAACTAGAAGAAAGTTGTACATTTCATTGGTGCTATCCTGCACTGAGCGGCTTGTCAGCTATATATTTTTCAAGACAGATTTATTATTTCTTCTGGCAATGTGTGGAGTTCCAATATTCTTAGCCAACAGCCTAATTCAAATCAATCAGTTATCCTGTGGTCTTCTTTGTATTTGTCCAGATTTCACATGCACATGAGTACACTGAAAATACCATAGTTTGAGTCAGGTGCACCTTAGTCCTCAAAATGACATCTTTGATAGAACCTCCTGCAAAGAGCCAGGTTCTTGGATGGACACAAACGCTTCTGTACTCCATTGATGTGAAGAAGGCATGGTTCTGTGGGACGTGTTGAAGTCGGGTGTGGAGCGTCAAGTAGTAGAAGCAATTGAGAAGAAATACTAAATTGCTATGGCAGCAATTGTTATGACTGACGAGTAGAAATCACATAGAGAACTAGTGAAGTGGCAGTGAGGGTTGACATAGGACACCTGGGGAAAGTTTGCTACTGGATTTTTTTTTTTTCCCTTTTGATTTTTCCAGGTTTATATAAGAAGTTGATGGAGTTAAAACTTTTTCAAGTGTGGTCGGGAACTGAATGCTTCTATGATTGTAATTCAAGACACTGAGTTCCCTAATGGCTGGGGAGTGCAGTAGCAAGGACTTATTGAATGTGGTTCATGTAGCCAGTCTGTAACTTCCCCCAAAACAACCTTTCTCTGCACCGGTCTGATAAGAAGGAGGGGGAAGATCCTGACCGGATTCACCTGCCACTGATTGTGAACAGGACTCCCTGGAGTGCTGTCCTGCTGTGTCGAAAATGAGCGCAGGAGGAGGGAGTTCATTACCAGCAAGAGCCAGGAGTGGAGCTTGTTCTCTGGGTCCGAGATGCCTGCTCAGTGAACCTCCTGCAACCAGGTGACAGCTACATCAGAAGAGCTACAGCAGGACCAGGAGCCAGAGAAAGGAATTGAGGTGGACTTGCCAGCACAGGGAGTAAGTCAGGGCAGGAGACTGGCTTATGGAGTGGGATATCTCTGGGCACAGAGTTGAGGAAGTCGGGCCTCAGCAGAAATGGAGTTGAGTGCCTTTGTACTGAGGTTTACTGGAGAGGGTGCCTCTGGGCACTTAATTCCGGGAGCTGGGTTTGCTGACCCGTGGAGATTGTGCTGAATGCCCTCCGATTGAAACATAAGCAGAGTTGTATGCCATTTGGGTATTATTTAGCAAACCTGAAACTTTGTAAGATGCCGTGATAAACAACTACACCCAACCTTTCTCACTGGTATTACAACTTGTTAACTTCCTTAAGGAAACCTTAAATCTTGAATTTTGTCTGTGAGTCTGTGTGGTCATTGCAATGGATACTAGAACCCAGAGAAGTAAAATAGAGAACATGAACTGCGTCAGCTTCAAAGCTATGCATTAGGTTTTCAGCGGCTTCTTCTTCCGAAGTGTGGAGCCGTTCTTCGTTGTCTGTTCTTAGTCTGGAAGCTCTGCAGAGATCTGTGCACTTTGGGCGACCCTGCTGGCGTTTGAAGTACCAGTGACACAGTTTCAAGCGCCAGAGCAACATGCAGGTCACCACAGTAGAACCAACTGCCAGATATGTGTCTACAATTAAGTCAACACTGAGTGTAACATTAGTTTTTCTGTATGCATTTACTTATTCATTCGACAATATTTATCAAACCTATTCATGTTATTTAATTATTAGTAAAGATATACAAACAAGTAAATCAACACTAATATTAGTTAATTTATGACTACTATTGACAAGCACTATTAATTTTACTCCTAGATGGATTTTATTTTGGGTGTGTTCCCATCAGGTGGGTTGACTATACATTTACTCAAGGGAAGAGTGAGTTGCCCGTGGTACACCACTAGGTCGCCACGTGTCCCCCACTTTGGGAGTAGTAGCTCTTGGTGTGTACAGGAGAAGACCCCCAGTACTCGACCGCATCAGTAGGCAACATCATCGGATTTCCATGTGAAATGTCGAGACGGAGTTCGAACAAAACATCGGCATCCCACCTGACACACGTGATTTTTGTTAACAAAAGCAGTTCGTGTTTCAGCCACTCTGTGTTAGTTGGCGTTGTTAGAGCGCATTGTTTAAACCTTTTGCGCCTGTGTTCCAAGCACTTTGCTATAATTCTCCTAGTTTTGTGTCTTTTTGTACTGTTTTGAGATAAAAATATGGGTCCTAAGAAAGTTTTTTTAAAAAAAGAATCATGATAAGGAACTGGATATCCATGTTATCAACATTGTTGATGATAATTTAGTAAACCCTTTTAGAAAACAGTTAAGGAAACGCCAACAGGACACCACGGTAGACAGGTTGTTTGTTTGTTTTTAATCTTTAGAGAAAGCCAGCCAGGGCCTAGTGAAAAAAGGCAAAGATGGGAAAAAACTGAAAAGCAGCTACCAGTTGATTTGATGGAAAGGGATTCTCCTTCCAAACAATGACTGTCTCTCCATACCTCCTCTCCGCATCCGTGTCCACAGATCCAGATCCTCATCCATCTCAAGGTATGGGCCATACTGTAGTTGTTAAAAACCCTTTTTATTATTGCGTTTCTTATTTAAATTATATTATTTAACTCTGAACGTATTTACTTTGAAATTTCTGTGTAATGTTTTGTATAAAAAGGCAAGGTTATGGTAAAAACTTGGTGGTCGAGGACAGATATGAGAGTCTACTGCAATAGCACAAGCCAAAATATTTTACTTCTGAATTTTGTTTGGAATAAGTTTTTCCAACAAAAAAGACTAATCTATTTTCAGTTATTCCTTATGGGAATATTGACTTGGACCTGGGATGCACCTTGCTCTGCATCTATTCACAATTTAACGTTAACCCTGTTTATGTATCACTACAATCCTTACTTTCCATTTTGCAGAATTCATTTTGCCCCATCGTCCCCCAACTTCAACTCTCAAAGCTGTAATGGATGAAATCGTTATGTACTCATTTGCCGTTGTAATGATTTTGGTGGAATTTTCAGGAGGGATGATAAGTGACTGAAAGATACCTTGTACTGGAAACAGACCACGTGGGGACCACGTGTTTCGTAGAGGCAGGGGGAAAGATGATGATATTAGATGAGAATCTACTACAGTAGCCCAAGTCAGAATGTTTTGCTTCTGCATTTGTTTGAAATAAGTTTTTCTCTCCAAAGAAAAATTAGAATTGGGAAAAAGTAAAATAGTTTTCTTCAGGTTATAAGAAAAATGTATTTAGCTTGAGTTTTTAATCACTGGATTAATCATATAATACAAATGGAATCACCTCTCAGGTGCAAATGTTGCTGCTGATGTTATTTTACCACATGACCTTAGACACTTATCTCATTTACTTAAAATCTCTGTTTTGACAAGATTAGATCCTGCAGTTATTGAAATCCCTGCAATTGTAGCAGCAGGTCCATAATTGTACAATTACCAGAAAACAGACCTCCCCCACCTTTTTTCTCCAATATAAAGGTACCACCTGACAAAACTTGAAAGGAGTAAGATACCTAGGTTGAAACTTCAAACCTGGAGCGTGAAAAAGATGGTAGTTCCGTCAGAGTCCAGCAGGAAACAAAGTCAATGGGCTTCATATTCAATCAGAACTTGAGCCCACCTATAACTGCCACTTGTACAGAGTGCCTATTTCTTTTGGCGATTTAGTCCGATTTCATTATACTCACCATAGGTGTTAGAAGAAAGAGAGGAAATAGCCAAACTAATGAGCTTGTGTGTGGTTGTAAATCTGCCCAACGGCCGGAAGCTATCGCTGTGTTGTTTTCTGCAGCAGCACGGACCACTTTTCCTCCAGGCGGTCACCACTTGAAATAATTACTGACATCAGTGATGCAAGCTCCTGGATTTAATAGAAACAGGTTTATGTCATCATCCATCACTGGGCAACATCGAACTGCTCTGTTATTTCTAAAAGTTTCTTTAAATGTCTGAAGCTATTTTACTATTTTACCACAGACTCGCTAAGTAACTCTTCCACCTTGTTGAGTCTTAAATGTGTTACGATAGCTGTATTAGTAGAAACATCTTTTAACCAGACATTGACATAACATTACATGTTAACAGCATCTGAGTTTTCATATGTCCCAAGATCTTATAAAGGAATACATTTGTAACTTTCAATAAAGGCCTTGCTTCGAAGAAGACTTTTCTAGCCTTCTTCAATGGGACGCTTTTACAAAGCTGTAGGATTTGACTGAGACCTCTCTCTTAGTCAAGGGTGTGAACTAGAAGCTTCTACCTTTGCAGTCTCAAGCTCCCTCTTCTGGGGTTATTGTGACTTGTTCAAGAGTATAATTTTAGGGCTACAAGGGGGTACAAAGAGAAAAAAAAAGCTCTGCTGGGTGGAGCTTGCATAGTATGCATTTTTTGTCCTGGGTGAGCATCAAGCAACTCGCTCTGAGTTAGTGCACCCAGTGGTGTCACCTGGGAAGGTTCTCTCTGGTCACAGTGAATTTTTTTTCATAAAAGCAGTTTCACTTGAGCCTCATTTTTAAAAATGATGGTTGATTTAAAAGAACAGTTTGGGGCGGGGAAATTTTGTTTCCTGCTGGAAGGAAAATGCTGCAGAAATTGTTGTGTTGTTGAATACAGCTTACCAGAACAGCGCTAAGGGAAAAACTCAAGTGTAGGAGTGGTTTTCTCATTTCAGAAAAAGTAAATGTTGATTGATGACAACTTCATTCAGGACATTGTCAACTTCCCGAATGAATGAAAATGTCAACTTGTAGTGAATGTGGAGTTCGTCCCCTGATCAAATTGTTAACTAAGCTTTCTCTTGAGAGGTTCTAAAAGTCTTACATAACAGTGTGTGACAAAAAGGCCTGCGTTGTGGCAGACGGGGAATGGTTTTGCCACCATGACAATGCACCTTGCTCATGCCGCCATCTCACTGTGCCAGTTCTGAACCCAAAACAGCATGCCTCTTTTTCCCCACACACCTTACTCACCTGACCTAGCCCTGTGTGACTGCTTTTTGTTTCTGTGAATGAACAGGGAGTGACATGAAAGGTCAGCGATTTGACAACATAGTAGAGGTGTATAAAAACGAGGGAGGTGGAGGTGCTGTCAGCCATCCAAACAGAGGAGTTTGAAAAATGTTTCCAAGAATGGAGTTGCAGATTTGACAAATGTATTAAGTGTAATGGAGAGTAGTTTGAAGGTAATAAGGTTGTTTTATAAAATAATAATAAATAAATACATAGTTTTGAAAACATTCCCTTTTTTGGAGGGCATCTGCTCACCCAGCTCTATTCTCGGCCCCTGTTTCTTCTATGGCACTTTTCTTAGCCGCCATTGCTCTCCCTGTCTCCTTCAAGATAGGATCTTGTCTGACTCGATAGCCCTCTCTTTAGGAACCTGTCCTGAAGTTAGCTTTGTTTGGTTTCAAGAGTTCATGAGTATCAAATGACCTTTTTTTGATTTTTTTTCTTCAACCCCTCCCCCCACCCCCACCTCCGGGCTCTTTCGCAGATTTATCTACCTTTCTTCTGACGTTAGTTAGTACACTGAGCTTTCTTGATTGGATTCACTGCATTGAGTGGGCAGTGTCTTTTGACAATTCTGCTACCTTTTATTTTTCCCCTGTGTCCAGCTCAGCACATTGCTGATAACACGGGCCTAATTCACAAACACCTGCCCCCCTCGTGTTTTGGAGATGTTGGGGTAATGTTCTTTAATTTTGTTCTAGGTTTTGTCTGTGTTTTATTTTTTATCTGATATCTTATTTATTATTTGAGTGAGGCTTGAGGAATTTATTTAACTAGACTGCATTCTTTCTTTTTTCTAAAACTGAATTCTTGTCCTAACTCCCTTTTCTGTTTTTCTTTACTCTCTTTTGTTAAATTATCTTGTCCTAAGATAATCTTATTTATTTAAAAAAATATAAGACATGCAGAGAATTGAGCTAAACAAAACCGATAGCTTGGTGAATTTTCACAAAATGAAACTACGTACCAGTAACTACAACTGTGCTCAAGAAATAAAATTAATGTTTTCTAATTTCCTTTTTGATTTCCTCAGTGATCTTGGGTTAATTAGAAGTCTGCTACTTAATTTCCAAATATTTGGGGATTTTCCAGGTATCTTTCAGTTAGTGATTTCTGGTTTAGTTCTATTATAATCAGAGAGCATCTTGGTTAATCCTTGAATATGCCTTTTGGCATGAGCTATTTTTCATGGCTCTTTTGTGCATGGTTTAAAAGGTGGCATATTCTGATGTTGATGGTAGACTATAAATATTAATTATGGTGCATCTGGGTGGTACATAAGGTTAACTTGCTTGATTATTTCTGGAGATGTGCAGGAAGAAAGGCTTGACAACCTACTTTGGGCGATTCAGCCATTATAAACCCGATTGAGCCATTCTGTGACTCACGCACAGATGCCACGGGTCAAAGTCAACTTGATGCAACTGGGGTTTCAGCTGTCCTGCTTTGCTGTGTCATGGAAACTGCAGCTGTGGGTCAGAGTCCCAAAGGGAGTGGAGGAGAGAATGCAATGGAGGTTTCAAACTAACAAATTCTCTGCTGCTGTGTGGAGTCTGGCTCCTGGTAACCCTACAGGGCAGAGAAGCATGGCTCCCTTAGGCTTCTGAGACTGTAACTCTTTACAGGAGTAGAAAGCTTCGTCCTTCTCCCTTGGAATAGCTGGCGGTTTTGAACTATTGACCTCATGGTTAGCAGCCCAGCACATAAAAACTAAGCCAAGCCAAACCTACCAAAGGGAAAGAGGTTTACCATCATCCAAGTCTTGATTCCAGTGTAATCTCTTTCTGGCCACTATCAACCACAATGGGATTATTGGGGCTTGGGGTGCCAGAGATGGAGAGAAGAAAGAACGTAAACAGCATTGTTCTTGCTTTGAGCATTGGAAACTCCTTGTTCTATTCCTCATGCTAGAACTAGAGAGGCAGTTGGAGTTCCCCGTCTGCACTCTGCCCAGTTCGGGGTTGCTTGGTTCAAGTCAGGAAATACAGAAGGGAAGAAAACATAGCAATCTCACAGTTCTGTGGAACTTGGATTCTGGTTATCGTCCCTAATTTTCCTTGTGTTCTTTATGCTCCGAGACCTTACACAGCTGGTCCATGCATTCTGTCCCCGTTGGAGAGTTACATTTCCTTGGTGAGACAGAGATGGAGTGTGCTTGTTTTACATGGTCCTCCTCGCTGAGTGGACATCGGCTTGATGGCAGGGAGTGGGAGTTGGAGTTGGAGGCTAGAAGGATTCATTGTGGTTTTAATTTGACTTTCACTGGCATTTGCTAAGATTGGATACTTTTGTTCATTATTACTGGCTATTTGATATTCGTGTTTGAAAATTGTTAATGAAGTGGTTCATATATCTATCTTTTTCAGTTAGACTGCATATCTTTTCATTATTGATTAATAGGAATCATTTGCTCTGAAGTGAGACATTTGCCAATTTCCCAATGGGATGCTGATCTTCTGGTCCATAGCTCAAATCTACCTAGCAGCTCTAAGGCAGCAAGGACTGGCAATCTGCTTTCATAAGGGGTATAGCCTAGAAACCTTGATGATAGTTTCTTTTTGAGAATTAATCTAGACTAGTCCCAAGGAGTTTGGAATTAAAGGTGTCCCAAATGTCCAACTTTTCCAAGATGTTATACCATTCCATCACCCCACCCCTCTTCCCTTGAGTATATTTCCCATCTTCCTGAGTTCTGCAATTCCTTTCTGTGTTCTACAGAAACTCATGAAGCTTAAGGAAATGTCTCAAGTGGTGATTGGTGCAGTTACATCCCAAATCCAAAAGTCAGGCAAATGCAAGCCAAATACAGAGTCCAGAGCCAGAAGTCATACATGTCTGAAAATCAAAGCCAGTCTTTTTCTTTATCAACAGTCAGGAAAGAGATCACACACACACACACACACAGGGACAGAGAGAGAGAGACAGAGAGAGAGACAGAGAGAGAGAGAGAGAGACAGAGAGAGAGACACACACACAGAGACAGAGACAGAGAGAGAGAGAGAGAGAGAGAGAGAGAGAGAGAGAGAGAGAGAGCGCTATGGTGAAGATGTGGAGCTTCTCCTGTAGCAGACCACATACACAAGGAGATCAAAAGATGGTGACAATCTAATGAACTACATTATATCATCTTTGAATTTCTGCAATAATCTTATTCAGTCATGATATAATACCCTTTTAATATACAACTGGACTTCTTTGACAATATTATATTTGTGATTTAATATTTGTGTGAAATACTGATCAGTACTTTTTCTTTCTTGTGGTGTGTTTTATTCTAATTTCTGTGAATATTACCCAGAGTTTATTAAACAAGTGGGAAATTTAGATACGAGGGTTTATTTTATGTTCTTTGAAAGAGTACAGGTAAAACTGAAAGAATCATTTCTTGAAAGTGGGATGAATTTGCTTATAAAACTAATTGTTAAAATAACGAGGTATAAATTACCAAGGGCACATGAGGGAGGGGGGAAAGGGGAGGGAGGGGAAAAAAAAAGAGGACCTGATGCAAGGGGCTTAAGTGGAGAGCAAATGCCTTGAGAATGATTGGGGCAGGGAATGTATGGATGTGCTTTATACAATTGATGTATGTATATGTATGGATGGTGATAAGAGTTGTATGAGTCCCTAATAAAATGTAAAAAAAAGAAAAGAGGAGAAAAAAATGATTAGGGCAAAGACTGTACAGATGTGCTTTATACAATTGATGTATGTATATGTATGGACTGTGATAAGAATTGTATGAGCCCCTAATAAATTGTTAAAATTAAAAAAAAAAACTAATTGTTTTCCTGGCATTTCATGATGCTCACCTTCCCGACATGATCACTGAAGACAAAGAGGGTGCATAAGTAAACAGGGTGCAGAAAGCTAATGGTGCCGGCTATCAAATGATACAGCATCTGGAGTCTTGAAGGCTTGAAGGTAAACAAGCAGCATTCTAGCTCAAAAGCAATAAAGCCCACATGGAAAAAGCACACCAGCCTGTGTGATCATGAGGTGTTAAAGGAATCAGGTATCAGGTATCAAAGAACAAAAAAATTCGTATCATTGTGAATGAGGGGCAGTACAGAGTGGGAACCCAAATCCTATCTGTAGGCAATTGGACATCCCCTTACAGAAGGGTTGCGGCGAGGAGACGAGCCAGTGAGGGTGCAGTGTGACACTGATGAAACATACAACTTTCCTCTAGTTCCTAAATGCTTCCTCCTACCCCACAACAATGATCCCATTCTACCTTACAAATTAGGCTAGATCAGAGGATGTACATCGGTATAGATAGGAACTGGAAACACAGGGAATCCAGGGCAGATGATCCCTTCAGGACCAGTGGTGAGAGTGGTGATTCCGGGAGGGTGGAGGGAGGGTGGATTCAAAAGGGGGAACAAATTACATGGATCTATATATAACCTCCTCCATGGAGGATGGACAACAGAAAAGTGGGTGAAGGGAGATGGCAGTCTAAGACATGACAAAATAGTAATTTATATATTATCAAGGCTTCATAAGGGAGGAGTGGTGGGGAGGGAGGGAGGGGGTAAAATGAGCTGATGCCAAGGGCTCAAGTAGAAAGCAAATGTTTTGAGAATGATGATGGCGAGAAATGTACAGATGTGCTTGACACGATGGATGGATGGATTGTAATAAGAGTTGTATGAGCCCCCAATAAAATGATTTTTAAAAAAAACTGTTTCCTTTGGAAGAAAAATTTTAACTGGTTTTAAAATTGTTTTTAAACTACTTTTTGAATGACAAATTTTTAAAAACCATTTTATTGGGGCTCATACAACTCTTATCACAATCCATACATACATCAATTGAGTAAAGCACCCTTATACATTCGTTATGCTCATCATTCTCAAAATTCGCCTTCCGCTTGGGATCCTGGAATCAGCTCCTCATTTTCCTTTTTCCCTCCCCCTCCCCCTCCCCCTCCCCCTTCCCTCATGAACATTTAATAATTTATAAATTATTATTTTATCATAACTTACACCTCCTCCCTTCCCTTACCTCCCACACTCTCATGTCCCTCCTGGACCGTTGGTCCCATTATTTTCTTCTCACAATGTTTGTCTAACCTATCTTATCTAGGTGGACCTGCAGATACAGCAATGTGTGCATAAAAATGCGGATGCTTTTGACACGACCAAAGTGGCACATAAGAACATGGCATCAATAGCATCAATACTAACACACTAACAAACAAAAAAACCACTGGCATACAAAATTAAAAAGAAGAGAGATAAAAAAGAAAAAACAAAACAAAAAGACAGCAAAAATACCCCTAAACAAACCTGTTAATAGTTCGACGTCTGTTTGTTGCCCTTTAGGAGTGTTTTCTGGACGAGTCTGATGGGGTGCCACATCCTGGCCCCAAAGTCCATGTTTTATACTCCCTCTGGACCTCCTTACTCTACTTCCCCCACTGCTCCATTGCAAGCCCCCAGTGTTTTGCCTCAGTGTGGTGGGGTCAGCTCAGTCACACATCCCCCACTATGAATGCCAATTTTTTTTGTGGAATATTTCTGTCCATTTTTGTTAAAATAATTCTTAAGTTTCTGTTTGACAATACAATCATTTTGTCTCGATTAAAAGCTTTTAGGCTAGCCCTTTAGTTCATAACTTATCAACTATAATGGAAGAATTGTTTTTTATCATTTTATTAGGGGATCACACAACTCTTATCATAATCCATACATACATCAATTGTGTAAGGCATATTTGTACATTCATTGCCCTCATCATTCTTAAAACATTTGCTCTCCACCTAAGCCCCTGGCATCAGCTCCTCATTTTTTCCCTCCCTCCCCACTCCCCCATCCTTCATGAAACCTTGATAATTTATAAATTATTATTTTGTCATATCTTGCCCTGTTTGATGTCTCCCTAGATATACTTTTCTGTTGTCTGTCCCCAAGGATGGAGGTCACATGTAGATCCTTGTAATTGTTTTCCCCTTTCCACCCCACCCTCCCTCTAACCTTCCAGTATCGCCACTCTCACCACTGGTCCTGAAGGAATCATCTGCCCTGGATTCCCTGTGTTTCCAGTTCCTATCTGTACCAGTGTACATCCTCTGGTCTAGATAGATTTAAAAGGTAATTGGGATCATTTAGGAACTAGAGGAAAGTTGTATGTTTCATCGTTGCTACATCACACCGTGACTAGCTCATCTCCTCCCCGAGACCCTTCTGTAACAGGATGTCCAGTGTCCTACAGATGGACTTTGGGTCTCCATTCTGCACTCCCCCCTCATTCACTATGATAAGATTTTTTGTTTTGATGATGCCTAATACCTTATCCCTTCGACACCTCGTGATCGCACATGTTGGTGTGCTTCTTCCATGGGGGCCTTGTGGCTTCTGAGCTAGATGGCTGCTTGTTTACCTTCAAGCCTTTAAGACCCCAGACACCATCCCTTTCCATAGTTTGGCACCATCAGCTTTCTTCACCACATTTGCTTATATAACCATTTGTCTTCAGCGTTCATGTCACGGAGGTGAGCACAGAATGATATGATTTTTTGTTCTTTGATGCCTGATAACTGATCCCTTCAGCACCTCATGATCACACATGCTGGTGTGCTTCTTCCATGGGGGCTTTGTGGCTTCTGAGCTAGATGGCTGCTTGTTTACCTTCAAGCCTTAAGACCCCAGACACGATAAATTTTTATGGCCGGGCACCATCAGCTGTATTTACCACATTTGCTTATTTACCCGCTTTGTCTCAGTGGTTGTGTCAGGAAGGTGAGCATCATAGAATGCCAATTTAATAGAAGAAAGTATTCTTGCATCGAGGGAGTACTTGAGTGGGGCCCAATGTCCTTCTATTACCTTAATACTAAACCTATAAATATATGCACATAGATCTATTTCCCCATCCTCATATATAAATATATTTGCATATAAACATGCCTTTATTTAGACCTGTATAAATGTCCTTTGCCTCCTTGCTCTTTCCTCGATTTCCTTTGACTTTTCTCTTGTCCCACTATCACGCTCAGTATTCATTTGGGGTTCAGTAAATTCCTCTTGGTTACATTACCCTTGATTATGCCCTACCAAGCCTCCTATACCTTCTTCACCACCAATTTGGATCACTTGTTGTTCCTTTGTCCCGGGGTTTATTAGCACCACTACCTTTCACCCCACCTTCCCCCTCTCCCATGTCCCCCCACGACTGTTGTTCCCATTGTTTTCTCCTCCAGATTGTTCATCCAGCCTTTCTTATTTATACAGACCTGTGGAGATAATAACATGCACAAAAACAAGACAGAGCAAAACCAAGCAACAATATAAAACAAAACAACAAACCAATGACAACAAAACACAAAAAGAAAGAACAGCTTGTAGTTAGTTCAGGGACCGTTGGTTGGCCTTTAAAAGTGTTTTCCAGTCCAGTCTGTTGGGGCACCATACCCTGGTCCCAAAGTCCACCTTCAGCATTCCTTGGGGACCTCGCTGCTTCATTCCCTTGCTGTTCTGTTGTGCCCCCTTAGTGTTCTGCCTCGGTGTATTGGGATCAGATTGAGCGTAATTCCCACACTGTGTCTCCAGTGTTGTCCCCTGTAGGGCTATGGGTCAGTGAGGGACATCATGTCTCATAGTGGTCCAGCTATGTGGTCCTCTCTGTGGACCAGCTGCTCTAATTGGGAACATCATCCACAAGGCCTGGTAGGCCAGGATATGCTCCACTCTCTCCTCTTCCCCCTTCATCTGCTTGCTTATCCTCTGATCAGTTATGTCCCTCTCCCAGAGCTGCAGATTCAGTGCCGTCCTTTGAAATAAATTCTTCTGTAGGGAGGGGCAGGGTCCACGTTGTATTTGGGATTGGGGCTGGCCCCTCAGACCTCTCCACTGGTTCCCTACTCCAGATGGCATCTTGCATTCCCATCTAGGAGCACTGGATCGAGGTCTGGTCCCTCTTTCCCTGGGGAGATATAAACAATACCCTCCCCTTGGGTGGGATAGTGCCCTGTGCCCCTGATACCCATTTCCTTATTATTTTTTCCTTTCCCCACCTCCTTTTTAGTTGTCTACCATGTGCATCCCTGTATTTGGTCTGGTCCCTGCCATACTACCTGGTCCTCGCCCCAGGAATGTTTGTATTCAGTAGCTTTTTCCTATGCCCCTTTTGCAGTTTTTTTTTTAAAAGCTTACCTCAGTGAACTCATGTTGTACTTGTCCCTTTGTGCTTGGCTCACTTCGCTTAGCACGATTTCCTCCAGTTTTTCCCATGCAGCGATGTGCTTCATACATGTTCATCACTGCATTTTAGCAATGCGTAGTACTCCATTGTATGTATATACCACAGCTTTTTAATCCACTCGTCGGTTGATGGAAATTTGGGTTGTTTCCAACTCCTTGCAATTGTGAACTGTGCTGCAGTGAACATTGGAGCACAGATGTCTGGCCTTGGTTTGTTTCTTGCCTCTTCTAGGCATATGACCATTAGGAGGACTGCTGGGTCATATGGTAACTCTGTTTCCATCTGTTTTAGGTATTGCCAGATCCATGTCCATAGTGGCTGTACCTACTTACAGGTCCACCAGCGGTAGATGAGAGTTCCTGTCTCCCCACACGCCTTCTAACACTTGTTGCTTTCTGATGTTTTGATTTGGGCTATCTTTGAGGGTGTTAGGTGGTACCCCCAGAGACAAAGAGGAGAAAAAGATTTAAAAAGTAAGCCTGTCAAGACTGGGGGGAGGGGGAGATATAGAGTAGAGAGGGACACAAAAGTAACAATGTAGCTGAACCCGGAACCCTGCCTGTGGAACTTCAAGAGTTTAGTCCCTGCCAGGATGCAGGCGGGGCAGCAAACTGTGGCCGTGTTGAGACTAAACCCCCTTGCGGGCTCCTAATGGTACCAGCTCCAGCAGAGACAGTGGCGGGGCCAAGGTCAAGCCCTTGCCGGCCTCCTCTGTGGTAAGCCAAAAGCCCCCACCGCCTCAAAACCCCGTGGGTCTGTGCCTACTTATGATGCGCCTCCTGCGCTCCAGCAGTGTTGAATTTCCCTCTAAGCAACTCTCCTGGGGAGTCCTGCTAGTATGTGTTACTCAGTCGCCATCGTCCCGGAAGTCTGTTTTTAAACTTTTGACTTTATCCAGGCTCTCTGTTATTTCTGGTCTGTGTCTATAAAGTGTATTTCCTATAGATTTTCTCATTTAAGTATTTAATCGATTATTTGGCATAAATTTAGTAGCAGCTTTCTTCTCCTTTCACAGTATCATCTTGTTTACCTAGATGTGCCTTTTTCATTTTCAGAATGCTCCTCCCCTGTGTCCTCCTTCTTCTCTTCTTTTCCATGAGACTACCAGATATTCGATGAGATTGTTCTTTTCAAACCTCCAGCTATTTTTTGACTTTGTTGATTATCTTCATTATTCTTATTTCAATTTTGTTAAAAATATTATTTTCAAATACATTATTTCTTAAGTTTTCTTTGTATTTGTTCTCTTTTTTATTGTCTTGAATTCCTTAAGGGGAATGCTCAATTTATTAATTTTCAGGCTTTCTATTGATTTTCACATATCTGTTTTGAAGGGTTGACTTAAAAGTTTAAAAAATAACTCAGATACATAGAGGTCTGCTAAATGTTTACCTTGTTTTTAACTTCAAATTCAGTTGCTATAATTAAGAAAAAAAAGAATGACTCCAAACTCACTGCCATCCAGTTGATTCTGACTCATAGTAACAGGGTAGAAGTGCCTACACAAGTGTCCAAGCCTGCAATTCTTTATGGAAGAACAAAGCCTTGTCTTTCTCCCACAGAGAGCCTAGTGGTTTTGAAGTACTGACCGTGAGGTTAGCAGTCCAATGCATAACCATGATGCCATCAGGGCTCCTCCTAAATGAGAGCTAGCGATAGAGCATGTGGATGATGTGTTTGTGTGTACTTACTGCATTATTTTTTATTCATAGTGTTGCTATGTAAGGTTTTTCAGTTCATCTGATTTCCTCTTCCCTTAAAGGTGGTATGCTTTCTCCTGTCCCTGTTTCTCAGAGCACTATATTTAATCTATGGTGTGTCGGTGTGTGTGTGTGTGTGTTTATAACTTCTACATATTAATATACCTTTAGTTCCGTGTTATTGTATTTTCTAAAAATAACCGCTGATTCTCATTTTAATTTTTCCCCACATTTATTGCTGGATAGTACCCCATCTATTTCTATATGTGTGTTGATATTGTATCAACTTTTTATATAAATTTTAATTTTTTCCAAACCTCTGATTAATTCTCAGTGTGTTCAGCCTCACCCATTCTACTATTGATTGTGTCTATTGTCATCATTAGAGTCCCTGGATTGAGTCAGTAGTTAAGGGCTTGGCTAAAGATCATGAGCCTGGTGGTTCATTTGTCCGGTGAAGAGGGGCCTGGTGATCTACTTCTGAAAAATCAGCCACTGAAACCATGTAGAGACAGTTCTATTCCTAACACACATACGGTCACCAGCGGTCAGAATCCACTCGACAGCACTCATTTGGTTTGGTTTTTGGAAACTTTTATTTTGGCTATTATGGATTTGCATCCAATATTTTCAATGTGCTCATTAATATGATTTGAGTTTCATCTTGATAATATATACTTCATTATGATAATTCTAAATTTCTGGTGGAGCAGAGAATGTCTATGGTTTCTGTGTCCCCCTCCTCACCCCTGGATATGGCCAGCTACCAAGCAATTGTTCTTCAGTTCCAGATTCATGATTTATTGCTTCATCTGTGGACATTTAACTGGTCCCTTTGAATGATTTTCCTTTGCCACCTGGCATGAGTTTGCCTTAGCCAGGAGAAGGTGGAGGAGAGTTATTGAAGGAAAGAATTGCTTCTTGGGTGTCTTTTGCAGACTACGGCATCACAAGTGCTTCACCAGGGCTCAACTCTTTGGCCATTTTCCAAGGCAAGTGAAACAAGGTCCTATAGAGGTCTTTATCCCACATCCTAGAATGCAAATTGTGAGCAATTTCTGACATCACCACTTCTCTGCAATCCAGTGAGTCCCGACCGTACCCTCTCTCACAAAGTCCTGGATGAAATAGGGGTCAGGAGGAAGAAATGAGCTCTTCTCGGAGCTCTATTTCAATTGTAGAGATAGTAGCTACTTCTTATAGCTGTCATATTATTCAGAATTCTCTGAATTGAGGTGCTGGAGAAGAATATTGAAGGTCCATGAATACCCAGAAGAACAAACAAATCTGTTTTGCAAGAAGTGCAGCCAGAAGAAGATGCTCTTTAGAATCAAGCATGTTAACAGGAGAGACCAGTGCCTCCCTGGGAAAAGGAAGCTCATGCTTGGTAAAGTAGTGTACTCTAGCTGCCATAGATTCAATTCTGACTCATAGTGATCCTATAGGACTAGAAAGAACTGCCATGTGGCTTTCCAAGATTGTTACTGTTTAGGGGAGTAGAAAGCCTCATCTTTCTCCCATGGCTTGGTAAAGTGGGTCAGCGAAAAAAGAAGACGACCCTCAAAGAGAGGGAATGACACAGTGACTACAACAGGGCTCAGCCATCACAGCGATGGTGAGGATGGTGCAGGACCAGGCAGTGTTTGGGTTTATTGTACGTGGTCAGGGATGCTAGGAGTCACAACTGACTCAAGGGCTCCAGAGAACAACCACATGTCTGAGTGTCTTCTCACTTATATAAATCCGCAGTGCTTTACCCCGCCTGTTTAATGCAATCACTACATTGAGGAGTCCATGACAGAAGGCCGTAGCTTAATGTATGATGAAAGTGTGTATGACTGGTATTTAACATGGCAAATATTCAGTTTATCATTTTCTGATGGAGATAATTGTTCTTAGTGCAGTCTGACCTGTAGAGTCAATACACCATGCACTCTGGCAGTGCAGTAGTGACAGTACTTGGCTGCTCATGGAATGGCTGGCAGTTGAAACACAGGAGCTGCTCAGCTGGAAAAGACATGAAAGTTTGCTTCTGCGAGGATTGAGACGTGAGAATTCCTTGCCTCATTGCGTTGTCATTGTTGGTGCTGTCAAGTTGGTTCTGACCCAGAGTGACCCCATGCAGAACAAAGCCACTGCTGATCTTGCACCACGCCCACAGTCATCCCTCTGTTGGATCCCACTGCTGCAGCCAGGGTGCCGATTCATCGCTTTGAGGGCCTCCGTCTTCTTCGTTGACCAAACTTTGCACATGTGATATCCTTCTCCACAGCCTGGACTCTCCTGATAACATGTCCAAAGTAGGGTTGTTATAAATCAAAATGGACTCAATTATGTGTATTTTCTAAATTAGTATTCTCTGGTTCTAATGTCAATTGCAAGAGCTACACAGAGCTCACAGACAAAATTCATGATTAAAATGTTTATTAAGGAAGTTAAGTTGTAATATTAGTAAGTAATACCCAGCGTTGTTGTTTCTCAAGGTGTGTCCCAAAGTACTTTCAGGTCTTCTAATCAACACCCAAAGGAGCGTAATACCCCGCTGAAAGCCCCCATCGACGGCTGCACACCGCTCAAGCTCAGTGAGTCAGCAAGCCCAGCTCCCTGACTTAAGTGACCAGGGGCCCTCAGGTCCACTGCTAAGTTTCAGCAAGCCCAGCTCCCTGAATTAAGTGACCAGGGGTCCTCAGGTCCACTGCTAAGTTTCAGCAAGCCCAGCTTCCTGAATTAAGTGACCAGAGGCCCTCAGGTCCACTGCTAAGTTTCAGCAAGCCCAGCTTCCTGAATTAAGTGACCAGAGGCCCTCAGGTCCACTGCTAAGTTTCAGCAAGCCCAGCTCCCTGAATTAAGTGACCAGAGGCCCTCAGGTCCACTGCTATGTTTCAGCAAGCCCAGCTTCCCCACTTAAATGTCCAAAGGCCTCCACTCCACATGCTAGCCTCCTGCACAAAATCACACAGCTTAGCTTACTCAACGGGCAGGGAATCCATCACTCGGTTCCGTGCTCTGGCTCCTGGTTCTGCTGTTACTTCTCTGCTTGGACAGCTGTCATCTGGATCCAAAAGGTTCATTCAGGCATCTTAGGTCCAGAGGACAAGCTCCATTCCTGGCTCTTGCTGATCATAAGATCCTTCCTCTTGCTTCTCAGAGAAGCAGAATGACATTCCAGGATATGTTAGTCACAATTACGCAAAGATGAATCCTATCAGCATTTCCCCCTACTTAGCAGCCCATGGATAGAAAGGTGGTTGGGTGGGAGTTGGAGACTTTGGCTGGAAGAGCCACATCCAGTAGTTCACTCACCCTATAGATGGAGACTGATTTGGGGTTGGCTTCATGTGCAATTGAAGATACTGCCTTCCGTGTATCGTGGAAAGGGCAAGCAAAAGCACCCACTTTTCCATCTCACTCCTAGGGATCTCAAGGGCAAGAGACCTCAAACTGAAGCTTGAGTTCTACAAACAATGGAACTTTTGTTGTCTCCCCACCAAATGGCTCCTCAAGGGAGGGTTTTCCTTTCAGAGCCTTTGCAAGATCAGTATTGGGAGGAGGTAGTCTTTCTTGTTTGTATCCAGGCAAATGAAGAGGTAGAAGAGTGACTGCCCAGATTACTAATGTCAATTATTTTAAAATCAACACTGCACCCAAGTAGAATTTTTGCATAGTGTTGATAGTCTCACAAACACCTGTCTCAAGGTCTGATCATCCCCAGTGATTTCAATAGCAAGCGGTAGGCAGGGTTCCAAAGCAATAGCAGGCAGAGGCAAAAGAAAACTTAAAACAAGGTTACTCCAATCAACGTTCGCATGATTGCTGTCAGCCAAACTCCACCTCAGGCTGCTCAGACACTTAGCCTATCAATCCACTCTCTGCCTCTACAGAGATTTTAGATGGATGTGTTTTCCTGCTCTTTCTAGGTAGATTGCTTTGTTATCTTTTTGACTACAATTCCTCTGTGGTTGATTTTGGAGAAAGGAATCCGCATTCAGGGTTCATGTTTTTATTCTGGCTGAAAAGAAAACGTTTTTGTGCGTGTTTTAGTCTGGGTACTTTGAAGAAACAAATCCACAGAAACTCATGTATAGGACAGAGTTTTATACAACAGTTAAGTGCACCTCAAGAAAACACCCCAACCCAGTGCTGCCCAACCCCACAAACCCAACATTAACCCAAATGTCCGACACCAATCCACAAAACACATGCAATGATGCCAACTGCAGGAGGAAAGCTGGATCAGTGAGCGTGTAAGCATCTCAGTGTGAGGGGTCTCCACATGGCTGCTCCAGCCCCCAGGGCTGTATTGGGGTAGGTCCATGTGGTTTCTCCTTGATGATGTCTTGCAGGAAGTGAGCCTTGCCAGCTGAGGGAGGGAACGGGCTAAGGCAGCTGCACCCTGGTCCGACCATCAGAAAGCAAGAGACCCGAGAACTACAAAGGTGAAGCTCACCGAGCCATTTATCCCTCTGCCCTTCAATTAACCCCACATGTGTTTATTGGCCAGGTTGGCAAAATAAATTAACTAACCGTGTGGGTGTTTTAACAACTAAGAACTTAAAATACCTAAAAAGCGATTCTTAATTTGTAGTTAAAACCAAAGCAGGTGGAGGTGAGTGGAAGATGTCGAAGCTAGGTCTCAAACTGAAAACTAAAGATCTATTATCTTGGAAAGATACCCAGTGTATAATGGTTTAAGCAGCTGGTTATTAATGGAAAGGCTAGTAATTCAAACACACCAGCTGCATCCTGGGGAAAGATAGTGGTCGGATATGTAAAATAAATATTGCTATGAAATCATATAGACCTTTTTAAACAAAACTATGCCAATCAGAAGCTACAGCTTTTGACACGCCCTTCTAATGTGGCATTCTCATCTCTAATTCGGTCCTGAAAAATTCTATTACCTTCAAGTTACATCAAAATAGAATTTGTGTGTGGAATTAAAATTATGTTCCCTTTATACATTTAGTTTGGGAAGAAAATGAAATCTGAAGGGGATCAGGGCTGCAGGGTAAATAGGTGTCCCATTGAAGTTGTCCTAGAAAGTCATTGGTACCCCGGAAAAATGAATAAGTTCATTTGTGGGGAAAAAAAATCCACTTTCGTGGCCTTTGCTTCATTGACGTACTTTCCAATATTCTTAAAATATCATGATGTTGTTGTTAGGTGCTGTCAAATTGGTTCTGACCCATTGAAACACTGTACACAACAGAAGGACACCCTGCAGGTCCTGTGCCTTTCTTACCATTGTTCCTGTGCCGGAATCCCTTGTACCAGCCATGGTGTCAATCCATCTCCTTGAGGGACTGACTCCCGTTCAGTGCTTCTCCACTTTACCAAGCATGCTGTCTTCCTCCAGGGACTGGTCTCTCCTGACAACATGTCCAAAGTATTTGAGACAAAGTGTTCTCATCCTTGCCTCGAAGGAGCTCTCTGGCAGTGCTTCCTTCGTCTAAGACAGATGTGGTTGTCCTTTAAGTAGACCATGGTACTTTTAATATTCTTCTCTAGCACAATTCAAGCAAATCAATTCATTGGTCTTCTGTATTCAGTGTCCAACTTCCCCGTGTATATAAGGCCATTGAAAAGACATTGGCTTGGGTTAGGTGAACCTTAGTTCTCAAAGTAATATCTTTTATTTTCATTGCTTTGAAGAAGTCCTGTGCAGAAGCCTTGCCTAATGCAACATGTCTTCTGAATCTCTCACTGTGGCTTTCTTGACCCTCGATGGTGGATACAAGCAAGACAAAATCCTCGAAAACTTCAGTCTTTTCTCTGTTCTCCATTTGTTCTCTATTGGTTCAGTTGTGAGGATTTGGGTCTTCTTTACATTGGGATTCATACTAAAGGTTGGAATCCTTGATCTTCATCAGGAAGTACCTTAAGGTTGTCTTCTCTGCATATCATCTGCCATATTGTCTGTCAGTTTGTCAGAAGCGGTGGCTTGTGTGTGGCTGTTATGCTGGACACAATGTCACTGGTATTTCAAATGCTGGGTAGGTCACCCAAAAGGAACAGATTTCTGCAAAGCTTTCAGACTAAAAATAGTCAATGGAGACGTGTCAGCTGCCCACTGCAGCGGAAGTAGCCACTGGAAACCTCATGCATGGAACCTTCATTACAATCTCTGTGATCATCCTGTGACCTTTCAGAGAAATGACCAGGAATACTTCTTCAGAATTCCAAAATATGGTCACCATAACCTTCTTCATTGGCTTCTCTACTTTGAATTGAATTGGTCAGCACATCCCCTCAAAAGCCACTAATTTGATTGGACCTTGCTCTTTGTATAGGATTAGTAAAGGGAAGACTTGTTCCTGGTTATAGTCTGTACATTAAAACCAGTAACTGTAATGTTGTTTAAAAGACTGACAAAATGACCCACTCCTTGAGCTCACTGGGTGCAATGCCTTGAGCCCAAAGCTTGCTGAGGTAAAGTCAATTTGCTTAAGATTGAAACCAGCGAAGAACCATTTGAACCCCTGACGTTAGTAACTATCCCACCAATGATAGTTCTACGGAATTCTTATCCCAGTTTCTGGGTTTCAGCCACAGATTCTCATTGGTTGAACTTGATGATCTTCTCTTTCTTGACTCATCTTTGAGGTCTTCTCAACTTTCTTTAAAATGCTTAATCCATCTAAAACACGTTGCGTGAAGTGGGCTTGCAGTTCTGGGAACTTGTTGCAAAGCCTCGATAATTTGGGAAAATGTCCAGTTGAGGGTCTGTTTTTTGTTGTTGTTTTTAAATGGTGTTAACCCTGACCACAAAATCATTTTTCAAAGATCCTAGTGAAATGATGATAAGCACCTCACGGGAGAACTTGCCTACAGCCACTCACTGATGACAGAGGCGCCGTTGTGCACGTTTTGTTTGAGATAAACGTGTGCTGCTGTGGACCAGAGTGGTAGCAGCATAACTTCTGACTTTCCCTACACAATTTACAACCTTGGAAACCCAATGGGGCCGTTCTACTCTATAAAACATAGGGTTGCGATGAATCCCAATCTTCTCAGGGTCAATTTCTTTTTGTTTATTAAATTGAATTTAAAATGTATAAAATTATGTGTATATGTGTATCACATTGCTTATTTTTTAATTCTAGAAATATAAACAAGCCCACTGTGTAATGAGATGTGTCAAATCGTCATAGAAAGGGTTCAACTGTCATTGAATGCTCAGGAATGTGGGTCATGCCCAGCTCAAGTCTGTCTGTTCTCAGAGCTGATGCATCTGGAAAATTACCTATCAGTTTATATATAGACAAACCCTTAGCCAGAATATTCAGAACAATCAAGAGACCAAGAAATTATAGGCCCCCCACACCCCCAATGGAAAGACTATACTTGGGTTTCTTGAAGAAGTTTTCAAGATTTTTATGTCAATCAGACTGTGCCACAGGCCAGTGCTACTGAGGGGTTGGAAGTCTAGGACCATTTGTATTGTCAAGTGTGATTATGTTGCTTTGTCTCCTCTTTTCTCAAGATGCTACGGTGGATAAATTCTTATAAATGCCATGTGTCTGCTAGCATTATTTAATTAGCCATTATTTCCCTATGACAGTTACAAAGAGGCTCAACAAAATAAGATGAATTAAATTCAAAGATAAATTAATTATTTCTATTGGACGCTATCACTTTTCTACCTGGAATATTTTATAAAAGTGGCAATGGAAAAAAACAAACAAACAAACAAAAAAAAGTGGCAATGGATTTTGGTTTAGTTAGAATAAAAATAAAATGATCTACTAAAATATGAAAGGCACTTTAGAATATATTAATGTGTAATATATGAAAATAGATTCATATATTAAAAGGATGGTTTTAAAGCCTGAAAATCATGATGATTTGTTGATCTGATAATTTATATGCGAGGATTAGCATTTTTTTATTAGAAAGGCCGCACTGAAAAGGAAAATTGGAAGAAAGAATTTGAGTGTGAGAATCAGGTTTAGTATTTAAATCCAGAACTTCATGATCACATTAGAGATCTACTCACTGTAGCAAACCTGAAATTGAAATAATGCCTCATGGTAAGGGAATTTTATATTTCCCCTTCATATATGGGAGCATTGCGAACCTAGTGCTCCCCTCACGTGACAAATCTGGGCATCTTCTTCCAAAACCTCTCAACCCGAAAATCCTGCAGAGCAGTTCTTCTGGACCCTCATGTGACGTCATGAGCTGGAGTTGATGCTCCTTTATTTCTTTTTTTTTTTTTACACTTCCATTGCCTTTGATTGAAATGGAGAAAAATTTAAATCGAAGCACCTGTCATTTGAATGAAACTTTAATTTCGATATCTCTGAAGTCTCATGAATAAGCTCCTTTTTCGCTTTTTAACAAAATCGGTGCCTACTTCTTGCCTTCTTATCTACCATCACTGCTGTTACTATTGTAAGATTATCAAATCTCTGGAGCTGAGTGTGTCGATTGCAGATATAAACTTATCATAAACAAATACCACAAATAGGCTTATACTAGACACAATTTCTTTTAAAAAATCATTTTATTGAGGGCTGTTATAACATTTTATACATCAGTTTTATCAAGCATATTTGTACATATGTTGCCATCAAAGCATTTTCTACTTGAGCCCTTGGTATAAGCTCCTCTTTTTTCACATCCCTTCCTTATGGATCCTTCTTTAATTACATATAATTATCATTTCATATCTTACATTGTTTATTGTCTCTCTTCACCCACATTTCTGTTATTTGTCCCCTTTGGTGGGGAGGGTTATATATCCAACTTCGTGATTGGTTCCCCTTTACTCCCCCTTCCCTCTCCACAACCATCCCCCACCTTATAATATTGCTACTATTACTACTGTTCCACAGGGGTTTATCTGTCCTGAAATCCATGAGTCAAGAGCTCTTATCTGTACCAATGTGTATTTGGTCTAGTCGGATGTGTAAGGTAGAACTGGGTCATGGTAGTGGAGGGGAGGAAGCATTCAGAAACTAGAGGAATGATGTGTGTTTCCTCAGTGTTCTACTGCACCTTAGTTGAATCATCCCTTCCTTATAACCCTTCTGTGGGGGGATATCCAATTGTCTACAGATGGGCTTTGGGTCTCCACTGCAACCCCCCTTGTTCGTATCAATATAGTTGTTTACTTTGGATCTTTTATACCTCATACCTGGTCCTTTTGACACCTCATGATTACACAGGCTGGTGTGCTTTTATGTGGGCTTATTTGCTTCCCTGCTGGATAGCTACTTTTTAAACTTCAAGACTTTAAGGCCCCAGATCCTCTATATTTTAATAGCCAGGCACCATCCACTCTCTTCACCACATTTGCTTATTTACCCATTTTGTCTTCAAAAATCATGTCAGGAGGGTGAGTATTAAAGAGTGCCAGGTTATTAGGATAAAGTGGTCTTGTTAGACACAAATTTTTTTTAAACATTTTATTAGGGGCTCATACAACTCTTATCACAATCCATACATGTACATACATCAATTGTATAAAGCACATATGTACATTCTTTTCCCTAATAATTTTCTTCTTTTTTTTCCTTTTCTTTTTTTTACATTTTATTAGGGGCTCATACAACTCTTATCACAATCCTTTCATATACATACATCAATTGTATAAAGCACATCCGCACATTCCCTGCCCCAATCATTCTCAAAGCATTTGCTCTCCACTTAAGCCCTTTGCATCAGGTCCTCTTTTTTTTCCCCTCCCTCCCCGCTGCCCCCTCTCTCATCTGCCCTTGGTAATTTATACATTGTTATTTTGTCATATCTTGCCCTATCTGGAGTCTCCCTTCCCCCCCTTCTCTGCTGTCCATCTCCCAGGGAGGAGGTCACATGTGGATCCTTGTAATCAGTTCCCCCTTTCCAACCCACTCACCCTCCACTCTCCCAGCATCACCCCTCACACCCTTGGTCCTGAAGGTATCATCTACCCTGGATTCCCTGTGCCTCCAGCCCCCATATGCACCAGTGTACAACCTCTGCCCTATCCAGTCCTGCAAGGTAGAATTCGGATCATGGTAGTTGGGGGGAGGAAGCATCCAGGATCTGGGGGAAAGCTGTGTTCTTCATCGATACTACCTAGCACCCTGACTGACCCATCTCCTCTCCTAAACCCCTCTGTGAGGGGATCTCCAGTGGCCGACACTTGGGCCTTGGGTTTGGGTTTCCACACTGCACTACCTCCTTCATTCAATATGGTATATATATATATATATATATATATATATATATCTTCTTTTTTTTTTTGCATGATGCCTTATACCTGGTCCCTTTGGCACCTCTTGATTGCACTGGCTGGCGTGCTTCTTCCATGTGGGCTTTTTTTGCTTCTGAGCTAGATGGCCGCTTGTTCACCTTCAAGCCTTTAAGACCCCAGTCACTATCTCTTTTGATAGCCGGGCACCATCTGCTTTCTTGGCCACATTTGCTTATGTACCCATTTGTCTTCAGTGAACCTATCATGGAGGTGTGCACCAATGATATGATTTTTTGTTCTTTGATGCCTGATAACTAATCCCTTCGCGACCACTTGATCACACCGGCTGATGTGTTCTTCCATGTGGGCTTTGTTGCTTCTGAGCTAGATGGCCGCTTGTTTATCTTCAAGCCTTTAACACCCCAGTCACTATCTCTTTTGATAGCCGGGCACCATCAGCTTTCTTCACATTTACTTGTTCACCCACTTTGGCTTCAGCAGTTGTGTCAGGAGAGTGAGCATCATAGAGTTCCAATTTAATAAAAGATAGTATTCATGCATTGAGGGAGTATTTGAGTAGAGGCCCAAGGTCCTTCCGCCACCTTAATATTTAACCTATAAATATAGACACATAGATCTATTTCCCCATCCTCCTATATATATTTGCATGTACATGTATTTGTCTAGACCTCCATAAATGCCCTTTGACTCCTAGCTCTTTCCTCCATCTCCCTTCACTTTCTTCTTGCCCTACTACCATGCTCCGTCACCACCTGGGCTACAGCTATACCTCTTCTCTACGCAACCTTACCCTTGATCATTCCCCACCAGGCCTGTCACTCCCCCTCTCTACCATTTTGGGTCCCATGTTGTTCCCTTGTCCCTGTGTTTGTTGACACCCCTTCCTTACTCCCTTACCACCACCCCCAACCCCCCCCCCCCCCGAACTGTCGATCCCATTGTTTTTCCTCCAGATAGTTCATCCAGCCTGTCCTATTCAGACAGACCTATGGAGACACTAACATGCACGAAAACAAGACAGAGGAAAACAAAGCAACAGTATACAACCAGACAACAAAACAACAAAAACAAACCACTGACAAAGAACAAAACAAAACACTTCACAAAAGAAAAGCTTGTAGTTAGTTCAGGAATCGTTTGCTGGCCCTTAGGAGTGTTTTCCAGTCCAGTCTGTTGGGGTACCACGCCCTGGCCCCAAAGTCCACTTTCAGCATTCCCTGGGGACCTTGTCGCTCCATTCCCTTGCTGTTCTGCTGCACTCCCCCAGTGCTTTTCCTCGGTGTGGTTGGATCAGGTCAGGTGCAATTCCCATACTGTAGACACAAATTCTTAAAGAGCATATTTTAAGAACAATATGATAGGAACTTTATTAAATAAAACTTGTTTTTCTTAAGAAAATGTGACCCATTGCTTAAATGCTCCAAATTATTTTTGAGCTATTCATCATGGTTTGGGAAGATTTGCCTATTTTTTTGTTCTCCCCGCAAAACTCACAAACTCATGTTTAGTGTACGGGAACAGGAAGGTAGGTGATAGCAGAGGAGCAGTGGAGGAGGTGATACGATTTTGCTGAGTGAAGAATGCTTTAGCCTCTTTGCTTATT
Organism: Tenrec ecaudatus; assembly: GCF_050624435.1. Lineage (NCBI taxonomy): Eukaryota > Metazoa > Chordata > Mammalia > Afrosoricida > Tenrecidae > Tenrec > Tenrec ecaudatus. The sequence goes on from NC_134536.1 coordinate 50,293,593, forward strand.
TGAGTCCTTTGGCAGCAAGCAAATTGGAGGCAATAAAGCTTGCATGCCCCCTGAAAGCAAAGACGGATGGTCTCCTGCCAGCGCTGGCATGTAGTCTTCTCCTCTGAGGGATGCACTCCTGGACACCTGAAATATTGGACACCAGCTTTAGATGTGTGAGTTCAAGTGGTTCAGCACATAGTGCAGCCAGCTTCATCGCAGACGGACTTCAATTGGAAGGCAAATGGTCAAAAGATAATGGGTTAACAGTGTCATCCCATCTCACTAGCAACTTGCTTTAGTAGAGAGGAAAAATTGGACACTCTTTCAATAAATGATACTGCCAGTGGTCCAGTGGTGTAATAAATGAAAACAAATCAAAAGGCAATCTTAGAAACATACTGACTCACAGCATCCTCGTGTGTTACAAAGGAGAATTACTCCATCACGGTTCCTTGGTTTGAGTTTTAAGCAAGCAATTCACTGGTTCGTTCTTCTGCTGTGTGACTGCATGAGCGTGCACGACCACCTTTTATGTTAATATGTGGGGACAAACTATTGGTTCTACTCAGAATCCTCAGTGTAATATGCATCCTTAAATATCTGGGCAGCAAAGACAGAAGCCTGCCAAAGATGCCTGCTTCATGTTATCTCAAAACTAAATATTCTAATAGCTGTCTGGTACTGATCATTTCAGTGGCTTTATCTATGTGGAAGATGCAATTCTTCAGCCTCTAGGTCTGCATTTTGTTTCAGTCAAGTCTATTGAACAATTTTGAGCGTAGATGGCTTTCAAACCTATCAGTTTTCTTCATTTGAGTCTCAATCATGTTTAAATGGTCATATAGCCTCAAAGAAAATATTGATTCTAAGTTAGTGGATTTCAAGGGAATTGATTGTTTACACACTTATTAGAATTTTAATTGTTATGTAGAAGTCAGAGTAGAACTAAATTTTGATATGGAGGGAAAATAAAACAATAACGCAATTTTTGCCAACATGCTGAACAACAAAGGAAAGTCAATGACTTACAAGCAAAGTAATTGCTTTCTGATTCCATCTCTTGGAATAATTTCCAGCATGAATTTGACTAGCATTGACACACTCACCTAATGACCCTCGCGTGAGCACTCTTTCCCTCTGGTTGACCAGAGTGGCAGTTCTCGAGGCCTGGTTCAGCCTCCAGAGAGGAGTCGATGCGAAGGACATCTCGAGCAGTGACACTTTACAAAGCAAGTAGCAGAAGCCAAATCAAGTGAAGAAGGCAAGTCCCTGGAAAAAATTCCTTTCATTTTCCTGTTCTTTTCAGGAGACCTCGATCTTGCCAACAGTTAGCTGCCAGTGGGTGTCAACTCATGGCCACCTTTGTACAATGGAACAGAATGTTGCCCGCATCATGCTCATGGTCACCTCATGGTCAACACCATTGGGTAAAAGCACACCAAATTGACTTATAATGCTTACCATGCGATGGTAATTATGCTTAGATCTGAGGCCAAAATTACATTTTGAATCAGAAGTAATACGTGCATCAAGAGGCAAACTGTCTGTTTTGGTAATTCTCCATTTTGCCCCGAGAAATTTGGGAAACATTTTTAGAGAAGAAAGTGGTTTTGCTTGTTTAAAGGTTTTGCTGGCTTAAGAATATACTCTGCTCGTGAGATCAGACCTAAATCAGTTTTCAGAGCAGATGCTTACTCGAAGTAAACTTTGTCCCCTTGAGGCATGGTCTTAAGTGTCGTGATGCTTATCTTAAGATCAGTGGTTCAAACCCACAAGCAGAGTCAAAAGCCATTCACTGTCAGTGAGTTTAGTTTTTCGTTTGGTCCCTATGGTCAAGGAGCACAGATGGTACACTGGTTTAAGGACTGAGCCACTAACCCCAAGGTCAGCAGTTCAAGGCCTCTAGTTACTCAGTGGAAGAAAGGTGAGGTTGTCTGCTACTATAAATATTTACAATCTCAGGAACCCTAGTGAGCACGTATAAGCTATTCTACCATGTTAATAGGAGGTGGAATCTACATGGCCACAGTGAGATTGATTAATTTGGTCCTTATGGTCAGCCAAGGAGGATCTCATGAATGTTTTGAAGCCAAATGTACCCAATCTAATGATGCTTTGTAGCTTTAAACTTTTTTAGAAACATAATATTTAACCAATTAGATGTACCCACACTCAACTTTATAAACATTACCTCAAAATTAACCAAACAGTTTATATTGATTTTGTGTTTCCTTTAAAAAAAAAACCTTTGCCTCTTTACATGGCATAATTCAAAATCCTTTGGATCGTTTGATTCCCAGTTTACAAATTGCCTTACCTCCCAATAAAAGCTCTTTAATTTTAATTCCAACTAGACTTTTCTGGTTTTACTTGATCACACCATTATTGCACCTACTATGCCCATTCATTTCACCAAGGGTCTCCGTTGCCTTCACTTGCTCTCCATCTCATCACAGAAACTGCCCCTTCCAGGAAGGAAGTGGTCTCTCCTGGTGATGTGTATGAAGGAAATAATCCAGAAGGAACTGAGCAAAAATACATGGTGCTCAATAGTGTCATCCATGAGAGTGAAAATGACAGGAGTCTTAAACCAGCTGGTCAGCTCTTTGGTATTTCATGGGTGTTTGGGTTGACCTTTATGGCTCTCACAGCAGCCAGTGCTTGTATACGAAATAGATGCCCCCAAATACAATAAACTTTTATGGCACGTATTTGCTCTAGATATGCCATGAATATTTAAACTCAAATTTCAATTGGAGCAACAAGAAAAATCTAATGCAATTTTGACTGAAAATGGCATGTGAGTAGTTTGTTTGATTTTCTACTCAGGATGAATGCAGACCCCTTTAATTTGCTGTTCCATCCACTAAGACTAATAATAGCAATAAAAGGTTAATAAATTCTTACAGAGAATAGAAATTATATATGAGAAAAAGACTGTAGTAGCAATTCTTTTATAGGACAAAGACTGATTTGTTAATATATTTATTCTCTCTCCCAATATTATTTGAATTTTTAATATCTTTTATCTGAACACCTTTGGTGCACTGAATTCTTAATATGGCCCTGCTAGCCACATTTTGTGATGTCTTCTAAATCCTAACTTTATGGTTAGTATTCTTCCACTTGTCCACTCACGTACCCTCAGAGTTTGCTGATTTCCACATCCATGTCTGTGTTAAACCATGTGGCTCCTAACAAACTGCACACCACGACTAAGCACAGGAATGCCAGATGACTCACGTGTGCTCATCATGTGAAACCTGTGCATAAAACAAGGAATACCATCTGGTTTAGAATCCAACGATGTTTGTGTAAGAGTTACATTATTCTTTTGCCATGACAACTGGAGATGCTGGGCCATACGATGAAGAGACCAGGACTCCTTTGCTTGCTGAAAACAGAGGACTTGCAGCGCTTCCTAGTGAAGAGAGAAGTCTATTGCATTCTGTATGGATTACAACTTAATGTAAATTGGGAGAAATCTTCCCAAATTGGCCGGTAGACAATATCAATATCATGATAGAGGAAAAAAATTGAAGTTGTTAGGATTTTAATTTGCTTGGATCCACAATCAATATTAATGGGAGCAGCAGTAAAAAAAAGTTCAAATTATTTTTTGGAAAATTTGCAGCCAATGGCCTATTTAGGTTGTTAATGAGCAAGATGCCTCTTTGAGGACCAAGATGTGCCACTCAAGCTAAGGTAGCTTTGATCACCTCATAGTCACCTCATGTGAAATGTGGACTATCAATAAGCAAGAAGACTGAGACGTTTGAAATGTAGTTCTGGCAAAGAAGATGAAAAGTACCATTGGCTGGCTTGGAAGGAGTACGGTGAGAGTGCTCCTTAGAGAGAAGGATGGCGAGACAGTTTCGCATACTTTGGACATGTCGGGAGAGATGTATCTTGGGTCCCCACCTTACTACAGGATGTGACACAAGTCACCACTCTTAGTTTCCTCGTGAGTGTGGTGGTCTGTGTCCAGTAAGCATGTTTCCTCCCCTGCCAGGTATCCTGCTCTGGCTTCTCGTCATCTGCCCGCTGGCTCTTAGGATGGAGCTGTCATCTGCGTTGATCCATCAGTGTCTGCAGCCGATTGGAGTTTTTCAGCGCCTACAAGAAGGTGAGAGAAGAGAACCCTCCAGGCTGCTGCGTAACGCACAGATTACGGACTGGTCAGCTTCCACAGCCACTGAGCCATTGCGTTGCTGGTTCCTAGATTCTAAGAAATACTGAAGGGAATTATAGAACTCTAAGATGAGGGGAAGATACTGATGGCGAGAGGAATAGTTGATTTCAGAGAAAATAACATGGTTGGGAAAAAGACATTTGGGAAACCGTTAACTGCCATTTCCTAGGAACCAGCCTTGTGTTGATCTTTCTAAAAGAAATTATTCACACAGGAACCAGAGGAAATGTGTGATCCTTGACTGAATCTCATTTGGAACAAAACGACTAATAAAGGGATTCAGGGAAACATTGGCTGCTGACCATGGTGCTAGTGGTTCATACCCCCAGCTGTTGTTGGGGCAGTCACGAGGCTATATTCTCCTGTAAAGACGAATGGCCCCAGAAGTACCATAGAAGGGCACAGGGTAGTAGAAGTACCATACGGCCCCAGAAGTACCATAGAAGTACCATACGGCCCCAGAAGTACCATAGAAGGGCACAGGGTAGTAGAATTGCCTATATGGCAGTGGGTTGGGTAATGGTAAAATACTTGATGAAATCGGATCATGGACTGGAAATTAAATAATATTGTTAATTGTTTAATTGTAACTGACACCTTAGAAGTGAAATGTTAGCATATATAATCAGCTGTTTCCAGTTTTGGTGAACAGTCGGCAGGTGAATTAAATCTGACCCAGTGGCAACAATTGTTCACGCTAAAGCATAGGTAGACTGTACTTGTTTCATTCTCTTCTCTCTTTCTGCTCGTTCAAAATTGTTCATAATGCAAATTATCATAGGAGGAAAATCTGTAAGGAAAGGAAAGTGTGGAAATAATTTCTTTTAGAAAGTTACTATTAGACTCATCCCAAGAACGTGGAGGTAAAGTATTTTCCCCTTTCAATATGTTCTACCACTCCATTACCCTCAGAGCAGCCAGCACCCCTTCTCCTGATATAGGCCTTCACATATCAAAATCCTGCAAGTCGCTGCAATAAGTCACATCGCTCACAAAATGATAGTTGTGGGTGCTGGCAAGTCCCTAAGCCCAAAGTTCAAAGGTCCTTCTGGAAGTTCCCCCTCCTCCACAAGGCTGGCCAGTGAAAGTAGGTCAGGTGGTAGGCTGGCATTCAAGTCCCAAGAACCAGAGGTCAGGCAGAGAGACAAACTAGATGCTGGGACTCAAAGGCGCTCCCTGCTCCTGACGCCCCTTCTTGCTAGCAATAAACTCCTATTTGCTGGTTCTGAGATGGCTCGTTTTATACTCAGTCAGGTGGCAATCACGCTGAACCCCAGTAACAGGCCCTCACATCTGAATCATTTAATCCAGTCTGTATCTTCCCACCTTCTAACCCAGACCCATCAGGGAAAAGGCATCATTTGGTGGGAGGACCAAAAGCGAACTATGGCTAGAAGCGCATTCAATAACTCACTATGCTGCAGGAGGAAGAGCATTAGGGTGTGTAATAGAGCAAAAGTGAATCGGAACCAAGGGAAGCATCCTAGTTCCAACAGTGTTTGCCATTATGGGTAACCCGTGTGATGAATCAAGATTTTATTTTTAAATTTTATTGGGGGAATCTTACAGCTCTCATCACAATCCATACATCCATCCATTGTGTCAAAAACATCTGTACATATGTTGTCATCATCTTTTTCAAAACATTTTCTTTCTACTCGAGCCCCTGGCACCAGCTCTTCATTTCTCCCTCCCTCCTGGTGTCCCCTCCCTTGATAATTTATAATTTTGTTCATGTCTTACACTAACCTCTGTCTCATTTCTGTTGTCTTACTTTTGTGCTGTGCATCCCCTTGGGGGCGGGGCCATATGTTGATAATTGTGATGGGTTCCCTCTTACTACCCCCTGCCCCCATCCTTACCCTCCTAGTATCGCTGTTCCCCTTATTAGTCCTGAGAGGTTTATCTGTTCTGGATTCCCTGTGTTGAAAGCTCTTATCTGTATCAGTATACATATTCTGGTCTAGCTAGGTCTGTAAGATAGAATTGGGGTCATCGTAGTCGGGGTGGGGTGGGGGGAGGCATTAAAGAACTAGAGGAAGGTTGTGCGTTTCGTTGGTGCTATACTGCACCCCGACTGGCTCTTATCTTCCTTGTGGCCCTTTTGACAGGGGTGTGCAATTGACTACTGATGGGCTTTGGGTCTCCACTCTGCTCTCCCCCTCATTCCCATTGATATGGTTTTTGTTTGTTTGTATGTTTGTTTTGTTTTGAGTCTTTGATGCCTGATCCCGTTGACAACTCATGATCACATGGGCTCTTGTGCTTCTTCCATGTGGGTTTTGTGGCTTCTCATTTAGATGGCCACTTGTTTATCTTCAAGCCTTTAAGACACCATATGCTATATCTTTTGATAGTGATTCACCATCAGCTTTCTTATCCACATTTGCTTATGCACCTGTTTTGTCTGAAGCTATTTTGTCAGGGAAGGTGAACATCACAGAGCGCTTTGTTAGTAGAACAAAACGTTCTTGCATTGAGGGAGTACTTGAATGGAGGCCCAATGCCCATCTGCTGCCATAATACTTTATAAATAAATATATGTACATAGATCTATTCCTCTGTCATTGTATATAAATGTATTTACATATACGCATGCCTGCATTTAAACCTCTATATATGTCCTTTGCCTACCAGATCTTTTCTCTATTTCCTTTTACTTTCCTCCTGCCCCACTGCTACATGGCCCTTGATGGAGCCCCCAGCATCCTATGCCCTCCTCACCATCACTTTTAGCTCACTTGTTCTTCCCTTGTCCCTGGGTTTGTTGCTATCCCCCTCCTTTTCCCCCATCTCCCCCTCTCCCATGTCCCCCAACCATCGGTCCCATTGTTCTCTCCTCCAGACTGTTCATCCCGCCTGTCTTGTCCAGATAGACATGCACAGGCAATAATGTGCACAAAAACAGAGGAAAGCAAAACAACAAAAAAGAAGACAAAGAATAAATCAACAACTAATCTAACAAAACAAAAAGAAGTAAAAAGAGAAAAACCAACAGCAAAAACTGAAAAGCTCTCAAACAGTTCTAGGTCTGTCCGTTGACCTCTCTTGAGTGTTTTCTAGTGAGTCGACTGGGCTTGGACACCATGGCCCCAAAGTCCACTTTTGGATTCCTCGGGGACTTCATAGTTTGTTCCCCTAGTTTCTCCACTGTACACCCTTAGTGTTTCACCCCAGTGTGGTGGGTGGGGTCAGGCACGTCTCCCACACAGTGTCTCCAGTGCTGTCCCCCTTAGTGCTATGTGTCATTGAGGGACATCGCCATCCTGTCTCATGATGAGACCAGTCCTGTGTGGATCAAGATTTTTTTTAGTTTCTTTTTGTTTGTCTCTTTTAATCCTCTCCTTGTCCCAACTCTAAAATTTTTTTACTCAGGTATCAAATATACAAGAGTTCAGAGAGCTAAGGCAAGCCAGCCCAAAATAAGCAGGCTTCCTCCCACGGGGGTGGCTCCCTGGATGCTGGGGTCTCCGCTCAGAGCCTGGTAGTAAAAGCTAGTGCAGAAGCACGCGGTTCTAGCGGTGAGTAGGCATCCGGCCTCCTTTCCATAGGCATCTGGAAACGGGGCCCCGTGAGCCCCGTAGGTGGCCATGCCTAAAACCCCAGCTCTGGACACAGCGCCCAGCCACCTAAAAGCAGCCCTCAATCCAGCCATGACTGGAGATGGTCACGCGCCAGGAGAACGGGATTTTTTAGTTTTTTTAAAATGAAAAAATGGAGAAAAGCTACAATTAAATACTACTGTATACTCTCCAGATAGTTAAAATTAAAGAAGACTGACAAATTCCAGTGTGGACAAGCATATGGAGAAATTGCAACTAGCATACATTGTTGGAAGTAGTATAATGGTTTAATGATTTTGGAAAACTGTTCAGAAGCTTTGGCTGTGTATATGATGTGAGCAACCTATGGCCATGGAATTTCATTTCTACTTAATTATTAAAAGAACACAGGAAAAGACAAATGAATGAAAATGTCTATAAAAGTATAGGTTCATAGTTTTATTCATAATAGCACAAAACTGGAAAAAACAGGTAACCATTAATAGGACCCACTGCTGCTGAGATCTAAACTCACAGAACTAACCCACATGGTCTCTGAGGCTGTAATAATGGATGGAAGCAAACTGCCCACATCCCTCTCCCACAAAGCACCTGGTGAGTTCAAACCTCCCATCTTCTGGGTAACCCACTATGCCAGCAGAGCTCCTTTTATCAGGAGGAGAGTGCATAAAAGGAATGGTACCACAGTCAGACACTGATGATGTCAACGATTTCATTCTAGTTGGTCCACGACCAATGCTCATAGAAGCAGCAGTCAAGAAATCAGAAAATATTTTGGAATGGGCAAATATGTTGTATAAACATCTTTAAAGTGTTGGGGAGCAAGGATATTACTTTGAGGATTATGATGAGTTTGACCCAAGCCATATGTTAAATCATCTCATATGCATATGAAAGTTGGACTATGAATAAGGAAAACTGAAGAACTGATGTATTTGAATTATGGTTTGGGTGAAGAATATTTGAAGCATTATGGACTGACCAAGGATGGTGAGACGTTGGCTCACCTTGGCTTACTTTGCACATGTTGTCAGGGCGACCAGTCTGTGGGAAAGGACGTCATGCTCGATAAAGTAGAGTCGGTGAAAGAGAGGAAGTTCCTGAACAAGAAGGATTGAGACAGTGGCTGCAACAATGGGCTCAAATACAATGGTGAAAATGGCACAGGACTGGCGATGTTTATTGCTGTTGTATGCTGGGCTGCTATGAGTTGGAGCCCATGTGACAGCACCTAACAACAACAAGCTAGTTATTCAATAAAATGCCACGCTGCAATAAAAATAAAAGGACCGAGTCTAGATTCTGGTGCATACACCAACCACTTGCATGAAATGCATAGATGTGATGTTGACAGAATATGGGTGGCACTGAAAATTGTCATAGAGTCAGACTGTTTGAATTTGCCAAAAAGTAAACTGATCAATGATGAGAGTTGAAGAATAAGGTTAATCTTGTGAGATCTTGAAAATGTTTTACATCTTGCTTTTCAGTATGTTTGTAAAAATCAAAAATAGAAATAATGCTAATAGTTTTTAATGTACTCATATTTTGTATGCTGCGCTTCAATTAAACACAATAAAATAAATATATAGGCAAACTTTTATTTGAATATTATATAGGGGGAAAAGATAATATGAAATTATCCAATACTTTAAAAAACACCATACAAACTTTGTATGTTATCACTATTTAAGCTAAGCTCCAATTATTTAGACTAAAAGCAAGTGCCTATTTTCAAATTGTAATTAGCATTCTAATTATTATTTTTACTGCTCCATTAGCAGTAGGAAAATTATCTATTTCTAATTTGGAATGATTAAACATTAACAGAACAATTAGTTGAATGGCTAATATGTGCCAAACACTTTGTTAAACAGTTGCAGTAAAAAGTTAAATAAGATATTGCCTCTTCTGGTATAATTTTCACATTATAGTCTAACATTTCGTTGAAATTGCAATGATTTGCATTCCACTAGATACCATATTTCTTGAAATGAAAGAAACCAAAAAGGTCTTTATATATCAAAGCAAAATACATTTACCAAGTATAATTTTTATTTAATAAGTGAATTAAAGAGCTAACGGCATTTATCTCCATTTGGTTCCTTTCTTATTGCCACCAAATTGGTTCTAACTCTTGGTGATGCCATGTGTTAGAGGAGAACTTCACTCAATAAGGTCTTCCAATGACTACTCTCTTTCAGAGTAAGTCCCTGGATGGTTGCTACTCACTCCTAAAAGGTTGGCAAACCCACGCAGTGTTATAACAGAAGAAAGGCCAGGTGATCTAATTCTCTAAGAATTAAAAAAAAAACCCAAACATTTGCCACCAAGCCGATTTTGATTCATGGTGGCTCACATGCATCTGAGTAGAACTGAGCTTCATATGAGGCCCTGGGGCTGCAAGCTTTAAAAGGTGCCCTGTCGGCTTTTCCTCCTGTGCCACTTGGTGGAATCAAACCAGTGAGCTTGCATTCAGTGTCAAGCACACGCTCTACCTCCTACCACGTTTCTGAGTGTTAAAGACATCTTTTGGTGAATATATATATTCTAAATAAATTAAAATTCAGAATTTCAGTAACTTAAAGACATATTGAGCATGACAATGGTTTAAAAGCACTGTTAAAAAGTATCAACTGTGCAAATAATATTTTTACACTATTAAGTATGTATTAGAAATATATAAATGACTGATCATGTTTTAGATAATTGCTTAAAATTCTGTTCCAGATCGCATTTTCTTCCATTTCCTCAGTGGCAATCATTCACTTAGTAAACTGTTCTATTTCACTTTTAATATTTGAAAACAGGGTTGGCTTATTTCCTAAGGCTTAAAACTAAGCTTTTAAATAGGAGATTTCAGGGCTCAGACCTTCAGATGTTACTCATCTCAAAGACTTGAATACAAGAAGTCGCTCCTGTTATTCCCACCTTTCAGAGAATTTGGTACAAATTGATTTTCCAAGTAGTGTGCAAGAGAACCCACAACATGCTGAGCAGCCTCATGGAGGCAAGTCTCTCGTTTGAACGAAAGATAGCGAAACAGTGAGTCACTTGGAACCCCCACCCCCAGAGACCCTTTCATAACTCAGGACTAGATAGCCCCCATTCTGAGAGGCCATCTATCTTTTGAAACACCCAGTTCTCCTGTTTTCATCTCCTAAGGTTTCATTTCATAAATGTTCGTTGACATTATAAACAGATTCCGGAATGTACTCATCTAACTCATGAAAAATTCAGCATCAGTTTTAAGCAAACATAGCAAAATCACTTATTAGGGGAAAATGCATCGTCTGATAGATGGCCATGATTACGAGGTAAATTATTCATTTCTCTTCACAAGGCAATCACCCACTGAAGACTCACTCGTTATCCGCAGGTTGCCGCGGAACGGGGAGAGAGGAGGAGGAGGGAGGAGTGGGGCATGGAAGTTGAAGAGAAATGCTGGAGGGCTTAAAGGTTCACGCATTAAGAAAGAGGGTCAACATGAAGTCGGAGGTCACCAACCCACGCAGAAACTACCACCAAATTAGCATGCCCATGCTATGGCAGACAGGTAGCATTATGGATTCTACATTGGGCAGCTAACAGTGGGCCCCTGCCATCCAAGAAAGATGAGCCTATCTGCTCCCATGCAGATTTACAGCTTCCGAAAACCAAAAGGACATTTCTATTCTGTTCTACAGGGTTGCCGTGGGTCAGATTCTACTCAGCAGCAGTGGGGGAATGTGCTAGAGGAAGTGACTACACCCGTGCAGCGTGATCAGATGCTACATTCGGATTGCAACAGAGATGTCAATCACATTTCATGACCAGTCTGTTCTCAAATAGTCTTAAGAACAAAAATGATTATAAATCAGAAGCAACTTTTGCATGTTAAAATATTTCTGCCAGAAGCTTAATTTTTAAATTTTATCAGATTATGCTAAATATACTATAGATTATTTTGTACTGTAAGTATTATACAATTTTATATGCTAGACATTGCATGAAAAAAATGTGATGTCATGGTGAGCAATACTGTTGATTGAAGAGTGTGCTTCATGGAAATCCTAAAATTGTTTTACAGTTTTTTTCTAGAACAATTTTTCAAGTTTTTTTTCATTTCAACTGTTATCATATCTTTTATTATCATTCAAATTTATGACTTGATCAGCAAACTATATAATCCCTATTGTCCAGTAGTATTTGAGATTTTTGTTTTTTTAATGGATTTTTTATCATGAATTACCTGAGGGGTTTACATTTCATACTTAGTCAGTTTTTGAGGATGAGTTGCAGGCAGGCTGGCTCTGTCCTTCCATGCCCTTCAACAGTCTTAGAAGACGTGATGAGATAGATGTCACCTCACTTGACTGAAAACACAAAGAGTTTGCCTTTCAGCTAGAAAGTAATAGCTCCACAGCTCATCATCCTTAACTCAACCCTGTTTGCTCCCAGGGCTTGTCTGTGCCTCAGAGTTGTTATATGGCTTGAAGCTAAGACATAGAAATATGCCAGTTTATTGTTCAAGGCAGAGCTCCGCTCTTACCACACATTTGGAATTGACTCATCTTCGGAAATAAGAATGCACACCTCATACTTAGTCCACATTCCACAAGGTTGCCCTGCTGCAGAGATGCAGCAAAAGATCTAGTAGTGTTTTGGGGTACAAAAGAGACCACCACCGCAAATATAAAGAGAACATATATCACGTCTTAAAAGAGACCAAATCAACACAAAGACATGTGTTATGGGCTCACTCTGAAAGAGATGCCAGTGTCAAGCAGGTTATGACAAAAGGTAGAACTTTATTGTGTCATTAGGTGGTAGTGGCTCAATCAGTCCATTCTTATCAAGAGACTGAGCCCTGTACCTGTAGTCCTCTTCAGGGAAGGCAATAGGAAAGATTGTTGCGGATTGGCCAGGCCAGCAGCTAGCAAGTGGGCTACAGAAGGTAGTAGGCAGGCAGGTTACAGAAGTGGGGAGGGTGGGTGTTAATGATCGCCAGGGGCTTTTCACATTGCTTTGCAGCTCTTTGTCTCCTGAGTGGTCCCTGCCTCACACAGGCACTTCACCAAGATGAGGGAGACCACTAACAGGTGTTGAAATGACCTCCAAGGGTTACTGATACCAAGATTTTAAATGGGCCTGAGGGGGGGTGGGTGATCCAAGCAGTCACCAAAGCATGATTGGTGGCAGATCAATCCATTGCATTTATAGGTAGGACAGGATCATGATTGGGATGTGTACATTGTTAGCTAGAAGGGCTTCAAAAATGGTTCAGGGCCTTCCATCCCAGGTTGTCAGCGTCAGAATGATTGGGCATGATTTATGATTACGTACCATTCCTAGTACAGTGACCTCCATTGTGGACACATCTGGGCAAGTCCATAAGAGAGAGAGTGCCCCTCCCTGGGCTGACAGAGAGGGGTAGAGACAGTCCACTCCCCGAGGCATTGTGCCTGAGGGTACCATTCTCTGCATCCTTGATGAGTAGTCAGAAAGCATTCACTTTATGGGCCCTCTACAAATGGATTCAGAGTTGTCACTGCCATTCATGTCCTTTCACAAACCAGAGCACCCAGGAGCTAAGCTCCAATACAGTAGAAAAAAGATCTATCTCGTAATAAACTGGGAAATCTAGCCCCATCTCAAAAAAACAAAACAACCCTCTCTCAATTTGGATTCACTCTCTTCAGGGGGAATGGTTGAGGGGGATGGCTCAAGTTACCCATTAAAATTGACAACAAAATATTGAAACCAGGCTAATGAAAGCTAACTTTGTAGCTAGAACTTTCCCCACATGAAACCCTTGACACCATCAAACTAGCAAGTTTCAATCTGTCCTAGAGTTAGGAATCCAAGGATCAGAAAGGCATTAGGAGTTGAGTTGACCTGGTCTATCTTCCTAACTGCCGGGAGCCCCGGTGGTGTATACCTTGGTTATACCTTGGTCTTCTAACCAATAGGTCAGAAGTTAGCAGGCCAATAGGCCAGCAGTTTTCCCTCACAGAAGGGTCACAGGCAAGAATGAGCCAGTAAGGGCACAGCACAGCAAGGACAGAGCACACATTTCTCTAGTTCTTTAATGTCCCCCCCCCACCTCCTGCCCACTATCATGACCCCAGTTGTACCTTACAAATCCTGCCAGGTTAGAGCATGTGCACTGGGACAGATGAGAGCTCTTGCACAGGCAATCCAGGACAGAGAAACCCTTCAGGAACAGCAATGGGAGTGGTGATACCATGAGGGTAGGGGGAAGGTGGGGAAGGGGGAGAAACAGGGAACCTACTACAATGATACATTCCCCCCACCACTCCCCAGGGGGACGAATAACAGTAATGTGGATGAAGGGAGACAGCAGGTAGTGTACGATATGAAAATAATAATACTTTATCATTTATCAGGGGTCCATGAGGATGGGAGGGAAGGGAAAAAAGGAGCTATACCAAGGGCTCACACAGAAAGAAAATGTTTTGAAAATGATGAAGGCAACCTATGTACAAATGTGCATGATACAATTGATGCATGGATTGTTACAAAAGCTGTAAGAGCCCCCAATAAAATGATTCAAAAGGAGCTGTAAGAGGCCCCACTAAAATGATTTATTTTTAATAAAACAAAAACCAAAACCAAAGAATCATTAGATCCTTGGAGGGAGAGAATTACTGTCTCAGAAACCCACAGGGGCAGTTTTCTAAATCCTATAGGGTCTCTACGAGTAGGGACACATACGGGAAAAAGGCCAACCATTGTGTATACAGTGAGTTAACTGAAGACTCTGTGTCTTATGACTGAATGCTTCCAGTCAGATGAAGAAAAAGGGTGTGCTGAAAGTTTCTGGGGTTGGATTTCGATTTCTTTTCATCTTTCTTGTCCTGCCTTGCACTCCCTTTTGAATTTTTAAGTCTTTCATTAATGGCCTTTTTCTTTGGAATGACCATTTTGTATGTAGCTGGCCTTTAGAAAGTTTTAAAGTCTTTTGAAAGTAAGTACTTGTATTAGATGTATTTATTTATACTCTGTGTTTGGAAGTGTTTGGAGCTGGCTTCGGATTAGCATTTAAGAATTGTACAGTGAGTTCAGGGAATCCTGTGGAGAGACACCCAAGACGACAAAGACAGAGCTATTGGAGACTGGAAAGGCAAGTAGGAACCAGTGGGAAGCTATGTACCCCAGACTAGTCACAGCAAGGACTTCAGGCAGCACCAGAGCATGTGAGGTTATAATGAGCTGGGAGAAAATGTTGGGGATGGGTGGCTGGAAGACTGTTAACCTCGGTTAACCCCGTATCACAGAGGCTTCCTCTAGTTTGGCAGGTCATACTCGGATCTTGTCTGTTCTACTCTTTGTCTCTGGCAGGCCCCTTTCTCTGAATTCCAGATTCTACTAGATGACACGAGCGTCTATTTCACAGAAAGCGTCTGTCCCAATATGGCCAGGAGTACACCTCTTGGATCAAGAACCACTTTGCGCTCGGCAACCCCATGTCTTCAGGGTTCAAATAGAAGTGCAGAATGAGAAACTATTTCCAGTTTAAAGAACTTTCAGTCCTCCCTTTTCCTTACTTGGTATCTAACTCCATGTAGTGCATGGAGTATGACTCGTTATGCATCTTTATCTTCTCTGATAAACAAAGAGCTTCTCAAGGGCAGCGTTCAGTGATGGGTGGTTTATAACACAGCACATCAAAACATAGGGACTTAATAAACTAAACAAATGGCTAATGTGACTTAATAAATGGGTTTCCTTAAAATAAAATGGTGACTTAACAAATGATTTTTCGTAAAATAAGGAAAACCATTTTATTATCTTGCACTGTTTTTGAGGCTCAAAAAATGTGGGAAAGGCTTGGCTGGTTCAGATGCCCTCAGGTGATTTCCTCAGACAGGAGATGGAGCTAAATTCAAAGTGCAGGAGTCCCTAGAAGCTGATTTGGCCTTTTCTCTTTTTCTCTTTCCATAAACCCCCATCCTTGCTGTCTCTCCCTGTGCACTAGTTGGGTTTCTCACATCATGAGAAACCGTCTTCAGGGTTTAAGTTCCCAGGCACTTGCCTGGCACCTTGCTTCTCCTAGACTTCCAGAGCAAATGCCTGAAAAGAGTAAGACTTTGAAAATTGCATTGTGTCACTTCTGCCGTTCTGTGTCTGTTGAGGTAAAAACCCACTTCTGTTCCCTGTGGAGAGGATCTATCCCAAGCATGGGAGAATCCCACTCAAAGTCACTAAGAGCATGTGAGTTAGGGATTACTAGGGTTACTGTCTTTAGAATATAGGACCTTCCAGAGGCAGGAACCAGGTTTTCAGTACTTTATATCACTGATGTCTAACAAAATACCCAACACTAACAATATTTAATAAGTAATCTTCCAACTATTCTCCTCTCACATATGTGTGTGTTTTTCCACTTGAACTTTATGAGGGTGTCTTTATAAATTTTTATGTATTGATGTTTGCTGTTCTAATTGAAAAGAGACTTAGGATACAAAAGACAAGATTCACAAAGAGCATCTACAAATATCTCCCTGGCAAGTATTTTAATTCAAAATGAATCCCGGATTCCATCTGTCTCAACATTGGTTAATTGGTGATGAATACAGTTTTTCACATGGGATATCCATTCTGGATACATCTCTCTTTCCTTTAAAATAGCCACCGCGATGAGATCCATCAGCATTTGCGCTAGCTACTTAAATGAACAAGCAAACAAACTAAAACCTTTAAGCTTGTGTTAAAAACCATCTTACTTGTAAAGCTGTCACCAACTATTATAGACTGTAACCCGCAATTTCCTCTTTATTCAATTGACCCCCCCCCAAGTTGGTGTAAGGTCTTTAAGAAGATATGGTATGAAGAAATCAAGCTAACTGCAATAATGAACAACCCCCCCCACATTGTGTGACTCTCCACAGTGAAAGTTTGTTTATAATTCACACAAAAATCTAACATCCATCAAGGAAATCAGGCACTCAGACTGTAAGTTTGTCATTCTGCCTTCCTCCATGTTTCCAGCATTCTCTCTTCTGAGCCGGCAGATGGGGTACGGGAAAATGAGGCAAGGTTGCTCATTTCCAAGTGGGGATAACTCATCATTAAATCTCACTTAGGTGTAAAGGATCTGGGTGCTGTAATCTAGCAGTGTCTCAAGGCATCAGAAGAATAATAAATCTCAACAAGTACTCTTAGTCTTAGATATAGCCTATGGCATACGTATTTGGAATCTCTTAGAGATCTCACTATAGCTAGCAGGGGAAAATGAATCTCAGAGTAGTCATAGACTAGTAAATTCAGCTTGTTGTTGTGAGGTGTTGTTGAGTCCATTCTAGTGTGTATTGACCTGAGGGTACAGCATAATAAAGGTCATTTCTGCATCAACAACACAAATCTTTGCCTTGCCTGAACCTATTGTTGCAGCCACTGTCAAGCCATTTCATTGCGGGCTTGCCTCCTTTCCGTCGGCCCTCTGCTTTACCGAGGATGATGTCCTTCTCCAGAGACTACTCCCTCCTGCTAATGTGTCCAATGTATGTGAACCAACGCCGAGTCATCCTCACTTCTAAGAAGTATTCCGGCTGAACTTCTTCCAAGACAAATTTGTTTGTTCTTCTGGCAGTCTCCCAAGTTTGAGTGATCTCTGCTTTGTTTTCTTGATTGAGCTATGGCTCAATATTTCCTACTTTCCATTCCATAAATAGATTCAAAATATACTGCCTCTATTTCAAGTATCTGTTTTAGTTTAAGTCTTTAAGATTCTGCAACATTTCTTTATGCTGGGAAACAAGAGAGTGAAAGCAAGACTTTAGGCTGTAGATCAATCACTGCTTCCATCTGGTGAATCTTCTCTTTAATGCTCTCATTTAGACTTCAAGAGAATTTGCTCAGATTTAAAATTCTCGTACAGTCCTTGCCAAAGTATCTTAAATGCAAAGCTATCTTAACTTTAAAAATTTAGAAATTGGGGAGGAAGACATACAATTTAGAGAGAACTGAAAACTGAGATACTATGAGCTCCCCCCTCCCAAAAAAAGAGGAAAAAATAAACTAACACATTCTTTGGTGTTCTTGAAAAAGAAAAGCAACTATATATTTTTTAATTGATCATTTTATTGGGAGCTCTTACAGATATCATACATCTCATAATTCAATCACATCAAGCAGTATTGTACAATTGCTACCACATCAGGTTTTTAACAGCCTTTTTTTTTTCCTCACTTGTGGTAGTGGTTAGGATGAGACCAGAAAGACTGAACCATTAGCAACTCTGCAGGAGAAAGACACGGGCTTTTTACTCCCAAAGGCGAAGGCACGGCCATCTGAAACCCTGCCTGGGCTGTCCGCATAGACAGTGGTGGGGGTGAGGAGTGACAAGAGCATTAAAGAACTAGAGGAAAGATGGCAGTGGGTTATCTAATAGCAAGATCAGTGGTTCAAGCTCCCCAGCCTTTCTGCAGGAGAAGAGATGATCCATTCCCATAAAGATGTAGTCTCGGAAAGCCTATGTAGGATTGTTGGGTTCTGGATTGACTCAAAGGCGGCGGGTTTTCTTTGTGTGTAGTTGGAGGGCCCACCCCATTTTACAGGGGGTCAGGAAATAGAGCTGATGCAGGTTTCCCCTGACACTTGCTGATTCCTTCACCTTGGAATGAATCCCAAATGGACTTGGATTGTAAATTGTCACTTTCTTATGCTCCTTAAGCAGGATTGATCCATTTCAAATCCACTTTTCGCTTTTCCTAGAAAAAAAAGGACATTCATATTTTTATACCCCTAAGAAGTACTCTATTTTATCATATTAACCCTGGCCTGCCTGAAAGCTCATCAGTGGCTACCTACCAGTTTTAACCTTTCTCCAGAGTCCCTTTGTCTTCTTATTGAGATGAGGGTATCTTGGTAACTGAAGATATGATTCTTCACCTTCTTTTATATAAGGTGAAGGTGGACTCACAACATTGAACTCACACCCCCAAGGGTTACATTCCACCGAATCAACAAGTGCGCAACATCCCTTGCATATGTCTGTGCTTAGATTTCCATAGTAAAAAGAGTCGTGTAGTATTTCCATAGATACAATAGAAAAGGGAAGCAGCGGGAGAGTGTACAGAGTTATCATAGTGATAGATTGGCAATATCTTTGTAATTATTTTTATCATAACTTTTCTAGTGATAGCACACATGACTTCCATAGAAGATATATGTATGTAAGTTTTCTTGAAAAATCAAACACAATATGCTAGAGTGAGGTGCCATGCACATTGCTACACACTCATAATGCCAACAAATTGGAAACAGCCTTATTTCAAAATTCTGCTTTAAAAACTTATGTTCCATTTTATCTACTGTCTAAAGTATGGATAAAACAAACAAAGGGAACGATTCCAAATTTGAGATGGAATTGGCCGAAAGGGGGAGAAATAACCCTAAGCAAGCTCCTTCTTTGGATCAGAGTTTTTCATATAAATGGTATCATTTGATTTCCACAGCATTCTCATAAATTATATATATATATATATGCATAATTGTTTTTATCACACAAATGAGAAAGTGAAGACTCAGAGTTCAAGCAAGTAGACTGTAGGTTTTGCATTGCTATTAAGTCTCCAGGAGGATTTTGTTCAGCGTTGTATGACACCAACTTTGCATGCTTATGGCACTGCTATTATGGGTCTTGGACAAGAAAAAGGGGCATACAGATGCATAAATGGCTTTGTGCACATTATTAAGTCATCATTTAAAAAATAATATTCAACCATCTTCAAATCTACCCATTCTAGAATTTGATGAGAACTAAAGCAAATTTTATTTAATTGTTCATGATGTGTTTAATGTACAAATTGATGGTAAAGACTATGAATTGGAACCTAACCAGTTTTTCTTTTCAGGATTTCATATGTAACTGAATTAAAATAACTAAAGGAACATTCAGCACAGATGATTGATTACTAAATGAGCATGATACATGATTTTCTTTGGTTCGGTTTGAGAATGTGGAGAAATGAATTATTACTGTTTCCAAGTTAAGTACATGTGTGAGAACTCATTTTTCTCAACTTCTTCAACACCTAGCTCCTCTGAGAAATCTACTTTAATGAATTACCCTAACAATTGAATCTTATCTTCTGTGCTTCCTCACACACTTAATGTACCATACTATTTTGCATAATAGTTTATATCTGGCCACCTCAGGTTCTGTAAATGTGTTTGGAGCCTTGCATATATGATTGCTCAGTGAACTGGCTAATAAGCTTCTTCAGAGAAGTGATCAGATCTCTAAGTATTTTTATTGAGATGTGTGTGAGAGGGAGAATAAGAGAAAAGTAAAAGGAGGCAAATATTTTTTAAAAAGAATAATCATCAGTACTGAGAAGTGAGGGCCTTAAAATGCCAGAGGAAAGCCAGAGAATGGTGTCAGGAGTGTCGAAAAGAAGGAAATTATAGAACGAGTGGAGAATCAAATCTTGCAGATAGATCAAGCAGAATAGGGACTGACAAGAGGCTATTGGTTTTAATGAGAGTGATTGATGAGAATTTTATTGGACTGATGAGAGAAACATTGAAGATTTGTAAGAACGGCACACACCTGGACTCTTCTGATTTCACAAACAGAAAGGAGAATCAAACTCAACATCAGCCCAAGGCGAGTTATTGTGAAGTGAAGATCAGACATGGCCCTACCCTCGAACCTTGCTTACAAATTCTGATTCAAACCATTCCCCCTTCTTCCCCTGTATTATTCTGGGTATTTTAGAGAAACAAATCCACAGAAACTCATGTACGAGAGAGAGTTTTATATAAAGGTTAAGTGCACATCAAGAAAACATTCAAACCCAGTGCTGTCCAAGCCCACAAGTCCAAAATGTGTTAGACAGGGTTCTCTGGAGAGACAAAACCAGATAGCTGGTAATTATATATATATTTATAAATTATATATATATTTATAAAGATAGAAATATAACACAAGAAATGAACTGCTAAATTATATACAGATAGATAGATATATAATGCAAGAAATGAACAGTTAAATTATAAAGCAGTACAAATGGCTCAGTGAAACTAACTCCCATGAGAGATTTATGAGACATTGGCAGTCATTTAAGTCTTGAGGGCCGCCAGTCGTTCTCTGTAGAGAGAGTTAGGCTATATCAGTACAGGCAGCAAACAGTAAGGCAGGTCACCTATAGTCAGCCAGGTCACCAACAGTCAGTCCCCAGCTCCAGAGGTGTACATTTCATTCATGTGGGCTTAAAGGGACCTCAACTTACAGCGACACAGTCCACAGGCTAGGCGTCCCACAGGTAGTGTAGCCTGTAAATTGAGGCATAGAACAAGCAAGGCAGCTGCACACTGGTCCGATGATCAAAGAGAGAGCGACAAGAAAGGGGAGGCTCACCAAACCATTTATCTCTCTGCTCTTCAATTAATCCCACTTGTGTTTATCGGCCAGGCTGGCACAATAAACTAACCATCTCAAACATTAACCCATTAACCCATATGTCCAACACCAATCCACAAAGTCCTCCTCCATCTCACAAAACAGACGCAATGACGCCAACTGCAGGAGGAAAGCTGAATCAGTGAACGTGTAAGCCTCTCAGAACAGGCAGGGGTCTCCACACAGGTGCTCCAGCACCCAGGGTGCATCGGGGTAGGTCCATGTGGCTTCTGCTCAGGGATGTCTTGCCCTTGCCTGCTAAAGCAGGGGACTGGCTAAGGCAGCTGCACCCTGGTCCAACCATCAGAAAGTAGGAGACCCGAGAATTAGAAAGGTGAGGCTCACTGAGCCACTTATCCCTCCACCTTTCATTTAACCCCACATGTGTTTATCGGCCAGGTTGGCACAATAAATAACTACCTCATCCCCCTACCCATGGCACCTTCCATTTCTCTGAGTTTGATAATCCATTGCAATGGCAATACAGAACTCTCAAACAATCCTTCTCATTAGGAAGAATGTTAGGAAAGTTAACAATTCAGGCATAGAAATGTTTAGAATACAGTTCTTTAGGCAAGTCATGCTTTGCTCAGTCATGCCCATAGGTATGCCTCTCTCTGGTTCTGTCCAGTTACAAAGCACCTTTAACATTGCCATTCAGTCACTAAACAACACTCCACTCTACCACACGCCTCAGTCAGTAGGCGCTCAGTCCTAGTTTTAGGAGTCATCAAATATTGTTCCTCCAATTAAATGTCTAATTGACCACTGTTCTGCAGGCGAGCCTCCTGCCTGAAAGCACTAAGTTATCTTTGCTCCACTGACCAGGAAGTCTGTCTTTCTGTCTTGTGCTCTGACAGTTATTTCTGCTCGGCTGCTCTTCGGCCGTGCCTCTGCCACTCTTCCGGTGTCAATGCTCTCACCTGGATTGAGCAGCTTCCATGTACGGGCATCTCGAGTGCCAAAGGGCGCACACTACTTACTCCTGGATCTCCGTTTTCTTGTTAGTCAAGAGGTAACCTGTTTCCTGCTCGGAGATGCTTCATTTTAAACCTAGCAGGATGACAAAATCGACCAATCTGCACATAAAGTCCCATATGCCTTATTTGCATGCTCGCACCCAATCATTTGGTCTGAGTTACAAGGTCTATGGCTAGAAAGCCGTATCAAGTAATTCACTGCACCATAAGGATTGAGGGACAAATTACATCTGAGAAAGTGGAGGCCGCCCGAGGATGTTGTTACTGTCGACTGCTGTCAAATTGGCCCACCCCAGGTACAACGGAAGGGAACGTTTTCCAGTCATGCCCCTTCCCCGTAAATGGTTGTGGATTGGACTATTGTGACCCAGAGGGATCACATTCATTGTTTAATTGAAAAAGTAGATTGCCTGTGCATTCTTCCTAGTTCATCTTAGTGTGGAGGCTACACTGAAACTTCTTCTGAATCACGACAACATGCAAGTCACCACTCACAGACAGCTGGTGCTTGGGCATAAGGGGCACTGTCAGAAACTGAACCCACGTCTCCCGGAGGGAAGGCAAGAATTCTTACATTGAGCCATGTTGTCCCCAGAAACTGTATTTTCTAGACTTTTTCTCATAAATATGGGATGAATCCTGAATGGTGGTTTCAAAAATCAAACCTCAGAATTTTTATTTGTAGGATAAAAACACTTGAGTTTATTCCGAGTTTGAGAAAGAATGCAAGGATGGGAATTCCCTGCGCAGAGGCAAGAAGCAGTGCTTGTCAGGGCTAATCTTAAGTGGTATAGTTGGAAGCTGGTAATTCTCAGGTTTATCATGTAGCAAATTGGGGAAACTTAGAACTATTGTGAAGATTAATTGTTATAATTAAACCAACTTCTTAGCCTAGGAAGTGGTACATGGGAAAAACTCGGGAGATAGTATCCTTATTGTTGTTGCTGTTGCAATGACTAGTGTCATTACTAGAGAAATAATAAATAAAACAGTACAGGAAGCTGTTGGCACGTGTGTGTGCGTGCACACAAAACCACAACAAACAGAATAGAAACAACTTTTTTTCTGAGTTAGAAGTGACATGTAAATATCACGTAGGACATAAACTGAAGGAGAAAATATTAGATGGGCTTGAGTTTTGTTTATTTTTTTCAAAGAAGAGAGCTTAATGATCAATTCAGAATGAAAACTTAATGACATTGTGTTTAAAGTAATTATTTAATTGAAAAAGAGAATCATGACATATGTGTGAGTAAGACCATGTGTTATAAACACCAAAAGTACTATTAAAGGTGATGATTACAACAAGTTTTATAAAAGTCATATTCAATTCTTATATGATTTTTCCCCAGCAATGTGCAAAGGTCCAGCAAAAAGGGATAAAAAAAACAGAGCTATTTTCTGTCTGGTGAAGTTGACAAGACTATCAGATATGTGAATATTTTTAAGAGAACAGTTGAAATGGGTTTAGACTGGATTAGTAAGAAATTGAGAGTAGGAAAGGATAATAAACTTAAAATTTAATCACGAGCAGGCTGAAGAATGGGACCAGGAAATCCACCTGAGGTTAGAAGAGAGCACTGAAATGGAGAAAGAGCTTTGAGAAGTTCCGCTTTTCAGGAACTTGCACGCTGAAGGTCATGATAATTCCCAGCACTACGGGTCCAGTGGAGTGGAGAGGATTCACTAATGCTGTCTTCTCTAGCTGGAACACAGCAGGTTGAGAATCATGCCTGTGTCTTAAGCATAAGGGTTGCAGAACTCCAGAGAATGTTGACTTCTCAGCCCTGGAAAGACGGCCACACGACGCAAAATCATGAAAAAGTACAGACTCGTGAGATCCAAGAGCTGTCTAGCTGGGTCATTACCCCTTTGGGGGTTGAACGACCCTTTTACAGGGGTCACAATTCATAACAGTAATAAAATTACAGTTATGAAGTAGCAATGGCAATAATTTTATGGTTGGGGGTCACCATAACATGAAGAACTGTATTAAAGGGTCGTGGCTTTAGGAAGGGTGAGAACCACTGCTCTAAACCTCCAGAGCCTACTGACTTTTCCTTGTTAAAGACTAATGTGCCTTTCAGTTTTGAAGATCTCCCATTATTCTATACCTCTTTTTTTTGCTCCTGTCAAGAATCAATATGCATATTTGGGGTAACTCAAATCTTCTTATGAAACAGAAAGGCCTGTATTCTGAAAGATCCGCAACATCTAGCCAATATTTATTGTGAAAGTTATGTAAAAGTGAGCCTGCTAGAGAGATGGACCTTCTGATTCTTAAGGACACTTGATTTTCCAACACAGTAAGAATGTTCTTATGGAAAGTGGTCGCATTTCAGTGAGAAGCTCCAAAGTCCAGGACTGCTTCTCAGAGACAGTGTTGGATCACTAGTCTCTGTCTTGGCAGTGAGAAGGACATGATTCCAAAAGCAGAGACTTCATCACGCATAATTTGGACATCTAAAGAGACACCAGTCCCTGGAAAATTACGTCACACTTAGTATGAGGTAGAAGTTCAGTGAAAAAGAGAAAGACCCTCGATGAGATGGATTGACAAAGTGGCTTCAACAATGAGCCAAACAGAAACAATTGTGAGGGTGGCACCGGACCGGGCAGTGTTTTGTTCTGTTGTGCATAGAGTTGCTTTGAGGTAGAACCAATGAACGGCAGCCACTGCACCGACATACAGCACCGAC
The DNA here is from genome assembly GCF_050624435.1 of Tenrec ecaudatus. NCBI lineage: Eukaryota > Metazoa > Chordata > Mammalia > Afrosoricida > Tenrecidae > Tenrec > Tenrec ecaudatus. The sequence goes on from NC_134536.1 coordinate 50,318,420, forward strand.
GGTGCATCGGAGAGGAGTGTGAGCCTGTGTGTGCGTGCGTGCAGGTGAGGCTGGTTCTCCAGTACATGCATTCTCCTTTCCTTATGTGATTGAGATACCTCGCTAAATGGACCATAAGCATTATATGTCCCATTTCCCACAATTTGTGGGTAGTTACCTAACATGGTTTGAAAAAAGGACTCTGGAAATATAGTTAATTTAGAACTCTTTCCACGGGAGGTTCTCCCGAACTGTTGAGTAGTCTCTGTGTAATGGTAGCAGTCTTTATAACAAACAGGGAGGGAGGCAACACTAGGTCAAAAAAGAAAGGGTGCTGGCAGAGCCTTCCTCGTGGAAATCCAATCATATTTAAATCCTGTATATCGATTCTAAGGGAAATGCTGTGCTTTCCAAAGTAAATCTACTTCGATCAGTTTCTCGGCGCTGCTATAACACGAACACCACAGGCAGGTGGCTTGAAGGAACTGAAAGTTATTTTCTCACAAACTAGAAAACTATACATCTGGATTTAAACCGCTGGCTCTAGGGGAAGGCTCTGCCTTGGTCAGCACTATGGGAATATACTTGTATTTTTCCGCTTCTGTCCCTAAATTTTGGGGGGATGTTCAGGTATCATCTACCTTCCTCCATGTTTGCTTGGTTGTCTCAGTAGCTCAGCTTCCCATTCTATCACACAGAAGTGATTAGGTTGAGGACACACCACACACTGATAGCCTCACAAACATAGCAAAAATCATTTTTTCCCAAAGGGATTGCATGCATAGATACTGTTTTTGTTTAAGTTGGAGTCTATCCCTACTCATGGAGACCCTATAGGACAGAGCACAGCTAGTCCCCAGGCGTCCCAAGGATGTAATCTTCATAGAAGCAGATTGCGTATCATTCTCCTGACATGCAGCCAGTGTGTTCAAACTACTAATCTTTTGGATAGCTTTCAACAGCCTAACTTCTGAGCCACGAGGGCTCCTTTTTCCTGGGTATAAGGGTTGGTTAGGGTTACAATACATATGTTTCTGGGACAGAATTCATTAATTAGATATACCATTAAATTCTTATTCATCCAAACTGTTAAAAATCTTTTCTGATCTTCTTTGTCATCTATATTTAACCTAAAATTCTTGAAAAATAAAGAGAATTGCTATGTTCAAATGCATCTCATATTCAACGTTTTGCATTTAAAATAGATCTTGATATTGTTCATTCTTCACATAGCTATATATTGGCTGTTATGAGCCAGGGACCCTCTGGGGCACTGAGGATCACATGGAGAGCACAGTCTGTGTCATTAGGTATGTTTCAACTGGACTCAACATACCAAAACACCATTGTTTGCTTATAAGAATACCTCCTTTAAAACAAAAGAATACCTCCTTTGTAGGGTTTTGTTTTAATGTTTGCTTTGCTATAGAATACAGGAGCCCTGGTGGCAGGATCAGGTAGGTGTTGGGCTGCTCACCACAAAGTGGGCAGTTCAAACCCACAGCCACTCCAAAGGAGTAAGATGAGGCTGCCTGATCCCATTGATTGACAGCTTCCAAAACCCTACAGGGTCACTATGAAATTGCCTGAAATTGACTTTGTGGCAGTAGGTTTGTTTTTCCCTATATTGTGACTTATCTTAAGTTTACTTTTACTCAAATTACAGATCTGTAGGTTCTCACAAGGTTTATATTAGTACTAAATAATAAAAAAGAGAAATAATTAAATTGTTAACTATGAGTTCTAGCAGTTTTCCAATTTTACATTAACTTTTCTGAGTCATATTTGTGATAATTAAGTCTTAAATATAGTCAGTAAAACAAAAAACAAACAAACAATGGATTTAAGTATTGAGAAAATACTTAAATACCTAAATCTTCGATGTGTATTACTGAATGGGAAAAATATATTTTTACTCACTAAGATAAACATTCTCCCAGGAAGGGACTGTCATTTATTTAGAAATAAATAATAAATAATAAATAAATGACTTTAATAAGTCACTTGAGGGTTAGAAAGAGATATGTGACTAGAGGAGATAAAAAATAATAGAGGGAAATTACTCAGTAAAAAAGATATGTAGGAAATGTTTGTCATGAGATAGTAGGGATGAGCCAAGAAGGAGAGAAATAATAAGATCTATCAACATTTAGTGGATTGTCCAGAGGACTTGAAAAAAAGAACATCACATTGAAAAGTGTCTTTTCTTGTTTTTTGCTGTGATGTTACTCCTGCTCTCCACCCACCAAAATTCTCTCTTGAGTGGGGTTTTTAACACATCTGGGAAAGGGTTTCTTTTTGGAAAACTTAAAGAAGAGGATTTGAGTTTCTTATCACAGTTAGTATAGAAAAGAATAATTTCAATAAAAAAGAAAAGAAAAATTTCATGATACAGAATCTAATCTAAACTAAAACTTTAGTAGATGTTAGGAATTCTAGTCAGAGGCAGACCTGGGAAGGGAAAGACCCTGAGACTTCAGGGAATTCCCATTTAGATCCTGAGAGCAGTGAGTCACGCTGTCTGAGTTACATGCAGTGGGATGCCAAGGTACGCAGCAAATTGTTATACATTAGTAGCTTTATGACTTTGATAAAATATTTTCACCACTCTGCATATCACAGTATTCACCACATCTCATCACACACACACATTAAACAAACAGGGTGGACATTAAAGATTTTCTGTGGGAATTGCATATTAAATATTATTACCGCTGCTGTTGTTATTGTTATTAGCAATGTTAACATCGTTTTCCTTCATTGTTATTAGCAGGGGGCAGGGATTTGTATAATAGTTGAGTTAAAGATGATTGACATTTATGGGCATGATTGACATTTATGGGATGAAGAAGGAGTTATAAAAAAGTAGAATTAACACTACAATTCCCAAATTTTCAAAATGTTGCTTATATGCATTATCTGCCCTGTTTATTCCTGTTTTATCTACAAATCACTAGTCTCTTTTGCGATCTTTCTTAAATCCTGATCTTAAGTTTACTATGAATGTACCAAGTATAAAAAGCCCAGCAGGACTTCTACTCTCTGTGGGTTACATGGGCCTTTCCTTCATTGGACAGTGTAGATCACATACTCTTTCTTGAAACAGGCTACATACTATTTTTACTTTTTGTCTCCAACTATATTGATTAGTGTCTTACATCTCAGTTTATTTTAGGTTCTTATTCCACACATTCTCCAACAGCACCAACACTATCATTTCTGCCACAAATTATTGTTATTTTCCCATCTACTCTCCTCCACTTACCCATTCTCAGGGTTTTAACCACTGTTATGTATTGTCAGTTTCTAAACCCGTATCTCCATTAAGCTGTGTGGATAATAACAAACTATGAATAACATTGCAAAGAATGGAAATTTCATAACACTAAATTGTGTTCATGTAGAACTTGTACATAAATCAATAGGCAATCGTTTGAACAAAACAAGGGGATATTGAATGATTTAAAAGCAGATAAAGTGCCCCTCCTTCCAGAAGAATTTATTTGAGAAGACAGCACTGAATCTGCAGCTCAGGGAGAGGGACATGTCTGATCAGAGCACACAGGAGCAAATGAAGGGGGAGGAAGAGAGAGTGGAGCACATCCTGGCCCACCAGACCTTGACGACGATATGCCCATTCAGAGTAGCCAATCCATAGAGAAGAGCATATGGCCAGCCCCACATTGTGACACGACATCCCTTACTGACCCATAGACTTACAGGAGACAACATTGGAGGCACAGTGTGGGAATTCCCCTGATCTGATCCCACCACATGGAGGCAAAACACTAAGGGTGTGGAACCAAACAGAAAGGGGAACAGAGCAACAAAGTCTCCAGGGAATACCAGAAATAGACTTTGGGGCCAGGGCTTGGCACCCCATCAGACTCGACCCCCAAACACTCCTAAAGGCCAACAAACAGTCCTTGAACTAACGACAAACTTTTCTTTCTTGTTGTTGTGTTTGTTTTTGTCATTGGTTTGTTATTGTTTTGCTTTTTTGTTGTTGTTGCTTGGTTTAGCTCTGTCTTGTTTTGTGCATGTTATTATCTCCACAGGTCTGTCTAAATAAGACAGGCTGGATGAACAATCTGGAGGAGAAAACCACGGGACCAACAGGTCTGGGGGGACATAGGAGAGGAGCAGGTGGAGGGAAAGGAAGTGGTGTTTACAAAACCAGGGACAAGGGAACAAGTGATCCAAATCGTTGGTGAGGAGGGTGTAAGAGGCCTGGTAGTGCATGACCAAGGGTAATGTAACTGAGAGGAATTACTGAAACCCAAATGAAGGCTGAACATAATAGTGGGACAAGAGGAAAATAAAAGGAAATAGAGGAAAGAGCTAGGAGGCAAAGGACATTTATAGAGATCTAAATAAAGGCATGTACATATGTAAATATATTTATACATGAGGGTGTGGAAATATATCTATGTGCATATATCTATAGGTTTGGTATTAAGGTAGCAGATGGACGTTAAGCCTCCACTCAAGTACTCCTTCAATGCAAGAATACTTTGTTCTATTAAACTGGCATTCCATGATGCTCACCTTCCCGACACGATCTACATATAACCTCCTCCCAGAAAAGTGTGTGAAGGGAGATGTCAGACAGTGTAAGATATGACAAAATAATAATTTGTAAATTATCAATGGTTCATGAGGAAGAGGGAATCAGGGAGGGAGGGGGAAAATGAGGAGCTGATGCCAGGGGCTTCAGTGGAGAGCAAATGTTTTGAGATTGATGAGGGCAATGAATGTACACATGTGCTTTACACAATGGATACATGTTTGGATTGTGATAAGAGTGGAATGAGCCCCTAATAAAATAAAATGATTAAAAACCCAGATAAAGTGTCTGTCAGGGCTGCATTCTTTCATCATCCTTACTTGTTTTAGATTTCTGCTTGTCTACTTCTCTGAAACTATTCTTTTGAGGATAATTTATGACCCTCATGTTACTAAACCTAAGGAACTATTCTTAGGTTCTGTTTTTTCAGCAGTTTTTGATCTGATCCTTAATATACTTCCTTCCCTTGACCCACAGACAGAGCTCTCTCAGTGCTCTTCCACGTCCCCAGAGGTCGCGCTGAGGGCACACAGTGGTGAGAGAGTAGGAGCCCTTGTGGCTCAGTGGTTTGGTACTTTGTTCCTAACTGGAAGGTTGGCAACTTGAACTCACCCAACAGCTCTGCAGGAGGAAGACCTGGTTACCTGCTTCTGTAAAGATTAAACCAAGAAAATTCTATAAGACAGCTCCACTTGGGCACGAGGGGTCATTAGATGGCACCCAAGAGCAGAGTACTCTAGGGGTTTACTGGCTTCCAATCAACCAGTGGTGGTGGTGGGGCTGATGGTGGGGCAGCTCTTTTTCTTCTTTTCCGGTTTATTCTTAGACAGATTTTGTGTTCTGAAGTCTGAAGAGGCCATTCTTATGTTTCTTGAACCTGCCCTTTATGGTAGTTGAAGTCTGCCTTGCATCTTTTGGGGTTCTGTACAACACAGCAAGTTCCTGTTTCTACCTAAGTGCAGCAGGTCTCTGCTTTAAAAAAATCACTATGCGATCTTAAGCTTAAGTGTAATTCCCATCGTTTCTTCAATGTAGGTGAAATTTTGCCAAGAGTCAGGGTAGAGTGGTTGAGTGTGGGTTTTATTTTCCAGAAACTGAGCACTTTTTGATGAGATTTTGAGCCAAGAATATTTTCTGGTCTTTTATCAGCATTACATTATATCTACTTCTAACCCTCTTCTTGTCGCTAACCTTTAAGATGGGAGGTCAGTGTGAAGATTTTATTTTTAAGAGAGATGAATCTAGGAAGTAGCTAGTTTTGTGCTCTATCTGATTGCCTCTGAGAACAGCTCTTCCAGGTCTCCTGCTCTCCTTCATTATTTCTTGTGAATATTTGGTGGAGGCTTCTGGTAGTTACATAATCTGGTGTCAACTTGAAGGTATAAGAGTGAGGAGGTGGAGTTTAGCCTGTCAATCAGGTGACAGCTTTATGATGCCTCCTTGTGGGCATGACCTTCTCATAAAGAGAATCCTAGGAACTTCTCTCTCCTGGTTTTCATCTTCCTGACATTGAGTTACTTGGCAGAGATCTGCTCCACAAGACTTTGAACCCACCAGTCAGTGATCTTCCTGCATTTTGTATCATTACTTGTAGTTGCATATGTCTGAAGAGTGATTTATAGACTAGCATCAGACATGTGGACTAGTATTTGACCTGTGGATTTGATCTGGACTGAGCTGGGATGTTTTCCCGATATATAACTACTTCTTGATATAAAGCTCTCTTTTACACATATATGTGTATTTCTAGATTTGTGTCTCTAGTCAACCCAGTCTGACACAAGGGTTGTCTTTGATTGCTTATATGTGTTGACTTTCTGGGTGTCTGAATTCCAAAGAATATAAATTGTTGGCAACCCATAGTTGATCTTTAATAGTTAAACTTTTAGTTGTTTCCTTCTTACTCACATCTTTAATATTGATTGTCTTACCTTTTCCTTACGGGCTAGAAGTGACATTTTCTTGGCTACTCTGTTCTTATCTTTATATTCTAATTTAGAACTCTCAATTATAGAAAATGTCTAACAATCTTGGAAGCTCTTATTTAATCTGAAGTTTGTTATAGAAACACTATGGAATCCTAATCTTGATGAGAATTCACTTCACTTCTGATTCCAATTACCTTAAGTTACATCCCATGATACAATAGAAAACATCCTTACCTGTCACCCTCTCCTCTTCAGGGCTGCAGGCATTAAGCTCCCCCCCACTCCCGCCTTCCCTCCCTCCCACAGTGCCCAGTGCTTTTGCTTGCTGTTTCTCTCTGTCTAGATCCAGAGCCAAACTCATACATTTTCATGTTAAAGCCCATTTTGCTTCTTATGACAAATCCCTACTCCTTAGTCAGTGCTGGCTTAAACCTCAGTATTTCAAAACATGTTTTCTTGATCCTTAATCTAAGCCAGACTTTCTGTTTGATATTATATTCTCACATGTTCTCATTGTTAGCTGCCAATAAATTGCCTCAGGCTCATAGCAACACAACAAAATGAAAAAGTGTTGAGTTCTTTGCCAACCTCACAATTGTTAAGGTTGAACTGACAGGTGCAGCCACTCTGTCAATCTGTGTTATCCAGAGCCTTTCTCATGTAGGCGAGCCTTCACTTGACCAAGCATGATATCCTTCTAAGGAGACCAGACTCTCTTGATAAAATGTTCAAAGGATGAGAGACAAAGTCTTGCCGTCCTCAATTCCAAGGAACAATCTGGGTGTGTACTTCTTTCAACATAGATTTATATTCTTGCAGTCCTGGTATATTCAGCATTTTCATTAATATCATACTTCAAATGCATAGATTGTTCTCCAATCTTCTTGATTTACTATTCAGCTTTGACATACATATAAGGTGAATGAAAATAACATGGTTTGGGCCAAATGCACCATAGTCCTTGAAGTGACCGCCCTTTAATACTTTAAAGAGGTCTTGTGCTGTTTGTTTTTTTTCCTTCACTGCTGCTTCCATGCTCATTGTTTGTGGATACGAACAAAATACAAGCATTGACAACTTCAATCTTTTCTCCAATTATCATGAGGTTGTTTGTTGGTCCATGACAGCTGTATGCTTTGATCTCTATCAGTACATGCTTCAAGCAGTTACTTCCCCCAAGTAAGGTGGTTTCGCATGCATAGTGCAGATTGTTAATAAGATTTCATCCAATGTTGATACTTCTTTCTTCTTCATTTAGTCCAGCAACATGGATTATTGGTTCAACATGCAAATTGAATGAGAATGGTGAACAAATACCACACTGTGCACACCTTTCTTGATTCTCAATCATTCCCTATTTCCTTATTCCATTTGCATGACTGTTTTTGGTCGATGTGGAGGTTTGGCATAATTACAGTAGTGTTCTGGAATTTCCAATACTGACAATATTATCTACAGTTTTTAAGTAATCCACACACTTGAAAGCCTTTGACTAATCAAAACACGAATACCCATCTTGGTGGTACTTTCTACTTTCAGCCAGTCTCTATCCATCAGCAGCACTGATACTCTTCATCGCACGTCTTCCTTTAAAACGAGACTGAAGTTCTGCCACTGCCTGTAAATGTTCAGCAGCAACTCTTTTTGAGTTATCGACAGTAAAATTTTATTTGCATGTGGCACTAATGATATTGTTCAATAATTTTCACCCTCTGCGAAGTAACTTTTATTTGGAATGGGCAAAGTTATGCACTTTTTTCCAGTTCATTGGCCAGATAACTCTCTTCCACATTTTTTGGCATAGTCAAGTACCGCATCAGTTTTTGAAACATTTCAATTGGCACTTTGTTTATTCTTAGAGCCTCGTTTTTTGCCAGTGCCTTCAGTACAGGTTAGACTTCTTCCCTGAAACCATCAGCTGTTGATCAGATGCTACTTCCTGAATGGTCCAACTTTGGTATAGTGACTCTATGTATTCCTTCCATCTTGCTTAGATACTTCCTGCATGCGGTGGTTACATAATCTGGTGTCAATTTGAGAAGATTATGAGAGAAGGGGTGGAGTCTAGTCTGTCAATCGGATCATAGCCAATGAGGCCTCTGTGGGGGCATGGGTTTTTCCTGAGAATTCTGGGAACTGCGGTATTCCTTCTTGGAGGCGGGAGACACTGTCTCTCTCTCTTCTAGAAGACACTCCCTGACAAGATACATGGGACTATGCTAGTACCCTTAGCTGGAGAAGCCATGTGGAGACCCCTGCCAATGCCGAGATGCTTATACTGCCATTGGATCGAAAGACTTTCTACCCACTGGCCGGTGATCTTCCTGCAATCAGTGTCACTGCATGTGCTTCATGAGCCTGAAGAGGACTTCATAGATTGGTATCAGGCATATAGGTTAATATCAGATGATATGGATGGGGCTGGGATGTTTTCTCAATATTCAACTGCTCTTGTATATAAAGCTCTTTCTTATACATATATATGGGTTTATGGATTTGTTCCTTTAGTCTACCAGGCCTAGCACACAGTATCATTCAATGTTTTACCCATAGAATCCTTCAACTTTCCAACTTGAATACTTTCATTAGTTCTTTTACTTTGAAAACTCCCAACTGTGATTTTTCCTCTTGGTTTCTAAATATTGGCATTTTCACAAATCATTATGATCCTTTGCCTTGTCCTCTTTGGTTGTCCTTGGAAATGATCTGTTCAGCAATCTTAGTTCCTCATTTCTTGTAGCCATGTCAGCTTGTCTATGTCTGGTAGCAAGTTTCAGAGTCTCCTCTTATATCTATGTGCTCCCCCCTCCTTGTTTTCCATTTTCTGCCCTGTCTTTCAAAAGACTGTTTGCTTTCTTAGTATATTATCTTTGTGATAGCATTCCACAACTCATTTGATCTTTGGTCATTAGTGCTCAGTGCATCAGATCTTCTCTAGCCATGTTTCCTAAATCCAGGTTGGATATATTTAAGGGCATTTTTTTGGCTCTCATGGACTTGTTTTAATATTTTTCAGCTTCAACTCAAGCTTGCATGTGAGCAATTGATGGTCTCTTGCATGGTCAACTCCTGGTTTCTTTTGGCTGATGATACTGAGTTTCTTCACGTTCTTTTCTCACTGATGTAGTCAATTCGATTCCTGTGTATTCCATCTGGCAAAACCCATGTATGTACGTTGTCACTGTTTATGTTGTTTCACAAAGGTGTTGGTATTGAGTAAGTTGTTGGTCTATGCGATGATCTAGTATACAACTCTCAGCTTCATTTCTATCACCAAAGGCATTAATTTTCCAATTATCGACCCTTTCTCTTTGTTTCCTACTTTTCCATTTCAATCACAAGTAATTATTAATGCATCTTGATTGCATATTTAGTCATTTTCAGACTACAGAAGTTGACAGATTTCTTCAATTTCCTCATCCTTGTTTTAGTGGTTGTGATAGTTAAATTTTATGTTAACTTCAGTGTTTCTTTAGTTTAAGGCCAGGGTTCTCCCGTGATATGATCTGGCACAGTGTGGTCAACTCCGTGATGGGATCTTCTTTGAAGCAGTCAACAGTTAATCTGGTCACAGTTTTGAAACATTGGAGGGAGGCTCCATTAGGGTGTGAACTACACTGACAGTGTGCCGAAGCCAGCCACATCAAGTATATGAAGAAATATCCAATGTCATTCTATAGAGCCATATAATTAAAGCAAAAGGTAAATGTTACTTTTTATCATTCTTAACAGCTGTAAATGGTGCCCATTTTTTCTTAGGAAAGGGAGTTTGCATATACCCTTTTGTATTACTAGCCGGCCTTGAATCTCAAGCTAAAAAGGAACCTTGGTGGTGCAATGGTTAGGAGTAGGGTTGCAATCACATGGTCACCAGTTCGAAACCACCATGAGTTCCATGGGAGAAAGACTAGGCTTTGTACTCTAAGGAACAGTTACAGCATTGGAAGCCCACGGTGGGTCACTATGAGTCATCACTGATTCAATTGCAATGAGTGAGTGACTGCATCTCTAGCAAGCAGCTATTTTGAAGGATAATCTGAGTATTTAATTGTGTATATGACCTATAACCTAGCAGTCTTACTCTTAGGTGCATAACCTAGAGATTTTTACATGCAAGTCCATCCAAATCAACACAAACAAACAAACACACCTAACTGCTGAGTTGGTGCCAGCTCATAGTGACTCTATAGAACAAGGTAGAATTACCCCTGTGAGTTTCCGTGACTATACATTTTTACAGGAGTAGAAAGCCCCATTTTTTCTCCCGTGGCATGACTGGTAGTTTTGTTTCAAACTGCTGACCTTGCATTTATCAGCCCAAGGATAACCACTATGCCACCATGGTTCCATACAGACCCATTGCGGGCATATGTGACAGGCATTGTTTTGTTATTTTTTTTTGCTGGTGAGGAGTTGGAAGGAGTCAGAGTAGGAGAATGAAACATTTTAATGTGGTCATAGTTACATATTATATTTGTTTCCTATATATACATATTACATATAATATTTGTAACAAAATATTATAATTTGGATGAGTTCAAACAAAAATTTATGTATTCACACTTCTGGGGCTTTTACATATGAATTCAGGGTTTTAACAAGGCCATGTTCTCTCTAAATTCTCTAGGTAAAAGACGCTTCCTTGTCTCTTCCCTGGAAACTCTTGGTTTGTGGTGGCATGACTCCAGTTTTTACCTCTGTCTTTACATGATGTCTTCCTTCTGTCTGAATCTCCGTGTTTCTTTTTACAAGGGCATCAGCTATATTGAATTAGGGCCCACTCTATTCCAACATGGCCTCATACTTGCTAATAATTCAAAGACTATTTCCAAATACAGGCACATTCACCAGCACTGAGGGTTAAGACTTGAACAAAAATCAACCCAGAACAACACTATGACGTAAGATGGAGCAGATAGACTGAACAGGTCAGTTGTGCACAGCAGACCTGGGTCATTCTAATGAAATGTGCTTATGGGAAAGCATGATGATAATAATAACTCTTAAATAGTGCTTAGTATGATCCAGTGACTATTACAGCTCACAGAAACCTTGTAATGTATTATTATTGTTCTTGTTGAGTGTTGTCCAGTTGACCCTGTCTCACAGTGACCTTATGTACAACAGAGCACAGCACGATCCCGAGCCTTCTTTAAAATTCATGTTTTGCTTGAGATCAGAGTTGCTGCCATCTCGTTGAGGAGCTTCCTCTTTTTTTCACTGACTCTGCCAAGCACGGTGCCCTCTCCATGAGACTGGTCCTTCTGAATAACATTTCCAAAGTGCACGAGATGATGTCTTGCCATCCTCACTTCTCAAGAACATTCTAGCTGTGCGTCTTCCAAGGCAGGTTTTTTTGTTCTGCTAGTTCATGAAAATTTCAATATTCTTTGTGACCACCATAATTCTTCTCTGTGACCATTATAATTCTTCTCTCCTCTTCCTTTTTCATTGTTGAGCTTCCAAATGCATATGAGTCGATTGAAAACACCATGGCTTGGGTAATATGCATAATTTTTCATACTCCACTGTCATCTAGTTGGTTCTGATGAACCTTTATTAGAATTCCCATTTTACAAATGAAAAAACTGAGGTTTTTAAGGCCACATGGTAAATGAATCTATTGGGATTTGAACTTGGGTATTTTTGATACAGAATATTTTGCTGTAATACACTCATTACATACTTAAGAACTACAATGGAAACTCTACCACAATTCCATTACTGGAAATTAAAAATTGTTCGTCTATGTATTTTGAAGCATACATCAATATTAAAGTATATTAAGACAGATTGGAAGATAAATAAAAGGAAGTAATTAAATACATCAAGAGAAGGTCCTTGAACAATCTATGATGAGAGTGTGCCCTTGGGGGAGGATAAGGATCAATGTAACTCTCTGAACACTGGAGAGTAAGCAAATTTAATTTATAAGGATTGGGGGTAAAAAGTGTTTGCCAAGCCCCAATGAACGATCAAGGGGCAGCCACTTTAAGGATGCGGATACAGTGACAGAGCTGATGGCAGAAGCTGGTGATGAAGAACATGTGAATCAGTAAACAGGAGACTAAGAAATTGAAAGGAAAGATTAGCAACCTAGTCACAGATATTCACAGAGAAAATTTTGTGAGAAGGAATTTAACTTTTGTTGAATTTGACTTACTTACTACCTAAGTAGTAGAATGAACCGATACCAAGGGCTCAAGTAGAAAGAAAATATTTTGAAAATGATGATAGCAACATATGTACAAATGTGCTTGACACAATGGGTGGATGGATGGATTGTGATAAGAGCTGTAAAGAGCCCCCGATAAAATGCTTAAAAAGAAAAAGCAAGCTATGTGTGTCTTGCCTTTGGAGGTTTGTGACTTCTAGAAGCAGAGCTAAATTACTAGATTAACTTCACAGAGAAGCAAGAAAATATACAAAACAGAAAATAACTTTTGCCAGTATTTATTATTATAATTGATCATTTTAGGCACCATATGCTTCCTCCAAAGAGAACTAAAGTGTGCTTATCTGGGCTGACTAGAGAAACAAATTCATAGACACTCATCTGTGTGTAAGAGAACGCTTTATATCAAAGAGCAATTGTACATTAATAAAACATCCTAGTCCAATCTAGATCAAGTCCATAAGTTTGATATTACCCCTTATGTCGATACTGGTCCATAAATTCCTCTTTAGACTCACACAGCCATGCAATGATGCCAAGTTCAGGAAGATCCAGGCAGTGGGTGGAAAGTCTATGGAACCAGGCATGGTGGAAGCAGCTCAGCACTGGTGTGGGTCTCCATGTGGCTTCTCCAGCTCTAGGGCTCCATCAGGATAGCTCCATGTGGCTTGTCAATGGGAATGCCTTGCTGGGAGTGAGCCTGTATCCAACCTCAAGTGAGCTCCTTATCTCTGCCTGTGCCTCCCAAATGAGGCCATCAAGCTGTGACCTGATTAAGAGGCTAGACTGCCCCCCTTCACAAGTTGACAGGAGATTGTGTAACACAAAGCTCTTTTGGAAATGGCTTTTTTACATTTTAAGGTAAGTTAAAGTTTTTTATCTGATATAATGAAAACCATAGGTGTTGTAAAAGTAAAGGGACATATATTTTTTTCTCTCCTTCACCCCTCCTTTTTGTAAACCTCTTTGTCCATTATTTCTAAGCTGAGTACTGGCTGTCGTATGGCAGATTGGGTTGAAGAAATGATATGACCCATAGATCTACAGTATAAATGAATAGGGGAACAGGGAAACATGAGGCACACATGGGAATCCTTCACACATGGGGAATCCTTTCTAAATGAGTACAGCTTGATTTTCTAATTTTCCACTTTGATAATTTAAATGGTTCAGATGGCACTAGATACCTCTGTTAATTAGTAAGACTGTAATGGAACGTGTAGCAAAAGTACCATCATGTGTTGAATATAGAAATGTGATATTGACTATTATGGGTGACTCCAATTATCGTAAGAATGAGTGACAGAAATTGAGGAGCTGGCCCTATTACCAACTAAGTGAACAGCACCACCCTCCCCCCAAGAAGAATTCACTTCAGAGGACAGCACTGACACTACAGCTCAAGAAGAGGGGAAGAGGGACTGGTCTGGTCAGAGCACACAGGAGTCAATGAGGGTGCATAGGGGGAAAAAAAGAAAAGAGTGACACACATCCTGGCGCACCAAGCCCCGAGGACAATGCTCCTGCTCAGAAAAGCAATGCACAGAGATGACCACAGGGCCGGCCCCACCATGGGACACAGCGTTCTTCATTGACCCATAGCACCACTGGGGACAACACTAGAGACACACATTGGGAATTATGCCCACCATGAGCTCACCATGCTGAAACCAGTCCATGGGGGCATGCAGCAGGCAGTGGGGGAAGCAGACCAATGAAGTTCCCAGGCATAGAGGCGGTGCCAGGGCATGGCACCCCATCAGACTTGACTGGAAAGCACCTGTGATGGAAAACAAACAGACCCTGAACTATTCATACATTTATGTGTATATGCGTGTGTTGTTGTTGTAGCTATTGTTTTACTTTCTGTTGTGGCTTCGTGGCACTCGATCTTGTGATATTACATAGCATGGAGGGGATAGGCAGAATAAACAAGCTAGAAGAGAGAACAACTGGATGGCATTCCAGGGGGACATGGGGGTGGGAGTAGTGGGGGAAAGGAAGAGGGTGTTAACAAGCCCAGGGACAAGGGAATAATAAGTTATCCAAAATCAGTCTCCAGGAGGGTCTGGGAGGTCTGGCAGGGCTGGATCAAGGGAAATGTAACCAAGAGGAATTCCTAAAACCAAAACAAAGGCCGAACATGATAGTGGGACAAGAGGAAAGTACAAAGAAACAGAGGAAAGAACTAGGAGGCATAGGGTAGTCATAGCGATTTAAATACAGACATATAAAGATGTAAATATATTTGTATACGACGAATGGGGGGTATATATATATATATATATATATATATTTATAGGTTTAGTATTAAGGAACGAGATGGACAGTGGACCCCTGCTTAAGTACTCCCTCAACACAAGAACACTTTGTTCTAACAATTCGGCAGTCTGAGATGCTTACCTCCCTGGCACGATCACTGATGACAATGGGTGCACAGGCAAATATGGTGAAGAAAGCTGATGGTGCCCAGCTACAAAAAGATACAACACCTGAAGTCACTGAAGACAATGGGTACACAAGCAAATGTGGTGAAGAACGCTGATAGTGTCCAGCTACCAAAAGATATAGCACCTGGAGTCTTAAAGACCTGAAGATAAACAAGCAGCCATCTAGCTGAGAGACAACAAAAGCAACATGGAAGAAGCACACTGGCCTGTCCCGACTAGATCACTGAGGAGAGAGTGGGTGCATAAGCAAAAGTTGTGAACAAAGCTGATGGTGCCCGGCTTTCAAATGATATAGCATCAGGGGTCTTAAAGCCTTGAAGACAATCAGGCGGCCATCTAGCTAAGAAACAACAAAGCCCACAAGGAAGAAGCACACCAGCCTACCCTGACGCAAATACTGAAGACAACGGGGGTGCAAGGACAAGTGTGGTGAAGAAAGCTGATCGTGCCCAGTTGTCAAAATATATAGAATCTGGGTTCCATAGGCTGGAAGATAAACAAGGAGCCATCTAACTGAAAAAACAACAAATCCCAATGGAAAATGCACACCAGCCTGTAAGATGACAATGCATTGAACGGATCCGGTGTCAGGCATCAAAGACAAAAAAAAAATCATAGCATTGTGAATGAGTGGGGACCCAGGGCCCATCTGGGGGAAATTGGATATGCCCTTGCAGAAGGGCTGTGGGGAGGTGATGAACCAGTCAAAGTGCAGTGTAGCAATAATGAAACAAACAATTTTCCTCTAGTTCTTGAATGCTTCCTCCCCCTGCCACTATCATGATCCCAATTCTACGTTACATAACTGGCTTGACTAGAAGATGTACACTGGCACAGATAGGAACTGGAAATACAGGGAATCCAGGACAGATGAACCCCTAAGGATCGGTGGTCAGAGTGGTGATATCGGGAGGGTGAAGCGAGGGTGAGGGTGAAAGGGGGAACAGAGGACAAGGTCTACATATAACCTCCTCCCTGGAGAATGGCCAGTGGAGAACTGGGTGAGGAAAATGTCAGATGGTATAAGATATGATAAAATAATAATTATAAATTATCAAGGGTTCAGGGGGAGGGGGAGTGGAAAGGGAGCGGAAAATGAGGAGCTGATACCAAGGGCTCAAGTAGAAAGCAGGTGTTTTGAGAATGATGATGGCAACATATGTACGAACGTGCTGGACACAAATGATGTATGTATGTATTGTAAAAAGAGTTGTATGAGCCCCTAATAAAATGATTTAAAAAATAAATAAAGCACACAGCTTTCAGAAGCTATAAAAAAGAAGGAGTGTCAGAAATCACTGTTGGATAACTGGAAAAATTAATTCAATTCTACAGACATTGAATATCCAAGTATATGCTGCCAAGGATCCTAAAGCATATACTCTAAACTCACCGCCATGAGGTCAATTCCAACTCATAGTGACCCTAGAGCAGGGGCTCTGAACCTTCCTAATTCCATGGACCCTTGAATTCAGTTCCTCATGTTGTAGTGACCCTCAACCATAAAATTATTTTTGTTGCTACTTCATAACTGGAATTTTGCACTGTATGGATCATAATGTAAGTGTCTGATAGGCAGGATGTATTTTCATTGTTACAAATTGAACATAATTGAAGCATAGTGATTAATCACAAAACAATATGTAATCATATATTGTGAATTATTTATTTCTTTTTTTGAATTATTTATTTCTAATTACAAATCAATGAATTTTGTCTTGACGCATAGTGTAGCATGGGTAACAGTCTTCACGGCGGGTACTCTTTATGTGGGTGTATCTGCATGTGGGCGGACCCACCTGGAGATGGGGAGAGGAGTGGTGTCTCCATTCCTAAGACCATTGGAAATATGTGTTTTCTGATGGTCTTGGCGACCCCTGTGAAAGGGTCATTTGATCCCCAGAAGGGTCGCAACCCACAAGTTGAGAACCACTGTCTTACAGGATCAGATAGAACTGTCCCTGTAGGCTTCCAAGATAGTAACTCTTCTCGGGAATAGCGATCCTCATTTTTATCCCTTGGGGCAACTAGTGTTTTCAAACTACTGAACTTATGTACTCAAACAAACAAACATACAGACAAATCAAATCATAACCAAAACCCCAAACTCACTTCCATCCAGTTGACTCTGACTCACAGCTACCCAATAGGACAGGGTAGAATTGCCTCTGTGACCTTCCAAGAATGCAATCTTTACAGGTGCAGAAAATCCCTCTGTTCCCTGTGGAGTGGCTGGTGGTTTTGAACTGCTGACTTGCGGTAGCAGCCCAAGGCATAAACACTATTCCTCTAGGTGTCTAGGATCCCTGACCTTGTGTACTAGGTACAACAAATTGTTATTAAATATAAGAAAAAGAGTAAAGTATTGGGACCCTTTATCAGGATTTATTAATAATATCAAATAGTATCTAGCCTTGCAGAGGCTCAGTTTCATTTGCTCCTCAGCTGGGATTGCCTAATTGTGAGGTGGGAACCACAACAGGGAGCTCTGGAGCGCTGGCTGCCCACTGGTTAAACACTCAGCTGCTCACCCAAGTTTGCCAGTTTGAACACGCCGACACCAGCAGGTCTTCGGGAGGACGATGTCTGCTTCGGTGAAGATTACAGCTTTCCGAAGCCTATTGATAGAGCCCTGGGAGCAGTGACTTACCTGTTAGGCTGCTAAACACAAGGTCAGCAATTTGAAGCCACTGGCTGCTCTGAGGGAGATTGACTGAAGTTTTCTCCTCCTGTACAGAGTTACAGTCTCAGAAACCCACAGGGGCAGTACTACCCTGCCCTACGGGGTGTCTAAAAGCCAGAATTGACTCAACGACAGTGATATATATATATATATATATATATATATATATATATATATATATATATATATAGCTTTGTATGGTGGAAACACTATATATATATATATATATATGGTGGAAACCTTTTGGGGGCAGTTCTACTGACACTGTAAGTTGGAATTGTCTCTACAGGACACAGTGATCAAAAGTGTATTTTAAATAAAAAGTTAAATATTAATAGCAATCATCAATAAAGTATAATTTATCTTATTGACTTCAAAATAAAAATCAACGTTCACAATATGTGATTCAAAACACACACACAAACTCATAGCCATGGAGTTAATGTTGACTTGTAGTGAATCCCTGTGGGTTTCCAAGATTGGAATTTCTTACATGAGTAGAAAGCCCAGCCTCTTTCCCTTGGAGCTGCGGCTGATTGTAAACTGCTGACCATCAGGACTGTAACTGAACACATAACTAGCACACCACCAGGGTTCCTTATTCAGAGCTCTGTGTAATGCAGTTTGTTTTCAACTTTATCTTCTCTCCTGGCTAAATAAGCACTCTATAACCCAAGAATAATTACATGATTGCGATTTTTAGTATACGAGCTGTACCTTCTTCCTTTGTACTTCTGTACACAACTTCTCTTACAATTCTCTCTCCCTCTCCCTATCTTTTTTTTCAAAAATTATCCTTTTATTTGATATTGCATCCAGATCTCTCCAACTGGATTAAAAATTTCCAAATCTGCTCTACTATTCCTACATTTACATAGCACTGTGTTCTGCCTGGGGTGGCAGTAATTCGTGTATAGGTAGTCTCTGATTTATATTCAAGTAATAATGAGCTGTATCTTTGATAGACCATTACTTTTGTACATCTTATTGTTAGTCATATGTACTACATGCAATATTGCCGTGTGTGGTTTTGTAATGTTATCGCCATCGGCTACACATCCATAGATTCAATTTTGTGATTGACTGTTCAAAACACTTTCATATAACCAGCTCTGATCTGTTCTATGATGAAGCTGGTGTAGGTGTGGAAATCATAATGTGTGCACAGTCAGGCAATGCTGAACTCTAAAGACAGGGGGCACTTGAACTGATTACCAACCTGCAGCCACTGTGACGGACATTTTTGTATCGATGCTGATGCCAATGCAGCTCAAGCCTACAGTGTGACTGTGTGCGGTGCTTCATAATATAAGGATCATTTGTCAATTAGGAGTCCAGCTATTTAAGTTTCTCAAACCGTAACCATTGCATTACTTATATCCCCAGCAATATGTCAAGCAAAAGTAGTCATGACACTGAAAACTTCCATTCAAAAAAGATGAGGAAAGTTCTAAAATTGTATATGAAAAGGAGGACCATTCAGATCTATGATAATGGAAAGAAAACCAGTTCAATATCATGTGAGGAAAGACTTTCTTATTTAACCACTTCAACACTCATTGAAGATAGGAATAAAATTTTAGAGAGCCTTAAAGAAGCAATTAGCATAAAATCAACATTTTTACAAAGAAGAGATTAGGGCCAGTCCATGAAAAGGAGAAGCTATTGATGATTTGGACAGAAGACCAATACAGCAGAGGATTCCTTTCAGCTTATATACCATCTAACTGAAGGCACACCGCGTTTTTGAAAACTTGAAGGAACAGCAAAGAAAAGACCAGTATGGTTCTCTACTGCTGGTGAAGGCTGGTCTCGCCGATGCAGGGGCACATTTGGCTGGAGAAGCAAGAAGCACTGATGTTGAAGCTGCGGAAGAATTCAAGGATGAATTGGACAGAACAATAATAAAAGGTGAAGATGGCGGAGAGAAGCTGTCAAAAACTATATAGTAAAAGGATTACATAAAGCATATTTTAAAGTGATTTAGGTGTTTCAGTTGCTTAAAAATACTGACCTAAATGCTGTTTGTTTTGATAATGTTGATAGGGAGATTACTGTGAAGTATATGAATTTAACAAGTAAAGGTTGGGAAGACAAACGCAGAGGAGGGGCAAGGGTGTAAATATGTCTTTGGGAACCCAAGGGCATATCTGTCGGTAGGAAAGGAGGGAGACTGATTTTCAGGTATGGGGAGGAAGAACTAGAAATGATTTAGGGGACACTAGTGGGGGAGTACCTTTGCCGGTAAGCACTGGATGGATCACATGGATCCTGGGCTCTGACCATATCCTGGGGACCCAACTGGGATGATGAGGTACTCTGGGACACTGAATCCTGGGTCTTCAAGGCACACAGCATGCTCCAGAGGCTGCACCAGTGAGAACCCATGTGGGAGCTTCACTGGGTGAATTGGACTCTTTTTCAAATGCATGGAGAACATGAGAACTTAAATTGGAAAATACATGGTATCTGAGGAAGCAGAAGAAAGCTGTAGCATGATTGGTGAGCTGTTGGTAGGTGTACAAACAAGGCCTTTCTACACCAATGCCCTATATGTTGTGTTAAAAGAGATATTACTCTACCAACCATGATGGTTATTCTGTTTTACATGGTTCTTGTCTGTTTTTCTTAAGGTGCATCTATGCCATTGGGAGATGCCCTCTTGAAATTGTTATGTATATTTTTCTTTTATTCCTTCGGTAAATGGCCCCCATGATTGATTAATTTATAGGGATAGAAAGTAGAACAAGGATTTCGAGGTTTGGGGTACAGGAGAAAGAGGAGGTAAAAGGGAGATGATGTCAAGGAATCCAGGAAGAAATAGGATAATTGGAAACTGTTTATGGAAGTGATGATACAATTCTGCTTGACATGATTGAATGATACAATGGCATGCATGGCATTCATGTTAACACCCAAGTAGTGGAGAGCAAATGCCTTGAGAATGATTGGGGCAGGGAATGTATGGATGTGCTTTATACAATTGATGTATGTATATGTATGGATTGTGGTAAGAGTTGTATGAGTCCCTAATAAAATGTAAAAGAAGAAAAGAGAAAAAAATGATTAGGGCAAAGACTGTACAGATGTGCTTTATACAATTGATGTATGTATATATATGAACTGTGAAAAGAATTGTATGAGCCCCAATAAATTGTTAAAATTAAAAAAAAAACCCAAGTAATCATATATTTGAAGAACAACAACAGCAAAATGAACATAGATCCAGGAATGGGTGTTGGCGTACACTAAATTCTAGCTCCAATTTAAGAACAATTAGTTCTTACAATGGTCCTGCTCCTTGCCCTCAGGAAGGGAACAGAGAAGATACGGCTACTATAGCAAGATGTGACAAAGAATTTAGATGGTGCCTGGTTATCAGATCAAATAGCGTTTGGGGTCTTAAAGGCTTGTCACCAAACAAACTGCCATATTGGTGAGATGGCAACTAAGTCCACATGGAAGAAGCACACCATCATCAGTCACAGAAGGATTGTAAAACATGCCATCTAAGGTCGAAGGAGGGATTAATGTCAGAGCCTAACATGGGAGGATCTGGTCTTCAGAGGCTATGGAGGACAGTGGAAGTCCAAGATCCACTTGTGGATCTACACAGGAAATAAGCCTCCGGTGACCCCCACTATCCACAACTGAGGGATGGGAGGAACGGGGCTACTAACAGAGTGCATTAGGGAGTTGCATATAGAAGGTGAATGGTACAGATTTGACTAGAATACTTAAAACTTTGTCAGCAGATGCCCTCTATGATACATGCTGGACCTGATCTGGTTTCCAAAATATTCTGTACTTTTGGTTTGTATTGTTTTGTTTGATTTTTGTTTGTACGTATTAAGGTGTATCTCAAAGGAGTTAGGTCATTAGCATCACCCTCTTGAACATGTGTTATTTTTTTCATTTTTCAGTATATGAAACCCATAAAGATATGGAGATAGCACATAGAATAAGGCTTTTGTGGGGAGGAGGGTGCAGTGGTGGCAGGATGAACAGGAGACGATGTCAAGGAGTCCAGCTTCCTCCCCCTGCCCCCCACTGTCATAATCCCAATTCTACCTTACAAATCTGGCTAGACCAGAGGATGTACACTGGCACAGATAGGAACTGGAAACACAGGGAATCTAGGATGGATGATCCCCTCAGGACCAGTGGTGTGAGTGGCAATACAGGGAGGGTGGTTTGGGAAGGGGGAACCGATTACAAGGATCTACATGTTACCTCCTCCCTGGGGGGTGGGCAACAGAAAAGTGGGTGAAGGGAGACATTGGAAAATGCAAGATATGAGGAAATAATAATTTCTAAATTATCAAGGGTTCATGAGTGAGGGGGGGAGCAGGGAGGAAGGGGGAAAATGAGGAGCTAATACCAGGGGCTTAAGTGGAGAGAAAATGTTTTGAGAATGATGAGGGCAATGAATGTACAGATATGCTTTACACACTGGATGTATGTATGGATTGTGATAAGAGTTGTACGAGCCCCCAATAAAATGATTTAAAAAAAAGGAATATTTGGAAATTGATTGTGGTAGCAAATGTACAATTCTGCTGGATGTGATTGAACTATAGAATGATACATGTATTGATTCCCAATTAATAATAAATTTTAAAACGGAAAACAATAGTAAAGGATTATACAAACTTTCATCAGGAGCTAATGCAGACATCATACCATGCCACAGTTCAGTCACATCAAGCAGCGCTGTCCGATTGGTACCACACTCAGTTTCAAAGTGTGTTCCTCCTCCTTAAACTCCTCGATGTCAGCGTCCCGTCCCCCCGCCCCACCTCCCACAGCGTCCCCCCCGCCTCCCACAGCACTCCCTCCAGGAGTCACTGTTCTAGCTGTCTCTACAGAAAGCTGTCCTGATTCATCAGCTGAAACAAATATGTACAAAAACACCTAACAAAGATTCAAGAAGGCTACCCACGTGCCCAAATAGATAGACTCCAATATGAAAAGGCACCCCAAAACACAGAAAACATTAAAAATCAGATCAAGAACCAATTGTATTAGAAGGGAGATCAAATTACAAGGTTTCAACTGTTCAAGTCAGATTTATCATTTCAATCTACTATAGCAATACTTTCTGTCTGATAACTAGTTTATTCCCATCCCTCAATCCTGGTTAGAAGGAAATCACCTGAGGCGTATCCGCTGGGCCTGCGAATGTATTTTGGGTTCTACTGCCCTCCTTCTCATGACCATTTTGAAGCTACCTCATATCCGTAAATTAGCATGTAATGTTTCAACCACCAAAGGCAAATTTAATTTATAAAGAGACTGATAGTACAATACAACAAAATGAAAACAGAAAGAGAGATTAACTTATTTCCAAAGCTATATACAAACCACATCATTACAACAGACCCTGTGGAATATCTGTATATATTAGTATATATTAGTAATCTCTGTGTGTTCATCATTGCTTCCCCATAGTGAAGGATTGCCCATGGTGTGTGCTCAATACGTGAATATTGAATTGGAGTGAAGTATTTCAAACAGAGAAAGCAGGTGTTTGATTTTTGAAGATAAACGTGGTAGTCCTATGTAAATAGTTTGGGGCTGGGAGATTGTAGAGTTAGAAATAATGATTATAATGCACTACATATTCAAGCATGACTCCATGAGGGTTCGGCAGGGCAATGACTGTGTATCAGCACAGGATATTGTGATTCATATGAGATATTGGGGAGAAAACAGCAGATTGCTATGAATAATGATTATAGTAGTGAAAATGATGATAGCAATGAGGGTGACGGCTTATATTGGTATGGTAATTTAGAGTTTATGTAGATTATTCCAGGACTATGTATGCATATCTGACTCTTGAGAGTCCAATGAAGTGATGCCATAAATAATACTGTGCTACAGCAATAAAAAGCTTGGCATACATATTTTTCTGGGAAAGCCTTGCTAGCTTCAAAGTTGGACAAGATATAGCACTGAACATGTCAACTTAGAAATCAGGTTAATCCTGGCAATGGAAGAGTTGCTGTACTTCTCTGCTCTTCAGGGTGGTCAGAAGATTCGCCTTAGGAGCACTCAGAGAAACCCATTAGAACAAGTCCCAAAGAACGAGTCCTAAATACCAGTGTTATTTTTAGCCGATACTTACTCAACTCCCATGAATTTCCTGGGATCTGTATTTTTCTTCCAGATGGATAGAACAGAACAGAATAAGTCTTTCTCCCTGGGGGTGCATTGACTTCCAGGCTATTATATTTTGTCACAATGGCTAAAGGGAAGGCCTTTACTTTCTGAGGGTCAAGGTCAGGAAGTTATTAACAGTACTGCTGCTGGGTTACTTGTATTTCCTCCTCCGAACTAGAGGAATAAAGGAAGCCGACTGCAGACACCTCAGGTACCAGGGTCCTCTTAGTTATCTTAGAGTGCTTAGAGCGTGTTGGAAGTGTCTCCTTGTCTTTTTAAAGAAATTGATTGGACTTCAAAACACCAAGTGCCGCTTAACTGCCGTCAGCCGCCATGTTTCCCACATCACCAGTGAAGCACGTCGGCATTTAATGCGCGAGCACATTGCACTGAATGAAGTCCTGTTTCATTTTTCTTAATTTGTACTTGAGGAAAGGGCCTGACCTTTCCTGCGTTTTGGGACAGGGATAGTAATATTCTAAAAGATACTTGGGGGTCACCTTCTCCTACTTTCTTCTTTACAGCCAGTAGGAACACAGTGGCAAACGAAATTGAGGAAGCAGCAGGTGGACAGCCAACACCTGGAAAAGGAGCAAGGCCTTAAAACCCGGCTTCCAAGAGAGGCAGGTAACGGCTGCCTGGTCGGAGCTTAAATCCGGGCCACGTAGCGCCAGCTTAGTGGAGGGAAAAGGCCGCGAAGCAGAACTCTTGTTTGCACATGTGACCTTTTTCAGAAGTCAGAACTCAGTGGTCTGGCTCAAGAGATATCGACTGGGAAGAAGGGGGACCCCCATTTCTCAAAGGCAGTCAAGAGGGTGAAGGGCTATCAGTTCACACAGTGTCACATGACACTTGAAGGGGACGCTTATAGGCCATCAGCTCACCACAGTAGCAACAGGAAAGAATGTATCTATATTTGCCTTTAAGCGGGCATTTGTAGTTCAACTTGTGTTGCTCAAGAGTCAACTGTAACCGTCAATGAAAATGGCCTTGACTGAAGGAGAAATTCCGTGGCAAACCAAGGAAAGTAATGATTTTAACATGGGAATACATAAATTGAAAGAGGTAAAAATTGTCCTTTGTTCATATTAGTATATTCTTGTTGGGTAGAAAATTGATTGGCAAGTGGCTGCGACTTGAAGTAATATTTCTGGGTGCTTATACAGAAATTAGTCCCTTACAATTTTTTTCTAGCACATTTAATGGTAAGTAAATATTCTAAATATAAGTGATTATTTCATCAGGTCCTTTTCAATGAAATGCCATTAGAATTTTTTAATGGGACGCTTTTTGCTTACTTACTTATTTATTGAACAACACAGGTTGAACTACAGATGTCTGCTTAAAAAAAAGAATATTTGTAAATATTCCAAACACGTTACTCTCCCTCCTTACCCAAAGTGTGACTTTTAGGAAAAGAGACGCATGGGCGAGGGAGAAATATATTTCTTCGAGTTTGGCTTGGCCGTCTATTTCATAAGCAGTGTGGTTAGGTGCCGTCAGCCACTCCCAACTCACCGCCACCCCGTGTACCACAGAATGAAACACCGCCCAGGCCTGCACCACCTTCACCCGGTTCTTAGGCTTCATATCATTACTGTAGCCACTGTGTCAAGCCATCTTTGTAAGGACCTCCCTAGTTTCCCTGCCCTGTTACTTTCCCAAGATGTCCTTCTCCAGGTCTCTCCTGAACACAGGCCCAAAGTATATGAGATCAAGTCTCACCGTACTTGCCTCTAAGGATTTCAAACCTCAAAGTCTCAAAGACTGTGGATTGGCTTGTGTCCTGTGTTAGCACAGTGCCCAAGGGAGTATTGAGAGGAGTTGTTTGAGATCTCTGATATGTCTGGAACCTTTAACATAAGTGCCCTTCACAACCGCAAGCTAGATGATTGTAGTTTGCTTACTGACACAGTGTGTGAGCCCCATCCTTTCCATGAATATATTGCAGTCTTTTGATTTCTGCCTGATAACCATGACCTTAGGGGTTACCACAGATGGAGTTTTATTCCTGGAAAAGTAAATAATATAAAATATTGAGCAAGAGAATAGAAAATAATACATACTAGGCACAATGAAATTGAATCTTTCTCAAGGAAGAAAGGGAACAGGAAATAAAGATTTTCTAAAAATAAAGTACAATGAAATGTTTCTAAGACTGCAGCTAAATTTTGTATTGATTGTTATTTTTTTCAATAACAACTGAATTAGGGAATTGTGGAAACTCCACATCTAGTAATGAGGAAAATCCAGAGATAACCACTAGTCTAGGCTGCAGTTATCTCAATAAAATGGTTATTTTAACAATCAGTGTAATTCAATAACGTGAAATTGTACAATTTTCAGAGTGATGTTTACTTAGAAATATATTTTATAGTTATTGAAACATTTATTTCAAGCATGGCAGAAGCTTTTTTAGGATCATTTTATTGGGGACTCTTGAAGCTCTTATAACAATCCATATATCAATTGTATCAAGCATATTTGTACATATGTTGCCATCATCATTTGCTAAACATTTACTTTCTATTTGAGCCCTTGATATCAGCTCCTCTTTTTATCTCCTTCCCAAACCCTCACACCCTCATGAACCCTTGATAAATTATAAATTATTTTCATATCTTACATCGACCGCTGTCTCCCTTTACCTATATTTCTGTTGTTTGTCCAGAGGTTGGGGGGGGGGTGGTTATGAATCAATCATTGTGATTGGTTCTACCTTCCTCCCTCTTTCTCCACAACTTCCCCCTACCTGCCTGGTATCACTACTCCCATTTCTGTTCCTGAGGGGTTTATCTGGCCAGGATTCCATGTATCGTGAGCTCTTATCTATACCAGAGTACATGCTCCAGTGGAGGCAGAAATGAAAGGCAGGACTGGAGTCCTGATAGTGGGCGGTGAGGCAGCCTCAAAGAACCAGATGAATATTGTGTGTTTCATCAGTGCTATACTGCACCCTGATTGACTCATCCCTTCCTTGTGATCCTTCTGTGAGGGATGTCTTATTGTCTACAAATGACTTTTGGGTCTCTGCTCAGACACCCCATCCTTCGTTCTCAACAATATGTTTTTGGTGTTGTTTTGGGCCTTCTGATGCCTGTTACCTGATCCAGTCGATACTTGATGATTGCCCAGGCTGGTGTGCTTCTTCCATATTGGTGTGCTGCTTCTCTGCTACATGTACACTTGTTTAATGCCAAGCTTTTAAGACCCCAGAAGGTATATCTTTTGATAGCTGGACACTATCAGATTTTATCACTACATTTGTTGATGCACACATTTTGTTTTTAGCAACTGTGTCAGGAAGGTGAGCATCAAAGAATACCAGGTGGGTAGAGTAAAGTTGTTAGAACAAACATATCTACACACCTATGTTTACACCTCTATCCATAGCTTTGCTTCCCACTTCTTTTCTCTGTTTCCCTTTATCTTCCTCCTGCCCCACCATCGCGCTCGCCCTTCTTCTGCCTCTCAGTAGTTCCTTTCAGCTAGATTGCTGTTGCTCCAGCACTCCCAGGATCTCCATGTCCTCCTTGCTGTTTATTTTATTCCCTAGTTCTTCTCCTGTCCGTGGTGTTGTTTGCTCACCAGTCCTTCCCCAAACTCCTCCTCCCCTCAAGTCCCTCTGGAATCATCAGCCCCATTGCTTTCTCCTCAAGCATGCTTCCCTGCCTATCTTACCTAGGTAGGCAAAACAACAATAACAGAGACAAAGCAAAAAGAAAACAAAAGATCGAAGAAAAAGGGGGGGAAAATACAAGCAGAAAACCAAAAAAGCATACATAATTCCAGGTCTGTCTGCTGTTGTTTGACTATCTTCCTATTGATCAGGGGTGGGGGTGGGTGGGCAGGAACTGCCCCTCCTATCCTAAAATCTATTTGGGGTGCTCCTCAGGGGCTTTGTGGCTTGGCTTTGCTTCCATTGCTGATCCCATTGTGTGTGTGGTGGTGGTGCTGGGGATGGGGGTGGGGTGGGGGTAGACCGCATTCACTCTCCGCCATTTGTCCCCAGTATTGCGTTCTGTAGTGGTGTGATCCAGTGAAGGGACATCATGTCTCAAGTTGTGTTGGCCATGCAGACCTCTCTGTGCCTTAGCAACTCCATGCAGGGACGTCGTCCTCGGGGCTTGGTGGGCTGGTCCTTCTTGGTTTGCTTCCGTGTAGGTACAGCAAGCCAGCTAACCTGTGGGTTCAGTGTTTCCCTCTGTAGCACGTACTTCTAGGGAGGGGTCGGTTTGGCTCTGATTGGGGCCAGCCCTGTAGAGCTCTCTGCTCATGAGTTGGTCCATGTGGCTATGTTGCCCTCAAGGTTTGGTGTGCAGTGGTGGGGTCTCTCCTCCTACTCCCGTTTCTGTGAAGACATAAGCAATACCCTCCCCCTGGGTGGATTAATGCCATGCTCCCCCAGTGCCATATATCCCTCTTTTCTTCCCCTTTTCTCCTTCCACTCCCCCTCACTCCTTTTTTCCTTCTTTGTGTTGGGATGACATATACAGCCTTGGGCTCGGTCTGTTCCCCGTCCAATTACCTGCACCTCAACCCATATAGTATGAGATAAGTGGCTTTTCTTCTATACATACTGTATGGCAGAAAATTTTAAAGCATCTAAATTAGAAACTATCCATAGGACAGTGTAAATCAGAAAAGTTAACATTTATTGATGTTATTTAAAAAATCATTTTATTGGGGACTGGTACAACTCTCATCACAATCCATACACCCATCCATTGTGTCAAGCACATTTGTATATTTGTTGCCCTCACATTCTCAAAACATCTGTTTTCTCCCTTGATCCCTTGGTATCAGCTCCTCATTTTTCTCCTTCTTCCCTGCCATCCCCTCTCTCATGAACCCTTGGCAATTTATAAATTATTTTGTCATGTCTTACATTGTCCGACATCTCCCTTCACCCACTTTTCTGTTGTCTATTCCCCAGAGAGGGGTATATATGTAGATCCCTTTCAACCCCACCTTCCCTCTACCCTCCGGTATCACCACTCTTACCACTGGTCCTGTGGGGTTAATCTGTCCTGGATTCCCTGTGTTTCCAGTTCCTATCTGTACCAGTGTACATTCTCTGGTCTAACCAGATTTGTAAGAATTGGGGATCAAGATAGTGGGGATGGAAGGGAAGGACACATTTAAGAACTAGAAGAAAATTGTATGTTTCATCATTGCTACACTGCACTGGCTCATCTCCTCCCCACGACCCTTCTGTAAGGAGATGTCCAGTTGCCTACAGGTAGGCTTTTGGTCCACACTCCACACTTCCCCTCATTCACAATGATATGCTTTTTGTTCTTTGATGCCTGATACCTGATCCCATCAATACCTCATAATCACACAGGCTAGAGTGCTTCTTCCATGTGAGCTTTGTTGCTTCTGAGCTAGATGACCACTTGTTTATTGTCAAGTCTTTAAGACCCAGACACTATATCTTTTGATAGCCAGGTACCATCAGCTTTCTTCACCACATTTGCTTATGCACCCACTTTGTCTTCAGCGATTGTGTCAGGAAGGTGAGCATTGTCAATGTTTATTTATCTTAACTGCTATGTTATTTAACCCATTATCTTGTTTTAATTTCATAGAACCTATATTAAGAGATATAATTATTGATCATTTTACAGATGATGAAGCTAAGACATAGACATTTGCATAAACAAAAGGTTCCAACTAAACATTTATTTACTCAGAATGACAACAAATGAATGTAAAAGAAAAATGATAGGTTTTGAAAATCTCTATTTTACAGCAATCTTGTAAAGACTCATCTGGCAGGCATAAGAAATGGATTCTGAAAAATGAGGGATATTAAGGTTCAGCATTTATTTATACATCCCCAAAGTATCTATGCAATTTTATTTAATATAAATAAGAAATATAAAATGTAAACAGTGGAGAAAATAAAAATCCAACAAGAAGTAACCAATATTACGATCCTTAGTATACAGTAGTGGTATCACGTGACACTGGATGTGGAGAAATACACAGCTAGGCACATGTAGCATTCCAGACATTGCAATATGTAAATGTAGCCATGAAGAAAAATCAGAGAACATACCCTGTAAGATAATTGGCCATCTTTTCCAAAATAGCGCATGCCACCAAAGACAAAGAATAAAGAAAATAAAATGAATATGTTAACCAAAGTTAACACTTGATCCTAGACTGTATTCTGAACTTGGGTGTGGGAAAGACTGTACGATTAGGGAAAATTTTAGGGAAAACGGTACATTAGATACAATATTTTGTCAGTGTTTAATTTTCTTAAATGTTTTACTCTTTTGAGGGAACCCACGTATAAGTATGAAAGTATAATTACAAAGTTATATTGTGGTTAGATTCTGTAAGACCATTCTGACTCATAGTGACCCTATGTACAACCTAAGGTGCTGCACAAAATTGTTTTTCCATTTGAGCTCATTGCAGAAACGACAATGCCCATACATCTTATTGAGGGTCTTCTGCTTCTTCACTGCCCTTCTAGTTTACCAAGTATGATTTTGTCTTCCCAGGCCTGCTGTCACCTAGCACCATGTGCAAAGTACATGAGCCAAAGTCTGACTATCTTCGCATTATAACTGCTCCCCTTCCAAGACATACTTATTGTTCTTGTGGTAGTCTGTCTACTTTAAATATTCTCTGCTAGCATCGTAATTCAATTGCACCAGTTCTTCTGTCTTCCTTTTTCAGTGTCCAACTTTTACATGCGTATCAGGCAGTCAAAACTTACACTTACTTTAGCTTCAGTCAGGTGCACCTTCATCCTCAAAGTAGCATGCATGCTGTTCAACACTTTATAGTGATCTTGTGTGTATTAGATAGGGTTCTCTAGAGAGACAAAACTAGATTGCTAATAATTGATGTGTATATTTTTATATATATACACAAGATATATATAAGAAATAAACAGTTAAATTATTAAGCAGTACAAATCGCTCAGTGCAACTTACTCCCATGAGACAGTTGTGAGACACTGGCAGTCCTTCAGAGTCCTCTGTAGAGCAATTCAGGCTATCCGGGCACAGGCAGCAAACAGCAAGGGAGGTCACCAACAGTCAGTCAGATGACAGGGTGTGACAATCCCCAGCTCAAGAGATGTAAATTCCAATGGTGTGGTGAAGCAGGTCTTGAAGAAACCTCAAATTACAGCGACACAGTCCACAGGTTAGGTGTCCCACAGGTAGTGTAGCTTGCAAACTGAGGCAAAGTACAGGCAAGGCAGCAGCACACTGATCCGATGATCAAAGAACAAGAGACAAAAAAGGCGAGGCTCGCAGAGCCATTTATCTCTCCACCCTTCAATTAATCCCACATGTGTTTATTGGCCAGGCTGGCACAGTAAACTAACTACCTCAATGTGCTACAGACTTATCCAATGCAAAGTGTCATTTGAGTTCTTTGCCGCTGTGTCCATCAGCAGTGATTGCGAATGCAAGGAAGATGACATCCTTGACAAATTCAACCTTTTCCCATTTATCATTATGTTACCCATTGGTCCATTTGTGAAGATTTTTACAGTATTTACATTGAGTTGTAATCCATATATTGAAACTACTATCATTGATCTCCAGCATCAAGTGCTTCAAATCCTCCTCACTTCCAGATAGCAAGGTTGTGTCATCTGCCTATCACAGACTGTTAATAAACCTTCCTCCAACCCCAATGCTACTTTCTTCTTGATATATTACAGCTACTTTGATAATTTGCTTAGCAAAGAAATCAGACAGTATTATGTTTTACTGAGCCATGGATGACAAATTCAAGAGACTACCTGATTTGAAATGGTCCATGCCGTCTACTTCAGCCCACTAACGCCTAGGATGTGGATTGTCATGGATTTGATTTCATTTCGGATGACCTCTAATTTTCCTACATTCATAGTTCAAACACTCCAAGTTCCAATGGTTAATCCCTGTTTGAAGCTGTTTCTTCTTTTGATTCCTGCCCCATCTTTGCTTTTTGTTTTTTGTCTGGAAGCTCTGCTCAAACTTCTTCATTTGGGTATTTGAAATATCAATGACATAGCTTCCAGCATCAACAACACACAAACCACCACAGTATGACAAGCTGACAGGCAAGTGGTGGAATTCTTTTTGGTAGTAGTAAGTTTTTCAGCTATTGTTAAAGACAGCTTTCTAAATCAAAGGAACTCAAGATTAAAGTTCTTATACAAATGTCTGGCATAATACATCAGAGAAGCGCCAGTGATGCCTTGCCTATAAGTGTCTGGGACACATTTGGTTTTGAGTCATAGTGACCCTGTGTGATAGAGTATAACTACCACCAGAGGACTTTTTGGGTGGTAATTTTTACTGGAGGAGATAGGCAAGTCTTTCTATGGTGAATATAATAGGTGGATTTAAACTGCCAACCTTTAGGTTAGTAGCTAAGCAGCTAACCATTTGCCATGAGAGATTCTTTAATGATTTCTTAGTAAATACAAGTAATAGTCCATATTGCTATAGTTAATT
Source organism: Tenrec ecaudatus (assembly GCF_050624435.1). NCBI lineage: Eukaryota > Metazoa > Chordata > Mammalia > Afrosoricida > Tenrecidae > Tenrec > Tenrec ecaudatus. The sequence goes on from NC_134536.1 coordinate 50,350,844, forward strand.
TTATTCCGTCAAGGGAAGAGAAAAATCCCCGAGAGATCTACTCCTTTTATTTTGTCAAAGTTTTACCAAATGGAATTAGGGTTCTGGCTATCTGGAGAGCAATCAAATTAATTGTTTGGATGCATTGACAATAATTTGATCTGTTGAGTAACTCATATATTCATTTTTAGGCAAATAGGGTTGGAAACCATGCCACCAAATGTTTTGCACAAACTAGCCATGTTATTTCGTGGTATCGTCTAAAGAGAGACGATAGAAAAGAAACCTCACAGAAACTGAATTTAGATTTGTTATAAGTGCGATTGAAAAATAAAGAGTAGGTCTGCGAAAGAGAATCGTCATGTTTATGTGTGTAAACTCCTAACTTTTAAATGATTTTTGGCTTTCTTCATGTTTGATGATCTTGATATTCTATATATTATCTGACCTTCAGTCATTAGTGTTCAATGAGTTAAATCTATTCTTGCAACAGTCTCTAAATTCAGATGAGAGATACTCAAGGTTGTATTTTGGATCTCATGAGTGAGCCTATTTTAATTTTCTTCAGCTTTAACTTGAACTTGCATGTAAACAGCTGATGGTATGTTCCATAGTCAGCCCAGGACCTTATTCTGACTGATAGCATTGAGCTTCTTTATCATTTCCTTCCACAGATGTTGTTAATTTGATTCCTGTATCGTACATCTGGTTAAGTCCATAATATAGCCCTTGTTAATGCTGTTGAAAAATGGATATGCATGAATAATCCATTGGTATCACAACAATCTATCATTATATCTTTAGTATCATTTCTATCACCCAAACATTGTTTTTCCAATTTCTGTTCCTTTTCATTTGTTTCCGACTTCCCATGTCAGTTGCTGGTAATTATTAATGCACCTTGATTGCATGTTTGACCAATTTCAGACTGAAGACGGTAAAAATCTTCAAGTTCTTACTTGTTGGCATTTAGTGGTTGGTTTTTTAAAGCTGAATAACAGTTATATTAATACGTCTTTCATCTAGTAATATAAATATTACTCTCATTGACAACATTGTGCTTCAGGATATTCTTGCTTTGTTTTAATACAACACCATTATTCTTCAATGTGTCTCTCCCATCATAGTAAATCTTATGATTATCCAATTCAACATGTCCTACCAGTGATTTTCAAATCACTTGGATATTGATTGCTATCTATTCTATTATGTATTCTAATTGGAAGTCTATATGACGTTCAATTTTCCTATATTTGTCTTTCATATTTCATTATAAATGGATGTGTGCGTTGTTTCTTCTCCTCTTAAATCATCCATCATCAGCAAGGACAGGTTCAACTGCTTCACTAAGGCTACTATTTCCCAGTTGCATTTTGATCACCTTCCAATGAGAGACACTGTATTATAGAGTGCCCCACTATTATTCATAAGGTTTTCATAAGCCAATATTTTGGAAATACATTGTCAAGCCCTCCTTCCTATTCTGTCTTAGTCCGTCTTTGACTGAAATTGTCCCCTGTGAGTGACCTTGCTATTATTTGAAATGCCAGTGACACAACTGACATCATTAGAGCAGCACTCAAGCAGCCATAGGATTATAAACTGATACAAAGAAACCAAAATGTCATTAAGAAGCCAAATAGAAAAGCCCAAAGTTGATTTCAGAAGCTACTGAAACCGAAGCTAAACAGAGCAGAATAAATGATGATGTCAAAGAGCTGAACAGAAGATTTCAAGAAATTGAGAAGGCAAAATAGAATATTAAAATGCAATGTGCAAAAACTAAGAAGTATAAAACCAATAGGGGAAAATAAGCTTAGTACTTTTCAAGCTATAATAGCTGAAGAAAATACTGGGGTTTCAAGTTGAAATAGTCAATAAGTCTTAGGGTAAAATTTCCAAATACTCAGGAAATATTGAAAGAAGATGGAAGAGATACACAGAGATCTAGTCAACATTCAGCCACCTCAGGGGTAACATATAATCAAGAACCAATAGTGTGGAATGAAGAAATCCAAGCTGCACTGAAGGCACGGCAAAGACCAGGCTCCAGGAGTGAGAGCCTGCCAATGGAAATGGTGCAACAAACAGGTGCACTTCCAGAGGCGCTCCCTTCACTGAGCTAAGAAACGGGAACGACAACTACCTGGCCAGCTGATTAGAAGAAATCCACCTTCGTGCCCATTCCAAAGAATAGTGATCCAAACTTGTCAGACGATTTTGCTAGTAACGTGTAGAAGTAATATTGTATAGAAGATAAATCAAAAGCAGTTGGAAAAGCACACTGATAGGAAATTGTCAGATATTCAAGTGCAAATTGGGAGAAGAGGATGCAAAATGTTCGTGTCAAGATATTGACTGGCAGTAGAGAGTATCAGAAAAACTATTTCGTATGTTTTATTCACCATGCAAAGCAATTTGACTGTGGAAACAGATCATAGCAAATTATGGATTACATCGTGAAGAAACTGTACATAGATCAGGAGACAATTTGAATAGAACAAGGAGATAGTGCACATAGTTTAAAATTAGAAAGGGTGTGAGGTAGGGTTGTACTTTTCCATCATACTTCTTCAATGAGAACTAAGAGCCAGAGCATGAACATTGAGATTATTTACCTCTTTTTTCCATTCCAAATATTGGACAGTTAGCAATCTCATAAATGGAGCCCACTGATAAGATAGATTGGACACAAGAATATGATTGGAACAAGGCACAGGAATTTGAGCTGAGTGAGTTTCTCTCTGTGGATCATTGTCTTTAAACCCTCACTTTAGAGCTGAGAAAAAATGTGATCCTGAGATTAATGTACTTTATCAAAGAGTACTAAACTATGTACTGGTGAAACTGAAGAGTCATTTCAATGATCCCCACTTTAAAGTGCTTTCTCCTGCACCATTGTTATCACCGACACTTGAAGACTTGAACCAAGTGTATGAAGAGTTGACAGACAGATGTGACCTATCAGTATACATGTAAGAGTTCCTGTAATAGTGAATAACATGCTTACAGGCAAGACATTGTTAAAAGGCAAACAGGAATTACCATTTTAAAATCATATCCAATTTCTAAATTTGTGACAAATTTTGTTGAACATGCTCTAAAATTTCCAAGTCACTGGTAACATTGTAAACGCAGTCAATTCCTTAATACAAAGCTTCTCTCCATACTCTTTGTTAATGATCTTTCCCTGATGAATCTGGGTAAGAGGCTATTAGTATTATGCAATCCAGTGCAAGGGATGGTAACTGTGATCGTAAAAACTTGGATTTTAGCATGAAGATTGATCAATTTTGCCATTTTACTGGATATAAAATGAGCTAGCACAGAAGCACAGGAGAGGATCTTGCTGCCATCAGGGATGAAGTGCTTTGCGATTTGATATACTTGCATTTTGAGCTCCACAATCAAGGGACAGAAAATTATGACAAAGAGCATGGCAGAGAGTTGACAGCAATAGAACTAAGAACCAGGGCATGAGACTGAGCTACGGGTTTCCCACCCCCAGAGAAAATAAAGATGAGTGACTTCAGCAGGCTTACTTATGAAGTGAGGTGCCTCCAGGTACTTGCTGGAGAAGTTAGGTATGGTGATCCATGGAACCAGAGATTTACAGTGGAGTGATGGCCTTTTGGAATTTATTAGAAGTACTTAAAGCACTTTGTAATGTTGTTTGAGCAGGCCAGAGGTCAGACCAACAGGCCAAGTGTTGGAAAGAGGAGGCTGTCCTGAATAAAAAACTATACCCAGAACATTTATGACCCTGGATTGTGACTGTGTAACTGTTCTAATAAACTCTGAGGTAGTTTGTTTATTGTGCCAACCTGGCTGATAAACACATGTGGGGTTAATTGAAGGGCGGAGAGATAAATGGCTTGGTGAGCCTTGCCTTTGTAGCTCTCGGGTCTTTTACTTTGAGATGGTCAGACCAGGGTGCAGCTGCCTTAGCCAGTTCCCTGCTTTGGCTGGCAAGGCTCACTTCCTGCAAGATGTTCCTAAGGAGAAGCCACATGGACCTACTCCAATGCAGCCCTGGTGCTGGAGCAGCCATGTGAAGACCCCTGCCAGAGCTGAGAGGCTTACATGTTCACTGATTCGGCTTTCCTCTTGTAGTTGGTGTCTTTGCGTGTGTTTTGTGAGATAGAGAGGACTTTGTGGATTGGTGTCAGACATATGGGTTAATGGATCAATGTTGGACCTGTTGGCTTGGGCAGCACTGGGTTGGGATGTTTGCTTGATGTGCACTTAACCTTTATATAAAACTCTCTCTTATACATGAGTTTCTGTGGATTGTTTTCTCTGACGTACCCAGACTAACACAAACTCCATAATTGTATTATCAGAATCTAAAACCAAGCCAGGGGCTGACTGTGGAAGAGATCATCAGTTGATTATATGTAAGTTCAGAGTGAAGATGAAGAAAACTAAAGCAAGTTCATAAGAGTCAACATACATCCTTGAGTCTATCGAACTGAGATTTCAAAAGCATCGCAAGAAAAGACTCTGCAACAGGTTCCGGCTACCGTGCAAGCTGCTTTTCCACTGGGACCATATGATCCAGCTGACCCGATGGTGCTAGAAGTGTCAGTTGTAGCTAAAGATGCAGGGTGGAGTCTTTGGCAGACCCCTATTGGTGAATCTCAGCATAGACCTTTGGGATTCTGGAATAAAGTCCTGCCATTCTCTGCATAAAACTACTCCTCCTTTGAAAAACAGCTGTTGGCCTGTTACTGGGCATTGGTGGAGACTGAATGCCTCACCATGGGGCACCAAGTCACTATGAGGCCTGAACTACCTATCATGAACTGGGTATTATTTGACCCACAGAGTCATCAAGTTGGACGTCACGTCAACACTCCATTGGTAAATGGAAGTGGTATATATAGAGTGAGCCAAAGCAGGACCTGAAGTTACAAGTAGCTGCACAAATAAGTCGCCCAAATGCCCACAGTCTTCGATGTACCTTCCTTCTCCCAGTCGGCACCTATGGCCTCCTGGGGAGTTCCTTGTGATAATATAACTGAAGAACAGAAAAGTCATGCTTAGTTTACAGATGACTCTGCACGATACGCAGGTGTTACTCATAAGTGGACAACAGCAGCACTACAGCCCCTTTTGGGGATCTCCCTAAAGGACAGTGGTGAAACGAAATCCTCCCAATAGGCAGAATGGCCAGATGTGAGACTGTACACTGATTTACCGACTGTGACCAATGGCTTGGCTGGATGGTCATGGAATTAGAAGGAACATGATTGGAAAATTAGTGACAAGGTGATGTGGGGAAGAGGTATGTGGATACACCTCTCTGAATGGGCCAGGAAAGTAAAGACAATCATGTATCATATGAACACTCACCAAAAGGTTACCTCTGAAGAGGACTTTGACAATCACGTGGTTAATATGACACTCACTGTGGATACTAGCCCTCCTCTCTCCTCTGCCACTCCTGTCATCTGCAAATGGCCACATGAACAGAGTGGACATGGTGGCAGGGATGGAGATTATGCATGGGTGCAGCAACAGGATTTCCACTCACCAAGACTGACTTGGCCACTGCCACTGCTGAGTGCCCCATTCGGCAGCAGCAGAAACCAGCATTAAGTCCAAGATATCGGACTATTCCTTAGAGAGATCAACGAGCAACTTGGTAGCAGGTTGATTACATAGGACCACTTCCATTATGGAAGGCACAATGTTTTATTTTTACTGGAATGGACACCTATTCTGGATATGGATTTGCCTTCTCTGCAAGCAATGCATCCCCCAAAACAACCATTGATAGACTTACAAAATGCCTCATCCACTGTCATGGCAACCTATGTGGCACTGCTTCAGTTCAAGGAACTCACATCACAGCAAATGATGTTTAGCAATGGGCCCATGCCCATGGAATCCACTGGTCATATCATGTTCCTCATCATCCTGAAGCTGCTGGCTTGATACAATAGTGGAATGGCCTCCTAAGGACACAATTACGGCACCAGCTAGGTGACAACCACTTGCAGAACTGGAGCAATGTTCTCCAGGAAGCCGTGTACGCCAACAGCCAATATATGGTGCTGTGTCTTCAATAGCCAGAATTCAAGGGTCCAGGAACCAAGGGGTGGAAGCTGGAGTGGCACCACTCACTATTACTCCTAGTGATCCTCTTGCAGCATTTTTGCTTCCTGTCCCAGCAACCCTGTGTTCCTCAGGCCTGGAGGTCCTGGTCCCAAAGGAAGGAATTCTCCCACCTGGAAACAGAGCACAGATTCCACTAAACTAGCAGCTGAGAATGCCCCCTGGCCACTTTGGGCATCTAATGCGTTTGGATCAACAGATCAGGAAGGGTGTCACTGTACTGAGTGGTGCAATTGATCCTGATTACCAAGGAGAAATTGGACTGGTTTTACATAATGGAGGTAAAGAAGAATATGCCTAGAATCCAGGAGATCCCATAGGCCGACTCTTAGTGCTGTGATTAAAGTAAATAGTAAGGTTCAGCAACCCAATCCTGAAAGGACTTATAATGACCCAGACCCCTCAAGAATGAAGGTCTCGGTCACCCCATCAGGCAAAAAACCACATCCAGCTGAGGTGCTTGCCAAGGGCAAAGGTAATACAGAATGGGTAGTAGAAGAAGATAGTTCTATCAGTTATGATCACATGATCAATTGCAAAAGCAAGGTTTGTGATTGTCAGCTTATTTTCTTTACATGTGCTTATTGAACATCTTCACTTTGTTCATGTATGATGTATCAGATACCATTAGATTCAGTGTGTTTTCATTCATATGTTTGATAGATGTTTAAAGTTAAGTGGGATTTCATTAATGTATGGAATTAATATTTGGCTCAAGGATTGTTTACAGGTGCCAAGTTGGTAAGGTGCCAAAGTGGCAAGTGGTTGATTGTGATAGGTAGGTTTATTGTACCAACCTGGCCAATAAACCCATGTGGGATTAATAATGTTGCATTTTAATTGGAGGGCAAAGAGATAAATGACTTGGTGAAGCTCCCCTTTCTGTCTCTTGTTCTCTGATGATCAGACCAGTGTGAGGCTGCCTTAGCTAGTGCTCTGCCTCAACTTGTGAGCTACACTACCTGTGGGACATCCAACCCATGGAACATGTCACTATAGTTTGAGGTTCCTTCTAGACCTGCTTCACCACACTGCTGATTTATACATCACTTGCACGGGGCACTGTTGGACTCTGTCATCTTACTGACTGTTGGTGACCTGCCCTGCTGTTTGCTTCCTGTGGCTAGACTGTCTGTGTTGCTCTGCGGAAGACTCAGCTGTTAGCTTCTGTGACTTGCACCCAGCAGCCCTCAGGAGTTAAAGGACTGCCAGTATATTTACTTTCTCACAGAAGTGAGTTGAGCGGAGCTCTCTGTACTGTTTTGTGGACTAATTAGCTGTTTATTTCTTTGTGTTGTATATATCTATCCATAACATAAGTGTTCTGGTTCTCTAGAGAACCCTGTCTAACACGAATACCAATTGAAATGTTTCAACAAGTTGATGAAGCACTGGAAGCAGTCATCTGTCTATGCCAGGAAATTTGGAAGACAGCTACTTAACCAGCTGACTGGAAGAGGTAAATATTTGTACCCATTCTGCAAAAAGGTGGCCTAACAGAATGCTCAAATGATAGAACAAAATCATTGATATTAAATACAAGTAGAATGTTGCTTAAGATAATTCCACAACCGTTACAACAATACATTGACAAAGAAATGCCAGAGGTTCAGTCCACTTTCAGAAGACAACATGGAACAAGGGATATAATTGATGATGTCAGATAGATCTTGGATCAAAACAGACAATATCAGGAAGATGTTTACTTGTGTTTTGTTAACCATGCTAAGGTTTTTAACTATGTGGATTATAATACACTGTGGATTGCATTGAGAAGAATGGGAATTTCAGAATATGACTCTGTGCTCATGCAGAATCTGTACATTGATCAAGAGGTATAGTTATGCAAACAGAACAAGGCCATAACTTGCTACATGGTTTAAAATCAGGGTGGCATCCACTCACCATACTTGTTTAATCTGTATGCTGATCAAATAATCTAGATTATGTGAAAAAGAATGTGGGATAAGATTGGAGGAAGACAGTAACAATGTGTGATATGCCAGTGGCACAACCTTCCTTTCTGAAAGTGAGGAGGACTTGAATTACTTTGTGACAAAAATCAAGGATTGCAGCCTTCAGTATGCATTACAACTTAATGTCAATAGACCCAAATCCTCATAAGTGGACCAGTGAGTGATATCATAATAAACAAAGAAAGGTTGAAGTTGTCAAGGATTTCTTGTTTCATTGGGTAAATCTGCTGCACAAGACTTCTTTAAAATGTTAAAAAGCTATTGTGTTACTTTGAGTACTAAGCTATGCCTGACCTAAGCCAACGTATTTTCAATCAACTCGTATACATGTGCAAGTTGAACATTGAATAAGAAAGGTGGACGAAGAATCGATGCATTGGAATTGCGGTGCTGGTGAAGAATATTGAAATTACCATGGGTTGTTAAAATGACAAAGATATCTGGCTTAGAAGGGGTACAGCCAGAGTGCCCTGCAGAGGTGAGGATTGTGAGACTCCATCTCACATACTTAAGACATGTTTTCAGTAGAGATCAATCTCTGGAGAAGGACATTGTGGTAGTTACATAATCTGTTGTCAATTTGATACTTACAAGTGGAGGGGTGGAGTTTAGTTGGTCAATCAGGTCGCAGCTTGATGACCTCATTTGGAGGCACTAAGGAGATACATAACTCCCTGGATGCAGGGCACACCCTCACTCCCTGGGAGCCATTGCAGCTGACAAGACACATGGAGCTATACTAGTGCCCTGAGCTGGAGGAGCCACGTAAAGACCCCAGCCGGCGCTGTGATGTTTACACTGTCACTGGATCCAAAAGACTCCCCACTCCGTTGGCCTGTGATATTCCTGCATTCTACATCATTTCATGTGTTGCATGAGTCTGAAGAGGTCTTTATAGATTGGTAATGAACATATGGGCTAATATCAGACTTATAGACTTGATCTTGACTGGGCTGGGGTGTTTTCTTGCTATTCAATTGTTCTTGTATATAGAGCTCTTTCTTATACACATTTGAGGGTCTATGAATTTGTTTCCCCAGTCTGCCCAGATTAACACAGTTATCGTGCTTGGTATAAGAGCGGGGAAGTGAAAAAGAGGACGTTCTTTGAAATCTTGTCAAACCCATCTTGGGTTGACATAGTGGCTGCACTGATGGGCTACAAACCAGGGCAATTGTGAGAATGGTGTCGTACTGGGCAATATTTCTTTCTGTTGTACAAAGGACTGCTATGCGGCAGAATGACAAAATCAATCAGGTCTGAAGGAATGCTGGATATAAATATTTGTCAATATTAAAACTAAATATAGAACATTTCCTTAATTATTTAAACTATCATTTAGCTTCAATGTAATATTGATCTGAAATCAAGTTTCATTTAGGTTTTTTGGTGGGACATGCTCTCTAATATGTCAACTACCTACCATCAAATTATAATACTATTTGAATACTTTTGTAGATTAATTAATTATACAGAACCTCATCTATTTTTTTGCAAATGGTGGAGTATTTTATTTTTTAATAATTTTATTAGGAGCTCATACAACTCATCGCAATCCATACATACATCAATTGTGTAAAGCACATTTGTACATTCATTGCCCTCATCATTCTCAAAACATTTGCTCTCCATCTAAGCCCCTGACATCAGCTCAGAATCTCATTTCTAGTGTAATTCATGCCTCAACTTGAGTTCTCTTGAGTTTACCTTCCAAAGGATTAATAAAGGAAAATAATATTTATTAATTTTCAACATTTTAAACATATTAAGCATATTTATTTGAATCATTCAGCACTGCTGTCTTGTACTTTTTTCATGTACATAGTACACAATCAATTTCCTTTTATTTTGGATTATTATTCTCTACCTTCTCTTGTTCTCTTTGAAAAGATATTTAAAAAGAATTTATTTAAACTATTAAATATATACACAAAATTACATATACATACATATACAATTCAAAAATGATGACTGGGCATCCATAGTTTCCATGTGGCAATATTTTATCAATTTATAAATCAAAGAGTTAAAATCAAAGTATTTGGGAATATACATAAGAAAGTATAAGTAAAATGAGACTAATGACATTAGACAAATGAAGTGTAAACCCAGACAACCACTAATAAACAATCAACTTTATCAACACATATAGAGTTGATAAATTTGCTTCATGAAAGAAAAATATTTTATCCTTTGAGTATAATAACATGTATGAATTTTCTTCCCCAGAAAAAATCTAAAGGTGTATATAATCTTCTTTATTTGCCAGGCTTTGCTATTTCACTATGTGTAGCTATGATTTTATTCTTATTCTTACAGAGAAGAACAGCCATTATAAATGTTGCCTGCTCATCTGTCCTTTACGTTATTTTAATCTTCTGGAAATTATTTCTTAAGTGGTCTCTGTCGGTGGTGGTAGTGTTGTAAGCAGTAGAAAGAGAAAAAATAAGAAAGAAAAGAAAAAGATCAGGAAGAGATTAGTAGTCAAATCATTTCCCTATAAAGAAAATTCCAAATAGCTCCAAATAGCAAATTGCAGGCAGGCCAAGAAATTCAAAATAAAACTTCAGACTCAATAAAACTCACATAGTTCATACTGAATTCCCTTAATTGCCAATGAATAGAACACTCTCACATAGAAAACAGAAAGGTCATGCCAAAGTACAAGGACCCACTCTATTCTGCAAATCCATTGTGCTTTGCATCTCTGTCTCACGGTGGCTACTCTGCCATCTTCTGAACTTTACTCAATGTTACCACCTGCTGGTTATTCCCGTCTAATCAATAGAAGCAAATATTCACGTAGTCCGACCTTCAGCACACTGAGACATGACTAGAAGGGCATGTAAATTTAGAACAGAAATAAAATAGTGGCAATGACTTGTAAAATCACAGACTTGGATTTAATTTTTTTTTCTTCTCTCTTCGTTTAACTGGGGAAGGGAGTATTGAGAGAAAAAGCCTAAGTCAAAGAAATGGCTCTTTATCTTGGAAATTTTGTATTGTAGCCCTGAATAATATTCAGGACTTCAGTTTGCCATGATTTTTGATGATTTTTATGCATCAAGACTAAATGTAAACATGTTACCATACTAGCAGAGCTGCCACTGCTGCTTTTTTTTAAAGAGGGAAATAATGTTTTATCATCTCAGAGATGGCAAAGAACCACGAGGAAGACAGCAATGATTCTTTTTCCTCCTCTTCTTTCAAATCCCACTCTTAGAACAACTCTTTTTTGTAATGCCTAAAAAGAATGCTCTGGGAAATATCTAGCATGGTACCTCTTGACTTGTGCAATTCTGATATATACACACAACTGTTAACCACCTGAAGAAAAGTGTTTGCGATCTCTACAAAGGGAAAGAGATAGGAAAATAGAAAAGTTGAGAAAGCTTTGTTAGTAGAAAACAAAGTTTGCCTTTGATTCATGTTTCTTCAGCTCCTTGCCTTCTGTTTCCTATTACCCCAAAGCACACTGCTCTCCATGAGCACTGGCTTTCAGACAGAAACACAAACGAGTCTCTTGAACTTTAAGGTGAGTAGAAGTTGAATCGTTACTATTCTCAAATTATATTTGCATATTGTCTCATCTATAACTGTCCAATGACAGATTTGTCCTTTGCTAATGGATTTTTAGGCATTAGTAGACAAATGGAGGGAGGTATATAATGTGGGATGTTATGCAGCAAAATAAAATGGGCTTCAGAAATAGAACCAAAGGTAGTTCTATATTGATTTACCTTACCTCTAATAAAGCCTGTAAAATTGCTTTCTGCTTTGATTTAATTGCTCTGTATAATGTCCGTGAAGAATTTAAACATCAGTATTAAGCAAAAAATAATTAATTTTGGGGTGTGTAACTGCTGTTCAAAGAGGATATTTTTTTACAACTCTGAATAGTCTCATTACTTATGAACCACAAAATTTGGTTGATCACAGTGATCTTCATATAACCCCCTCCCTGGGGACAGACAACAAAAAAATAGGTGAAGGGAGACATCGGACAGTGTAAAACATGAAAATAATAAAAATAATAATTTATAAATCATCAAGGGTCCATGAGAAAGGTAGGGCAGGTGAGGGAGGGGAAAAAGTGAGGAGCTGATACCAAGGGTTCAAGTAGAAAGAAAATGTTTTGAGAATGATGATGGCAACAAATGTACAAATATGCTTGACATAATGGATGCATGTATGGATTGTGATAAGAGTTGTATAAGCCCCCAATAAAATGATTAAAATTTTTTGTTGATATTCTTATGGTAAGACAGGAATTAACAAACAAAACCTGACAAGAAAAAAATCAACCAAATAAGTAAAATGAGATTAGTTTAATTTTTTTTCCTAAAAATCTATACAAAGGAAAGAGACAAGGAATGAGAGCGTCAACGTTCCCTAGCCTGCAGGGCACTCTCGGGGACACTTTCACGTATGTGATTTTTAAGGAGCCAGAAGAGCACAGGTTTTATGTTTATTCAAGACGTCATCTCCCATGACCTCACTCTGTGAAGTGACTGAATCCGATGTGGAGCTCTTGGAAGCGTCAGAAGTTGGCTTTGCCTCTGATATCCATGCACCCTCCAGTGGAGAACACTAAGTGTTCTCAGCTGCTCTCAGCACCCATGAATATGTGGAAGCCTCTTCATTGTTTAGATTGAATCACGTTCTATTTGTCTTTGAAAAGTAATTTCTAAATGCAGTGCACTGAGAGGCAAGCTGGATTCTTGTCCACCGAATAGTTGTGATTCCATTGGTGAATGTGGTGTGGGTTACTGGGAAAGAGACAAGGAATGAGAATACTGGAGAGTATGTATCCTTTGTCTGCTTTGTGGAGCTTTTTATTCTCTGCAGATTTTAGTAACTCTGGACAGTGAATTGCTAAAAAGGAAACATATACACATTCCTAAGCAGTCTGAAATCCACAGCAGCAGCCTGGAGTCGTGCGACATGGAGGTAGCGTCATACTAAATGTGCTCACAGCATCCGCAAAGGGGTGCACGGCGCCATGTCATTTTCACACCACGAGGGGAACCTTAGTGTCTTTATGAGCATATTCAAATCTGCTTAAGTAGTAACAAAATTAGCAAAATACTACTCATAGTTTGACCTTATGATCACCACACAGAGCGGTCAATGATTTAGTTGTAGCTGAAGAAGATTGGCTTTTTGTGGTTAGTTGCCATTGAATTGGTTCCGAGTCACAGTGGTTTTTTGTAAAACAGAATGAAATCTTGCCCTATCCACCACCTGCCTCACGGCTGTTGCTATTTCTGAGCTAGATTGTTGTAGATACTGTATCAATTCATCTTGATACGGGTTCTCCTTTTTTTTTTTTTTTTTAATTGACCTTCTACTTTTACCAAGCATCGGTTTCCTCTCCAGGGACTGGGCTCTCTCTATAACACACGCAAAGGTTAAGTGAGATTTTGAGGATTTTTGCTTCTTAGCAGCTGAGATAGTTAATATTTATTGTGCCAACATGGTCAATGAACACATGTGGGATTAATTAAAGGGTGGGAAGATAAATGGCTCGGGGAGCCTTGCCTTTCTTGTCTCTTGCTCTTTTATCATCGACCAGTGTGCAGCTTGCCTTGCTTGTTCTGTGCCTCCACTTGCAAGCTACACTACCTGTGGGACACCTAACCTGTGGCCTGTGTCACTGTAACTTGAGGTTCCTTCAAGACCTGCTTTGCCACACTAGTGCTTAGATCTCTTGAGCTGGGGACTGTCGGACCCTGTCATCTGGCTGACTGTTGGTGACTTACCATGGTGTTTGCTGCCTGTGGCTGGATAGCCTGAACTACCCTACAGAGGGACTGCCAGTGTCTCACAGCTGTCTCATGGGAATGCGTTGCACTGAGCCATTTGTACAGCTTTATAGATTAATTAACTGTTTATTTCTTACGTTATCTATCTATCTATCTATCTATCTATCTATCTATCTATCTATCTATCTATCTATCTATCTATCTATCTATGATTATTAGTGTTCTGATTTTATTTCTCCAGAGAACCCTGTCTAACATAGGACCATTCTGGCTATACATAGATTAGTTTTTCAGTCTTCTGGCAGTCCATAGTATGCTCAATATTCTTCACCCACAATGCATCATTTTGTCTTTCTTATAACATATTGTTCTTTCTTTCTTACTCACACTCCTGCTTTCAGAAGCCTGAGGTGATAAAAATATTATGGCTTATGCCAGCCACACTTTAGTACTTGGAGTGACATGTATCTTTAACATATTAAAGAGCTCTTTTGAAGCTGGAATATGACATTTGATCTCTTTACTGCTGCTTCTAAGAGTATTAGTTGTGGATCCAACTCAGAGGAAATTCTCAGTGACTTCAGTATTTTCTGTTAAGCATGATGAGGCTCATTGGCCTATTGAGAAGACTTTGTTTTTTTGCATTATGCTGAGGTATTTATTATTGATACAATTGGCTTAGAAGTGTTTAAATTATATATTCAAGTAGATAGGCACTTCAAAGTTTCCCAAAGTTTCAGCCTTATTCAGCAGGAAGTATTTGTCTGATTTTTCTCATTGACTGCGAGGCTTATTCTAAATTGATTAATATCCAAACCTTTTTAAAACTTTCACTAGAGACTGTACTGAAAATAAACCTTTAATTAACACTACAAAGACGACAGCCTTGTCCATAATTCTTTAAGCACACCAGAAAAGCTTTTGCAAAACAATAAAAGGTCAAAGACAGAGAGTTCTTTTTTACAAGACTATTCCTTTTACCATGTTGCTCTCAGAATGTTTATATTAGAGTGCAGTATATCTGTTTATTCCACTCAGATATTAATTATTTTGACAAGCAATGGGGAAATGCCAGGAATATGTGAACTGATGAAAACAAAACGATGATGTTTCCAAGGATGCACCTGACAGCTCCTGGGGCATCCAGAGAAGTGAGAGCAGAATTACAAAGAAGGCTTCAAGCGTTTTACTAATAAACTCGGGAAATTTAAAGTCACAAAATTCATCAGATTTATGCTGAGCTTAGATCTTTCTGAATGCACAATAGCTTTCTTTTTGTAACACTTAAATCTTGTAAATATGATAGTACTTTAACTTTATATTGTGGTGTGTTAGACAGGGTTCTCTAGAGAAGCAAAATTAGGACACTAATACTTTAATATGTATTTATGTAGATAGATAACATAAGAAATAAAGATTTAATTAATTATAAAGCAGTATAAATGTCTCACTGCAATTCACTCCCGTGAGACACCAGCAGTCCTTCAAGTTTTTAGGGCCGCTGGGTAGTCCTCCACGGAGCAATTCAGGCTATCTGGCCACAGGCAGCCAACAGCTAGCAGGTCACCAATAGTCAGCCAGATGACAAGGTCCAACAGTCCCCAGCTCAAGAGATGTACCTTCCAGTAGTGTGGCAAAGCAAGACTTGAAGAAACCTCCAGTTACAGCGACACAGTCCATGGGTTAGGTGTCCCACAGGTAGTGTAGCTTGCAAGTGCAAGCACGGAACAAGCAAGGCAGCTGCACACTGGTCCCATGATCAAAGAGCTAGAGAGAGGCAAGACTTGCTGAGCCATTTATCTTTCTTCTCTTCAACTAATCCCGCATGTGTTCATTGGCTATGTTGGCATAGCAAACCTACCTATCATATGTGGCAAAATATATTATCTGAGTTTTTGTAGTAAAACTTAGTTTTATATGTCCTAATAACTATGCCCTGACCTCTAGTCCAAAATGTATTTGTCTGCATTACTAAATCTTGAGTTAGGAGGATAAGTTGCTATTCCATTAGCAGCAATTTTCCTTTATAACCCTGTTAATTTTTATAAGTGCTAAGTAATTTTAAAATTTACTTAGGCATTCTAGCCTCTCCTTTAAAAATGTGCACTAAGAAAACTAACTCTAAAATTTCTTACAGAAAATTAGATGCTAACAATTAGTTTTATTAATCACAATAAATTAATTGTTTACATTAAAAGGTGCAAGAGGCAGTGAAAAAACTGTGGCAGTCCCTAGGAGTCCTTTAATTTAGAGTATTCCGGTCATTTCACCTGTGTTTATTTGACCCAGAATTCCAGACCCCACATATATTCATGGCAGCGTGTTCAATCTTCTCTCCCAGTCCATAAGGCCTGTTGGGTACATCGCACTGTATGTGTCCTGGTGCTTAAATTACAAGATGTATCATCGCAGGACAAAACACACAGCATTCTATCCATTCTGTATTCTCAGGGGCAGGGTGTTTTTAGGTGCTAGGAATTATTCTCCTCGTGATGGCTTAGCTTGGAGGTCTGTGTCATTAGGGACACCCTACAAAGATGTGAAAATCGGACTGCCATCAAGTCCAATTCTGGCAGCACTACTGGATTTCTGGCTGTGCATCTTTATAGGATGAGAAAGTCTGATCTTTCTCCCCAGGGAGTGGCTGGTATGTTTGAACTGCTGACCTTGAAGGTAGTTGTCCAATGCTAACTGGTCTTTCCCCAAACAAGATAGATAGTATTAACGAGTAGCAGCAGTTCTACTTCGTAACTGAATCCTTCAATCGTGTTTCTTTATTCTCAACTATCACTCAAGGTAATTTTCCTATCTACCTATATTACTACATCAAGAACAAAGATGTACTATTCGTTTCTTATTTTCCTTTAAGATCTTTTGCTTAGGAAGACAGTGCTTAGCTAATGTGTGAAACAATCATATTTTGAATCTGTGTTACTTGTACCAGAAGGAAATGATTTTTAATTAACATTACCAAAATCTGAACCAAAATGCATTCAATGTGGTTTTATCTTCCTATAATGGGATATCACATTGTTATAGAAAATCATTAAAATGTACTTCTGCTAGATTCCACCAAGTTATTTTGACTTGTAGAAACCCTATGCAGAGCAGAAGGAAACGCTGCCGGCTCCCACTCGATCCTCACCATCACCGTGATGTTTGAGCCCATTGTTGCATCTACTGTGGCCATCCATCACCTTGGTGGTCTTCCTTTTTGGTGAAGACCCTCCATTGTATCAAGCATGATGTCCTCTTCCAGGACAAGTAACTCCTGGTAATATGTCTAAAGTATGTAAGTAAAACTGTGCCAACTTTTCTTCTGAGAAGCATTCTGATTGTACTTATTACAAGACATATTTATTTATTCTCCTGGCGGTCTACATTAGTTTCAATGTTCTTTGCTAACAGAAATCAAAGTAGCAATTATGCAGTCTTCCTTAGTCATTGGACAATTGTCACATGTATATGAGGGGATTGGAAATACCAGGTTTTGGGTCGGATGCACCTCGTTCCCCAGGGAGACACGTCCTTGCTCTTCAACACATGAGCAGCAGAGGAACCCGTGCAAGATGACATATGATTGCATGAATGCCGCTTTCATGCGGATTGACTGGATCCAAGAAACCGAAATCCTCGACAACGTTGATCTGGTTTTCATTTACCGTGGTGTTATTTATTGGTTCAGTTGTGAGGTTTGGAGTGTCTTTAAGCCATACTGAATTTGTTGGCATAGATGAGTGAGTGTTTCCAGCCCTTTATCAGGTTGTAGAAAAATTCAGTTGACATGTCACCATTTCCGGGAGCCTTGAATTTTGCTAATGACCTCATTGGAGTTTGGACTTCTTCCTTCAATATCATTGATTCTTGATTCTATGAGAGCTCTTGAAATAGTTGAATGTTTATCAATTATTTTTGGTACAGTGACTGTTTTGCTTTCAGTTTTTATCTTTCTTTTTTAAAATATCTTCATTTTATTTATTTTCCTTATTTTTTGGCACATAATTTACAGATCATGTATTTGAACAGTTCAATCGTGCAAGCATATCAAAGGGATTTTGCAATCACCACTGCATCTGTCTTAAAGCCTTCTCTCCTCCCACCCCCCATGGTTGCATAGCCCTTAACATGAATTGTACAGTCACGTACATGCCTAGTGCTCTCCCCCACGTCCCAACTTCCTTGTCTACTCCCAAAATACCCATTCCTCACCCTTGCATTCCCTATCACACTTTGTATCAGTTATTATCATTATACATCCACTCCTCCTGTGCTTCACAGCTGGGAAACCCCACAGCAAACAATGAACAACGGATCACACTAAGTTGGTAAGGATAAGATCCTATTGGTATAAAGATAAAATGACAAATAATGTTGTCAGTGGGAGAAGACCCCCCACCAACATTTAAAAAGTCAGGGAAGAAATTTCTGTCGTGGAACAACTCTGAGCTGCCTGTAGCCAGGACATATTCAGGTGGTGTCTCTATAGAGATTGACTGACTAAGTAATGGGTTTGATCCAGTATAATCAAGATGACACCATGGTCTCTGTCTGATAGTAGGGCTGTTTGGGACTTGTGCTTTTGTCTGTGGTGATGGAGCCTTCGTGTATCATTCAACATTTTGCCCAGAGAAGCATTCAATATTGTAACTTGAAGTCGGATATTTTTTTCCTTCATATCTTTTAGTTGGAGTGTGTGTTTTTGAATTCTAACTTTAGGTCTTCGCACATTTCATTATGACACTTTGGTTTCCCAAGCTTTCTTTGAAATTGTCTGGTCAGCTCATATATTTGCTCATTTCTTCCATTTGTGATAGGTACTCTATGTTCAAGAACCAGGTTAGAGTCTCATCCAACATCCAATTCTGATCTTTTCTTCCTGGTCTTTGAGTTTCTTTGTTTCTTTCTCCATTCACGATGCTCCTCATATCCTCCTATAGCTCATCAGGGCTCTGCCATTAGGGCTGAATGTACCAAATCCATTCTTGATACATTCTCAAAATGCAAGTGGGAGCTACTTGTGTTTTGGCTCTTGTGAACTTTAATTTTCTTCAACTGCAACTTGACATTGGAGCCATGGAACATCTGTTCCTCAGTTGGCCCAGCCTCCTTCTGGCTGCTAATATTGAGGTTCCCCAATCATCTCTTTCCTCAGATGTGGTCAGTTTTATTTTCGTGTGTCCCAGCTGGAGAAATCCACATGTACAGTCACCATTTTTGTTGTCAGGAAAGGCATGTGGTCTCTAGGTTTGTTTCTGTTGTCAAGGCCATATTTTCTAACTATTGTTCTTTTGTTTCAAACATTGCATTCTAGTTGCCAATAATTATTAATGCATCTTGATCACATGTTGTGTCAATTGTAGACAGAAGAAGTTGGTCGAGTTCTTCAAGTTCTTCATCACTAGCTTTAGAGGTTGATTCCCAAAGTTAAATAATAGTTGTATAAACTGGATTTCCTTGTATGCATATAGTTTTAATCCCTTTCTGGCAATATCGCACTTCAAGTTGGATCTTGCAATGGTCCTTATGATGATGAATGTCATCCCTCCTGAATGTAGCACAGTAAATCATATGACTGCCAATTCAAAATGTCCAGTATAGTCTATTTCAACTCACTGCTGTCATGGATATTGATCTTTATTCATTTCATTTCATCTTTGATGATTCTTAATTTTTCTAGATTTGTATTTTGCATAGTCAAAGTTGCAATTATTTGTAGGTGTTTGCAGCTGTTTCTTTTGACTTTGAGTCATGCCTGATCAGAAAAGGAAAGTCCCCAAAGATTTACTCAATCCATGTCTTTATGATTGACTCTACACTGAGAAAGCAATTCTACTTCCGTCGTAATTCCAGTGCCCTCTAACGTGAGGGTCCCACCATCCACCCCTACATCAGACAGTCAGTGTTTCCTTTCTTATCATAAACTTCCTTTGTCTGATCCCAGTGGACAGCCTGTTCCTTCTTCATAGTCTGCTCCTAGTCTGGATATAACACTGAAACCTCACCATCTTGGGTGGTGCTACTGTTTTGGAAACACCAGTGGTATAGACTCCAGCATCACTGGGATATGCAGTTGTGCAAGCCAGCTTAGGATGACAAACTGTCAGGGCCTTTCCATGAAAATTATTATCATACATTTTTCCTTTGTACAAATAACTTCTACAAAATGCTCTTTATGACTTTTAGATAAAGCAATCCAACATATAGTTTATTTTCATGTTTTGGATGATAATTATGGTTTACTAGAACTCTGATACCATCACTTTTAAGGATAAGACTGTATTGTACCCCAACAGACTGGACTGGAAAACGCTCCTAAGGGCTAGCAAACAATCCCTGAACTAACTACAAGCTTTTCTCTTCTGGAAAAAAAAAAGACTGTATTGTGATTAGTACTAGTAAAATAGTTTATCCATAAAATTAAACATTGAAAAGATGGCTCAAAAAGGAACTATTATATCATAAATAAAAATGTGACCTTGCATATATGTCCTTTGGAAGTATGCTGTAAAAACATTCCTTGATGTGTACTTTTTTCAGTAAGAATACATATCCATCAGCCTTCTTTGTGTTCTGTGTGAAAAGGAGAGAGAGATGGGTTTTTAGCACCCAAACAAGTGTAACTTCAGGAATTGCAACAGTCAGGAATCAGACAAAATTAAAAGAATAAGGTTAAACCACAAAACCAAACCTGCAGCAGCCATATAGGACAGGAGAGAACAATCCCTTTGGGTTCCTGAGTCTTTAAACTTTTAATAGAGTAGAAAGCCTCATATTTATTCCATAGAATTCCTGGTGATTCAAACCATTGATCTTGTGGTTAGCAACTTAATATGTAGTCCATGTCACCACCAGAGCTAAGTGAGCAATAAGGAAGTTAGGTTAGGACACAGAAGTCTCAATAAAATGGACAACTAACAGCTGGTCAAGGGAAGTAAGAGATAATGAGTCACAAATTGTGACAGGAAGTAGGTGATATTTCATAAATAAAACACTAGAGTTTAATATCTAGTAATACCAAAGGATGGTTTCTCTATTTCCAAAGAGAGTCCATTTTTTCCCTGAAATCTATTTTTCTGCAGGATTGTAATAATTAATAAAATTTGAATCCCGGTGTACATGGCTAAGGTATGCCATCTTGTTTTTCTCAGTTGATGTTTCACTTGTGAGAATTTTTTAAAGAGAAGAACCCTAATCAATTTGTTTAGTTATGGTTGTGCTCTTTATTCACGTGTTAAGAACAAACGTGTCGTGATTTATGGAAGCCGAAATTCCAAAGATTCTCTCTGGTACAGGAGGCAAATGTAGAGGCTTATCGCGGCACTAAAAAACCAAATCCACTGCCATTGAGTCAAATTTCACTCATATGGACCCTCTGTCAGATTTCTGTTGTCTTCACAGGAGCAAGTGCCCTCATCCTTCACTCAGAACAGCGACTGGGTTTGGATGGGCAACCTCGCAGTAGCAGGTAGCACTTACCTGACAGAGCTAATGGGCTCCTTTGTGGTTCCAACAGAGAACAGTGAATTCTCGTGATTACATCTTACCAGTGGACAAGATGGGGGAGGCGTTCCTGGCGGAGGGAAGATCGGGTGTAACACCTTTGTCAGAGGTGCTAAATTTGAAGTGTGAAGCCAGTAGAGAAATTTATCATGAGATAATGATGTGTGTGACAGCACAAAAGTTAGATCTTATTGTTTAGTGGATTAAAAAATACCATGGATGAGTCTTAAACATGGACTACATCTAAAATTTAGTGAAATCTGGTGAAAGTGTAAATTTTTATTGAAGATAAGTGAGATAGGACCTGTTGTGAGGTAAATACAATACCACCGAAACGGCCAGGGTGAAGGTTTAAATCAGAACAGTGACTTTGAGGAAGGCTAGAAGGATCATCAAATAGGGCTTGAGGACCAATGAAATTAAATCTGAAAAACAAAGGGGAAATCAGGATGACTTCCAGGTTCCTTGCCTAGGAGACTGTGAAACTGGTGCCATGATCTAATTACAACTAGATAACAGGTATATTTTAGGAAAAAAGGTTGAGTTCAGTTTGGACATGCCGAGTTTGAGAGCCTTGGAGAGCGTTCATGTCTTATACCCATTTTATAAAGTGGGGATGTGAGCCTCGAGCACAGGCTAGGGGAGATGCAGACTTGGGAGTCATCAATAGATTGATGCTTGCAAAAATGTATTGCTATTCTTCAGAGGAGCTTAGTGAAATGAAAAGAGTAATGAGGACAGGGACTTTGTTTCTCTTTCCCTTCATCATATTTCCAGGTTGCGATTCAGCAGCATACTCACTGAGCTTTCAATGTCTCTTTGAGGGACGCACAATGAGAGAAGGCAGCCCAAAGGAGGACACGTCAGGGACTCCTGCGTAGGAAAGAGATGTGAGAAAGGAGTTGTCAGCCATGTTTGACAGCAGTGGTAGGTGACAGTGCGGAGAAGTCGTGTGCGGCAGGAATTGTAAAACTGTAATATATACTGTTCTTTCATGCACAAATCCCAATATGTGCAATTTCTTTTTATCTACATTTAATGAAAGTGTTGGTAGTATATGAATATCTTTGTAGATGGATTTCTTTATATTGAACCTCAAATTTTCTTTATAATTCTCCAAAGTGCATATTTACCAGTACTAACAAATGTATAATAAATTAGGTTTTCCAAGAAACAAAATGATGTTTGGGTGACTTTAGATTAAATTATATAATCAATAATAAGATATGTGGATGCAAATACAATCTGGAGCCTCAAGAGTAAACACAACAGTGTTTCATTTCTTAACATGTTATAACTTTATGAAATCCCATATTTCACAGAATGGCTATTAAGTCTTTTTAAGATGAAGAACAAAGCTGAAACAAACCAACAAACCTTTAAAATGCTAGTTCTGAACAAATTCATCTAAGGTTTTATAAGTGAAATAAAGAAATGAAAATTGTGGAGCAGTTGTTCATTTATTCATTCATTCAATAAATATTGATGGACCATCTCAAAATTCACTGCTATCCAGATAATTTTCACTCATAGTGATTCTATAGGAGAGGGTAGAACTGTCCCTGTGGATTTCCGACACTGCAATTGTATAAGGGAGTAGAAAGCCACATCTTTCTCTTGCCAAGTGACAGCTAATTTTGAACTACTGACCTTGTGGTTAATAGCTCAATGTAAACCTACTATACTACAGGCTCCAGTGACTGAGCACCTACTATGTGCCAAACAGTGTTATAGGTCATTAGGATACAACAGTAAACAAAGTGAGCATACGATTTGCTCTTTTGGATCTTACAGTCATAGATACTATGATATTAAATATGTAAATAATGACAAATTCATTAATTACAATAGAAATACATACTCTGGAGGCTAAGCAAAGAGACCATGAGGGGATTAAATAGGGTAAGTGGGTAGGAGTGAAATTTCTTAATATGACTCTGTTTCCCAAGTGTCTATAACTCCCACTGAATGATTGGTTGGGACTATTCAAAAAGGGCGTGTGCAACACTAATAGAGGGGAGGGTCAGTTTTCATTGACACTCAGCTGCCTGTAAAGATGAGGGATATATGAAGCAGCAGAGAAGACAGGCATTCATAAGATTTTTGAAGGGCAAGTCCAAGATCTCTATCAGAAATGGATGAGGCCACTGAGACTAAGAAACCATGCCAAGACAAGAGGGTACTTTCTCCTTATCTGATCTGAGACTATGGAATTTGGGTGCAGAGTGACAAGTGGGTTATCTTCCAAGCCCATTGAGAAAAGCCAAGGGACTAGGTGACAGAGAGGGCAAGGACCAGAGAGAGACTTGGCTGCTGGCTGAGACCAATGGCTGTATCCTTACTGTTTGCCAATCCTGACTTGTGGTAACTTATTAACTTCCCAAATCCACCTTAGTAACGGGGGCATTATTTGTCAGTTCTCTGTGGCCAGTGCACCCAGCATAGATATAGAGTGGGAGAAACTTTTGACGTCCAAATGGATAAAGATGGACCACAGAGGCTTGTCTGAGCCCTGCCTGGTGGCAATAGGAAAGCCAGAGAGGATCAGATAATGCCCTCCAATGTTGTTTATAGTATTAAGGATATTTTATGTAAAATATGTTATATGCCTTCATAACACTACATCGTGTGTGTACAGCACACCCACTCATATTTCAATAGTCTTTCGGAAGTGATATTTGAAAATAGAGGGAAGTAACAAAAGAAAACCTCACTGCCATTGAGTTAATTCTTTTTGTTTTTAACAGCATCTACTTTCTTTTAAAATTCATTTTATTGGGAGCTCATACAACTCTTATGATAATCCATTCATACGTGAATTGTGTCAAGCACATGTGTACATTCATTGCCCTTATTCTCAAAGCCTTTACTCTCCACCCGAGTCCCTAGCACCAGCTCCTCGTTTTCCCCCTCCTTCCCCGAACCCCCACCATGAACCCTTGATAATTTATAAATTATTATTTTGTCATATTTTACACTGTCTGATGTCTCACGTCTCACCTCACCCATTTTTCTGTTGTCCATCCCCCAGGGAGGAGGTTATATGTAGATCTTTTTATTCGGATTCCCCTTTCTGCCCCACCTTCCCTCCATCCTCCAGGTATCGACACTCTCAGCACTGGCCCTGATGGGATCATCTGTCCTGGATTCCCTGTTTCCAGTTCCTCTCTGTGCCAGTGTCCAGCCTCTGATCTAGCCAGATTTGTAAGGTAGAATTGGGATCATGAGGGTGGTGAGGCAGGGGAGGGAGCATTTTGGAACTAGAGGAAAGTTGTATGTTTCATCCACTTAGTGATCCTATAGAACAGACTAGAAGTACCCAACATTTTTTCAAAATTTAGCTCTTTCTAGAAGTAGAAGGCCTCGTCTTTCTTCTGTGGAGTGGCCGATGGTTTCAGACAGCAACTCACTATTGCTCCACATGTCTCAGAGATGGTGATTATTCCAAGAATTAAAGAGGATTAGGATTTACATTAATAAGCTGGGAGCAGAAAACTGGGGAAATCTTTCTGAAGCTGGATTATATAAAGAAGAATGTGGCATGCGGGTGGGAAGAAGGCTTATTAACAGCCTGTGATATGCAAAGGACACAACGTTGCTTGCTGCAAGTCAGCTGAACTTGATGCACTTGCTGATGAAGATCAAGGGTTGCAGCCTTCCGTGTAGGTTACAACTCAATGTAGAGATGACCAAAGTCTTCACAACTGGACCGATAGGTAACATCATGATAAATGGAGAAAAGGTTGAAGTTGTCAAGGATTTTGTCTTACTTGGATCCACAATCAGCATTAAGGGAAGGAGTGGTCCAGAAATCAAAAGATATATTGCATTAGGCATATGTGCTGCAGAAGAGCTCATTAAAGTACTGAGAAGGAAGGATGTAACCGTGAGCACTATGGTGCACCTAACTCAAGCCATGGTATTGTTTGTTACCTCATATGCAAGTGCAAGTTAGACATTGAATAAGATCAAAGAAGAGTTGCTGCACTTGGATTGTGGTGCTGATGAAGAATATTGAAGATTCCATGGACTATTAAAAGGATAAACTCATTTATCTTGGAAGAAGTAAGGCCAGAGTGCATCTTAGAGGCAAGGATGGCAAGACTTCTCACAGACGTTGGGCATATTGGCAGGAGAGACCAGTCCCTGGGGAAGGACAGCATGCTTAGTTAAGTGGAGGGACATCAAAGAAGAGGGAGGCCCTCACAGAGATGGACTGACACCGTGGCTGCAACAGTAAGCCCAGGCATCGGGACAGTCATGAGGATGGTGCAGGGTTGGACAGTGTTTCTTTCTGTTGTGCGTAAGGTTGCAATGGGCCAGAACTGACTAGATGGCACCTGCCAACAAGGAATGTTGTCCATGGAGGGACTAGAGAGTTGGTAAGGGGAGCTTAGGGCCTATGCTAGTTTGTTCTTCAATCATTTAAGCCAGTGGTTCTCAACCTTCCTAATGCCGCAACCCTTTAATACAGTTCCTCATGTGGTGGTGACTCCCAACCATAAAATTATTTTTGTTGCTACTTCATGACTTTAATTTTGCTACTGTTATGAATCGGGTCACCCCCATCAAAGGGTGGTTTGACCCCCAATGGGGTCATGATCCACAGGTTGAGAACCGCTGTTTTATGGGAAGCCAGATGGTTATAAATAAATGAGTACCATTAAACCTCCAAAGTACATTGCCATGGGGCCAATTGTGACTTATTGCGACCCAGTAGGAGAGTGCGGGACTGCCCCAGGAATTTCCAGGCACACTTACGGGCAGACCTTATGGAGTAGACCTTACATGTCTAAGACTTTAAGTCTTGGCAGGACTGCATAGCCCCATCCCTCTCTAATGGTGTACTCTCACTTTATTCTTGTTGGACCCATTGTTGCAGCCTACCACTGCATCTTGTCGAAGGCCTCTTGTCAGTGCATCTTGTCGAAGGCCTAACGCTGTTCCACTGCCCCTCACTTTACCAAGCGTGAGGTCCTTCTCCAAGGACTGGCCTTTCTTGACAACACGTTCAAAGTATACGAGACAAAGTCTCTCCAGCCTTGCCTGCAAGGAACTCTCTGGTTTTACTTCTTCCGGGATAGATTTGTTTGCCCCATAGACAGCCCATGGTAATTTCTATAGTCTCCTCTCACACCATCAGTTTTCCTTATTCAGTGTTCAACCCATATGGGGTAAGGAGATTGGAAATGCTATGGCTTGGGTCAGGTGCACCTTAGTCCTCAAAGTAACATTCTATGCTTTAATTTTTAAATCATTTTTTGGGGGGCACATACAACTCTTATCACAATCCATACACCCATCCATTGTGTCAAGCACATTTGTACATTTGTTGCCATCATCATTCTAAAAACATTTGCTTTCTACTTGAGCCCTTGGTATCAGCTCCTCATTCTATGTTTTCAATGTTATTTTTTCCTCTTGGTCCTTAATTAAAATTTACTAGCTGGCCATAGTTACCAGGTTCCCCCCCCCCTTAATAGTAAATCATTGAGGGAAAATAGATTTTCAAGAATAAACCCCAAAGGGAAATATTTTCTGAGTACCCTGAGTCAGCCTTTTAGAAGGGAAACCTGGTCTAATCACAAGGATGACCACAAATGGATGCTGTCCTTCAGAGACAGCCAGACACCCAGACAGCCAGACACACCAGCCAGACTGTGATTTTTTTTTAAAGCAAAAGTGGCATCTGGTGAAGCCTAACTCAAGGCAAACCTTTTTGTGTCTGGGGAGAACTGTGCTCGGTCCAGTGGCTTCGTTTTCTAGTGTAAATCTACAAACTTTTCTTCTGAGTTACCACTCGGGGATTCAAACTTCCAACCTTCAGTGAGCAGTCCAGGTAACTGTCCAAATAACCTTTTGTACCCTGATTGGACAGAGCTCATTCTAGGAGATCCATCATGTTATTGTACTGCCTTGAGAAATTTGCATTTGGTTTGAGGTTAATTATGATTATCTGGAAGTCGTCCAAGCAACCACATCACATAAAAAAACCTCCCAAACACTCTGAATAACCTATCAGAGAAAATAAGTCGAATCAGTCTCCTAAGGTAAATTTCCAGCATTTTATATTCTGTAATTAATTCTTGGTTGCTTCCAAACAGTATTGATGAAGCATTTCATAGCAATTTATAGTTTTGAAGCATTGAAAATTATTTTTATTTTTTATTCTATAGTACAAGTATATATGACACATTAAAACCCAAGGTTTCTTTTCCAGGTGAAAGTGGGAGAATTAGTTAATGTATTCAATAGAAGTGGTGTTTGAGACTGAATGAAAATGCTAAGACTCCCTGTTAACTTTCTTAGCTTTCAAATGAGCCCCGGGAGAGATGGCAGACACCACAATCACTGAATTCTTGTTCTCAAAAATAAAAAACAAAACCATTTAGACTTTATGGCTCAACACCTGTTAAACCAAGAAGAGCTTTTCTCGACAAGTAAAGCAACAAAAAACACCACCCAACAGTGTTAATTTTTATATTGTTTCAAAACACAGCCCTCCACTTTGAGGAAAATACTCATGCCTGTTGGAAATTAATCAGAATCTGATGATTGCAGCTCTAATACTCATCTTACAAACATTTTCAAGAAAAATACTCCTTTCACTCTTCAATGGACTTTTGATGTTGTGAACTCTTGATGTGTTTGCTTCATTTACTAGTGTGTTCAAACATTGATACAGCAAGAAACTCCTAAGGGTGACCTTGATATTGAGTCAATTTGAATTCAAGCTAGTGGGAATTTCAAAATGTTTATCCATTTCCAACCACATGAAGTATTTTTTATACTTTCTTGCAAAAATAATTTAAAGAAACATGAGTTCCTCTTAGAGAGAGATGAGAGAAGGTGTGTTCATAGAGAGATGCTTAAAGGAATGCCCATTAGTGATAGATACACTAAAGGGAAATACTTTTAGCAATAAAATTTAAAATGTAGGTCCCAAATACCTGTAGTATAGCTCTTCAAACAACTTTACTATTTAAAAAGGAGAAGCTGTTTTTGTTAGTTGCCATCAAGTAGTAATTATTGTTGGGTGCTGTTGATTCTGACCAAGGTTGCCCCATGAGACAGCAGGGTTGTCTTACCTGTAATCGTGATGCAAGCTGAGTGCTGGGCCTTTCCCCTGCGGGGCTGCAGGGTGGGTTCAATGACCGGCCTGAAGATGAGCAGCCAAACGGAAATGTTATGCCACCACAGACCTCCTCATCAGTCTATCCACTCCTCACTTACTGACATAGTTACAGGCCAAAGACTGGGGTATTATGGGAAAATCTGCATTACGGGATCAGATTGCAGATGCAAATCTGCAGTCACATCAGATTTCAAAATGGAGGATAGCCGCAGCATCACATAACTGCCAAATAATAGCATTACATTACTGCTAGAATTACATTCCTGATGGAATATGGCAAAATCCTGTAGTACTAATTTTTTGCGCTGCCTAGGGTCATAGAAATTGACACAAGATCAAATGAACAAACAAGAAAAAACCCCAAACAAAGGGAATAATCATTAATTACCTCTTCAAATGATTTGTGTCCCACAAGAAAGCCAAATGATTTATTACTCCTTAATTTTAAAAGTTTCTTCCTCCAGTTATTGGTTTACATATATATTATTACTGTCTTATGCCTTGAGTTAACCCTTGCATTCACCAGTACTTTGATTTGTGATATAAATTTGATGTATGCTAATGTGTACAGAGGGGAGCAGGTGGCAGTATTTACAGGCTGCTGTGGATTTGATTGTGTCCCCCCAGAGAATACTGGGATATTAAGTGCTACCTGTGAGCATAATCCCATTTGGGAATACAGTTTTTGCTGCTATGTTAAGATCATATCCCTGAGGGATGTGTCTTAATTCAATTGCTTTTCAACTATAAAAAAATAGATTAAGGACACAGAAACATTATAGGACTGAGCACATAGGATTGTCCTGTTCAGTTTCTCAGCCTTCATATCTTCCACATCTTTCTTTGGTGGTGTGCCTGGTGGGTTTGAAGCACTGACGCTTTGCTTAGCAGCCAGGAGCTTGAACCGTGCCACAACAAGACCACAAGAGGAGAGGACACAAAGTCCGCAGCATCCCAGAGTTGCCACAGTTCCTTAGGGTCTTGCTTGCTCAGGGGTCTTTTTATCCAGAATCACTCTTTTATGAATCATTTCTTCTTTAGCTTTCTTATCCCAACATTCCTTTCCTAATTAGTTCCCACTTTTCTGGAGATAAACACAAAGAAAGCAAGGAGAGAAAGGGAATTTGGTAGAGTCAAGTAATATTCGCTTCCCAGGTGGACCGTCATGAGAAGGGAATGACACGAGTTTTGAAGAAGCAGGTGCAGGAGGCTCCGCTGCACAAAGAAGGGAACCTGCTTTATGGGGAAGGGAAGTATAGAGAGAGGTGAGAAGGTACCATCGATTTCTACTATAGCCCCAGGGACTGGCCCCAAGTCTGTTCACCCCAATACCTAGCCTAGAACCCCAGGGTCTGAACAAGAAAATATTCATTGTCGCATCCAGACTAAGAGCTAAAACAGTCAAGCTGCTCCCTTCTTTAGATGGAGCCTGTGAACTAGGAAGGATAAAGAAATACAGGCTCTCTGAGATGTCACAGGAATGCTACGGCCTTGTGGCATAGTCCATCTACAGGACTATGACCAGGCTCAACATTCCCTCTGACTGTGGTCAGCTGGCAGCTGAAAGATGCCAATGTCCGGTGGGACCTCCAGATGACACAGAGGGAACTCAGAAGCTACCTCTGGAAAACAGCATTACCAGGGCCAGTTTGGTTAACAGAGAAGGTGCTCCTTCACTTGAACTTGGGTGGAGCATCAAGGAAAAGCCTGAGCCTCAAGTAGACATGCTAACCCCATATCTCGAGCTCACATGAATAGCTCTTTTTTCCAGTTCAGCACAACTCTTTACTCTTGACACCTGGATGTCCTTTTTATCACTCCATCTGCAGCTTTGTGTAGCTCCCCATACATGTTCTTCTTTTGTCTTTTGTTTTTACCTTGGGAACTATTTTTATTAGAACGACGACAGAAAACATTCACCTGTCAGCGAATTAGCCATATTGGCTGTGTAGGTATTCCTGATAGATGTTGTTAGATCTATTCACACACAGAGGAGAAAAGGTAGCAGAGAATGTAACAGTAAAGTTATATGGACTCTGATTTCTTGCTTTGTGTCCTCAGATGCCCAAAGCCAAAGTTTTATGAACCACGAACAGCAAACTGTATTTTTTTGAAGCTAGAAACTTAGAAATTGGGTCTACATGTATTTAAATAAAATCAGTGAATATAATTTAACCACCTGTGTTTAAATTAATTTAGTCTTTTCCTTCATTTCCATACACATGGAGATTTCTTCCTGTACTACAAAGTATCTCTTTCCTAGTTTTTTCTAATCTTTGCCATGCTCTTTCTTAGATCATAAATATGCTCTACTTGTTTTGCCATTAAGCAGTCTATCTTACAACTTAAGAAACAAAACAAAAGCAGATTGAGTATAGAATCTGGGATCCCAAAATGCTGAGCGCTCTAGAAACTCAGAGAAAACACTTGTGAGCTTGGAAGAGCTGACGACCCACCCGAAGGGGTGATTCAATAGAGTCTTCAAGACTAAATAGGCCATTACATGCAGGAGAATGAGAGGGGATTCCCTGAGAGTGTGATGGTGAGTAAAAAGTAACGACATTTTAAAAGTGAAGATTTGTACAGCAGCAAGCCTCGAGGCTTCTGGGTTGAACAGTTTGGGTGATAAAACTAACTCCTACACAGATTGCAAGAAGAGAGGCAGGGTTGTTGAGAGACACCGGGGCCACGCTTTCAGACTCACAAACTCCTCCTAATTCGTTGAGGACAATTTAAATTTATAGTCCTCTAGATCTCTGAACATGTCTGGAATGCGCTACTCACTTTATCCCACTTCCCAGTCCATATCCACAAAACGTCAGACTCAGACCACACTTTATCTTCAGAATGTTTTACAGGGAACAGAAAATGTTGGTGTTTAAACACCTTCCTCTTATTTTAGTAAGGAATTCCTGACAGAATCCCAGTCTTGGGAACCCAGCAGAGGTTTGCTGTGAGTTGGGATGGAGTCAATGGCAATGATCTTTAAAATTTTTAAAATGTTTTTGGCTTTTGTAAGATTTATCACTTATTATTTTAAGGCTTTTTTCTTAAGGTTAGCCAGGGAAGTGACCAGACTCATTCCTTTACGTTTAAACTCTCTACTATTATAGAATAAGCATATGCATATTACTATTTTGTGTTTTCAGTCCCCTTATGCCTTTTTGAACTTAATGTTAATAGTTATAACATTGTTTAATTTCAGTTATATTTTATATCAGTAGAAAAATCTGCACACATCTTAAGCATCAGATAGCAGCATGGGCATTCATCTTAGGCAGATTCATAAATTCTTAGATGTGCTATCTGAGAAATACCAAAATCGGTTGTGTGAATAGACCAAAAATTAATTTCTCACAGGTTAGCCAGCTAGTCGTCTGAATTCCGAGAGCTAGCTGTAGGGGGGTCTATCTGTGCAATCTGGCGGTAATTCCTTATCTCAGCTGCTTTGGTGCTCTCAGTGTTAAAATACCAGATGCTTTACCAGTAGTCACGTATCTACATTTTTCGGTGCACACATAAAGTGTTCACATTCAAAATGATGAATCTCGATTTTCGTGACTTTGGAAATGCTGTTAGGAGAGCCTGGTTCCTGGGGCAGGACATCATGCAGACAACTCTCAATGAGATGAATGGAAAAATATCTGCAACAGCAGGCCCAACACGACAATAATTCTGAGGATGATGCAGGACGAGGTGGGGTTTGTTCCCTTCTGCTGTCAACAGGGTCACCGGGAGCCAGAGTAACAACAGTCTTGAGTTAATCAATTTACAATCAGATGCAAAATTGCCAGTTGCAATATTATTGATTGCCCAGAAAGAAGGGCAACTTTAAAATGAAAATTGAAATATCCTTGAATAGGACAGGAACCTTTGTGCTTTCACTGGAGGATGGGGTACGATCATAGGCGGGGAGGTTTTGAATGCTGTATGCCTCCTTTGTTCGGATTGGATGAGAATATTTAGGCAAAGCAAACATAATGCACAAACTTGACTTCAACAGGACCAATATCAAATACAGATTTAGTGGAGAACAGATACAAAGGGATCTGTTTTCCATGCTCTAAAACATTTTTAAAAATCCATAATGAAGTCATTTTGAGTAACATAAAATGTCAGTGTGCAATACAACCCTTAGTATTTATGGATGGACGTTGAAGAAGACAAATGGTCAACAATTTCCATGAGCTCTACAGGATCCTAGACCTCGCGGGACAAAAGGGAGCAGCCGTGAATAGTTTCAAAAGAGATCAAATGAAATAATTGATTGCTAAATCGGTTGCATAGGAGTCAGAAATGTCGCCTTGCATCTTGCTAGTGAGATGATGAAGGGTTTTGACTGCTAGCCAAAAAGCTGGAGCTTTGAATTCACCTTTGGCTTTGTGGGCAAAAAGAGCTAGCTCATCCCTTAGTGATCACAACCTGGAAAACCCGATGCAGCAGTCATTCCTTGTCCAGTAGAGTCACATTGAGTCGACATCTACTCGATGATACACTGCAATGGCAACATTGAACTTGGCTAGTGATTCAAAGGATGCAAGTATTCACGAGGCACAGATCGGACAAGGAGGCAGCTTGAGATAGCTAATTGTGTGAGATAGCCTATGTTATTTTCCCTCCCAAGTCCTATGTACACATGGGTTAGCCAAACAGTGCATGATTTCTCATTGGTGTGTATGGCTAAATCATGTGCACAAAGGGAAACAGTTTCAGTTATGATACATCTCTACTTGACACAGAGTTACATAGCTCATAGATCCTTTTTCTACAAGCATGAACTCCAAGTTTCATGATGATCTTTTGTTTGGTTGTTTTGACCATTGGCAGTACCAGACAGGGCAAGTAAATCCTGCAAGAACCATTTTACTCATGTAGTTATATATGTGACATTTCATGAATGTATTTGCCTGGGAAGGCTATCATTAGTGTGTTTGCCAGTTTACTTCTTCTTGCTGAGGCTATTTCTCCACACTCTCACAAAAAAAGAGATTGAAATAGAGGCCTGCTGTGAATCATTTCATCCCTATATTCTATTTTTCCCTTTGTATTTCCCTCACTCCATATGGATATGGGCGCTTATGGCATGATGCTCCAAGTCAGGGAACATGTGGCTGATGGTTCTTTATTATAATAATGAAGAGTATAGATGTGGAATCTATGTGATAGCAGCTCAGTTTTGGGGTCCCACTTGACAATGCAGACTATGAAATGCTTAAAGATTCTTCTGGCCTATCAGTATTTTTAAATTATGTTATGCAGAAACACAAGGAGGACGTTTCAGTGAATAGGGAAGGCATAAGAAACAGTACTTGATTTAAAACATAAATTTCATTGGAGGCTATAAAAAGTATATATGTATAGATACCATAAAGACTCAGACAATATTTACAGGATTCCTAAGAAGTAAAATCAGAGAAAAATAGCAGAGATAGAAGGAATGCAAAGTAAAAACAAAATGCAAATTAGTAATGGATTTTCTGTATCTTTCAATATTTTTTTGTATGTGAACTTTGCATATTTCAGCCAGAATTAATTTTTTCTCTCCTTTTAATTTATTATTTATTTATTTTTAATCATTTTATTGGGGCTCGTACAATTCTAATCACAATCCATACATATATCCATGTGTCCAGAACATATGTACATTTGTTGCCATCATCATTCTCAAAACATTTGCCTTCTACTTGAGACCTTAATATCTGCTGCTCATTTTCCCCCTCCCTCCCGAATCCCCCCTACCTCATGAACCCTTCATCATTCATAAATTATTATTTTGTCATATATTACACTGTCCGGCGTTTTCCCTTGCCTTCTTCTCTGCTGTCCATCCCCCAGGGAGGAGGCTATACGTAGATTCCTGTAATCAGTTCTCCCTTTCTACCCCACATTCTCTCCACCCTCTAGGCATTGCCATTCTCATCACTGGTCCTGAAAGAGTCATCTGTCCTGGATTCCCTTTGTTTCCAGTTGCTATCTGTACCAATGTACATCCTCTGGTCTAGCCAGATTTGTAAGGTAGAATTGGGATAAAGATAATGGGAGGAGGAAGCCTTTAAGAACTAGAGGAAAGTTATATGTTTCATCGTTGCTATCCTGAACCCTGACTGGCTCATCTTCTCCCCACAACCCTTCAGTAAGGGGGTGTCTGGTTGGCTACAGATGGGCTTTGAGTCTCCACTCTTTATCACCCACATTTACAATATGATTTTTTGTTCCTTGATGCTTGATACTTGATCCCTTGACAGCTTGTGGTTACACAGGTTGATGTGTTTCTTCCATGTGGACTTTGTTGTTTCTGAACTAGATGGCCACTTGTTTACCTTCAAGCCTTTAAGACTCCAGCCATTCTATCTTTTGATAGCTGGGTACCATCAGCTTTTTTCACCACATTTGCTTATACACATGCTTGTCTTCATTGATCGTATCAGGGAGGTGGGCACCCATTGATATGATTTTTAGTTCTTTGATGTCTGATAACTGGTCCCTCCTGCACCTTGTGGTCAGACAGGCTGGTATGATTCTTCCATGTGGGCTTTGATGCTTCTCAGCTAGATGGCCACTTGTTTATCTTCAAGCTTTTAAGTCTAACTTTCTGTTTGAAGTGAAAGCACAGTAGAGTTAGTTACATAATCTGGTGTCACTTGGAACTTGAGAAGATTAAGAGTGAAGGGGTGGAGGCTAGTCTATCAATAGGGTCATAGTCAATGAAGTCTCTGTGTGAACATGGCCTTCTCCTGAGAATTCTGGGAACGCCTGTATTTTCCTCCTTGGAGGCAGGAGACACCTGTCTGATAAGACTCACCCCCTTGGAGACACTCTACTGACTATGTCCTGGGAGCTGGAGAAGCCACATGAACCTACCCTGATGCAACCAACCCTTCTGGCCTGGAGAAGTCATGTAGAGACCACTGCCAGGGCTGAGATGCTTTGGATCCACAGAACTTCCAACCCACTGGCCTTTGATCTTCCTGAATTTGGCATCATCACAGGTATTTTGTGAGTCTGAAGAGGACTTTATAGATTGATATTGGACATATCAGCTAATATTGGATTTATGGACTTGATCTGGACTGGGCTGGGATGCTTTCTTAATGTACAATTACCCTTTATATAAAACTCTTGGATACATATTAGTTTCTATAGATTTGTTTCTCTAGTCTACCTGGACTAGCACAACAGAATTTGTGATTTATTAACTGAGAGACACAATAGCAATTGGGCAGAGTACTACAGGGTTTCCAATTGCAAGAAAAGAGTGAAGATTTATCAGGTGGGATAAACAGATGACTACTTGCTCACAGGCATGAAAGGGCATATGACAAATTTAGTTACAAGGGGTTCCTAAATTGCATTCTTAACATTAATATTTCTGTTTTTAACCTCCTGGAACATGTTAACCAATGTATCATTCCTGGACCAAGTCATACACACACTCTTGACAAATATCTTTTAATAAACAATTTCTTGCATAAGTTAAACTCTTGACTTTCT
The DNA here is from genome assembly GCF_050624435.1 of Tenrec ecaudatus. Lineage (NCBI taxonomy): Eukaryota > Metazoa > Chordata > Mammalia > Afrosoricida > Tenrecidae > Tenrec > Tenrec ecaudatus. Next base: position 50,386,810 of record NC_134536.1, read on the forward strand.
GGGTTCCAGGCAATTAAGCTCATACAGAAGATGAATTAACGTTTTTGAGGAGTAGAGGCAGAGATTTTAGCCAAGCAGAAGTTTGTTCAACATGGAGTTTTAGTCATGCCAAGGACCTCAGTGGTGTGCGTACCACACACTTCTTGGCTAGCTATGTTAGAATTGATTAACCTAAGGCCAGAAAGGTTATCTAATACAAGATAAGAGAACATAAAAAGCTTGCCGATATTCCCTTAAAAAGGAAAAACAAATACTATATAGTTTAATCATTTCTGAGAACAGATACCATCTGTTAGCCTTCATGTATCAAAAAGGAATAACACACACACAAAATCTGCATTTGAAATGAGAACCTTTTAAAAAGTTCTCGTGATCACTTGGTTTCTGATAAACAGCAGATTTCTTTTTATCTTTTGTCAAAAAGTAGTTGTCAATGTGTAAAACCATATGATCAAACTTTTAAAAATCTTAAATTTGATCTCTGAGTAGAAACTAAACTGGAAATGAAATAGTCTTATTTCTAAGAGTTTGATAATTATTCCCTTTGTCTGAGAAAAAAGTCTGATGTTGAATTTTTGTGGGGATAGGATAAAGGACAGAGAAGAATAAGAATAGTCTCTCTTAAAACTTAATGAAAATTTGTTCGGTTTCTTTTTAACTTTTTAAAATCCCCTTGCAAATCCATCATTCAGCTTTGAAAGGCAACGGTGTGTTGTAAAACCAGTGGATTGACAATGCCCCAAGTACCTGAAGCAGTTCTCAGTTTCCCCAGACCAGCCTCTTCACTAAAGCAGAGCAGCTGCATGCAAGTCTCTCTCAATCTTGCTAATCTCAGAGGACTAATACAAATCTGAAGAGAACTTGAGATGTTGGCCCCAAACACCAGATAACAGTGCCTGCTTTCAAATTCACAAATCTTCCTTTAATACAGTTCACCCTTGCTCCCCTAATTTTAATGAAATCTCAAAAGAAATATATGTATTCTCCTTGAAAATAAGTTTTCTGATTACATTTTCTGTTCTATACCCTCAAGGTTTCTGAAAATTGCTAAATATATTTCTCAGCCATTGCTTTATGAGTTTTTAGGCAAGATGAGAGATGTGACAAATCTTAAACCTGGCCCAATATGATTTCTTTTAAATCATAACCAACTGTATATTTTTCTTTTTCGTCTTTTAAATATAACTCTAGCAATTTCTTGAATTAGATACCTGACTCAATGTGAATTCAGCAGCTAACAATGTCCCTTTTACAGGCATGGTATCCTCAAATTGCACTGAGTTCACTCAAATAAAGATTTTAAAGAACTTATACTATCTTATACAATCTCATTAGTTTTGCATTATTATGATTACTTTGACCAATTCTTAGATAGAGAGACGAAACTAAAAGCGTCTCACTGGCTTGGAAAACAACCTATGTATATTAATATGAAATAGTATTTCGCTTCCGTTGTGGTGTCCATGAGAAGAAGTCCTCACATCTAATAGGAAAAAAGCATAAAAGGATACCCTGAAAAACAGACTTATGTGAAATTTCAATATCTCAAGTTGTTATGAAAAATAAAAATAATGTCATGTTGTGCCAAGGGACAATTTCTTGTTAAGTGATATATATATATCATATATATATATTATATATCATATATATATAATGTCCCACGAAATGGTGAGCTTGCGAAGAAGAGAAGGTTGATTTTTGAGGAATGGTACTTCTGAGAGGTCAACACTGAGACATGGAACAGATAGAATTGAGACAAAGAACGTGAGGTTCAGAGCGGCTTTATTAGGGTAGGGAAAGAGCTCCCAGGAGGGAAGGGAGAGCAGAGAAAGGGACAGGAGCATTTTGAGGGCCTGGGCTGGTTCCGAACCCACCGAGTTAGGTCAGGGAAATGGCAGCTGGCAGTGGGAATGACATAGGGTCTGAGCCAAGGACATATGCGTTGATAAGGGAAGGGAAGCTTCCAGTCCGGCAGCTGCAAGGCCTGGAGTCAGGATGTCTGTGAGTGAACTATCCTGCTAGATGAAAACTTGCTGTTTGGAATATGCTGGGAGGAGGGCAAAGTGGACTGTGTGCCCAGAGATAAGCTCCTTGGAATGCTGGAAGCAGGGGCTTTGAAGGCCAGCAGGTCATCTATCCCTCTGAGAGGCTGGGGGAAGGGGAAAGTTTCCCAAACTTTCTTTGGGAAAAGTTCCTCTTTAAAATAATGACAGAAGATGTAGCAAGAATTGATTTCCCCTAAGGATAGGATGTGACAATGAAGTGTCGAAACTAAGTATTTATAGACACGGGGGAAGTTGTAGAGAAGCCTTCACACAACTCTGATGGTAGAAAATGAGTGGTGCCCAAGGTCAAAGGAACACATTGCTGACAAAATTGCAATTGAAGTGGGAGGGCATCCTGGACACCAGCAGCTAGAAGGGACCCAGCCAGGCAATTTAGAGGAGGAAGGATGACAGAGGTCAAGTTGTAGCCAGTTCTTAGTGCAAGTGTTTCCTTTAACAATTTGAAGAATTCAAAATGCATGCGAATCGTTTCTCCTCAGAAAGCTCATATTGTGTCTGAATTCTATTTCAGAAATACTGTAAAGCTTTTGGAAGAAACATAACCAGTGAAAATGTATCTACACTCCCAGTAACACCAATTTCATTACCTTTTCACTCCGATTTTTTCCTATTATTTTGCCTCACCTTGTTTGGATGACATATATGCACATATGGTAATATGCACTAGATTTCCTACTCATTTTTTGCTCTTATTTTTTCCTACTCATTTTTCACTTAATAATTATCCATAATCTTATTTCCATGTTTTTATTAAAAAGCTAATTTGACTGCGCAGTACCTCCATCCTATTTATAACCAACATACTCTTTGCTCCAGTGAATAATGAGTGAGATTCGTTGTGTATGAAACTCCTGCATTTCATATTATTTTCTGACGCTAAATTCACTGGAGATTTACTACAGCAGAGAAGTGGGGGCTCTGTGGTCTAATTTATCTTTTTCAAAATTAAATGCAGTTTGCACATATGTATTCATTCATTGAGTTCACATTTACTTGGCACACAGTAGTGCACTCATTAGAGTGAAATTTTACTGTATTTTTGCAGTTCCTAATGAGGGCTATATGGAGGTTTATCGGGCTCTCTCAAGGATTTTCTACAAGATGCTCAAAATTAATATGTTCAGAATTACAACAACGTCTGTCATTCCCTGTCAGTGCTTGAGTTAATAAGGATCGAGTCAGGTGAAAATGTGTATCATTGAGGACTGGGTGATAATAAGGTTGTTGTTTTTTTAATCACTGCAATTTATCAGATCTGTAAATATCAGGTCTAGAATACCAGAGAAAATTCTGTCCAAGTGTGTAGGGACAAATTTAGAGACCATGTATCTTCACCTATCTCATAGAGGCAGAGGATAACTGAAACATGATAGGCCAAAGATTCTTCAGGTTTCTCCTGTCAGGAAAAAGGCTCTAAATAATACCATAAATATTATTAAGTATCTTAGTAATATTTTTATATATGTGGTTCACCCTGAAATTATAAATGTACTTCAAAGGGAAATCAAAACACATACGGATTAATGACCTTCTAAATGTGCTGCAGCATCTGGGTAGAAAATCATTTTCAGTCATCATGTTTTTCTTAGTATTCTTCCAAACATACAGTTTAGATACTTTGTCCTCCACTCTCATTAATGGTTAGTCCTGATAACACACTATCATGTGGGATCACAGCAGTGGTGGAAACTTGTACAGTATGAAAGAAGAACCAAGTTCATGGTTGCCATGTTCCTGAGGCATCTCGGTTGCAAGCTATGTATATCTGGCGGGGTTTACTATGTTAAGAGGTGGTTTGGTGAAAGAAATAGGCTCTTTCTTTTCCCCAATCGTAGCCACTCGATGATGGTCACAGAGAAGGAGAACTCATAATTTGACTACTGATTGCTGCTAATTATAACATGTTGAGAAAGGGTTTCTAGCGCAAGATACTGCCTACACTTCTGAGTCAGAGATTTCTGAGAAAGGTCAGGGAGGGCAGTCTGAGCATGCCCGTGTCATTATAAGGCATAGGATTTGCCAGCTAAGTGTAAAACACCCTTGTGCTGCCGAGTGAAGCCTTCATTTTCTAAGTAAATTAACTGTAATAACTATCAAACTACAGCTGGTAAGCAAATCAGCCATCTGTGAAAAGGGAATCCATCGACTGCAGACGCCTTCAAGTTATGGACAATTTGAACAAACTGAGCTGTTTTTGAGTCCATGAAAGGCAAAAGACAACATTAAAAAAATTACTACTTCATCTTTCCAAAGAAAAATCAAACAGTTGGGGCTTAAAAGCACAGACAGGATGGGTAGGGTATTCATCTTGAAGTTGGCACAAGAAAAGGGGAACAGGAGGAGTGAGCTCATGCAGTAGATGCCTCGCACGGTTTGGCTCAGAGGGACTCCAATGTATATGAATTCTGTGTGGTCCTGAGATTTCCTAATCATTTGTGAAATCTCACTAGTAAACAATGGATGTTATAATTTTCCCCAAACTTATTTTAGGCCAAGAAGATTTGATATAATATTTAGTCTAATATTGAGTTTCTTCTCTGGAGCCCCCTTAAAACATCTTCTATATTTAATGTTCCTGGAACTCTGGTGGTGTAGTGGTTATACTTTTGGGCATATCTTCGTAGTCAGCAGTTCAAAACTAGCAGCAGCTCCATGGGAGAAAGATTAGACTTTCTATTCCCTTAAACTGTTACATGCTCGGAAACCCACAGAGGATCACTATGAACCAGCTTTGACTGGAAGGCACCAAGTTTTGGTTCGGTAGCCTTAAATTCTAATGGATAATGATGTTCTTCTCTACATAACTCCTCAATGATGAAGATCCAAAGGAAATAAATATTCCACACATTTTTGTTGCTTAAAAGAATTCTTAATCCACTTACAAAATAAAATGAACTGCACTTACCCTTCTGGAGAGGAAGGATAATGGATGAAAATTCAGATAAAACTGTGTTTGAACCTCTGTTGAATTTCATTCTAATGTTAGTCCAAATACTTAACCTCCACGATTATTGGTCCCCTTAATATGTTTCTTAGAAAACAAGAATAGCGGGACTCTGACAGGATTTTGCAATGACTGGGAGGAAATCCCAGGTATGGGGCATCTCAGTCTAGTGCCTGCTTCTTTTGTCCTCTTTGTAAGACAAGTTAAAGAAGCCCACATCTTTCTATATTCAACTGGCATTTTGCATGGCATCATGAGGAAAAATTCAAAAAAATATAGAGTTAGTTCATTGTGCCAACCTGGCCGATAAACACATGTGACGTTAATTGAAGGGCAGAAGGATAAATGGCTCAGTGAGCCTCTCCTTTCTAGTTCTCGTGTCTCTTGCTTTCTGATGGTTGGACCAGTGTGCAGCTGCCTTAGCCAGTTCCCTGCTCCAGCTGGCAAGGCTCACTTCCTGCAAGACTTCCCTGAGGAGAAGCCACATGGATCTACCCTGATGCAGCCCTGGGTGCTGGAGCAGTTGTGTGGAGACCCCTGCCAGCGCTGAGATGCTTACATGCTCACTGACTCAGCTTTCCTCCTGCAGTCGGCATCATTGTGTGCGTTTTGTGAGATGGAGGAGGGTTTTGTGTTGGACATTGGTGTTGGACATATGGGTTAATGTTGGATTTGTGGGCGTGTGCCTCATGGGGTTGGGATGTTTTCTTGATGTGCACTTAACCTTTATATAAAACTCTCTCTTATACATGAGTTTCTGTGAATTTGTTTCTCTAAAGTACCCAGACTAACACAAATATCTTGGCAAAAAGACAAGTCATAGGTATCTAGAATGAAAGGACATATGTAGGATGTGCATAAACCTCATTATGGAGAACTGTGCCAGTAGAACCGTGGTCAATGCCTGTAAGAAGAAGGAGGGGTCCTGGGGGCCAAGTGCTTCCATGTGGAGCTGGGGTCAGCTATTTCAGAAGTTTAGCAACACCAGCCCCTCTACAGAAGACAAATAGGGCTTTCTAGTCCTGTGAAGACTTACAGTCTCTGAAATTCACTTGTCATAGATCAGTGGTTCTCGACCTTCCTAATGTGCGACGCTTTAATACAGTTCCTCCTGCTGTGGCCCCCCCAACCATAACATTGTTTTTTGTTGCTACTTTATAACTGTAATTTTGCTACTGTTATGAGTTGGGTGACCCCTGTGAAGGGGCCTTTGACCCCGCCAAAGAGTTGCGACCCACAGGTTGAGAACTGCTGTCCCAGAGGGTTGTTATCAGTCGGCATTGACTTAATAACAGTGAACTTTTTGGTTTTATATAAAGGGAGAAACTGTCTTTTCTTTGATTATTTTCAAGATTTTCTGGCAAGCCCAATATATTTTCATATGTGGGAAGTCTTATAAAAACTTTTTCTTGCCTATATTACATGATGTGTTGTAAATCAATGATTGAAAATAAAATGCCTTGAGGAGTAATAACACTAAATACATAATTATTATTTAGGGCTATTTATTTCACTTGAGTAGAAACTTGTTGACAGCCTCATTATGTCAGGCCTATAGCAAACCAATAACTTATTCCATGGTCTTTGAAATCATTTGTTGTACTGCTAGTGCGTGAGCTAATGCATGATGGCTGGGGAAAAAGAAAGTTAACTAGAACTCCCCCGTGAACGCAGTGTTCTCTCCATTAAATTGTGTGTGCAGAGCACATGCATATGGGGTGGCATGAAAGGAGATCTGGCTTCAGAACAGCACACAAAGAAGTTACTTAGGACTTCCGAAGACCACAGATCAATATGATGCCATATTTGTCAAATAAGACTAATTCTGTCATAAATTTCTTTACCATAAATGCAGTGTTCAGCTCTTGTAAAATACTTGTACTTATGATGTAATATCTACAATATTGTTTTGCATGCAGGTGACCACATTTTTATGAGACATTGACAACCAAGTTTGGGCATAATATGAAAACCAGTAAAAGTTTCTTTGAATATTGACCAAAGAGAAATAATTGTTTTGTTCAAACTTTTTAGTTTCTGCTCTGGAGATTGACGGTACTTAAGCTGTGTTGTTTCAGACAGTGGAAGGTTGACAAAATAGAAAGGATTATAGTAAGTGAACAGGCTGATAATAAGATAGAAATAATTAGTAACTGAACTTTTCTATTATCTAGATGCCTTGGGTTAGCAAATATCTTCCAAAAAAGAGAGGGTGAAATATATAATATTTTAATTCTAACCCTAAAGATGCATTATTTTTTACAATTATTGTAATTTATAATCACCAGGTACTTGAAGTAATCTGCATTTGTAATTTTAAAATTCCAAATGATAATTTAGATAATTTACCTTGAGTTGTATAAATTGAAACCACTTTTCAAGTTTTTTTTCTTTTAGGAGAATAAGTGTTCTTCTTAAAATTGAACAATAATTTATAATTAAAATCATTTAGATTGTTAATAAAATAAAATATGAGTAGCCATACTATTTTTATACTATGTCTATATTAGGTTAAAAAAATGCAGACACAATTTTCACTCTTCACTCTGTCTTGAAATTCAGAGGTTCTGATTCATGTCAAAGACAAATTCCTAAGTCAAAGATAAAGCAAACAATTAGACAAAAAAAAATCAAACCAACCAACCAAAGTAGGAATCCTATTTTCAAACAGACTTCTAGTGTAAAACAATAACTGCATAACTATAGCCATAACTCGTCTATGAGCGTCTTGTAAGGTACTGATGTGTGTTTCTGTGATGTAAGAAGCCGTGCCAGTGGTGATTTCAAATGCCAGTATGTCACCCATGGTGGACAGATTTGAGCAGCTTTAAATTGGAAGAAAACCCTGACAATCTACTCATTAAAAATGGGCCACAAAAATCCCTTCTGAGGGACAGGACTGAACTGGAGAGAACAGAAGCAGGAAATCCTTGTTTTTTTCCTGGTGTACTTTTCTTTGGGAATTTTAACTCCAGGCAAGCATAACTTGCATAGAAACATGTTAAAAGAATCTGTCATAAACAAGACAGTATTAAAGAAGCCGGGGAGAATCTAAAGATGGGTAGAAATCCAGAGGTTGAGAAAATACTGTCTGAAGAATAAATGAGCAGCAGCGGTTCCGAATAGCACATAAACACAGATTAGCCATGCTCCCTGTTACTAGGGAAGTCAGACATTCACAGATAGTTAATTCTTGACCAGCACAGGTTTAGATGGTATGGGTCCACTTATACCTGGATTTTTTTTAATGCTGTGTGATGCTAATCATTTCCATGGCACCAGCTGTCTCCGCAGTAAATTGCATGTCAGATGATAAAGTGAGAGCTCAAGGTTCCTAACATATTTTCGTCATCACGCAATAGCATATTCCTTCAATAATGATGACACTGGCAGTGCTCCCCAAAGAAGCGTGCAGTTTCCGTTAGAGGAAAAGTTGAATTGCTTGCAAGGGACTGTGGACTGAAGCCTGCCCCTGTGGTTCCTGTCATTGTAAGTAAAAGAAATGAAGGGAAGGACCGTTGAATGAAAATAGCACACACAAAAAGGAAATGACTAAAGTTCCTGCAGCCATTGCTACAGCTAAACAGCAGGGGTGAAAATCACGCGCGCGCGTGTGTGTATATAATGACATATTTAAATTTGTGTGGAAAATGCAGCTTTTATGTGGGTGCAATGTCAATACATACAACATACAAAATATGTCTTAATGTTTATGCTACAGGTACAGATTCCAGCCAATGCTAGGACATTGGTAGCTCTGTACTGGGGGAATCAAAATCATACATGGACTTTCAATGGTGAATGACACAGTGTCCCGAACCCCTATGTTGTTCAAGAGTCAATTGCCTTTGCCTAGATACCATGGACTCAGCTTAGACATCATATCCAATTCATGTATTGATCTGCTTTAGTGAAATATTCTCAACTCCTCTACATTAATTTGTTTTTCTGAATACATTTTCTATTCTTTTCAACTGTTTAACACCTATTCGCTTGGTTTCTCACTCTGCCTGTGGGCTGTGGTCAGATAGTTCAAATAGTCACACACCAGAGGTCAAACATTTCCAGTTGCCCTGCTCGCTGGTCATGCCCATGTGCTAATCAGTAGTCTTAGCTGTTGGATGAAGATAGAGAAATCAATTCTAGCTGATTTATACCGGAGAAACACAATATTGAGTAGCTCACCTGACTGTCTGGAAAGCTAGGAAAGAATTCAAAAGCAGAAAAAGAAGCAAGTCAGGACAGTCAAGACTACAACTAAAGTCACGTTTCAGAACTGGTCCCAAGAAGGGGCATTGGCATCACTCCTGGATATTGGGCGCAGTTGCTGGCATTTGGTTTTGTTGTTTGTAGCAAAAGGATGCTCCTGTTGCTCACACTGGAGGACATTGCTCATTCTTTCTATTAGTCTGTGTGACTTACTCCAGAATCAAATTACTGAGCAAAAGCATGTGCATGGACAATTCAGTCACGTGTTTATGCCCTTAAAGCAAGAACAAGTATGCCTTTTATCATATCCCTAGCAGCTAGAGGTTTTTCTAGATATTGATGTCAGCTCCCAGAAATTCTACAATGGGATGCCCTTAACATAGGACAAGGTGCGCATGTTAGGCTGTCAGATGTAACTAGAATAAACCATCCAAAGAGGTGAATTTGAAAAAGGCTTCCAAGAATGGAATCACAGACTTGACAAATGTTTTAGGTGTAATGGAGAGTACTTTGAAAGTGATAAGGTTGTTTCTTTAACAATGTAAATACATAGCTTTGACAAATAATTCCAGTTTGGGAAAGGGTACCAGCTTGTATACGGGTGTCACCGGATTTGTTTCTCTAACCAACCAGGCCTAACATAATGTCTTAACATTTGCATTTCATTTTCATTACTTTTGAATGTATTTCATTCCCTCCAGTAGACTTTATATATTTTTACAGAAGAACTTGCCTTCTGTTCACACCTTCCAGCTTCTAGCTCAGAGTTTTGAAGTCAGAAGGTACTTAAGGTTTATGACGTTGGAATGAATTCCAGGGTCCAAATCCATGATTCTTACTCTATTCAAAGATAAAACCAAAGGAACAGAAGCTATTGTAACTTCTTATTTAAGCTATCTTTTTTTGCACTCCGATATTTAGAAAGCATTGATATGCAATGTATTCCTCATTTTAATCATAATCACAAACACACTTATTAGAGTATAGGTAAGAATCAATAGGTTGTGATGTCACCAAGCACACTGAAATGTGTGATTTTTCTATTTAGATATATTTGATACCTTAGCTATTGCTTTGTCACAGCTCCTGGCTAATCAATGTTTTGGTTTGCCAAATGTCCACAATATTTTTCATATATTTATTAATATTTGGAACCCAGAAAAATTTGACGGTTGCCAATTAACAAACTAGTTTGTGAGTTTAAAATTATATGTATTTGAGAACTAGCAAACTATATTTTCCTACTTAATATATTTCCCATTTGGGCCTTTATTGCTCAAATAATATATAGAAATATATTTCCATATGTAACTTATAAAAATAGTTTATGTATACACTGCTGGTACAATTTAATCTGGTTATACTTTACTTGGCAATATCAACTTGTTAGGGAGGATTGTGAGCAGCTTAGCATTGGAGGGCCAGTGACCACGATCCTATGAGGAATCTGCATATAAAACAGGCAGGGCTACCCTTGATCAGCTCCCTCTTGCTTAGATGTCCGCTCATGGACTGAAGCAAACTGCCAGGGTTAGAAACATAGCTTTACTTCTTACTAAATGTGTGATTTGGGGACACATCAATTAATTCACCTCATTTTTAGTTCACCCACCTTTAAAATGTGGATAAAAATGCCAACCGTTAGTGGTTATTAGGCACCCGGAGTTGGTTCCAACCTGAGGGACACTGTACAGTATAAGGAAATCTGACCGATCCTGCATCGTCGTCCCAACTGTTGTATTTGTACCTATTGTTGAAACCACTGTATTAATGCATCTCTTGAAGGGTGCTTCCCTTGTTCATTGCCCCTCTACCAAACATGATAGCCTTTCCAGGAACGGATCGCTCCTGATAACATACCCAAAGAACACGCGGCAAAGCATTGCCCTCCTTGCTTGTAAGAATCGCACTGGCTCGACTTCATCTTCAGCAATTAAGGGTGCCCCCAATTAAGGGTGCCCCAATTAAGGGTGCCCCAATTAAGGGGGTGAGTATGGAAGTCAACAGGCTATCATCAGAAGGGTCAACAGCACAAACAGCAAGGGTGCAATCTGCTCAGTCAGCAGCCAAGTCTCACCTCCAGTTCTCGGCCTCTCAGCCATGTGGCAGCCACGTTTCTCTTGTGTTCTTAGTCCCTCAGCTACAGGGTCTCTGGGCGCTTTTGCCTCCAAAGATCAGGAAGCCAATCTGTCTGTCATTTTGTCCTACCGTTTCATAGTCTCCAGCCAGATCAAGTATCCCGTAGTCTCAGGACCACTTCTTGGAGTCTCCCCGCTGCAGTCTCTGATGCATCTGCTCTCAACACCTTCTGACATTTCAGCCAGAGATCATGGAATGTGATCTTTCAAGGTCTGTGTGGCTCTTCCCTCTTTGCTGCTTCAATGATGGCTCAGGCTTACAGCAGGGGAGTGGGGTGGAGAGGTAGGGGTGTAGTCGGAGCTGATAGTGTTACCAACTCCCTGTTTGCAGTCCCACCCAATCATTTGGTGAGCATTGGAGGGACTTGGGTAGAAGAGCCACATGAGGAAATGTCGCTGCACAACAGTCAGGGCTGGAACTTTTCACCCCACCTTCGTGATATACGTGGTATACAAGTAGTCCAAGAAGCTGGACACTCTGACAAAGACCATAGCATTGGACCTGGGAGAAGTCTCCTTAACAAGATACCATGCGCAGATAACTGCTTGTTGACGGCAAAGGGAACTTGAAGCGGTCCCTGAGGAAGAGCAAACCTTCTTATGGATTACGCCAACAGAACTAGCAGTGTCTTTTCCACAATGTAAGTGTCCTCTCTCCTGGTCTTGACTTGAATTTCCAGAAAGATTCTCTTTCTATTCCTTTCTAGGGCCCGTTGATTTCCCCACACCTTGTTTCGATGCTGTAGAGTCTCAAGTGGGTGGTCATATCTCAATTCCCTCTTCTTGAAGGAGTCACCACAGACAAGGTGGGGTCTCCTCCTTCATGTCGGCTCTTGTGAAGTATGCAAAGAGGGATGTCATAGGGTTCATTGGTGGTAGTTAGTCTTCTCATCTTTTGTTTGGAAATTGGTTCCTAAGATTTGTTACGTTGGTGTTGCTTCTTATAGGAGTGCATTCATAAAATACTAGTCCTTTTGTGATTGACTTACTTCACTCAGGTGATTGACTTACTTACTTCCAGGTCCTTCTGTGTCGTGTCGTGCAGTTTTTCATGCTTTCATCGCTGATTTTTAGGGATGCATTGTATTCCATTGGGTGTGTGTACCATAGTTTATCCATTCTTCCACTGTTGGACATGTGGGCTGCTTATAGTTTCTTGCTAGGGTACACTGTGTTGATACAAACATAGGAGAGCATACATCTACTCATACTGTGTCTCTTAGTTCTTTATGGTAGATGCCTAATTGTGTTATTACTGGATTTTGATTTCCAGTTGCGGGGGATTAGACCAGCTATCCCGCATCAAGCTGGGTTCGAACTGAGGCATGCGGATGAACGAAAAAGAAAGAGCTATGTACAAAGCATGGGATGGGGAGGACTCCAATCTGATGGACTGAAGTCCCAAGCATATTTGAAGCTTGGATTTTATATTTTTCTTACACAAGGGAATTTGTCACAAAAACAAACATCAAAGAACTTAAACATTCCTAAACTCTTATCTATGCAAATGTTACTTAACTAGTCACAGTTTCTTAACTTTAGAATAATAAAAGCACTAGGTTCAAGGACAATCACACGGATGCAAGATTCAAGAGAGCCTCAAAGAGATCTTAAATAACTGACTTATCCCTCAATGCTTTTAGCAGCAAAGTCACAAACAACAGTCATTTTGCAAAGCGTTTGTCTGCAGAGACACAGAGATGCAGGGGACTAAATAGTCACCCATTAGTAAACACCTTGATCAGCCGGATGCTTCCTACATCCAGTTGCTTTAAGTATTGCCATATCTTTTACTACATTGCCTATGTATTTACAAGTCCACTAGCAGTGTATATGAGTTCCAATATTTCCACATCCTCTCCAGCATTTGTTGTTTTCTGTTTTTGATTTGGGCTAGCATTGTAAGTGTAAAGTGTAGCCCATTGTGGTTTTAATTTGCATCTCCCTGATGGCTAGTGATTGTGAACATTTTTTTCAAATGTTCATCAGTCATTTGTACTTTATTTTTACTGTCTACTTCTTCTAAAACAGATCTGTTTATTCTTCTGGTATATTCTTGCACATTCTGGTTATTAATGGATATTTGCAGCTTTTTGCTCATCCTAAGGCAGGCCTCATCAGAGTAGGAAGGCTCCAAAAATTGTACTGCCCCATTACTAAAGTTGCCTCTCCTTCAAGGAAGCAGCTCTTCCCTAGTTGTATTTTGAATGCCTTCCAACCTGAGGAACTCACCTCCTAGCATCATATTAAATAATGTTCTACTGTCATTTACAAGGTTTCTAATGACTAATTCCTCAGAAGTGTACTGTCTAGTCTTATTTGTAGTACTTTTTAGTCTGAAGCTTTACTGGAACTTCCATCAGAAGTCACCATGCTGGTCTTTGATATACTGGTGGCAGGGTTTCCACAGAAGCATACAAACCCCTACAGTATGACGAACTAACAGATGAGTGGGGAACCTACCAAGTAGATGTAAGTAAAGATGAGTTGAGTGTTTATTCAATTGTCACATGTGTTTAAGAACCCTGGTGGCAAGCATCAGCTGGCAAACCTCAAGATGAGTGGTTCAAACCCAGCAGCTGATTCATGGAACCAGGTGAGTCTGTCTGTTCCTATAAGATGTCCAGCCCCAGAAACCCTGGATATGAGCATCACAATGAGTTGGAATTGCTTTGATGCAGTGGATTGAGTTTATTTTTATATTAAGAAGTATTTAAGGAGATCCCATGTCCCTGTAATTTATGCATTTGGTTGCTAAGTATAAAAGTCAGAACAGTGGTTCAAATGCTACAGATGCTTCTGGGGAGAAAAATGAGGCCGCTTTGCTAGGCCAATTTAACTAGAGAAACATATAATCCAGTGACACTCATATACATATAAGAAAAACATTTATATCAAGAAGTAATTATATATCAAAAAGTGTCCCTGCCCAATCTAACTCAAGCCCTTAAGTCCGATATTAGTCCATAAAGCCCTCTTCAAACTCACGCAGTCACATACAAAGATGCAGAATGTGGGAAGATCACAAGCTTACATGTGCAGAGTTGGGTGAATCTAAGGTCTGTGGACACATGGCAGGCTTCAACAACTTTAGGGTTTATGGTGGAGAGGGTCTTTCTTATAAGAAGGCCACACACCCAAGGAGAAAGCACCAGACTTTATTCCTATTGTGGCTAAGTGTTGGACTGAGATGCACATGATCAGCAGTTCAAAACCACCAGAAGCCTCACAAAAGACATTGGGCTTTCTACTCCCTTAAATAGTTACTGTGTCGGAAACCCACAAAAGGTCTCTCTGAATGAGCATTGATTGGATAGCAGTTAGTAGCTATAACAGTTGTGTACTCATAAATATGTATAGTCTCAGAAATGTAAGGAGACATTCTTCTCTGACTTGTAAGGTCACCTTGGTGTGGATGGACTCCATGGCAGTGGGCTTGACCTTGATACAGAGGTATTGACTGTTGCTGAACCTGTGCTTCCTGCTACAAAGATCTATTTTTAGCTCAAATATTAAATACATTTATTATTTCTATCAGTTCAGTGATATTTATTTCCACTTTTGAGCTAGGTTTGTTTTCTTGTTCCCAAGCCTTATGAAAACACAGGAATCAATAGGGATTATTTTGTTGGAATTTAGAGTTTATCTAAGAGAACTTCAAGGGTCAGGAGACCAAACAAAACAAGAAAAAAGGATTTAAAGAAGAACATAGATTTCAAAGTTTAAGAGATTAAATGGGTGGATAAAGGCTCCCAGCATGTACTTTAGATGAAAGGTGAAAAGCAATAGTGCTACTTTGGTTAGTCAATTACTCTGGGCCCCATTAGAGTAAATGCTTAATCTTACTGTCATTGTTTTTATTACTAATACAAAAAGTATACTCTTTGAATAAATATAAGAGGCATGGTTTGTGTTTTTCTCTCAAAAGTAATCATAGCAATTTAAAATGTAAACTAATAAAAAGAGCATGAGATAAAGCACAGAACGTAGTGCATTATAGCGCTACACGGGTGACAAATGTAAGCAACATCTGTCCTGAAAATCAAGGCTGAAAAGAGGAGTTCAGATTCAACTGTCATTTCGCAGAAGCAGAATGTAGTATCCAGGAATGTTGGGAAGCACTATATTTATATATAATATCAGAAATGATGCAGTGAAATTTTATTATGGCTTAAGTTGAAAAAAACTAATGGAAAGATATTCATTTTGAATATTATTGGTTTTATAAGACCAAAGAATTCAAAACAGTATATTTTCTAAATTAAAAAAACTTAAGACCAGAACTTAAAATCTTATTCTAGCAAATGTAGATGCTTAATAGATCTATTTCTGTTGGTGAATATATGTATACATATATATATATAAAACACTATCTACATACTTAATTCTGCTTCATGTTATTGTCCAAACTTTTTCTTTGCCTTTAATTCCTCGTCTACTTTTACTATGTACACTCTAAATGTGTTTATAAACAACCTCATTAATTTAAAAATTAAAACAGAATATTAAATAAATACATAAATATAAAAGGAGACATAGTGTTCTAACAATCATTTCCTTATTATACACCCTGACATGAGGAGATCCATCCTGGGTTTGACAGGTGCAATTAGTGTTCGTCATAGAATGATGGCAAATGTTTTGTTTTCCATTATTTAGAGGAAATCATAGAATGATAAATTACTCTTTCTTTCTTTCTTTCTGAAAAAGGAGATTTTTATGTTTTACAATTGGGTCCTTTTTCTTTTTATGATATACCCCAGACTATTTAAAGCCATAATCTGCTTTTCTTTGAATCATTTGATATTTTATCATTGGTATTTATCATAAGCTTCATTGATTTGTATTTTAGTTATTCCAGAAGAACTGAAAAAGCCATTAGATAGTCACTAAAGATTCAAGAATTTTTTTCCTTTTCTTATAAATCAAAAGGGAATTTTATTTTCAGTGTCAATATCTTGAGTTTTCATTAACTTCCACACATAAATATGCTCCAAATAGGTCCTTCAATTTTATTTTAAATGTCATGCCATAGAGAGAGATAATGTGTGCCAATATCATGATTATCTTGGCAGGGATGTTAAATCAATAACTTTAATTATCATCATGTAGGAATGTCTTTTCTTTATGAGTAAAAGACATATATCTATTCTTGGGTTTTTAAAAAATACGTTTATCACTCAGGCACTGCCATCAAGTTAATTTTGAATCACAATGAGCATATAGATCAGGGTAGAACTGGCCCTGTGGGTTTTCAGGACTGTAATTCTTTACACAACCACCTTTCTGTTGGTTTGTGGTAACTTGTGTGGTAGTTGAATGCTAGTTGTAAAACTGAAGTATAATGTGTGACTTTCTAGGCCTTAGTGAACTGAAATGGATGAGTAGCAAGCATTATAGACATTTTGAATGAGAAAATTCTGTGATTTACTATTGTTGGGAATGAGATTCAAGAGAGGTGGCATCGCATTGATCTTCAAAGAGGAAATTTCAATTTCTATCATGAAATACAATGCTCTCTGTGAAGGGATAATATCTATCCACATAAAATGAGATTCATCTAGTATAATTATTATTCAACTTTATGCACCAACAGCTAAAGCTTTCAAAACTTACTGCCATGACATCAGTATGAATTGCCCCCCAGTGAGTTTCTTAGACTGTAACTCTTGCAGAGAGTAAAAAGCCCTGTCTTTCTTCAAAGGACCAGCTAGTGGTTTTGAACTGCTGACCTTGCAGTTAGAGGCCGAACATATATCCACTAAATCATTAGGGTAACTAAAACTGGTGATGCAGAGATTAAAGAATTAGTTTGGTTTTTGGATTCTTAATCATTTTGTTGGGAGCTCTTACTGATATCATAACAACCATAGTTTAATCACATCAAGCAGTATGGTACAGTTGCTCCCACAATCAATTTAAAATAATTGTTTTTCCTTTCTTGAACCCCTTGATATAAACTCCCCTTTATTCCCTCCCTCCCCCACCAGCCCCTCAAAGGACCCTTTTTTCCTTATAGTAGATTTATTTAATTTCTATTTTACACAAACCAGTATATCCATTCACATACAATTCTGTTGTTTGATCCCATTGAGTGGGATTCTATCCATCGGATTACATCAGTGCTATCAGCTCCATCTTCCCCTCCCCTACCTCTTTCCACACCCCCAGGGAACCATCACTCCTTTTACTGTTTCTGAAGGGTTATCTAGCTTGGCTTTCATGTATTGAGTGATCTTAAATATACAATTGTTTGTTCACCCACTTTATCTTCAGCAATTATGTCAGAAAGGTGAGTATCATACAATGCCACATTATTCAAATAAACCATTCTTGAACTGAGGTAGTATTTAAGTAGAGGCCCAAAGTTCATCTGATTCATTGTTGCATTTGTGTAAGTATATATATATATATATATATATCTATATATATATATATATATATATATATATACATATATACAAATACATATATAATTATATATTTTTCTTTCCCTTTATCTCACTATTATGTTTACTTCTCATCCACTTCTCAGTAATTCCTCTCAGATACAATTCAAATGATTAAACTTAACCAGAAAAGCTACACCCTCTACACCATCAATTTTAGAACACGTACTATTCCCCTGTACCTGTCATTGTTGGCTCCCCACTCACCTCCTCTTCTCCACTCCCATGGCCCCAGGAACCATTGAATCAGTCACTGTCTCCATATGATGGCCTATCCTTTCTATCTTGCAAAGATAAATGCGAAAAAGTTGGAAAAATCATCATACAGATAGAAGATTAACAGAGATCCTGACATAGGGCAGATGAATATCTATCTGTTAAATAGAGATAAGGACATGTTATAAACCATCAGTTCAGTCCCCCTTTATGAAATTGAATAATTTTATCAACATCTTCAGTCAGAAATTGATAAACATAAAATCAAGGAGCATTAATAATTATTGGAGCTTGGAACACAAAAGTCAGAAGCAAAGAGGAAGGAGCAGTAGTTGGAAAATAATGATTGTGATGATAGAAACAAAGGTGGAGATCGCATGAAAATTTTGCCACACCAACGACTTCTTTATTGCAAAGGCTCTTTCTTCAGCAACACAAAGTGACGACATACATGGACTTGTCCCGATGAAATGCACAGCAGTCAAGTTGACGATATCTCTTTGAAGAGCCAGGAAAAACAACCTTAGCAGGAAAAACAAGAAAGGTGACTCGGGGAAAGACCATGAATTGCTCATAAAGAAGTTCATGTTGAACCTGAAGAAAATTAAAGCAAAGACATGAGAGCCAAAATATGACCTTAAATATAGCCCACTCAACTTTGAAGATCATGGTCAACAACAGATGTGATGCATTGAACAGTTATTACGGAAGATCTGATAAGCTATGTGATGATATCAAGAACATCAACCATGAAGAAAATAGAAAGTCATCAACTTGGAGGTCAGTAAGGACTCTTAAACTTCCTCTTAGCCACAGAGTAGCTAAGGGAAATGGAAGAAATGATGAATCCAAAGAGCTGACCAAGATATTCCAAAGGGCAGCTCAAGAAGACAAAGTAGATGTGTTAGTCTGGGTACATTAAAGAAACAAATTCACAGAAACTCATCTGTATCAGAGCTTTATATAAAGGGTAAGTGTACATTGATATAGCATTCCAACCCAGTGCAGTCCAAGCCCATAAGTCCAGCATTAGGCCATATGTCTGACACCAATCTACAAAGTCCTCCTCAAGCTCATAAAACACATGCAATGACGCCGACTGCAAGAGGAAAGCCAAATCAGTGAACATGTGAGCATCCCAAGGATGGCAGGGGTCTCCACACGGCTGCTCCAGCAACAAGGTAGCTCCATGTGACTTCTCCTCAGGGGTGTCTTGCAGGCAGTGAGCCTTGCCAGCTAAAGCAGGAACTGGCTAAGACAGCTGCACCCTGGTCCTACCATCACAAAACTAGAGACCTGAGAACTCGAAAGGCAAAGCTCACCAAGCCATTTATCTCTCCATTATTCAATTAACCTCACATGTGTTTATTGGCCAGATTGGCACAATAAACCTTAACTATCTCAGTAAATATGAAAACAAAATATGTAAACATGTATTGTTAGAAAGCCAAAAAGAAAGAAAAGGCTCTGCATATCTTAAATTGAAAAAAAGAAAAGAAAAATTCAAACTATTAAGTGCGATATTGAAAGTTTTTGTGGTCAAAATATGATGCAAGAAGTGTCAAAAGATCGAAAGTCTACACAGAGCCACAGAAAGAATAAAGAGAGAGCATATGATCAACAAAAATGGTACCAGATGAAGAAGTTCAAGCTGCATTGAAAGCATTTTCCAAAAATAAGTCTTCAGGATTTATAGAGTACCAATGCTTTAACAAGATGATGAAACTGGCAGCACTCTCTGGTCTAGACCAGGAAACTGACCAGAACTCATTCATATTTGTACCCATTCAAAAGGAAAGTAATCTAACAGAGTGCTTCATTATAGAACAATATCATTAATATCATATACAAACAAAATTTTGCTGAAGACTATTCAACAACAGTTGTAGCAGTGCACTGACTGGGAGCTGCTGCCAGAAATTCAGGCTGAATTCAAAAGAGACTTGGAGTGAGGGATATCCTTCCTGATGTCAAATGGATCTTGAGTAAAAGCTGAGAATACTAGAAAGTGTGTTTTTTATTGACTATGTAAAAGCATTTAACTGTGTGGGTGATAACAAACTATGGACAACCTTGAGAAGAATATGAATTCCAAAACACATCATTGTGCTCATGCACACCTTGTACATGGATTAAGAAGCAGCTGTGTAAACAGAAGAGAATCCTACATGGTTTGAACTCAGGAAAAGGGTGTGTCAAGGTTGTGTCCTCTTACCAAACATATTGAATCTGTATGCTGAGTAAATAATCAAAGAAGCTGGATGATATGAATATTAAGAGGGATCTAGCATGGAGCAAGTCTAATAACTACCTGCAATACTCAAAGGACAGGCCCCTGCTTTCCAAAAGTGAGGAGGACTTGAAGCTCATGCTGCTGCAGATCACAGACTGCACCCTTCAGTCTGGATTACAACTGAAGGTAAAGAAGACAAAGTCCTCACAACTTGACCAATGAGTAACATCATGATAAGAGGGATAGAGGTGGGAGTTGTCAAGGATTTGATCTTGCTTGAATCACAAACAATGCTTAGGGAAGCAGCAGTCAAGAGATCAAATGATGCACTGCATTGGGTAAATGTGCCACACAAGACCTCTTCAGATATTGAAAAGCAAGGGTGTTACTTTGAGGACCCAGGTACCGCTGACCCAAGCCATGACATTTTGAACCATCTCATATGCACATGAACATTGGCCTATGAATGAAGAAGACCAAAAGAAAATCATTGCATTTGAATAACGGTGCTGGTGAAGAATATTGAAAATACCATGGACTGCCTAAAAAAACTCAAAACAGAAGCAGACCAAATCTCTCTTGGACGAAGTACAGCCAGACTGCTGTACAGAAGCAAGGATTCATCTCACAATTTCTGGACATTTTATCAAGAACAGCTATCCTCTGAAATAGGACATAATGTTTTATAAAGTTGAGGGGACAGCAAAAGAGAGGAAGACTCTCCACAAGACAGATTGACAGTTCCTTTGACAATGGGCTCAACTATAAGAACAATTGTGAGGATGGAGCAGGACAGGGCAGTGTTTTGTTTTACATAGGATCACTATGAGTTAGAACTGTCTTGACAACACTTAGCAACAACAACAACAACTCTAAAGAGGGGTAGAATGCCTCATCTTTCTCCAGTTTAGCAGGCTGGTGGTTTTGAACTGCAGACCTTGAAGTGAGTGGCCCAACATGTAACCACTAAGACACCAGGACTCTCAAAGCTCATCCCTACTCAGTAATTCAGTGTAACTAGAATCACCCTTAAACCAAGCCAAAATACCTGCCATCAAGCCCATTCCAACCCATAGGAGTCCTTTAGGGCAGAGCAGAAGTATCCATGGGGTTCCTAGGTCTTTACAGAAGCAGTAAGCCTCCTCCTTCTCCCATGCAGTGGCTGGTGTGTTGAAACTGCTGACCTTGTGGTTGTTAACCTAACATATAACCAACAATGCTGTAAACATGAAATTAAAAAATAAATAAATTTGTCATTAAATTCATAAATTAAATCACTTAGAAAAAAATATTTATCAATACTTTGTGAGCCCCTATGAAAGCTGTCACTATGTAAATATCAGTTCCACGACTGTGCTGCTTTCTGATGGGCATATAAAACAATCACTTTAACATTCTTGGTTTGTGTCAGGATTTTCTCTGAGAAGATACCATAATCTTTTGAAGACCTTAGGTTCACATATTTGTGTTAAGATGTGATGTTAATGTGTAAAAATTATAGATGAAAGTGATAATCAGTATTTTAATACAGTGTGTTAGTCTGGGTACTTTAGAGAAACAAATCCACAGAAACTCATGTATAAGAGAGAGTTCTATATAAAGGTTAAGTGCACATCAAGAAAACAACCCAACCCAGTGCTGCCCAAGCCTACAAGTCCAACATTAACCCATTAAACCATATGTCCAACACCAATCCACAAAATCCTCCTCCATCTCACAAAACAGACGCAATGACGCCGCCTGCAGGAGTCAGTGAATGTGTAAACATCTCAGCTCTGGCAGAGGTCTCCAACGGGTGCTCCAGCACCCAGGGCTGCATTGGGGTAGGTCTATGTGGCTTCTCCTCAGGGATGTCTTGCAGGAAGTGAGCTTTGCAAGCTGGAGCAGGGAACTGGCTAAGGCAGCTGCACCCTGGTCCGACCATCAGAGAACAAGAGACCCTAGAACTAGAAAGGCAAGGCTTACAGAGCCATTTATCTCTCCACCCTTCAATTAACCCCACGTGTATTTATCGGCCAGTTTGGCACAACAAACTTTAATTCATATAGAAAGTGACAGAATGTTTCTCTTTCAAATTTAAATGCAATAAAATGAAAAATAGAGTTTGTATTATGGTATAAATGACTGCACAGAAGGGCCTTGAACTAGGGTTTTAAGACTCATAGTGGAGACAAATGTGGCCTTTTAAGTAAACTCAATCAAGATAGCTATCTATGATGAATTGTGCTCATTTAAGGAGCTGTAGTCTCAGTTTTCTGCTTATCAAGAACTGTAAATAAAAAAGCAAGATAAGCTTTGTATGTACCACAGTTTCATTTTTCTTAATCAAACTCTACAGTGAATCAAACACAGTAACTACTTTAAAGTCAGAAACATACACCATAGTCTTAATTGTCTATCTCTGATCATCATCCCTTTAGTCTTCATGAGTGGGAAAAGAAAAGACAGTGGATGTAAAAGGACTACATTGAACCAGAAGCCATATTTTAATTCAGATATTCCAATGAAAAGCATAGATTCTGGAAGAATAACCGGCAATCGGATTTGTTTTATTTTATTGGGGCTCTTGCAGCTCTTATCATAATCCATACATATATCCATTGTATCAAACACATTTGTACATATGTTGTCATCATCTTTTCTAAGACATTTTCTTTCTGCTTGAGCCCCTGGCATCAGCTCCTCATTTTCCCCGCTCCCTCTGCATGTCCCCTTGATAATTTATAAATTTTCTTTTCTTCATGTCTTATACTGACCGCTGTCTCATTTCACCCACTTTTCTGCTGTCTGTCCCCCTGGGAGGGGGCCATACATAAGTCATTGTGATCAGTTTCCCCTTACTCCCCACCCCCTCCCCTTACCCTTCTAGTATCACTGCTCCCCTTATTGGTCCTGAGGGGTTTATCTGCTCTGGATTCCCTGTGTTGTGAGCTCTTATCTGTATCAGTATACACACTGTGGTCTAGCTAGATTTGTAAGATAGAATTGGGGTCATGGTAGTGGGGTTGGGGGTGGGCAGGAAGCATTAAAGAACTAGAGGAAGGTTGTGCGTTTCGTTGGTACTATACTGCACCCTGACTGGCTCTTCTTTTCCTTGTGGCCCTTCTGCCATGAGGTGTCCAATTGACTACTGACAGGCGTTGGGTCTCCATAGATGTCTAAATACAGCTGTGTATATATGTAAACACATGCATATATATAATGTGTATACAATGCCAGGGGAGTAGATCTATGTACATATATTTATTTATATTTTATTAAACTGGGTCTCCTCTCAAGTACTCTCTCAATGCAAGAACACTTGATTCTACTAACCTGGCACTCTGTGATGTTCACCTTCCCTGACATGATCGCTGAAGCAAATTTGGTGTAGAAATCTTATGGTGCCTGGCTAACAAAAGATATAGCGTCTGGTGTCTTAAAGGCGTGAGGATAAACAAGTGGCCATCTAGCTGAGAAGCAACAAAGCTCACATGGAAGAAGCACACCAGCCCGTGTGATCATGAAGTGTCGATGGGATCAGTTATTGGGCATCAAAGACCCAAAACAAACAAACAAACAAACCAAAAGCATATCAATGGCAATTGGATTTTTAAGAGATTCGCCTGCATATCTCATTAGTAAATCAAGAATAACATAACTGAATTCTATTTTCTGAAGAATTATTGCTTTGGTTTTAATATAATTATCTCTGCCAATCTAAAGCTTCGTATTTATCCTTTCCAAAGTGTTAACACCGTAGAGGGACTATATATGACTACGAATTATAGTTATATCTTCATAATCCAGGAAAATAATAATTTATTAGGTAAATATCTTAAAGCAATGAGCTATCCCCATACTTGCTTTGCTTTGGAGATTGTTAGCATTTGATATGAAGGGCAAGCTGAATCTCACATAAAGCAAGAGAAATTTTAACAACTAATCATTAGAAAAAGAATGCTTTTTTCTCTAAGCATGGGGAATGAATGGGAATTATTTCTGCAAAGAATTGGTCTTCCATTAAATCTACAAAGTGGTTGTTCATGTGTGATTTTCGACCATAACCGCCTGGAGAACTGACGTTGTTGATGTACTCATCAAGTTGATCTCGACGCAGAGTGACTCCATGTGACAGAGGTGCATGGATTCCTTAGGCAGTAATTGAGGAGACTTTTGCAAGTTACATTAGGTGTGTTCAAACTGCTACCTTTTGGTTTTAGCTTGTGCTAAATCACCTAGCTGTTACAGCATCAGGATTTCTTGGAGAATTGATAGAGTTACAAATTAAAGCACCTCATTTGATTAACTGAGTCATACTCTAGGGTTGAAGTTCAGCTATCTACAATTTACTAAGACTTCCTGTGATTCTAATGCTAGGTAACATTTGAGATCAATTTAGATCACTGATTTGGCTAGCTAATATGGTTTTTGAGACTTTAATGAAGTCAACATTTGCATTATTTCTCACATTTAATGATTCTTGTATTTACTTTTACAAAACATTAGTGACATTTTGAGAACTAGTCTTGATGCTACTAAGGTTCTCCAAAACAAAGCACCCAAACAAAACCAAAAACAAACTCACTGCCATTGAGTCAATGCTGATTCATGGCGACTCCCTGTGGGTTTCCAAGATTGTAACTGTCTACTGCAGGAGAAAGTCCATTCTTTCTCCTCCGAGCACTACTCGTGGTTTCGAACTGTCGACCATGAAGATCTCAGCCCAACATAACCACTACACCACCAGGGCTCAAAGCCTGGCTATAAGAAACTTAAGAAGATATCCATATATTAATAAAAAATTATTGCTACTATGGATGTCTGTGAAAGTAAAAAATACGTTCTCAGAGTCCCACTGGGATTAAGTTTCCGATGAATTCTCTCAGTCCATTAATGAGCGATGTAAATTGTCTTACATGCAGATAGAATACATTGGAAAGCAAATATTGTTAGGTTGAAATTGTTTTTCCTTTTGACACATTTTAACTTTTTTCTAGTTTCTATTCTGCTTTCTCTTAGATTCGTTTTTCTTTTGTATCTTTTTTTGTAGATTTTGTTTTTTCTCTATTATTGACTTTATGTGAAATCCAGGACAGGCAACTCTATAGCGATAGGACCAAGATTAACAGTTGCTTAGGGTTATGGCCAGGGAGGTTGGGAGGTAATGAAGATTTATGGCACAGTACAAGTATGTGTAAAATAAACAGTAAACTGGGCTTAACCAGAGATGAAATTTAGCTTGGCACTATAAATGCCTTTCAGGGATAAGTAAGGGATTTTAAGAAAGGAACAGGGAATTTAATCTGGATAATGGCTGAAATGGGGAAACAAAGATGATGGAGGTTTTTAAAATGTTTGCGATGGGTCCTGGAGGGTTTTTAAAACATGCTTGGAGTACTAAATTAACATAGGAACAAAAAAATTAGGTCAGAAAATGGGGTGCTAGAATCTGAGACTAATAAATGGATCAATATTACTGCTGATGTATGGAGAATTACCTTGGAGTAAAGCCTACTATTATATTTGTGTTTGATTGTTTTCTTGATGTTTAGTTCTATTAAAAAATCATAACACAGAGATGCAACCAGGTTTTACTGTAAAAGTTTATTATCCTTTACCAAGGAGGTAAATATTAACTTTAAGAAATAAATAACATTTGAAGCATTTCGTTCTGTGCTAGACCCATTTGGAGAAATAACCCAAGAACCATCCTTCAAGTGAACATGTATTTTCATTGTTTTGCCAGCTGTTTGTCCTCAGAAAGCAACTAAAATGCCGAAGATGTTTAAACAATGAAAGCTGAATCACTCTGCCCTAGTTCCCAAGAGTTAAGGAATATTAATTCTGAATGAGATCATAAAATTCTTTTCTGGAGCTATGTCTAAGGTGGAGTCCTTCATTAATATACACTATTGTTTAAATTCAAAGAAATTTGTTTTTATAGTTTACATATACTTTGTGGCTTTTTATATTCTGCCACTCACCATTCAAATCACATTAAGATTGGAGTCGGTAATAAAAAATAAATATTTGTTCTCACACAAATGTAATTAAGTAGAACTTCAAAAATTTTGTGTATTGACTTCAATAGTTCCTCATGTAAAGTCGTATAATCACTATTTTAAAGA
Organism: Tenrec ecaudatus; assembly: GCF_050624435.1. Lineage (NCBI taxonomy): Eukaryota > Metazoa > Chordata > Mammalia > Afrosoricida > Tenrecidae > Tenrec > Tenrec ecaudatus. Next base: position 50,413,175 of record NC_134536.1, read on the forward strand.
TGAAAAAACAAATCTGATTATGTTAAGATGCTTGCCTAGGATCCACAGTTACAAAAGGAAATTCATTTTCTTTCAGTTTAATTTAGTAATATGTTGTTACTTTATTAAATTATGATGATCCAGCCACTGATTTCTTCCCCCAAAGATACATTGAACTGGTACAGGCAGCAGACACATCTGGGTTTCCCTGGAAATTCCTTCAATCTACTACAGTAATATGATTTTTTGGAACTTGGTCTGAATAATAATTCAAATAAATAAGTATTCTATTAGGTATAGAGTTACCACCATGGGTGATATTATTTTGATCCAAACATGAAAATCAACAGCTACACTCTGCCAACTCCTCCTTTGTTTTTAACAGAGAAGATTTATCTGTCACATTATTCTTTCTTGCTGAACCTAACCTCAGCATCAGATGCTTGATTAAGACAATATTCCTGATAGAAAATATTAGTAGATAAAATGTACACCTACAAAGAAAACTATTTTCCATTCTGGTCTTTGGAGTTATAGATTTGAAAGAATTCGGTAATATCTGTAAACATCACTCTTCTAGGCAAAGACTAATATGGGTACTGTACAATCCTGATTAAAGAGCTATAAACTTACACTTCAAAAGAAAGCATCGTATTTGGAGGTTAGATTGCTGTCTTCAGATGCCATCCAGTCTATTCCAACTTAAAAGGACCCAGTGAGCAACAGAATAAAATACCGTGCAGTCCTCCACGAGTTGCTGAATCTCTGCACATTCTTGCACAACCTCAGTGCCAGTTGGTATTGCTGAGGGGTTTCTTCTGTTCAATGACCTTTTCCAGACACGGATTCCTCTTAATGATAGCAAGATACTCGAGATTAACTCTGTCATCCAAGTGGCATTCTGGCTGCATCTCATTAAGGACTAAGTCCTCTCCCCTGCCCTCCCCCACACCCCGTAAGTCCAAGAGGTAGCCAATAGTTTTCAAAATACCATAGTTTAAAAGCAGAACTTCTTCTTCAGCCTTTCTTAATCATTGCCAGCTTAAGCATGCATAGAATTATCTTGCAGCAGACTTGTCAGATGCAATATGTCATTTGATATTTGTCATCATTTCAATGGCATTTACCAGATCAATGAAAAAAAATTTGACAATTTTACATTTTTCTGCATTTATCATAATGTTGTTGAGTGGTCTATTGTGAGGATCTTTGTTTACTGGAAGCTGAAATGTGATCTGTAGGTGGCATAGGACCCAATATTATAGTATAACACAAGAGCCACTACAGTATGACAACCTGGCATGTGGCTGCACATGGCTGGCCAAAGTGATGGACTGCAACATACCAGTGATTATGAGGAAGATTTAACACTGAGCCAGGTTTATTTCTATTGTACACAAGGTCTCCAAGAATCAGAGTTGATCCAATAGCATCAAACAATAATAAGAACCATGTACAGAGAGATAAATTTGGGCATTTAAATTCACACAATTGCATTTTATATTTTTACAATAAAACATTATTAAAATGCCTATATTCTTGTTATATGATATATTTTCCTCCAAACAATACATAGAATATTGTGAGATGTGTTTACCATACGACCCTTATTAAAATTTGGAGTAAATGCCATTTATTCTTTAATTAAGAAAGGGCTTCATATGTAGATCTTCTCCCTCTCCATTTATTTCAGCTCTACATTATTTGAATATACTCTAACTTGCTTAATAAAAACCTCATATGTACGCAGAAAGATGCAGCAGCAGAATTGAAGGAAGTTTCATTAACTGTGATATGCAGAGGACACAACCTTACTTGATGAAAGTGAAGAGAACTTGAAGTAATTGCTGATGAGTATCAAAGATTACAGTATTCAGTATGATTAGGTCTTAATATAAAGAAAACAAAAATCCTTACAACTATCAGTAAATAAAATAATGATAAATTATGAAAAGTTGGAAGTTGTCAACTTTATTAAATCTACAACCAACATCCATAAAGAAGAATTCAATAAATCAAATGTTGTATTGCCTTTAGCAAATCTCCTCCCACCACACACACACACACATATGCACACCCCTTTGACACATGGCAGAGTAAAAATGTCACCTGTTTCAAACCCATGATACTTTTATTTGCATCTCATGCATGTGTGAAAGCTGAACAGTGAATAAGGAGACCTGGTGAAAAATTGATGTCATTGAATTATAGTGTTGATGAAGAATCTGGAATGTACCATGGGCTATCAGAAGAATGAACATGCTTTTCCCAGAACAGGTAGAATGCTCCTTGGAAGCAAGAATGTCAAGATTTCATCCCACGTACTTTGGACATGTTATCCACAGGAGTCCCAGTGGATCCATCAGTAAGATGGATTGACAGTGGCTGCAAACAAGATGAGGTCAAACATGGAAAGATTGTAAGGATCCTGCAGAACCAGGCAATACTTGTTGCCATTATACACTATGAATTGACACCAATTCCTTGGCACCTAACAACACAAAACCAAAATGTTCTCCTTTTTTCTTCTCTTCTTTTCAAATCAATGAGCTTTATGTAATATGTTTTTTTATATCTCTAATATGAATAAGAATGTTATCCCAATTGTTACTGATAAATAACCTATTACTTTCCTAAATAATGATTTTAGACAGGGAGGGAGGGGGGAAAAAAGAGAACCTGATGGCAAGGGCTTAAGTGGACAGCAAATGCATTGAAAATGATGAGGGCAATTAATGTAGAGATGTGCTTTACACAATTGATGTATGTATGGATTGTGATAAGAGTTGTATGAGCCCCTAATAAAACATTAAAAAAAAAGAAGCACAGGGAATCCAGGGTGGATGATCCCCTCAGGACCAATGGTATGAGTGGTGATACTAGGAGGGCATAGGGAGGGTGGGTTTGAAGGGGGGAACTGATTTCAAGGATCTACATGTGACCTCTTCCCTGGGGGACAGACAACAGAAAAGTGGGTGAAGGGAGATGTGGGACAGAGAAATATATGACAAAATAATAATTTATAAATTATCAAGGGTTCATGAGGGAGCAGGGAGTGGGGAGAGAGAGGAAAAAATGAGGACCTGATGCCAGGGGATTGGGTGGAGAGCAAACGTTTTGAGAATGATGAGGGTAACAAATGTACAAATGTGCTTTACACAATGGATGTATGTACGGATTGTGATAAGAGTTGTATGAGTCCCTAGGAAAACATTTAAAAAATGATTTTAGAAATTAGCTTTGTGTTTAATCTTAGTTTTTCTAAGTGAGGCAATTTTTCCAGTTTAATTCATAGTTTTTATTACCTTGTGTTTTTTCAAGTTTTACTATACCTGTATGCTATCGGAAAAGAGGTAATTTATGAATCACTAAATTAATTTTGAATAACAATCATTGATTATCTTCCAAATTTATTTTATTGGACTGTCATTTTAAGTATTATTGGAACAAATATAAATTATAATGAAAGAACATCAATAATACAGTGAAGATGAGGAGCTGAAACCAAGGGATCAAGTAGAAAGCAGGTGTTTTAAGAATGATGATGGCAACATATGTATGAATGTGCTGGACACAATTGATGTATGTATGGATTGTGATAAGAGTTGTATGAGCCCCTAATAAAATGATTTAAAAAGAATATGTATATTTTTGTTATAAAATAGACATGTCTATGAATCAAATACAATATTTTTCTACTTATATAGTTGAACAAAATATATTTACTCATAAAAAATGATACAATGAAGAGTAAAACCACATTGTGATAGTTACATAATCTGGTGTCAACTTGAGGCTATTAAGAACAAATGGGGTAGAGCCTAGCCTGTCAATCAGGTCACAGCTTGCTAACTTCATTTGGAGGTAGGAAGGAGATAAACAGCTCACTGGTGGCCAGATAAATGCTCTGCTTATCTCCCTGTGAGACATTATCTCCCTGTTGACTAGCTACATGGAACTGTGCTGATGGAGCCAGAGCCCTCGAGCTGGAGGTGCCACGTGGAGACCCACACCAGAATTGAGATGCTTCCACCACCACTGGATCCACAAAACTTTTCACTCCCTGGCCTGTGATCTTCCAGTATTTGGTGTCATTGCATGGCTGTGTTAGTCGAAAGAGGAATCCGTGGCCTAATATAGACATATGGAATAATATCGGACCAATGGACTTGAACTGGACTGGACTGGGATGTCTTGTTAATGTACAATTACTCTTTGATATAAAGTTCTATTTTACACACATGAGTGTCGCTAGATTTGTTTCTCTAGTCTACCCAAACTAACACAATATGAAATAGAAAAATGGCAGTTTGTTTAAACTATCATTTTAAAGTCTAGATCTGATTTTCAAAGCCACATGAATTGCTTATAATGGCTTCAAAATAATCTGTGTGCAGCAAGAAGATCAAAGATGCGTTTGTGCTTGTGCAATAGTTTATATCCCCTTGAAAGACCTAGAGCGAAGGTATTGAGACCTGGCTCACTTTAGCAATCTATGTTTCCTATCCTCACTGGAAGTGGTACATTTAAAATTCTGCTATAGTATATTTAACAAAAGCTTCTTTAGTTAATATAGTTAGTAGTAAAAGGTTATTCTGCTTGAGAGATGCAATACATACTTTTAGCTTACTATTGCATTTAACTTTTTAAATGGTTCAATATTCCAATCCCTAGTGAAGTGTCAGGACTGCACTGCTTCTGTGGGACCTATTATGGATCCTCTGAAGGGTTAATGTTGATGGTCCTGTGTCATGGACAGGTCATATAAATCTGATCTGTACTTCTCTCTATTCTTATAATGATAGTAGATGTCTATTTGTGAAGATCAACTGAAGAGAAAAGCAAGTAACTTATAAGCAGCTGGGAGAAAAATTGTTTTAATCCTTCTATTGAGAAAGAAAATTTTGCTTGAAAATTTGTTTAAATAAAATCTGGAAAATATAAGACATGAAATTAGAATTTATCATTTATAGAAACTTATAAATTAAAATTCTAATTTATATGTTTTCCTTCACAGTGGAATGAAATTCTGTATAATGTTACCCAATAATTGTGGTACAATTAAGTGGAAGCAGTGTAATTACAAATTAATTGATCCATTAATTAATTGACTTTTCTCTTAGCCTCTACTACTAATTATGTCCCTTAATTGAAGTTTATAAATAAGTGATTTCCATAAGTTGCTTAAAACTATATTGATGAATAAAAGGAAACTTTATAAGTATATTTGAATATTCATGATGGCTACATCATATGTGGGAGAAAATAAGACACAAAAATTACTTTCATGAATTTTGATTAAAATTCTGGTCAAATAGTTTCCTATATTTCAGTGAATAAAATTTGGGATTCAAACTAAAACCAATCCTTACTTTATAGAATTAAAATATAGTTTTTCTATCTTTGAAAATATTGCCATGTCTCCTCTATGGCTATTGTATATATTATCCATGTGTAGTCACCATCATTTGTTGGTTAGGTTAGTTACTTGAGAACGTCATCCATGAATATTTGATTAATCAATTGTCTTTATTGCTGAGGTTCTAAACTTGACTCGTGTCCACAAATTGTCATTTTGGATGAGCCACAAGTGACTGCTGATGGATGGTAATATTTCTTATCGTCATTAAACGGAGATAGTGCTGGTGATACAGTGGTGGTACACTCAGTTGCTAAATAAAAAGTCTGTTATTTGAGCACACCAACCCCTCTGCAGTGAAACACGTGTCCATCTGCTTCCTTAAAGGCTGTAGTCTTGGGAACTGCAGGTTCTGCTCTGTCCTATGACGCTGTTGTGAGTTGGAGTCACCTCATAGCAGACAGCAGCCTCTCCACTGAGAAATCAACCCCATGGAATGGTTACCGCTCAGCTTCCTTAAGATGTGTATGCCTTATTGTATATATCATATGTAATATATATTCTATGATATATCATAAAATTGTCATCATATGCAAGCACATTGCATGCTCTACTTAATTTAAGGCTCAGGACACCATTAAGCCTCATTTGCAGATGAGACGGAAACAGTAAATAGGCTTTCCCAAACTATTTTACTAATGGAAAGTGGATCCTGGTGTAATAGTTAAGGTTTTGTGTCAACTTGGCTGATTCAGGATTTTCAGTGATTGGATGATTATTGTTGTTGTTCGGTGCAGTCCAGTCAATTCCAACTTATAGCAAAGTTATGTACAACATATGTGCAGCATCCTCGCAACTGTTCTTATGTCTGAGCCCACTGTTGTAGCCACTGGGCCAGTCCGTTTCTAGAGGGTCTTCTTTTTCGGATGCTTCTCTACCAAATGTGATGTCCTCTCCCAGGGGCTGATCTCTTCTGCTAACAGGCCCAGAGTACGTGCGCGCAATCTTGCCATCCTTACCTCGAAGGAACATACTTGCGGTACTTCTTCAAAGACAGATTTGCTTATTCATTTGGGAATTTCGTAGTACTTCCAATATTTTAAAAACATTTTATTAGGGGCTCATACAACTCTTATCACAATCCATACATATTCATACATCAATTGTATAAAGCACATCTGCACATTCTTTGCCCTAATCATTTTCAAAGCATTTGCTCTCCACTTAAGCCCTTTACATCAGGTCCTCTTTTTTTCCCCCTTCCTCCCCATTCCCCCCTCCCTCATGAGCCCTTGATAATTTATAGATTATTATTTTGTCATATCTTGCCCTATTCGGCATCTCCCTTCACCCCCTTCTCTATTGTCCGTCCCCCAGGGAGGAGGTCACATGTAGATCCTTGTAATCAGTTCCCCCTTTCCAACCCACTCACCCTCCACTCTCCCAGTATCGCCCCTATACGTTCTGGACCAGGGGTGTGAGGGGGCGATACTTCCAATATTTTCACCAACACTTTAATGCAAATGTGCCCATTCTTATTTGCTCTTCCTTATCCTATTTCCGACTTTCACATGCATATGAAGCTATTGAAAATAACAGGACTTGAGTTAGTTCCGCAAAGAGACCTCTTTGTTTTTCAACACTTTAAACAATCATTTGATTTCCTGGCTGCTGCTAACATGGGCATTGATTATGGAACGAAACAAGATGAAATCCTTGACAACTTCAATCTTTGATATGTTTATCATGACGTTACTTTTTTTGTCCAGTTGTGAGGACTTTGGTTATCTTTACATTGATCTGTAATCCATATGGAAGGAACCTGTACTAAAGGCTGAAATACTTGACTTTCACCAGCCAGTGTTGCACGTCCTCCACACTTTTAGAAAGCAAGGTTGTGTCATCTGAATATTAAAGGTAGTTCATAGGCCTTCCGTTAATCCTAATGCCACATTCGTTTTCATATAATTCAGCTGCCTTGATTATGTGCTCAGCATACTGATTGAATAAATAGGGGGAGAGGCTAAGGCATCCTCACGCACCTTTTCTGTTCTTAAGCTAGTCAGTGTTCTGTTGTTCTGTGTGTGCGACTGCCTCTTGATCCATGTGCAGATTCTACATGAACACAATGAAGTGCTCTGGAATTCCTGTTGTTCTCAAGCCTGTCTGTGTTAGGCAGGGTTCTCTAGAGAAACAAAACCAGGACACTTATGACTACACACATGTAAAAGGATAAATTTATGTAATAAATGCAATATACAAGCAAATAGTCCTCACAGCAGTTCAGAGAGCTCAGTCCAACTCACTCTCATTGGACAGTTAATATCCTGAAGGTCCTTCCAACTCACGTTGTCACCAGCCCAAGGCCAGCCTCATGGTGTGGCGATGTGAAATGGCTGGCGGGAGGTGTGGTGTCTGGAGTGGTGGCAAGATGAGAGGAGTTGGCCAGCAGGCAGCAGACACAGCAAGGTGGTATTGTGCCTCAGTCCGGAACAACACAGCACAGCAAAGCAGTTCACCACAATCCCCTGTTGACTCTGCCAAGTGGAGCAGAGCCCTGCACGGCCCACAGGTACCATGGTACATATGATGCGGCAGGGCAGCTCAATCAGGGAGTGAGCAGGTCTCCCCATCAGGAAGAAATAGGGGCCAGCATCCAGTGAGACAGTTATCTTGGTCTCACTTCCAGGAAGGATCATCAAGCTGAGACCTGATTGATAGGCTAAACTCCACCCATATCCACCCAATCAACATTGGCACAAAAAAATCTATCCATAGTTGGTCATTGTTCTCACAATGGAATAGTTGACATAGCCAATAAAACACAAATAAACATCTTTCTGGTATCCTCTACTTTCAGGCAAGTTTCATTTGACATCAGCAATAATAGTCTTTGTTCCATGTCCCAGGAGTTCAGAATCTGACCTAAATATCTGGCAGCTTCCTGTCAATGTACTATTGCAACGTCTGTTGGATAATCTTCAGCAAAATTATACTTGTATGTGATATTAATGATATCGTTCTATAATTTAAGGCATTCTATTGCATTACCTTTCTTCGGAATCGTACAAAATGTGGATCTCTCCAGGGAATTGGCCATGTAGCTGTCTTCCAAATTTCTTGGCACATATGAGTGAGTGTTCCCAGTGTTTCATCAGCGTGTTGAAACATTTTAGTTGATATTCCACAAATTCCTTGTTTTGGGCTAATGGCCTTCAGTGCAACTTAGATTTCTTCCTTCTCTATCTTTGGCTCTTGATCCTATGCTCTCTCTTCAAGTGGCTGGATGTTGACTAGTTTTCCTTTGCTTTCCACAATAACAATATTCATTTCATCTTATGTTGATGCCGTGTGCAGCATTTAATGTTTTGATCCTTTCAACATTTTAACTTGAGGCTTGAATTTGTTCTTCAGTTCTTTCACTGTAGGATATGCTCAGTGTGTTCTCTCTTTTTGTTTTTTTAACTCTAATTCTTGGCACATTTCATTATAATATTTTCAATATCTTTTGGAACTGCCTAATTTGGCAATTAAGATTTAGTAATCCCCCAGGAGGATATCTAATAACATGTAATCACCTCCAAAATGGGGTTTCCCATGAGCAGCCAATTGGTGGTAATATTAGAGTGGGATACAACACTCTTACTAAGATCATAGTCATGAGCCAATCAATTAAAAGGAAGTTTTATGAAGATTATGGCCTGATTCTAATATAAATGGATGCTTTGGAAAAGCTTGCATACCTTTTCTCTGGGTCTGGATCCTAGATACTTTCCCAAGATCTAGATCATTTTCTTAAATCTATATCCTTCTTGACAGGGAACTAACTGCCAGAAGTGCAGGCCAGATTCAGAAAAGGATATAGAACAAGGTCTTTCATTGCTGATGTCAGATGGATCTTGGCTAAAAACAGAGAATACCAGAAAGATGTTTACTTGTGTTTCATTGATTATGTAAAGGTATTTGATTATATGAATCACAGTAAATTGTGTATAATCTTTAGAAGAATGGAAAATTTGGAACACCACATGGTGCTCATGAGAAACTTGTACATGAATCAAGAAGGAGCGATGCGAACAGAAAAAGGGAATTACGTATGGTTTAATATCAGGAACGTTGTGGGTCACGGTTGTATTTTCCCACCATATTTGTCCAATCTGTAGGTTGAGCAAATCCTCAAAGAAGCTGAATTATATGTAGAAGAATGTGGCATCAGGATTGGAGAATGGCTTATTAAGAACCTGCAGTATGCAGATGACACAGCCTTGCTTGCTGAAAGTGAGGAGGAGGACTTGAAGCACTTGCTGATGAAGATCGAGGATGGCAGACTTCAGTATGGACTGCAACTCAATGTAAGGATGACCCAAACCCTCACAACTGGACCAATAAGTGACGTCGTGAAAAATGGAGAAAAGGTTGGAGTTGTCAAGAATTTTTGTTTTACTTGGATTTACAATCAATGCTCATGGAAACAATAGTCAAGAGACCAAAAGACATATTGCATTACATAAATCTGTTTTACAAGACCTTTTTGGAGCACTGAAGAACAAGGATGTTACTTTGAGGACTCAGGTGCATCTGACCCAAACCATGGTATTCCCCCTTGCCACATATGCATATGACAATTGGACATTGAATAAGGAAAACCATATAAGAATTGATGCATTTGAATTGTGCTAGAGAAGAATATTGAAAGTGACTGCTGAAAGTACAAACCAATCTGGACTGGAAGAAGTATGGCCAGAATATTCCTTCAGGTAAGGATGGTACTACTTCATTCTACATATGTCTTTGGACATATTGTCATGAGAGACCAATCTCTGTAGAAAAACATTATGTTTGGTAAAGTGGAGAGGTGATGAAAAAGAGGAAGGGCTTTGACAAGATAGATTGACACAATGGCTACACTACCATATTGTTTGGGAGACTGGATTAAATGATTGTATTAACCTGAGAACAGATGCCTATCTTTGTCTTGACATTTGTCCTTACAGTAATGGTATCATACGATGGTGTCATACAATATTTATCCATTTGTAATTGACTGACTTTACTTAGCATACGATTCTCCACGTCTCTTCATGACACCCCTGTTCAAACCATGAGATGCTTCATAGTTTCTCAACATTTTTTAACCAAGATTAGTATTTCACTGTATGTATCAGTGTTTCTTTAGCCATTGTTCTGCTAATGGGTGGCTGTTTGTTTATTTATTTATTTTTTGTTTTTAGATTCTGAAGGGAAAACTTTAATACATTTTCCCGAATGACTTAAGACAAATGTAGGGGATTGATATGAAGAAATTTTATGTGAAGAAAATTGAAAACTGCTTTGGTGAAAAAAAAAAAAGCCAACCAAATTGCAACAAGGGATTTCTTTCCTTAACAACACTATGCTTTTGAATTCTTTAAGGATAGAAAGGATCGTCTTATGATAATGTTTGAGAATCCTTACTACTTTACCCTTCAGACATGAGTTTGCCAAAGCCAGAAACTTTTAAAAGGAATATAATTTGAGTCCCCTGAGGATCCCAAACCTGCGCTTTCAACTTGGAGCAAATGGAAAGTGCAGAATTTGGGGCGAAATATTAGAAAGATAAAAAGCAGTGACTTCATAAGTTTATCGATTTAGAGCAGAGTTATTTGGGGAATAGTAGTTTCATATTTTAATACTTTTTGCTTGATAGTGCTTTCTATGATGATATATCAATACTTTTACTTGTTATGTTTTTAATTTTTTTTTCACATGGATCACTTTTTATGGAGCCAGTTAATTTGCACACTAAAAATCACTCTTTTGTATAGCATTTTGTCTTATTTAGAGGAAGAGTACATAGTAAAATTATGGGTATAACAGTTTGGAATCACCATGTGATTCAGGATTCTAATTTACAATGATATCAAACTTCTGTTATAAGGATACTAATTTTTAGTCTTATTTCTAATTTTCTTATTATACTTTCAAATACTGGAAATATTTCATTATTTATTTGGTGAGAAGGGATTATTTTCCTCATATAAGGTTTACATTTATGCATTACACTAGGAGACTATGAAGTCAAATAACATTTGGTCACTGATATCATAGGAAAACTGCAAATTGCTACATGCCATAGACTTAAGGTAATCCATAAATATCCAAAAAGACATTTTGAAGCACTGACTCATAAATGTCTACCCTCCCATGAAATAAATAGAAACATAAACATATGGTAATTACTGTCCCCTGATTGCTTCAGTGTAAATTTTTGAATATATTTTATATTAAATAACCATATGATTAAACTTACTGAACTGCTTTGAATTCCAAGACATCCAGTTCAAGAAGTACTTAAAGTTTAATTCAATTATTTTTAAAAAAAAGATCTAACAAGATGTTCTCTGAGGAAAGTATTAACATTCATGTCTAATTGATTCTACAACTAAATAAACTCTCAACTTTTTGGTATAAATCTATAATAAATCCTTAGAGTATTTAGTAATTTCAACACACATACATATACAAACTTTGGGTCAGCTATGAGTGGATAGTTAGTATAGGACTTAATTTTTTCTTTATAGTATTTACAGGTAAACTATACTCAGGTAAACTATACTCAATTTTAAAAATAAAAATAGATTCCAGGTAATGTATCAAATAATCAAATGTAGCTATACAGATAAGCTATGTCATTGCTTCTCCAATATTGGAAAGCAACATATTTATCATTTTTAAGAGAAAGCTTATTAAAAAGAGCACTCCTTCCAACTGTGAAAACATCATGGTTTTAGTTTCCAGAAGAGTATACTAAAAAGTATAGCAAAGACTTTCTTTAGCAAAATAAAGCCACATCCACTATTCCTGATGTATCATCATTATTTCTGACTTTGTATATCCTTCCCTCGACATGTTGTTTTATGCCTTATGAATCAGATTGCCCTTTGATAGCATGTTGCAGTACTCCAGAAAGAAGAAGGCCCCAATTTCTAGCACTTCCATAAATCAGGCAGTCCCTAGCTGTGGTAAAACTCGAAAGGTTACCCAATGCCCAAGTCTTTGACATGTTTCTTTCTTATTTAATAATTGAAGATGAATATTGTCACAATTCTGTTCTACAGGGCTCAGGTAAAACGTTGACTTTTAGATCATTTTCTTCTTTTTTTTTTAACATAGATCATTTTCTTAAATGACACAGAGAGACAGCCATTCTGATTGCTTGAATTGTATACACTTTAGTCTTAGATTTAATCAGTTTCCTTATCTATTTGGCTGTTCCTCTTCATATATATATTACTTCCAGCACAAATATTTCTCTATATTTAGATCCCTATTCTATTTTTCAGAGTTTCTTTTTCCTTAAAGTCACACCCACTGCCAATGCATCTATTCTAACTCATAAAGATACTACTGGACAGAGTTGAAAATTTCCACTGGTTTTCCAAGGCTAGATTGTCTTATCCTTTTCCTTGGGACTGGCTAGTGAATTTGAACCACACACCTTACACCTTACTGTTAGCAGCACTGTGTATGGCTCATACGGAACTTTAGGAGTGTGTAAGTCCAGGTAGACCAGAGAAACAATTCCAGAGACACTCAGATGTGTGTAAGAGAGAACTTTCTGTCAAAGAGTAGTTGTAAATAAAGAAAGCAGCCCATCCCAGTCCAGAAAAAATCAATAAGTCTGATATTAGCCCACCAGTCCAATACCAATCTATAAAGTTCTCTTCAGTCTCACACAACACATGCAATGATGCTGAATGCAGGAAAATCACAGGCCAGTGGGTGGAAAGCCTTGTGGATTCAGTGGCAGTGGAAGCATCTCAGCGCTGGCAGGGGTCTCCATGTGGCTCATCCAGCTCCAGAACTCTAGCATAGCTCCATGAGGCTTATCAACAGGAATGTTTCACAGGTAGAGTCTCCCATGTCCAGGGAGGCGTATAGGAGTTCCTAGAATCTTCAGGAGAAGGCCATGTCCATAAGGAGGCCTCATTGGCTATGGCCTGATTGACAGGCTAAACTCCACCCCTCACAAGTTCACAGGGGTTTATGTAACTGCCACAAGGAGCCATAATCTTCTTTTACTTGTAGACCAGTGCTCGCCTATTATCTGTTTCGTATCATGACTTCGCATCTCAATTAAAAACAAAAATATAAAAATTCTAGTAGTGATACTTCAAGCTCCCTGACAAACACCCAAGGGATAATTTTGCCTATGAGCTCCATATCCTTTTAATACGTGTTTGTGATCATCTTTAAACCCGCCTTGCTGTAGGATATTTCTCAGGGATAACTGTTCTAGTGCTGCAGGTAGTCCTGCTGCTTAGTTCACTCCACAGCGTTATATGCACTTCCTCTTTGTGTACGTTTCAATATGTGCACCGAACACATTTTGCCAACAAGCTTATCAATCACTCTTTTCCTGAATGTTTAAGCTTTGGCATCGCTGTGTGTTATCCCTCCCTCCCTTATTTCTTCTGATAGAGCTATGTTAGTGCTTAAAGACCACATCAGAGAGACCGTCACTCTCTACATTGGAACTTTATGCTATGTCAGTGAAGTACACAGTGAAAAAAGTAAGGTCTACAAAACTCTGAAACTGGCATTAGAGGAAGGGTAAGACAGAAATCATGCACTTGTCAGTCAGTTTGTCATACTGTGGTGGCTTGAACGTTACTGTGATGCAGAGACCATGTAATTGTTATTTTAAGTAAAAGCAGGGCCACCGAAAGCGATCATGTTTCAGAAGGACTTCCAGACAAAGAACAGACGAGACTGTCCGCTCAGAGTTGTTAGCCACTAACAACCTTTTGGATACTATTGAAACATTGTCAGTTACTGAAAAAGGATTGAAAATGAAACAGAACATTCTCAGAGGTAGTGCCAGAAGATGAGCCACTCAGGCCTAAGGCATTCAAAATGTGACTGAGAAATAGTTGCCTTCTCAAAGTAGAGCTGACTATAATATTTTGTTCAAGATCCTCCAACCATGGTTGCAGTAGTACATTCACATTCACAGGGAGTAGCTATGGGTTCAGGTCAGATTCGAAAGAGAACATGGAACAAAGAATGTCATTGCTGACATCAGACCTATCTTAGGTAAACTTAGAGAATATTAGAAAAACGTTTACTTATGTTTTATTGACTATGCCAAGGCATTTGATTATGTGGACAACAAAAAAGTATGGATAACTTTGAGAAAAGTGAGATCGCTGGAACCCCACATTGTGCTCAGGCAGAACTTGCACATGGATCAAGAAGCAGTTGTGCAAACCGAAAAAGGGAAGACTGCATGTTTCAAAATCAGGAAAGGGGTGCTTTTAGAGTTGTATCTTCTCACCATAGTTGTCCAATCAAGGGGCTTAGCAAGTAATCAGAGACGCTGAATTACTTGAAGAAGTAACTGGCATCAGGTTTGGAGGAAGACTTATTAGCAATCAGAGATGCCTGGATGAAGCAAGCTTGCTCGCTGAAAGGGAGGAGAATTGAAGCCCTTGCTGATGAAGATCAGGGATTCCTGCCTTCAGGATGGATTGCAACTCAAGGTAAGGGAGACCAAACTCCTCACAAATTGACCAAAAGGTCATAGCATGATAAATGGAGAAAAGGTTGAAGTTGTCTTGTTGGATCGTTAGTCAATGACCATGAAAGCAGAAGTCAACAGATCAAAGGATGCATTGCATTGCGTAAATCTGTTGAATAGCACATTTTTAAATGTTGAAAAGCAAGGATTTTACTTTCAAGACTAAGGTACATCTGATATTTTCTATAGCCTCATATGCATATGAAAGTTAGACATCGAATAAGTAAGACCAAAGAAAAACTGATGTATTCAACTATGGTGTGGGTGAAGAAGCTTAAAAGTGCCATAGAGTATCAAAAGAACAAATAGACCTGCCTGTCTTGGGAGAAGTACAACCAGGATGTTCCTTAGAGGCAAGGATGGTGAGCCTGAAGGACTCACGGCCGTTGGCCAGAATGTGAGGAGACACCATTCCCTGGGGAAGGGCATCATGCTTGGTAAAGTCCAGGGCAGAGGAAAAGAGGAAGGCCCTTTGCAAGGTGGATGGACACAGTGGCTGAAACAATGGGCTCAGACATCAGGACATAGTGAGGATGGCGCAGGGCTAGGGCATGTTTTTTTTGTTTTTCTGTTGTAAATGGGATCAAGATGAGGTGGAACTGACTCGATAACACCTGCGGTCATTACACAATCTGATATCAATTTGAGGATTAAGAGTGAAGGAGTGTAGTTTAGCCTGTCAATCAGATCACGCCTTCATGACCTCATTTGGAGGCGCTAAGGAGATATATTACTCCTTGGAGGTGAGAGATGCTCTCTCTCCCGGTTCATTTCTTGGGGGACTCTCTACTGACAAGCCACATGGAGACAGGCTGATGGCAGCCAGAATGTTGGACTGGAGAAGCCATATGGAGACTGCTGCCAGCACTGAGATACTTACAACCCCAGTGGATCCACAGACTTCCACTCACTTGTCTGTGATCTTCCTGCATTTGGCATCATTGTATGTGTTTCATGAGTCTGAAGAGGACTTCATAGATTGGTATCAGACATCTGGGCTAATATTGGACCTATGGACTTGATCTGGACTGGGCTAGGATGTTTCTTAATGTACAATTACTCTTTCTATAAAGCTCTTTTTAAAAAATAAAATTTATTGGGGGCTTGTACAACTCTTATCACAATCCATACATCCATCCATTGTGTCAAGCACATATGTATATTTGTTGCCATTTTCATTCTCAAAACATTTCCTTTCTACTTGAGTCCTTGGTATCACCTCCTCATTTTTCCCCCTCCATTCCCACTAGGCCCTCCCTCCTTACCCCTTGATAATTTCTAAATAATTATTATTTTGTCATGTCTTACACAGTCTGACATGTCCCTTCACCCACTTTTCTGTTGTCCATCCCTCAGGGAGGGGGTTATATGTAATCAGTTCCCCCTTTCTACCTCATCATCCTTCCTCCTGGTATCACTGCTCTCACCACTGATCCTGAAGGGTTCATCTGTCCTGAATTCCCTGTGTTTCCAGTTGCTATCTGTACCAGTGTACATCCTCTGCTCTAGCCAGATTTGTAAGGTAGAATTGGGATCATGATAGTAAGGGGGAGGAAGCATTTAAGAACTAGAGGAAAGTTGTATGTTTCATCATTGCTACACTGCACCTTGACTTGCTCACCTCCTCCCCATGACCCTTCTTTAAGGGGGTGTCCAGTTGCCTACAGATGGGCTTTGGGTCTCCATTACCTGTGGTTTTGATCACTGTGGCTGTATAATATGGCTAAATTCAGGTAAGGCCAACCTTCCCACTGTGTCCTACTTCTTGAGGAGTTCTCTGCTAATTTGGGGCTTCTTCCTTCTCCATATGAAGTTGGTAATCAGCTTTTCCATTTCTTTGAAGAAAGATGAAGGTAATTGTATTGGGATTGCATTAACTTATATAGTGATTTGGGCAGAACTGACATCTAATCCATGAGCATGGGATATTCTTCCATTTGTTGAGGTCCCTCTTAGTTTCTTATAATAGTGTTCTGTAATTTTCCTTACATAAATCTTTTGTTCTTTTAGTCAGGTATATCCCTAGATATTTCAATTTGTGCTTGGCTATTGTGAAGGGTGCCATCTTTTTTATCTCTATTCCGTGGTCTTATCTGATGTGTATAGCAGTCTGATAGGCATCTGTTTGTTGATCTTGTATCCTGCCACTCTGCCATATTCCTCTATTGCTTCCAGTACTCCCCTTGTAGAGTATAAAGCTCTTTCTTATACACATATAAGTATCTATGAATTTGTTTTTCTAGTCAATCCATACTAAAATAGAGCCTAACAAATAGCAGCAAGCAAGAAATATTCATAATAAGTTATTTGCATTTTCCAGGATATAGGAAAAGTGTACAATTTTAATTAAGTAGCATACATTATTGGATTGCATTTTCATTATGAGAAAATAAGGAAGTTAATATATCTAGAATACAGGAAAAATACAGAAAGAGTAACATTTTAATCCACTGAATGTTCATTTTATGCCATACATTATGGTGTGTTATGTGAATGAGTTAACTTTTACAAGGAAACATCATGATAACCCCTCTTCTCAATTGATGAAACTGACGTTAAAGATGTATGTTAGCATGCACAGGGTCACAAAGCCCAAAGTTAAAACCAAGCTTGCTTAACTGCAATTATCAAATCATCCTCCATCTTAGCAATTATTTTACATAAATTCTCTTTAGAAAGTATGTGAATATAAAACTGAAAGCAATTTAGGTCTATATGTTATGGACTAGGGGTTTTCTTAGCAAGTGAACATTCATAGTCAAAACTATCACTTCTTTCCATCCAACAAAATCAGTGTAATCAACAGAAAATGTGTAAAGTCAAAAAATACTGGCTTAGTACTGCTAGCTATATTCAAGTCTAATAACCTTACATTTGCTGCCAATATTCATTTTTGCTAACCTCTCTAACACAGTATTTGAAACAGCTTCATTTCATCTTGTGGTTAACATAAACCTCTGTCTCATTCAACATTATTTAATTTTTTAAAAATAAAATGCTTTTAATGAGTATGCACACATTGTAGTAATAAAACAAACCACTTTTCTATCCATACAGAACTTTCCTGTGTTGCTCCAGGTTCTTTAAAGCATGCCTTATTTCCCACTCCTGTCTTTTCAGGAGTCCAAATAACACGGGCACTGCAGCACTTGTCTTCCCTACAATGTAACTCCATTTGTTCACTATAAGAGCAATAGAAAATAAGTGTATTTTATATTGACAAAGGAAAATGCCCCAAGTAGTTCTGAGGTTTTTGAGATAAATAAACTATTTATGAAACCAGGAAAGGAGGCCATGAGCAGATAGGGAAAAAACCAATACACAAATGCAATAGCAACATGGGAAAGAAGTATAGTGCAGTTATAATAATAGAGTGAAGAGAAAAACAAGAATTTGAACACTTAAATGATTTCTATATCTTCACTCTGTACCTAGAACACATGCATGTTCTGTGTTTTTGACACGTGTCCACAAGGTTAGGAATATTACCAAAAGGTAAAAAAGAATGCTATAGAACAAAACATATAACAAAATCTCACTGTTAGAAAAGAAGAAATGCATTTATATATGTACCTTTTATGCATACTGTGGAAGTTACATAATCTTGTGCCAACTTGTGGATATTAAGAGGGAAGGGGTGGAGTCTAGCTTGTCAATCAGATCACAGCCTGATGTCTCCTTGTGGGTGTGGCCTTCTCATGAGCATTCTGGGAACCTCCCCTCTTTCTCTGAGAAAGTGGGTCACAGTTATTCTGCTTCACTTTCCAACTGAGGAGACACACTCAGAGAGCTGGAGGAGGCATGTGGAGATCCACACCAGCATTGAGATGCTGCCACCACCGCTGGATCCACAAGAGTCCCATCCACAGGCCTTGATTTTCCTGCATTCAACATCATTGCAAGTGGCTAGGTGGCACTGAAGAGGAGTTGATGGACTAATATCAGACATATGGGCTAATATAGAACTTACGGACTTGATCTGGGCTAGGATGTTTTCTCAATATACAATTGCTGTTTGATATAAAGCACTCTCTTACACACATATAAATGTTTCAAGATTTGTTTCTCTATTCAACCCAGACTAACACACATATATTTATAAATATATATTTTTAGAGCATGGGAAAAGAACTGTGAGCAGTGGAAACAATAAAGGCAAGCACGTAGCAGAATCATTTAATGTGATGTGTGTGTAGGTGTGTGTCTGTCTGTGTGTGTTACTTGAAAATTTATAAAATGAAATCCTGTATTTTTTAATAAGAAGAAAGGAGGCAACACTTAATGGAAAAACAAAATAATATGACAAAGTTATAAATATATTTTCTAAATTTATTAGTTTCCTTTCATTAATTATTTGTTAAAATGGAAAAATAATATCAGAGAATTATAATAAGGTTTGTATTTAAATGAAATTATGACAAATCACTTTAATTTTATCCTATATTCCTTTCCTCTTTTATTTTAAAAATTATCCAAGGGCTGATTGATTCAATAATAAAGGAGCAAAAAGGTGAAAAAATATATAGGTTACAACCTATGGTAGTTTCAGAATGACACTACATACCTATAATATCAATGAAGATGGGGACAAGCTACCATATGTTTAATATACATTTAGTGATTCCATTTGATTTGCTATTAGTCAGATTCAACTAGATGGCACACTACAACAACAAAGTAAAATACTAATAAGGTACGTAAAAGAGCTATCTTAAAAATTTGAATCTTTATGAGTGACTGTGCAGAGTTTCACCCTATGCTTGTACAGGCTTTCATTCTAGGGTCTTTATGAATCAGAATTGACTGGATGGCAGAGTTTGCACTTTTGATTTTCATGATATATGGATTTTTATTAAGCAAAATACAGGTGTTTTCTCATGTAGTTGTTCATTTATTTAGTGAAGATATAAACAGGTTAGGAAGACAGTGTTAGGAACTTAGTCAATGTTATCACTTATCAGTTCAATTATCCTACATGGTTTGTATTAGAATCTTTATCTTATACTTCCATAAATTGAGTCAAATCCTATGTTACTTCATCCTAAGTCTAAAGTAAAAACAAGAGAGCAAGGTATCGAACTTAGGATTGTTTGTCTATTTCCAGAGTCTATTTATTTCCAACATAAAATTCTACGTTCTAATGCACAGAGCTATCAGCTGCTCTATGACTGTTTTGAAGATCTGTTAAATATCTTTTAAAATTCACAAGTGTTCATAAAAAATTAATTTTGGTGTCTGATGTACTATGTCATGATGTTTGCTCTTCGATTAAAAATCAGTGGGTAAACCTGCAATACAACCAGAGAGAGCAGTAGGAGAAGTTTGGGTGTTTGCAGTTTGCTTTGCTTATTCTATAGGAAGAGCAACTCAATCAAGTGTGATGTAGTTTCTATCAGAATGAAAACAACCTGTGAATTCTGCAGTGCATATAAATGGAAGGGAATGTTGAGAGACCTGTCAACTCCTCTTAGTGAAGCAGTAACAATAATGATGCAGTGTATAAAGGCCTCAGACATTTCACAAATATAAGCAGAGCCTCACATTGTTCTTGAACATCTAAGTGGAGAGAAAACTATAGGACAGGCTCTACATTTCCTTCCACTTAACAGCATTCTATTCTGCAAAGCTATTGAAAACTTTGTCACCGTTTAAGTTATTCAAGTTGGTTTGAGATGTAATTAGTTCAGCTTTGTGATTGCATTGTCTCTAACAATGCGAGGAATGACTGAAGAAAAACTGGACTCTCTCCCAAACACTTAAAGATGTGTTAAAATATTATAATTTCAAAAAATGAAGAACTCTCTAATGAATTAGTAATAAATACAAGGACAGGCACATAATTTGATTCCCTCAAGTTAGAGGTTAGAATAGATTGGATGAGATGACAGAAGAGAAAACACCCTAAAATTGATTTTATTTTTAAATACAATTATTTTATACAATTTTTAAAAGCCAATATATCTATCAGAGTATATTTGGATTTAAACTTTATATATATATATATATATATATATATATATATATATATATATATATATATATATATATATATATATATATATATATATATCAGATGAGAGCTCAGGTAGTACAGTGAGTAAGTGTTCAATTGGTAACCAAAGGTTGATGGTTTGAACCCACCAGTCTTTCAATGTCTGGATAAGAATAGGAAATCCAAAAATAAAAAGAGCAGCATACAGACAACTGATCTTTAATAAGGGCCCCAGAAATGTCAAATGAGAAGAAAATGGTGCTGTTTACCAAATGGTTCTGGGAAAACTGTATTGTAAAATCCTTAACGTTAAAAAAAAAATCCTTAACGTATTCCATACACAAGAACAAATTCAAGGTGGATAACAGACCTCAAGGTAAAACTCCAAACTATCAGGATTGCCAATGAAAAAATCAGGTCAAAACTAAAAACTTTAGTGCAGGGAATACATAGGTTATCAGAATTAAGGATGGATATACAATCAAAGAAAGATAATGTAGATAGGAGAGACATACGGAAGATAAAATACTCATGTGCATCTAAAGACGTCAGCAAGAGAATAACATGAGAGTTCACAGACTGGAAAAAGATATTTACTAATGACATATCAGATAAAGGGCTCATTACTAAAATCTACAAAATCCTCCAAGCTTACAACAAGATAAAAATGAGTAGCCCACTGAGGAGGCAGAAAATGACTTGAATAGAAGATTCACAGAGGAAGAATTCTGAACGGCCAATAAACCTAGGAGAAAATGTTCCAGGCCATTCACCATCCAGGAAATGCTAATTAAAACAACTGTGAGACACAACCTAACACCCACAAAGATAACACAATATAAAAATCCAAAAACAACAAATGTTAGAAGGAGTTTGGTGAGACAGGAACTCTCATTCACTGCTGGCTATGTTGCTGATATATATAACCACGGTAGAAAGCAATTTGGTGATACCTAAAAAAATTATATCATCTTTTTCTGTTTCTCTCTCTCTTTCTCTCTCTCTATTTCTTTTGGTGTCTATATAAAAAAGGAAACATAGGAAATTCCATGGAGACAGAGATGGGACCAACGGTTGCAGGAGTTGGGCTTCATAGGTGAAGAAGAGGAAGGGGGAAGTAAGTGGTAAGCCAAGGGACAGGGCAACAGCAAGGGTTATAAAATTGACAGAGAGGAGGATGTTACGTTCCTGGTTGGATTTGATCAATTGAAAGTGTCCGAAGGAATTAATGAGAGGTGAACAATGAATAAGGATGATAGTGGGGCAGGTAGAAAGAAAAAGAAAGAAGAGGAAAGAGTAAAGCAACTGTATATATATATGCATGTAAATATATAATTATATATTATATATATATACATGTATGTATGTATATCTATACATGTACATACAAACTCAATAAGTAAACAGATAGACTTTGGGCTTCTGCTAAAATCTTACCTAAGTATAAGTACAGTTTTTACTAACAATGTGGCACTATATGATATTCACTCTCCCAACATGCTCTCTGAAGACAAAATGGATGCATGAGCAAATGTAGTGAAGAAAGCTGATGGTGCCCGGCTATTAAAAAATATAGTGTCTGGGGTCTTAAAGATTTATGGTGAAAAAAGTGGCCATCAAATTCATGTGAAGAAGTATGAACAAAGTGGAGACCAAAAGCCCACCTACAAGTCAATTTGAAAGGCCCTCACAGAGGGGCCAAATGGGGGCAGGTGGTGGGGGTGGTATGAGGAACCAAGGGTGCTGTATAGCATGGATGAAACACATAACTGATAGTGGCAAAATGGTGATCAGGTCAGCAGCTCAAGCTGGGAGCTCCATGGAGATCAATGAATGGGGAGATTTGGGGACTGAGCAGGGGTTCCAAGAATGTTAGTTAATTCCTATGACAGCCTACAGAACTTCCCTGAAACAGGAGCTGACTTCCACCCCATCTCCTGAACCCGTGGTGGAGTCCTGAGGACCCAGTTCTGCTGTAGGAACTGGTCCGGCCTGAGTCATCCATGCTGCTGCAGACACCACTGCGGCTATCACCACTGGCCACAGTGCCCCAAGCCCACCAGCTGCCCAGCCAAAGCTTGTGCAGCTGTGGTTTGATACCCCAAATGGCGTGGGGCCCTCCAGCTGTCCATAGGCGGATCCCTCCTCCAAGACCAACAGTCTCCTTTCTATATTTTCCCTGCTCTGGCTCGTGCTCCCCAGCCCTCTGTTCTCTGAAGTGTAGAGCTGTGCACTAATAGACGTGGCTTGGTCCTTTTTCTCACCTGCCTCCCTGACCACTGTGCCTCTAGTCAGGAACAGATCACCCCCAGCCCTACCTCATCCCCACCCCGAGCTCCACACTCCCGCACCATGCCAGCATTTTCCTTCAGACCAGAGCCTGCACAGCTGCAAATGTTTCCCCTACAGAAGCATGAGAGTTACTAGAGAGTTACTGCAGGCTGACCTCAGAGCCTGACTACTGCAAGGACCATCCAAGCAGGCCTCCAAACAAAAGATTCCTGATATGCCAGGGTCAGAGGGAAACTACAGTGGGACAAAGGTGAAGCACACCCCACAGGGAAGTTGACTACAGGCAACCTACAGAAGCAGTCATACACACCTCTTAAAGAAAGAGCCCAGGTCTCGGACTCCTAGGAAAATGGCACTGAGTTTCTCCAAAATGACACATAAACAGTAACCTGCTTCAACAGCCTCAACAAGAAATCAGGAGAAACAAAACCCAATGTCAGGGGATGACTTAACAGCATAGAGGAGGCAGACATTGACCTGCCACAGAAAGAAGACTTCAGAATACTGCTTGCAGTCATGCAGAATATGAGGGGAGCAATACAGAAAAAGGATGAAATGATAGAGAAGGAAAAGGCCTGGCACCAAAATATAAATTAAAGGACGAGTTAACAAAAGTCAGAGCAAATTCACAGCCTTCACCAGCAGATTTGAAGAGACATGGAATCGCATCATTGACCTAGAGGATAACCAGTGAGACATCAACAAATGGGAAAGACAGTCAAACAAGATAATCAGAGAAGCTGAAGAAAACCTGAGAAACATATCTGATGCTACAAAGAGGAAAAGTATTAGAATAATTGGACGACCAGAAGGAGACACACAAAGAAATGGCAAAAAAAAGTGAGGGGATTCTTAGAGGACAACATCTTCAGCTTCATGAATGGACACCAGTCAACTATTCAAGAGGCTGAACGAACACCAGCTACACTTAATGCCAAGAATTCACCAAGGCATATAACATTTACCCTATCCGACTTTCAGAAACAGGAGAAAATCATAAGAGCAGCTAAGGGGTAGGGGTGGGTGGGAAGCAGTCATGTATAAAGGAAAACAAATAAGAACATGCTCAGATCTATCAGTGGACACTGTGAAGAAGAGGAGAGAGTGGAATAACATTCCAAAAATTAAAAGAAAATAACACAAACCCAAGAATACTCTATCCATCCAAATTATCTAGCAAGATAGATGGAGAAGTAAGAGTGTTCGAGATAAAATTAAAAGAATATGTTAAAAGAAACCCAGCCCTACAAAATTCCCTGCCAACCCAATATAGGCAGAAGAACAACAGTTACCAAGCACAAAGAAGAGACTACAACATAGGACAACTCCACCCAGAGGTCAACGAAGTGAAATCGGCCCCCAAGAGAACATTGGCTTAATGGTGGAAAGAAGTCAAGAATGAACCACATACTCATGCACAACACACTATTAAGAAAAGGAGATAGGGGGAAAAAAAAGAAAAGGAGGTAGGAAAACAGCCAAAACAAAAGGTAAGAGATGACCTCACAGAGTCCACAGATGTAGATAATAACCTGAATATCAATGGACTGAACTCAGGCATTAAAAGACAGAAAATAGCTGACTGGCTTAGAAAAAACAACCTATCAATCTGCTACCTACAGGAGACATATCTCAAGATTACAGACAAAAATAGGCAGACAATAAAAGGTTGCACAAAAATATCCCAAGAAAAAGGCAATTCAATAAGAGCAGGGGTTGCAAACCTAATCTTGGATAAAATTTATCTCAAGGTGCAAGCCATAACAAGAGGTATGGAGGGACATGATGTAATCCTCACTGGAACAGTAGACCAAGAATCAATGAGCATAACAAGTATATACATTCCCGAGAGACCAAAAAAATTTGTCAATCAAATATTCTAAAAGATGATAAAAGAAATCACATGCTCCACAATTATAGTAGGTGATTTTAATACACCTCTCTCTGAGAAAGATAGATTACAGGAAAAGAAGCTTAACAAGGAGGCTACACATCTAAACTTTACAAGTAGACAAATTGACCAGATAGCACAAAAGTTTCACATTCTTCTCAATCCTACATGGTCCACACTCAAAGCCACATGTTGGGACATGAGTCAAGTTTGTGTAGATTCAAGCACATACAGCTCAGACAGACTTCCCTCTCCAACCGATATGCCACGAGGCTGGATATAAACAAAAGGATGATTAAGAAAACAAGAACAAACAATTGGAGGATGAATATCTCTCTATTTCAAAAGGAGTGGGTACTGGCCCAGATCAGAGATGAAATTAGGAGATTTCTAGAAACCAACGAGAATGAGAATATGACGTACAAAAACCTTTGGGCCACAGCAAAGGCAGTTATCAGAAGAAGTTTGACAGCAAATGCACACATGAAACAGGAAGAGAGACTTATGATTGATACACTGGCACAATACTTATAGCAATTAGAGCAGAGTCAACAGGAAAATCTTACTAATAATAAAAGGAAATAATAAACATCAGCACTGAGATACATGAGAGGGAAAACAAGAAAATTGTGGAAAAATTAGTGAGCTCTAAGTTGGTTCTTCGAAAGGATTAACATAATTGACAGACCACGGGCAAATCTAAGTAAAGAAAGGAACAAATTTCAATAGCAAGTCTAAACCCCAGGATGCAGATGGTAGCTAACTAAAAAAGGAGGGGGAAAAGACATGGGTAGCAGGGTGTGGTTTATATCTCCACAGGGAAAGAGGGACAAGACTTCAACCTGGTGCTCCAAGACAAGAAAGCAACACACTAGCATGAAGCAGGTAACCTGCTTCCCTAAGAGAGGCCTGAGGAGCTGGTCCCATTACCAACTAAGTGAACAGCCCTCCCTCTCCCCAGAAGAATTCATTTAAGAGGACAGGACTGAAGCTACAGCTCAAGGAGAGGGACGTGTCAGATCAAAACACACAAGAGCAAATGATTGGGGAGGAAATAAAAAAGTGAAGCACATACTGGCCCACCAAGCCCTGAGGACACTATTTCTGCACAGTGAAGCCAATGCACAGAGAGGACCACAGGGCTGGCCACACCATGAAACACGACGTTCCTCCCTGACTCATAGCACCATGGAGCACAACACTGGAGAGACACGGTGGGAATTGTGCCCACCCTGACCCCACCACACCGAGGCGAGATGCTGGGTGCAAGCAATAGAGCAGCAAGGGGAGCAGAGCAATGAAGTCCCCAGGGAACACCAAAAAGAGACTGTGGGGCCAAGGCATGACACCCCATCAGACTCCACTAGAAAATACTCATAAAGGACAACAAATAGACCTTGAAATGTTTATAAGCCTTTCTTTTTGCTTGTCCGTAGCTTGTTGTTGTTGTAGCTTTTATTTTCTATTGTTGCTTTGTTTTGCTTGCTCTTGTTTTTGTGCATATTGTTGTCTCTGCATGTCTATCTGGATGGCATAAGCGGTATAGACAATCCAGAAGACAGAATAATGAGATGACAGTCCTGGGGAGGACATGGGAGAGGGGAGGCGGGGAAAGGAAGTAGGTGTTAACAAATTCAGGGACAGGGAACAATAAGTGACTGAAAATCGATGGTGAGGAAGGTCTGGTAGGGATTGATCAAGGGTAATGTAACCAAGAGGAATTACTGAAACCTAAGTGAAGGCTGAAGATGATAGTGGGACAAGAGGAAAGGAAAGGGAAATAGAGGAAAGAACTTGGTGGTAAAGGGAATTTATAGAGATCTAAAAACAGGCATGTACATATGAAAATGTATGTATGGATTGTGATAAGAGCAGTGAGAGCCCCAAATAAAATGATCTGGTAAAACATTTGCTCTCCACTTAATGTTTTGAGAATAATGAGGGCAATGAGTGTATAGATGTGCCTTACACAATTGTTGTATGTATGGATTGTGATAAGAGTTGTATGAGGCCCTAATAAAATAATTTTAAAAATGATTTTTAAAAAGGAAACATGTAACTATCTAGTTCTTTAATATTTCCTCCCATTACTATTAAGGCTTAGGTTTCACCACATTAATACTATTAGACCTATATATATTCGTATGTATCATGAAGATTGTTAGTGCAGGAATGCCAGGATGGATGACCCATGACAGTAATGGAAATAATGATTCCCTGTGGATCCAGAAAGGCAGTGGGTGGAAGGGGGAATGGAGGAGCTGAAAGCAATGATAATTGTATGACCCCACTCGAGGGGAGTGAATAACAGAATTGTTGGTGAATGTATATATTGGATGAGGTAAGAAACGGCTAATATATATATATTCTATGTATATATTATGTATATATATTATATTATATATATTATGTATCAACAACAAAAATGGTTCCTGAGGGGAAGGGTAGGGGAAGGTGGGGTAAAGGGAAGCTGATATCAAAGAATTTGAGTAGAAAGTAAATGTTTTGAAACTTATTGTATTAGCAATTGTACAAGAGCGGGTGGTCTATTTGAATTATGGAAAGTTATGACATTTGGAAAACCTCCCAATAAAATGATGAACAATAAGCCAACAAGAACAACAGCAAAAAGAGGAAGCCAAGCCTCTGAATGATTAAATTATTTGCCTTTGTAAATCCATATATTTAGGATTAGAAACACTTTACATATCATTCAGTTCCAATCTATACCATTTTCAATAAGTTGCTTATGCTTGATTTTTATTTTCATTGATCAAGAAGGTCATGGCCCTTAAAACATTTCCTCACAACTTTCTGCTTTCAAGTCTAGATGTCTACCCACTGCCATCTTATAGAGACTATTTATAGTATTTCCAAGGATGTGACTCTTTACAGGAGCCTACAGCCTCTTCTTTCCCTCACAGAGCAACTGGTGGGTTTGAACCACTGATTTTGTAGTTAGCTGTCCATTGTTTATATGTCAAAACTATCAGGATTCCTTGATGGACAGTAATGATTTAAGGCAGAAAAATACCAGGTACTTTCCAAACAGTTTCTTGTCCAGATTTAAATAGTTGTTTCTGTTACCATTTTTTTAGGAAACATGGTTTTGAGACAGTTTAATAAACTTTTACGTTTGCACATGCTTTGTGTAGTTTGTTCAGACTTCCTAATGATTGAATACAGTGTTTTATAGACATTCTATTAATGCAGCCCAATCGTGTACACTATCCCATTCAATCTTTATGATAAGTTGGTTAAAATATGTTAGTGATTATTATTTGGTTGCAAGAAAAATCCATTTCAGGTAATGAGAGAGATTCTGGTATGGACTCTGAAATTCAGTAGGAATTCTTGACTAGTGGATAATGGGAAAAGAGCAGGCCTAGCCTAATCCAGAGGCATGGATGGGAAGGTCTGACAGACTCTGCAGTGACAGCTGTCACATTTGCTCCACAGGTAAAGTCTCAAAATTTCCAGATCGATATTGCTTTCTTGAAAGACCTAGTTGATCTTCTCAAGGACATAATACATTGACTTACCCCTTTGCTAGCTGGCAGTTATTTAAATTACCGTAAAAAAGCACAAATGAATTTTATTGTTTCCCTATAGTCTGCGTTTTTTCCACACCCTCCTTATTCTTTCTATTTTTGCCTTTGTTTTTCAAGGTTGTTTACTGCCTCCTTTAACAGTAAGCAAACAATTTGCATGCCAAATTAAATGTCTACATTTTTCTTTGGCAATGTTCTCTGCACATCGTTTCTGCAATTTGCACACCAGATTCAACTCTTTTTCAGTCAGCCCTTTCTACACTCCCTGGGAGGCTTTGCCAATCAATAGAGGTATCTGATCTAGCCTCATCTGCTGAGCATATTCCTTTTTATGCTTTTTGTTTGGGCATAACTTAGTCAAAGTGGTTTTTATTATCATAGGTTCCTCAATTTGCAACATGTTTGCAGTGGTCACACTTCAGAAATATACAGGACTCACTGGACACCACAATCGCCTGCACTGACGTGATTAGTTGACCCACGCTTGTCATTCGTTCCAAAGACCAGTTTCCTCTGCTGTTTCCACCCCAGAACTTCCATTTTCCCATGGCATTTTTTGCCACATTTCCCTACCCGCTTCTAATTTAGTTTAACATTTTAATTCCACATCGGCCACTGTTTAATTAGATTTTCTCTGCAGAGCAGATAGCTCCCAATTTAATCACCAATGTTGAGTAGGTCTGATTCTTAGAGAGCTATGCATGCCAGAATAAAACAGCGCCCAGTCCTGTTGCACCTTCACAATTATTTTCACGTATGAGGACATTATTGCAGCTACTGTATCAATCCTTGTTATGTTGAGTTTCCTTCACTTTTGTTGACCCTCCGTTTTACCCTTTTATACGGATCTGGGATTCATACCCCGTGTCATCCTCTCACCCTGAGTGTAGACTGGCTCTCCCATGAATAGAGAAAAAGTCATGGAATCTCACTTCTGAGACGGGGTTACAAGACTGGTTTTATTCTCGTTGATTCTTTCTCTGGCTTTCTCACTTATTTGCCCTGACTGAGATTAACTGCCACGCTGAGAGCTACTCACAAAGTGCCGTGTGGCAAGGAGCAGAAAGCAGGGCCAGCCAACAGATAGTGAGAAAGTGCGCTCTTTGCCCAGCACTCTGCAAGAAAGGTAATCTGTTTTTTTCCCGTATTAAAGTGGTTTCATGTGATATTTGTCCTCTTAGGCCTGGCAAATTTCACTTAGCATAATGTTCTCCAGGTCCATCCATACCATGAGGGGCTTCGTGGTTTCTCAGTGCCTAGGTTTTCATTGTGTGTATGTACCATCTTCTTGTTGTTATGCATAAAGCTGCAATGGACATGGCTGGGCATATGTCTTTGCTATGACTCTTCCTTCTTTAGGATATATGTCCAGTAGAGAGGTTGCTGTGTCATATAGAACCCCTATTCCCAGATGTATGAAGTTGTACCATATTGATTTCCATAGTTACCGTACATACTTATAGCCCACTAGTAGTATGTACAAATTTTAATCTCTCTGAAGTCTCTGCAGCTTTTGTCATGCACATATATTTAACTTGACTGTCATTGTCGATGTGAAGGGGTATCTCAAGAAAGCGTTTGCTTGTATCTCCCAGCTGGCAGTTATGTGAGCATTTCTTCCTATGTTCTGGTTGTTCTAAATGATCCAAGAACCACCCTGGCTGGTTGTTGCACCACTTGAGCACACCAGAACCAGCAGAGTTCATTAAAAATTCTTTTCTCAAGCAACCAGGTCGGAATTTTTTTGAGTGGGATTAGAGTATTTTTAAGTTTGCCACCATGTTTGGGAGGAGAGCACCGAAGGCTTATTTGAAGTTTACAGGATTGCCATGAGGGCTTCAAATTAAGCAAACCATGGAGGTGTGTAAGGTCAGTTTTCCTTGTTGCTGTTTTTTTAAGAAAACTATTTTCATGTTAGCAAATACAGATATCATATCGCTCCATAGCTCAATCACATCAAACAGTTTGTACCACAATCAGTTTCAAAACCTTCTCTTCCCTCCTGAAATCCTTCACATCACCTGCTTTGAGCCCTACCCTCCAACTGCACCCTGAGAAACCCTATTCTATTTGTTGTCTCTATGGGTTCATCAGTACTGAGTTTCATATACTGAAAGAAAGACATAAAACAGTAATTCAAGAGTGTCACCCCCAATGACAAAATACATCTGAGATAAACCCTAATATGAGCAAAGAAACAAACAAACGAAGCCATACAGAAAATGTTGAAAACCAGATCAAGCTCAACGTGCATCAGAGCAGTGACAAACTGACAAGGTTTGAATCATTCAAGTCAGGTTTATCACTCTGATCTTTTATATAATGATCTCACTTACCCTAGTTTCCCAAGCTCCCGGGAATCTACATTACAAGCAAGGACTTCAAATAAGTTTTTATTATCAGGCATGTTTGGGAACCGATGACCTAATCCATCTCCAAGAAGGCTTGTCTTATCTAGTTGTCATTACAATGGCTCAGCTCTTTATTAAAGCCTAAGCTTGCCATTTAAACCGCAACACTACTCTGTAGTGCCCAGAAATGAAATAGCGTCCTGTCAGTAACACTTCTGGGAACTCATGAAGGCCTATGGCTGAACGGTGCTTCCACTTGTGAAGGCACCTCTTTGACGTTGGGATGAAATATGGAGTTCTAATGTTTTCTCAGGTATTACACAAAATATCAAATGTTAACAAGCCTGCCACCTTGCTATTTTATGTGCACCAGGAAGAAGGAAGGACATCAAATATTTATAAATAGTTTCTCTTCAGTCATCTATCTTTTTGTTGAAAAAGGACAGTTTCTTAAGTCTTACTCAGCTCTTTTGCATATTGAACGGAAATACAATTAGTTCTTTTAAAAAGCATGCTGCAACTTATTCTACATCTACACCAGTGAGTTTTACCTTGGAGTGGATATAATGCCATTGAGGTTGAAGTAGTTATAGGCACATGATTTAAGTCCGCAGGTGAAAAATAAATTGTTCAATTAAAACTACAGTGGACATTTTTTTGGAGAAAGTACTGACCTGAGCTGGAATTTAGCCAGAACAATAGTCAATGTCCCTGCCCATATAAAGAAGGGAAATGAGTAATACTCTAGCCTCTTCTCGCCCCACTCCCACCCTCATGTCAGAATGTATTACAGTTATGTTCTTGCTGTTGGGTACAATTCAGATGGGAGAGACATTTATTACCAAAATTATGGAAAAAGGCATGTGCGTAGTTGGTAGCTCATAATTCAAAAGCTACAGAAACCAGCAAAAATCCCCAAACAGATATTTCCCCTTGTCCCAGACTGTTTAAGTGATGGGAACTGATAGCCATCAGGCAGGCATCATATATTAGAAGATCCATTGAGCACAAAAATTAAATTCAGTATCTGACAAAACTGATTCCTGATCCTATCACTTCACTACCTAAGAAGTAGGAAATGTAAATATATAATTATTTTACAATCCCCAACGTGTTTTTGTTTATTTCTCTGTTTTCCATCCTAATACTGCATATGATTTGTCATGTAAAGAAAATTTTAAAAATTTAAAATTTATGTTGTTGTTAGGTTCAGATGTCATTGGTTCAGATGCATAACAATCCTATGCACAACTGAATGAAAGACTGCATGGTCCCATACTACCCTCACAATTGTTCTGTGCCTGAGTCCATTGATATAGCCACTGTGTCACTCCATCTTATTGTGGGCCTTCCCCCCCTTCACTGCCCCTCCACTTTAGCAAGCATGATGTCCCTCTCCAGAGACTGTTTTATTCTGACAATATGTTCAAAGTATGTAAAATGAAGTCTTGCTATCCTTGCCTCTAAGAAGTACACAGTCTTACTTCTTCCAACACACATCGGTCTGTCCTCTGTGCAGTCTATGGGACTTTTAATATTCTTTTCCAGCACCCCAATTCAAATGTATCAATTCTTCTTTGGTCTTCTTTATTCAGTGTCCAACTTTCACATGCATATGATGCAATGGAGAATACCATGGCCCTTTCAGGGGAACCTTATCCCTCAAAGTAACATACTTGCTCTTCTGTACAATGAAGAGGTCTTGTGCAGCAGATTCACCTAATCCAATACATCTTTTTCCCCCTCAAATCATAGTATTGGGAGCTATTATAGATATCGTACCATTCCATAGTTCAATCACATCAAGCAGTATTGTACAATTGTTACTACATTCAATTTCAAAACATTTACTCCTCATTGAACTCCTTGATATCAGCTCCTCTTTAGTTTCCTTCCTCCACTGTTCCCCCCAGGAATCCTTATTCTACTTGTGGGCTCTATAGCTTTATCAATCTTTGGTTTCCAACACTGAAAACCAAAAAATCATAACAAAAATTCATGAGGGATACCCACATAATAAGAATAAATACTTATTAAAATTCTTTAGAATGAATTTATGAAAATTGATCAGCTTACTTCTGAATACATTATATATAAAATGCACAAATTAGTAACTCAATTCTATTTAAAAATAATAGTCAATTAATTTAAACTCACAGTTACTCCATGTGTGTCAGAGTAGAACTGTACTACATAGGGTTTTTAGTGGCTGATTTGGGGGGGACATATAATGTAAGGTATTTATCCCTAGATGCTTCTGGGCGGACTGAGCAACCAACCATTCACTTAGTAACCAAGTAGAGCTAATTATTTGTTAGCATTCAAGTGGGGTTAGCTACTTCACCATCCAGGGACATCCTGTTTCTACATATTTGTTTTTAAAAGACAATGTTTTGAAATGAGCTGATGTATTTCCCCTTTATTGTTGTACTTTGTTCTTAACACTATCAATTAGCAATGTATTGATTATCATGCAGTGAAGAGACTAAAAATGATTACAGACTCATTTCCAACAAAGTATTTATAGAGTATCTGAATCCTGTCTATACTATAACAAAATATACGTGTTATTTTAGACTCAGTAACTAAGTCCATTGCACTTTAAGAGCTTAAAATGTAATGGATAATGCATAAAAATGTAAAAACCACTCATGCCAGGCTACTTTATATTAAGGTTGGCTCATGATTTTACATATTTACACACTGTGTGAAAGAGTAGTAATACTGTGAATTTTGAGGTGCCAGAGAATATGGGGTTGTAGAGGCTAAGAAGTTGAATATTGTGCCAGTCTGGGTAGACTAGAGAAACAAATCCATGGACATATATATGTATATAAGAAAGAGATTTATATACAAGAGCAATTGAACATTGAGAAAACATCCCAGACCAGTCCAGCTCAAGTCCATTAGTCCAATATTAGCCCATATTTCTGATGTCAATCTATAAAGTCCTCTTCAGACTCATGAAACACATGCAATGATGCCAAATGCAGATCATAGGCCATTGGGTAGAAAGTCTTTGGATCCAGTGTCATTGGGAACATCTCAGCGCTGGCAGGGGTCTCTCTGTGGCTTCTCTGGCTTCTGAGGTATGGTAGTGTCCATGTGGCTTGTCTTCTGCAATGTCTCCCAGGGAGTAGCAGAGAGAGAGAGAGGGGGGTGTCTTCCGCCTGCATGGAGGAAGTACCATATTTCCCAGCATTCTCAGGAGAAGGCCATGCCAACATAGAAGTCTCATTGACTATCTCCAGATTGACAGCCTAGACTCCACCCCTACACTCAATCCTTAAATTGACATCAGATTAGGTGACTACCACAAAGGGGATCGAGATGCTTCTGAGAAATATGACAGGGAAACTGGTGGGCCAGTGTATATGAGACAGAAGAAGAATCCATTCTTCATCACCGCAGAAGAATAGAGACTTACACGAGGTTCAATGTTCACACCAAAAACCACAAGTTCAGACCTTAGCCTGGGGTCCCTCTGTCAGTATATAAGCATGGATAAAGCTTTTCATTTTTATTCTTTAATATGTCCAAAGTGTCATATTCCTAGCATGCGTTATTTGCCTTACCTAATGGCACACACAAAAAATCAATGTAACCGAACATTTGCAGTTCATTAGCAAATTTTCCATTATATGTCTAGCCTCCATGAATTTCATTATGGCCCCAAAGAGTTCTAAAATATTAATGAAGAGTATTTTCATATGCAATTAGTAACTTTAATATCATACTTTAAGGTAGGCTATATTTAAGGTAGAGTATAATAACTTTGTTAATAGTCATTAAATTTGGTTGTGTTACAAATTCATTATAATAGCAATACCAATAGAACAGATATTTAGAAGATTGTTAAAAATCAACCACAGACTTATTTCTTTAAATATGCAATACTGAGTAGTTTCATTATTCCAAAAGAAATGAAAACAATCAATGGCACTCTAAAGTTGTGCTTTCTTCTGTCTTCTAGAAGCATGGGTACAACGACAATGTTAAGCATAATTTCACAGAATATGTTGTTCTTGTTAGAGGTCATTGAGTTAAGACTGACTTAGTGACCCTGGGTTCAAAGAGCAAAGACCAGTGACCCTGGTCTCATGTCATTCTCACAATTCAGGATTATGGCTGAGCTGATCTCTGCAGCTCATGGCAATCCATTTTGTTGACAGTCCTCTTTTTTTTGCTGATTTTCTACGTTACTAAGCAGGATCTTCTTTCCAGGGATTGGCTTCTTCTGAAAGCATGTCCAAAGAAGTGATGTGAGAGTTCAGTCTCCTTACTTCTAAGAAATCTGGCTGTACTTCTAAGACAGCTTTGTTTGTTCTTTTAGCTGTTCGCGGTATCTTCAACATTCTTTGCCATCAATGTAATACAAAAGCATACGTTTTCTTTGACTTTTATTTATTGTCTAGCTTTTGCTTGCATACCAGGAAATTGAATAGATGATGGTTTAGGTTAGACCTGTATGCTAAACAGTAATCCAAGAAGCCGGATTATATGAGAAATATCGAAAGAAGACATTAACAATCTGTAATACGCAAATGACACAATTTTGCTTGCTGAAAGTGAGAAGATCTTGAAATTGAACTTGAAATGATATCTTTCAATTATGGTGTTGGAGAAGTATATTGAAAGTACATAAACTTCCAGAAGAATAAACAAATCTGTCTTGAAGGAAATACAGCCAAAATGATCCTCAGAAGTGAGAATGATGAGACTTTGTTTCCTGTGTTTTGGACACACTATCAGAAAAGCCCGTCCCTGGAAAACAATCCTTTGCTTGGTAAAGTTCAGGGTCAGCAAGAAGAGAAAGCCTCTCTAGGAGATGAACTGACAGGGTGGCTTCAACAATGGGCTCAAACCAACAATGGTTCTGAGAATGGCACAGGAATGGCCAGTGTTTCATTTCATGGTCAATAAAATCTCTGTGGGTTGGAGCCAAATAGTCTACAGCAACAATCAAAAACAACAAAATAATTTTTTTCTTATTTTTGGAGGCAAAGTGGGAGGAAATAGGAACTGTATTATGGAATCCTATATAAATGGATACTATAATCAGTTCAGTGTTCTTAGGGACAACGCTTTCTGGGAAGTAACTGAAAGAGCTGACTACTAAGAGCTAGGGTCTTGAGAGCCTAAAAGTGTGATGATTTTGATCGTTCTTAACTCTAGGGGACTAAATATAATCATTACTTGAAGAGACCATAAAATTTTGCAGAAACTAATAAAGGTTAGCCTACAGAACATGATTGGCTGCTTCTATAGGATCAATATTTAAAAGTGACACTTTGCAGCCATAAAATTAATTACCCTTCATTTTCTCTCTTGATATGTGGGAGCTGTCCTCACCTTTCAGAATGTGTTAATTGGGGACAATAGACCATTATTCTTTGAATGCTCTGCTAAATGAAGAGAACCTTGAGGAATAATTAACTTCTTTAACTGTTTAGGGGATGCTAAGGAAGAAAGAAATGGTAGAATGATGAAGATCAGAATTGAGGTTGATTGGACAGAAAAGCATACTTACTTTTATGTCAAATGCTAGCTATCATCTTAGGGACAATCGTTATGGGTACATTTTGTTTATCAACAAGTGAAACTGGATGAAGTACAAAGTGTGCCACCCAAGGAGACACGCTCATAGCCCTCATGTTCATTTCATGCTAGTTCAAGTTGCTAGCAAGTCCAGTAGTATATCCCGCAGTCTCTTCATTCGTGTAAACAAATTTGACTATAAGTTATATTTCCTCTCCCTTCTTGATAAAACAAACAACTTCTATAGCATTTGTAATGTGTTTAGTTGGCAACTGTTGGGGATTGACAGTTGAAAGATACAGGGAGATCTCTTCAAAGAAATCAGCTTTAATTCCATCTCTCCCTATGTTGCATTCCTGCTTACCTATAGGAATAGGGGACAGTAAGCTTCCCCATGACTATCAAGAACAGCTGAATGTTTAAAACTGCATGATAGCTGCTAGAGTTTCTCCTGGCTATGACACACATTGATGCTGCTTATACATCATTGGGTAAAACAAGACTCATGGCACTTGCAAGGATAGGGAAGTACAATCCGGCCATATACTTGGAAAGAAAAAACATAGGACATTTACGAAAGGACCCCATTGTACAACTGTTAGCTAACCTAACTATTGGTAATTACAAACTTCCCTTCCCACTGTCACTTATCCCCCAACCTCTGCCCTGCCAAACCCAGTGAATCTACGTGAAAAAGACTTGACGGTCTGTTCCCATAAAGATTACAACCTAGAAAACTCCTTATACAAGCTCTACCCTGTTCTGTGGATTGCTATGAATCAGGATTACTCATCTGTCCCTAAAAATGTAACAATGATTTCATAGAACCTAAAATAACTTATTGACTAAATTATATTATTTTTGAGTTTAATATTTTAAAAGACAAACATTAAAGTTGTTCACTGTTGAAAAGATGTTATAACTGGAGAAACAAAATAGAAGAAAAAGCTTCCCATGTGAAAGTAGACACAGTTAGTCAATAGTTGCGAGGTTTGCAGAGCACATGCAGAATAGTTACTGGAAGCAAGAATTTCAAAAGTAGAAAATCCAGACCTGGCAAAAACAAGTGAGCTTTTCTACACCATCTTGTTATATGGGAGTGGGCCATGGCTGACCCCGGCCCCCTGGAAATTTCCTTTTAATTGAGTGCATCAGGCCTGTGATCTGCTTAAGGGTGTTGTTCCCTACAGGAATCTTACAGCGGATTGTCTGTTCAAAGCAGATTTCATTGTGGAGGATATTTTATTGTATTAGGTCACCTGCTGGGGAATTACTAGGTCTTCTGGCCCAGCCTACTTAACACTAAACCTCACTAACACAGGTAGAGAAAATGAGGGTAATTTCATTGTGGTTGCAATGAATGTACAAATAACTGAAGAGAATCAGACACAGGATAGTGACTGTGCATGGTCAATGTTCCATTTCTGAAAGTTTCTACGTTAGTATGTTCTAGCACTCAGACATGGAAGTACACGTTTCATTGTAGCCTGTTAGTGGTTCATTTAACAGAGAGGCCATTGTGTTAATGTTCCCTTCTTACGCTTTATTCAATTCTCTCACTTTTAACAACTTTTCATGCTCATTTTTTTATGGAAGAATTCTAAATATTTAATTTTTCTTGTGAATAGAGATAGGTTTACCTTGGCTTTTAAAAACTCTTGTATATAATTGCTTTCGCTTGTCATTTACTTCAGTGTTCAAATAAACTGGAGAGATTTGAATTAAATTTCTTGTTGCGGACTTCAACAAG
This sequence comes from Tenrec ecaudatus, assembly GCF_050624435.1. NCBI lineage: Eukaryota > Metazoa > Chordata > Mammalia > Afrosoricida > Tenrecidae > Tenrec > Tenrec ecaudatus. The sequence goes on from NC_134536.1 coordinate 50,451,437, forward strand.
AATGCTTTTTTTGTTCTACATAATGTGCAGTTAATGACTTGAGTGTGTTTGTATATGCTAAGAAAGTTAAGAAGTCACTTTCTAATTTACTGAACACTTTTATCATAACACAATTTTGAATATTGTCAACTGTCTTTTAAGATCAGAGATGTTCATATACTTTTTTCTTCTTAGATCTGTTATGATGGATTAAGTTAGTGGCTTTCATAATATTGATCCACTCTTGCATTCCTGGAAGAAACCCTTCTTTGTCTTTATATATTAATTTTTACTATGCTGTTGAGTTCAATTTGCTAATATTTTAGATCTTTGAATCACCATTCATGAGAAAGATTGATCTGTGATTTTTCTTTTACTGCTATCATATTATGTTTGGTGTCAACATATTATTTACCTCATTAAAATAGTCATGAGTTGTTCTTCGTTTTCTATTCTCTTGTGAAGATTAAGTTGGAATGGGATTATCTAGTCTTCATAGATTTTAATTTTTTTCATAAGGAATTGAGAAGTTCTTTTTCTACAACTTTTCCTATCTATATATTAAGATTGATTTGAGTAAAATAGTTTTTTTAAGTATACATTTTATATAATTTATAATGCTCAGAGATTGATATATTTTTGGAAGAACCACTCTACTAATTATGTCGCTTAGGTCTTCTCTCTACTTACAACTATTTTGTCTACTATACACGTCTTTGACAAAGATGAGTAAGGTGTGTAAGTTATTATTTTGTACTTTATGTCCTGTAGTTTTTGTTACATAAAATTTCTGTTTTTCTTGGATTCATAAATATTAATACTTATTAGGCCTTTGTGATACATTTTAATCTTAGCCTTATAAATTGTTCATCTTTGGTATGTTTCTTTTTTTTCTAGAACATCATTTATTTTTATTCAAAGTTCTTAGGAACAAATCAAATATTTAAAATCAAAGTCCAATTCATAGGTTTTATTTACTTGCTTATTTCATATGTATTAAGAATGTCTTTCCCTAATGTCTTTAACACTAAACAACTCAAAACTATAAAAGTATCAATCAATATGCACTATTTTTGCATATTTCTGTGATCCAGAGTTATTTTCTAAAACACTCTATTAGCATATCAAAGGGATTTCTAATAAGGGTATTGTGTTTTGCAATTTAAAAATTTAGAATTAAATCAACAGAAAAGATATTAGTCTAATTCCAGACTGTTACTTATGTCAATAACCTAGGATCTTATTGGCCAAAACCAAAAACTCAGCAGCCCTGATTCTACAAATAAATGAAATTTCTTTAATGTGAAGCAGGTTTGTCATCACTTTTGAGCAATACTAGGTCAGAAATACTCACCATTGCACGCACATTGTCTTGTTTCAGCATTGCACTTGGTACTTGGCTCATAATTCTCAAGGTGCTCGGGGTTCCTGTAACTTTCTGCATTTTACACAAGCCTAACAGTTACAAAATACCAGGTCGTTTTCCATCTTATAAGCCAACTGGGCTTACACTTCATCCACCCTCTCCTGAAGTTCAATGTGGTTGGGTGGTTTTGTGGTTTTCTGATGTGTTCAACTTGGTCTGTCCTTAATATCAAACCCATCGAGTGACATTTTTGTAGAGATGGTGCTACAGCTACCAATTGATAGCACTTTGTAGACAGAGCAGGGGAATGACCGCTTCCTGCAGGGTGGTCTTCACCGAGTTTCCACCTTCAGTGCTTGCCACAACCTCCTGTAGGAGTTTAAAACTTGATCTGTGCAAAAGAAAATTTAAAACTTTATATATAACAGATCTGCTTTAAAACACATAAAAATAATATCTGCCACTTCTGCCATGCTGACAATGGAACACATATATGCATTCATGAGAAAAGTCCAGATTTATATCTGACAACAAAGGTTTATGTATATTTCATAATGATGAATTCATGGAGACAGTGCTTTAGAATGAGAGAAGATATGTGCATTCAAAATACATCATATATTAAATGCTGCAGTATCTCTGCACATATAGATGCCAATAGCTATGTTTTTTCTTTCATCTAAATTTTATTTTGTTGGTTAGAATGAGTTTTATATATCCTTCTTATTTCTATTCATTATATTTATCCATCTTATATACAACATCATTGTGGATTTTGCTTGCTGGCATGTCTGTTGACATAAAAATTTTATTAGTGTTCTTTATTAGGTTTGCTTTACACAGCTACATATATTATAACAATGAATATGACTTCTTTTAATTGTGTATATTTTATTTCATATTATGAATAAATATATGTAAGGGGCTTCAATAAAGTGAATAGAAATATGGAATTAAAAGACAATAGATTTTTTCACAATCTTTTAAAGTCTTCTTATATAAACAAACAAACAAACACACACACACTTTATTCTTGATAGGTGTCATCAAGCTGGTTCGAACTCATAGTGACCCCATTACAATAGAAGGAAACATTTGCCAGTCCTGTATTATCCTTACAATTGTTGTTCTGTTTGGGTCATTAACTTCAGCCACCACTATAGACACCCATACATATGAAAATATTTATCTATTTTTATAAGATTATAGTCTTTCACTCTTGAACCATTCTCCACTCTTCTCATTTTATCTGTTGGTATTTAGAAAAGTTTGTATTTTGTTCTAATGAACATCTTTATTATTCTAAAATCTTCTTCTTACATACATCATACCCCATTACTTACACACTCTTTTCTTTGGAAAGAATGACTAAGACTCGGTATTGACTCAATGGCAGTGGGTTGGGTTTGAGTTTGATTGTTTACTGTGATTATTACTGAAATTGCTGTTGTTATTGTTAGGTGGTATCAATTCAGATGGACTAGTAGTAGCTCTCTGTACAACAGAATAAGATGCTGCCTGGTCTTGTACCATTCTCATAACTATTCTTATGCTCGAGCCTATTGTTGCAGTCACGGGGTCAATTCATCTTGCCAAAGACGTTCTTCTCCTTTGTTGTCAGTCTGCTATATCAAGTTTGATGTCATTTTCTAGGGTCTGGTCTCTCCTGATAACATATTCGAAGTCTGTAAGATAAAGTCTCACCCTCCTTTCTTCTAAGGAACATTCTCACTGTGCTTCGTCCAAGACAGATCTGTTGGTTCTCTGGCAGCCCATGGTACTTTCAATATTCTTTGCCAACACCATAATTCAAAGGCATCTATTATTTTTCAGTCTTCCTTATTTAATGTCAAAACTTCACATGCATATTTGGCAATTGAAAATAGCATAGTTTTGTTGAAGTGCACCATAGTTCTCAAAGTAACATCCTTGCTTTTCAACACTTTAAAGAGGTCTTGTGCAGCAGACTGACCCAGTGCAATGCATTATTGGATCTCTGACGGTTACTTTTATGAACATTGATTGTGGATCCAACCAAGACAAAAATCCTTGGCAACTTCAGTGTTTTCTCCATTTATTATTTTATTCCCCATTGGTCCAGTTGTGTGGATTTTAGCCTTCTAAAGGCTGAAATCCTTGAACTTCACAGAAATTTCCCAAGTCCTCATTTTCAGCAAGAAAAGGTGTGCCATCAGTATATTTCACGCTGTTAATAAGGCGTCCTCCGATCCTGAGACCCCGTTCTTCTTCATACAATCCAGGTTTTCTGATGCTTTGCTCAGCATACAGATTACATAACCATGGTGAGGGGATGCAACTCTGACACATTCTTTTCCTGTTTAAATCATGTTGTAGTCCCTTGTTCTGTTCACACAATTACTTCTTGTTCCATGTGAAAGTTCTGCATGAGCACAATGAACTGTTCTGATATCTCCATTCTTCTCAAGACAATGAACAGTTTATTAACATGCACACAGTGGAATGTCTTTGTACGGACAATAAAACACAGACAAACATCTTTGTGGTATTCTTTGGACTCTCAAACAAGATCCTTCTGACATCAGCAATGCTGTCTCTTGCTCCACGCCCTCTTCTGATGCAGGCTGTACGTCCAGCTGCACCCGATCAAAGCACTGCTGCAGCCATTGTTGGATGACCTTTAGAACAAGTGTACTTGCGTATAATATTAACGACAATGCTCTATAGTTTTAACATTCTTGTGGGTCGTTTTTCTGTGGAGTCAGTACAAATATGGGTCTCTCATGGCAAGATGTCATTTTATATGCTTTGGACATGTCAGAAGACACTAGTCCCTTGAGAAGAAACTAATGGTTCGTAAAGTAGGTAGGCAGGGAAAAAGATTGATGTACAAAGTGGCTGCAACAATCGGCTTGAGCACAGGAAGGATGAAAGTAAGCACAGGACAGGGCAGTGTTTTGTTCTAGGGCGCCTAGTGTCACTGTGAGTCGGAACCGACTCTGTGGCACCTAACAAGTACAACAACCAGCCGGCTGGCCAAGGAGCTGTCTTGCAGACTGCAAGAGACGAGTTAGTGCTGCCCAACCTTCATCAGCACTGGGACATTTGAATTGGTAATCCATCGGCTCTAGAACCCTTGTTGTTGGCGAATGTTTACAGTGCAACTTGAACTTTTTCCTTCAGCACCATTGGCCCTTTTCCCTCCGGTCTTCTCCTGAAATGGTGGAGAGTTGAGTTTTTGGTGCAATGACTGTGTACACCTTCCATCTTCTTTGAATATTTCGCCCATCGAATCTTTCAATATTGTAACCAAGGGGTTGATTTTTTTCTCTCATGAGTTTTTTCAGTTTAAAATATGCTGAGTATGTTCTTCCTTTTTCTAACTCGAGGTCTTTGACATTGGTTACGACACTTTACTTTGTCTTCTCGAATTACTCTTTGAAGTTTTCTTTTCAACTCTTTTACTTCATGAAATTACTATTAGTCCCTCTTTTTCCATTCTCTCCTTTTGTACATATATTGAATTCAAATCGGTTTTTTGTTAACTAATAACTCTAAAGCAAGCAATATGCTAATCTTTTCACGCACACTGATGATTTCTTCCAAATTTCCAAGACCATATACATACATAACAATACATCACATTAACAATAACCCTCAGATAGTTTTCTATAACCTTTAATCTTCAGTTGCATTTACTAATTTTTTTCTGTCAATTTTTATTCAAAATTTTTCTAGTCAGTTTTTGGTTGTATGATGTGTGTTCTCTGGTAGATTTCACATGTTCACTATTATGAATGAGGTTCAGATAAGATAGAAATCTTTGTTGGTTGTAACAGCTTTGATGTACATTTTCTATTTATATTCCCTAAGAGAATGCCTATTCATTTCACTTAGATTTTAGACATTTTAAAATGTTTCTTGGATAAGTCTATATATTTTTTTGCTCTATTTTCATAATTTTCCCTGGTACCCAGTGACTAAGAAGTCCTGATGATTCAGTGCTTAAGCACTTGACTGTCAGAAGAAAATTCTGTATTCAAACCTGCCGTCTACTTCTCAGGAGAAAAAGTGTGGCAGTCTCCTTCTGGAAAGTTTTATATTCTTTTGAACCCCATGGTTCTACTCTTCTCTACAGCACTGCTCTGAGTGCAATTGGGGGTAGGAGGTGGGGTTTAACTATTTCAGATGTCTTTAGCTCAGAAGTTTCTTTACATCTTTCATAAGGAATTAAAACAAATCTCATCCAAGTGACTTTCCACTTTGTATAGTTACCTAGTTAATCCCACATCATCCATAGTCATTTTATAAAAGGCTTCATCTTCTTGGTTGCATTAATACTTTGACGACTCCACTTTCAAAACCTAAGCAATTAAAGACTGCTATGTACTTGTTGCCACTTCCACGTGAACTGGATTCTCGTTCTGTACCGGCTCAGTATGTCTTGAAAGTCTGAATTCTCCCTTACTTTCCTATAGCCACTTTCTTGTGAGATACAGATTTTGTTTCCTCTGAAGTAGGCTCCACTTGAAATGGATATCTTATTACATTCAATAAATCTGATTTCTGATCCAGAATCATGGAATAAGCACTCAGACTCACCAACTTTGTCATTTTAGTTGTTTTGAGTACTATATAATTTACTCACATTAACTTTTCGAATTAAAAATAGTATTTATTTATAATTCATTCTTCCTGTACTGAGATCAGCTTATTCTCTTAGTAAATACTGACTTAACTTCATAAATACAATGTATTGAATCTTAGTAACACTAAATAGAAAATTTCTAAATATAATCATTTTATCCTCTTTTTTATTTTATCTACTTCAAGTTAACAAATGTTTGAAAAGGGACTCTTATTGGCAAGCACAAGCAGAAACCTAGAGAATGAAAATTTTAGACTTAAGAGAATAGAAAATATTTAGAGTATCATTATGATACTTTAGAGATTTAGTTACTGTGGGAAATAAATTAAATATCTGACCCAGAATTGAAACTTGGCCTAGCTATTATAGTAAACTAATGTATTTATCTTAAATATTTGCCATATTTGTCACAGTTTCAAGTGGTACTTCTGTTATTTGATGGCCCAGATGTCTTTATGTTATGTATAATCCAGAAACGAAAATTGCCGTCAATTTATTTAATTCAATTGATTGATATGTTTCCCCGACAAACTCACTACCCACATTTCCCTCTGATATTCCTGCCTAAACTAGCATGCTACTTTCTGTGAAAATGCGTTCCCGAAATTCTCCGAAATGAAAATTCATTTCTGAGAAAGTTACTTTTTCTTAGAATATAGTTTTGAGCTAGTCATTTCTTCCATCTGATTTCACATGTCTTGCAGCTCAGGAGTTCCTGGCCATTTTTCAAATAGATAGATTTTCTCTAGTTGTCCATGCTGCAGCAGATTACCACAATTTATGGAAGAGGAAAAATTAGATGATTCTTCTCACTTACAAGTTTAACCCACGTGGAAAATATTGTTTTGAAGTCGGTGATGGAAGGTATGCGTACTAAGAAATTTCCAAGTCGAAATACATTTAATCTTTACATTTTAAACTGTTTCGTAATCAGGTAATTAAAAATTATGTCATTTATTGATAATGAGCATATATTTTCTTTTTTTGATGTGTATAAGTTGATTAGTGCCAATGTTCAAAGTTACTTCCTCCATACATTCAACCACTTATTACAAGTGTTAGTAACATTTTTTTCTTTTTGTAAATTAGTTGAGATTTAATACATACATCACATCATTCCAAGTTTAAATCACGTAAAGTAGAATTGTATATTTGCTGTGGCAATCAGTTTCAAAACATTCCTTTTCAACATGGACTCCTTGACATGGTCTCCCTTTAGGATCTTTTAAAAAATCATTTTATTGGGGGCTCATACAACTCTTATCAAAATCCACACATACATCCATTGTGTCAAGCACATTTGTACATTTGTTGCCATCATCATTGTCAAAACAGTTGCTTTCTACTTGAGCCCTTGATATCAGCTCCTCATTTTCCCCTCCCCCCATGCCCTTTACTTCATGAACCCTTGATAATTTATAAATTAGTATTATTTTGTCATGTCTTACATGGTCTGATGTCTCCCTTCACCTCTTTTACTGTTGTCCATCCCCTAGGGAGGGACTTATATGTAGATCCCTGTAATCAGTTCCCCCTTTCTACCCCACCTTACCTCCACCTTCCTGGTATTGCCACTCTTACCACTCTGGTCCTGAAGGGATCATCTGTCCTGGATTCCCAGTTCCTATCTGTACCAGTGTACAGTCTAGCCAGATTTGTAAAGTAGATTTCGGATCGTGATAGTGGGGTGGTGGTGGTGGAAGCATTTAATAACTAGAGGAGAGTTGCATGTTTCTTCACTGTTACCCTGTACCCTGACTAGCTCATTCCCTCCCCGAGACCCTGAAAGGGGGTGTCCAGCTGCCTACAGATGGGCTTTGGATCTCCACTCTGCACTCCCCCTCATATGCTATGATATTATTTCTTGTTTTTTGATACCTGATACTTGATATATTAGACACCTCGTGATCACACAGGCAGGTGTGCTTCCTCCATGTGGACTTTGTTGCATCTGAGCTAGATGGCCGCTGGTTTACCTTCAAGCCTTTAAGACCCCAGATGCTATATCTTTTGTTGGCTGGGCACCATCAGCTTTCTTCACCACATTTGCTTATGCACACATTTGTCTTCAGTGATCACATCGGGAGGGTCAGCACACAATGATGGTTTTTTGTTCTTTGATGCCTGGTCCCTTCTACACCTCGTGGTCACACAAGCTGGTGTGCTTCTTCCATATGGGCTTTGTTGCTTCTGAGCTAGATGGCCACTTGTTTACCTGCAAGCCTTTGAGACCTCAGATGCTATATCTTTGTCTCAATGTTACATTTAGTCAGATTCCCTTTCTCAGACTTTTGCATTTTTTTATGTAATACCCTTAAATCACTTTTATAAATGTTCATAGAAAATATTAAATGCATATTTAATGTCATCATCTGTAAATATTGCTCTTTTGAACCTTTTTTTTCTTTTCCTCAGTATGTGACACTTCAAGAGCTACAAAGCCAGGATGATCAATCATTAAAGAATAAAATCACGCAAGCATTTTCTTTTCAATGCACTTCATGAAAATTACAAAATGTTGTTCATTTGATATAATTAATTTTTGTGTTATAATTCACGATCATAGCTTTCTTTTGCATAAAGAAACTTATTCTTCACTTCAACCCAGAGAATTTTAACTCTGAAGGGCCTTAGAGGCTACTTCTTTTATTTTATAGATAAGAATATTAAGGTCAGGAACAGAACCTGGAGAGTAGCCCATGTTGTTTGTTTTATTTTCATTAAAACCCCCCAAAACTTTCACTAACATCAAAATTATGTGTCCACATGTTGAAATGGCATGTGATCAATATCTCTTAGTTTGTGGCCATAATGGATCCATGAATGGGCCTCCAGAGTTCTCATGGACTCCTTAAGATTGCAGAGATGTTGTGTGTATGTGTGCGTGGGGGGGTGGTATCTGTAGGTGTGTGCATTCATCTGCTTTCACTAACTTCTATAAAGTGGCCCATTTACTAAAGGTTAATAAACACTGCTATATATTAATAAAAGAACTCATAGTAAATATTAAAGGGAAAAACCACAAATGTATAACAATATGGATGGAAAATACAAACTAAGAAGCAAGTTATGAATGTCTATTGCTCTAAAATTACAAGTATTTTATTTTTAAACTGTAAAATTAAGTATCACACATTAAATTTTATAACATATAGTAACTAATAAAGCTCCTCAGTATTTTTATTATAAATTAAGCATTCAATTAAATGATTCAAAAAATCCTCTTAATAAATCTGAGGTGAATAAGATGTACATCTGCATCTCCTCTATTGAATTCAACTTCATGGCATCATGCATTTAATTTACCACCAGAGGAGGCCACACTTCTTTAACTAATCTTGTCTGGGCAGAAAGAGAAGGGAAGCAGGAGGAGAGGGACTTTTTTCCCCTTTATATCTTCATCTATTTAAGCTTTTGAGCTCAATGAAAACCTCAGGGCTCAGAAGTAACAGCAAACCACCACCACCACCAACAAAGTACCTACCAATCCTTATGGGGGCCAAAGGCTCACAGTGCATGTATTATTCATAGTAGATTTCAGATCAATAAAAATGTAATCCTCACTTCCAAATTGTAAACAAGAATTTCTTATAGTGTCTGAAGTTATTTTATTCTATACTTCATAACAGCAATGCACATTGACACACATTGGTCAAGGTAAATCCTCCAGTAAGGATCACATCTTGTTAATATTCCTGCCAAGCAACTTGCTCCCTGTCATTCACCTGTTTGCAACACTTGTGTGTGCATTCCCTATTGAGTCCATTCTCTTTCAACAAGATGTATGAGGATAAGTCAAGCCACATGCCTGTGAAATCCCAGAAACCACTACTAACAAAATATAAACTACTGCCTCTTAAACTATTCTTTCACCCAGGCCTATACAATTCTGAAGGTGATGTCTCCATTTTCCAAATCTTCCCTATGAATTTTATAGCTTCAAAACAGCAATATTTAAAGAACTCAAATCTTATTCCATTTTAATGTTTGCTTCTGTTTTTGTGTTTGTTTGGGGAATAAAACAAATCTGAGGAGGCAAGATCAAGTCTGTAGGGTGAATGAGGTGAGTCTTCCCAAGGAAATTCCTATAGGAAAGTCCTTGCTACTATCAAAAAAATGAGCAGGTGCATTTTTGTGACATGGGCGTGTGTGTGTATGTGTGTGTAATCATCAGTTTTCCTGGCTCTTATCTAACTAATACATTTTCAATTTTCTTAAAACTTCTTTGTAATACTATCCCATGGTTATCTTGTTTCATCAATAATATTCACTAAAAATACTACTTAGGAAGTCCCCAGATTATTCACAATAACCTTCTGAGTTGAGCTCTCCATTGAACTTAATTTGACCATATCCCCACAGAAGTCACTGTTTTTATTGGACCAGGGCCTCTGAATTTTATTGGCAAGTTCAAGATGCCCCAGTTAAGATTTGTTCCATAAAATTGTCTTTATTAACTTCCATCATCCTGGTTTACAGACTGATGGACATATCAGCCTTTGATTTAGCTGATCTTCATATCCATTAATCCAGAAATTCACTGAGGCCAAGTTGTTTGCTGAAAGTTGAAAATACTGAAACATGTAAGATCCCAACATTGGTAGTTGTCCCATCAATGGTAATTCTACTTTGTTCTACCAGTTTCTGGACTTACATCAAAGTTTCATTTGTTGAAAATGTCATTGAGACTTCTTGGCTCATCTTTGTGATATACCCAACCTCTCCTAATATACTTGTCCCATCTTAAAAACATTGTTTTATGTGGGGCCAAATTCCCATAAAGTTATTAAATTTTTCAATGATTTGGAAATATGTCCACTTGACTTTGTTTAAAATTTCATGTTAGCTTTGACTAAAAATTATTTTTTCTATGGCACTCTAATAAGGACTTAAACAAGTATATTACTGAGATGATTTGACAGCAGTCATCTACTGATTTACAAAAATATAATAAAATCATGGGGATTCTTTTATGAATTGGAACCTTACTAGCAATTGTGATTTACTTATTCGTGTGTGTATATGTACCTATTGATTATATATAAGGCATAAAGCTTATATGTGTGCTATATAAAATATAATACTTATACATACAAAGGAACGTCATATTAATAGGACTCCAGTTCATCTATGCACCTTTTTACTTGCCTACACTTGTAGAGATACCTGTCTCTCTTTATTTATTTATCTATCTATATCATCTACAAGAATGGCCAAAAATTCAAAGTGGATTCAGAAGATAGTATGGAATGAAGAACAGCAATGCTGACCTTAGATGGATATTATCTGAAAGCAGAGAGAAATAGGAGGGTATTTCTCACTGCCATCAAGTCAATACCGACTAAAAGTGATTCGCTGTAGGTATTCCGAGACTCTCGGTATTTATGGGAGAACAAAGCCCTTTCTCCTGCAGAGCTGCTAGTGGTTGTGAACTGCCAACCATGCAGATTGTAGCCCAACGTGTAATCTCTAAACAATCAGATAGGAAGATATTACTTGTGTTTTATTGACTATGAAAAAGCATTCAACTTTGTGAATTATAACCAACTATGGATATCTTTTTTGAAGCATGGAAATTTCAGAATACGTAATTGTGCACATGCACAACCTGTACTTAGACCAAGAGTCAATCATTTCAGCAAAACAAGAGGATGGTGTGTGTTACCATACTTATACAATCATATGCTGAAACAAATCCAAGAAGCTGGACACTGTAAAGGGGAGTGTGGCATCATTGGAGGAGGAAGGCTCACTGACACCCTGCTATATGCAGATGGCACAACCTTGCATACTGCTCGTGAGGAGAAATTGATGTACATGTAATGAAAATCAAAGCCTGCCCACTTCATTATTCATTTTCACAGGGTAAAAGAAACAAAACTCCCATAACTGGACCAGTAGATAAAGTCATGGTAAACATAGAAAAATAGTAGTTATCAATAATTTTATTTTATTTGAATCCACAATCAACACTTATGGAAATAACTAGCAAGAAATGGTAAAATATATTGCACTGGAAATGCCCTTTCAAAAGGATTCCCAGAAAGTGTTAAAGGGTCAAGGTGTCACTTCAAGAACTTAGGTGCACCCGACTCAAGCCATAGCATTTTCAATCGTTTTGTATGCATGTGAAAGTTTCACAATAAATCAGGAAGTCCAAAGATTTGATGTGTTTAAATTAGGGTGGAGGTGAAGACAATGGAAAGTATTGTGGACTCACAGAAGAATACGCAAGTGGATCTTGGAAGAAGTACAACCTGGATGCTCCTAATAAGTGAACAAGGGAGGCTGGTGAGGCCTCATCTCATGCACTTAGACATGTTATCCAGGGAAGCTAGTCTTTGAACAGGGCCATCGTGCCTGCTAGAGTGTCAGCCAAAGGAGGGAGACGATGGCTTTACACAGTGATGCAGCAATGAGCGCAAACGTAAGAACAATTGTAATGATGGCTGCGAGAATTTGAACCTGACTTGATGATGCCTAACAAGTAAACACACACGCACACACACGCACACACACACACACACACATCTAGGAAGGTATATAGTTATGCACAAACATGAGGGGGATTCAAAAAGTTTGTGGAAAAAACAAAATAAAAATATCATGAAATATTTTGCCATTGGGGTCACCCTCTTCAAGCTGTGCTGTGTGTTTCTGTTTTTCAGGAAGTGAAACCCAGGGAAATTGAGCCTATAGGGAAAGGAAATAAAGCCTATAGAGGGAAATGTGGTCAAAGGGACATAGCAGTTGGTATAAGATATGAAAATAGTAATTTATAATTTATCAAGGGTTCACGCGCGTGAGAGGGGAGGGAAAAAAGAGGAGCTGGTACCAAGGGCTCAAATAGAAATTAAATAGAAAGTTTAGAAAATGATGATGGCAACATTTGTACAAATATGCTTGATACCATTGATGTAGGATTGCTATAAGAGCTGTAAGAGCCCCAATAAAAATGATCTTAAAAGAAACAAAGACAAAGAAGAGTTTGGGGGGAAGGGATATATAGAGGGCTGGGGTAGACGATGTTCAGAAGTCCAGGAAGGAAAAGTATGTTTGGAGACTGATTATGGAAACAATTGTACAATTCTTTTTGACATGATTGGACTGTGGAATGATATGACATATGTATTAACTCACAAGTTACAGCAAATTAAAAACAAACAAACAAACGTAGATCCAGGAACGGGTTTGGGGTTCACAAGAAATCATCACTCCAACTTAAAAACAAATAGGTTTCACATCGTGGCCCCGCTCAGTACTCACCCTCAGGAAGGGAACACAGAAGATATGAGCGCTATTGCAAAGTGTGGCGTAGAATTTAGATGGTGCCCGGCTATCAGATAAAATAATGCCTTGGGGTCTTAAAGGCTTGTCTCCAAACAAGCAGCCATCTAAGTGAGATTCCAGCTAAGTCCATAGGGAAGAAGCACACCATGATCAGCCATGGGAAGATTGAATCCATATATCCCAAAGTTGAAGGAGGGATCAGTAACAGAGCATGAATTGTGAGAATCCAGTGTGCAGAAGGCAATGGATGACAGGGGGAGCCCAAGATTCATTTGTGGAATGACAGGAAATAAGCCTCCCCAAACTCCCCCTTTCTAAAATTAAGGGAAGGATGGAAAGTGGTCCCTCCACAGAGTGCTTGGGAGAGAGGAGTAGAGATTAGAGCAACCTGATCTTCACAGTTTAAACTTCATCAGTAAGGCAGGCTGGACCTCATCTCGTTTCCAAAACTTTCTGTAATTTTGGTTTATATTGTTTTCTTCAGATTTTGTTTGTTCACATTAGAGTGTTATCTCAGAGGTGTTATGCTGATGGAGGCCACTTCTTGAAACTGTGTTACGTGCCTTTCTGGTTTTCAGTATATGAAACCTAGGATCGATGAACCTAGAGAAGCAGCAAGTCGAAGAAAGGGTACAGTAGAGGAGGTGGGGCATAAGGGAGATGATGTCAAGGGGCCCATGTAGAAAAAGAAGGTTTGGCAACCGATTATGGTAACAATTGTGCATTCTACTTGACGTGCTTTAAATTTGGAATGATATATGTATGAAATCCCAACTAATAATAATTTTAAAATATAAATTATCATGAACTTTTTGGAGCCTCTTAATATACATCTTATATATTTTATGTATTAAATATGTATTTAACATATTATTGTTGCTGTTGGGTGCCATTGAGTAGGGTCCAACCCAGAGTGACCGTACACACAACAGACCAAAACACGGCCTGGTCCTGAGCCATCTTCAAAATTGCTCCTTTGCCTCAGTCCACTGTTGCAGCCACCTTGTCAATCCATCTCATTGGAGACTCCAATAAAAAGGATATATATGTAGACTTTGTAATATATATATATATATATATATATATATATATATATATATATATATATATATATATATATATATATATGGCTTCCCAAAGTCCATGGAATAATGGAATTTTAAAATAATTAAATTTATCCTGGAAGTTTTTGAAGGTCCCTGTGTGTATATGTGTATATCTACATATATATTTTCCTTTGAAATTGCTAACTCATTTGGCTCAACATTTTAAATTATTTTTAAAACAGTTTTACTCACATATAATTCACATATCATACAATGCAATGGTTTGGACATATTCAAAAGAGTTTTGTAATCATCACCACAATAATTTCTTGAACATTTTCTTTATTCTTGTACTCATTATTCTTAGCTCCTCTTTTCCTCACAAAGCCATAAGGCTATTGATGTTGTTGTTGTTATTATTATTGATACACAGGCATCATTGGAGTTGATGCAGTGGGTATAGAGAATTACCTGAGTGTTACCATACTGGCAAATACAGTGCAGTGTAAAGCAAGAAAACAAATCAGATTGAAGCAAGTGTCAGAAGTGTTGTGAATAAAAAACAAAAACCTTAGCTGAGGATGTCACTACAGAATATTTTAGGTGAAATTAGAGAAATAACCAATGGTCCATGCATGTTGGAACAGTTATTGTTAATAGTTACTCATTTGAGTTTTCAATTGTTCAGAAATCTAAAATTTTAAATCCAATTATTGCATCAGTTGGTAAAATATTTAATCATCTCAGAGTACACTAGGGAAATTATATCCTACTTATCCTTAATGGTTAACTTCAAAATTCATAGTATGTACAAAAATAAGCATTCTCTTCAATGTGTATGTTTTCAGTATGCTGAATCAGTCTGATACTTTGTAATCAAAGCGGTACTAATTCATAGAATGATTCAAGAACTATTGCCTCCTCTTTTTGCTTAAGTGTATGAAGAATTTGTACTAGTTCGCTTTTTTAGGTTCTTTTTAATTATACATATTTTATTTTTCAAAACCATTTTTGAGAGTTAATATGGATATATCATTCCATAGTTCAATCTCATCAAGCAGTATTGTAGAGTGGCTACCACAATCAGTTTCAAAACATTCTCTTCCTTCTTAAACGCCTTGATATCAGCTCCCTTTAGTACCTCCACCCCCCACCCCACCAATCTGTACCCACATCTAAGCCTCAGCAAGCGTTTGGCTTTCAATAGGTGCAAAAAGTGTTGCGTGCAGATTAGCCAGTTCAAAGACCTGACATTCCCATCATTCTTGTAAGCAGGATCAGAACAAATGAAGACAATGTAATGAGTCATAACTGGAAATAAATTGTAGATTTACCACTCTGACTTAGACCGCAAGGTTTAGGCAAAACATGGACTTCTTCAGGGATCTGTTGGGTCAGAAAAATGTAAGGCATAGAGATAACTTCACAACATTTTGATGGCTATGCTTTGGGATGCCATAGCGGTAACCTTGATAGATACTCATGAACACAGGATGACCGTGGGAGCTTATCACAGGAAGTTTTGAAAAAATGGAAAGCTGCATTGGTGAGAAAAAGGCCATTAAATTACAATGGGGATTGCCCCCATCCCCAATTATGACAATGCATCTGGTCCTTCTTCATTAGTAGTAAGGTCTGTTCTATAAGAATGTCCTTGAGTATCCTTACTCCATCCAATCTAAAGCCCTGATATAGGCTCTTTTGTTTTCCCAAACTCAAAGAACATTTAAAGACAATACAATTTGTGTCCCTCGAGTTTCTGCACACAACAGAACAAAACACTGCCTGTCTTGCACCATTGTGATGAAGTGAAATGCATTATGAATGGTGCTTCTATCCATTTGTCTGTAACTCCCACTGAATGATCGGGTGGGACCACACAAAGAAGGGTAGAGGACTCTGAAAACTAGGGGACTGGTTTTTAGAGCTATTCTCCTGTGTCTAAGAGAGCCATCTCAGAACCTGAGAGACCCCAGGATCATAAATAAGGTCAACTGCCAGCGGAACATGTGCAAGGTCCCTTTCTGAAGCTGGTGAGACTCCAGAGGCTTCGGAGCTGAGCCCACGAGACTGTGAGCAAGAGGAGGTTTCCAGTGCCAAGAAGTAAGGAAGAAGTCAAGGAACCATGAGGCTGAGAGGTTGAGGACTAGAGTCATGTGGTTGCTGGCTGAGAAAACGTGCTCCTGTGAACTGGTTATTGTATCCTCAATGGATTATCAACTTTATTTGTGGTAACCCATTATAATCTTCTTAAAAATCTTTCATAATTGTGAGTATTGTTTGTGAATTTGCTGTGGCCACTGCAGTTGATTATGGAACCCAACAAAGCAGAGTTTCATAGGGGAGGATGATTGGTGTCGGATCTGGATAAATAGGGGAGGGTTGGGGATTGTCTAACCTCTGGCTTTTGGGCAATCAGTCTTGGGTTGATGTGGATTTAGATTATCTGATCCCTACTGTAGCTGGATGAAGTCAGAGGCAGCCTTCACACTATTTTACAACCATCTTTACAATCCTTCCGAAGTTTGAACCCATTGTTGTAGCCACTGTGTCAATCGATATTTTATACAGACCAACAATCCAAACCCACTACAATTGATTCAATTTTGACTTATAGTGACTATCTTAGGTTCATTTTTCTGAAGAGGCAAAACCAGTGAAAGTGTCATATACTGTGTATACTTGAGTACAAGCCAACCCATATATCAGCCGAGGCACCTAATTTTACCATAAAACTGCATTAAAAATGTGCTGAAAAACTCAGCTTATACATGAATATATACGGTACACAGAGAAAGTTATATTAAGAAAATGGCTCACACAATTATAGAATTGATAAGTTTAAGTCTGAGTAGGTACCCAGCCCTGGGTTCAGATGTTAGACTGGAGGTTTCTCCTGACTCATGATGTTCCAAAGTCTGATGAACCCAGGATTGGCAAGGTGAATAAGTTCAAAGTCAGCAGATCTGATTACAGTCCTGAGACTACTTCCAGGGTGGGTGACAATGTGGCAGGCTGCTGTCTAAGTCCAAAGGACTGGAGGTCATTGCATTAGATGCAAGGTTCAGACTCAGCAAAAAGCAGAGCGAGCTGTCCCCACAGTCTACACTTACATTGGAAGTGAGAGAGGGAGCCACACAACACAAGAAACTTCCCCCCAACTGATGGCAACAGGGAGGTGATCTGTGATGGAGCCCACCCCAACCTTCTTAGAGCTAATTGGCTGTTCATAGACGGCCTCATTATAGAGGTGATTATATTTCTTAGCACATCATGGAGAATTACTAGGTCTTAACTCTCCAACCACTTAGAATCCATCCAGCAAAAGTAACCCAAAAATTTATGTAGAGTTTCTGAGCCTTGAACCTGAGGAGATAATCTTTCTTTTTCTGTGGGACAATTGATGGATTTAAACAGCCAACCTTGGGGTTAGCAATGCAATATTAACAGGACAGCACCACAAGGATTACTTTATGTCTGCACACACATACATACACCTTTATTTATAAAAGCTAGTATACACACACACATAAATATTAGGTTGCTGACTCCTGTAGTTGTATGGGCTGATGAATTCAAGATTGGTAAATATCTACCTATCAATCTATTTATCCATCTACTCATAGAAATGTCTATGTATATCAATCTAGGAAAATTGAAAGTCATCAAAAATGAAATGGAATATATCTAGTTCTGAATCCCAAACATTATGTGATGAAATGGACTTTAAATGGCAATTTCAAGTGAAACAATCATATTTTTTATTGTATTGACAGTGACAAATTCAGAGGAATGGTGTTCTATTCATTGTCATAAAGAAGATATAAAAATGTATCTTAAAGTACAATGCTTTCTATGCTAGGATAATATCTATACATACACAGGAAATCAAATTAATACATATATTGTATAGATTAATGCACTGACCATTTTAGTTAATGATGAAGAAATTGAAGAATTCAACCAACTTCTGTGACCTGAAATGCATCAAACATGATGAAGATGCATTGATAATTATTGGCTATTAGAATTTGAAAGTTATAATCAAAGAGGAAGAAATAGTATCTGGAAAAGATTGCCTTGGTGATAGAAATGAGGCTGGAGATCACATAACAGAATTTTGCAATGCCAACAACATTTTTTGTAGCAAATACCTTTGATCAACAACGCAAACTATGATGATACACATGGACTTTATCGGGTGGATTACATAGGCAACAAAGAGATGATGGAGAAGTTCCATAACAGTAGCTAAATTGGGGCCAGGGTTAACTGTGACCGACCATGAAGTGCTCATATGGAAATTCAAGTTAAAGTAGAAGAAAATTAAAACAAGTTCATGAGAGCCAACATGCAATCTTGAGTCTATCACACTTGAATTTCTAGTCCATCTCAAGAAGAGCTTTGACTCATTGAACACTAACAACAGAAGGCCTGGTGATCTCTAGGCTGATATTGGGAACATCATGCGGGAAGAAATCAAAAGACCATTAATAAGTCAGAATATTATATGCATATAAAAATTTACTTAAGACCATTCAGCAATGGTTGGAGCAGTACATCAAAAGGGAGTAGCCAAATATTCGAACAAAATTCAGAAGACATGTAGAACAAGATATAGCATTACTGATGTCAGATGGACCTTGACTGAAAGTAGATAAGATGGGAAAGATACTTACTTGTGTTTTGTTGACTATGCAAAGACGTTTGACTGTGTGGATCATAATAAACTATGGATCAAGTTGAGAAGAATAGGAATTCTAGAATACTTCATTGCACTCATGGGAAAACTGCACATGGACAAAGAAGCAGTCATTTGAATAAGACAAGGAAATACTGTGTAGTTTAAAATCAGGAAAGGGGTGTATTAAGATCGTATTCTTTCATCATATTATTCAATCTGTAAATTGAGCAAATAATTTAACAAACTGGACTATAGGAGCAAGTATATGGCATCAGGATTAGAGGAAGTCTTATTAATTATCTTTCATAAGCAGACAACACAATTTGCTTGCTGAAAGGAGGATAATTTGAAACACTTGCTGATAAAAATCAAAGACTACATCCTTCAGTATGGATTACAACCCGATAGAGAAACGATTGAAACTTCCAATTATTTTATTTTATTAAATCCTTAATCAATGCTCATGAAAGCAGCAGTCAATAAGTCAAAGGACATATTGTATGTAGAAAATTTGCCGCACAAGACCCATTTTTAAAATGTTGAAGATCAAGAAGGTAACTTTGAGAAAGAAGATTCGCTGCGATGGTATTTTCAATAATTTCATATAAATGTGGAACTTGGATATTGAATAAAGAAGACTGAAGAAGAAAGAACCGATGCATTTTTATTGTGGCTTTGGTGAAGAATGTAGTAAATAACACAGACTACTAGAAGAACAGAGAAATCTGCCTTGGAAAATGTGTAGCAGAATACTCCTTAGAAGCAAGAAGCATTCTTATAGTAAGAGGGTGAGACCTCTTCTTAATATGAGGACAGTCCAGTCACTGGAAAAGGCATCATGCTTGTTAAAGCAGAAAGTCAGTGAAAAATAGGAACCCCCCCAACAATATGAATGTGCTAAAACATAACAACAATTGTAACGATTGTTCAAGACTGGGCAATGTTTTGCTCTGTTGTCCCTGGAGTTGCTTGCTGCGAGTCAGACACACCTTGGCAGCGTCTAGCAGCGTTTATCTCATTTATCTCGATATATGTCATGATGAAGGACAGTGGTGCTATACATAGATACAGATATTGCACATATATCGATATATAGTTATGCATATATAAAAATTCACACACACATATATAATAGTAAGGATGGTTGGGATGGCTTGCCAATCTTCTCTGGGTGGGTAGCTCATTATAATTTCCTAAAAATACATTTCAAATTGTTGAACTTAATCTTTGTTTCTCAGTTAAAACCAACAGCATATACTTGAAATATAAATAACTGTCAATGAAAAGAAGGATAAACACAGAGACTCAGGAATTGTAGCATTGCACTGTGGGAGCCTGGGAATACTCACCCAGTTGACATTTATAATGCTTGATTTCCTTTGATAATGTTAGAGTGCATAGTGTTATAAAGCTTCAACACTTGATGATTTGCGTAACTTCCTAGCATTTCAGTTTAAACATGAGCCCTAATGGACATATTGAACATCACACTTTTTGACACAATGTCACGCTTTTATACTTTTAACAAGGCAACAGCTAATATAGCTTAAGAAATTGTGTGCTGATTGCAACCTGGAAATCAAATTCACTGCCATCAATTTGGCTCAGATCCATAGTGACCCTCTGCAATGGAGAATTGCCCCATAGGGTTCCCAAAGCTGTAAATCCAAAAGGAAACAGTCGTGTGAAATTGTTGGTGGATACAATCTCATGGTCTTTTGTGTACCCGTCAAGCCTTTGAAGTACTGTAACACCAGGGTTTCTACATTTTGGTTAACAAAAACAAAAAAATACCATCAAACGAACAAATTACAAGCAAACCCATTGCCATGTGCATTGATTTCATCTCAGAGACTCTGCAGCACGTGAATGTTCCATCAAGTTTCCAAAGCTGTCATTTTTACAGCAGCTGACTGCCACATGACGTGACTTGTAAATTTAAACTCCCAAATCCTTAGCAGCCAAGCTCTTGACCCCTGGACCACGAATGGTGCTCTACATATTGATTCTCAGCCCCGCCACTCCTGCACGGCCATTCCACCTCATTCGAGCCCTTTAGCACAGATGAGACTGCTCCTTGTGTTTCCAGCACTGGGACTTCTTCAGGAAGCATCGTCTTTCTTGGTGAGTGGCTGGTGGGTTTGAACTGCTGATCTTTTTATTTACCCCGCTAGGCCAGCAGTCCAACACAGAACCCACCTCCCCAACTGCCGCATTAATTCTGGCTTTGTAAGGCAGATACTATTATTTCTATTGACATATTAGATAACTGAGGTTTGTAGGTTTCCAATTTGGTTAAATAATATTTGAGTGTCAGAATTCACTCTCCAAGTCCACACAAAGTAACCTTGGGGAGAAAACCAAAATTGGCCTTAGTCACCTTAACACAAATGAGAAAAATCTTATCTCTGACTAATTCACTAATTCTGAGTTTGTTGTAAAAAAAATCTCTGCATTAGTGTGTTCCAAACCTAATAAACAAGAATTTCATTCTACTTCATGCCTCATTCCAACTTTGATTCATGTCCTGTCCTAACAAAGATCTCTAAGTAATAAATAGGACAAATTACCTTTTTAAATAAGTTCTATGAAATTTATTTTTGCAATTTTATACCACTAAAATTAACACTGAGAAGCATAATACTTTATTGTTTAGTTTATCTTTAATCTTGCATGATGTTATCTATATTATGCTCTATTGATGAGCGGTATCAGAGGACACAAAATATAATTGTTAAAGCTTTATTTTGACAGAAATATAGTGCAACATATGCTTTTGCAAAACATATAATGTTATTTTTGAATAACGAGATCAAGGGACTGAAACACTATTTAAGCAAAATGATGGGCAGAGTGAATCTATAACCTTATTAGATATTTTGAAAATTCAGCTTTCAGGAGTCAGTTACAAAAGGCAAATTAGCCAACTAAAATTCATTATGGTTTTTTTGGGGGGATTGGGGGAGGTGAGTACTGAACCTGGTTGGTAATGGCGATTGAACAGCACACAAGATGCACAATTTAAAAATGTATAGTTATTCTTTTATTTTTATGTGAAATTTACACATTCACTATTTTCCATTTATGAGGAAGGAGACAAGAAATTTATTTAAATTACTGTAAGTCATATGTGTGCATAAATTTTATTGGGCTGATTTGAGCTCATGGCTTTAGTTTCAGATAAATATTGACTTGTCCTGAGAGTCTTTTATTTGTCCACTTTTCCATGTGCTTCCTGGACAAGGAAGACAGAAATTACTCACGGTATTTTCATATGCATGGCTAATTAGTATGTAGCCGCGGAGAAGCAGTGTGCTGCCTTCAGTATATATTAGTGCCTCTGCCACTTTTCCAAACATTAATAAGCATTTTAATATTTTATAAGGCAAGCTCTAAATTATAGAAAATAAATCTGAACACTATTAATGCCCAATGGGGCACATTAAAAAAGGGGGACAGCATGAACTACTGTGTAGCTGAGTACTTAACTCAAGAAATGATAATTTCTTATTTATACTTGAGACACACAGGGGTTGGAGAGAGGACGTGGAAAGTACTGGCAGGCCATGGATGGTGTTTGAATGCTCTTGTAAAGGATAAAAATCCTTGCTCCATTCAGTTCACTGGTCTATCAAAGAGAAACAGTTGCAGAAGCTTACTGAAAATTTTAAAGTCTCACTAATTCTGTGCTTTAATCCCTCGCATGTCAGGATGATCCTTGAGCCTTCAGAGGGGGTCAGTGCTTCAGTCAGACTTTTGACAAGTGCTGGAAGAAGGGCATTGCTGAACAGGAAAACCCTTCAGCATACATTTGTAGCTCAATTGCAGGCAAGAAGCTTTCCTATAAAAATGATGCTTCACTCATCTTTACATTGAAATATTTATGCATGGGTACGTATGGAACATATTAGTAAAATGCATATCCAATGGAATAAAACTCAATGTTTAAGTGTATGCCTAGTATTTAAGTGTGGAGCCTCATGAGTCTGCACACAGGTATTTTACTGACATTTCTGAGAACACCCTTCCTTTCCACTCCATGAAAGAAAAAGGGAAAAGTTCAAGTTTATTGATATCATACACTTCTGCTCTAACTTATTAATATGAAAGCCACTCTTTATGGTTTAAAATGAGAACAATATCCTAATGAATATAGCTGTTTATTCAAATCTAGAGTGTACAAGGGTAAATCTAAAAGTATTGCTACTTGAGTTCTAATTTAGGCATGCATGGACTTTTTCTCAAGAAAATATATTTAAATTTCTTTCTCTGATCAGTGGATGGTGGCAGAGATGTTCTATCAGGATTTTATCCTTCTTAGTGTCAGTAAAGTTTTTTTTTTTAATGGTTCAGTCAAACCAGTTCCTTAGGAGGGAATCTGCTGGGCCAGGAAGGTCATGGTTGTATGGTGCCACGGTGTTGTTTCAGCCCCACGCAGACCTTGTGCACAGCTTAATGCGCCAGCCTCCCTGTGGTTCCTCTGCTCTGGTCCACTGATGCGCTCACTGTATCGATACCTCACCGGGAACGCCTTCCTCTTTTTCCGCTGCCCTTCTCCTGTACTTTCTCCCGGGAGTGCGCTCTCTTGACAACATGTCCAATGTATGCAATGCAAAGTCTCATCATCTTTCCTTTAAGGAGCACTCCGGCCTTACTTCTTCTATTACAAATTGGTACATCCTTTCAGCAGTTTATGGTACTTTTAATACTTTTATCGAGCACCACAACCAAAATGCATCTATTCTTCATCGGTGTTCCTTACCCAATGTCCCACTCTAACATGCAGATGAGGCAACTTGAAGCACCATGGCTTGGCTCAGGCTCACTTTAGTCCACAAAGTACCATCCTTGCTTTTTTTAAAATTAGAATTTCTTTTTTAAACATTTTATTAGGGGTTCATACAACTCTTATCACAATCCATACATATACATACATCAATTGTATAAAGGACATCTGTACATTCTTTACCCTAATCATTTTCAAAGCATTTGCTCTCCACTTAAGCCCTTTGCATCAGGTCCTCTTTTTTTTCCCTCCCTCCCCACTCCCCCCTCCCTCATGAGCCCTTGATAATTTGTAGATTATTATTTTGCCATATCTTGCCCTATCCGGCATCTCCCTGCACCCCCTTCTCTGTTGTCTGTCCCCCAGGGAGGAGGTCACATGTAGATCCTTGTAATCGGTTCCCCCTTTCCAACCCACTCACCCTCCACTCTCCCAGTATCACCCCTCACACCCCTGGTCCTGAAGGTATCATCCACCCTGGATTCCCTGTGCCTCCAGCTCCTATATGAACCAGTGTACAACCTTGCTGTCTTTAACCCTCTGAAGAGGTCTTCTGCAGCAGATTTACCTACTGCAACTCGTCTTGTGATCTCTGGGCTGATGCTTCCATGAGCATTGATTGTGGATCTAAGCACATCAAAATCCTTGGCAGTTGTGAGGATTCTGGTCCTCGTTACATTGAGCTCTAATCCATACTGAAAGCTATAATTCTTGATCTTCAGCAGCAAGTGTTTCAAGTCCTCCTTGTTTTTAGCAAGCAAGATCGTGTCATCTGCACATTGCAGGTTGTTAAGCTTTATTCTAATCCTGATGTCCTATTCTTCTACATATAACCCAGCTTCTCGGATGATTTGCTTGGCATACAGATTGAGTAAATATGAGAACATAACCCTGTAGAACACATTTCCTGATTTTAGCCCATGCAGTATTTCTTTGCTCTGCTTGATAACTTCCTCTAGATCCACGTACAAGGTCCACGTGAGCACGACGTTTTCTGGAATTGCCAGTCTTTAAGGCTGTTCATATGTTTTTATGATCCACGCTGTTGGATGCCTTGGCATAGCTGAATAAAACACAAGGAAACAAAATATCTTTTTAATATTCTCTGCTTTCAGCCAAGATCTAGCTGACGGCAACAATAAGATTCCTAGTCCCATGTCATTCTCTGAATATGCCTTAACCTTTGACAGCTCCTTGTCAATGTATTGCTACAATCATTGTTGGATTATCTTCAGTAAAATTTAACTTGCATGTGATAGCATTGATGTTGTTGTACATTTGGGCATTCTGTTGAATTACCTTTCTTTGGAATGGGTACCAATAGGAATCCCTTTCAGCCACTGTCTTCCAATTTTCTGGCCATAGACAAAGCAATGCTTCCAGTATTTCATCAGCTTGTTGAAGCAGTTCAATTGGTATTCCATCAATTCCTGGAGTCTTTTTTTTTACCTATGCTTTGACCAATGCTTTTTGGCCAGAGCAGCTTTAACTTCCTCCTTCAGCACCTGTTGTTCTTTTTCATGTACTACCCTCTGAAATGTTGGGATCTGACGAGTTGTTTTGGGTTTTTTTGGTAGAGTGACCCTATACTTTGTATTTTCTTTTGCTTCCTGCATCATTCAATATTTTGCCCATAGAATCTTTCAATCATGCTATTCCTGGCTTAACTTTTTTCCTTCAGTTGTTTCAACTAATATGCTGAGCATGTTTTTCCCCTTTGGCTTTCTAACTCTAGTGCTTTGTACATTTCATGATAATATTTGACTCATTTGAGCTGCTCTTTGAAATTTTCTATTCATCTCTGACTTCATAATTTCTTCTATTTTTCCTACCTACTCTATGATTCAGAGCAAATTTCTGAGTCTCTTCTGACATCCACTTTGATATTTACTTCCTTACCTGTCTTTAATGATGTTAGCTTTCTTCATGAATGATGTTCTTGATGCCCTCCCACAGGTCATCAGTTCATTATTAGAGTTCAATGCATCAAATCTGTTTTTTAGATGCTTTTGAAATCCAGGGTGAAAATCAAAGGTAATATTTGGCTCCTGTAGACTTGTTTTAATATTTTCTATTAACAAGTCATTGGTGTTTCAAAATTCTGTCCTGTGCTGTTCAGCTTCACTTATATCATCAAGCCCAGCAGTTCAATTTTCTAATTGCTGTTCCCTCCTCTTTGTAATAAACTTTTGCATTCTGATGGTGAATAATTATCTTCATTAACTTCTGTGGTTGTTGCATACATTTGAGTAATAGTTGTGTTGATTAGATTTTCTCAAAGGCAGATAGATATAATCCTATCATGGACAACATTGCACTTCATGACTGATTTTGCAATGTCCTTTTTGACAATAAATGCACTGTTTCTCTAGATTGTGTTTTTCCAGCACAGTAAAACATATGATTTTCTGATTCAAAATGGCCAATAGCAGTCAATTTTGGCTCATTATTCCTCAGTCATTGATATTTATGTGTTCCATTTCATTTTTGAGGATTTCCCATTTTCCTACATTCATACTCCATACATTCCAATATCCTATCATTAGCACATTTTATAGCTGTTTATCCTTACACTGAGTTGTGCCCCATTAGCAAATAAAGACCCTGAATACTCAACTCCCTCAGATTTTACCCAACCTATGTCACAATGGTTGACTCTACCCAAGTAAACAACTGTGTATCCAAAATAGCAACTGTGTATCCAACATAGCAAAGATGTTTTGGGTTCCTAGCAGATAATCACAGATTTTCTCAAAGGACATGAGGGCAGTAGTTTTAGAAAATTGAAAACTGCATTGGTGAGGAAAATCTCAGGAAAACTGTGCTAAAGAAATATCCCCCTTCCCCCTGTGCCTCTCACTGCAATGCACCTGCTCTTTCTTGTCCTGTAGCCAGGACTCCCCTGAGAGAATTCCATTGAGAAACCATCTACATTGTGTTGGCTGACTTATAAAGCATGGTGGCCTTTCCCAGGAACAAGTCACTGCTGATAATGAGTCCAAGATGTGGAGCCAGATTCTCACCACTGTTTTCTCTAAGGGGCTTTCTGGTGGCGCTTCCTCTGAGTCAGATTGATCTGGTCTATGGCAGCCCATGGGACTTTCAGTATTCATTGCCAGCAGCCTAATTCAAATGGATCAATTCTTTCTTTCTGTCTCTCTTTTTAAATAATTGAGCTTTATTTCCTGGGAAAATTGGGTGGATCCAAGATGGGTGACAGGCTCTGAGGTGGCACTTTCTCTTCAGGATGGTTGGCTAGAATGTGCTCAACAGGGGCTGGGCTACATTGAGCGGAGGAGCAGAGCTATAAGAGCAGAATCAAGAGTTAACTGTGGTCCCTTTCCCACCAACCTAGAGCCCACCTGTGTGTCCCTCTCTCCTGGGACAGCCCCAATTTATCTACCACCCTTCACCTGCCTGGCTTCCCCGCTGACCTCCAGGCCTCTCTCCCCTGGGCAGATGGCCCCCATCACTGAGGAATGTCTGGCTGTGCTGGCATGGTAGGCAGCTTCGTTCTGTCCCTAGCGGCCAGTGGCAGATGTGAGTTGAAAGAGGTTCCCCAGCATTTGCAGGAGAAAAGAACTCATGCACCCAGTTTTGTGCCCACTGTTTTTCAGTAAATAATTATTTTCTTATTATAAAATCTGAATCTAAATTTGATAGCATCAACCCCTGCATAAACCCCATCAATTTCTTCATACCTTTTAAGAAAAAGGATAAACTTAATAAGACTCATCAAGACCTGGCTTCAGTGTCTTTCTTCAGCTTCAGGTCTTTCCTCTGCCTTTCTCCAGCCTCAGCCTCCTGAACTTCTTTCCTGGGAAGCCCCATGAGCTCCCCTGTTTGAAGTGTGCCCACCAGTCACTTATTATGAACCCTACCCGCATACGTAACTCAGCCCTCAGCCCCTATTAACCAGCCTGCCTTCTACTCTAGTTCAATTGTTTCCAATAAGACTATTGTTTTTCAACAGACCACAATCCACCAATTCTTTGGTCTTCCTTGTTTACTGTCTAATTTTCACTTGCATGTGGGATAATTGATGTAGTATAAGAGCACAGAGTTCTTCTGGGAAGAGCTAGAGAGGTAGAAACAGTCTGTAACAGAAGTGTTTACATATAGATGGAGGACATGCTGAGAAATAGTAGCTTTACATGTTGATATGTTTATTTAATCGTAGTTTCCATCATTTTGTAGTAGTAGTTTTTTACTTATCCACATATTTGTTTGTTTTCTTCTTCTTATCCACGTATTTAAAATATCTGATTGGTTGTCGGTATCAGTTACAACATTCTTGTCTTGTATTTTTTTTCTTCGATACCATTGTGTCCTGTTGATAATAATGTTATATGCCAACTGTATTAGATTTACTTTATCTTTTAATGGAAATATTAATATTCATAACATTTGCACAAAATCTAGCCATTTCTCTACTAAACCTTTTTGGCTTAAAATGTTCACAAGTTTAGATGAACTTCTTTACAAAGTCCTTTGTACTTGTTATAATGGCTGCTCATTTGTCAAAACAAGCTTTTTCAGCAAAGTCCTCTCTAATGGCCCACATCACAGGAAGACATAACAGGATGATTTACCTTTTTTCAAGACAGACCATACGCATAGAGGATAAGTGGCAGCCAAGGTCGGAGCCTTGATTTTCCTGGGCATACACTTAAGCCTAGGCTCTTGGTATTTTTACATTTGTTGGCTGGAGTCAAACAGTGAAGTTCCTAGAAACAGAAAGTAGAAGACACCCTCCCCCCCCCCCCTTTGTAAGCCTACACCCTTAAGCAGGGTGTAGAAGTTACACAATCTCCAGGCAACTTGCAAAGGGGTGGAGTCTTGCCTGTCAATCAGGTCACAGCTTGATGACCTCATATGGAGGCAAGAAGGAAATAAATAGCTCACTGGAGGTCAGATACACTCTCTGCTTCTATGTAAGACATTCCTGTTGACAAGCCACATGACAACTCTATGCTGATAGAGCTAGAGGCCTGCAGCTGGAGGAATCATGTGGAGACCCATGAAGCACTGAGATGTTTCCAGCACAGTTGTATCCACAAGACTTCCCACCCACTGGCCTGTGATCTTCCTGCATTTGGCATCATTGCAGGTGTTTGTGAGTCTGAAGAGGAGCTTATAGATTGGTATTGGACATATGGGCTAATTGCGGATTTATGGACTTAATCTGGACTGGGTTAGGATGTTGTCTTAGTATACAATTATTCTCTTATATACAATTACTCTTTCTTATACAAATATGCGTGTCTATGAATTTATTTCTCCAGCCAACAGGGACTAACACACAGGATGAGTGCCATTCTGTCACTGTTTTATAACACCATAAACTTTTGCTGACATCTTTCAGATTGCTGTTACACAATATTGTGACTCTTTGGATTATTTTAGTGGCATCGCCCTACCCCACACCCACCACCAGTGTTTTATATCTGATGTTATCTTCAGGGACGTACAGCTTTGGGGTGTCTGCTGGCAGTGTTAGGACGCTCTTCCACTCTTTCCCTGGCCACCCTCCTCTCTTGTGTGCTGTACCATTCATTCCGACTCATGGAAACCTTGTCGGGTGAAGTAGAACTGCTCTATTTCTTTTTCAACTAGAGCATTCCTCTACAAATGAATGCAATCAAAATGTATTCCTTTGAATAAATTGTTCCCAATTTCCATGTTCAGTTAATTATTCTAGTTGCTCAGTTGTATTACTCCCTCGTTTTTTTCCTTCAAATGTGTCTACTTGTGCTTTAGGTTGTATCTTTGTGTGCCATTAAGTTGATTCTGACTCACAGTGATCCCATAGGATTTTCTTGATGTAATCTTTGTGAAAAAAAGTCATGGTAGTCTGATCCCAGAAAGAGGACAGCATTGGGAATTCTGCGGGACAATCCTCCCGAGTCTTATAGAGTCACTATGAAACAGAATTGAGTTAATCTTTACAGAAGCATGTCTCCACAGCTTTCTCCCATGAGCCTCAGAGTGTGTTTGAATGGTATCCCATTTGGTCAGCTCTAATCGTTGTACCATCAGAGGCCTTGTACGTCTTCCTTCAGATCCACCAATCCTTAGCGATGGCCTTTCACCACAACTTCCACTAATTTTCAGAGTATTCTTAGGTGTAACACATGCCCTTTGCAAATATTCCATTCCTTTAAAAAGACTTTAGGGATGTTCTAAATTGTTTTATTGTGTATTTATCTCTCAAAGTAAATTCTCTGTGTTCGGGCTGTGGATTTGAGAGTGGGGGAAATATCAACCTTCTCTGAGTGACCCCCTCTGCTCCAGAAATTGTTTGCTCAGTGAAGGGAGAAATCAGAAGGCTGAAATCTTCTCAGCTTGTGTCTCTTAGCAGGAACCACTACCTCACGAAGCAGCCTCGGTAGACTCTTCCTTCAACAGTGAGGTTTGGGTACAAGAAGAAATCCTCATTTTCAGGATCACAGTTGATCTCAGCAGCAGACATCTGAAGGCAAAAGGAAAAATTATGATACCTTGTTTTTCCAACTAGGAGATGAGCTTAGAGGGTGGTGAAGTGAGAGGAAGCCTTGTGTTTCTACTGTGACAGCCTGGAGCATGACCATTTCCTCCTGTGTTGTAGCTTAAATGCTGTGCACTAGGCTTGTGGAAGGCTACAATTGATAGTAAGAGCCCAAATCTATTGTGAGATTCCACATAGATAGACCTCCATTGAGTTCTTTCACATCACTGAGCTACAATGTGTAAAGATTGGCCCTAAGGCAAAATTCAATTGGCAGTAGATTAAAACCACTCCACTCATCAGCCCAACGAGGGGAGGGGCAGCCTTGCCCTCAGAGTCTTCCCTGGTATACTGTGACAGTAGTTGGGCTACTAGGTTTGCATGTAAGCAAAATGAAATCCTTGACAACGTCAACATTTTCTCCATTTACCACGATGGTCCCTTCTGGTCCACTTGTGAAGAGTTTGGTTTTCTTTCTATTGAGTTGTTCTCCATACTGAAGGCTGTGAGCCTTGATCTTCATCAGCAAGTGCTTCAAGTCCCCCTCATTTTCAGCACACTAGGTGGTGTCATCTGTGTATTGCAGGTTGTTAATAATTCTTCCTCCAATTCTGATTCTTGTTATTCACAATATACTACACAAAACCTCTTTAAAGTGTTGGAAAGCAATGCTATTACTTTATAGGCAGAGGTATGCCCAGCCCAAGCCATAATATTTTCAGTGGCCTCGTAAATTCTTGTAAGTTGGACATTAAATAAGGAAGAGTGAAGAAGAATCACTGCATTTGATATGGTGCTGACAAAGAATCATGAAAGTACCACGGACTGCCAAAAGAGCAAACAGGTCTTTTTCGGAAGAAGTCCAGCCAGAATGCAGTTACAAGTTAACTAGACTTCATGTCATGTACTTTGGTGCTGTTTTAGGTAGAGATAAGGTCTTTGGAGAAGGACAAGATGCTTGCTAAAATGGAGGGCCAGTGAAAAAGAGGAAAACCTATGACAAGATGCATTTAGAGGTGTCTGCATCAATGATCTTACATCTAGGAACAATTGTAAGGCTGGCATGAGAGTACATCTTGTTATCTTATTTTACACATGGATTGCTAAGAGTCTCAGCATCATCTTCAAACAACAGGGTGATGTGGTGAGTCATGCATCATATCCTGACTGCCGTGGTTAGAGGGCCTGAAATCCATCTTATAATCTTTTAAAATTTGCAGTAGCATGCTCCCTATAATGATCCCTTTTCCAATTTGGTAGTCTAGCCTGCAATTGTGATGAATTGAAAGGTAGTCAATCATGATTTTATAATCATTTTCTTTGTTCTCCATGTCCTAGTTAAGAGACCTCGACTCTGTGAATTATTGTACGCCATTTTGGCCTCCTGCTGATGTTGATCTGGAAGACTTGTTTTGTCTTTGTCTTGTATTTGTCCTTTTTAAAACTTAAAAAGAATGTGGCTCTATAAGTTACAGTTGAGTTTGCGTTATCTTTTCTCACCTACAACTCTTCAAGTTGGAAGGAGGAGAAAGGATGTTGGAAGTCAAGCAATATTTGTGTGCTTTTTAATTTTCTGTGTTCTTAATTTTTTATTTTCTATATCCTTAAGTTCCATAAGGTGAGAATCTTTGGTTTTCTCGCTATTCCTCCTGCACTTAGAGTCATATATTTTTATGACTGAGGTGCTTCCAATCTCCTACTCATTTTCATAGAAGCAAAGTCACTAGAGTGTCATGTTAAATATCAGATTTTTCTATTTGGTTTAATAAAATAATTCATTCTTTATCATAGAAAAATATTCTTAGCATGAATAAGTAAAACACCAAAAAGACCCCGAACTTACCCATTGCTATTGAGATAATTTCAACTCACAGTGACCTTTTAGGAGAGGGTATTGTCTCATAAGACTTCCAAGACTGCAGTAATCTTTACAGAAGTAGACTACGATATCTTTTCTGCACAGAGACTTGGTAAATTCAAACTTTCTCTCTTCCTGGGTTGGCTCACAAGTTGAATGCTCACTGCTGTGGATTCAATTCCAACCCATAGAGAGCTTATTTGGGTTTGAGACCATGAATGTTTACCAGAGATGCCAGCCTCGTTATTCTCCCATGGAGCCCGGGTGGGTTTCAACTGCCACCGTTGCAATTAACAGCCAAACACAGTGCCAAGTGGATCATTCCGATTCAAAAGTTTGGTAGGCATATTTTCTCATTCGTGGAGAACCAACTTTTCTAAATTTATGGATAAATACTAGTAAAAAGTTTGTAAGACATATGCGTTTAGAAGCAATTGTTATGGGAATACAAATGCAACTATTTGTTATTTAGAATGTTTAACTTTCAAAAGTGTTTTCCTAGTAGTATTTCAATGTATTCAATCAATCAAAGATTTAAGACCAATACTTTTTAACCTTTTCACGCACATCAGTCAAACCTGGAGAGCTTTAAAATTACGGTCTATGGGTATCACTCCAGAGCTTGTGATTTAAGTGGCCTGGGACAGAGTCTGGACACGAGGATTTTAACAACTCCACAGATAATTATGTTCGGACCAGGAAGGTTGAGAACCATTACTTAAATCTGTTTTTCTCACCCCTGTGTTACTTCTATATTCATGGGAGCAGGCTATTTATATTTCGAAAGGCCCCTGTGTGGTTCTAATTTGTAGCCACATTTGAGAATCACTGTTTCAAACAGTATTACTTGACTGTCACATTGATTTCACATCAAAGGATTCTCTATGCTTTTTAAAATATATTTTCCCCACATAATGTAGTGTGTGTTTTTAAAAAACTCTATGTATTTTCTTTGTTTTATGATTTCATTATTAATACATGATTCTCAGTATATGAACATCACCATTTCTATTAAATAAGAATGAATTCATTAATTATACAATTAAAGTAATTGATGAATTATTGAAAAGCAATCAACTTCTAAATATGGCCCATATCGCCGCAATCTGTTTTGTGATGTATTGTAAATTCTAGCTGTTAAGCCTGTGACTATAATCCCATTAGGAGGGAACTTGGGTTATGTGAATGGACAGGATCAAAGTGGGTATTTTGAGTCTCCACCTTCCTAGAGAGTGTGACTCAAGTCAACACTCTGTTTCTTTTGAAAAACCTGCTGCAGAAGGTCCAAACTAGACCTCCATTAAAACTCTTTGTGTTAGGCTGAATTTTCTATAACAGCATAACCAGGGACACATATATATGTATAAAAAGGGGATTTTGTATTAAGAAAGAACTTTATATCATAAAAGCATCCTAGCCCAGTCCAGCACAAGCCCATGCTAGCCAGAAACCCAGACTCACGCACCTGGTGGCTAATGAAGCAGAAAAGGGAAGCAGGGAGTTGGGGATCACAGGCAGGCGGGTGCAGAGTTTGTGGATCAGGTCTGGGGGATGTGCAGAGCCCCTACAGCCCCAGCTCAGTAGACTGCATGTGCTGCCACGCCAGCCCCATAAGGGAACCCCAGGCTCAATCAAGCAGAAAGGCCAAAACCAGTCTTTCTCAGGGTCTCACTTATAAAAAGACCACTGTGAGGGGTGAAGTGTCCTAATATGGGGTCTTCTTCCCCAGTTTCCAAGGAAGCCCTGGTGACATAATAGTTTGCATTGGGCCGCTAACTACAATGTCAACAGTTCTAAACCACCAGCTTATTCATGGAATTAAGGATGGCTTTTCTACTCCCATAAAGGGGTACCATCTAGGAAACTCACAGGGGAAGCTCTACTCTGTCCTACAAGGCTGCTATGAGTTGACATTGGCTCAATGGCAGTGAGCTAGAGTTATTTATTTAAGTCTCTGTACTGGGTGGAACTATGTAAATAGTGTAACACTAAGATAGGGGTTTGGTCAGTTTTCATTACCAGCTTCCCTCTCCCCTAGAAGGATAAGCCACATTGAAGCATCAGCAGAGAGAGAATCCTGAGGACCTTGGGAGAGAAGAATCCATATCTCTATCTGGATGGTGGTGGCCACTGACACCAGATGCACTAGAGACTGGCACAGAGACCATGGGGTACCTTCTCTTTACCTGGCCCAAGATGATGAAATTATGGGACAGAATGCCAGGCAGGTTGGCTTTCTGCCCCATGGAGGCAAAGGCCATGGGACAATGTGGCTGAAAGGCTGACAACCTGAATGAGACTTAATGACCCCCCTGGCTGAGAAACTGAGACCTGGAGAGAGACCTTGCTGATGGCTAAGGAAACCAATGATTATATCCTTACTCTTTGCTGAGCCTGATTCATGGTAGCTTATTGACTTCCCTGGTAAAGCCCCATAACTGTGAGTATTGTCTGGGCGTTCTATGTGGCTATTGCAATGAATTATGAAACCCGTCATAGATGTAGAGCAGGAAGGGAGGAACGGTTGGTGTCAGCATAATAACAAAGGTTGGAGCTTGGAGACTCTTGCCTGGTGCAGATCAGGACGCCAGAGGAGGTTGACTCCGTCCACCCCATGTCAGTTCCTGCAGCCACATTCCCAAGCATACATCAGGCAATTCGACAGGCTGGACTCCACTACTATCTCCACGAAGGTACAATAAAGTTAATATAAAATATTTAAAAATCACGATTATTTTGTGACCTCCCCTTCTTATCTAAGGGTTGGTGTAAGCAAGAAAACTTTCTTTGATTTTCAGAAATTTTCACTTCTGGTTCTGGCTTGCCTCTGCCCGACCTCTGGTTCTTGGGTATCACATGACTCGATGTCTCCAGCTTCCACAGCTTTGAGACAAACATTTCAATTTTATATTTGGAACTTACAGGCTCCCGTGACCATTTCAACTGTTTTGTTAATGATTCCTGAGTTATGTGTGGAATTTCATGGAGTGGCAGGACCCTGAGATATGAAGGAATAGACTCAAGAGAGGAGTGTTGATTGCTATCAGAGGTCATGGACTGGAATAGCATTTTGGAAAAGGTTGGATATCTTTAATCTCTACCTCCTTGGTATTAATCTTGTATTAATATTTCAAAAAGGAATTATTTTCAAAGTTATACAAAAAATTTAAAATAATTGTTGAGACAATGACTGATTTACTCTGGTTCAGTGTTTGAGATAATTGAGCACTAGGTCAACTAGAAGTACTAGTTATACCCAGCATCTAATTTGAAAGATCAAGTGTCCCCAAGATGAGTTGTTGAATTTGTGGTACTTTCACTATGTTCCACTGATCGGTCAGTCACAGAGCCCAGATTCAACAAGATGGAACACAGACCCTTCCTTCTAATGGAGGAAAGTTCAAGGACTTGCAGTCATTTAAAAATTTCCCAGATATCTCCCACTGAAAATAATGTCAAAAGTCACTTAGCTTTTCCTGCAATCAAATGAAGAGTTATCGAGAATTGCTACTAAAATCAAATACAAATTTGTATAGAATAAAAAAGACATATTCTAAATGCATAAGATTGCTGACAAGGAGACAAAAAGTGTATCAAGAACTAAATAGAAGTGGATTTTATAGACTAGGTGAAACACGGAAGATGGGTTATTTCCATGGAAAACCTTTGCAAAATTGAGTGAATCTAGATTTTATTGGTCTCTGGGGGTGGGGCAAAAATCCAACTCATAGAGACAACTGACCCAAACACTGTGGGTCAGCATCCTCCTTACAGTTGTTATATTTGAGCTCCGTCACAGCAACTGTTTTCCGAGGACATCCCAATTCCTCTTTTGTTGCTGGCCCTCTACTTTAGCAAGCATGTCGGGTAAGCAGTGGGCTGCCTAATATTGGAAGTTCAAATCTACCTGCTCAATGAGAGACAAATGAGACTGTCCACTCCCTTAAAGATTGACAGACCCAGAAGTCCTATGGAAGGTCTCTAACAGAATTGACTGATGGCAGTGGGTGGGTTTTTGGTCCATGTCTGAAGTTTGGAACATTGGTAGGTACTGAGTAACTACGTGGTCCTGATAAGTAGCGAATACAAGGCATTTTACACATGTTTGTAACCTAAGTTCCTAGTGTTATAGAAAACGGCAATCTTCAATAGATACTTAAATCATACAATGTTTATACAACCAGATTATATGCAACAATTTTTAAAAGCAAGATCCATACTCAACAGTGTAAATGGGTGAGATGCAGCAAAAAAAGCTCACATAGTCTCATGCATACTTTGAAATACATTTATATGAAATTCAACACTCAGGAAAACTAAGTTATATTGTTTCAATATATAAGGTGGAAATTATAAAGAAAAGCAAAAGGGAAATGCAATACAAAAGAAAATAGTCTTTTTTTCTAGCCACAGAGGAGAGGTGAAAATTAAAACTAGTCAAAGAAAATTTTAAATATTTATAATTATGGTGGGATATTTTAACTTACCTCTCACAATAACTGATAAACTGAAGGATGTGAGAATATTTCTGTATCTATATCTCTCTAGTTTAGTTTTAAATATATTTAATATAACATTGTACAATGGAATATCAGAATATACAATCTATTCAATTGTACATTTAATGTTAAGAAAATTGATTACATACCACACCATAAATAGTAAATCTCAACACGTTTCAAGGATTTAATTCCTGGATGCATTATTCTTGAGCTCCAGTACAATTAAACTTGGTGTAACTAGGAAACAACTGAATATAAATAAACACATAACATAAGGCAAAGGCACTCTGGTGGCTTAGCGTTTTGCCTGTTGTGAGCTGCTAACTGCAAGGTCAACAGTTCAACCCACCAGCCTTTGTGCTGGAGAGAGATGAGACAGTTGGCTCCTGCAGACTCCATTCTCAGAACAGTGCTAGTTGTTGTTACATTCAGTCGAGTCACCTCTGACTTATAGCAACCCACTGCACAGCAGAACGCAGCACCACCTGGGCCATGCTGAAATGGCTTTTCTGTTCCAGCACATTATTCCAGCCACTGTATCAACCCATCTTGTCAAAAGCCTTCTTCGTTCTCCCTGCCCCCTTCTCTGTACCATATCTGATGCCCTTCTCCAAGGGCTTGTCTCTCTGGATAACATGCCTATTTAGAATACATCAGAAGTCTCACTGGTTTTGCCTCTATGGAGCATTCTGGCTGTACTTCTTCCAAGACATTCCCGCCCTCCCCCCCCCTTTGGCTGTCCATAGTACTGTCTGTATTCTTTGCCAATGCCATAGTTCAAATGCATCCATTTTTCTCCAGTCGTTCTTATTCAATACCCAATGTTCACATGTAAATGAAATGACTAAAAACACCATGGTGTGAGTCAGGAACACAAAGAGGCAGCTTTATTCTGTACTATAGAATCTCTAAGAGTTAGGGTAGAATTGAGGGCAGTGGGATTGGTAATTTTTTTTTGATAAAGCCAAAAAGGAATAGTAACCAAATAATTAAAATTGGATAATAATAAAAATATTACATTATTAATTTGGGTGGTGGTTTGAATTCACTGCTACTGCATTGACTCCAATTCATAGTGAACCATATTGGACAAAGCAGAATTTCCCTATAGATTGTCCAGACTGTAAATCTTTATGGGACTATAAAGTCTCATTTATTGCCCACCAAGTGGCTGGCGGATTTAAATTTATGACCTTGAGGCTAGCAGATCATATATAAGCCACTATATTGCTTTTAGATCTTTGGAAGAAAAATCACAATTAAACTTTTGAGAGTAGGATGTCAGCTAACCTATAAACAGTCAGTAGGTAATTACTGGTTTTCACTCATGTTTTCTAACTTGAGAGAACAGGTCAGGTCCTTTAGACTAGGGAACACTCCACACTGTCCTCTTGCAGGCCATTTCAAAGAAGTGTAGGGGACATTGTTGGCACCATGGTTAACCACTGAGCGACTAACCCAAATGTCAGGAGTTAGAACTCATTAGAATTCCCAGAAGAAAGAGGTGGCGAGCTAGGTTCATAAAGATTAGTCTTGGAAACCCTGTGGGGCCTTTTATTTTGAGTGGAGAAATCCAGAACACAGACAGAATATACTTTTAAAAAGACATACACTTATGTTTAACTGTCCTCTTGCCTTTGTTATTACAACTAGCCCCCTACTACCAAATAAATGAATAGCAGACAATGTGTTATCAGTCTTTTGGGAGAAAATGTTATAGTGGAAAGAGTAATTCATCCTCCCTATGCAAAAAGAATTCTGATTAAAAGTACATGTATTATCAATAACAATATTTTAAAAACATATACCATTCAAACATATAAAAACAGTGGATGAAATTATTTTAACACAAGACCACAAGGACACAGTCAGAAGAAAAAATTATTGTCCAAGGACGGGAAGAAAATTTTCCAAGTATGTTTTGAGGTATAAAAGAACTTAATAAAATACAAGCCAATAAATCAAGAGGTCATATGTAAGTCACTAAACAAGAAAATAAAATGAAAAGAGAAATTTCAGAGCTAGTAAAGCCAGTCAAGTTCAAAGCACCAACATTCATAGCCCTAATAAATAAATTAGAATTAGTAAGAGACAGAAATACAGAGTAAGAGTCTGAATTTCTGTCAGGGTGGAAATGCTTGAGAAAATAAATATAATAAACCAAAGCAGGCAAAAACATTTTTTTAAAATAAAAGAAGAGAGATGTGAAGTTAAAAGATCATCTAATACAAGAACAACTTCTATCTTGAAACTGATAATTTCATTAATAGAATCGAGAAATGATAAAGAGGTACAAGAGAGGGAATTTTTTTTTTTCCAAATTAAGGAGTCATTAGGATCTCTTCGAAGCCATGGTGACATAATGGGTTAGGCTTGGACCCCTAACCAAAGGTCAGTGGTTTGAAACCATCAACCACTCTGTGGAAAAAGATTGACAGCCTTGGAAATCCAAGGGAACAATTCCACTGTGTTCTATGGGTTAATTATATAATTATTGGGGAAATAAACAAACTCTTTTGGTCTCCAGGAAGAAAAATATGTCTTATTTTTTGAAATAGGTGGGAAGAGTGTAATGAGTATCTAAATTTTTCCAAAGCAAATTTTCAGACCACCTGGAGAGGCTATAAAATTGTGAGAAAAAAACAAAAATCACCTAAAATATATATCTTGTGAATTTACCATATATAGTAAAATTAACACAGGTAAGCATTTGAAAGAACTTAGTAATTACAGCTCCATGTGGTCCTTTAAAAATAACTATTGAGTGACAGAGTACAGGTGACCAGTAAGCAAATCAAATGCGGTTTCAGGAATGGAATTAGATTTGCAATGGATTTTATAGGCATAATTCTAACAGGACCTCAAGATTCCTGTCCTTTTGTGTGCATGCTGTTACATTTCCTGCCCAGTGAGCATGGGCAGGACTCATGAATAAGATGGAATATCACAATCTCAATACAGTTATTAATGAGTTGAGTTGGAATTAATGAAAAGTAAGGTTATTCTCGGTGAGCTTGGCTTAGTCATAGGAATTCTTTAAAAGAAGCTGCAGTTTCAGAAAGAAATTCTCCTACTGGCCTGAAACGAAGCAGGCATATTGTGATCTGCCTGTGAAGAGGATGACTGAGTCAACAGCTACTAAGAAAATGGAAATATTAATCTTATAGCTGCAAGAATATAAATTCTGCCAAGAATTGTGTGAGCTTGGAAGATAATCTTGAGATGTGGAAGGGGCTCAGGCAGCTGATACCTGGATACCAGTCCTGGGAGACCCTGAACAAAGAAAGAGAAGTCAGTTTACACGTGGTCTGGGTTTTGACGCATTGAAATTCTTTGATAATAATATGATCTCTTTTCACCCGATTTATTTGTGTTAATTTGTTATAAACCCAAACTAAACTCATGGAAATGGGGTCAATGCTGACTCCCAGGGACCCATTATGAATTTCTGAGACTGCAACTGTTTATGGGAGGAGAACACCCAGTCCTTCTCCAACAGATCTGCCGGTGGTTTCAAACTGCCGACCCCGCAGATTGCAGCTCATCGCATACCCACTATACCACCCGGACAGGTTGTGATCAAATGCTAATCTAGAGAACTGTTAAGTACAGAACAAAGAACTAATAGCATGGATAATGTGAATTTAAAATACATAAAGGCAACATTAAAAATGAGAGTGGAAAATTCTATGACTAAATAATTGGAAAAAAGTTTTAGAAAAGTTAGAAGATAGAGAGGAATCATTTGATTTTTAAAAGCAAGAAAATTGTGAGGAAAACTAATTGGTGATTTACAAGGGGGTACCGCCACCCCGAACCAGAAGAAATCCTCTCTGGGCAGAGCTTTCATCTGCATCTCCCCTCTGGGCAAGCATTGGACAAGAAGCTCTGAGATAGTGCACCCTTTTTTTGTAAAAGCAGTATCACTTGAACCTCATTTTTTGTGATGGCCAATTTCAGAGAACAGCTTGTGTCTGTGAAATTTTGTTTCCTGCTCAGGGAAAAATCTTCAGAAACTGTTGTGAGGTTGAACACAGCTTACAAGGATAGCGCTACGGGAAACACGCAAGTGTACGAGTGATTTTCTCATTTCAAAAAAGGTGAAATTTCAATTGATGGCAAGTCTCATTCTGGGTGTCCATCAATTCCCTGAGCAGACAGAAATGTCAACTCTAGTGCATTTGGAGTTCATTCTGCCAGGTCAGAGTGTTAATCTAACTTTATATTTCAAGGTTCTGAAAAGATAGTGTAGCAGTGTGTGTCACAAAAGGCCTGATTTGTGGCAGATGGGACTGGTTTTGTCACTGGGACAAAGCTCCTGCTCATGCAGCCATCTCAGGGGGACAATTTTTGGCAAGAAACAGCATGCCTCTCTTGCCCGTGCACCTTACTCACTGGACCTTGCTCTGTGAGACCTCTTTTTGTTTCTGTGAAAAGGGACATGAAAGGACAGTGATTTGATGAGGGAAAAGAGGTGAAGGAAACACGAGGGAGGTGCTGTCAGCCATCCTAACAGAAGAGTTTGAAAAAGATTTCCAAGAGTGGAATTGCCGATTTGACAAACGTATTATGTGTAAAGGAGAATACTTTGAAGGTGTTAGGCTTGTTTTGGAAAAAAATTCAAGACATAGCTTTGAAAAAAAATCTGGTGTTTTTTGAGTACCCCTTTATATATCAGCATAGGTTTCAGGGACTGCTGTGATAACCCAAATTAGTGGATGCTGTATATAATTACATCCTTTTATGTATAAATGTATTTTATATATAATTATCTATCTATCTATTTATCTATTGAGTCAAACTATTTTCCACATCAATGACATCCACCTGGCAGTAATGAACACTGAGGTGCTGCGGGAGTAACACTTGTGAAATTAAGACTATGTGTCAACTTGTCTGTACCATGATTCTCCGTGGTTAGGTAGTTATGTACTAATGTAGTTGTCCTCCATTTTGTGATTTGATGTAATCATCCTGCACTTTTGCATGATGCTGAATTTGGTATAATGATCTCATCTTTATAATTTAATTATGTGGATAAATGAGAAGTCAGTGTACTTTTAAAGGTCACAGCAATATATTTAATCTGATATAAGTGTAATGAAACAATTCTTCAATTGTTCTAAGAAGAGAATGCTGGGAACCTTGGTAGAAGTTAGAGAGCCAGGAGGGGTGATTATGCTCATTCAGAACTTGCACATGGACAAAGAGGCAGCCATGCACAGAACCAAAGAATACTGCATAGGTTAAATTCAGGAAAAGCATGCAGCGGGATTGTAATTTCTTCACTGTACTTATTTAATATGTGCTGAGTGAATAATTTGAGAAGCTGGGCCATATGAAGAAGAGCTGGCATCAGGATTGGAGGAAGGGTCATTAACAACAGGCACGATTTTGCTTGCTGAAAATGAGGGTTTGAAACACTTGTTGAAGAAGATCGAACACAGCTCTGGATTACAAATCAATTAAAGAAAACCAGAAACCTCACAACTGGGCCAATAGATAACATGGTTAATGGAAAAAAAGATGGAGGTTGTCAAGGGTGCATCTCGCTTGGATCCACAATCAGTGCTCATGGAGGCAGCAGTCAAGAGATTAAATGACACATTGCACTAGGCCAGTCTGCACCAGACCTGTTTAAAGTGTTGAAGATGTCACATTGAGGGCGAAGATGTGCCTGATCCAAGCCATGGTACTTTCATGTATCTCATATACATGTCAAAGCTGGATGGCCAAAAAAGAGCATGTACATTTGAATTATAATGGGTGCAGAATGTTGACTAGACCTGGCCTGCCAGAAGGACAGACAAATCTGTTTAGAAAGATGTACTTCCAGAATGCTCCTTTGAAGCAAGGATGGTGATATTTCATCACACATACTTTGGTAGTGTTATCAGGAGAGACCAGTCCTTGGAGAAGGATGGACACCATGCTTGATAAAAGTAGAAGGTCAACAAGAAAGAGGAAGGCCATCAATGAGATGGATGGACACAGTGGCTACAGCGATGGGTTCAAACTTTCCCATCGTGAGCATAGAGCAGGACCAGATTTGTAAGTACCGTCACTATGATTCAGAACCAAAATGAGAGAAAGCAGTGTGGTTGAAACCAATGGAAAGAAAATGTGAAACTGGAGTGGGGAACCAGAGCACTGGAGCAGAGTGAGGATGGATTCCCTGCACAAGGGAGAGTTGGTCTCGGCCAAGATCGTG
Organism: Tenrec ecaudatus; assembly: GCF_050624435.1. Lineage (NCBI taxonomy): Eukaryota > Metazoa > Chordata > Mammalia > Afrosoricida > Tenrecidae > Tenrec > Tenrec ecaudatus. The sequence goes on from NC_134536.1 coordinate 50,494,273, forward strand.
GAAGCAGATTTATTAGGGGTAGGTGAGAAGGGTGACTGGGTACGGGTATCATGGGAATCTGTGGGAAAGTCTCTCTGGATAGCTGCCTTTTTCTCAAGTCAGAAGCAACATGCATCTGTCAGCGAGGATACAAGATGAAGTCGGAGTTGGAGGCTAGAGAGAGAAGATGCAAGATAGCTGCATTAATAAGGAGAGTGAATGGAGAAGAGATGTTGAGCTTTACTGGGAGGCACCATTGGTGGCCCATTTGAGGTGAGATCAGTCAGGATGATTATATACTTTTTTTCTTCAGCCTCTTTGCCCATTAACTGTATCAAGTTAGATGGGAAATTATATAAAATCAAACTAGCACTCTGTATTCATTTTCTTTTTAGAAATAGTTCCCGTATAATGTTGTTATAGTTAGTCACCATTAGTTGATGCTTACTCTTGGAGACCTCGTGTTTTCAGAGTAGAACTGATCTATAGGGGTTTCAAGGAAATCCTTTGGAAGCAGATCACTAGGCTTTGGGTTAAAGAAAAATCCTCTTCCTGCAGTATAGAGACAGTGTTGCAGGACTAAACCAGGAAGCGGGAAGAGCAGGGAGGACACTAAGCTCCAAACCCGAGGGAATTGATGACAGTAGTCCCAGCTAAATAAACAAAGATGGAGGGAGATAGGAAATGGAGGGAGATAAGAAATGACGATATGTGACTGAAATATGAAAAAGGAAAAATCTGAATTTAGAGTTAACAGGGTTTCTCAGGAGCCTCAATAGTGTAGTGGGTTAATCATTGCACTGCCAAGCGAAAGACTGGTAGTTGTAATCTACCTGCCACTCCATAGCGGGGGGAAAAGAATAGATCCATTCTGCTTTCATAAAGTTGTACAACCTTCAAAACCTTAATATGCAGTTCTATTCTGTCCCTTAGGTTTAATATGAGTTGGAAACTTCTAAACAATAGTGGGTTCGGTTTGGGTTTGGATATAGAGAGAGCAAACAGCCTGAGAAGAGGAAGCATGCTAGCAAATAGTGACAGGTAACTCAAGTTCAAATGGATACAATGTGGCTTGAAGAAGTGTTTCTTCCCTCTCTGCCAGTGGTTCTCAACCTTCCTAATGCCTAGAACCTTTATCACAGCTCCTCATGTTGTGGTGATCCCCCCAAACATAAAATTATATTCGTTGCTACTTCATAACTGTAATTTTCCTACTGTTATGAATTATCATGTAAATATTTGATATGCAGGATGTATTTTCATTGCTACAAATTGAACATAATTAAAGCATAGTGATTAATCACAAAAACAATATATACTTATATATTGTGAAGTATTTATTTCTAATGACAGACAAATGAAATTTTGTCTTGAAGCATGAGTTAGCATGGGTACTCATATGTGGGCACATCTGCATGTGGGCTGACCCGCCTGGAGGTGGATAGAGGAGCAGTGCCTCAGTTCCTAAGACCATCGGAAATATGTTTTCTGATGGTCTTATGGGACCTCTGTTTAAGAATCGTTCGATTCCCAAAGGGGTCGCGACCCACAGGTTGAGAACCGCTGCGCGTGACCCCGTGGGTTTCTGTGACTGCAACTGATCCAGTGGTTTCTGCAGACCACGTGGATCACCGCCTGACACATGCCCACTGCTCACCTGGGCTCCTTTTATAAAGTTTAAATGAGAAATTATTTTATCCTTTGTGGAGATTAGCAGTGTATGGCTCTTAACCCAGGTATCCATTTTGAGTATAAAAATTTCAATATGTCAAGATTCTTGACTATATCTTTATATTTTATATGCAAATGAGATTTACTTGGAAGATTTCTTTTTTGCTGCTGCATGCCATTGAGTGGATTTCAAATCATAATGCTACAGAATGTTATTCTCTGCTTGCTCTCGAATTAAAAAAAATATCTAGTTTTGTTTGGTCTGCAGTTAACTCAAAAACTCATTGCCATTGAGTGCATTTTGACTTATAGGGATCCTTATAGGACAAGGTAGAACTGCCCCTGTGAATTTCCAAGACTAACTCTGTGTGAGTAGAAAGCCTGGTTTTTCTCCTGCAGAGGGGCTGGTCATTTCAAATCATTGACCTGGAGGTTTGCAGTCCTAGGCTTAACCACTGTGCTACCAGGGCGCAGAGCTTACTACCTGCAGCAGGTGAGAACAGAGGGAGCTCACTCACAAATTTGCTGCCTCCTTAAGTCAAGGACAGGGAGTTTAAATGCCCTTGAAGTAAGGGGAAATGTACAGATTCATTCTATTTCTGGGAATAATCTAAATGTATTATTCATAAATGGCTGGGCAAGCTCTTGGTCTGGAAGTTATTGTCACACCCCTTGCGTGGGAAAGGTATCTAGGCAGGGGTTTGATGATGCATTTGATGAGTGTGTGGTAAGAATTTATTTTAGAAGAATTAATTCCAGAGTAGTTGTAAGGAGTGTGGTTAATGATGTTCCCCAAATCCAACACTTTCAAGATGCTATTCTGCTCCATTTCCCTCAACTTCTCCCTTTATTTTCTTCATTCACATCCCTGGATTCAGAGATTTGCTACAATATCCCGCAGAAACTCAGAGAACTTTGGGCAAGTGGCTCATGTGGTGGGGGTGGGGGGGCGGGTTTCAGTCTAAAATCTGAAGGTTAGGCAGACGTGAGTCAAATTCAGGGCCCAGAACTAGAAGCCAACTGGCCTTCTCAGATTGCCGGATCAAAGCTGCTCTATTGACTGGGGACAGTTCAGCCCCCACATATGGCTCTGAATCTTCTGATGCTATATTTTGGAAACCTTAAAGCATTATCATTTGAAGATGAATGCTTTGTAGTACATGACAATTTTAATCAGTAAGCTTACTATACCAGGTTCAAACAAGTCATCATATCAATAGGCTACTTCTGCCCTATTAAAGGTCGTAATTAAATTATATTGTACAGAGACATTTTAGCTGATACCAAATTGGGGATGCACTAGGAGAAATTTATAATTCATGTACTAACTTAACTAGCCTCCCTGCTTTTGTCTTTAAACATTTCTTCTGCTTTGGTGACGTTAATGTAAACACAGAATAAAGTGTGTATGCATGCCTCCATGTCCAAGCAAAAGAAAATCTAAAGCCTTTTTATGATCAAGAAATATGCTAGTTAATAAATCTAAAGATTTTGGACAAAGTCCTCAGGCTATCTTCAGATTTACTGGACCTACAATTGTTCACCAAATTTGACAGCTGGAAACAAGTGGACTTCTCGTCATCAGGGGCAACTTAAACTTGAAAAACTATGACAAAACAGCCTCCTGGTGTTAAGAAAAAATAGTTTTATAAAAGCACATATATTTCTTCATTTTAGAGGGGTATATTGATTAAGGCTTGGACTCCCTGTACTCTGTAGCATTTTTTGTCATGTTCACTGCTTGGAGTTTTGTTTATTGGATAATGCTATGGAAACTCAGAATAATTATCTGAAATTTTTCTCTCCTTCAGTTCTTCTGACAATGGGGACCATAAGGAGGAATACGGCTGTCTATATGTGCTTCAAATGAGTCCACTCTGCAGGTAAGATGCTGAAGTTCATTAATCACCATCCAACACAAAGGGATATGCCAGTAAATACAATATGAAAACAAGGTGTATATCTAAGCAGGCACTTTGGCTATCACCAGGTTCACCATATCCATGGATAAGTGAGAAAACATAATTGAAATATATGTCTACAGTTCTTTCCCTGCACCTAGACTGACTATTTTACACCCCACTGAATGCCCAGTTCTACAAAACAACTCCCACCAGTAAATCACTCAGCCTCAGTGAAGTCTATAAGTTGATCTTTCAGGTTATGCAAGCTGGAGTACACTTAATCAATTGTTTCAATACAGTGATGTAACAATTCCTTTTCTGTGTTTCCCAAAATTGATGAACCAAGTTCAAGGTATGACAAGATTTTAAAGGTTTTTTTTTTAAAGTTTAACAGTATTGCATCATATTTGATTATTCTTTCACTTCAAAACCAAAACATCTTTTAATCTCTAAAATTGTTTTTAACCTGATGAATGGTCTTGACTTCTACAGATTGGCCCATTGTTAATTTATATGTATATATAACAAGAATATTTGGGATGTCTACCACCAACAGGTAGCTAGGCTCATCTTGTGCCACAGTTTTTAATGGTACAGAGAAATAAACTGCGTGTTTAATATGGGAATAGCTCGTCTATAGAGTTTAGACTCCCATATTTGTCCCAATCTCTTGTGGACAAACACTATGATAAGCTTTGTCAAACTCGAGCAGCCTACAGAGGTGGCTATTCTCAATTCTAGTTCAATCTTTTCAAAACTCTTCTGGTCTCCTCAGTGCACTGTGGAAAAGTTTTTATTTTCCTGAAAAATAGTGTGGGAACCACATCTGACCTCCCATGGCTACGCAGAGAAGAAGGAGAATCCATCTTCCCACCAGCTCAAGGTCAATTGTCACAAGGGAGAGATCAGGCATACTCTACCCTCCATCCTCCTTTTACCCAATTCTGATGACGGCCCCTCCTCTTTTAGCACTCTATTCACTGGGTTATTTTTGCAATAGCCACATAGAACTCGCAGACAAAGCTCACAACAGTGTGGGTTTATTAGGGAAGTTACTGCAATCCAAGTTAACACAACCCAGGGTCAGAAAACCTTAGGGAGACAGTCTGCGGTCAAACTTCTCTTCAGACAACAACCAGCTCTCTCTCTCTCTCTCTCTCTCTCTCTCGCTCGCTCGCTCGCTCTCGCTCTCGCTCTCGCTCTCGCTCTCGCTCTCTGGTCCTCAGCCTCTCCGCCACATAGTCCCTAGGCTTCAGCCTCCATGGGCCAGTAAGCTGTCTGCCCCTACGCCTCACAATCTCATAGTTTCGGGGCTGATCCTCCCTCTGTCTCATGATCTTTTGGCATATCCTCTACTGCCTCCATGATTTTAGGCAGGGATTTGGAGTGTGCTCTCTACTGGCCACTCTTCCTTGATGATCCCAGAATTCTTTTTTTTCCTGCTTCTGAAATGCCTCATTTGTTAAGGCAGGGAAATGTCAAACAAACCCATCCCTGAGTTAGAGACCTCTACACCTGTGTGTGTGCTCCCACCCAATCATTTGGTGGAGCTGTAGATAAATGTATAGAAGACCATAAGCAATTCATGTCCCTTCTCCATACTTCCCCTTTCAAGGCATCATGCAAGGGCTGCTGGGAGTGGGAAGGAAGGTTGTAAATAATTTGGTCTCAAGACACAACTGTGCTGTGCCAGGGAAACGCACAAACTCTAAGTGCTCTACGGTTTTGAGGAAGTGGGTTTTCCAGTGGAAACTCTATAGCTGCCAACATTGAGCCACGGCAGAATTTGTCTTGTATTACTCATCTTCCTTTGCGATTAGCAAATCATCTACTTATTGGCACAGAAGCATTCGAATTTAAACTCTGAGGCTCTGGTTAGTGTGAAACCAAGCAGACAGAAGGTTTTAAACCTTACTGGGAGGTTAATTCATTTAAATGGGCCTTTCTTGTGGTTATCTGGACCTTCCTAGTCAAAAATAAACAATTTGTAGGAACCAGATTATAATGGGACACAAAAGAAGGGATTCTTCCAATAAAGTGAACTATATAACAACAGTGAGGATCGCAATACACAGGTGATACAGGTGGGGATTCGAGAGTGCATGGTCATCCTCGCATCATTTACGGTGGCATTGTGGTGAGGTGTTGGGCTGTGAGCTGAAAGATTAGCAGTCAGAAACCACTACCTCCTCCGCAGGAGAAAGGATGGACTTCCTGCCACCGCAAAGAGTCACATGAAGGGAAACCCATGGGGCAGTTCTACTTCGTCCTATTGGGTTACTATGAGTCGGCATCAATTTGAATTAGTCTTTGAGTTAAATCTTGCTTAACGTGGTGCTCTCCATTAGGCTTTTTAGTGGGCAAAATTGAGGTTTTGCAGGGAGATTGGGAGAAGTTTCAAGCTTTGGTTTTATTTTCCTTCAAACTTCTGGTTGAAATGGATCTTGTTTGTGCGAGGAGAGGGTTAACCTAGTTCTAAGTTCAACTTCAACTGGTTAGGCTCAGCCATTCCTTCTTGGCTGATTTGCATCCCACACTATGGGTTCAGCAGCCATGAAAACTTCTTGGAAAATACAAAGACACTTCTTGGTGAGTAGATTCCTTTGAAAAGAGGCAAGAGGTTTGTACCCTGTAACTCATCTGCCTTCACTGTTAGCTGGCCTTCAGAAAGGAAGACAATGTATCCTAAAGTAGTGGGGATGTTTCCTCCAAAAAGGGGACCGGGAACATCCAGAAGAAGCTAAGTCATTGCCATCAAGTCAGCCCTAAATCATAGGGACCCCATAGGACAGGACAGAACTGTCCCAGGGGGCCTCTGAGACTGCAGTTTTTTATGGGAATAGAAAGTCTCATCTTAACTCATCGAGGAGCTGGGTGTTTCGAAATGCTGACCTTGTGGTCAGGAACCCAACTCATAGCCCACTACACCCCCAGGGCTTCGTACTCCAGATTTTAAAATGTTCTTTATTATGATAAACGCAATGCCTTTTCTATGGGACATATCATTTCTGGCACAATAAACCACATACCTATCTGATTCAAATGGCAAATGTTAGTCAATTTCAGCTCACTAGAAGCTAGGGTATTGATCTTCATGCATTCCATTTCATTTTTGATGACTTCCAACCTTCCTAGATTTATACTTCCTAGTATACTTCATGTATACTTCACTCCACCTTATGATTTTTAAGGGGTTTTTATATCTATTTATTCGGGTTTTGAGTCATACTCCACCAGCAAATAAAAGTCACTAAAATTTTGTTCCATCTGTGTCAATCTAGTCGATTCTAACCCAAAGAACTTAACTGCAAGCACCACATCGGACAATATTCTGCTGCGATTCATAAGCTTGGTCCTTCTTCAGAGTCTGTGCTAAGTCTGGGAGCTCCATTGAAACCTGTTTACCTTGGCTCTGACCCTGCTGTGTGGCATAGCTTCCACACCCACGCTGCTGCTGTTTGAACAACTTGCAGAGAACTGGGACCCCCCAAAGTTGCCAAGGTTTAATTAAGAGTACAACACAAAGGAGGATCTTTGAAGATGCTGTTTTGATTTCCTGTTGCTATTGTGTCTGCAAGGTCCTCTTTCTTTCATTGTCATGGGTGATGCCAATTGCAGTAAGTTATCTGTTATGGTGACTGAAAGTTACATTTCCTATACCGATGGAATCCGTTATTTCTGCAGAAATCTTCATATGCTTCAGTAGGGAAGCTTCAGGCTCGCTCTGAGGCATGCTCCATTTGTCAGGTTTGTTTGTATCTAAGTTAAAGAAAATAAATCAGTTTTAAGTGAATGGTCCAGGGAGGAAATAATCAGTTTTTATTTAATGGCTGAAGGAGAATATGTGGAGGGACAAACCTTGATATTTCAGCAACTTCCACATTAGACAGCAGGAGCTGCAGGATGACTTATAATGAATATTGATACTAGAAGTGACTAGTGATTGATGGAACAAATACCAAGAACTGTAATATCATGAAGACAAGAAATGAGAATTTTAGGGGAAAGAAGTGATTAGCAAATTGGATGTGGTGGAGAAGCCAAAAAAGCTATAGAAATAGTCGTATCTCTTTGATTCTATCAGAAAGAAGCCATGGTTCACTTAGGCAAAAGCAATTTCAGGGTAAAGAGATTGGAGTTTAGAACATATGTGCATTGAGGAGGAGTGCAGAATCCACAGTGAAATAGGCACGAGTATGTTAGATGAGGAGAGACATCAGGATTGAATTACCCTGCTAAGGATACATTTTCATTAGAAACATACTAACTGTCTGATTTATTCTTATACATCTAACATGAGAAATATCGATAACAATAAACTAGGTAAATTATACTATTAAGGTGACGATAATGATATTGGAAATGTAGGTCACAGCATTACTTCTGGAATGAAATTTATGCAGTCTAAAATTAATAAGTTTCCTATACTTTGTTAGGAATCTTTAGGAGGACAAAAAACACCGTTTGGTGTAGAAGAGAAACTGAAATATCAGGAAATAAGTTTTTAGAGTGATTCAAAGATCCTTACATGTATCCAGAATGTTCAAAGGATTCATGTGCAATTCCCATGTGCCGATGGCCTTGTGAAACTTCAGGATCCACTGGGGCAATGCTTCAACACACAGCTAGCTCCTCTTTCAGAAGTGAATGATCCCTTCCCTCATGTAGCATTCCTGGAAACAGAGCTTGCAACCCTTTCTCCTTCAAGAGCAAGGAGTTAAGGGCCTACCTTGAGACTCAAATCTAATCAGGCCTTCTGCAGGAGGGAGACCCCTACTGAGACCAAAGCAGAAGGTCTAACTGCTTTAATCTGTGCTCTGTGTGGTGTGTACATTCGGACCTGATTGTGGCTAGGCTTCAAGTGGGATTTCTCAATTAAAGCTAAACAACCTAGTCCGCTTAGCATGACTAACTTATATATTATGATAGAACAAATTCATCATTTATTAGCTTCGAATCAAATCTACTTCCTTTACCCAGGAGTAGGACTTACCCCAAACTAGCTGCATGAGTTCCACTACTTAATAAAAACACCGCAGTACAACAGCATCCTGCTAGAGGAGGCTGAATTTCAAATGCTTCTACCGACACGAATCCCCACCGACTTCAAAGATCAGCTACGGCTGGAGAAACCCACCTGGAGATTACAGCACAGCAGGCTGGAGCAGGACTGTACACAATGTCATCAGCCACCCTGTTCCTTGAGATGGGTTTCCTGAGCACAGACAGTGAGAGCTCTGACAAGGGTTCTAGCTAAAGGAATAGGTACCTGCAGTTAAGTTGTTCATAACACTCTTTCTTGTACTTTTATCTCGAGTTTTCTATCTTTAAAACAAAACAAAACCTAAACACTTCTTTTTTCTTTTTCTGGTGGTTCCACACAGGTTTGGAATTCCCATCACACAGTTCCCACCCACCCGCCGCCCCCCTTGTTAGTTTAATATGTTTCAGGATAGACTTTTTGGATCTTTTATCATTTTAATCTTTCAAAATCTCATTCCTTTTCTGTCGCTATTTTCCCGCATTCTTCGTGAATATATTTAATACCAACCATGCCATTGTTTTTCCTTCTTCACTAAAGGGAATAAAGTCGACACATTACTTCTTTCTTAAGACATGGTTTTTTTTTTTCTATGTAAAAAATATCTCCACTTTAAAAAAAAAGAACTCTAAAATCAGTCGAGTGTGGCCTTGCAGTGGGCAGATAGAGGCAAAAGCTCTCACACATTTCTGAAAACAACATCATGCACTTCTATCAGAAAGGGCAGTAGTGAGTCACACTGAAGGTCACTGGAAGAGAATTGGCTGCTTCAAGGTTAACCCACCTGGATAAAATGAAACAATGCTGTTTGAAGGAAGTGGACTGGGCACAATGGTCTGTATGGTTCACCACGTGCTATTTGTCCTTGCTTGCACAAATTCCCTGGCATAGGGAGAGCAGCCTCTTCATGATCCTAACACGTCTCTCTGGTTTCTTGTTAATATTTAGACAAATATCATGGTTTCTGCCTTGAACAGATATTTTCAATACTTTCTCATAAATGTAAACATGGAAAAGAAAAATTTAAACATAGCCATGATTCCCAAATCTAGCTACCAATAAGCTTATCAACGAACAGCTATTCATTTATTATTTGAATTTGTGTAAACACCAATAAATGCCAACAGTAAATAAAATATTTCTCATTTCATAAGGCAGAAGTGTGTAATTAAAAAAGAACACACATCTGTTTTTATATGCCAACAGGTGAATTCAGCTCGTCTCTCGCATGTCTTTTTACGGAATGCCCTTTCATATTTAATAACATAACCTCAATATCAAGGCTGTATGGCCTCTCTTAGGGAGTCCACCCCTTGCATCTGTGATGCCTCGTCCTTGACCTTTACATTTCAGGGAGGTTATGTGTTGGACCATCCAGGCTAACTAAGGGATATGAAAATAATCCATCTGCCCAACCTGACTTTTTATTTATTTATTTTACAAATTTCAACTCCAGAGCTAGAGCTTTCAGTAGAAAATAATCTAATCGAACTAGTTTAAGGTCTGCAAAGGTTATTCCATTGGTGATTAACAGAGTTAGTATTAAAAACCAATGGTCCTGACTCCTGGGCAATTGTATTTTTGTATTGCATCGTTTGCCTCTTGTGTTGGACAGTTTTCCTCTCCACGAACCTGGGAGTTATTACAATCTATATATTGACAGAGACTACTTGCTCATTAACAGACTATGGGGAGAAAGGTCTAACATTATATGCCCTCCTACACTCACTTCCAATGAGAATTCCTCTGTGATGGTTTCCTTGACACACCAAGACAGCACAGTTACTTCTTGAATTCAGAAAGCTAATTCTTGAATTTACTCTTGCCCTTTACCTTCCTCCTTGCTTGGATTCTGTGTCTGTCTCCAAGTGTGGTCCCATGAAGGCCCCCAACCCTGGGCCTGTCAGGGACCTGACATGCCCCCATGAACCTTGGAACATGACACTCTCCATCCACTGGCCTGTGATTGCTTCACTTTTCTCCATCATTGCCCTGTGACTACAGAAGACTACTCAAGGTACTGGCCTATCCCATGCTCTGTGGCTAGTTTGTGGCTGAAGAAAGGTGAGTTTGACAGCTGTTTTAGTTTTAGGAAAGAGTTCAGATGAGCTATTTCCAAAGTGGGAGGGAGAAGAGTATCCTATTGCTTCTGGCCCCTGGATCATTGACTGCGTGGGCTGAACATTGGCTTCCAAGAGTCACAAGGAAGAATTTAGCCAGTCAAATGCACCATGGCTCCCACCTGCAGCAAAAACAGCACCAATGAAAGCAGCTGCAAGAAGCAAAAAAAGGTGTATTGATCTGGAAGGAAAAAATGATTTTAAATCAATACAAATCTAAAGCAAGCCCACTTATGTTGAGTCAATTCCACCTAATAGTAGCCCTGTAGGCCAAACTATAACTGATCCCTAGGGTTTCCAAGTCTATCATCTTTATATGAGAAGACCACCACATCATTCTCGCTTGATGCAGCTGGTGTGTGTGAACCACCAACCTTTAGGTTAACAGTCGAGCTCTATAACCACCATACCACCAAGGCTCCTGGTAAACCTCATGAAGGGAGAAAACCAATGCATGATATTGTTCACAATTTAGACATGACACATTCAACAATCATCAAAACAAAGGGGGGGGGAGTCTCCATGATTTTCTCTACTGAAAGCTACAGCATAAGTGGAGAGAAAATTTTATCAGACATGGAGAAATTGCTAATGCCAGGGATTACAGATCAAACACAAAAGTGAATTCCTCTTAACACATGGACACTCACTGGTAACAAATGAAGCTTGTTTGAGATGCTTAAAGAAAAATCAGGACCCGACTTAAATATGGTGTTCACACGCATTCCAAATCACTTAACATCCTCTTCCACAGACCGTAAGGAAGATAGCCTAAGAACTGATGCATTTGAATTATGGTCTGGGTACAGAATGTTGAAAGGACCACAGAGTACCAGAACAAATAAATCATTCTTGGACAAAGTACAGCCAGAATGTTCCTTAGCAGCTAGAATGGTGAGACCATGTCTTACATACGTCGGATATGTCATCTGGAGGGACCAGTCTCTGGAAAAGGACATTATATTTGGTAAAGGAGAGGGTCAGTGAAAAATGAAGACCTTCATGAGATGAACTGTGCCTGCAGTATGCTTAGCAACTGTAAGAACAGTGCAGGACCAGTGCACAGGTTCCTTTGTTATAATAATGACGAGCACAACAGCAACATTGTGGATGTTACGTAGCACATGACTGTAAAGCATTTTCACATCAGATATTGAATGATGGTTTTCCCCCTAACAGGCTATCCATGATCTGGTCCCTGCCTTCCTCCCTCATCTTTGCCTGTTGTGTCCTGATACCCACTTCATAATCCAGAATCATAGGCTTACCAAAGTTTCATGTTACCTCACATCCCTTAACTTTGCTAAAGCTCCTGCCTCTGCTGAGAACATCCTTCTGCAAGTCTCTGCTGGGTTCACATCTGTGCAGACTGTGGAGACCAGACAAACATATGCATGGCGACTGCACTTCTCTTATGGCTCACCTCCATGGATTTGAGCATTTCCCTTCCAAGAGGCTTCCAACACCAAACATTAACATGCGTAGCAGATGGCTTCACCACAGGTATTTCCAACCATTTGTTTTCCTTTTCGATTGTGTCATGCTTAATAAGTTGTGATGCTCTTCAGATAAAGAATAACAATGTCTTTTCCCCTTTGAGCACACAGCAGTACCTATCAAAGCATTATACAAGCACTAACTTTGTGACAGAATTCTACAGGGCCCATTATTTTATTGGGGGTTTATACAACTCTGATCACAATCCATACATACATCAATTGTATAAAGCACATCTGTACATTCGTTAACCTCATCATTCTCAAAACATTTGCTCTCCACCTAAGTCCCTGGCATCAGCTCCTCATTTTCCCCGCTCCCTCCCCACTGCCCCCTCCTTCATGAACCCTTTATAATTTATAAATTATTACTTTGTCATATCTTACACTGTCCGACGTCTACCTTCACCCACTTTTGTGTTGTCGGTATCCCAGGGAGGAGGTATATGTAGATCCTTGTAATCTGTTCCCCCTCTCTACCCCACCTTCCCTCCATCCTCCTGGTATCACCACTCTCACCACTGGCCCTGAGGGGTTCATCTATCCTGGATTCCCTGTGTTTCCAGTTCCTATCTGTACCATTGTACATACTCTGGTCTAGTCAGATTTGTAAGGTAGAATTGGGGTCATGATATTGGGGGTGGAGGGGCAGGGGAGAGAAAGCATTAAGGAACTAGAGAAAAGTTATATGTCATCATTGCTACACTGCACCCTGACTGGCTCCTCTCCTCCCCATAACTCTTTACTAAGGGGATGTCCAGTTGCCTACAGATGGGCTTTGGGTCCCCACTATTCACTCCCCCTCATTCACAATGATATGATTTTTGTTCTTTGATGCCTGATACCTCATCCCTTCGACACCTTGTGATCACACAGGCTGGTGTGCTTCTTCCATGTGGGCTGTGTTACTTCTCAGCTAGATGGCCGCTTGTTTACCTTCAAATCTTTAAGAACTGAGACACTATATCTTTTGATAGCCGGGCTCCATCAGCTTTCTTCACCACATTTGCTGATGCACCTGCTTTGTCTTCAGTGATTGTGTTGGGAAGGTGAGCATCATGGAATAGGGCCCATTATTTTTATAAATGAACTTACTAACAAAAACTCCTCTGAAACTAACAGCTTATAAGGAGCTTTGGTGGCATTGCACTGCTAACCTCATGGTTGATTTGTCAAGCTCACCAGCAGCTCCATGACACTATCAGTTCCAGTAAAGATGTCTGTTCTTTGATACGCTGTATCAGTTAGACTCCATGGCAGATGGCAGTGGGTTTGTGGATTTTTTATATTATATTGTGATATATTTCCTTATATTTCTTTATGTTCGTCTAGCTTCTGAGTTATTTGAAATAAAAATAGAAATGTATCCCACCTTTATAATTCCAGAGACTGGTATTGCTGATTAATGCATAATTACGCAAACATGCAAAGTCCTAAGTATGGTCGCAGAGAAAAACATAAAGAGTCAATCATTATTGTCTGCTTACCGTGAACCAGCATTTGGCCATATGATTTACATTTAATATCTTGTCATGCCTCATTACAAATCTATGAAGTTGGCACTTTATTTTCCCCTTTCATAAATAAGGATAACTTAAAGGTTAATTATTAAAATGGTTAAATTATCCAGTCAAAGATATCCAATTAGCAAGTCAGGGTTCAACCCCAATCTGATTGACACCAAAGCTCATAATCTGTCTCAAACATATTACCATCCTTTGATAATAATGGTGAGCACTACATGTTAAGAATCTATTCTTTCCCAATTACTGAATTAAGAATTGTCTGCATAATCATTTTCCACAAGAATCTAAATGAAAGACACTATTGCTAAAATAATTGAGTAATTCACGGAAGTGGGATTTGGGAAAACTAGCTTCTTCAAAGTTATAAAGTTGTAAATGCCAGATTAGGATTTGAATGAAAGTCTAAAATGGATCAATTTAGAAATAAATGAAGCATGTAAATGTACCATTATTGAAAATAAATAAATAGATAATAGACATATGAGGCATCTGAACAGCACTGCAGTACCTCTCCTTCATTTCAGCAGGACCATAATGGACGGGTTCCCTGCATGTCAGCTCCCACATTAAGATTGCAGGCATTCCACTGTCAGGTCCTGAGAGCTTGGGAGCGATCCATTACCTTGCAGGGCAGGCAGCGTCTGTAAAATATAGAAGTGTTAGTTCTCTCAGGGGGAAATTTTAACCAATTGCACTCAGAAGTCAGTGTGTCACCGCTCTCATCCTTGGGGAGGCGCAGTCCACATAGGTCCCCAGGGGGTTCCTAAGAAGGTTGAATGTAGTCCGTCATGGTGGCAGGTGGTCAGAGGCTCATGAACGCAACTTCGAGTGATTTTTCGCCTGTCCATCTATAACTTAACACAAAACCTGGTCTCTGGGTCTCCTTGCAGGGAAATTCAACTCTGGCAATAGATCAAATGTAGAGAAGAAATACTTCTGAATTTAATAAAGTATTGTATAGTTTATTTATGGGTACACACATAGTAGCTTAGCTCCCTTTGATCCATTTTAGTTTTTTTTTTCAGTTTTAATATTTTCTGCTTTTTGTTCAATTGAGGTTCTTCTTTGTTTTGTTGTTGTTGTTTATTTCTTGTTTTTCTGTATGATTTTCCGTATAGGAAATCCAGGATATGTAAATCTATAGAGAGAGTAACTGGATTGCAAAATACCTAGGAGCACGGCAGGGAGGTTGTGGTGAAATGAGGCACTAACAACAGTGAGTTTGAGACAGAAGAAAATGTTCTGAAAATGATTATGCTGATGATTGTACATAACTCTTCTTAATGTGATTGAATTGTAAGGTATATGAATAAGGTGCCGGTAAAACTGTTTTTAAGATAAAAAGATATATGAATAAAACCCTTGTTTATATAAAAAGCAACTAAAAATTAGAACACATGTGAATGTTGATTACTAGGAAAGACAGCGATTGTGAGGATTGACACAGAACCAGACAGTGTTTCATTCTGCTCTGAATAGAATAGTTTCAGCTGACTCAAAGGCACCTAACAACATTATCCATCTATCATCTGTCTATCCCTCTCCTTATTTTTCTAGTCTGAAAAGTTGAATTACAAGAGAAAGAATGTAGCATCAGGATTAGGTAAAGGTTTATTAATAACTTTGCATATGCATAAGATACAACTTTGCTTGCTGGAAGAAGGGGGATTTATAACACTTACTGATGAAACTAAAAATCTGCAGGCTTTATTATGAATTAAAAATCAATTTAAATAAAACAAAATTCTTCACAACTGGATCAATAGGTAACATCATGATAAACAGAGAAAATATTGAAGTTTTTCTCAAGGATTTGGAGACAATTGTGGGAACTACAGAGGAAATAAGCCTCTGGAGCTCTCCCTCTATCCGTAATGGAGGGATGGGGAGGAAGCGGTTATTAAACAGAGTGCATTGGAGAGATGGCTATCGAAGATCAAAGAGATAAAACTGATTTGAACAGATAAAACCTCAGTTAATCGCCCCTCTGATACACTCTGGACCTATTGTCAACATTTTCTGTGTTGTTTAGTTTTTTCATATTGGACTTTATCTCGGATGTGTTATGTCATTGGGGGTCACTCTCTTGAAATTGTGTTACATGGTTTTTTCTGTTTTTCAGTATATGAAACCTAGGACTGATGAGCCTATAGGGACAGTAAGTAGCATAAGTGTTTCGAGGCAGGGGGTGGAGAGGTGGGAAGATGTAGTCGGGTAAAAGAGATCTGATGCCAAGAAGCCAAGAACGAATGTTGGGACACTGATGGCGGCAGCAATTGTACAATCCTGCTTGATGTGATTGAACTATGGAATGATACCTGTATTAACCCCTACTGAAAATAACCCAAACATTATTTTGAAACCCACAATGGCAGCTCTGCCCTGTCATATAGGTCTCCACTGGTCAGAGTCAGCTTGATAGCAAAACATTGTTATGGCTCTGTGTGGTTGTTTTCTTTTTTAAATCATTTTATTGGGAGCTCATACAACTCTTATCACAATCCGTACATACATCAATTGTGTAAAGCACATTTGTACATTCATTACCCTCATAATTCTCAAAACATTTGCTCTCCACAACAATGCTTCTTTTTTTAAAAAATCTATTCTGTCACACTGTGGCTTTTAAAAACTTTTTTTTTAGCACATCAGTACATTCATTGCCCTCATCATTCTGAAAACATTTGCTCTCCATATGTTAATCATTAGGCTATTACCAGTCATGCAGATGAGAGAAAAGTGAGACTGTCTGCTCCTGCATAGATGTAATATCTCAGAAACCCTGTAGGAGCTAACTTGGTGGCAGTGAATTTGGTTTTTTTTTTGTTTGTTTATTGTTAAAATCACACAAAACAAAGTTTTGCTGAAGATAATTTAAAAACAGTTACAACTGAAAACTTAAAAGAAATGCAAGCCAGTATCAGAAGAAGGCATGGAACAAGCTTGCTTGAAAGGAGAAAAAAATCAGATATTTAGCTGCGCTTTATTGAGTATGTAAAGGCATTTGACTGTGTGGATCTTAAGAAGTTATTGATAACACTGCACAGAAAGGGAACTCAACAGCAACACATATACAGGTCAGGAGGAGGCCATCATAACAGAACAGGGGATTATTGTGTGACAAAGTCAGAAAGAGTGTGAAAAAGATTGTATCCTTCCCATTTTTACGTGAAGCAAATACGCTTAGAAGTTAGACAAGAAGAGCAAGGCATCAGAATTGGAGGAAACCTCTATATCCCTAAAGAACAGATTTTTTTCAAAGCTATGTATTTAAATTTTTTCACAAAACAATCTTATCACCTTCAAAGCACTCCCTATTACACTTAATACATTTGTAATATCTACGATTCCATTCTTGGAAACATTTTTCAAACTCATCTGTTTGGATGGCTGTGTGTACCGCCCTCATGTCTTCATCATCTCTTTTACATCATCAAATCCCTGTCTTTTCATGCCCCTCTCCCTTGTGGTGACAAAAAGAAGTTGCGTGGAGTGATATTAGGTGAGTAGACTGCAAGGGGCAAGAGAGGCATGCTGTTTCTTACCAAACACTGGCGCAATTGGATGGCTGTGTGAGCAGGTGCATTGTCTTGGTGGCAAAGCCAGTCCCCCATCTGCCACACCTCAGGCCTTTTTTGTGCCACATTGTTATGTTACCTTTTCAGAAGCTCTAAATAGAAAGCTTAATTAACAGTCTGACCTGGTGGAACAAACTCCCGATGCATTATGAGTCAACATTTTAGTCCGTTCGGGAAGTTGACGGATGTCCAGGACAAGGTTTGCCATCAATCGACATTTCACCTTTTTGAAATGAGCAACCCACTCATACATGTGCGCTTTTCCATAGCACTGTCCTTGTAAGCTGTGTTCAAAATCACAACTGTTTCTGAGGCATTTTTCCCCAAGCAAGAAACAAAATTTCCCAGCCATATGCAGTTCTCGTTAGTCAGTCATCACAAAAACAGGAGGCTTGAGCAAAACTTTTATCAGAAAATTCACTGTGACAAGAGAGAACCTTGCCAGGTGATGCTTCTGGGTGCACCAACTCAGAGTGAGCTGCGTGATGCTGGCCTAGTAGAGAAAAATGCGTATTAGGGAAGCTCCACTCACCCAGTGCAATTCTGTTTTTCTTGATATATTTATTTATAATATATATGTATATATAAACTTCTAGGCATAGTGATCACCTTCTCTTCTATAAAACGTCCTTTGCTTTCTCTCAGCTTATAGTGATAGTGGCTGCCTATAGTGAACATTCATTCTACAAATGAATAATGTGTTGTTCTATAGTTTAACTATTTCTTTTTAAAATCATTTCATTGGGGGCTCATACAACTCTTATCACAGTCAATACCTACATCCACTGGGTCAAGCACATTTGTACATTTGTTGCCCTCATTATTCTGTAAACATATTTTTCTACTTGAGTCCTTGGTATCAGCTCTTCATTTCCCCCACCTTCCTCTCTGCTCCCCCTCCCTCACAAACCCTTGATAATTTATAAATTATTAATATTTTTTCATGTCGTACACTGCCGAATGTCTCCCTTCACCCACTTTTCTGTTGTCCATCCCCCTGGGAGGGGGTTATCTGTAGATTCTTGTTTTTGGATTCCCCTTTCTACCCCACCTTCTCCTCACCCTCCTGGTATTGCAATTCTCATTATGGGTCCTGAGGGGTTTATCTGTGCAGGATTTCCTGTGTTTCTTGCTCTTATCTGTACAAGTGTACATCCAATGGTATAGGCAGACTTGTAAGGTGAATTGGGATCTAGAGGAAAGTTGTGTTTCATCAGTGCTTTGCTGCACCCCGACTGGCTCCTCTTCTACCTGCAACACTACTGTAAGGGGATAACCAGTTGCCTACGGATGGGCTTTGGGTCTCCACTCCCTCTCATTCACAAAGGTATGATTTTTTTTTCTTCTTTGATGCCTGATAACCTGATCCTATCAATACCTCATTATCATGCAGGCTGGTGTGCTTCTACAATGTGGGCTTTGTTGCTTCTGAGCTAGATGACTACTTGTTGGTCTTTAAGTCCTTATGACCCCAGATGCTATATCTTTGGATAGCCAGGCACCATCAGCCTTCTTCATCACATTTGCTTATGCACCCACTTTGTCTTCAGTGATCGTGTCGGGAAGGTGACCATCACGGATTAAAAATTTAATAGAACAAAGTATTTTTGCATTGAGGGAGTGCTTTAGTAGAGGCCCAATGCCCACCTGTTACCTTAATACTAAACCTGCAAATATATGCACATAAACCTATTTATCCATTGTCATATTTAAATATATTTACATATGTACATGTCTGTATTTAAACCACTATAAATGCCCTTTGCCGCCTTCTCTATTTCTGATAGCCTATGTAATCCCTGCGCCAAAATTATCAGGTTGGTCCCAATTCCCTCATTGATCGCACTAATGGTTTGGGGTTTTACTTTGAGGTCTGTGATCCACCTTGAGTTTATTCTTGTGCATGGAGTGAGGTAAGGGTCTTAGTTATTTTGTATCCATTTTCCCCAGCACCAATTGTTGAAGAGGGCATCTGATTTCCATTTGATATTTTCAGGGCCCTTATCAAAGATCAGTTGTCTGTATGCTGATAATGTCATTTCTGGGGTTTAAACTCTTTTCCAATGGTCTTAGTTTATGTCATTATACCAAAATGATGTGGTTTTGACCACTGTGTCTGCATAATAAGTGCTAAAGTCAGGTAAAGCAAGCCCTCCCACTGTGTTCTTCTTCTTGAGGAGTTTTCTGCTAATTCCGGGCTTCTTCCCTCTCCATATGAAGTTGGTAATCACTTTTCCTTTTCTTTGAAAAAAAATGAGGGTAATTGTATCAGGATTACATTGAATTATATAGTGCCTTGGGCAGAATTGACATCTTTACTATACTGAGTCTTCTGATCCACGAGCATGGGGTATTCTTCCATTTGTTGAGGTCACTCTTGGTTTCTTGTAATAGCGTTCTGTAGTTTTCCTCATATAGATCTTTTGTTCTTTTAGTCAGGTATATCCTTAGATAGTTCAATTTTTGCTTGGCTATTGTGAGGTGTACCAACTTTCTGATCTCCTCTTTTATGGTCTTATCCAATGTGTATTGCAGTCCAATAGACTTCTGTTTATTGATCTTGTATCCTGCCACTCTGTCATATTCCTCTACTGCTTCCAGTACTCCCCTGTGGAGCTTTTGGGATTTTCCATATATAAAATCATATCATCTTCAAATAACGATAGTTTCACCTCTTCCTTCCCCAGGAGAATATCTTTGATGTCTTTTTGTTGACTTATGCTGTCAGCTAGGATCTCCAGTATGATATTAAATAGGAGTGAGTTCACATGGCATACTTGTCTGGTCCCCTTTTTCAGTGGGATTGTTTTTGTATTTTCTCCACTGACTACCATATTGGCTGTTCTTTCCTATGTAGCTTGTATTATCATTAGAAAGTTTCCTTCTATTCCTATCTTGAGTGTCTTAGAGAAGAATTGGTGTTGTTGAATACTTTTTCTGCATGTATCGATATTATCATGTGGTTCTTACAGTTTTTCGTGTAAATGTGTTGAATGATACTAAAGGTTTTTCGTGTGTTGCACCACTCCATGTAATCCCCATGCCATTCAGTTTGGGTATGGTTTTGTTCTAGGTCTTAGATGCCTGAAACCTGAACCTATTGACACCTCAAGACCACACAGGCTGGTGTGCTTCTTCCATGTGGGCTTTGTTGCTTCTGAGCTAAATTGCCTCTTGTTTACCTTTAAGACTTTAAAACCCCAGGCACTGTATCATTTGATAGCCAGACACGATCAGCTTTCTTCACTACATTTGCTTATGTACCCATTTTGTCTTCAATGATCATGTCAGGAAGGTGAGCACCACAGAATGCCAGATTCTTAGAACAAAGTGTTTTTGTGTTATGGGATTATTTGAATTGAGGCCCAATATCCATCTGCAACATTAATTCTTAACATATAGATATGAGTACATAGTTCTATTTCCCTCTTATTATATATTTATTTGCATATGTATTTGCCTGTATTTAGGCCTCTATAAATATCCTTTTCCCTCTGGTTCTTTCCTCTGTTTCCTTTTTCTTTCTTCTTGTTCCACCATCATGATCAGCCTTCCTTTGGGTTTAGTAATTCCTCACTGCTACATTGCCCTAGATTATGTCCCACTATGCATCCTACAACCATCTTTCTATTGATTATAACTCACTTGTTGTTCCCTTGTCCCTGGGTTGGTTACCTCCTCCTTCTTTCTCCTACCTTCTTTCTCCCATATCCCACTGGAAACATTGGTCCCATTCTTTTCATTTCCAATTTACCTATCCCACCTATCTTATCTAGATAGACATGCAAATACATTAATAAGTGCAAAAACCTGGCAAATTCAAATAAAATAGCAAATGACGTCTAAACCAAGAAAACAATAACAACAACAACAACCAAAACCAAAATAACAATAATAAAAAATAAAGCCACTAACAAAAATGGAAAAGCCTTTAAATAGTTCAAGGTCTGTTTGTTGACCTTTATGAGTAATTTCCAATCCAGTCTGATGGGTTACCACACTCTGTCTCCAAAGTCTATTTTTGGTATTCCCTGGGGGTTTCATCAATCCCCTGTTGCTCTGCTGCATAACCTCAGTGCCCAGACTGTGCACTATTCCCACACTGTGTCTCCAGTGCTGTCCCTGCAGCACCATGGTTCAGTTAGGGATGCCATGTCCTGTGGTGAGGCCAGGCCTATGGTCCTTCCCTGCCTCCTGGTCATTTGCCTCCTGGTTCTTTCTCTGTGTTGTTTTCTCTGAGCAGTAACATTGTCCTTGGGTCTTGGTGGGCCAGGATGTCATCTTTTCCCTCTCTATCCCTTTTCATTTCCCCCATGTGCTCTAATCCAATGCACCCCTCTCCCCAGCTATAGCCCCAGTGCTGTCCACAGAGAAGTACATTCTTCTGAGGTGTGGGTGTCCACATAGTTGGGGCTGGGGCTGGCCCCACAGACCTTTCTTTGGGTTCCTTGGTACATGTCGGTATGTTGTATTCACAAGTTGGCACTTCAGGGTGAAGCTTGGTCTCTTTTTCCCTCTCGTTTTGAGATGTAAACAATTCCCTCCCCTTGGGTGGGTTAGTGCCCTGCTCCCCCACAACCCATGTCTTTTTTTCCCCTCTTACTTTCCCCCTCGTATTTGGTTGAATTCTATATGTATCCCTGGATTGGGTTTGGCCCCTGCCATAGTTGCTAGACCTCACCCTAGTGTTGTATATGCATAGTAGCTTTTCCCCTATGCCCCCCCCCTTTTTTAAACTTACCTCACTGGACTCGTGTTGTACTTGTCCTTTTGTGCTTTTGCTTTACTTAGCATGATTTCCTCCAGTTTTTCCCATGTGGCAATGTGCATCATGCATTCATCCCTGCTTTTTAGGGATGTGTGTACCACAGTTTTCTGATCCATTCTTCGCTTGATGGAAATTTGGGTTGTTTCCAACTCCTTGCAATTGTGAACTGGTTTGTGACAAACTTTGGAAAACAGATGTCTGGCCGTGGGTTATTTCTTGTTTTTCTGGATATATGTCCAGTAGATGGATTGCTGGGTCATATTGTGGCTCAATCTCCATCTGTTTTTGATATCGCCAAATTGGTTTCCATAATGGCTATACAAATATACAGGTCCACCAGTAGCGGGTAAGATTTTCTATCTCCCCACTGCTCCTCCAACACTTGTTACTTTCTGTTTTTTTTAATTGGGCTATCTTTGAGGGTATTGGTGGTATCTCATAGTGGTTTAAGTTTGCATTTCTCTTATGGCTAATTATTGGGAACATTTTTTCATATACTTATTGGCCATTACCTAACTCCCTTTCTTTTTTTTTCCTACCTCCCTTTCTTATCAGTGTGTTGTGCATGTGTGTGTGTGTTTGTGTGGCTCATTTTGACTTCTTTCCAACCTTAAGTCAATGCTATCTTGGGGCTGTTTTCTCTTTGTTGCGCTCTCAGTGGGGTTGTTCTATGTGCCAGTCTCTTATTTGTGCTCAATGAGAGCTTTTCTTCTGCCCATACTAGGTCTTCAAGGATCTTTTGTAGGGATGGGTTTCTTTTAACGTATTCTTTGAGTTTTTCATTTTCTGGGAAGACTCTTCTCCATCTCTCTTGATAGAATAATTTGGCTGGATAGAGTATTCTTGGCTTTGAATTCTTTTCCTTCAATTTTTGGAATATGTTACT
The DNA here is from genome assembly GCF_050624435.1 of Tenrec ecaudatus. Taxonomy (NCBI): domain Eukaryota; kingdom Metazoa; phylum Chordata; class Mammalia; order Afrosoricida; family Tenrecidae; genus Tenrec; species Tenrec ecaudatus. The sequence continues at coordinate 50,517,242 of NC_134536.1, forward strand.
CCACCCTCTTTTCTTCGTAGTGTCTACTGATAGGTGTGAGCATATTCTTATTTGGTAACCTTTATATGTGAATGCTTGTTTTACCCTAGGTGCTCTCATGATTTTTTTCCTTTTTTTTCAATTGTATAGTTTAATTATTATGTGCCTTTGTGACTTCTTGGGATTCAGTCTAGCTGGTGTTCTTTAGGCCTCCTGAATGATAGCCAAGTTTTCATTCATTAAACTGGGGAAGTTCTCCTCCAAGAATTATCTCATCATTTTTGCTGATGACTTCTTTGTTGTGTCTTCCTTTTGTAATCCAATTATTCCGGTGTTGTACTTCTTCTTGGCATCAGACATAGCTTTTAGGTTTTCTTCAGCTTCTCTGATGATCTTATTAGATTTTTGTTCACGTTTGTTAATGTCTGCTTGCCTGTCCTCTAGGTCACTGGTGTGTTTCTGTCTCCTCCAGTCAGTTAGCGAAGTCTGTGAGTCTGCTATTGCTTTTTGTTATCTTGACCCTAAGCTCTTATATTTCTCTTTGGCATATGGTCTTTATCTCTTCTATCATTGCATCCTTTTCCTGTATTGTTTCCTTCATATCCTGTATGACTCCAAGCAGCATTCTGAAAATTTCTTTCTGTGGCAGATCAGTGTCTGATTCTACGCATATCAATAGGTTCAGAACATCTTCTAACATTGCCTTTTGTTCTCCTGCTTTTTTGTTGAGGTCATTGGGGCTGATTGCTGAGTTTAACTCTTTCTTAATATTTAATAATACATGCTGCCTGGTATGAAGACCCATATGCAATTTTATTCTCACAATACCTACTCCCTTATTTTCAATATATCAATGAGTTTTATTTTATTGATTCATGGGGAAATTTATCATTGATATGACTCTCGATGTACTTCAAACCCCTTTGGTAATATAACAGAAAATTTTCTCTAAATACTTTATATGTATACATTTCACCCTTAGCTCAGGAAGATGAGATATATTTCTTAGATTTAAATTAATAAAACCATAACATTTAGCATTTATTGAAAACGTCTATAGATGGGGGAAAACATAAAAATAATGAAATAAAATAATAGATAATATTGATAAAGTGTTTATTTTAAGTAAGTACTGTGCTAAATACTTGAAACAAATCATATTTTAAAATTCCCCATAACTTCATTTTGTTGCTGAGAAGCTGAGTTTAAGGGAACAAATACCTTCCTTAGGTTCACACACCTAATAAGCAGGAGAAAACATAATGTAACCTAAACTTCCTTATTAACTTCAAAGTTCAACCTGGCACATCAAAGTTAAAAAAATAAAAGTTCCTGGCAACAAATGTCTGATTTTGTACTTAAAACCCTCTGTGGATAGAAAATGGCTAGTTCTATGATTATAACTCTCTGAGTTCAAAGAAGGTTGCCAAAACCACAAAACAACTCAATTATAACTGTGCACATTTAACAGCTGGGCATATAAACCTAGCAGTTAGCCAAAACACTAGGTCTCTACACACATTAGTAGGTCTGTTTGCAAAAAGCTGCCCAGTAGAGTAGTTTGTTTCTCATTTTCATGACCAAAGTTTTCAAGCTAAACACCTGACCTGGCAGCAAATCCCTATGATGAAGTGAGAGGGAAGACAAATATGTCCAAAATAGATAATGGATTAGTAAAACATTTCAGGGCCTAGTTAAAAGGGAAAGAAAAAATATATATGTGAAGCTGGATGTAGTCAAGGCTGAAACAGAATAGACTAAATTCAAATCAAAGCATTCATTTCAGTTTTGCTGTTTCAACCTTTTTTGCCCTTTGAACTTTAACATTCCCATTAGATAATAAAAACTATTTATGTTAATTTTTTAATTTAAAAGTTGTTTTGTCTTAAAACAGAAGCTCTATTGGTACAGTGGTTAAGCACTCACCTGCTAACCAAAACATCAATGGTTTGGACACACTAGCTGCTCCACAGGGGGAAAAAAGTGGCATTTGCTTCCAAAAATATCATAGTCTTATAAACAAGCGCAGCTCCACTCTGACCTATGGTGACATTTTGAGTTGAAATGAATTTACCAACAGTGTGTTTGGGTGGTTTATCGTTAACATGAAGCGGGTTTATTTATTTCATTTTATTTGAATTCATGGGAAAAATTTTATGTAGGTAAATTGTTGTGAAATACAGGAATGACCAATTTGATATATATTCAGATAATTGTATAGATAAAAATGAGAACTATGTGTTTATGGAAGAACAAATAAATGATAGACTTGATCAGAAAATCATTGTATACATCTGTGCCATATACAGAAATCATTCTTTGAACAAAAGTTTACACATAAGAAATCTTCCAAGGCTTGTTCAGTTTTAACATATTAATGTTAGATTTTAAAGATATCAAAATGTTTAATGTTTCCAAATAGTCATGTGAGAAATTTAACTGAGCATGTATTTTTAGGACTATAACAATCATTTCTCATGCATGTGAAAGATGGATGATGCATAAGAAAGATAAAGAATAATTGATTTAAAGAATTGTCTTCAAAGTATAGCCCGGATGATCCTCCAAAAGAGTACCAGTCCCTGGAGAAAGATATCATGCTTGGTAAAATAGAGGGTTGGTGTGTAAGTCTGGGTTGGCTAGGGGAACAAATTCATAGACATATGTGTATAAGAAAGAGCTCTATATACAAGTACAAACAAATATTGAGAAATCTTCCTAGCCCAGTCCAATTCAAGTCCATACGTTTGATATGTGTCCTTAAATCCAATACCAATCTATAAAGTCCTCTTGGGACTCACGCACACATGCAATGATGCTGCCTGCCGGATGATCACAGGCCAGTGGGTGGGAATTCATGTGGATCCAGTGGTATTTTAAGCATCTCAGTGATGGCAAGGCTCTATATGTGGTTTCTGCACGTGGGCATGCCCACACAGAGGCCTCATTGGCTATCACCTGATTGACAGGCTAGACTCCAACCATTTGCTTTTAATCCTCTCGAATTGACAAACGATTATATAACTACCGTGTTTCCCCAAAATAAGACATACTCATAAAATAAGCTATAGTAGTATTTCTAAGAATTTGCACACTAAAAGTCATACCCCAAATATAAGACACAGTGATAGGCGTGGCTCTGCAGCGCACTGGCGTGGAGCGGTCATGAAGACCGGCAGCCCTTCTCACCTGCCCCATTGGGACAGCTGCTATCTTGGAGGTGACCCGAGAGGTCGGGCAGCCCCATCCACAAGGTCGGCTCCCCGTCAGGTCCTGTCGTTCTGTGCGTGCTGCAAGCGGAGGCCCAGAGGATACATGGACACTGAGAGGCAACGTCTCCTTCGGGAAGTGAGGATCAGGACACTCTGCTCTGGGCACTGCGTGTCCTCGGCGGGAAGAGGAAAGCTGTGGCTGCCTGGTGACTGCACTGTGCTCGATGTTCCAGAAGAAGATGGCTTAACTATGTTTGCGTAAATGTAGACTGTTGTACCATACTCAATCAAGATAAGACATCCCTTGAAAATAAGCCATAGTGTGTCTGCTTGAGGAAAAGTACATATAAGACAGTGTCTTATTTTCGAGGAAACATGGTACCACAGTCGGTAAAAAGAGAAAGACCCTCAACAAGTTAGGGAGCTCCACTGTGGTTATGGTTATGAGGCTTCCACGGGAGCCAGCAGTGGTTTGTTATGCTGTAATTTGGGCCATTATGAGTCAGAACCAACTTAATGGCAATTAACAAAATAACAACAGCATGATAGTACAGACCACATTTTAAAAGTATGCTATTATGAACTATATCATTGATAGAAGTGAACAAATCTTTTGTTCATGAATAATATATTTTAAAATAGTATTATTTTTATATAATGCATAGAGTACATTAAAAATTTTAATTAGAATTTGGTGACAGGTTATAGGAAATAATCCATTTTTCATTAAAAAATTAGGCATATTTTGTTTCACCTCATTAGTTGTGATGGATATAACATGACATTACTAATCCCACTTCCTCCCTCTCTTTCTTTTATCCATTTTTCCTTCTTTCCTAAACTTTCTAAATGTTTTCCTTGGGTGAATGTTACCCTTTAGTTCCCAATGGTTGATTTTTTAGGGCTGCATACCTCACTAGTGCTATTTCCCCCTTTATTGAGCTCCTTATTTCACTGTAAATTGAGCTACAGCAGCCAGTTCCTTTTCATACAGTGAGGGGACTAAGGCTTTGTATCAAGGATTCCACTAGCCTCTATCTGATGAGTAAGCCTGGCTTTCTTTTAATTCTTAAACTTTTCCCTCACATTTTTTTCTATTCTTTCTTTTTTTAAAAAACAGTTTATTGGGGGCTCATACAACTCTTATCACAATCCATACATACATCCACGGTGTCAAGCACATTTGTTGCCATCATCATTCTCACATTTGCTTTCTACCTGAGTCTTTAATATCAGCTCCTCATTTTTCCCCTCCCTCCCTTTTCCCTCCCTCATGAACCCTTAATAATATATAAATTATTATTATTTTGTCGTATCTTACATTGTCCAATGTCTCATTTCACCCACCTTTCTGTTGTCCAATCCCCAGGGAGGAGGGTAAATGTAGATCCTTGTTATCAATTCCCCTTTTCCAACCCACCTTCATTCCACCCTCATGGTATTGCTATTCTCACCACTGGTGCTGAAGGGATCATCTGTCTTGGATTCCCTGTGTTTCCATTCCTATCTGTACCAGGGTACATCCTCTGGTCTAGCTGGATTTGTACAGTAGAATTGGGATCATTATATTGTTGGTGGTGGTGGGAGGAGGGGAGGAAACATTTAAGAACTAGAGGAAAGTTATATCTTTCATTGTTGCTAAGCTGCACTCTGACTGGCTTATCTCCTCCCCATGACCCTTCTGTAATGGGGTGTCCAGTTGCCTACAGATGGGCTTTGGGTCTCCCCTCTGCACTTACCTTCATTTACAATGATATTTTTTGTTCTTAGATGCCTGATACCTGATCCCTTCAACGCCTTGTGGTCACATAGCAGGGTGTGCTTGTTCCATGTGGGCTTTGTTGCTTTTGAGCTAAATGGTCTCTTGTTTATCTTCAAGCCTTTAAGACCCCAGATGCTGTAGCTTTTGAAAGCGAGGCACCATCATCTTTCTTCACCACATTTGCATATACACACATTTGTCTTCAGTGATCATGTCAGGAAGGTGTGCACCATGGCACTTTGTTCTTCTATTTTTTTTAAGACCTTCTTCTGTGATCCCTTTCAGAGCAGTTGTTAGTGGTAACCAGGCACCATGGAGTTCTTTGCACTCAGGGTTGTGGACAAAGCTTGCAGGTTCTGTTGATTCACTGGATTGTGTGTTAGCCCAGGTAGACAAGAGAAACAAATTCAAGAACACTCATATGTGTACAGGAAAGAGTTTTATGTACAAGAAAAATTACATATTGAGAAAACATCCCAGTCCAGATCAAGTCATATGTCCGATATTAGCCCATATGTCTGTTAACAATCTGTAAAGTCCTCTTCAGACTCACCAATAACATGCAAGGATGCCTAATGCAGGAAGACCACAGGCCAGTGGGTGTGAAGGTTTGTGGATCCAGCGGCGTTGTAAGCATCTCAGTGCTGGCTGGGGTCTCCATGGGGCTCCTCTAAATCACAGGGCCCTGGCTGCATCAGGGTCACTTCACGTGGCTTCTTGTCAGAAATGTCTCACAGGCCGTGAGCCTTCGTCCTGCCTCCAGTGAGTCATTTATTCCTGTACTGCCTCCAAATGAGGTCATCACCCTGTGACCTCAGTGACTCAACCCCTGCATTCTTAATCCTCTCAGACTGACAACAGATTATGTAATTACCACATAGAATATTGTCTTTGTGAACAACATTGTTCCAGGAAAGCTGTTCCCTTGTGTTAGGAATGCTATTCCCTTATATTATGGACCTGAAACCCTAGGCTAGCCACTCATTTCTTCAAAGTGTTGTGGTTACATGCAAGAAGTTTCAAAGCTTTGTCTCCTGCATGCTTCAACATTTTCATGGATATATATTTTAAGCAAGCATAAATCAATACACAAATACAATTTTCCTTTGTCAGGCACATATTTATTTATGCTCAACATATTTATATCACGTTATTTAATATATGAAATAATGTAATATAATGTTATATTAAAATATTATAATATAATGATAAATTATTAAAATATGTTAAGATATTTCTATTATAATGTATAGAAAACATTAAATATGTGTAATATACATAGAACACTATATGTCTGTGTATTTGTAGAACACTATATGTATAATGCTACTCTCTCTCCACACCTGTTCAGCGTTCATATCTATACTAGCATCTACTCATAGATCACTGTTAAATTTGCAAGGCTATAAATATATTATAGTATGTGCTGCTGTTCCCTTGAACCTTTGCAAACCTCCAGCACCTACCCTGCCTCTATCATCTTTCCTAACCTCCCTGTTATTGTATATTATCCTCCTTGTCACCTGAGTTAATACTCATCTACCTTCGGGCCAGTCGCTTCCCCTACTTTCTTCCCTCAAATCATCGGTAACCATCAAATCATGTTTGTTTTCATGTGAAAACCCTTTCTTGACTTTTTATGAGAATGTTTCCATACAGTGATTTTCCTTTTGTGTTTGGCTAATGCATTCAGTATAACATTCCTCAAGTTTATTCATGTTATGAAGTGTTTCACCGATTCATCATTACTCTTTATTGTTGTACAATACTCCAATTTGTGCATGCCCCAAAGTTCATCTCTCAGTCTTACACTGGTGGGCATTTAGCTCGCTTCCCCTTGTTGCTATGTGAATCATGCTGTCATGCAGATGGCTGTGCATATTTGTATAATACTCTTAATTTTCTAGGATATATCTCAAATAAAGAGATTATTGGGTCATATGGTATTTCTATGTCCAACTTTTTATCCATCTTGTACACAGTGTGAGATATAGTTCTTGTTTCATTTTTCCAGAAATGGATATCCAGTTTTATGAGCACAATTTGTTAAAGATAATCTCTTCCCATTAAATAAGTTTTGACCTGTGTCAAAGACCTGCTCTGCACAGGTGATGGTCAATTATAGCCAATTAATATGGGCCTTTTAGACATACTTTCTTATATGCTATATTGTAATTGAATCTGTATCACTTTTGAGAAAATTCTATACTATACTAATCAATAGGGTTGGGTTGGAATTAAAACTTGACCTGCTTAGAGGGCAGGGACCAAGCCACATCCTTTGTTTCCTTGGGGGTATCTTGGGCTCTACCTTAATAGAAAGTGTGACTTAAGACACTACCCTTTGTTTTCCTTGGGCAGGGTATGTATACTGGTACCATTAGAATGCACACCCCACCTCACCTGGAAAGTCATACTTCTGTGTCCTGACTGAACTTTGGTAGAAACAAAAAGTCCTGATGTAACTTTTGCACAATTTGGGCCTTGTTCTGAACCCTGCATTTGGCTCACCGCTGCCTCAACCTTCACAGTTGGCACTGAACAGGACCCACGCCAAGGGGAGATATTGCCTCAAAGCTTTGCAAGTTTCTGTGGGACACTGCAGTGACTCACAGAACTCAGGAAAGTGAAAGAATATACTCAAGGGAAGAGTCGGGCAAAATGGAGCATAGCGACATCTCGGAAGAGTTGGACATTTGGGACATATTTAATCTCCTGCTCCTTTGGACCAGTCTATTATTAATTTCTATAAGTGGAATTATTACCGCAGATGGATTAATTCTGAATTCTCAGTTCTGTTTCATTAGTCTGTGCACCTGTTATTAAACTTGACTTACAAAGTTTGACTAATGTGGTTCTGTAGTAGAGGTCTTGTGCAAGAGATTTGCTAATGCAATGCTATTTGATATTTTTTAACTCTATAGAATCATATCATCTGCAAATAGAAGAGGTTTTACTTATTGTTTTCCATTTGAATGTGCGTACTTTCTCCTTTTTATCTTATAACACTAGAAAAGACTTCCAGCATAAGATCAAATAGGAGCGGTGAGAAAGGGCATCCTTGTCTGGTTGATGTTTGAAAGATAAATGCCTTCATTCTCTCTCCCTTGTGTAATGCTGGCTGTTGGTTTTGCACATATTATGTGCAATAATTTCCCATTCATTCCTGCTTTTTGTTTTTTTTTAAAAGAAAATCAGTAATACCTGCTGAATTTTGCCAAATGCATTTTCTATATCATCAATGCGGTTCTTTTTAGTTGTTTTATTTATGTGACAGATTATGTTTATTGTACCATGAACTTCAGTAACTCTGTGTGTGTGGCTAAATTAATCAATAATCAATGTTATATGAGATTATCTCAATGCCTATCTCCTTTGACATATATTGAGGGATCTTCTATAGGAATTTTAATTAATTCTCCCTCGGGCATATACTGAGCCCATCTAAGATTGCAGAGAGTTGTTGTCTTTGAGAACATATTGGGTAAAAAACAAATCTTTTCATCTAATGTAGCCTATTTCAACATCTGAAGCATCATTCAAAAGAACTTAAAGTCAAATGATGCTTGTAATGTCTCTAAAGATTGAAAATGACTGAGAGGATACCCCATATCACAAAGCAGATGCAAGGTCTTCCTACTGGAACAAGTGAACTGCACACTTTCTAGGAGAGGAAAGAATCCTTGGTTTGTGAAATTTGAAGTTACTTTACTGTACAACTTGAAACACACTCTCCACAAAGACCAAGATGCAGATCTCATAGGCAATCAAAGATGGTGATATTTTATTTATTTATTTATATTTTAAAATACGTTTTGGGGGGTTCTTACATCACAATCCATACATTCCTCCAGTGTGTCAAGCACATTTGCACATATCCCACCATCATTATTTTCAAAGCATTCTCTTCCCCTTTGAGCCCCTGATATCAGGTACCCAATTCTCCCCCATCCTCCCCACTCTCCCTCATAAACCCTTGATAAGTTATAGATTATTATTTCCATGCCTTACATTGTCCTCTGTCACCCATCACCCACTTTTCCATTATTCATTTCCCTGGAAGGGGGTGGTTCTAGATTGATCCTTGTGATCAAGATCAAATCCCCCATTCCCCCCCCCCCACCATCCCCTAATCCTACTGGTATCACTACTCTTAACATTTCCCAGAAGAGGATTTGGTGAAATAATAATTTTATAACCTCAACATATAATGTCTACCTGAAGTTTAAATGTAAAGAGTTAGACTGAAAAACAAATTAATTGTTTTCTAGATGTGTTTTGAGGATGTAGTGTCTTTTAACTTGCTGAAGAGTTAAAGTGAGTCAGAAGAAAGAGGGAACCATAAGAAAGGTGACATTTTTGATTTCCTGGACATTGTTTTATTGGGGGGGGTCACCTTTGATTTACTTTCTGTCCCATTCAGAAACAATAATACTGCATCTACTGGGTGTTTTACCTATGGGCACTGATGCTAATTTGAATTTTAAAAATGCAACCATTATGAAAACAATTATTTTCTAAACTGGTTAGTCTCACAAAAATTTATGTCAGATCTACAGTATTAATGAGTAGAAAACCTATAGGGACTCATTTATTTTGTTGCTGGGTTATTATTTATTATTTTGATAATTCAACCTCAACGTCAAATCAATAAAAAATATTGAGCATTCACTTTTTTTGGTCTACAGTGAAAGGGCTCCTTTCTAGTTCATTGCTTCGTAAGTGACTTGGCGTGGGTGGGTATTGTAGCTTAAAGGAAAAAAGAAAGATTACTTCCTCAAAGGAATAATCATTTAATATATCTGCTTATATTTTTAATACCCAAACATCCATATTTTCTGGTGACAGTCACCATTTTGATTCTGCCACACAAACACATCACAATTATTAACACTTTAATCTCCATTGTGGGCATGAATAGCGGGGAGTGATGACTGAGTTTTGAGGTGGCATCAGCGAGGTCTGCACATCTAGCAAGCGGAGTAAATGTTCATCCACTTTTCATATCCGTTGCTCCCATGGGTTGTAAGCTGTTGCTGACTATTGACCATAAACTCAGCTAAGGTTGAGTGCCTGCTGTCGTGACTCCTCTACACATGCCCCTTTCTCTCCTCTGGGGGCTGCATTCTCATACCCTAGTGCCTGGCTTCCAGATGCAAGTGCCCCAGTCAGCAAACACTGGCAGCTGTCAGTTGTGTTAAGTCCTGAACCCAGAAACAGGAAAGGCATAAATTCTGCTTTTCTTTGGCTCCATCACAGAGAATGGACTCAACACAATTAAACCATTTCTCAATGGAACGAATGATAACACATTTCTAAGTCATGTTTTAGAACAACCATATTTATTTATATTTCCCCTATAAGGATACACTCATAATCTCCCAAGGTCTTTGAAAAAGTCTGTTTTATTACAGTCAAAAATTAAGGAATGAAGTATAGAATTTCACCTTAGAAACTCTGTCTAAATGCAGATGAATCTCCTTGAGCTCAGTTCCTTGAGCACAGCAACTCAAATAGGTCTCTGAACTAAAGAGACAAATGACCTGCTCACACATGCCAAACATGACATGGTGGGGTGCTATAGGATAACTGCCATAGAAAACGTATAGGTTCAACTAGGGAAAAGGCACACCTTTGTCACTATTCATTTCCAGTAAGTAATTTCCAATGCACAGAGACCCGATAAGACAGAGGAACCGCCTCATAGGGTTTTCAAGGCTGTATGTACATCTCTACAGAAACAGACAGCCACCTATTTCTCCTCCAGATTGGCTCCTGGGTCCACTAATGGCTTTCCTGTTAGTGGACAAGAATGTAGCCATTGCACCGTCAGGGATTCTCTCCATGACAACAAAACCAAAGAACAGCATCAGCAACAAAAACCAACACACCCAGCGCTGTAGAGTGAATCCTGACTCATAGTGACCCTTTAGGACAGAATAGAACTGCTCCATCAGGGAACTCCGGAGAAACTAAGAGCCTCATCTTCCTCATTGGATGGGGCTGGTGTGTTGGAACCACCCACCTTCTGATTTTCATTCCAACACTTAACTCACTGTGCTACAACAGAACCACCAGTCAGAGCTAGTCCACCTAGTTCTGAAATCCAGCAGACACATGGGGTAGTTTCTTCTTGATGAAGTCTGTTACTACTTCAGGAGAATGACTGTCCATTTAGAGGTGTCTCTTTTCTCATGACGTCCAGTCTGTATTTGAGTATAACTTTCTCCGCCTATATGGTCCCAGCGCCTCTTTTCTTTGATTTACTTATTTTGTGGCTTTACATTTAAGTTGATGGCACCTCCATAAAAGCAATTATTTTGAATTTTTTGTGTAGTTTCTATGCAGTGTCTTAGGGTTCACTTCATCAACTATTAGCAATAAATCTCTTTGCTATACTTCTTTCTATACCTTTTCATGTGCTATACTTGGAAATTCAGAGAGGCTCTGCGGTTTAACAGACATCGCTCAGAGGAGGCTTCATTTATCCAGAGTCTTGACTCCTTTGTGGCTAGCAAATGGATCTTTAGCATACCTCTTTCCTCCCCAATTTTACAAAAGACGCATCCCAGAGAGGAGCTCTTCACAACTCTTTACCTGGAAAGCTTCTCTTCTGAAGAGTATGTCCTATTTTTCATGTTACTGCAGGTAAAAGTTTTGCGAACTTTCTTACCAACAATTAACAAGTATCTCTTTTCTTCTAATGTACCATATATTTTTCTTAATTTCCTTTAAGCCCTCTCTAAAAGTGTTCTCAGATTTCGTTTGTCTTCCAGTATAACTCTATTCACACGTTAGATTTCTTTTAATAGCGCTCTCTTCAAGGCCCTCTCCATAGGTTTACCATCATGTGGCTCATTCTTGCAGCATGGTTTAGGTTTTTCTTAATGACTCCACCTCTAGCACAAACACACCAATGTGGCAAACTTATTCAGGGCTGCATTAAGGACAAATAATGAAAGTTTAGGGATTTAAAAGAAGCAATCATTATATACATATGTATCTCATTGATTTCAGCAGAGCTGTTCAGAGAAGCCAGCCACCTTTCCACACAGGAGTCCTCCATCTGCGAGGGTGTTTGCTGGAAGAATAAGGAATCTCATTCTCATGCTTACGATGATTGCTGGCTTACTGGAGAAGGAGGTTTGAGGACTCTTGTGAACTTCCTAACTAAGACTTCCCATGAGCTACGTAGGCTTCTTGACAGCATAGTTCCAGCAGCAAGCATTAAACGACAGCAAATTTGCAATTCTTTACGTTTGGTCTTATCATTTTTGTGGCTTTTAGGTTCTGACTCTTAACAACACTATGCAAAATAGAACAAACCCTGCTTGGTCATGTGCTGTTCCTTTAACTGCTTTGTTGGAGTCCACTGTCACAGCCACTGTGCCAGTCCATCTCACCGAGGGTCTTCATCTTTGGCACCGACCCTGGGCTTTTCCCAGCATGCTGTCCAGGACTGGCCCCTCCCACACTATGGCTAAAGAATATGAGACGTCTCACCATCTTGCTGCCAAGGAGCACTGGCTGGAGCTTTGCCACACGGGATGTTTTGTTATTATGCGGCACATAGGGTGACTTTAGGCTAGGAAGTGAGCAGAGCATCACTTCTGAAATCTGTTGATTCTCTGGTGGCAGAGGGAGGGTGTCAACGAATTTGGGGCCATGTTTTAAAGCAGCTACAAGACTTCCCTTTCCCTTTCCTGAAGATAGAAAAGGTTTATGAACACCTTAAAGTGCTTCTCTCTATCCGAGGATAATCCAGAGAATAGAAACAAAGCCGTGATTTTGTTTATACTAGTACTCTTCATTATCTTTCTAGGACCGCTATGACAAACAACAACAGAAATGTCCAACCTCATAGTTCTGAAGAGTGAGTCGGCAGGGCATGTTCTCTCCCAAAGTTCTAGCAGTAACTTACTGCTGGATTCCCTGGGTTACGACAGCCTCAGTCAGTCAGTCAGCTGTGGCATAATTCTACCTCATGGCTTTACTTATTCTGCTTGTACGTCTGTCCTTCCTCTTTTATAAGGACACCACTGGAATGGGATTAAGATTTAATCTACTGCAGTATGATCACATTTTAATGTAACTGATAATATCTCCTATGATGCTGCTTGCAAACAGGCCAAGTTCACAGCTACCAGATATTAGGATTTAACATAATCTGAGGGGAAGCAATTCAATTCATTGTAAGCTACTTAATGTTTTTTATGATTCAGAATTCTGATGATAAGCTCATTTTTCCATACAAGAAAAGTCTTAAAATGATCCCCTGGCTATGGGAAAAGAGACACCTGATTGGTGGTGGTGCTCTTATATCAGTCAGGGGCAGAGCAGACTGGCAGCCCTTTGTTCATCCTAGCTTGATGCCTAGATCGTGGCCAGAGCTGTTTCATGCCTAGGGCACATTAAAAAAAGAAAAGTATTAAAACATGAATTCATCAACTACGGGTTTAAATCAATGGAGTCTAGATAATCCTCATTTTTCAAACACTTCTACAGAATAAAATATTATATATAATACTCCAACAAAAGGATTGGCCTAATGATTGAACACCAGACATTATGTCCCCTAGGAAGGTATCTCAGTTATACATTTTCTTCCATCTTTTTGAGCATGTATTGTTTTCTGATCATAATTGTAATTGTGTTATTTTTAGATATATTTCTCTCTGGTGTTCAGCAGTATTTTGTAACATCATTATATAGCAATATGAGTAATGTGTGTTAGTATATCCTAGTAACAGCTATAATAGTTTGAGGATTTTTATGTTTTTCTATATCCTCAATGAGTTTTTGGTTCAATTGCATATATGTTACAGACTCAGATTCCTAGCTTTATTTAATACAAAACTTGCATCCTGTAAATTCAATCAGTAACTTTTATATATGCAATTGTGGCTATTGTTTATTGAGAGATACAAAATGACCTGCTCACATTTTGAGCTTCTAAAAATGCAGGTTTTGATGGGCATTTACTGAACTCTGGATTTTGCCTAGGTGTTGCTTTCAGTAGATATATTTTGGTTGCATAAGCTGTTTGCTAATAGATGAACAGTTATCCTCCCTTTCCCCAGCTCCAACCCCCACATTAGCAAATTAGGAAAAGAGTGACATCACTCACTTTAACTGGATGTGCAGGTAACCATACATCTGAGTTGTATGGGATACTCGATGTGGTAGAGCCGAGTCAGCAAAAAGAGGCAGACCTTCAACCAAATGGATTAATACCGTGGCTGCAACAATGAGCCTAAGTTGTGAGGATGGCCCAGAACTCGGCAGTATTCCCTGCTGTCCTACAGAAGGTCACTGTAACTTGGAATTGGCCCAATGGCACCAACTGACGACATATTCTGCCAGGAGAGAGACTTTATAAAGAAATTTTAAATGTGAAAGGCCATATTTCTGTAGTGTTATATAAAATACAATGATGATAACTAAAAATATTGCAAAATACATTTTTCTCTTATGGATGATATATTGAAAGTAGAACAGGGCCTCGTGTAAGTTATGTTGGTTTGTTTTTTGTTTGAAATCTTTTCCATCTTTGAGTAAATACAACTTTTTTAACATTTGTAAAAATTTTTGTAAAAGACCCAGAGATCCCTCAAAAGAAAGACAGCGATATTGCTTCAAAAACCAGCAACTGAAAATCCTATAGAACACAATTCTCCCCTGACATACATGGGGTTTGCTGTGATTAGAATCAACTCTAGGACAACTGGTTTTAACTCATATTTGAGATATGCTTTTGAAAACTTGAAGTTATGAATTTTTTGCCCTAATACAAAAATATATGAGGTTCGTACAAACATAATTTCAACAAGCTGTTATAAAAAATACAATAAATGATTGCACTATTAACAGTATGAGACCTACGCTAAGACTGGCATGGCAATTAATAGTGCCTGTATGTAGTAGCACTATTTGATGGAATAAGAGCAACAATAATCATTGTGCTTGAACTTGAATATTTTTCAATCCTCAGCTGCTGTTTGAGTGAAACGGCTATCAGCCTGACTTTATGTTCTTAAGCTGTTATTAGGTAAACGTCTTGTGTCTAGTGATAAGCAGGTGATAATTTTGCCATTGACCTGAACTCACATTTTGTCTCTTTATTTAACTCTATATTCTTTCTGAAGGAACCCATCATGACAACCTATTGTCTTTTCTAAAAGTAAAATATTATGTAGTATATTAAGACATACCAACACACCTCTAAAGTGTTCTCAGCAACCTAGATCAGTGTGCCATAATGACTGAAGACCCACCGGCTGTGGTAGTTATATAATCTCCTGTTAACTTGAGGGTAGTAAGAGTGAAGGGTTGAAGTTTAGCTTGTTAGTCAGGTCACAGCTTGATGATCTCATTTGGAGGCATGATGGATATAAATAGCTCACTGGATGCTGGACCCACTCTCTCTATGCCTTCCCTTACCTGCTGTTGAGACATGCAGAGAGATGGAGGAGCCATGTGGAAACCCGCACCAGCATTGAGATGCCTCCACCACCACTGGATCCACAAGACTTCCACCCACTGGCCTGTGAGCTTCCTGCATTTGGCATAATTGCATGTGCCCCGTGAGTCTGAAGAGGACTTAATGGACTAGTATCAGACATATGGGCTAATCCTGGAATTATGGACTTCATCTGGACTGGGTGGGCTGGGGTGTTTTCTCAGTGTACAATTGCTCTTTGATATAAAGCTCTCTCTTGCACACATAGGAGTGTCTCTGGATTTGTTTCTCTAGATAACCCAGACTAACACACTGTCCTAGAAAATATCTCAATAAAATCAAATATATAAGGAACAGATTTCTCCTTCCCACTAGATCGAGTATTTCCAAGTCCTAATTGAGTGGAATTACTATTTTTATTTTAGAAGCACCCATTTATTAGATCTAGTACCACAGCAGTGCTTGTCAGCATTTTAGACTCCATTCTGTTTACCAGCCTATCAAGTCCTTGGGAGGTCTACTACACGTGGACAGACATGGGCCATGTGTTAGTCTGGGTACAGTAGAGAAACAAATACACAGAAGCTCTTATGTGTAAGAGAGAGTTTTATATAAAGGGTAAATGCACATCAAAAAACATCCAGTGGTTTGTTTTTGTTGTTTTGTTGTCTGGTTGTATACTGTTGCTTTGTTTTCCTCTGTCTTGTTTTCGTGCATGTTAGTGACTCCACAGGTCTGTCTGAATAGGACAGGCTGGATGAACTATCTGGAGGAAAAACAACGGGACCGACAGTTCCGGGGGGACTTGGGGTGGGGGGGTCAGGGAGGTAGGGAAGTGGTGTTAACAAACCCAGGGACAAGGGAAAAACATGGGACCCCAAATGGTAGAGAAGGGGGAGTGGCAGGCCTGGTGGGAAATGATCAAGGGTAAGGTTGCTTAGAGAAGAGGTATACTCTAGCCCAGGTGGCGATGAAGCATGGTAGTAGGGCAGGAGGAAGGTCAAGGGAGATGGAGGAAAGAGCTAGGAGTCAAAGGGCATTCATGGAGGTCTAGACAAAGACATGTACATGCAAATATATATAGGAGGTTGGGGAAATAGATCTTTGTGTTGATATTTATAGGTCAAGTATTAAGGTGGCGGAAGGACCTTGGGCCTCTACTCAAACACTCCCTCCATGCATGAATACCTTCTTTTATTAAATTGGAACTCTATGATGCTCACTCTCCCGACACAATGGCTGGAGCCAAAGTGGGTGAACAAGTAAATGTGGTGAAGAAAGCTGATGGTGCCCGGCTATCAAAAGAGATAGTGACTGGGGTCTTAAAGGCTTGAAGATAAACAAGCGGCCATCTAGCTCAGAAGCAACAAAGTCCACATGGAAGAACACACCAGCCTGTGTGATCGAGTGGTCCCAAAGGGATCAGTTACCAGGCATCAAAGAACAAAAAATCATATCATTGACTGCACACCTCCATGATAGGATCGCTGAAGACAAATGGGTGCACAAGCAAATGTGGTGAAGAAAGCTGATGGTGCCCGGCTGTCAAAAGAGATAGTGTCTGGGGTCTTAAAGGCTTGAAGGTGAACAAGCGGCCATCTTGCTCAGAAGCAAATAAGCCCACATGGAAGAAGCACACCGGCCAGTGCAATCACGAGGTGCCCAAGGGACCAGGTATAAGGCATCATGCAAAAAAAAAAGATATAAGTGTGTGTATGTATGTGTATATATGTGTATATGTATATATGTATGTGTATATATGTATATATATATATCATATTAAATGAAGGGAGAAGTGCAGAGTGGAGACCCAAGGCCCAAGTGTCGGCCAATAGAGTTCCCCTCATAGAGGGGTTTAGGAGAGGAGATGGGTTAATTAGGGTGTGAGGTAGTACCGATGAAGAACACAGCTTTCCCCCAGATCCTGGATGCTTCCTCCCCCCAACTACCATGATCCGAATTCTACCTTGCAGGGCTGGATAGGACAGAGGCTGTACACTGGTGCATATGAGGGTTGGAGGTACAGGGAATCCAGAGTGGATGATACCTTCAGGACCAAGGGTGTGAGGGACGATGCTGGGAGAGTGGAGGGTGAGTGGGTTGGAAAGGGGGAACTGATTACAAGGATCCACATGTGCCCTCTTCCCTGGGAGAGGGACAGCAGAGAAGGGGGGAAGGGAGACTCCGGATAGGGCAAGATATGACAAAATAACGATGTATAAATTACCAAGGGCATATGAGGGAGGGGGGAATGGGGAGGGAGGGGGGAAAAAAAAGAGGACCTGATGCAAGGGGCTTAAGTGGAGAGCAAATGCCTTGAGAATGATTGGGGCAGGGAATGTATGGATGTGCTTTATACAATTGATGTATGTATATGTATGGATTGTGGTAAGAGTTGTTTGAGTCCCTAATAAAATGTAAAAGAAGAAAAGAGAAAAAAATGATTAGGGCAAAGACTGTACAGATGTGCTTTATACAATTGATGTATGTATATGTATGAACTGTGAAAAGAATTGTATCAGCCCCAATAAATTGTTAAAAAAAAAACATCCCAACCCAGTGCTGCCCAAGCCCACAAGTGCATCATTAACCCATATGTCTGACACCAATCCACAAAGTCCTCCTCTATCTCAGAACACACACAGTGACACTGAGTGCAGGAGAAAAGCCTAATCAGTGAACATGTAAGCATCTCAGTACTGGCAGGGGTCTCCACATGGCTGCTCCAGCACCCAGGGCTGCACCGGGGTGGGTCCATGTGGCTTCTCCTCAGGGATGTCTTGCAGAAAGCGAGTTTTGCCAGCTGAAGCAGGGAACTGGCTAAGGCAGCTGAACCCTGGTCTGACCATCAGAAAGCAAGATCCCCAAGAACTAGAAAGGCAAAGCTCACCAAGCCATTTATCTCTCCACTCTTCAATTAACCCCACATGTGTTTATCGGCCAGGTTGGCACAATACACATTAACTATCTCAGTTCATGAATGCAGTCAGACTGAATGAACCACTCATTCTCAATTGATCATTTCTGTTGATTTAAAATTCCCAAGCCATATACATCATATACATATACATATACACATACATATACACATACATATATGTGTGTTTTTGGTAGGAATCCCCAGTGGCAAAATGGTTAAGCACTGGATGGATTACTAACAAAAAAATGAATAAACTCTATGAAGCACAATACTCTTCTGCACACATGAAGTCCCCATGATTCAGAGTCAACTTGATGGTAACTAACGACCAAAATGGGGCAAAATATTGGACATAAGAGACGATGTTAACTTTCCAGAGTCAAATCTATCCAGAAACACCTTGGAAGTAGAGCCTGGTGACCTACTTACAAAATGTTACCCTATCTAGCTACCAACCAAACCAAACTCACTGCCATCCAATTGATGGAAAATTACAGTGATCTTATAGGACAGCGTAGAATTGTCCTTGGGGGTTTCCAAGACTGTAATTGTTACAGAAGTAGAATTTTAAATCATTCTCCTGAGGAGTGGTTGGTGGTTTTGAACTGCTGACCTTATAGTTAGCAGCCAACGCTCAATCACAACACCACCACGGCTTCTCATGGTGCTGTTGCATGTGCATGGGATTCACATGGTTTGGAACTGACTCCATGACAACGAAAAATAGCTGCAACAATTTTTTTCTTATATGCGTTATTCGTTGCGCTATTAAGTTTGGCGTGTTATATAAATTAAATCTTTTAAGATGGAAAACTTCATGCATTTGTCATTACTCAATAACTTAATCAGAAGTAATTCAGCTTTCTCATTGCTATGGTTATTGCCTATATTTGTGGATGGAAACTTCTTCGGTTAATGTGAAATGAAAATCTATTCATTTCATTTTAGGATCATTTATGTATCTTTGAAAAATATTGGATTCTTAAATTGTACCTTCTTCTTTATATGTTAGCATTTTCCGCTGGAGAGTGACAAATGTTTCCTCTGATAAGTTTGTCATCCTGCTCTGGGGGATCTTGGTTACCAGTGTGGTACTTCAATTGTGCTGACCCCATGTTTGAAACATCCAACTGTGCTCTGCAGGCTTACATTCTTTCCAGTGTTAACTGTGCTATTTTCAGGTAAATATAACATGCTTGGAACACAATTTTCAGCCTGAGAAATGATCTGGATATCTCTATAACTTTACCAAAATGTACTGTTTATTTACTTTCACTTTCATAATTATTTAAATTCATAAAGACATTTGTTAATTGACAAATGATGAGCTGTTCATTACCATATTATGGACATTAAAATATTTTTGTGCCCTCTGATTGTACACCAGGGAATGAACAGCCTTGCGATCATGCAGAGGGCACTGGAGCGTGGATTCTTGCAGACGTAGTTAGGTTAAAATGTAACACTGTATCATTTTATCTCCCTTATGGCCCAGGTTAGAGTTGTTCTAGTTTTTAATGTTTTCTGCTTTCTTTTTTATTGTGGTTTCTCGGTTTCACTTAGTTATTGTTAGTTTTATTGTTGTGGTAGGTTTTTGGTGTGTTTTTTTTCAGGGAGGGGGCTGTATGTTTTTCTATGTAATAAATCCAGGACACGTAAATCTATAGAGACAGTGATTGGATTGATGGTTTCTTGGGGATATGGCAGAAAGGTTGGGAGAAATGAGGAACTAATGACAGAGTGCAAGAGAGAAAAATGTTCTAGAATTACTTGTGGTAATGATTGTACAGTTCTTCTTGAAATGGTTGACCCCTTGAATTATATGATATGTAGATTATATGACAATACAACTGTTTAAAATGAAAAAAATAAGTTTAAAATATTTTTGTTTATTCTCAATTTTTAATGAATGAGAATTTTACCCCGGGATAATAGTGTCTAATCACTAGAAACACATTAGAAATATTTTTAAATGGCATTTTTCTTACTCATCTGTTTAATTTATTTCCCCAACATCTAGCTTTTATTGTGTGGCAGGTCTCATCTGAGTACAAATGTTAACTTCCTACTTTTCACGGCAACCTCACGAGATCGATACTATGATGATACCTATTTCATACATGACATCAGGCAGAGTGTGTAACGTTTCCCCAAGTTCCGCACTAATAAACACTGGAACTTAAATTTACTTTCTGCTTTCCTATGAAAACAAAATTTGTTACGTTCATTATACAGCTCTTACTTATGGCTAATAATCCTCATTGACTCTGTTACTTCTGTACTTGTATCAAATTTTATGACTAGTTATTGAATTCAACATTGAAGTTGCAGTATGCTATTGTTTAAGTTTTATCTAATAAGTTTTAAATAAAGTTTTATCTTACATGTTACAGTTTTTAAAAGTAGCACAGGAATATTACAACCAAAGCGATTTACAGGAACTAGGATCTATTTGCATGTTCTTCCTACCTATGCATAGAAGAGTGGCACTTAAGAATTTAGTTTACTCCATTAAGAGATTGTTTTAGAGGAAATTATTGATCTCTGCAAATGTGGTCAGGCTACCATGATTTTTTTGGAATTTTTTTCTCAAGAAACTGTTATTAAAAATACATTATTTTAGCTGTTTCTATATTAACATATTTTCAATTGCCTTTAGAATTTGTCTCTATGCAGGGTTTTTTTCAGATTTATTTTGGAAAAGTAATTTTGAGTGATACACTAAGATAAGTTTTATGTTTGATTAATGTGACAGCAGCAAAAAGCCTACCCAACCAATATATGTTATAAATAAACCATGACCACATTATCATTTTCATTATAAGTATGATGAAATATTGTCTTAAGGATAGATACACTACTGACAGCAATGAAAAACAAGCTATCAGGAGTTCCATTTAAGTACAGGTGGCAGAGTTATTTACTGCCATCCACGCATGGTCCTGCCAAACTCCTCAGATTCACGCAGAGGAATATATCCTCTCAATTTGAGACAGCTGGAGGGGAAAATCACACTATCAGAAACGTATTCTCAAAACTGGCTAAGAAAGCTTGCTTTTCTTCTTTTATTCAAGTTGTATATCATTGGAAAGGCAAAATAGTGAATGTGCTCAAACATTTTTTCACAATTTCATAAACCTTTTACTTTTCCATTATTATTTTCTAAATAACATTTTAAGTGCCTTCGCATCATTTTTCCTTTCTAAGGTTAAAGGCAAACCACCTTCACAAGCCTAACCCCTTCTCCCCGAAAGTTTTCTTTGTATTTTCACATTTTAAAATCTTCTCTAATCCCTTCCAAAGGAGCACTAGAGACAGTGTGGGTTAGGTAATGGCTTTCTCACCACAAGGTTGGCATTTTCAAAACCACCCAGTTACATTTTTGGACGCTAACTACAAAGCCAATGGGTTAACCACGAGCCGCTCCATGGGAACAAGATGTGGCTGTCTGCTTCTTTAAAGATGTACAGTCTTGGCAACTCTTTTCAGAAAGGTTTCTACTCAGAAGCAGTGAGAGGTTAATCTCTACCAGTTTTCTTTAAAACATTTATCTTGCTTAAACCAGTTACCTTACTTAAATTTAGGTTTATTTTCCTTTATAAAAAAAATAGTGGTACCTTCATCCTTCTCACTTGAGTAAGCAGCCTTTTCTTCCAAATTGTATGTAAGTAATCTATTATGATACTAGATTACTTCCAGAGCAGTTCAGAAAAATAAGGTGGCCTGCAGAGAAGAGTCATGGGCATCCCAGGATCATTTGTTAGATCTAAGATAGGAAAAAGCTTTTTGTACATAGGAGGAAACAGTTTGAACTGCTATTTGTCTAGCACTAAGAGCAGAGGCTCTATTGAGACATAGTGCACCGATTTAAACAGTAAACGCTACCTAGAAATAGACTCAAAACATACATGAAAGAGAAGAAATCTTCTGTCTGGAGAACAGCTGCACAGCCTGTTGGGAGGCCAATGTTGGGAATGGTAGTCAATGGAGAGCATCAGGAAGCATTGATCAAGTGGCACAATCATTGGAAGTTTGCACTGTTTAAGACTTGCCAATCTCAAGATTAAACTGTGACCAACTGGGAAAAGGGTGACTTTTAACTTTCTGTGTAACCTATTGGATGACAGCAGTTATCTTCAAACTTTAGCGCACCACACCAAGAGGACTTATTAAAATAGTTAAATCTGTGTTTAATTGCAAGACCTTTAAGACCCGCAACATTATATCTTTTGGTAGCCAGGCACCATCAACTTTATTCACCACATTTGTTTATGCATCCATTTTGTCTTCAGCTGTACTGTCAGAAAAGTGGGTATCATACAATGCCACATTATTAGAATAAGCCATCATTATACTGAGGTGAGATTTAAGTGGAGACTCAACGTCGATCTGCTTCCTTGTTGCATTTCCATACATGAGTGGTACCCCTCCCCAAACAGGTTTTTTTCCCCCCAAAGCATGTATTTAACTGTTTTTTAAAAACAACCTTATCACCTTCAATTTACTCTCCATTGTAGTTAATTTCTCAAATCTGTGATTCTACTCTTGGAATCATTTTTCAAATTCTCCTGTTTGGATAACTGACAACACCTCCCTCTTTTTATTCCCTTCTCCTCTTCTACATTATCAAATTGCTGTCTGTTCATGTCCTTCGTCATTCTCAGAAACAAAATGTTGCACCAAGCAAGGTCAGGTGAGTAAGTGCATGGGGCAAGAGAGACATGCTATTTTTTTTGGCCAAAAACTGATGCACTGAGATGGCTGCATAAGCAAGTGCATTGTCGTGATGAGAAAACCAGTCATTCGTCTGCCACAAATCAAGCCTTTTTTTTTTTCATCACATACTGCTATGAAATCTTTACAGAAACTCTAAATAGAAAGTTTGATTAACAGTCTGATCTGGTGGAATGAACTCCAAATGCACTATCCCCCTCATATCAAAAGAACAAATGATCATCCTCTTGATCTTTTATATCACTTGAGGAGCTTTTGTGGGACAATGTGATGATGGCATCTTCCACTGTCTTGATTGATGTTTGCTTTCAGGGTGGTAAGAATGACACCATGTCTTATCACCAGTAATGACCTTGGGGGAAAACAAAGTGTGGGTTGCATCCAAGGTGTTCTTTCAAAGTCCGGCATGGTTAGGGTCAATGCTCTTTTTGCTGGTCAGTCATATTTATATTAGTACAAGCGGCCATCTAGCAGGGAAACAACAAAGCCCACATGGAAGAAGCACACCAGTCCGTGTGATCATGAGGTGCCAATGGGCAGAGGTATCAGAAGTTCAAGTAACATGCAACCAAATGGGAGTAGTTATAATGGAGACCCAAAGTCCACCAGTGTGAAATTAGTCCCTCTCAGATGCGCCACATGGAATGGAAGATGAATCCAGGGTGTGGTGTGGCACTGATGAACCACATAATTATCTAATTCTTTATGATTCCCTCCCCTTACTATTAAGGTCTTTATGTGATATACCTCATTAATCATGTTAGATTTGCATATGTTCATTTGTATATTTAAGATGGCTTGGTCCCTCCTAGTCAAGATAGAAGACCCCTCAGAGACAGTGCCAGGAGTAATGGTTCCCTGAGGGTAGGGGAAGTGATGGGGTGGGTGGACAGGCAGAGGGAGTGGATAGCATTGATGATTGTATGGTCCCACCCAATGGGATTAAACAACAGATCTGTATGGGAAGGGAAGGGGTGCATTGGAATGGGTAAGATATGTCAATAAAAATATATTAATTAAAACACCCTAAAACATGTTAAAACAGTAACATAGTTAAATCCCACCTGCAGACTTTCTGATGTAATAGATTAGACGTGGAGTCCAAGACTTTGAATTTCTAGGAAGTTTGTAGGTGATATTGTTGCTTCTGGTCCAGTAGCATTGAGAAGAACTGGATTCTCTTCCACAAGATCCTCTGGGAAAACAAAAACAAACTGAGGAAGTGGAGCAAATTTATGAGGTTATAAAGTCCATAATTATTTATTTTGCTTACACTTTTGTTTTAAGTAAATGATAACTATCATATGAATTGTTGATATCATGATGACAAGTATAATACACTATGGTTTTTCACCCTTGTTGAACTTAAAATCTTTTTTTCTGAGAACACTGCTTGCATCTCTCTGATCTAACATATTGTGTGATGTTCTTGGGAGTACTCTGGAAAAGGTAGTTTGGTTGGGTTTTTTGATTATTTTATTGAAGGCTCTTACAATTCTTATTTCAATCCAAACATCAATTGTGTCAAGCACATTTGTACATACGTTGCCATCATTCTTTTTTAGGCAATTACTTTCTTTGGGGCTCTTGGTATCAGCTCTTCTTTTCCCCCCTGCTCCCCCACCGTGACCCCTTGATAGATTATAAGTTATTATTTATTTTCATATCTCACATAGTCACTGTCTCTCTTCCCCCATGATCTGTTTTTATCCACCCTGGAGGGGTGAGTGTGGTTGTGTGTCAATCATTATGATCGGTTCTCCCTACCCATCTGGTATCACTATTCTAAATCCTGCTCCTGGGTTGCATGCATTGTGAGCTCTTATCTCTTATCGACACCTGTGTACATGCTCCCATCTAGTCCAAAGTGAGAGGCTTCACTGGGGTCATTGTGGTGGTGGTGGTGGTGGTGGTGGTGTGTGTGTGTGTGTGAGGAAGTTTCAAGGAACCAGAGAATATTGTGTGTTTTATCGGTGCTTTACCGCCCGCTCTGCTTGACTCATCTCTTCCCTGTGAACCCTCTGTGGGGATGTTCCATTGTCTACAGATGGGCTTTGGGTCTTTACTCCGACCCCCCTTGTTTTCAACCTTATGGTTTTGTTTGTTTGGTTGATTGTTAGGGTCTTCTGATGCCTGTTACTTGGTCTAAATGACACCTCATGATCACACAGGCTGGTGTTCTTCTTCCATGTGCGCTTGTTGTTTCTCTGCTGGATGGACACTTGTTTCATTTCAAGCCTTTAAGACTCCCGACACTAGATTTTTAAAAACCGGTCATTATCTCCCTTCTTCAGCACATTTACTTATGCACCCATTTTGTCATCAGCGATAGTGCCAGGATGGTGAGCATCTCAGATAATCAATTTATTAGAACGGGTTCTTATATTGAGGGAGGGTATGACCAGAGGCCCAAAGTCCGTCCACTACCCCAGTGTATTGCCATATAAATATATATATGTACATAGATCAATACCTCTATTTTTATTGATTAATGTATTTACATATGGACACACCTATGTTTATACCTCTATCCACAGGTCTGCTTCCTAGATCATTCCTGTTTCCTTTTACCTTCCTCCTGCCCCACCATCATGCTCGCCCTACTTCTGCCTCATAGTACTTCCTCTCAGCTAGATTGCTGTTGCCCCAACACTGATAGGATCTCTAGGTCCTCTTCGTGTTTATTTTTATTCCCTAGTGTTCCCCTGTCTATGGTATTGTTTGCCCACTTCACCCTTGCCCCATACCCTTCTCCCTCCAAGTCCCCCTGGGCCCTGGGACCATAGGTCTGTTTCTTTTTCCTAGAGCTTGCTTCCCATGCCTGTCTTGTGTAAGTAGGCATGCCAACAATGGCATAGACCAAACAAATAGAAACAAACTATTGGACAAAAAGAAAAAGGAAACATGCATAATTCCAGGTCTGTCTGCTGACATTTATGATTTTCTCCCCACTGTTCCTAGAAGAATTCTGGGAACTGTCCCTCCTACTCTGAAGTCTACTGTGGGGGGGGGGATCATGTTCCCTTCTTGGTTTTCCCATTGCAGGGGGTTTAGACCACATTTCTTCCCTGCTGTGTGTCCCCAGCATTGTCCTCTGTCGCAGTATGCTCCAGAGCTGCTGTCGGCCCTACAGCCCTCTCTGTCACTTAGCAGCTCCGTGCAGGGGTGTTGTCCTCCATGCTTGGTGTGCCGACATGGGGTCTAGACCAACTGTCCCTTTCTTTTTTTCCTTCTTGGTTTGCTTCCGTGTGGGCATGATATGCAGGCCCCTCACCCCAACCTGTAGGTTTAATGTTGTTCTCTGTTGCATGTACTACTAGAGTGTCTCTGTGTGTGTGTGTGTGTGTGTGTGTGTGTGTGTACGTGTGTGTGATTTTGGCTGTGATTTTGGCTGTGATTGGGGCTGGCCTGTAGCCCAATCTTTTCATGCATTCCTCCTTGTGGTTACGTTGACCTCATGGTTTGGTGTGCTATGGTGGGGTCTTTATGCCCACTCCCAATTTTGTGGAGACGTAACCAATACTCTCTTCCTGGGTGGGTAGTGCCCTGCTCCCCACATGCTATCTTCTCACTCTCACTTCCTCTCTCTCCCCTTATTTGTGTTGGATTAATTTGTACCTCCTTGGGTTTGGTCTAACCTCCACCCAACTACCGGTTCCTCAATCCATATACTGTGAGATAAGTGACTTTTCTTCTATACCTGCTGTGCTGGTTATACTTACCTAGGAGACTCATGTCGTACTTGGCGTTTGTGATTGGCTGACTTCACTTAGCATAATTTCCTCCAACTCTTCCCATAAAACGACATGTTTCATATGATCATCAGTGCTTTCTAGTGATGCATAGTACTCCATTGTGTGTATGTGCCAGAGTTTACTAATCTACTTGCCTATTGATGGAGATTCAGGTTGTTTCCAACTCTTTGTGATTGTGAATTGTGCCACAATAAACATTGGAGTGCAGACTACTGGTTGTGGTCTATTTCTTACTCTTCTGGGTATGTGCCCCATAGAGGGATAACTGGGTCACAGGGTAGATAGATTTCCATTTGTTTTATATATTGCCAGATCGCTTTACACAGAGGCTGTATATATCTATATGGCCACCAACAGTGGAGGGGAGTTTCTGTCTCACCATAGCTCTTCTAACATATATTGCTCTATGATTTTCTGATTTGGGCTACCTTCAAGGGTGTTAGATGGTATCTCATGGTTGTTTTAATTTGATCTTAGTGATAACTGATGATTGGGAGCATTCTGTTTACTGGTCATTTGGCTCTCCTCCCTTTTGAAGCCTCTTTCCAGTTTGTTCACTTCCTCAGGGACTTAACTGTTTTTCTCTTTTGCAGGCCATGAAGGTGTTGTAGCTTTTTCTGGTTTGTACTTGCTAAAAATCCTCTCCCGGTCTGTGGGTTGCCGTCTTACCCTCTTGGCGAAAGCATTTGATGCACACAGGTGTTTTATCCTCAGTAGATTCCACTTGTTAACTTCAGGTTTACCTGTGTGTATACCTTTCCCTATTGCAGTTAGCCTATGTATTCTCTAGACCAAGGTTCTTAGGTTTGTCCAGGTTCCTTTGTTGATGGTCCTGCTAGTTTTACTTTACTTCTAGGGACTTTACTTCTAGGTCTGTGATCCACCTTGAATTTGTTCTTGTGCATGGAGTGAGGTAAACATCTTGTTTCATGGTTTTACGTGTGAATATCCATTGTGTCCAGCCTTACTTGTTAAATAGGGCATCCATCTCTCACTTGATGCTTTGGGGGCCCTTGTCAAAAATCAGTTGTCCATATGCTGATAGTTTTATCTTGGGTTTTCTGTTCTTTTGCATTAGTCTGGTATCTGTCATTATGCCAGTCCCACACTGTTTTGACCACTGTGGCTGTGTAGTAGGTGTTAAAGTAGGGTAAAGCAAGCCCTCCAGCTTGCTTCTTCTTGAGGTGTTCTTTCCTAATTCTTCAAAGAAGGTTGTTGGTATTTGAATCAGGATAGCATTAAACTTATAAAGTGCCTTGGGTAAAATTGACATCTTCACTATGTTGAGTCTTCCAAACCACAACCATGGAATATTCTTCCATCTGTGGAGGGTGCTTTTGGTTTCCTATAGTAGGGTCTTAGAGTTTTCCTTGTCTAAGTATTTTGTTATGTTGGTTAATTATATTCCTAGATATTTCAATTTGTTCTTGACTATTGCGAAGGATAGTGTCTTCTTGAACTCCTCTTTCATGGTCCTGTCAATATTTATAGCAAACCAATAAACTTCTGTTTGTTGATCTTGTATCCTGCCACTCTTCCATATTCCTCTATCGCTGTCAGTACTCCTGTTGTGGAGCTTTTGGGATTTTCATTGTACAGAATAATGTCATTTGCAAATAGCAATAGTTTTACCTCCTCTTCACTCAGTTGGAAACCTTTAATGTCCTTCCACTGTCTTTTGTTGTTAGCTAGGATCTCCAGTATGATATTGAATAGAAGTGGGGGCAAAGAGCAACCTTGTCTGGACCCTTTTTTCAGTGGGATTGTTTTCCATTGACTATGATGTTGGTAAATAGCTTGTATTAGCTTGAGGAGTCTTCCTTCTATTCCTATATTCTTGAGAGTCTTAATTTTTCTGTGTCTATAGATACTCTCATGTAACTCTTTTACTTTTTCTTATCAATGTGGTGTATAATATTGATGAATTTTCACATATTAAACCTGCCCTAGATCCCTGGAATGAATCCCACCTGATCATGATGGATGATATGTTGTATATACTTTTGCATTCTATTGGCCAATATCTTATTAAGGATTTTTGTATCCAAGTTCATTAGAGATATCGGTCGGTAGTTCTCTACACCTATGGGTCCTTGCCCTGTTAGGGCATCAAAGTTATTATGGTTTCGTAGAATGCATTTCGGAGTTTACCATCATTTTCTATGCTCTGGAATAATTTATGAAGGATTGGTATCAGCTCTTCCCTGAATGCTTGGTAAAATTCTCCTGTGAAGCCGTCTGGTTTGGGAGCCTGGAAAAAGTAGTTCTAAGATCTTTTTTAGCTCCTCCATTCTCTGATATTCAGAATTTCTTCATGGTCTCAGAGGATAGCTAAGAAAAATCATTATGAGGTAACTCAGGGAATTACAAGTACTCAGGAGAGCAACTGAAACTCTTACATCATCACTCACTAAATGCTGAGTGATGAGCATGTATACCCTGGTCATCTCAGGAGATCATTTCAGTACGACTCAGATAGCATTCATTTTTCTCTGACTTTTGAATGACTTTCAAGCTCTAAGTCTTACTATTCCTTAACCCGAACCTTCTACTCCAGCCTTTTCCCAACTCCCAAGTTCATCTAGTACATTGCCCATAAAGTTAGTTTCAGTGGTTTAGGTCATTTAAAATGTGTTGCCTTAGAAACAGAAGTTTTGAGAATTGATCAAACTGTTCTGAATTTATGGACTACCTGTGGTAGCTTGAATAGTAAACTCACAAAGACATAGATGTCTGAATCCCTAGGACTTGTGACAATGGTAAAAGGAATTTTGAAATAGAAGAATTATACTGGATTATTGGCTGGGCCCAATGTAAACATCAAGATTCTTATAAGAGAGAGACAGGAATGGATTTGACTAAAAAAGAGGAGTTTCAGGTTATGCAATGTTGGCGGGGCTGGGGTCTAGATACCAGTCCTTCTTGACTTGAAAGATGGAAGAAGAAAATAGAGGCCACAAACCAAAGAATGTATGCAGCCTTGGTTTTCATTAGGTTCCCTTGAGTTAGTTCTGACTCTCAGCAACCCTATCTACAACCTAATGAAGTACCGCCTGGCCCTGCCCCATCCTCACAATCAGTGTCACCTTCAAGCTCATCATTTCAGTCCCTGTGTCAATCTGTCTTGTTGAGGATCGTCCTCTCTTTCACTACCCCTCCACTTTACCAAGCATGATGTCCTTCTCCAGGAACTGGCATCTACTGATACCATGTCTGGAGTAGGTGAGCATTCTGGCTGTACTTCATTCAAGGCAGATCGATTTTTATTTCTTTTGACAGACCATAGTAGTTTCAGCATTCTTCACCTGCACCATGATTCAAATGCATCAATTCATCTTCCGTATCCCTAATTCATTGTGCGCCTTTCATGTGCATATAAGGCAATAGAAAATGCCATGGCTTGGGTCAGGAGCACCTTAGTCTTCAAAGTAACACCCTTGCTTTTCAACACTTTAAAGTGGTCTTGCCATTCAGATTTACCTAACACAGTGCGTCCTTTGATCTCTCTCTCTCTTTGTATTTAATCATTTTATTGGGGCTCTTACAGCTCGTATAACAATCCATCCATCCATCCATCCATCCATCCATCCATCCATCCATCCATCCATCCATCCATCCATCCATTTTGTCAAACACATTTGTACATATGCTGCCATCATCATTTTCAAAACATTTTCTTTTTACTAGAGTCCTTGGTATCACCTCCTCATTTTTTACATCTCTCTCCTCCACCCCCCCTCCCTCATGAACCCATTATAATTTATAATTTTCATATCTTACACCGACCACAGTCTCCCTTCACTGACTTTTCTGTTGTTCATTCCCAGGGGGCAGTGGGGGACGTTAGAAGTTGATCATTGTGATCAGTTCCCCCTTTCTCCCTCTAACTTCCCCTTACCCTTATGGCATTGCTACTCTCATTATCGGTCCAGTGTTGTGAGTGCTTATCTGTACCAGTGTACTTGCTCTGGGCTAGCCGGATTTGTAAGGTAGAATTGGGGTCATGATAGTAGCAGAGAGGAAGCATTAAAGAACTAGGGGAGAGTTGTATATTTTGTCTGTGCTATACTGAACCCTGGCTGGTGAACTTTCCGTGAGGTATGTCCAAATGTCCACAGATGGGCTTTGGGTATCCACTCCTCATTCACATCCACATGATTGTTTGTTCTGGGTCTTTTGATGCCAGATACCTGATCCCATCAATACCTCATGATCACGCAGGCTGGTGTGCTTCTTCCACATGGGCTTTGTTGTTTCTCAGCTACATGGCTGCTTATTTATATTCAAACCTTTTAGACCCCAGATGGTATATGTTCTGATAGCTGGGCACCATCAGCTTTCTTTACCACATCTGCTTATGCACCCATTTTTTCTTCAGAGATCCTGTTGGAAATGTGAGCATCATAGAATGCAAAGCAAATCTTCTTGTATTGAAGGAGTACTTGACTGAGACCCAATGTCCATCTGCTATCTTAATAATTAACATATTAATATATATAAATCTGTTTCCCTGTCATTATATATAAATATATTCACATATGTATGTGCCTGTATTTATACCTCTATAAATGTCTTTTGCTTCCTAGTTCTTTCCTGTTTTCTTTTACTTTCCTCTTGTCCCACTATCATGTATGAACTTTTTCAGCTTTTATTAATTCCTCTTGGCTACATTGCACTTGATCAATCCCCACCAGGCATCCTACTAAGAGGGAAGGAGAGAGAGAAAGAGAGAGTGGAACACACCCTGTCCCTCCAAGCCCTGAGGATGACATTCCTTCTTGGAACAGCCAATGCACAGAGAGGAACATAGGACTAGCCCCACCAGGAGACACGACGTCCCTCACTGACCAATAGCACCACGGGGGGGGGGGTGGAGAGGGGCAACACGGGAGACACAGAGCAGGACTGCGCCTGATATGACCCCACCAAACCACCGCACCAGGTGAAACATGAAAGGAATGCAACAGAACAGCAAGGGGAGCAAAGCAATGAAGTTCCCGACGAATCCCCAAAATAGATTTTGGGGCCAGGGAATACACTTCATCAGGCTCAACTGGGAAACACTCATATAGGTCAACAGACAGACCTGTAACTATTGATAGGCTTTTCTTTATTGTTTTTGTGCTGCTTTGTTTTATGTTTGTTATTGTTTTTGCATATCTATATAGATAAGATAGGCAGGATAAAGATAGGAGGAGAAAACAATGGGTCCTATAGTTCTGGAGAGACACATGAGTGGGATCGTTGGGGGGGGGGGGGGCGGAAGGAAGGAGCATCCAATAAACCCAGGGACAAGGGAACACAGAGATCTAAAATTGATGGCAAGGAGGGTGTAGGGTGCCTTTGATCTCTTAATTATTGTTACCAGCATCGTGGATTGAGGATCCATGCAAGACAGAAATCTTTGTAAGCTTCCATCTTTTCTCTGCTTATGTGATGTCACCTATTGGTCTAGCTGTGTGGATTGTGATTTTTTTCACACTGAGTTGTAATCCATATTGAAGGTTACAATCCTTGATCTCATCGGCATGTGCTTCAAATCCTCTTCACGCTAAACAAACAAGGTTTCATCATCTGCATACGACAGGCTGTTAATAAACCTTTCTCCCAACCTGATCACAGGTTCTCCCCCATATAGTCCAGCTTCTCTGATGATTTGCTCAGTCTGCAGTTCGAATGAGTAGATGAGAGGATGCAACCCTGGCATGTACCTTTCCTGATAGGTAGCATGTAGAAACTAGAGAAAGCAAAGCAAATGCTCTGCTCTGTCTACACTCTATTTTAAACCTTTGATCTCCATAACTATAGGATAATACATTTTTTGTTGACTTAATCCACTAACATTTTGGTAATTTGTGATAGCAGGAAGCTGGGACACTGGTGGGAAATTATTACAAAATCATATGATTAGAGCTATTAATATTTTGGGAGTAATTCAACTATCCCCAAATAATCACACATTCTAAATTCCATCATCAACATTATGTTAAGTAATAATATCATAAATAATACCAGAACACAATGTTTATTTATTATATAGATGCTTGAATCTATTGCTTAGTATGCATTAATTTACTGAGTTATCCTAACCATCTGCAATAAGTTACATTTAGTGTCCCCATTTTATAGATAAAAAAATAGAAAAAAATCATGCTGAGTAAATTGTACTTGATCACAAATCACTAAGGATAAAGAAAAGTTTTGGATTCATTTTTGTCTGTACCAAAAGGTTATAGTATTTATCACTTCAATATATAATTTAATCCATAATTAAGGACAAAGTAATATCTGAAACCACGTCTAACTTGACATGCTATTATCCTATGTAACATTCAGGGATAACTTTTACGGCAATTTACTTCTTTTTAATAGAGTCAAGCTAGTAGCCCAGGATTTCTTTCATTGTCTCATAATTGCTAAGTATTTGTTAGGTATCCATCTATAAAATTTGCATCATGAAGTTGGACATGGGGATTTGTTTTAGGGACTTTTGCATAGCGTCGTCTGATGCGCTTCACTATTTTCATGCTTATAACACTTACCAAATTACAGTTTTTGTGCTTTCTTAGTTATATGTATAAGTGAGTTTTGCTGCTCTTAATGGCAGAAAAACATATCAAAAAACAGTTATTTTCAAATTCAAAAGAAAATTCAGTTGTTAAAAATGTTCAAATGAAAGTATTCCTAAATGTAAAGCTGTGGGACTGAATATTGAGTGCTTTCACACCCCAGCAGGTTCAAACAACCATTATGGCTGCATGTCAGTGGCGAGAAGTCAGTCATCATTATGAGACATGAGCTGGGTCTAGGGCAGTGGGAGGAAAACATTGTGAGCATTTCAGAAGCATATCTGATGCCGGAATGACTGAGCTGGCACACAGCATGAGATCTCACTGCAGTTGCTGCAGCGGTGCTGTCATCTGCCGCTGAACTTGTGGGAAGTTGATAAAGGAGCAGCCCCTTCCGTAATATCAATCTGGGTTACAAAACGCCAGTATTTACATTGGGGGGCTGGCATTTCATTAATTCTATTGAATTCAGGGAGGAAGGCAGAGGCATTAGAGCTTTCTGCTCGCTGTAAATGAGAGCTTCGGTGACAGGCAGGCAGCACACATCTGTTATATTTTTGCCCCAAGCCACAGCTGCTGCAGTGTCTCAGAAGCATCTGCATTTCTGTTCTGATGTGTGCCTAACAGCAAACAATAACAAAGTCCAAGCACAACCAAATCCAGAGAAACATCACCATGGGCAACTACTGAATGTACATAGAGCATACACAAAACACAAACTATGATATGGTAGCTCGAGGCCAATTGTTCAGAGGAAAAGCTCAACATAAACTGCTTAAAAACTCGGAGGGAAAAGCTTGGTGGAAAATTCCTAGGGATGAAGGCATATAGATAACTCGCCTCAGGCACCAAACAAGTCAGCACAAAACACTTTGGTGTTAGTTCTGTCTGTGGATTTCCAAGCTTAGGAATCCCACACTCTGTTTCAAAACACAGATGCCCTTAACTTGGATAAAAACAATGCGTACATATTAATTGTAGCTTAGGTAACCAAATTCTCTCCTATAGCCTAGATTCTCACACATCTCTAGTGGTTCGACAGACGACTGAAAGTCGAATCATCCATAAACAATTCCTGTGGTTGGCCTTTAATACACAAAGGTCACTTTATAGGATACACAATAACATGTCCATATCTGCTCCTTCCATTCAATCAAGTAATGATCTGTGAAGGGTAATTAAGACGTCAGTGTTGCCTTGAGCACTGTTTTTGGATGATTAGACTTTAAACCTTCTAACCACTAAATTAACTGTCCACGTCCCACTTTTTTCTATCAGAAGAGATATTCATGTATAAATTATACGTGTATCTGTGTTGCCAGGCATTGATGAATCAGCTGCTCAGTATCAGCAGTATACACTTTCACAATGATTTCTTCAAGGACTATCTAGTTATCGTCTTTCAACGGGCTTCACCACATTTCCTGGTTCTGGTGATTTAGTGTCCATTGCAACTCATGGAGATCCTGTAGTAGACAGCACAATGGCCCCTGATGGTTTCCTAGGTTATAATCTTTTAAAAAGTTGTTTTGTTATGTTTTTCTCCCCTTCATTCAGCAATTTATGCACAGACTGTGCCATGGCATTGCTTGCTGTACTGGCGAGGGATCAGTACTCTGCCCATTTCTACCTTGGCTCCCTGTTTCTGTTCACCCAGTTTTCCTGGCCCTTCCAGCCTCCGTGACTTGGCTTTTGCGGAAATGCTGCCCCGTGGGTCACCTGTAGTGGGTTGTTCTGAGGAGCGTGATGCTCATGAATATTACTTGTCACTTGATAGGCTTGCTGTTTTACGTGACAGGAAGGCGATCTCTGGGAGTGGGTTTAGTTCTTGGTTGGAAAGGTGTCTAAGGGGATTCCACCAATATCTATCAGACCAGTCAATCGCATCTTTTTTATATTTTAAATTTTATTCTACTTTTTTTCTGCCACTCTAGCTGGTACTTTCCATTGTGATCCTTGTCAACGTGGTGAGTGGTTGTCCCAGGGCAAACCCAAAAAGCAAACTCACTGCCATGGAGGGAGTCAATGCTGACTCATCCTCACCCCCTGCGGGTTTCTGAGGCTGTAACTGTTTACTTTAAGTAGAAAGCCCAGCCTTTCTCCCGCGAAGCTCCTGGTGGTTTCGAACTGCTCACCATGCAGATTACAGCCCAGTGCACCACCAAGGCTCCTCCAATGCTACCTGTTATTCCGCATTCAGGTTACAGGGAGCTCTGGTTCCTGTGGTCTACTGATCATGTGGACTCATTCTGCCTTGCTCCTTATAAAAGGAGACCAAGAGTTCTAATTAAGAGAGCTAACCCCAATCACTACTCGCTAACGTAAGATGTAGAAGATTTTCTTTGTGGGCTACGTTATGTCAAGTGTCCTAGATGTCACCTGAGATTCTGGTCCATAGCCTCAACTCTGTAGCTGAGCCTCAGGAGGCTGGGATGACGAGGTTCTCCTGACAGTCATTCCTGCAATCCTATTATGTGATATGTGAGGGATCATCAAAGACTTTATGAGAAAGGAAATTAAAAGATAATGGAATATATACTGTGGTGTGTGTGTAGTGTAGTGTGGTAGTAGTATATATACTGTGGTGTGTGTGTGTAGTGTGGTAGTAGTATATATACTGTGGTGTGTGTGTGTGTGTGTGTAGTGTAGTGTGGTAGTAGTATATATACTGTGGTGTGTTTGTGTGTGTATGTGTGTAGTGTAGTGTAGTAGTAGTAGTAGTAGTAGTTACTAGTTGGGTTGTGATCGCATGGTTGGTCATTTGAAACCACATGCAACTCAGAGAGAGAAGGACTGGGCTTTCTACTCCTGCAAACACTTACAGTCTCAGAAAATCCACAGGGGGTTGCTATGAGTCAACATTGACTTGATGACAGATAGTGTCTTTAATATTGCATAGTATTCCATTGTATGTATGTACCATTTTTATCCGTTTATCCATTGATGGCTGATGGGTACTTTTACTTAATGCTATAACAAGCATGAATATGCATATGTCTATCTGTGTTATAGCTATTGTTTCTCTAGAATAAATACCTAGTAGTGAGATTGCTGGATCATAGGATATTTCTATTTGTACTTATTTTTGTATTTTTAGGAAGCTTCATACCATATTTCATTGTGGTTGTGTCATTATATATTCCCACTGGACATATATGAGCATTCCAATCTCCCTAGGTCTTCAGCAGCATCTGAGTGTTTATTTTTGTTTGTCCTAATGCTTTGACGCGTGGCTAGTGAAGGAGTGCACGTGGTGCCATGGAATAAGAGCTGGATGGCTAGCCCGGAAGTGAAGTGCACTAGCCCAATTTCAGAAGAAAGACGAGGCAGCCTGTTTCACTACAATCTCAGAACCCCTTCTTTTTAAGCTGTTCCCAAAATAGACCAAAATGCAGTTGCTTGCGTCCTTGAGAGAAGCAACAGGTTGTGGCCAGAGAAGTGGTTATGACTACACCAGACCTACCTAACATGTGAGAGGCACGCAAACCATCATCAGCATGTCCTCTACCTAACCTTCCAATGCCAGAAGCAGAAACCCTAGACATGTGCAAGACAAGACACCATGGCGGTGCCTCTTCCTCCTCACTGAGGGTGACAGATTCGTGCCAGGTCACCCATCAGACTCAGTCACGGAACAATCTTTCGAAAGTACCATGTTAAAGTCTCCATGATTATTGGGGAATTGCCTATTTCTTTTACCAGTTTTGTTAGAACCTGTTTTATGTAATTTTTTAGCTCTGTTCTTAGGTGCACAAATATACATTATGATTTTGTCCTCTTGGATTGATCCCGTAATCATTTTAGTGTCCTCACTTGTTTCTTAAGATAGCATTCTATTTAAAGATAATTTTATCAGAGATTAGTTTGATTAGTTTTGCCACTACTGACCTTTAGTGGTTTATGTTTGCTTGCTTACTGCTTTGGTTTATGTCTGCATTGGTTATTGTTTCTCTCCTTTCATTTTTAGCCTACATATGCTTTTTCATCTAAGGTGTGTTTCTTGTAGGTAACATATAAAGGGTCTTTTTTTTAAGGCACTCCAGTACTCTCTGACTCTTGACTGCACACTTTCTTTTGGTGAGTAGGTTTATTCATATGCCTTGTTGTTACTCTCAGACTCACCTCGTGACCATCCTACAGTTAAAGTAGTCTTTTACTTCTTGATATCACCTGATTTCCTCTCCTTATGGACATACTACTACTACTACACAATTCCTTTCTCTTTTTGTTTTGAAATTGTCATTGATTACAGAGTAACATCTATTTCCCTGCTTTAATTTTTGCAGGTATATGCTACTTTTGAGACTTTCATCTAAGAGTTGGTGTCTGAGTGATGGTCTCCTGTGTTTGAATCTCAGGTTGTTGTCAGATGCTATTGCTTCACTGTCTGAAGGTCTTCTTTGAATATCTCTTGTAGGGATGGCCTGCTTTTTACAATTCCTATAATATCTGTTCATCTGGAAATGTATTGATTTTCTGAGTGCATTTGAGACAGAGTTTTGCTGGCTTTATGATTCTCAGTTGGCAATTCTTCTTTCATTGTTTGTATATGTCATCCCAATTGCCTCCCTGTCTCTCTGGTTTCTGCTAAAAATGGAAAGCTGTTGTAATGGTGCTCTTTTGTAGGCGATATTTTGTTTCTAGTGGGCTGCTCACACAATTCTTTCTTTGTCTTTGGTTTTGGAAAGTTTAATTATGGTATGGCATGGAGATTTTCATTTGGGGTCTTTGGTATGGAACTGATTGAGCTTCTTGGATGGAAAGTTTATCTTTTGAATATTAGTGAAGGGTTTTTTGCCAGCAAATCTTCAAAGATTCTCTACAGGCTTTTACTTGTATTCCTCTGGTTTGGAATTCTAATCAGGTTTTTATTATTCCTCTTGATACTGTCTTATATAACACTTAAACTTTGTAAGTTTTCTTCATTCTTTTTTCTGGTTGTACTTCAGTCAAATTAAGATCAAGGAATCATTTTCATGGATTGTTTTTTACAATGGTTTAATACTACTT
The DNA here is from genome assembly GCF_050624435.1 of Tenrec ecaudatus. NCBI lineage: Eukaryota > Metazoa > Chordata > Mammalia > Afrosoricida > Tenrecidae > Tenrec > Tenrec ecaudatus. Next base: position 50,555,642 of record NC_134536.1, read on the forward strand.
TTGTGTCACTCTTTTGACTCATTTATGTTTCATATTCATTATTAAACTTCTGGATTTCTAGTTTTGGTTTTTATATGGTTTATAATTGTCTTTTTATTTTGTCTTTTGCTGTATATACTTTTCCTGTATTATTCTATAATTTAGTCTGTATTATCCTTGGTCTCTTTTTTGATCTTGTTAAAAATCCCATATATAAGTCTTTTGGATTCCATTTTTGTTAATTCCACTACCATGCCCTTTTCCGGAGGGTTTTCTGGCCCTTTGCTTTGGTCGCTTAATTGATCCATCTTCTGGTGCTTCTTTATTTGATATCTATTGTCTCTGAAGCATTAGGTTTTATTGATTGATTGTTTATATGTTTGCTTCATCCTGTGTTTTCTTTCCTGTTTGATACATCTGGTCATGTGGGGTTGGTATACCACACTTACCCATAATCCACTGGCACTCTCGCCACTTGTTTCTGGCTGGGCAACACACTGGCCATAGGAAGCATGAGAGCAAGCATGTCATGTCACTGGGAAGGGTTCAACAACAACAACCAAACACCAAAGTGAGGTATGCTTGATTCTATACTCAGAACTCTACGAACCTGGTGATTAGTCAAGGTAAACTAATGCAGTGCTAACATCCTAGAACATTAGGTTCATAAAAAATATGATGGCTTAACTCTCCTCATTTAAAAAATACACAGAAGAAAACGAATGCCAGAAGGGTGTGAAGAACTTGTTCAAGGAGAACATGGCATGTTAGTGACACAAATCCCGGTGTTTTTCTTTCCATTTCGACGTGAATATCCTAACAAATATACTCAAATTGAAAGATAGTTGTTACTGTGATATCAAATTATAATAAAGTGAACATCTCCATCTACTAGGAAGGCAGTTGATTATGTTTTTTCACTTCCTTTTCGTTTTCTAGTTATGTCCCTTATTAAACATATCACATATATAAATTTAGAGTACTGCAAATGCTAGTTCATAATTTGGGTGTAAGGCAATGGCTGTCATGGCACAAGTTTTAGAACTACACTAGTTAAACTTGGGTACTCACTAGATCTGTTATTGTCATTCCTATCAGTCTGCCTTTTTGCCACTTCTAGCCACAACTTGATACTCTCACCAAGTGCACTTAGGCCTGGGCACATACATGGAAAATCTCAATGTAAAACCAATGATTTTCTTCTAAATCCTGTGGCCAATTTAAGTTCTTATTCACATCACAAAGCAGACAGAAATATGTAGTTTTAGAATTGCAGATAACTTTCTACTGACTTTACAGCATCCATGAGAAGATAGATGGCCAACCTCCAATATGAATAATCCTTTTTCAGATAGACTCATTTTTCTGCTCGTTAGTTTGCTGGGTCCTGTATTATGTACATTTCTTTATTTTAAAATTCTGTATAGAGGAGTCTATTTTATTTATGTCACCCAAACTAAAATGTTGTGGTGGAAAACTAATGATTGCTTTTTGTATTTGCTTATCGTTAAATTTTTCATTAAGAAATCATCTGTTGGAAAGAGATGATTTTAATCCATTCCTTAAGGCTTCTTTGCACGAAGCTCTACAAAACAATTATTTTCTGCCCACTTATTTTATGACTGTGTACTTGGACTAAACCGAATCAAATGACCTTGGTTATCTTTTTCCAATCTCTTCTTGGCGCCTCTATTGCTCATGGTCACAGAACCTCACAGCCCTCTTTCTTTGCTTAGTCGATCCCCAATATTACCACCCCTTCTTTTCTTTCCTTTCAGTGACTATAGTAAACACACCCCAATAGGGTGGTAGCTGAAGTTCATCTTGGAGTTGGCGAAGTAGACTGCACTTGACAAGTTATTCTTTCAGTTTGATTCAGATCATACTATGTTGAGAACTGCCTGTCCTCATCTGCTTCATTTTTCTCCAGTACTAGTTCTAGCCTTGTTCAGAAGTGAAATACTATCAACAATTTGAAGTCTTCAGAAACATTATGAAAAAAATCCACGCTTTTATAATTTCATTTTCTCCAGGAAGTATTTGAAGCTCCCTTGAATATTGTACCTTTGATCTTTGGTATCTTTTTGATATAACATAATTAGTAAATAATAATGGGTTTTATTCTGTTTATGACTTTCTACTTTCCTTCTTAAAGCAAGTACAGTTTTATAATTTGACTAAGCTTTAAGCCTGGAGTACTTTTCTCCTCCTATCTTGTAAACTTTCCTGCATCTTTAGAGCTGTATCTTGAACATCATTTATCATGTGAAGATTACCTCCATTTCCCTGTGCTCTAGTTTCAGACTTCCGGGCATGTTGAAATGGCCTCTTATAAAGAGCCTAAAATTTCATGTGGTAGTTATGTACTTGCCTCAACAACTAAGATACCTTGCTGTCATTATGTAAACAGGACCTAGTCCAGAGTAAGCACTTAACTAACATGTCATGAGACAAAGAGTGTTTCAAGTAAACAACTTCTGGGGCTGGAAAAATCTTCAGAGACGGCCTAGAATGTTATACTGGCAAAGAGGTGAATTCAATCAGGTCAGTCTATGAATAAATTAACACCCCAGGGTGTTATATAAAAGAATATAGGCATCATCTTCGTAATTAGTGAAGGGTAAATATCTGGGTGTGATGCCAATGGAGACAGACAATTTAATAAAGACATCAGAAGAATAGCCAAAGAGATTCTGGCTAACACCACAATCATGCCAAAACAATGCCTTCTGAGGAGAAAATGTAGAGACTATGCACTATGGGTGAAATCTATTTCAGTAAGATGCTCCAGTGAAGTCGCTAGATAAACGAATATCTAACAACAAGAACAAAGCCAGAAGGGTAAGGAATAGTCTTCAGGATTGTTTCAATGTGTTCTTTAAAATCTCCAATATCTTTTTGTTTTCCTTTTCTAAAAGAGAAATGCAAATAAATAATAAAGTTGACCCATAATCAAGAAAAAAGAAAAATGGTACCTTTGTTTTCCTTTTTTAGAAATAAGAAAGTGCCTTTAAGAGGACGCAGGTAGCAAAGTTAGGAGACAAAGACTTCAAAGCAGCTAATATGATAAAACAAAACAAATACGTTACTGTAAGTGAAGGGAGAAGGAAGGACAACGTTTCATTAGAGAGAGTATTAATAAAGCAGCAGAAATTGTACTGAAGAATGCAGTGGTAAATTTCAAGTTCGACAGTGTAGTAATAGGAAATTTGGAAAATCACTGAAGGAGTTCATCAATAGCTTTCAGTAAATGTGTGAGACGGAGCCGTCAACATTAAGTGATCTGCAGAATAGAGAAAAATAAAGGGGAAAACTGAACAGAGCCTTAAAAATGTGACATTGACCACACCAACAAATGAATAATGCTTAGTTACAGTCAATTAATATGGCCCCTCCAGCCATAATCCCTTGTGTGATGTTACAATTCTGGACTCTATACCTTTGTTGCTAAAATACCATTTTGGAAAGTATACTCTACTTTATAATGGACAGGATGAAGATGGGATTAAGACCCAACTTTAATAGTAGGTATAAACCAAGTCACACCTCTTGTTTCCTTGGGAATGGTTTTAAGACTCCACCTTAGTCAAGGGCATGACTTTTATACCACCCCCTTTGGATGATATATATATAATGGTACCACTAAACAGTCTGACATACACCATCTCACCTGGAAAACCAGATACTATGTCCGGACTAAACTAGAACTGCGGGTAGAAGGAAGAAAAAACATGCTGTGACTTTTGGACACTTTTTCCTTCCGGCTCTGAACCTTGCATTTGGCTCACCTCTCCCTGACTTTCAACTGGGAAAGATCTTTCTTTCGAGTTCGTGAGTTTATGGGGGGTGTTGCAGTGAATGGTGAATCAAAGACTGTGGGAATATAATCAAGGCAGTAGTAGGATTAAAATAGAACAGAATAGCATCTTGTAAAAGGTGGACATTTGCAACATCTTTAATTTCTAATTCCTGTGACTAGTCTGGTATTAATTATTCTAAAATACTACTGAAATAGGAGTATCAAATGATGAGAGGAGTGGAGAGAAAGAGATAGAGAGAGAGAAATAACTAACAGAAGTTATTGTGGAAAACTTCCCAATTTGATAGAAAAAAATGAATATTGTATATATCCAAGGAGCTCAATAATTTCAGTATGATAAACACTAAGTGTTCTATTTCCAGATACATAAGAATACAACATTTGAAAGTCAAACAAAAAGGTAAACTGTTGAAAGTAGTAAAGGAAAAACAAATTGGATATACAAGTGAAACTCTGAAAGATTCACAGCTGATTTCTCATCAGAAATAATAGAGGTCAGAAGACAAGGGGGTGACATATGAAAAAAATTATCTGTCAACCAAGAATCTTATATTTAGAAAAATTATCCATTAAAAATAAGGCATCTTCTGGTTTGAGATGTCATATGTAAAAAGATTGGAAGCCATTAATCACATATACATGACAAAAATATAACCAGAACAACTGAAAAGCAATGCATTGTCGTAGGTCCACTGGCATCTGCAGGACATGCCACCACGTTGAAATCTGGAAACATGAACACAGAGAATTGCTGGAGGTAGGGGTGAGCTTGCTTGAGAGTTAAAAACGACTTGGCAGCCAGTCTTAGAAAAGGCTGTCACATTTTAATGGTTTTATATCCAGAGATCTCCTAGGTTCTCAGGCTCAAGTGTTAAGAAGAATCCTCTCATGTTTCACAAAGGGAGAGAAAAAATAGCCATTTTAAATAGTACTTCAAGCATCCCCACAACAAAATCAGAAGAAGCAATGAAGCATCTTCAGCTTGTCTAGCCCTCTTGTTCTGGGTAAGGAGAGGGAAAGTGAGCCTGAGAAATAGTTCACAGGATCATGGGTCCAGGATTCAGGCCCATTAAAAAGCGAAATCATAATCTTAAAATTATAGAATGCTTTCCTTTCCCCACTCAATGTAATAATAAAACCAAAACTAGAACTCACTGCTGTTGAGTTGATTTCGACTCATAGTAACCCTGCAGGATAGGGTAGAACTGCCCCTGTGATTTTCTGAGACTATAACATCTTACAGTAGTAGAAAGCCCTATCTTTCTCCCGTGGAGTAGCTGGTGGTTTTGAACTGCTGACCTTGCAGTTAGCAGCGTAACTCATAACTACTACTCTAAGAGGGCTCCTTTTCAACATACTCATAGTGGATTTTGACTGAGACAATGACAAGACAGAGATTCTATTTTAAAAAAGTAGTTGTTACGGAAACTTAGATATCCAGGAAATAGATAATGAAACAAACAAGACAACTTGGTCGCCTATAGCTATAGCATCATTGATCAGAGTCCTACTTACACCACAAAGGTCCTATTTCCAAATAAGATAACATTGACAGGTTCCAGAGTTAGAACTTCAACATATCTTTCTTGACATACAACTCAACCCAAGAGAACATCGTGCTGAAGGTTATGAAATTTGAAAGAGAGATAGATGTAGAGTCCCCTTTATTCACAACAATCCTGATGATTTGCCTTGATATTCCTTAAAATTCTACAACAAAATTCAGAGAACTGATGGTGAATGTGTCTAGATCAAAAAGAAACAAGTGTCAGCTCCAGGCCAACTCCAGAGGGATGCAGGGTCGCGTGTTACAGGCGCTTTAAATATTGTCTTTATTAAAACCTGATCTGACCACCTGTCAGAAAAGTTCTAATCACCTTGTTAGGATGTATACTTTTAACAGTCATAGGGTTAGTATATCCATATTCTAATGAGAATACAAATAGTCTTGTTTTCATGATATAGAAAGAAGGTAATTGTTCTGTCTGAACACTGGCTTCACCAGTGTCTTTTAATCTAACTCTTAATCCAAAATCATTTATTGAGAGCCTGTGTTGGGTCAGTTCTCATGGGAGTGACAGTAAGGGCAGCTTAAAAATAGCTTTTAAGATACTATGGTCTAGTTAAAGGAGACAGGTAAGATGTGTTCAACCACGTATTACTATCAGTGCACTTCAATTTGAAGAAAGGGGAAATAAAAAATGAATCGAGATTTCTGCAAGTTTTATGGAGGAGGAGGGAGGAAGACATCATATTAGAAGAAGTGACATGGGAATAAAGCTTACCAAGTCAAATATAAAAGTCCAATATATTTTTAGATATTGATAATTAAAAGCTGCAAATTAAAAATTATGTTTCCAAAAACTTTAAAAAGCATAACATTCCTTGGAATACACTTTTGAAAACTAAAGATGTGAAAGAGTTCCACTCTAAAACTACAAAAGATTGTTTGGAAAAAATAGATGAAAGATATACCTTATCTGTGAATTAAAATACTCAATAATTTTAAGATATAAGTAATCCTTAAATTGATCTATAGATTCAGTTCAATCAACAGGCTTCTTTTTTAATCATTTTATTAGGGGCTCATACAACTTTTATCACAATACATCTATCCATCCATTGTGCCATCATCATTTTCTTTTTAAAATCATTTTATTGGAGGTTTATAAAACTCTTATCACAATCCATAATACATCCATTGTATCAAGCACATTTGTACATTTGTTGCCATCATCATTCTCAAAACATTTTCTTTCTAATTGAGCCCGTGTTACCAGCTCTTCACTTTTCCCCTCCCTCCCTGCCCCTACCCTCAAGAACCCAATGATAATCTTAAAATTATTTTTTTTTCATGTCTCACACTGTCCAAAGTCTCCCTTTGCCCACTTTTCTGTTGACCATCCCCCAAGGAAGGGGTGATATGTAGATCATTGTGATCTATTCTCCCTTGCTCCCTCCACCTTCTCCTTCCACTCCTGGCATTGTTATTTCCATTATTGGTCCTGAAGGGCTTATCTGGCCTGTATTCCCTGTGTCTCTAGCTCTTATCTGTACCCATGTACATGCTCTGTTCTACCTGGATTTGTAAGGTAGAATTTGGATCATGATATTGGGGTGGGTGCCCAAGGAAGCATTAAAGAACTAGAGGAAAGTTGTATGTTGCATCAGTGCTATACTGCACCCAGAATGACTCATCTCTTTCTTGTGATCCTTCTATAAGGGGATGTCCAATTGTCTACAAATGGGGTTTGGGTCTCCACTCTTCATAACCCTCATTCACATTGATATGATTTTTTTTGTTCTGGGTCTTTGATGCCTGATACCTGATCCTCATGATCACCTCATGATCATACAGGCTGGTGTGAATCTTCCATGTGGACATTTTTGCTTCTCAGCTAGATGACTGCTTGCTTATCTTTGAGTGTTTAAGACCCAGAAGCTATATCTTTTGATAGCCAGGCACCATCAGCTTTCTTCACCACTTTGCTATGCAATCATTTTGTCTTCAGCGCTCATTTGGGAAGGTGAGAATCACTGAATGCCAGGTTACTAGAACAAAGTGTTCTTGCATTGAGGGAGTACTTGCGTATAGGCCCAATGTCCATCTACCACCTTAATACTTAACATATAAGTAGATGTACATATATATATTTCCATATAATTATATATAAATATATTTACATATGTAGATACCTATATTTATACCTCTATAATGCATGTTGCATCCTAGTTCTTTCCTCAATTTCTTTTTACTTTCCTCTTGTCCCTCTATCATGTTCAGTCTTCATCTGGCTTTCAGTAATTTCTCTCGTTGCATTGCTCTTGATCAAACCCTACCAGGCATTCTCCTCACCATCAATGTTAGATCACTTGTTGTTCACCTATCCCTGGATTTGTTAATACCCACTTCCCCTTACCCATCTCCCCTCTTCCATTTCACTCCTGAATTGTCAGTCCCATTGTTTTCTCCTCCAGATTGTTTATCCCACCTATCTGATCTATATAGACATGCAGATACAATAATAGGCAGGAAAACATGACCGGGTAAAACAAAATAAAAGAAAACCAAACAACAACAACAACAAAAATGACAAAAAGAGATAACCTACTTAATGCATAAATCCCAGGTTGAGATACAGGCACTTTTCCAGGACTCTGATCCAACTCAAGGATGCAAATGGCAGCCAATTAAAAAGGAGGGGAATAAAGAAAAAAAAGAAAAGGAGCAGGATGGGGAATAGGGCACTAATACACCCATGGGGAGGGTATTGTCTATGTCTCCACAGAAAGGGACCAGACCACATCCCAGAGTGCCAGCCTTCAGAGTAACACACTGGCATGGAGCATTGAACTAACAGAGAGGAAAACGGGGCCAGAGCCAAACCAAGCTATGCTGCTCCCTCCCCAGAAGAAGTAAATACAGAGGACAACACTAAAGATGTAGCTCAGGGAGAGAGGTGGATCTTTCCAGACCACACAAGAATAAATGAGGAGGGAGAGAGAGAGATAGAGAGGAAGAAAGCTATGGCTTGCCAAGCTCCAAGGACAACATCTCTGCTTAGAGCAGCTAGTGCATTGAGAGAACTGTAGGGCCAGTCCCACCACAAGACATGGTGTTCCCCCACTAACCCATAGCACTATGGGACACACCACTGGAGACATTGAGCAGAAAGTGTGTCCAATCTGCCCCATGCACAGTGGGGTGAAAGGCGAAGGGAGTGAAACTGGGCAGCAAGAAGAGCATTGTAACCAAGTCCCCAAGGAATCCTGAAAAATAGAATTCTAACTTGGGGGACAGGGCTTGACACCTCATTAGATAATCAGAAAGCATACATAAGGTTCAGTAGACAGACCAGGACAATACAGTGTTTTGTTTTGCTTTTCTTCTCTCTTGTTCTGTTTTGATATATTATGTTTGATTTTTGTTTTTGTTTTAGTTTTTCTTTTGTCCAATGTCTATCTACCTAACATAGGCAGGATGAATGATCCTGAGGAGAAAATTCTGCGACCAGCAGTTCTGGGGGCATGGGAGAGGATGGGATGGAGGGGGGAGTGGGTAGCTAACAAACTCAGTGATAAGGGAATAACAAAAGCTCTAAAATTGATGAGGGGGAGGGTGTTTAATGCTGAGTGATGCTTTGGGCCTCTACTCAAGGCCTTCCTTAACACAAGAACACTTTCTTCTGATAACCTGGCACTCTTTGATACTCATCTTCCCAACCTGATCACTGAAGAAAAAATGGGTGCCTAAGTAAATGTGGTGAAGAGAGTGGATAGTGTCCCACTACAAAAGATATAGTGTCTGGGGTGTTAAACGCTTGAAATCAAATAAGCAGCCATGTAGTGGGGAAACAATAAGCCCACATGAAAAAAGCACACCAGCCTGTGTGATCATGAGGTTTTGACAGGATCAGGCATCAAAAGATCCAAAACAAACAACTCTATCAATGTGAAATAGGGATCAACACCTTTAGTGTTGTCCTCTGTGTAGAGTCAAATACCATCTGTAGACAGTTGGTTGTCCCCCACCGAAGTTGTATGATTCGGGGAGGGATGATTCAATCAACATGTAGTATAGCATCCATGAATCACAGATCATTCCTCTAGTCCCTGAATATTTCCTCAACCCCACTATTATGACTCAGCTCTACCTTAAAAATCTGGTTAGATCAGAGAACACACATTGGTACAGATAAGAGCTCTAAAACATTGAATTCAGGAAAGATAAATCCCACTGGAACAGTGATATCATGAGGGTGGGGGATGGCAGGGGAGGGGGAAGAGTGAGAAAGCGGGAATTCTCACAAGGTTGGATTTTTAGCCCCCCCCAAGGGATGAATAATAGAAATGTGGGTGAAAAGAGACAATGGACAATGTAAAATATGAAATAATAACTGCAATATATAGTTGATCAAGGATTCTGAGGGTGGGGGAGGTAGGGGAAAACAGAGATGCTCATACCAAGGGCTCAAGTAGAAAATATGTTGTAAATGATGATGGCAACATATGTACAAATAAGATTGATATAATTGATGTATGGAATGTTCTAAGAGCTGTAAGAGTCCCTAATAAAATGATTAAAAAAGAAACAAACAAAAAAAGAACTGCAGCTTTTAATATGGATTCAACTCAACGTAAAGTAACCAAAATCATCACAACTTGAGCAATGGAAAACATCATGATTAACTGAGTAAAGATTTAAATTGTCAATGATTTTAATTAACTCAGAACCACAGTCAATGCTCATGTAAGCAGTAGCCAAGAAACTAAAGACTAGAGACATGCATAGAACAAGCAGAAATTGAGCTCCACAAAAATAAATCTTCAAAATGCTGCTTGGTGTTGTACAGAATGCTGCTTGAACATGAGAGGAGCATTACAGAAAGAGGATGAAACCATAGAGGAGATAAAAGCCACCCTCCAACAGGCAATACAAGACTTAATGGACAAGGTAGCAAAACCAAGTAACAGGCTTTTCCAAAGACTAGAAGTATCAGAGAATCATACCAGTGACCTTGAGCATAACGAGGCAGACTTCAACAAATGGGAAAGACAGTCAAACAAGACAATCAAATAAGCTAAATAAATCCTGAGAAAAATATCGGATGCCATGTATACGAAAAATATCAGAATAAGTGGATTACCAAAGCAAGATACAACAAAGAAGTCAGTGGCAAAAATCAGGAGGGAATTCCTAAAGGAAAACTTCCCCAATGATTGATACTCAGGCAACCATCCAGGAAGCAGAGAGGACAACAGCTGTACTGAATCAAAGGAAGAATTTGCCAAGGCATATAATAGTTAAACTATCCAACTTTGAGGAAATGGAGAAAATCCTGAATGCAGCTAGGGAACAAAAGACAGTCAGCTATATAGGTACACAAATAAGAATATGTTCAGACTTATCAGAAGACACCAAGAAGATGAGAGAATGGATTAACATCTGAAAATTGAAAGAAAACAACATAAACCCAAGAATCCTATATCCAGCCGAATAATCTATTAAGATAGAGAAATGAGAGTCTTCCCAGATGAGGAAAAACTCAGAATACATTAAAAGAAACCCATATCTACAAAATATCCTTGCAGACCCAGTGTGGTCAGAAGAATAACACTCACCAAGCACAAAAAGGAAATCACCACATAGAGCAACTCTACTCAGAGGTCTACACACTGATAACACCCCTAATATAACATTGACACAATGGTGAAAAGAAGGCAAGAATGAATGGCACACCAGTTCACACATGCACTAAGAAGGGAGGTAGGAAAACATTCAACATAAAAGGTAGGACTTGACATCACCGAGTCCACTGATAGGAGTTATAACTCTGAAGGTCAATGGACTGAACATGCCCATTAAAAACCAGAGTAGTGAACTGACTTAGAAAACACAACCCATCGATCTGCTACCTACAAGAGGCATATCTCAAGCTTGTAGACAGAAATAGGCTGAGAATCAAAGGCTGGAGAAAAATATACCAAGAAAACTGCAATTAAAAAAAAAGCAGGGGTTCCAATCCTAATCTCTGACAAAATTGATCTCAAAGTGCAAGCCATAACAAGAGATAAGTAGGGGGCACTACATAATAATAATACTCAAGGGATCAGTAGACCAATAACCAGGAGCATTATAAACATTTACACACCCAATGAGAGAACCAAGAAATGCATTAATCAAATGCTTCAGAAGATGGAAAAAGAAACCACAGGCTCAGCAATCATAGTAGGTGAGTTTAATACACCGCTCTCTGACAAAGATAGGTCACACGGAAAGAAGCGTGACAAGAGTTCGCCGAACTAAACTTTACAATTAGGCTACTTGACCTGATAGACATTTTCAGAGCTCTCCACCCAAATGTAAATAAGTTCACATTCTTTTCAAGTACACATGGCACATACTCAAAGACAGACCACATGTTATGACACAAATGGAGCCTATGTAAATTCAAACACATAGTGATCACTCAGTCTTCCCTCTCGGACCGCTATGCCATGAGGCTGGAAATCAACAAAAGGAGGATGAAGAAAACAAGAGCAAACCACTGGAGGATGAATAACTGCAAGATGAGTGGGTATTGACCTAGATCAGAGACAAAATCAGGACGTTTTAGAAATCAATGAGAATGCGAATACAATGTACCCAAACTTTTGAAAACCCTTGGGATACAGCAAAAGCAGTTATCAGAGGAAGTTTCATAGTGATAAATGCACACATGAAAAAGGAAGAGAGAAAAAAAAAAGAAAAAGGAAGAGAGACTTATGATTGGTACGGTGGCACAAAACCTCCAGAAATGAAGGCCAAGTCAACAGGACAATCCTACTAATAGTAAAAGATAAGAAATAATAAAAAATTAGGGCCAAAATAAATAACTGGGAAAATAAGAACCCTCTTCAAAAAAATCAATGCGGCAAAAAGCTGGTTACTTGAATGGATTAACAAAATCAATAGATCGCTGGTCAACCTAAGCAAAGAAAGAAAGGAACAAATTTCAATAGTCAGAATGAGGGAATGAAATAGGGGAAATTACAACACATCCTAATGAAATTAGAAGGCTAATTACAAAATACTACGAAGGCCTGTACTCCTGAATTCAAAAACTTGAAAGACATGGACCAACACTTAGAAAAACAATCCTTCCCTAGTCTATCCCAGATGGATGTCAAGAACCTCAATAGATCCCTCCCCAGAAGAATGACTCCAGAGGACAGTACTGAAGGTAGAGCCCAGGGAATGTGTCAGGGCTGCCCAGAACACTCAGGAGAAAACTAAGAGGGAACAAGGGAGAGAGAGTGGACCAGAACCTGGTCCAACAAGACTCAAGGATGATAATCCTGCACAGAGCAGCCAATGCACAGAAAGGACCAAGGGGCTGGCCCTACCACGAGACATGAAGCTCCTTTACTTACCCACAGAGCTAAGGGGGCAGCATTGGAGACACATTGTGGGTATTATGCCCATTTTGACCCCTATCTCCACCCCCACACTGGAGCAAAACACAAAAGGAGTGCAGTAGAGCATCAAGGAGAACAAAGCAATGAAGTTCCTGAGGATTCCTGAAAATAGACTTTAGAATTGGTGGGCAGGGTGTGGCACTTCACCAGATCCAATTGGAAAACACCAGATAGCTCTGGAATTATTTATAGGAATTTTTCTTCTTCTTTTTCTCATGTCTATCCATATAAGGTAGGCAGGATAACCAATCCCTAGGAGAAAATAAGGGACTGATGGCTCTAGGAGAAGATGGAAGAGGAGGAGGTTGGAGAAAGGGAGGGGAGAGCCAATAAACCCAGGGACAAGGGAAAAATAAGATATCTAAAATATATGGTGAGGTGGGCATCGAATGGCTGGTGGAGTTTGATCAAGTGCAATGTAGCCAAGAGAAAGTACTGAGAGTCGAATGAAGACTGACAGTCTAAGTTAGAAGGAAGCACCTGGAGATGTAGGCAGTGGGAAACTTCATGGGTAGCAGCAGATTTATGTAAGATTTAAGAATTAAGCCAATTGTAAGGCAATCAAAATGCAGTGAGAAAGAGCTACTTTCTCAAAGCATAGCTGACCTCAATGACACAGATAGAGTACAGATTTTGGAGCCTTCTTTTGTTGATGTGGCAAGACCCCAAACAAACAAACAAATAAACAAACAAACAAAAACAGCTGCAAATGCCCACGAATAATTAAATTGTGGAGTGCATAAAGTAAAAGGAGGAGGGGGACTTTAAAAAGTTCATGGAAAATTTCCATTATCTACTAATTCCCCTTTTCTACAGACTTTGAAGCATCTTCATGCACATTTAGAAAATAGAAGTTTTCAAAACTGAAAAGTAATACATAAATTTAGCTAACATAGCTCTTAGTGAGCAGTACTATACTGGTATTGGCCATTTTGTATTAGACAATCATGCGGTATATTATTTGAGAACGGCAAATTGAAAAGGAATGACATCACATCATCATCAAATGAATATTTCGAGATCTACTCTGAAGTACAGTACTTTCAATGATAGCATACTGTTAATAAACCTGCAAAGAAAACTAGTTAATATGACTGTTAGTCTAATTTATGTATCAATCATTAATGCCAAACATGAAGAAATTGAAGTTTTTTGCCAATGTCTGCAGTCTGAAACTGAACAACATGCACTAAGATGCTTTGAAAAATAACGTGACAGGATTGTGACAGTTGGAAACAAATAAGGATTCATCTTTGAGAAATGTGGTATTGGTTATATACCACATTTTGAAGGGACTTCAAAATTTTTGTGCAAAAATCCTATCTCTTTTAATTCCACTTTCCATTAACTTTTTGGAGCCTCTTCAAAGAAGTGAGCAAAGAGATTGTATGATAGAATTTTGCACAGTTGATGACTTATTCATTAGAAATATGTTCTCAACACTATGCATGCCAACCATGCACATATATGTCACTAGATGAAATACACAAGAATCTGATTGACTACATTTGTGGGAAGAAATGATGGAGAAACGTAATATCATCAGCCAGAGGAAGGCAGAATGCTGGTAATAGAACAAATTATCAATTTCCAATGTACAAGTTCAAGATGAAGCTTAAGAAAATTAAAACAAGTAGGTTCAAATCACCTACCTTTAACTGAAAAGCCCAATGTTAAAACAACTGCACCACCAGGGATCCGTGTACAATGTGTAGACTTATCAAGTTGAGAGTAAATGAGCTCAGGGATTTCCTACGGCTTTTTTAACAGAGAAATCCACGGATGATGTCAACTGATATCTTCAGTATTTCACAGATGAAGAAACAAAGCCTTTTGGGGCATCCCCCCCACCAAATCATACCACCTTGTACCTAGAGTATAGAGAATGTCTGCAAGGTCTTCTGACCTTTTGACTACTGTTCCTGATATGTAAATGGAACATGAGACACTAAATTTATGATTTTTTCTCTTTAGTATTCAATATGTGCAAGTTCATAATTTGAAACTTAAATCCATTTCTTATAGCAAGATTACCATTTCATAAAATCCTATTTAGAAAGTATGGTTCAATGAACAATATTTGGTTCAATGAACAATATTTAACTATAATTTATTGCAATATTCCTATGACATACTGTTCTGAGTTTGGAGTTCATAAATAGATTTAGTCCTTTTTTCAGTGGATGAGTGGAATTGCGTAGATGTGTACACTTTTTATTTATACATTTTTTCCATTCATTGAATAGTTACTGGCATATGAACTACAAAAAAATTCAGCTATTGGGTAGTTTCATCATTACCTAGATTATATCTTGATTCTATCAGTAAATGCTGACCCAAGAGTGAATGAGGCAGGTACTGAGGGAGGAACATTTACGTTTTGTGGCATAGGAAAGCATTTCCACCTTCTCAGTTCAAGTAAGACTTCAGAATCTGCAGTGATTGCTAACTCCTGAAATAAGAAAAATAGCTCAACTTTGGAGAATGAAAAATGTATGATTATAACACAGAAGGAGAGGAGCACTCTAAAACCCGGCCTGTGTGCTGCTTGGTCTATAATTACATAAATGAAGATAAATTAGAAACTCCCTCCTGGGAAAATTGTTTTCATAAGACATTTACATTAAGAAAGACAATTAAAAATAATGTAGGAACTCAACACGTTTTACTTCAGTTGGAGGTAAAGGACCAAATTTAGAAATGAGACAGCAAAATCAGGTTATTGAAAAGGTACAGATTAATTTGTCAGAAACATAAATCACTGAATTTTATAAGGTTTCTTTAGTTCTTTAAATATTTTCAAGGAAAAAAGCTAACATTTTTCTGAAACAAGAAATGTTTTTATGTTACCGCTCTATCTATTGCAAAGGAAAGCAGTCTTATTTATGTATTAGAAGAAATATGCAAAATTCTTACAATGATTATTTCAACAGGATTTTTTCTTTAGAATTAGCTTATGCATTTTAAAATTCTGTCACACATTAAAACTTCTTTCACTATTAAAAAATTATGACATGACAAAGAATCTAGAAAATCCAAAAATAAATAACATGTGGCTTCATTATTTACTTTTGTCTTTGAGTTAAAACCCGTATTTCTAAAGTTTTAGGTTAATCCTTTAAATAGGAATTCTTTATTAATTAATATGATTAGAATAGTACTCTCTACTATGGTTTTAAAAACCATTATTATAGTACTATTTTAAAATATAAGCTCTAAATACTAGTTTAGGGTAATCTTTCATTAATATAACTACATTTTAATTATGAGAAGCATTAAAAAAGATAAAAATTGTTTTCTTCTCCTCTCTGAGGAGAAACATGTCTGATCTTTCAGTTACCATCCGAGCACTCGGATATTCTTTGGCGACACGAGACTGTCGAGACACTTGAACTCAAATGCACTCTGAGAGATTGTTCATGCTGTTTTTGGAAATATTTACATTTATGCATGTTAAAGAAAAAATCCCAACCCTTGTCTTCATGTCTCTCATACAGGATACATAAGGAGGCAGGTGACACTTCCTCATTCAATCGATCCATTAAAAATGTCCAGCTCATTTAACCCACAAGTTTATATAAGGGACTTTTAGCAGGTGTTAAATCATCTCCATTCTGTCACAGAGCTTAAAGTAATTATTATTGGTCTGCTTGATTAAAAAAAACACATACAATTTAAACAAATGTTTTTGTACCTGTAGCAAAAATAGAGTAATTTTCCTCACGCCTCTTCCTTGCAGGTGGGTTTCCAAGGTCGGGAAGCCTCTCCCAGTATATTATACGTTACTTAGGGTCAGCTGCAAGATTTGTCCCTGGTCAGTTGAGCCCAAAGTGCTGAGCTTTCACGGCCCCTTGTGTTCTCTCTGATATGCTTGACATTAACTCAGTCAGGAAACTCGATTCTTGCCTTCATTTATACAAAACAATATATCCACATAAAGTAACCTTGATTCTGAAAGGCATTTCCAAACATGCGCAGATGCTGAAGAGGGGTTACTTAGTGTGCTATTTCCAGTCACTAAAATGCCGTGAAGGGCAATGCTGGTCTAAAAAGGCCTTTCGCTGCCTTAGCAACTCCCAGTCTTAAGCCATCTTGACTTCTCGTACTCCTCCTCTTCTTTAACCTGCTGGTCTCCTATTCCCTCCCCACACATACTCTTAGAACTAGTTACAAATGGGGGTTCATTTTCTCATAGAACATGTTTTAAAGAAAGGAGCAGTATACTTAATGGGAAGAATTTGGCATAATCGATGTCGAACTCAACTTACTCCCGTCAAGTGGAATCCAGCTAATAGAACCAAGGTAACATTGAGCAGAGCTGTCCTTGGGGGTTCTGAGATTGTAACTGTATAGCAGTAGGAAGCCTCATCCTTCTCCTGCATAGCAGTCTGGTGACCTTGAACTGCTGCCCTTGTAGTTAGCAGCCCAATGTGTAGCCACTACTCTCCATACTTCAGATATTTAAATGTTTTTATGGTGATGAAAGAAATATGCACTTTGATGTAATTGAGTGTAGACCAAATGAAATAAGTAGGCTCTTCAATTAAAAGTCATGTAAGAACTAAGACTATTCACCTGCAGGTAACTCAGTTTATCATCTGTCTATCATTCACCCATCCATCCTCTACTCAATCACCTCCCACCCATCTACCTACCACTCTATCTTTATCTATAAAGAGATACATTTATTTATTTTTTAGAACAGATAAGTGCAAAATCTGTAAGCCATTCAGGCTGAGAACTCTGTCATAATATCTGGTACCGTTTTGAAGCATATTTGTCCTTGAGAAACATTTTGTGCTCATTGATTGAATGAGGCCCACGTACATATAGAAGATTTTTCATGAAGCCAACTGATGTAAATGTTAATCAGATGCACATACCTTCACAGCATCATTTATACTAGTAGTTGATCAAACAAACGAACATATGGCCTAGCCAAATTAACCAATAACATTGACTCTCGCTTTAAAATATATTTATTTTGTTATTTTTGGAGGACACTTTTGAGTTTGTGTTTCTCTTCATTTGCATGTCACTGTAGGAAATTAAGATGAGATTTGAAATGTCCATGACAAGTGTTTATTTGGAAAAGATATGGAACTTTCAGATTCCTAGTTTCCCTTGGACTACTCCAGATGACTATTGACAATAACATCTATTATCTGAGCCTCCTTTACTGAAACACATTATGTAGGCTAATCTTAAAGACACTTGCTAGCAGGGAAAAAACCCAGGGGAGGGGCAGCATTATGCGGTGATATTGCTGCTTTCTGGACTTGATAACAAGGCAAGTCCTCAGTTTATCTCTGGTCATGTTGGATTTTACCCATGTCAGAGCATTATTATGGAGTCGATTACCATGAGCTTAAGTGAACCAGGAACTTGGAACAGATGATACCTACATTATAGGTTAGAGGATGTTCCCTCAATTTCAGTCAAATATCTGAAACAAGTTGTCATAAGAGACTGCATGACAAATAAATCTCTTAAAACTCTTTGACAATATGCTATGCATAAAATGATTCATTTGATAAAATGAATTTAAAGACGTATATGATGCATTCTAAGCTTGCCATGATATCAGGCTTAGTTTTGATAACAGTTATCTATTGAATTCACTGGTGAAATTATTATTGTATTTTTTAAAAATACTTTTACTGGGGGCTCTTACATCTCTTATCACAATCCATACATTCATCTATTGTGAAACACACTTGCACATATGCCACCATCATCATTTTCAAAGCATTCTCTTCCCACTTGAGCCCCTGATAGCAGCTCCCCATTTCTTTCCCCTCCCTTCCTCACATGCCCTCCCTCATGAACTCTTAATAAGTTATAGATTATTATATTCATATCTTATACCATCCTCTGTTGCCCCTCACCCACTTTTCCATTATTCGTTCCCATGGGAGGGGGTTCTAGATTAATCCTTGTGATTGATTCCTCCTTTATCCCCCTAATCCTTCTGGTATCTCTATTCCCCTTGTTGGCCCTGGGTGGGGGGGGGGTGTCTATCCTGGATTACTTGTATTTCAGGCTTTTATCTGTAGCAGTGTGCATGCATTGGTCTAATCCAATTTGTAAGGTAGAATTGAGGTCATGATAGTGGGGTGAAGGAAGCACGTAAGAACTAGAGGCAAGTTGTGTGATTCTTTGGTGCTATACTGCACCGTGACTGGCTCATTTCTTTTCTGTGACTCCTATGTGAGGGGATGCCCAATTGTCTACAGATGGGCGTTGGATCCCATTCCATGCCCCATGCCCCCTATTCACCTTGGGTATGGTTTTGTTCTTGGTCTTAGATGCCTGATCCCTGATCCCATCGATACCTCATGACCACGCAGGCTGGTATGCTTCTTTCATGTGGACTTTGGTGCTTCTGAACTAGATAGCCTAGAATCAGGCAGTCTCAAAGTATGCCCCGTGGGCCACATGCGGCCCACCAAGGACATTCATCCAACCCGCCCGGTGTTTTTGCCCCATTTGTTTGTTTGCTTTTACTTCAAAATAAGATATGTGCAGTGTGCATAGGAATTTGTTTATAGTTTTTTTTTAACTACAGTCCAGCCCTCCAATGGGTCTGAGTTACAGTGAACTGGCCCCCTGCTTAAAAAGTTTGAGGACCCCTGGTCAGATGGCCACTTGTTTATCTTCAAGCCTTTAAGACCCCAGATGCTATATCTTTTGATAGCCAGGCACCATCAGATTTCTTCACCACATTTGCTTATGCACCCATTTGTCTTCAGCAATTGTGTCAGGAAGGTGAACATCACAGAATGCCGGATTGTTAGAACAAAGTGTTCTTGTGTTAAGGGAGTACTTGAGTCAAGGCCCAATGTCTATCTGCAACCTTAATTCTTAACATATAGATATAAGTACCTGGTTCTATTCCATACACACACACACACACGTACATGCCTGTATTATTTAGGCCTCTATAAATATCCTTTGACTCCTGCTTCTTTCCTCTATTTCCTTTCACTTTTCTCCTGTTCCACCATCATGTTCGGCATAGGCCAAATTATTAAAGAGAGGGTTGTGCTAATTAAAGACTGATTAATCCACATTTAAATGAAATAAGATTACAGTGACATATCAATAGAAACATTTATTTATATTCTGGAGCAAGAGGTCCAAGTTTCACTGAAGGAATTAGTCAAAATAAGACTCCAGGAATTGATGGGTTACCACTTAAAATATTTAAACAATTTGAGGAAGCTTTGGAAGAATTCGCTCACCTGTGCCAAGACATTTGGAAGAAAACTACTTGATCAGCTGACTGGACGAGAGCTAAATTTGTGCTTATTTTAAAGAAAGACTACTCAGTAGAATGCAGAAATTATTTAAGAATGTCATTAATGTCACATGCAAGTAAATTTTTGCTGAAGAAAAATCAAAAGTGGTTGTTGTAGTGCATTGACAGAGAATAATCAGAAATTCAAACCAGGAGCAGAAGAGAGATACCATTGCCAACCTATGCAATTGCATCTTGACTGAAAGCAGAGAGTATTGGAAGGGTGTTTACTTGTGCCTTGTTAACTGCGCAAAGGAATGCGATGAGAGGCTGGTAAAAGTTGGGACTGCATGGATCATAACCAACCAAGCAAGACTTTGCAAAGAATCTGGATTTTAGAACCCGCTTGTGCTCATCCGTGACCAGTACATGGACCAATAGTACAAAGGAATACGTCATGTATTAAAATCAAGAAAGGTGTGCATTAGGATTGTATCCTTTCATCATACTTCTTCAACTTGCACATTGAGTAAATAAAGAGAGAAGCAGGCCTCTATGGAGAAGAATATGGCATCAGAACTGGTGCAAGACTCATTAATAACCTGAAACATGCACACAACACAACTTTGATCGATGAACATTGAAAAAAAATGGTATTGAGGCATTTACTGATAAAAATAAAAATGGTCTTCGTTCCCCATACGGGCCACCAAAAAAAACCCAAATAAAATAAAATAAAATAAAATAAAAATAAAAAATAAAATAAAATAAAATAAAAATGGTCAGTGTGAATTACAGCTCAGTGTAAAGAAAACAAAAGTCCTCATGTTGTCTCACCTGCACATCATGAACTTGATGTTGTCTGATTCATAGTCATAATGTTCGATGTGCACCGCAGCACTGCAACCTTAAATGGCAGCGAAATATCTGGTAATGTGTGAAGACTCAATTTGCATGAGAAGTGAACCAAATGGCCATGTCTGCATTCCTATTATGCCACTTTCCTTTCCCCCGTCTGTACTGAGGGCCGTATGGGGAATATCTTATGATTAGTTGACTGAGGAAGAGCAAATTCCTCTTAGGGTTTACAAATAGTTCTACACAATAGGCAGGCACCACACAAAAGTGAACCACAGTAAATGTGCAGCCCCTTTCTGGGACCTTCTTGGAGGGCAGCAGTGAAGGAAAATCTTCCCAGAGGTCAGAACTTTGAATACAGCACCTGTTGTTAATTTGCTTAGAAGGAGAATTGGCCAGATGAGCAGTTGTATACGGATTCATGGTCTGTGGCCAGTGTTTTGATTGGATGTCTAAGAAGTTGGAAGGAAATAGATTAGAAAATTGGTGACAAAGAGGTATGAGGAACAGGTTTGTAGATAGACTGCTCGATGTGCATACCAATGAAAGGTATGTTTATCTCATGTGAGCGCTCACGGAAGGATTACTTCAGCAGATAATTTTAACAGCCAGGTGGAAAAGATGACGCGATCAGTGGAAAACAGTCATCCTCTTTCCCTAGATTTTCCACTCACTGTCTAATTGGCTCATAAAAAGTGAGGATGGTAGCGGGATGGACAGTATGCAGGCCCCGCCCTGTGAGTTTACATCCACTTTCACTAGTGAATGCCCAATATGCCAATAGCAGAGGCCAGCTCTGAATCTGTGATGTGCAATCAAGGGGAAAGCAGCCAACCACCTGGTGTCGAGTTGATTACAGTAGATCATTTCCATCATGGAAAAGACAATAGTTTGCTGTGATTGAAACAGACAGTTACTCTGGATACAGATTTTCCTCCACAGCACGAAGTACTTCTGTCAAAACTGTCATCCTCGCACCGATACCACCTTGGCCACTGTCATAGCATCCCTCACAGGATCCCCTTGTCCTAAGGGACTCACTTCACAGCAAATGAGGTATGGCACGGGGACCATGCTCAGAATCCGTTGGTCTTACCATGTCCCTCATTATATGACTTGCTAGGACAATGTAATAGTCTTCTAAAGATGAAATTACAGCACCATCTAGGTGCCGATACCTTGCAGGGTGAGGCAAGGGTCTCCAGGAGGCTATACAAGGGAACTTCAAAATGTTCATTAAAATATCTTACTATCTTTTAAAATTCCATTTTCTATGAATAGTTTGAAGTCCTCGGCTATACAAGGGAACTTCAAAATGTTCATTAAAATATCTTACTATCTTTTAAAATTCCATTTTCTATGAATAGTTTGAAGTCATCTTTGTATATATTCTAAAGCAGCATCTAATATGTGGTGTTGCTTCTCCAATAGCCAGGATCCAGGGCCTAATGTGAGGAAATGGGAATGGTACCACTAACTGTGAACCCTAGTAATCCAATCACAAAATGTCACTCCCTGTCCTTGAAACTCCATGCTTTGGGATTTGGAGGTTTTAATACTCTCACCTTGAGATACAAAATTGATTCTGTAGAACTGGAAGTTAAAAATGTCACCAATAACTTGGTGCTCCTCATGTATCTAGATAAACAGACAAAAAGGGACTTACTGTAGAGCCTGCTGTGATCAATTCTGAGTTTAAGGGGAAATTGGATTTATATTTCATAATGGAGGCAAATAAGTGTATTCTGGAATGCAGGAGATTCCTTATGACATTCTCTAGTACTATCATGCCCTGTGTTTAGGGTCAATGGAAATTAAAGTAACCCAATTTTGACATGAGTTCTGAAAGCCCAGGCCATTCAGGAATGAGGATTTGTGTCCTACTAGTAGGGAAAGTTCCATGACCACTCAAGGTGCTTGTTAGAACTCAAAACGGGTATTGGAAGAAGGCAGCTACAGTCACATAACCAGTTGCAGACATGAGACATATAAATGCTATAAGTATTTATGTCATATATATCAAACATTTCATTCACTTAAATATATAAAGGAAGCTAGAACATTTTTTGTATACATGTTACTTGTATCGTGCTAAGCAAAAGTATGCATTATAGTTTCCTTAGAGAGAATACATTGTCTTAAGGAGATAAGTACTTGTGCTAAGTTGACAAGACTTCTGAATCAATACCTTCTTGAATCAGTAGCCTGCATGATGGTCCTGGGATACATTAGCATCTTCAGCCTGTGTGACTCACATAGGCAACGTGCTGCCTGAGCTGTTCATCTTGGTTTCATCAGCCTCTGAGTCAGGAGAAGCCCTTCCCTTACCATTTGACCTACACACTTGGAACGAGCTTAACTCTGCATCTTGTGAGTCATTTTCTTGGAGTAAATCGTTATCTGTCTCTTTTTCTACACACACACACACACACACACACACACACACACACACAGGATTTGCGTCTGTACAGAAAACAGTCTAAAATGTGAAGTGTTTTATAAATGTAGTATTGAGTTAGATTTGGGAATTTAAACAATAAGATAAAGTGGAAAGGTTATACACTGCCGAGTTCTAATTATGAAACCCTTTGCTATTAACTATCTGATTCAAGTATGCTCCTTAATCTTTCTCTTCTTCAGTTTCCTATGTGACAATAGCACCAATATAATCAAATTGTAGGAAGCTAATATATGGAGACCCATTATTGCTAGAAAATAGTTGAGCTCAGCTATGTACTTGTTTTACTTTAATTTTCTGCTCATTTATGCAACATTGTCTAATTTTAAATGTGCTTAGTTTCAAAATTGGGAAAACATTTAAATAAGGTTTAAAACCAACGCTGATGATTTCTGCAGAACTACAACCTAAAATAAATCTACAAAAATCCATTATGTGTGTGTGCACTTTTCAAAGACATTTCCTTCTTCACCTATCTCAAAGTCATTACATTATTCCCACTGTTCAGTCTTGTAGTTCAAATCAGTCTGACCATTGAGCTTTAGTTTATATTAATTCATTTTAAAGTAGTTAAATAAAAGACAATACAAATTTGTCAGTCTGATGAAAAAGTTGGGGAGTCATTTACAAAGATAATTTATTTTTGCAAAATATAAAACCAAATAGTGAAATGCAGTATTTTTAAAAACAGACTTTTCTTTCTCCCAGAAGCTGTAATTCACTGGCACTGGCTGTTTATAGTACACCAAGGTTATATTTTTCACTTCTGTATAATTTATTTAAACCCAAACTCAGTAACTCTAAATGTAGTTATCATCACAATGCTTCAAATAATGGGCAGCGATTTGTGAAGGTGCACTGCAGTGTTGCTAAGCCAACCCCATAGTCTGAAATAAGCACACTCTAAGTGCCTGTCAATTAGACATGGGATCTTACAACAATATGAGCAGCACAGGCATGCCATCTGTGCTAACTGAACCTCCCTAGAAGTTAGCTGCTTTTCATACATTCTTTCAATAGTCTTGAATGCCAAATAACTTATTTACAAAGCTAGCACACTATAATCCCTACAGCTATTTTCTTCCCAGAAGAGCTCATTGCTTTGAGTCTTTAGAAATCACAATCCAGTAAAATTGTGAAAGTAAGACATGGGTTAGCAAGAGGACGGAGCAGACGGGAGAAGGTAAGTTATGGGAAGTGTAAGGAGCCACTGAGTCCAAAGAAGAGGCTAGAGCCTGGGGTTGATGGGATGCGAGCCAGAATAGAGACCTGTGGCATAGGTGTGCAGGAGTGGAGTGTGAAAGATAAGGAATTTGACAATTTAGAAAACTGCATACCAATTCTAAGGTCATTATTTTATTTGTGAATTCGATAGTTTTAAGCATGCAAGCGTGCACTAGGCATTGTGGTCGGTAAGATCAGCATGTTTTGCCACTAGCGGAGAATACTGTTAAAGTTCTACAGGTGTAAGCGTGAAGGACAAAATCACGTCTTGTCTAGCAAAATGAATTGGTCTGCCCAGTAAGTCAATTTGATGAGGACCAAAAAAAGAGTGAAGATAGCAGAGATGAGCAGCAATCATAGGAGTGCAGTGGGAGAACTAATGCACAAAGAGCAATTCATCTAGTGTTTCCCAAAGTGGTTGATGCGCTAGGCGGTGCTGGTGTGATCCACGGTTGCTACAAAGCAGTCTCTACTTGATCCTGCATTACAGGCTACTGCGCAAACACTTTCAATTGCCAAGGAGGAGCTGAATAACATTCTTGCTTTTCTGGAGGGGTCGTAGGTCAGATAAGCATAGAAATTTATGACCTAGAGCTGGGGTCAGCAAACTGCAGCTCTAGAGCCATATGCAGCTCTTTCAGTATGTACATCTGACTCTGAAGGAAAATGAAAATAAAATTATCATAGGTTCATTTATAAACTTAAACAATGTAATTCAGATGGTGAGTTCTACTGATTTAAAAATATTTTTTGGCCTCAAATAATTTTTAAATTGTTCAGAGGGGCAGGATGGGCTCTTCAGTTTCAAAAGCTTGCCAACCTCTGACCTAGAAGGTCAACCTTGGTTATATTTTACTCAGTGTTGCTTATTACATAAGGCATCTGTATTTTTAAAAACAAAGTATTTTTGTGACTTTTGTCTGTCTTCCTAGATATGATTAGTGCTCTATGCGTAGACAGTGCTCACGGAATAAAGTCTGTTTGAATAAGCGAATGAGTTGTGGAGGTCAAAATAAAATTCTAACAAAACAGTATAGTGACCAAAATTTCTAAACTCACCGCCATCAAGTTGATTCCAAGTCACAGCCACTCGATAGGACAGGGTGGAACTACCCTGTGAGTTTTTGAGACTGTAACTCTTTATCACAGCAGATAGTCTGATCTTTATCCCTCACACAGTGGTTAGTGGTTTCAAACTGCTGACCTTGTGGTTAACATTCCAATGCAGAGCCCACTGTGTTACCAACACTCCTATGGGCTAGTGAAGAGCCTAGTGAAACATTTCTTTAGACTCATTGCCTTGGATGGAGGGGTCTCAGGGTTCGGACGCTTTACGTTTGCAAGCAGCAAACGTGATCACTCTTTCTCAGAAGAAAGAAAGGAAGTAAGGAAATAATTCTATTATATTATACTGATTTTGTTCCTTTCTGTTTTGGCAATTGATACAGGTGAGAGTGCTTTAAGGTCATTCCTATGCCTCCTGTGCTGTGGTGTTCTGCCTGACTGTTGAAAAAAGTCCATTTAGGAGACATGGAGACACTTGAAATTACGAATCAGGTCTAATCCAGACATAGAGTATTTTGTTTGTTTGTTTATTTTTAGGAGTGGAAGGAAGGAAGGAAGGAAGGAAGGAAGGAAGGAAGGAAGGAAGGAAGGAAGGAAGGAAGGAAGGAAGGAAGAAATAAGCGTTCTTAATTCCATGGGACCTTCCCTGGAAGCCACTTCCCAAGAAGTATCATTTGAGGTCTGATATCACACCAGCAGTTTCATAACTGGCTGAGATTGTAGGCTAAATAAAGGAGTTGAATTTCTAATGAGTTTCGCACCAGGGGACTGTCCTTATCAACCTTGGAGGTTTCAAAAATAGAAACACACACATGTTCCTCCTACCCAAGAGGTGCCAAAGTGCAGACCAGCTGACCCAAAGAACACAGCAGCAGCAGCTGGAAGTGGGGGACTCACGTGCCCAGCTAACCTAGTTTTAGAGCCATTAAGATTTCCTTCAGTTTCAAACTTGTTCTACCTTTATAGTACAACGTTGATCTGGGCCAAGAAAGAAAATATTTCAGTGATGACTGGCACTTCTATTTAGTTTTTATTGCATAATAGAGTACACACGGCATCCTAAAAGTACTGATACCATGGGTGAGCTGCAGAAGCAACGGAGTCTAGTGGAAATAGCAGAGATAATGTATATAAAGCTGGTGGGACTGTATCTAACACAAATTTTGTTTTTTCTCACAATTTTTGGTTACGAGTAAAAATAGTAGAGACTTTTAGGTTCAATAACCCAACTTTAACTTCTGGCTGTTTTATAGTCATTTATGACAGCACTTTGAAGCCCGTGTTTCCTTAAGTTAAACACATACACACACAAAGGGTGAGAAAAGAGAAAACAAATTCAGGGAAATAGAGCAAAAAAGTTGTGTAGCTTAATGTTTGTTGTTCAAAATAGACTAAAGTTTGTTTTTTAACCAAAAATAGATAATAAAGAGGAAACATCATCACTAAGAAACAGTTCCCTTTAAAAAGAGATCAATTTCACTTGGAAAATATAACAATTGTCACATGGATGCTGCTGCTTCTGTTGGTGCTGGGAGAGGGCCGAACATCAAGTCTGACTCCGAGCCTGCTGTGTCCCACACAGGAACGATTGCCCAATCCCGCCCCGTCCTCACGGGAGTTCTCACGTTTGAGCCCATGATCGCTTCCACGGTGTCAATCCATCAAGTTGAGGGACGCTCATTTCTTCTGCACGCCTCCACTTACCAAGCAAGATCGTTTGTCCAGTGTACTTGAGACGACCTCTCGCCATCCTTACTATTAAGGAGTGTCTGGCTGTACTTCTTCCGAGACAGACTTGTTGGTGTTCATCAGCCCCTAGTGTTTGCAAGAGCTTTGCCAGCACCGCAATTCAAATAGGCTGATTTTTCTTGTCTTTGTTATTCAATGGCCAAACTTTAAAGAGGGCGTGTGCAGCAGCTTTCCTCAGTGCAGCGCGTCTTGTCATCCATCTCTTGACCACTACTTCCAGAAGCATTGATGGTGAATCCAAGCGGGACAGAATCCTTGACAACTTCAATCCTTTCTCCCTTTATCATGATGTTTGTCGTGGTCTGGTTCTGAAGGTTAGGTTTTCTTTGCAGGAAGCTACAGCCCTTCTTGAAGACTGCCATCTTTGACCGCCATTGGCAAGTGCTGCATGTCTCCTTCACTCTCAGCAATCAAGGTTGTGTCCTCTGCACATCGACCGTTGTTCACAGCCGTTCTCCAGCGCGCCTGATGGTTTGCTCAGCGTACAGTTTGAGTAAGTATGGTGAAAGGATACAGCCTGCACACGTGCCTTCCTTGATTTCAAACCAGGCGCTCATCCCTTGTTCTCGCTGCACACCTGCTCCTTGTTTTGGTCGTTTCATTTCTCCCCGCTGTCTTTTTGGCATGTACTTTGCTTATCATACCACTCAGTAGTACACGCTCACGAGGGACAGCTGTACAATCATCAATGCAATGAGTTTAGAGTATTTCCTTCAATCCTGTGCTCCCCGTAAGTAGCTTCCCCTTCCCTGCAATCTTCCCTGCCTTGCTCCCAAGGAATCATGAATCCCGTTACTGTCACTACAGATTTACCTATCTCCAACTGTGAAAAATACTAAAAACACAAATAACCACACAGCAACAACAACTTCTGAAAACAGAAGAACAAGGTAAAACAAATAAAAAGCTCAATAGGAAATCAAGCAGAAAATATTAAAATTAGTGCAACTGTTTCTTTACTCATGTGCAGGTTTCACAAGCATATAGTTAAGAGTTCTGGAATCCCCCTTCCTCTCAAGGCTATCCATGGTTTGCTACGATCCACAGACTATAACTGTGTCTTAGCATAGTCAGTAACCATAAATAAAAGTCTTTCTGGTATTCTCTGCTTTGAACCAATGCTCATCTGACAGCAGCTATGACATTACTGGTTATGCATCCTGTTCTGACCTGTGCTACCTTTTGGAAGGGTTGAATGTTAACTAGTTCTTTTGGCACAGCGAGTCTGCGTATGCTTTTCTTCTACTTGTTATGCTTCCTTCATCATTGGGTATTTTGCACTTAGAAACTTGCAAGGCTGTAACTGGAGGCTTGTGTGGGTTCTTCAGCTGTGGCAGTTTACAGTAGGCTGAGCATGCGCTTCTTTTAGGTTTTTCTAACTCCAGATGATGGCAGATTCATTCTAGTATTTTACTTCGTGTTCACAGACTGCCCTTTGAAATTTTATGTCCAGTTCTTTTGCTTTCTCTCTTCTTCCATTTGGCATTTCCTCCTCTGTGACTAAGAGAAAGTTTCAGAGTCTCTTCTGACATCTACCTGAAGCTGTTCTTTCCCATCCTTTAATGCCCGTTCACCTATTCATGTATGACGCTCTTCATCTCATGCCACAGCGCATCAGGTTTTCTGCCCTTAGTATGCAATGAAGCAAATCTGTTCCCTAAATTTTCTTAAAATCCAGGTGGGATAGATTTAAGGGTGTACTTTGGTTCTCGTGTGCACTTGTTTAATTTTCTTCTGCTTCAATCTGAACTAACATGTTAACAAACAATGCTCTTTTCCACATGGCTTGTGGCCTGGCTTACGATGCTGATGTTGAGCTTCCCCGCTGTATTGTTCCACAGATGTAGCCCATTTTATTTGTGTGTAGTCCAACTGGAGAAATCTATATGTAGTTAGTTGCCTTTGGTGTCATTGAAAATTAAATTTACAATGAAAAAGTCATTAGTCTTACAAAATTGTGTCAGCTAACTCTCAAATTGTTTTTATCACCAAGACTACATATTTCCAACTACTGTTCCTTCTTCGTTGTTTCCAAGTTTCACATTCCTGTCCCAATAAGGATGACAGCATCTTGTGTGCATGCTGGGTCAATTTCAGACTCAAGATAGGTCCTAAAAGGTCTGTTTTGATGATGAATGTGATAGCTGTTTTCTTGAATTTGTCATTCCCAGCAGAGAAAACTATATTACTATTGGATTCAAAATGGCTAATACTAGGCCATTGCAGCTCACTAATCCCTAAGCTATTTCAATAAGCCAATGAAGCACTGGAAACACTTAATGGTATCTACCAGGAGATTTGGAAGACAGTTTCTTGGCCAACTAACTTGGAGAGTTCCATATTTGTACCCATTCCAAAGATAGTTGACCAGAAGAATGCTTAAATTATAGAATAATATTCTTTTAAAAAATCACTTTACTGGGGGCTCGTACAATTCTTATCACAATCCAAGCATACATCCATTGTGTCGAACACATTTGTACATTTGTTGCCATCATAATTCTTAAAACAATTGCTTTCTACTTGAGCCCTTGGTATCAGCTCCTCATGTTCCCCCCTCCATGCCTGCTCCCCCCTCCTCATGAACCCTCCATAATTCATAAATTATTATTATTTTGTCATATCTTACACTGTCCGACATCTCCCTTCACCCAATTTTCTGTTGTCCATCTCCCAGGGAGGGGGTTATATGTAGATCCTTGTAATCGTTTCCCCCTTTCTACCCCACCTTCCCTCCACCCTCCAGGCATCACCACTCTCACCACTGGTTCTGAAGGAGTCATCTGTCCTGGATTCCCTGTGTTTCCAGTTCCTATCTGTACCAATGTACATCCTCTGGTCTAGCGGGATTTGTAAGGTAGAATTGGAATCATGGTAGTGTGGGA
Organism: Tenrec ecaudatus; assembly: GCF_050624435.1. Taxonomy (NCBI): domain Eukaryota; kingdom Metazoa; phylum Chordata; class Mammalia; order Afrosoricida; family Tenrecidae; genus Tenrec; species Tenrec ecaudatus. Next base: position 50,585,878 of record NC_134536.1, read on the forward strand.
GGAAGTATTTAAGAACTAGAGGAAAGTTGTATGTTTCTACACTGCACCCTAACTGGCTCATCTCCTCCCCACAACCCTTCAGTAAGTGGGTATCCAGTTGCCTACAAATGGGGCTTGGGTCTCCACTCTGCATTCACCCTCATTTACAATGATATGATTTTTTGTTCTTTGATACTCGATACCTGATCCCTTCGACAACTTGTGGTCACACAGGCTTGTGTGTTTCTTCCATATGGGCTTTGTTGCTTCTGAGCTAGTTGCCGCTTGTTTATCTTCAAGCTTTTTAAGACCCCAGATGCTATATCTTTTGATAGCTGGCCACCATCAGCTTTCTCCACCACATTTACTTATGCACACATTTGTCTTCGGTAATCACATCAGGAAGGTGGGCACCCACTGACTTGATCTTTTGTACTTTGATGGCTGATACCTGGTCCCTTCTATACCTCATGGCAACACAGGCTAGAATAATATTATTAATATAACATGTAAGTAAAATTTTGCTGAGGATCAAACAACAACTGTTGCAGCAGTACATTGACAGGGAGCTTCAGAGGTTCAGGCTAGATTCTGAAGAGGACCTGGAAGAAGAGATATTATTGCTGGTGTCACTTGGATCTTGGCTTAAAGTGAAGAATACCAGAAACATGTTTACTTGTGTTTTATTGTCTATGCTAACACATTTGACTGTGTATCATAACAAACTATGAGTATACTTGAGAAGAATGAATCCAATAACACTATAATGTGCTCATACTGTATGGCTTAAAATTCAGAAGATGTGTGTCAAGGTTATATCCTATCACCATATTATACAATCTGTATAATGGGCAAATAATCAGAGAAGTTGGATTATATTAAGAATTATGGATCAGGATTAGAGGAAGGCTTATTGAAACCTATATCATGTAGTTGGAACACCTTGCTTGGTGAGGAGGACTTGAAACACTGATGAAGATCATAGATTACAACCATCAGTATGGATTTCCATGCAATGTAAAGAAAATTCAAATCAATATAATTAGACAAATAGTAACATCATTATAGACACAGAAAATTTTGAAGATGCTTGTGGAATAAGAGGAGAATTTGAAGCTAGGACTATGGTCTTCAATATAGATGAAAACCAAGGACTATGATCTTCAATAGGATCACAACTTAATATACAGAAAACTAGACCAATTATGATAAAAGGGGAAAGACTGAAGTTGTCAAGGATTTCATCTTACCTGGATCCACAGTCAACACTCATGGAACCAATAGTCAAGAAATCAAATGACATAATGAATTGGGCAGACGTGCCTCACAAGACCTCCTTAAAGGGTCAGAGAGCAAGGATGTCACATTGAAGTCTAAAGTGCCAAGTTAAGCCAGGGTAGTTTTAGTGGCCTCACATGCACGTGAAAATTGGAAATTAAATAAGGTAGACTCAAGTAGAATGGATGCTTTTGAATTCTAATGAAAGTGACCAAAATTGCCAGAAGAACAGACAAACCTGCCATGGAAGAAGTACAATCGTAATACTCCTAGAAAGATGGCAAGACCTCATCTCATGTATTCGTACATGATTCGGAGGGACAGATGCATCGGAAATACCATCATGCTTGGTGAAGCAGAAGCACGTGGCACAAAAGGAAAGCCCTCAACAGGGAGGATTTAAAAATTTTTTAAATTTCAACACTCAAGGTGGGGTTGTTGCATTTTGTGTGTGGTTAATGATTCTCCCCCCCCAGTTCTGAAGTCATATTCTTCTTCATGGAGACCAGCTTCATTAGGATTTCTTCCTTAACATATATTTAGATATGTATGTATTTTAGTGCCCAAACATAAGGGAGAGGCAAATATAAGGGAAAGTTTCCAAACTTCTAAATATTTGGAAACAATTGATTTTCAATTAATTGTACTTTATTAGGTGAACTAGACTCTACCTCAAGCACACCCATATCTTAAGAATGTAATATTAAAAATTCATGGTGTTTGAAGCATAAGATGTCTATACCAAGAATATTGAACTCTCAGTAGGTAGACACATATTGACTTAGTACATCGATGCCCTAATTACTGTATTGAGATATATATTATTTTGGCAGATGTGTGATTGATAATGCCAGTGAATATTTTTGTAAATTTTTGTCTGACAACCCAGTACCATAGTTTGTGTAAATAGCATCCAGTATTCTGTACAAGTGAAAAATTCAGTTATTTTAATATTTAGTTAGCATGCACTGGTCTATTAGCTGCTTCCAATAGTTTTTTAAAAGTGAGTACCTGAGGCAAATCAATGACACTATAAACAGAAAGTCCTTATGCTATAGGGAGATAATCGGTAAAATTCTCTACCATACATTAACAAAGATGTTTCTCAAGGGAGCTCGAGGCAGATAAAAAACATACATCTAGGGGAGTCTTTTGGGTTCACACTAAATATGAGCTCTATTTATGAACAATTTGTTTGTACAACATGGGCCTGCTTGATAGCTCTCCTTCATGAAGGAACACAGAAGATGTGGGTATGATAACAAAGTGTGGCAAAGACATTACATGGTGTCCAGCTCTCAGAGCAGCATGTGGGATTAAAAAGGCTTGTTTCCAACCAAGCACCTTGGTGTGATATCAACTCAGTCCACATGGAAGAAGCACACTGACATCCATGATCCAAGGGTGGTAAATTGTATCATCCAAAACCAAAGGAGGGAACAGTACCAGAGCTTAAATTGTAAGAGTCTGGTTTGCAGAAGGCTCTGAATGACAGTGGAAGCCCAAGACACATTTCTGATATCTACACAGATTTCCTTCTAAGTATAATTGACAGATGGGAATACACTAGTTACCAGACAGAGTATCGGAGAGATGACTATGGGATATCAAAATTATAAACCTGACTGGAACGGTTGAAACTGTGTCACGTGGTGTCCAGTCTGATACACTTTGGGCTTGATTTGGCTTTCAAAGTGTTTCCTTTTCATTCTGGGTTTACCTCTGATGGAGCGTGTCGTCGTGGGTAGCCTTCTTGAATCTTTGTTATGTGGTTTTCTGTTTTTCGGTGTATGAAACTAGGATTGATGAACTTACAGAGGCAACAAGTAGAACAAGAGTTTCTGGGGGGTACAGTAGGGGAGGTGTTGAGATAAAGGGGACATGGTATCAAGGAGTTCAAGAAGGAAGAGAATGATTTGAAACCGATTGTGGCAGCAACTGTACAACACTGTTTGATGTGATTGAACTATGGAATGGTATAATATCTGTATCAGCTCCCAATAACATGTTTTTGAAAAAAAAAACAATGAATGAGAAGTGTAGAAATACCAATTAGGACAAACCTAGTATATAATAAGGCAATATCATGGCCATCTTTGTAATAAGAAACTTGAAATTTTAGCAACAAAACGAGAGCATACTTATGTATATGTATATATACATATCTATTGTTCTATCATTGTTATATAGGCATATCCACAAAGTACATATACTATGTGATAATTAAAGAACAATAATAGATGTATATGTCTATATATTAAATTATAATATATAAAATAGCATATATTCTAAATAACATTAGTATGTTACATATATATTACATAGTAATGGCAGACAAATTTGAATGACAGATCTGCCTTGTCTCAGTTGGAATGGAGAATCAATGAGCAAAATATAAGCATTGTCACTGAGTTGTATACAAAGAAAAGTTGAATTTGTGTATAATTTCTGTGTATATTCTCAACACATTTGATAAATACATAAATAAAACAGTGCATGAATGCATCAAACAAGAGTATCAGGATTCATTTTAAGTCCATTTGATAAAAAAGGCCAAAATAGTAATGGATTTAACAGCATGCTGCTTAGTTTCTCTGATGTGAGATATTTCTAGTGGTTTCATGGAGCTTCCAGTGACCCAGGCTTATTTCAGAATTTGGTTTCTTCTCTCACACGTGTGATTCTCATTCTCCTGGTCTCAGAGCCACCCTTGTGCCAGATCAACATCAGGAAGAAAAGAACAATAAAAAAGGGACATGCCTGCTGTTTTTAAGGCAGAAAGTGCCACAAACTCTTTCTGCGTTCATTTTGTTGCTCAAAGCTTGGTCACTTAAAGCCACTGCAGTGGATGATGCTAACACAGGTGGTTTTTAACCTTAGCCCCGTTATCACAGCAAGAGCACACACGGTCAGCTATTGGAGACAGGAAGGAAGAACCTACAATGAGGGTAGAGATGATCAGTGTTCTTTGACAAAGCAGCAATGAATTCATGAGTAGCATCCAAACATGGAAAGTGATTCAACTCTATACTATGCATCATGAAGTCGTTGATACTTAATGTGATGCGGTTTAACCCGTGTACCTTTCTATGCCTCAAGTGCCTTAATGAGAAGAATGACTTGGAACAATTCTGAGAATTCTCAATATCTCTCAACTTGAGAAAACTCAGATTACAGGTCTAGCAGCCTACGGAGTCTGAGTGCCTGAGGAAGATGTTCTTTGTCACCGGCGGGATCATGGACTCTCAGCAGAAACAGGACGTACCACCAGGGGTCACTGTGTTCCAGGGAAATAATGAAAAAGTCACGTGGAGCGTTCCACAAGACTAGTATACACCCAAACGCATTGAAAAAAAATTCTGCTTAAAGAACCTTAATACAAATTTCAAAAGAGATGGTAGAGATTTAGCTATTAAAATTATTGGACTCACAATAATTTAATTTTTTCCAAGAGGTAAATATTGCTAAACTCCAGTCTCAAAAACTACAGCTCAAAATGCATGTCAAAACGTTAGCATGTTAAGTGTGAGGAGTGTCAAGCATAATTAACACATGATATTTAGGATAAAATAGAATTTACATACAAAGTGTCAATAAGAATGCTAAGCATAAAAAAAGAAGGAAAAACATAGCGACTAAACAAACTTTCCCAAGAAAAACAGAAAAAAAAAAGATCTGAAAATTTCCAGAGTGTAAACAAACATTACCCCGAAAATGAAGAAAATAATTTGTGGGTGGCTTTTAAATTATACAATTTCTTTTAGTATAAGAAGACTCAGTGATTGAATAATACTTTATCATAATGACCTGTGCATTATATAATGTAAAATCTATTGCTGAAATTGAACTCCTAATTTAAAGGTAAAACCATGGTATAACAAGAGTATATGAAGAAGACTTTAAAAAATTCAAAATAGTTAGGAGACAAAGACGGGACAGATAATTATTATTGGTGTCTTGGGGTAAGAGAATCCAGCACCAATTTAAAATATACATAAGCGTAGAGTAAAAGAATCTTTCTCTGGGATAAAGGGAAGACTGGATTGAAAAGTTAAAGGAACTTGTCTTACTTAAGACATCTGGGGTCGGACAATCACTTTTGACATATGTATGTCCTAAGTGTGCGACAATGAGAATTTCAGCCACTCAAGTAGAAGAAAGGAAGTTACTTATAAAGAGGGGAATGAGGGGCACCTTAATGCAGGCGATGACTAGACAATTTGTAAATTAAGAGAATTAAAGCTCTCTCTCTCCCGCTCTCTCTTCCCCTCGTCAGACCATTCACTATGGAAGAATTAAACAGTAAACAACCCATAACCCCTTTTGATAAAATGACCCCAAATAACTACAGCAATCCAAGCATTTAGTGACAAAGATCAGAACAGTGGTAGCAGTGGATAGCATAATCAAACAAATTATAAATATAATGTGAAAGTAGAGCTATTCTTACTTTCTGGATGACGTGAATGGATGCTGACTGTGTGAAAGAATGGTAAAAATGGATCTGAGTATTTCTTTAAGTTTTTGTTTGAGTAAACAACTAAAAATGTGATGCTACCACCAGTGAACATGTAGAAGGCAAAGGATCTATCTATCTATCTATCTATCTATCTATCTATCTATCTATCTATCTATCATCTATCCATCCATCCATCTGTCATCCATCTAGCTATCAAACTATTGGCTTGTTGATTTCTAGTTGTAGTTCAGTTCAGGACACATCATATTTGAAGTGTCTAATATATATCCACGCATAATTCCAAGTATGCAATTGGACATCTATGTTTGAAGCTGAGAAGTGAGCATAGTTCATGAGGAGCTTAGGAATGTTCAATACAGGGCCTGGTTTTAATGCGATGGGACTATATGTACATTTAAAGAGAGGAGAGATCTGAAAACTTAGGCTTGGAATCTTTACTATTAAAGTTCATAATGATGGAGAGCTGTGAAAAAGTCTGGAGTCCTGGAAGCCAAATCAAGATGTTTCCAGGAAGATGGAGAGATCTAGTGTGTTACATGCTACTGATGGGCCATGTGAAAAAGATTTAAGAATTTTCCAGCGAATTTAACAATGTGGAAATCATTAACAGTGTGGTTTCAGTCCAGTGGTGGGAATTCAAGTGTGATAAAAATAAAATTAAGAAAATATAGTGTGAGTACTTTTAGACTATATACGAAATGCACTAAGTATAAATAATACATCATATTTGAATGGTGAATACATTTTTTTGCTTTTCTTTGTTGTTATGTTATATAGTTGTTTTTATTATCAGATGTTTTACATTCATCATGAAAGTTGATAATTTGATTTTACATGACATTTTTAGGTGGTTGTATTATTTTGTAATTATCTAGAAAAAAGCACTTTAAGTCCATATCAGCGGTATATTTTAAATAAAATCATGGCATCATTATGATTACATGTTTTTCTTCATTTTTCTTTGATGCAAAGAAGTGATGACTATTGTGTAAGATTGAAAAGTAGCATCACGTGCCTGTGCCCCAGCACCCTTGAAACATTCTGAGGTTGCCGGATGAGAGGGTCTAGGAGGAATAGACCACAATTGTCACCATACTTCTCATTTCTTATTCTGAATATGAAAGCAGATGCACTTGTAGGCATCATTAAGTATACAGGGAATGCAATAATGTTATTTTGATATAAGAGACAACTGTCGCCAAGCTAAAGATAAAGAGTTAGTTTGTTCCAAACTTTTGAAAAATCGCTGTGGCTAATTTTCAAGGTAGAAGAAAATAAAAGTACATCCAATGTTTATTTTTAGAATACCTTGGGAGACCATTAATTTAAAATATACTTATTTTAATAGTACTTTAAAACATTACTTATAGCTTACTCTTAAAGCTAAATGTTTAGCAAGGTTTGTATTGACATTTTGATGACAAAAATATGCTGCCTACAATTTATACAGACAGAATCCCTTTTGACTTAAGTAGAACAATTTATAGAAAAACAAAGAAACTTCTGAAATAAGGTATGACTTAAGGAAATGTCATTATTTTATCTTGTTCCTTATACTCGTTCAACTTGTGTGCCACTAAAACACCTCCATAATCCAGAAGGTGATACTGGGGTCATAAGTCTCTGATGGGTTATTATTGGGTGGGTCTATGATTTGATGGAAATGCACCATAGATGAGTAGTATTCAAATTGAAGAGACAAAGATGCTGGGAAGTGGAAGGAAATGCAAAATTGATGACACTTTTGAAATATCACATACATGAGTCTAAGCTCCCACTAAATCTGTTTTCTGCATTTCTTGTGTAGACTTAAATCCAAATTTAAAGGCTAATATAAAATTATTTTTAACAATCCTAATGCTTATTTAAAATACAGATATATGTCATCTATTCACAAGAGCTAGGAAAATGACATCTTAGTTTAAAAAATCTAACCTTAAGATTTCTATATAACTTTATTAACTAGTTTACATTGAATCAATTGATCAAAAGCCAGGAAAAGCAATGGATTGACTTGCTCTTTGAGACCTGGGTTATACATGTAACATAAATTAAGTTATGTGATAATTTGTAGTGGAAATTTAACAGGGAGTCATCTGCTCTTGAAGAAACTATATGTGAAAAATGACAGAAGTAAAAGATGCAAATAAACATTAGCACCATTTTGAACACTTTGGAGATCAATGAAAAGATTTGTGGAATAATCATTTTAATCCCAATGTCATGAAGACATTGCGATGCGTTTCACATGATTCATCACACTGCGCTCTACTCGTGCTGAACTTGTGCATATTCCTGATCTGCTCAGGCTAGCCATTAAGCCCCTTTCCCAACACGTTAGGCAGCTTATAAACAACAGAAGCAAACTACTGGCAAGCCTCAATAAATTTTCCAAATGAAGAACAATTTCCATCTGCCACATATCATCAAGTACATGTTTTCCCTACTACCCCTAAACCCATTTAGTGCCACATATTTCATCTGCTTTAGATGAAAGAACTACCAAGTCCAAAACACCCACTACAAAACAGTCTCAGAAGCTTACTTCCTTTTACATGTCAGCATTGTGGACACTAGTTAACTATTCACTGAAATAATTTTAAAAAATCTACTGTATCTTGGAGGTAGGCACAAAATACTCAAAAGCACTAAGACGCTAAACATGCAGAGTTTGCTTAGGTAGAGCCTACTTAATTTAACTAGTGACTTTTTTCCTAGGCTAAAATCTAAAAATTCTTATTATTTGTTGAAACACCAACCTTGTTTTCTTTTGTGGTATAACTTATTTCATAAATCTGGATGTTCATGACACAAATACGTGTACTCTAGTCAACAATGAAAACATTGATTCAAATTTTTAAAAATCTATGATTACACTATCAGGATAATTCAGTGAATTTCATCACAATTTCTTGCATTATAAGGAAGAAACTTGTTATTTAAATAAAGGGCAGGTTAAATAATAGCTGAAGAACAGATAGACCTTAAGTATTTTTGAATAATTAGAGAACATTGCAGCTTAGAAGAAGATATAGGCAGTTTAGAAGAAATAGCTATTTAGCTGGTCTAAAAAGACTCAAGTATGAATCCTAATTTTGGAATTAGGTTTAACTGTTAAATTAGAGCATGTCTTAATAGTACTGCCTGCCGAGTAATTTCCTGATCTGTGTTTTCTTATTTATAATGCTCCAAAGGCTATAGAAAGAGTTTGGAATTTTAGGAGAGGATATCCTACGGCAAGATGTCATTTTAGTTTTATTATTTAGCAGATAAAAAAGAGAGTTTTCTGATCAAAAATAAGGAACATCAAAAACAGTTTACTAGAAATATTCAGTTATTCTGCCTTTCCACTAGATTATAGCGGCTGAGACACTAATAAAGAGAGAATTGAGCAACTGGGTTAATGAAGAGCAAATTCTAAGGGTAAATTCAGATTTTTGAAATATTTGAATGTGGGTAGACATGAGCCCAGGTTAGGTAACTTAATAAATATTTATGAAATTCCCACTTGACCCATATATTTTTAATATCCTGGTGATGAAATAGGGAAAATACATTTTTTTCAAAACGTGCATGGTAAAGGAGATAGAGAAATAAACCCATCGTGGGTCAAATGGCTAAACACTTGGTTAATATATATTAGTATATATATATTATTAGTAGTATATATACTAATATGTATATTAGTAGAGTACTAGCACCCTAGGTTTTCAAGGCTTTAATTATTTCTGGAAGCAGACTGCCACAATTTTTTCCTGGACAGTGACTCATGGGTTCAAAGCATCAGGCTGTCATTGAGCAGGTGAGCAATGAACTCCCGTGCAATCCAGACTCCTTAAACATTGGATATTTAAATCAACCTAGAGCTCCCTTAGAAATACAGCCTGTTACTATGATTTCCAATACGTCACCATCCTGAATACCCTGCACAACAGCCATCTATGTGGGAACTTGTGGGATCGTCATGGGAAGAGGCCACCCAGCAGCAGCTGATCTATTGGTTTATTTTGAAGAAAAATTACGTCATGATCTGTGTCTTGGTTTAGTTGTCAGTCAGTTGGGTATAATGCTTGACTTTCTCATGAGGTGGTGAGGATTAAATGAATTAAATCACAAAAGTATTAAGCATAGTGTCAGAGATATACAAGGGGGCAAGGCCCCCCAAACCGATGCACATTTGTTTTGTTGATGTGAAGGGGATAATCCATTTGGAGTTCATTCCACCAGGTCAGATTGTTAACCAAGTTTTCTATTTACAGGTTCTGAAAAGATTGCATAAGTTTACAACAAGAAAGTCCTGATTTGTGGCAGATGGGGGCTGATTTTGCCAACATGACAATAATGCACCTGATCAGGCAGCCATCTCAGTGTGCTACTTTTTGGTAAAAAACAAACAAACCCAAAACAGCAAGCCCTCAGTCCCATACACCTTACTCACCTGACTTCCCTCTATGCCACTTCTTTTTGTCTCCAGAATGGAAAGGAATGTGAAAGAACAATGATTTTGATGCTGTAAAAGAAAAAAATCGAGGTGCTGTCAGCCATCCAAGCTGATGAGTTTAAATAATGTTTTCCAAAATGGAATCGTAGATTTGACAAATGTATTAAGTGTAATGGAAAGTACTGTGAAGGTGATAAGGTGTTTTTTTTAATTAAATATATATATCTTTGAAAAAATTCTGGTTTTTGGAGGGTACCCCCTTTGTGTTACTCCAGGTTGACTAGCGAAACAAATTCATAGGTACTCATATGTGCTGAAGAAAAAGTTTTATATACAAGAGAAATTGAATATTGACCATCCCAGCCTAGTCCAGATCAAGTCCATAAGCTCATTGTACCCCATATATCTGATACCAATCAATATTATCCCATTTGTCTGATACCAATCTAGAAATTCCTCTTCAGACTCATGCAACATATGCATTGATGTCACATGCAGGAAGATCACAGGCCAGTGGGTGGAAAGTCTTGTGGATCAGTGGTGGTGGAGGCATTTCAGTGCTGGCAGGGATCTCCATGTGGCTACTCTAGCTCCAGAGCTCTAGCATAGTTCCATGTGTCTTATTATTAGAAACATATTGTAGAGAGTGAGCATGTGTCTTGCCTCCAGTGAGCTGTTTATTTCCTTAACAACTCCAAACGAGGTCATCAAGCTGCGACCTGGTTGACAGGCTAAACTCCACCCCTTCGCTCTTAAATATCAAACTGACAATAGATTATGTAACTACCACACACTTTTATGTTTGTGGGTATTGCTTTCATGACTACACAGAAAATTGATGTAATTGAAGAAGCTACACAAACCACTAGAAGTGGACATGACAAAATGTTAGGGCAGAAGTACCTGTGAGTATGGGGAAAAGATAAAGCTTCACTTGGTGCTAAGCCCTGGTGGTATATTGGTTATTAACTTCCAGCAGTTTGAAATCACCAGCCCCTCTGTCAAAAGAAGTTGGTGCGCTCTACTCCTCTATGGGTTACAGCCTCAGAAACACACGGGGGGCAGTTCTACCCTATCCTGTAGCGCTGCTATGAGTCCACAGTGACTGGATGGCTGTGAATTCGGTTTGATGTTTAGTGAAATTCACTGTGGTCTCAGCATAGCTCAGAATAATGCTGGGATCATGAAGATTTATGTCTGAATTTTAGCTCTTCCAGTATTGAGAGCATTGCTTGGTGTTTAATGCCAAACTTTCTCTATCTGTAAAGTAGACATCACAGTACTGTGCATTTTCAGAGATCTGGGTAAGAATGAAGTGGGATACTGGGTACCCACAGTGCTGAACACAGAGTGAATGCTCCCGTAAGCAGCACCTAAAAGGAGATTTGAAAAGAGTACTAGACTTTTTCTAGTCAGACCCATGGGAAACATGTCATGAATATGACATATGAAATATATGAATAGTACCTTTGGAGCAAGTGTTGCATTGCTCTAAGCAATAGCACTGGAAATACAGTGTCAGGAGTGTATGCTTGCTTGAAATTTACTTTGCCGAGGCCTCTATATTCATCAGAATGGTCTTGAGTATGTGTTCATATTTTGCTCCATTTGTGAGACAGTGGAAAGATAACTTTTTTTGTTTTTTAAATTATTGAGCCAGGATGTAAGCAAGCATCTCTCTGTTGCCACCAAGGGAGTGCATTCAGACTGTGAGGAAGGGGACTAAGGCCAAGAGGGATTTGATGTTATCAGAATAGAGATCAGATGACATGTTTCTAAGAGATGATTTTTGTTTTAATTGTTCACTGTATTCCAGATGTCAGATGATAAAGATTAAATTAAGGCTAGGAGATAGAGGATCAAGGAAATAGATTGAATTAACAAAGAAGAGATATGGATAGTGAATATTACTCTGCTTTTCAATATTTGGAGTTAATGGATAGTGATCTCACAAAGGAAATAGAAAATGTGAAATTATTCCGAAGCTTATAGGCAGGAAGGTTAATTGTTTTATAAGTGCTGAGTTTGAAATTCTTCTTAGGTACGGTTGAGCCACAGAAACCCTACGTCCAGGAGAACAAAACCCTGGCCCTGCACCATCTTCACAATGCTGGATATGAACCCACTGTTGTAGGCACCATACCAGACCCTCTCATTGATGGGGCCGAGATAAAAATAGACAGCATTTTCAGATGAAACTTGTCAGCGACACTGGTGTTTTGCATTGTTGGAGAATTGGCTATATATATTGAAGACTCACAGAAAGCAATCGGTAACATTTCAAGGAGGTTTGGGAAAGATTGTGAAATTGTAGCTACAGCTGAGGGATGAGATGTACTAACCCGTTTGGAGAGTAAGCATTGAGTACAGCAGATATCTTGAGGACTGACCCCGGATGTGGCCTGAATAGGTCAGAGGAAAATCCCAGAACATCGTGAAAGCACAGGCGTAACCAAACCGTAATAGAAGACATAAGCAAATGTAGAGTCACAAGCTGACATACAATTGAGGAATAGTAAGAGTGAAAAATCGTCTAAACTCTACTTCTATTTAATACCCATTTCATCTCTCAGGCTTAAGAGGCAGGCAGTTATAAATTTGCTAAATTATTGATTATTTGGGTAATTTGCAGGAAGGAGGAAATTACCAATAAAACTATGTGCCATATGTCTTGGAAACTAGCTAGAGGTTTTACTTATGTCCCAATCTTACCACAGTCTTATGACGTGGGCATGGCTGTTTCCATTTCCCCATGAGGACATGAAATACAAAAGATTTATTGTAATATGTGGGCATTCGAATTAGAACCTGGGATAATTACAAAGCTCATGTCCTTCCTGCTGTACCAGGCCAGCTCAATGGCATGGCAGAGTGATAGTCACACTGGAACAAAGACCCACAGGGTTATTAGCCATGTGAGTTTTGCAAGTTGGCTTTTAAAAGGAAGGTGAAATTAGATACCACACACATTCAATAAGGCAAAGTGTTGTCCAAATAGAAGACAATATAAGAAAGAGGTGACCGCACAACTATGCCAAACGCTTTAGAAAGATCAAAGAGAGAAAGTCCGAGTGAAGGTCATTGCCTTCCAAGACCAGGAAGTCACGAGTGATCTCTAAGAAGACAGTTTGGTCAAAGAATGGGAACAACCTTCAGAAGCAGCAAATGATTGTACAGGGTGGCTTGGATGGTGAGAACTGTTGAGTTTTGTGTACATTTAAAATTTTTCTGTTGTATAAAAAGGAGAAGAGAAGAAACAAGATAGTCTAGTTTGGGGTATCAATTTAAGAAAAACATTAAAGCTAGAGGAACACTGAACATTCTGGCAGATGGAAACAAGGGGCGTAAAGGAAATGACTAAAGGGTAAAATGGGAAGTTATATAAAACCATTTTGATATTTTCCTCAATAGGCAAAATAAGACTAGTACCTATGACCTAGCCAAGAAAAAGAGTGAGTGGAAAAGGGAAAAATTTGAAAATAAATAGAAGCGATGATGATGAATTTTAGTGTTTTCCAAGCTCTTTCCTTGCTTAACTGAGGGGCGGGAAAAACAAACCAATGACCTCAAGCTGGAAATACGCTCATGCATTAGTGTTTTCCTGTTACAGATCCATTCTACGTGTGTTTTCACAGAGGTCAAGTCTGAGGTCTAAACGCTGCTGAAAACGTTGTTTCCTCCCTCAGCTGGCATTAACGCAACCACTATCGAGATTGGTGTTTTCATTTGCAGGGGAAATAGACAGCCATTCAAAGACAAACAAAAATGCATTTGCCAGGTGTTAGCCCAATTGCTTTAGATTTTCATTAACTTATCCGTCTGTTTCCAAACTTCACTTGCCCAACAGCCTTCAGAAACACTTCCGAACTTGAAATTTCTATGGAGTAAATGTGCATTTTGGCATCAAGGCCTTCGTGGAAAGGGGAACCTTGGAAATTGTTCACAAAATCAGATAATTGATTATCAGTGTGGGAAAAGTAAAGGAAGAATGAAAAGTGTCTTTAATTAGTCTCATGTCTCTGAACTAGAGATTCAGATACAGAAATGTGATGCCAAAGCTAGAATGGTAGTAGAAGAAAGTTGGGAAATGGAATCGTAGTGGTGCCAGGAGGGAATGAAAATAGGCCAAAAGTAGAATTGAAATAAGCATAATGTCAATGTTAATGGGTAATTTTTGAAAAGTGCACTTTCAGACAGATGACACAATCTAATATTCAAAATATATTCAGAAAACTCTCATTCGTATTTGCTTACAGATATACAATCACTGCTCTCTTAGATATCTTAATGATTATTCTGGGAGAGTCTCTGGGCTTCTTGTCTCTCTGATTATAGCTACATGATAATATCTGTCTCCTTTGGACCTTATATTTTATGCCAGAACGTCTAGTTAAAGGATATGATATGACTCACCTAATATTTGTCATCATTTGGTGTCCTGGTTTTCAAAAGCTCTATGGAGTATGAACTTCAAATAATTCTTATCCAGAGTTTCATATTAGCGATGACTATTCAGGCAGAAAATTCATGTATTAAGAATTTGTGGAAATAGTCCCTGAATTCTAATTCACTGAGACTTTATAAAAGGTGCTGAAATTTAGGGAAAAAAATTACTTCTTAAGACCAGGGTCAACAGATTTATTTCTTGCAGTCATGCTTTTGAAAAAGCCATCTCTCTCATTTCCAACTCTTTCTAATATGCCTTTAAATAAACATAGTCACAAAGAAAAATCTTACCCTTTCTTATTTCCTTTTCTTTGATGTAGTTTATATTTTTGTTTAATTGACATGTGAATTTATTAGTTCAGTGGTTGGGCATCACATGAAGCCTGAAAATGCATTTATTATAAAATTTACTTGCTTTTCATCAATAGTTTATATCTTTTGCTAGTACATAAAAATACTTGTAAATAGTTAAGATGGTCAAATGACCTTGAAAATGTTATTAGTTTGAGACTGGGTTGTTTTCTTTGAGGGTTGACAGCAACTTAGTGTCATATGAACTGAGTGAATTTTGAGCCATAAGTCACTAACCTACTGGATCTGGTCCGTATAATATAGTTAAATATATCTGATGATTGCCTAGCATTGTTTTCTGTCTCTGAGAGGTTGTCCTTTCCTTTTGTTTGTTTGTGTTTTTATAGTATAATGCTTTCTATTCTTTCACTTGAGCTACTTTAACCTTTTTGGTTACTGCAGTGTTTCTATTCAAAAGTGATGAATCTTGGTCTTTGAATGGGTGTACATTTTCCTGTCATTTTTGGAAGAAACAAAATATAAGGCTCTTGCATAAAAGAAAGGCTTGAAGTAAAATTTTCTAAACAGACTGGCAGATAAATCTTTCTTCCAAATGGCGCTTTTCTTTCACATGCTCTCCTCTAGCAATGCCTTCATGCAGGACACATTTGTTTCTCATCTAAGTTAAAGGCAGGAAATAACATTGATGTTAACAATGATGACTTTAACTGTGGGTTCAATATCTGACCCCCAATATCTGTTAGTTATTTGATCTTGGACAGCTTTTAACTGCTTGAGCATTAGTTCCTTCACTTGTAAATGGGAAAATGATAAAATAAACGATCTTAAGCACATAGCTGAGGGACTAGGCTCTAAATAAATAGCATTTTCTCCTTTTGTGACAAAAGCAATACTAGCACTTCTGAGAAAAATTTTAGCTGGTTTCATCTCCAAATTGCCCCCTTCTCTGTAATAAATGGTGAAAGACTGTCATTTATATGCATGAGTTGGTCAACCAAATTTTAGATTATGTTGAATGACAGAGAAGTGTTTGCTTTATCGCCACCCAACAAGTATATGACTTGTCACACAGCCCTGGTTCGATGGCTATGTCATCATTAAATATGAGCTGTCACAGTGAGTTCATTAGACAATTCCCCTGGGGACGACCCAAAGCTGCTGAACCATTGGCAGATCAGAAGCGTGAGGAGGCTTTTGGGTGAGGGAGAGGAAACGCTGTCACTCCTCTGAATGGAAATGACACACAGTGAATCACCTAGATGGAGACTGCCAGGCCAGCGTAGTCTAGTGCAGCCACGTGCCATCATCACTCCTGGAGAACTAACTACAGCTCAGGACTTGCGTGACCAATCACCAGCTCACTCTTTCCGGAGGATGTTTTGGAAAACACAATTGCCTCTCCAACTATCATAGCCATTTTTCTCCCAGAAGGAGAAATAGAATGCATGCTTTGCAGATTTGTCAGACGAACACAATTTAGAATGGGGTATTATTAACCACGTGCTCTCATTAAATTATCTTATGTGATTTTGCTACCTAAAAATGTCGTTTGACCTTTGCACATCATTGAATATTGCTGCTATGTGCAGGTTCACCAAGAGCACAGTTAAGTGCTCTGGAATTCCCATTCTTTGCAATGTTACCCATCATTTATGATCCTTATCATTGATTGTCATTGGGTTGACAATAAAACAGAGTTAAACAACTTTCTAATAGTCTTTGCTTACAACTAATAACGGCTCGATCTCATCATTGATAATCCTCATCCAATGCTATCTTCTGAATCTGACTTGACCTTCTGGAAGCTTCCTGTGTACTGCTGCAACCATTTAAACATTTTCTTTAACTATTCAACCATAAGATGTTAAATTTTGTTCTATTTGAAAAGAAATTATCTAAAAGTATGTGTTCACAGCAGTGCTGTTGTCACTTTAGTAGCATTCCACTTCAGATCTAGATGTGGTCTGGGGTCATTCCTCCTTTTCCTGTAGCTCCGGCGTACTAGTTGCCATTCAGTTGATTCCGACTCGTGGTCTTCCTATTGTATCAGGATGCTTTATGATGTTTTTAATAGCTGTTTTACAGAAGTAGATAAAAAGAATTTTCTTCTGCTGTGATTCTGGTGTTTCAAACTTCCGGCCTTTTGCAGAATAGTCAAGTACTTCAAATATTTGCACATAACTTATTTTAATTCAATCTTATGTAAAACTTTGGAACATTTGTCCCACCTAGGACAATTTGCTTTGTGTGAAAATGGATCATAATTGGGAATGTCCTGTTAATCTAAACACAACCATTTTGATACAACTAGACCCTGAACTAGAGCAGGTATGTGTTGGGCTGTTAGCCACAGAGATCAGCAGTTTGAATCCACCCCCTTCTGTAGCAGAGAAAGCTAAGGCTGTCTGTCCCTATAGAGATTTAAAGCCTCTGAAACACACAAAGGGCAGTCAGTTCTACTTTGTTCTATGTGGTCACTATGAGTTAGAACCTACTTCATGGCAGTAACTTTGGTTAGAATCTGGTTAATTTTTTTTATCATTAATTCTATAATTCTAAAAAATAGTATAGCCTCCCAAGGGAATTGTTATCTGGATTGATAAGCTGGCTCAACACTTTGAATTGGGAACTTTTTCATTTCTATCTTTCGAATTTAAGTAGATGCTAAGCTAAGAGTTCTTCCATCATCTTAATGTTTATCCTGTATATCACCTTTATTCTGAATAGCAAGCTAATGCAACTAGATGACTCACCTATTTGTTATCCTTATCCCCCAAATCACAATCTTTTGCACTTGTAAACCACTATTTGGGTTTGTTTTGCATTTATTTGTATTTGGTTTTAGAAGAAAGCTATTCTTGCAGTCTCCACCTTAGTTGTGAACCACAGTTTTGAGGTTGATAAATATTGTAATCCAAATAACGTAGAGAAAAAAATCTTGTGTAAAAATATTGTGAAGTTCTTTATCCTAAAAACAATATTATTTCATAGTGAACAAATTTATAACATTAAGTTTGAGAACTTAAAATATTTTTCACAAGATTCAGTATCCACTTTATAGCTATTGAAATATTCTATGATTTTTCTGCTTATACAATTATAGAATTTAGTATAGTGATACCATTTGTGTGTTGTTTTGCTTATCTATCTTGAAGATATTGCATGATTAAAGAACTTGCACTTTAAAGCATCATTTTTAATTTTCAGACTAATTCCAGAGATCTGCAAATGTCTTCTGTAGTACTCAGCGGCTAGTTTTATAATTAATATAAATTATGTTAAAGGAGTATTCATTAACAAGAGAAAAATCTAAATATAGAAATGTTAGAATTGGATATAAGTCATGCCTATGATTTAAATAAATATATTATAGCTTCTTTTATAAGGATCATCACAAAGTTGGCTCTTATGACATAGAGGTTAAATATTATCCAATGTCAAGACTTTCAAAGTTGTTATATCACTCTATCATCTCTCACATTAATTACCACTCCTCTCAGTACTCTTGTCTTTGGGTTCCATAATTCACTAAAATATCTCACAGAATTCATGAACTTTCAAGGAAATGTATTACCTGACCATGTGGGCTGGCAAGTCTTTACTTCCTGACTGGAGACTTCTTCTGAGTCATGTGATTGAAATGCTGATAAAATTAAATTGATATGTTTGATGACATGCTACTGAATCATGATGCTGTGGAAGCTGATAAATCAGAATGATAGGCTGCTGGCTCAAGAACCAGAGTTCAGATGATGATGAGGTACATGCACAAGAGAGAACTTTGCTGTGTATATATATGTTTGGTATTGGGTGAAGGTGATGGCATGAGTCACACTCTCTAATAAGGTGAGGACTCAAGATACATTCTACCCTAATCCTGCTTCATTAGCATAATGAACGATCCATTCAGAACCATAGGCACAGAGGACAGGATTTACAGTATACCACAAAAATGAGAACAACTACAGCATTACCTAATTGTCAAACTACATCATTACAGATCTTCTGAACCACTCAAAACCATGCCCTAACCAAGTTGACACAAAATTAACCATCACAAGTTCCGTAAACCTTGTTTTATCAGTAGGTACTTTTCTAATACTCTTGAGGGGCCTGAAGTACCTTAGTTTCATTGTCCCATCTAAACATTGTGTGGGGGTTACGAAGACTATGGCTCGAGGGGCATTTTAATTAATCACTGCACCATAATAAGCCATAAAGCCCTGTGGTGATAGCCCATTAATCTTCCCACACCTTCATTTTGGTTAATAAGAAAAAAAATGTCATTTTAAAGCAACATTGAAAAATAAACTAAATCTAGTTCAAATGGAAAACAGTACAGTCTTCTTGATGCGGAAAAAAGTGCCTCTTAATGTGATTTTAATGAATTTTGTTTCAAGCTTAAGTAGGAATTCCATAGAAATGAAGTGATTATATTTTAATTATGACCTATTTTTAAACAAGGTAGATTGGCAGAACTCCATGCACTTAATAAGTATCTGTATCTCCTGAAATGCATTCAAGTTAGCCCTGCCTATTGCAAACATATTCACCGAATGTTTAAAATTAAAGCATCTGGCTTGATGGATGGGCTTAGGGAAGATCAATTTACATTCTTACACCTCTTCTCCTACAGTTTCTCATTATTAATAGAGTAATTTGAAGAGGCCCCAAATATTTCAAAAGTACTATCCTTTCTTGGACTGAAGATCATATATGTGACTTAGATGGGCAAATGTATATTTTTGTTGTTTTATATTAATTACTTTCAAATGAGAGGAATAACACTCACAGGCAAGTCTACTTGTTAGTTTTTCCAGGAAACATTTCACTCTGCAGGCCGTACATCCAAAGTACCTGAGCTATTTTGTATTATTTTGGGAGGCCAATCATCCTAGTTGCTTCTTCCTTGTGGTGGATGTTTATGAGTCTTTGCCATCAAGCAACCACGATTATAAGGAGAAGTGTAGTGAAGTGCTGAGCAAAACTATTCCAGGTAAAATCAATATAAACTGTGCACTGCATTTAATAAAGTGGCAATTTAAACTTGGGTATTTAGATAATCAATAAAAACACAAAGACATTTTATGCTATAATAAAACCTAAAACCAAAACCCACATCCATAAATCTGAGGAAAACATTTCACATGGACTAAATGTGTAATTTGTCAGAAAAAATAGCAATTTACTCTCAAGGTAAATATTATTAATAATTTTCTCTATATTTTTCACTTAAACCATCAATGGAAATTTTGATGTTGTCCTTAATTTGATTTCTTTACAAAATAATAACCAAATGTTAAATTAAAATTAAAACTGTGATATCCACTTCATATATCATAGGGTAAAACATTCTAAATTTAAACCAAAGGCATCATTCTTTGAAACATGATATGCTGATTCTAAGAGCTACTGGAAGATGTACGAGATTAAAGGACAAGATGAGATTAAGGATGTCTTATGTTTAAAAAGACATTGGACTGCTATACTGGATACATTTCTTTATTCAAAGCTCATAATGAAGTATTTTAGAATCATGGTAACTATGCAAGGGGTGAAACTAATGTGTCTCTGTTTAAAGGTTGCTTTGCCACAGAGCCCAATTTTAAGCAGAGTACTTTGTAGAGTAGACTTCATGGAATACTCGTTTTAGAAAAGCTTCCAAAACTTTTGATACGTTTTTATCAAATATGATATTGAAGTATTTTTCTTAAATGACAAATTGAAGCGAATTTTAAACATTACCAGAACTATCTCAAGGGTCCCTGAGTAGAATTTTTTTATAAATATCCTAACTTATCAGTACATTCTATAGCCTAAACCCTATTTTACTCTAAATGAGTTAGTGTCTTTTATCATAAACATGTTATAAGTTTTCATGAGACGCTACTAAATGGAGGTATTTGATAATGAAACTTGCTATTTTGCATTCACATCGTTGTTGAGACAGTGGTCAAAGTCTTCTTTCCCTTTTTCTGCCTGATGCCGCCCTGCAGTGAGTCTTGTGAGAGTCATTTCATGACTGAGAATGAAGACATAGTTTCTCTGTTTTCAGATTTCTTGATATGGCTAAATGTGTTTTCTACTGATTTTGATGAAATCTGATTTCTTCCCACTTGCCAGAAATTTGAGTAATTCTATAGTTACCAACCATCTTTGGGGCTCTTTTTTCTTATTCTAGAAAAGTGGCAATATATGCAAATCTTTCATTTTTTAGAAAAAGAAAGTTACTTTTTTTCTCCTCCTATTGTTATCTTTTCATTTTGTTTCACTTTTCACATTTTTACCAGAAGTCTTTATGATCCACTCACATATTTTCTCATTAGTCAATCTTCCAATCTCGTTACTGCTCTTACATATTAAAAACTCCTCCCGACAGAATATATATGTATGCTAGATAACACAAAGGGAAATACCTAGGTCAAAACCAAACCTTGACATTGAGACCCACTGAATAAATTTAGTATTCAAATACCCATCATTGTCCAACATGGAGACAGACGTAGAGGTCTGAATGCAAAGAACCATGGGTGTTTGGATGTTTCTTTCTAGAAACCCAGTTTCCACGTTATAATATGCAGTGTTAAATTCTGTTATACATATGGTTGCTATAGGTCGGAACAGACACATTGGCAACTAACAAAAACATGTTATAATTAACTATTGATTACTATTCATATTAGTAATATAACAATAATAAATAACATAAGTTGAGGGGTTATATTGTGATAACCTTGGTTATTTGTGGTTCTTAAATTAACCATCAAAATGATCTTTTAATTTTTTTTTCATACTTGAAAATTGAGAGTGAGATGATTAGCATGCCCAAGACCACTTAGATTATAAGAGACTGCATAAAGCATAAATTCAACTTTGTTTTATTGAATTATTATGCCACTCTCTCTTGTCTTTCTTTAAAAACAGTAAGTCTTTATATTCTAGGAGTGATAAACATAGTTAATTATTTCCAGTTGATAATGCTAATGGTAGAAATTATTTGAATCTGAGTTTATACAATAATTAAATAGGGAGAAGAGATTCTTCCAGAATAATTATTGCATGTACAAACACACGCACATTGCACAGAAAAAAAAAGCTGGAGGCATTTGAGGGAAAGTTTCACAGTGCTTTCAAAAGCACAATTTCACAGAGTTATTTTAAAGTCAGTTTTATTTATAAATATATTTGTTTTCCCTTTATTTTTTGCTTGTATTTTACAATGCGTTGTGATGGACAGTTGGCATGGGACAAAAAGACACATCATTCTGTCTTCCTGTACAATATATTTTTGTGGGAGAAATGGGACAAGATGAAGCATGTCATGATGTAATCACTTATTCTGGACAAGTAATTTAGCAGATGGGAAGCAGAGGTTGGATCATCATAAACATGACAAGTTATTACTTTTATTTATACATTTCTTTTGCTTTACTAAAATCAATGTTGTCATTTTTAGAAGTAAAAAATTTTCCATTTCTTACCTACAAATAATGTTCAATGCAGAGAATTATGTAAAAACAAATGATGTGACTAGACAGGCCAATGGGAAATATCAGACACAAATTTATATAAATGACATATAATGATTTTAGGTTGCTTCTGCTTTACACTTTGGGAATAAATACATGAGAATTATATTTTCTCATCAAAATATTACAGCCATCAATACTTTGTGCAGAAGGGAAGAGCGCTTGCATTACTTTGATGAAATACATTGACTGGTCAGTTATACATGTAGTAGGAAATTGAACTCAGAGCTACAGTACACTGAAGATAAAAAATACTACCATTTGTTTGTCCATTTATAACACAAACATATTTGCCCAACATCATGCTCTTAATTTATTTCCAAATCAATTTGTTTATAGTCTTATTCAAATTTATGCACTAACCACAAAACTAGTGCTGAAGAAATTGAATAATCCTACTAACTACTTCATTAGTGAATTGATCAAACTGGCATTGAAATGAATTAATAGTTATTGATGATTTGCATGATAAAGTTGGAAATGAAGAAGAAAGAGTAAGAGTAAGAAACATCAGTTGGAAAATATGGATTTGGTGACAGAAATGAAGCTGGATATTGCACGATAGAATTTTGCAAAACCAATGACTTGTTCATAGCAAATACCTTTTTGTCAACTACAAAAGAGGTGACTATCCACACAGACTTCCCCAGATGGAACACATAGAGTTCAAGTTGACTACATCTGTGGGAAGACACAGTGGAGAAGCCCAATATGAGCAGCTAAAACTAGACCAGGGCTGACTGTGGGAGAGATTATCAATTGCTCATATGTAAGTTCAGGATAAAGCTGAAGAAAATTAAAACAGTCCACAGGAGCAAAATTATGACCCTGAATTATGAGAACATCTCTGAGACAGGTTTGATGCATTGAACACTAATGACAGAAGACCTCATGAGTCATGGGAGGACCTTAAGACCATAACTCATGAAGAAAGCAAAAGGTCATTGAAAAGACAGGAAAGGACAGCACAGTCAAAGTGGATGTCAGAAAAGGCTCTGAAACGTAAGTGAAGAATAGCTAAAGCAAGTGGAAAAAGCTAAATAGAAAAATTCAAAGGGCAGCTTGGAAAGCCAAAGCCAACTATTATAACAAAGTGTGCAGAGACCTAGAATTAGAACGTTCTAGAAATGTTCCCTTCATCAATTAATGCATGTATATGTATGGATTGTGATAAGAGTTATATGAGTCCCTAAAAAGAGGATAAAAATAAAGAAGTTAACTTAAAAAAAGAGAAAGAAATGTTCCCTTCCTAGAAAAGGGAAGAGCATGCTCAGCATATCTGAAACTTAAGGAAATCAAGAAAAAAATTCCAATATCAAACTGCAATTTTGAAAGACTATTTAGGCAAAATAGTGAATGATGCAGGAACATCAAGGGAAGATGGAAAGAATACAGTCACAGTACCAGAAAGCACTAGTCAACAGGCCACCGTTTCAGGCGGTCGCGTATAAGCAAGAATCAATGGTGCTGAAGAACAAAGTTCAAATTTTACTGAATATATTAGCCGAAATCAAGACTCCAGGAATTGACAGTATAGCCACTGAAATGTTTCAGAAAACTGGATAAGAACTGGAAGCACTCACTGTCTCTGCCAGGAAATGCGGAAGACCCGTTCAACTGCCATGACGAGATCCATGTATGTGCCCATTCCAAAGAAAGGTGACCCAACAGAATGTTCAGACTATAGAGGGCATTATTGATATTGTACACAAGAAAATATTTCTTAAAAGCATCTGACAATGGTTACATTAGCACATCAACAGGGAACTGACAGAAGTCCAGGCTGGATTCAGAAGAGAATAAGGAATATTGCTGCTGATGTAAGATAAATCTTGGTTCAAAACAGAGAACACCCAAAAGAGGTTTACTTGTGTTTCATTGACTATGCAAAGTAACCCGACTATGTGCACTATAATAAACCATGGCTAACCTTGAGAACAATTCTCAAATCCTTCATCGTGCTCATTTGCAATTTGTACCTGAAGCGGGGGGCAATTGTGCTAGCAGAACAAGGGTATATTGCATGGTTTCAAATCAGAAACAGCGCGTCAGTTTTGTATCCTCCACCATACTTGTTCAGTACATATGGTGAGAAAATCATCAAAGAAACTGGACTATGTGAAGAAGAATTGGGCATCAGGATTGGAGGAAGGCTTATTAACAACCTTCAGAATGCAGATGAAACAATCCTGCTTCTGAAAGTGAGGGGGCTCCAACCACGTGCTGATGAAGAGAGAGGATTACAGCTCAAGGTAAGGAAGACAAGTATCCTCCCAACGGGCTAGCATGTCAAATGGAGTAAAGGCTGAAGTTGCCAAGGAGTTTATCTTACTTGTATCCACAATCAGTGTTCATGGGAGCTGTAGTCAAGAGATCAAAAACGTACTGTATTAGGTAAATCTACTGCACAAGAGTGTTGAAGAAGCCCAACAGCCATCTGCTATCTTAATACTTATCATATAAATATATGGATATTGGCCTCTGTGTCTTTCATTTTAAATTAATATATTTACATATATACATGCCTATCGCTATGCCTCTATATAGCTTTTGTCTCCTAGTTCTTTCCTCTATTTCCTTTGTTCTGATAACCTGGCACTCTTTGATACACACCTTTCTGACATGATCGCTGAAGACAAAGTGGTTGCATAAGCAAATGTGGTGAAGAAGCAGATGGTGCCTGGCTATCAAAATATATAGTCTCTGGGGTCTTAAAGACTTGAAGTCAAACAAGTGGCCATCTAGCCAGGCAAGCAAATAAGCCCACATGGAAGAAGCACACCTGTCTATGTGATCATGAGGTGTCAATGGGATCAGGTATCAGGTGCCAAAAGATCCAAAACAAACAACTATATTGATGCAAATGAGGGTGCTTGAAGTGGAGACTCAAAGCCCATCTGTAGATAATTGAATACCTCCCCCACTCCCGAAGTGTCATAAAGATGGGATGATTCAACCAAGGTTCTGTATAGCACCGACAAATCACACATCATTCCTCTAGTTCCTGAATACTTCCTCTCCTCCACTACCATGACCCAGTTCTATGTTACATACCTGGCTAGCTCAGAGAACACACATTGGTTCAGATAAGAGCTCTCCACACATGGAATTCAAGAAAGCTAAACCCCTCAGAAACAATAATGGGAGTAGCAATATCATGAGGGTAGGTGCATGGTCAGGGAGGGGGAAGGGAGAGAACGGGGAAACCCATCACAAGGTTGGCTATATAGGCCATGAAGGAGATAAATAACCAAAATGTAGGTGAAGGGAGACAATGGACAGTGTAAGATATGAAACAACAATAACAATATGTAATTGATCAAGGATACATGAGGGATGGAGGGGGAAAAAGAGGAGCATATACTAAGAGCTCAATTAGAAAATATTTTCTAAATGATTATGGCACCATATGTACAAATATGCTTGATACACTTGTATGGAATGTTATAAGAGCTCCCAATAAAATGATTTTAAATAAATAAATAAAGTTTTTTGGGGGAAAATAGACTATTGAAGAAGTATGTTTCTTTGAGGACTAAGGTATGCCTGACCTAAGCCATCGTATTCTCCATTGCATCATATGCATGTTAAAGTTGTATATTGAATAAGGAAGACTGTAATGTATATAAAAATTTTATTTGTGTATGGAACATTTAAACTGAATATTTGCAAACCATACATATGATTTCAAAAACTATACTATAACATGGTAATGAATTACATGTTTTGCAGAATTTTGTATCATTTTTTCAAGAGAAATATTTAGTTCTAAATTTTGTAAGATTAAACATGGTGAAATTTATAATCAATTATTACAAAGCATAATACTTGTATCAGATAATATTTGGTTTCTAATAGCTTGATCATTATTTTTTTAACACAGAAAGCATAATAGGAAGAATATGTCAAATAAGAGTATGTAACTAAAATGAACATGAAAGTATAAAAGAAATAGAAAAAATATTTTAATTAACCAAACATTATCCAGACTTACTATGGAAGAGAAAAATTTTAAATAATAAACTAATACATAACTGCTCAGCTTTTCAGTTTATCCTCCTATTGCAAGTAGCATTTACTTTGCAAGCAAGAATTACAATCATTTGGGGGCGTGAGAAGAGATTGTTTATTATACTGTACTACGGAATGGAGCATAGCTCAGCTGGCACGCTGGAAAGACTGAGAGTAATAGAATCCTGGAAGGATTTCATTTATAAAGGGCCACTCAGGATCACACCTGGAAGACTCTTTTTGAAGAGGCATAAACACAGGTAATATTTAGATGGAATTCTGGGTCACTGGATTTTGAATGTCTGATGGTCAGAAGTACTTTGACAAGTTTGAAAAATTCATACTCCTCATTTTCACCTTCAAAGAGTTTATCTGAAATAATGCAATGAATATTATTTGAGTTCCTGCTCAATGTCAGGAATTGTTCTGGACAATGGAAATAGAGTAGTGACTGAAAGTGTGGGAGATTAATCAATAGAGAGCGATGTCTCAGGGGAATAGACTCCAAAACAGAAACTCAGATCAAGCAGTTGAAAACATATAAAGCAGGCTATTATTACAGAGTATTACTTGAGATTTACTTTCATTTGGTGACTAGAGAATTATTTTCTGAGATGACATTTTACTAATAAGGCAAATAGGTGATACGGAGTTAGGGGACGGAAGGAATAGTAATTTAAAATATCCTGAATGTAGAATGTTGGAGGAATCAAAAGAAGGCTCCCCAAATCAAACTCACTGCCAGTGAGTCAATTCTGACTCAGTAGCTTCATTAGGGCAGGGTAGAATGGAGCATGTGCCTATGGTTTCTGAGACTGTAACTCGACATGGGACTGGAACGTCTCATCTTTCTCCTGTGGAGCAACTGGTATTTTGAACTACTGACCTTGCTGTTAGCAACCCAAAGAAATAGAGAAGCTAGGAGGTCATGGTTATACTGTGGTTACACAGGGGCTGTAGAGAGTTCCAGTCCTGGAAACCCAAAAAGGGCAGTTCTCCTCTGTTCCATAAGGTCGCTATCAGTCAGAATTGACTAGGGAGAAATGAGATGGAGGTTCTCATTTAGGCTAGGTTCTTTTAACATCCTTTTGTTTTAGCTTGAGAACAGTTCCCACACTGCCTCCTTCACCCGTCCCTCCTGAATTGTATCTCTTTCTTGCTTACCTTTCATCAGAGCATTCTGAAAGTATCTTTAATTTACATTAGTTATTTTAAATTTGAAATGTGAAGTGTTTTATTATCATAAATATAAAGCATATAACATAAAGATTAAAATACTATATAAAATCACCTCTTATAAAAAATAGTATTATGTGTAAAATTTAAGCACCTTGTGATTTTATTTAATATTATCCACCAATAAAAATCTACAGATAATCATCATAATTTGTGTTCAAAATGTGTTGCTTTATTTTTATGAGTTTTCCATATGTGTGTGTCTCTCTAATAGGATGCATTTCTTAATTTTTATCTTCCTAAGATTCAACCATCTTGAGGCATATGACTATACTAGATAATATTTATTGTTATGTATAATTCCATTTTTAGATTAATCTGCAATTTATTTATTCAAGTGAAAACATATCAATAAGTTGAGGGAAACCAATGTTATTAATATTATTAATATTGCTACTATGAACACTCTTGTGAATAAAGTGTACATGAGAGTAGCATGCCTCTGTTTTCAGGTATACATAAGAGTAGAATGCTCTAGAGAATGCTTGAAATTGATTACAAGCAATGACTTGCCAATTTTTCTTGAAAATAACAGAAATGCTTTAAAATAAGTTATGCTAATTTATACTCCAATCAAAAATATAATTAAATTCTCCAGGATATATATATATATTTGTCTCTATTGTCATTTTTAATTAAAATGTGTTTTTAATCAATTACATATTTGTGAAATATAATTTTCTTATGGTTTCAACTTGTATCCATATTTTTGTAGTGAGATGAGCCATCCCTTCCCCAAACAGATTCTTTTAATAACATATCATTAAATTACAAAATAAAATCAAAGCTGTTGCTATAAATTCAATTCTGACACATGCCGACCTCACGTGTCACAGTAAAAGTGTGAACTCTCGAGTTCTCAAAGGAAGTTTTTTGGAAGGAGATCATTAGATCCTTCGTTGGTGACATGGATGAACTGATCATTCACATAGAAGGTGCGCATGTCAAAAATGCACACCATACATAAATTTGTACAGAGTAGTTGTTATTCTTATTAGGTTCCATCAGATTGAGTGCAACTCATAGTGAGTCTATTAGACTTAGTTTGCTAGTATTTGGTAAATTTATTTGCAAATATGTTCGTAAGTGAAAATGCTCTAATAAGAGGCTATTATATCTAGCAAAACATTGATACTTTGTTATCATCACAAATATTTGACTAACCAGACTGTCAATCAATATCAATGACTTAATATTAGCCCTGCCTAATATAATTTTTTACTCATGTTGATCTTGCCTCATTTTATTATCAAACTTATCATAAACTCTTTTCATCTTTAAGAAGAGTTCTCTCTTTTTACATTTTTTAAAAATTAAGAGTAAAAATGTGTGTAGGAGAGGAAAATTACAATTATTAAATATCTGTCAAGCGCATTTGTAAAATTGATCTGAGGTTGGTGAATTTCTAGTGAGTGAATTTTTAAAAGGAATGTAACCATTCTTATATCTTCTATCATCTTGTGATAAATTGTACAATGTCAGTAAATTTTATATTATATCAAAACCCTCATATATATCTCTCAGACTCTCAACAGCTTTGGTCCTCTAGCTATTATGCCAAGGTCTTTTCTATTTCAACATATATATTTTTTGTTAGTGTATCTATGGTTTCTCTCAGAATCTTATTATCATTATTTGAAAGCAAACCTTAGACTAATTTTTAAAAATGATCAATAGTTTAATTTTCAAGGTTCTTTGGTGTGGGCGTTTTGCAATAGACTATCTCAAAAATATTTCAGACTATACTCACCGAAAATTTTCCATTTTACCATGAAGGCTGAAATATCTTGAGGCCAACTTCTCAGTTGTTGCTATAATTTCTGACTTTCTACCCACTATAAGCACTTTGATGTCCAGCACTCTCTCAAGTTGCTACCAATGTTTCTGAAATATAATTCTGATGGCATTCACTCCCTAAGTCTCAGAATAATTTAGTTTTTATTTATATTTTCTTTTAATTTCCTTACTCCAGAGATCAGGCATCCTTGTGGTATAAATAAGTAAGCACATGCTGTGAACCAAAAGGATGGTGATTTGAACCCACCCAGTATCTTGAGAGACAAGGGCCTGGCTATCTTATTCCTTAAGGGTTACAGCCATGCTACTCTCTCTGAGGTGCTATGCGCTGCCACACGGATCGCTATGAGTTGAAATTAAGTTGGTAGCAGCACCGCCACCAACACTGTTGTGATTCAGTGTGACTACACAGGGGCTGTGTCAAAGGCTACCTAGACATACACAACATGGTCCTTCCTCAGTCACTAGCCTGGAACACAATACATGAGGGTAACTAAAAGAGTATGTCTAAGAAATCATAGCCATATTTATTAAACAAAACATCAAATCATGAAGCTATTATTTCTTGACTTAGCCTTTTCTAGGTCTGTCCACTGTGGAAGGCGGTGTTTCCATCTCTCTATCCCCTAAATGGGGAACTTTGGAACCTTTGATATATATTAAATCAAAAATTTAGATTTAGAATTCTCAAAGGACTCAAACTATGTTCCCTTAAAATGTTATTTCAGTTTAGAGAATAAAAATAAGTCTCAAGAGGCAAGGTCAGGGCTGGGTAGTGGGTGCGGGGTATGTGGTGAGCAGATACATTGCAGTGATAGAAAAAAATATTGGCAAAACTTTCTTCATATTAAGCCCTCATGTTTATTGTGTCCATCAGGATAATTGATCAAGATTACCCCTTTGGAATTCCCAAAATCAGTGTCCATGACCTTGTAAGGTGGCCGAACAATTCCCATGAAAGTCTCTGTTTTGTTTGGACTCTGCTTTCGAGATTATAATGGTGAATCCAAGACTCATTCCTGGTTACTATTCATTACATAAAACCATCTTAAGTACCTTCAATCTGGCTTAAAGAATTTGGAAAGATCAGATATATGAACTTGCTGAACGTTACACACCCCTATTGGAAACTATTGAGCTGGAAGCTTGATGGGGTGAAGACGTTCATTTGAAACAGAAAATACTAGACCACGTGAGATCTGAAGTTCAGTTGACAATTCTATGGTCTTCTGCCAATATCTGGACATCAGCCACAGTTCCTCCATTCTTTGCGCTTCGTGCTCTTTCTGCCTTTGGCTCAAATGTGAGGTCTTTTTTACCCTTTTTATATGGCTTTATCAATGTAAAAAATGTTCTATTTGGGGAAGCATCATTGCAAAGCTTCCATGGTTTGGCCATATGTCCACTTGCATTTTTATTAAAATTTAGTATTAACTCTGATCTTAAACTAGTTTTTCCCAAGCACATAAAGAAATCATTCTTAGTGTTGTTTTCTTAATTTTAAGGGAACCTGATGGGACTGGCCACCACTTGTCTGTCAGTTTGTCATACTGTAGGGACTTGTGTGCTACTTCGATGTAGGAAGCTTTGCCACTGTGGTTTCAAACGTGACCTCTGCCAACCAAAGTGAACAGACTTCTGCGTGGGCTCCATAAAAGAACAGATTGTGGAGAAGGACTGAGAAACACAGAATAAGGACTGAAGGAAGGCCTGCTAACCGCTGTTGATGTACAGAGGACACCGCCTTGCTCACTGAATGAAGGTCAAGGACTGTTGTCGTCAATGAAAAGACAACAAAAACTCTCACAACTGAACCAATAGATAACATCATGACAAATGGAGAAAAGATAGATGTTTTCAAGGATTTCATCTTGCTTGGATCCACAATCAATGCTCATGAAAGCAACAGTCAAGAGATCAAAAGGCACATTGCATTGGGAAAACCTAGCCCACAAGACCTCTTTAAAATGTCAAAAAAAACCACTGGTTTTGAATCACTCTTGTTCCCTTGTCCCTGGCTTGCTTAACACTACTTCCTTTCCCCCACCTCTCCCTCACCCATGTCCCTCTGGAACCGTCTGTCCTGTTGATTTCTTCTCCACATTGTTTATCCAGTCTATCTTATCTAGATAGACCTGCAGACAATGATACGCACATAAAAACAAGACAGCGCCAAACAAAGTGACACAGAAAAACAAAACGAGGACAGCAGCAACAACAACAAAGCCGATGACATACAAAATCAAAAAGAAAACCTGTAAATAGTTCAAGGTCTGTTTGTTGACCTTTAGGAGTGTTTTCCAGTCAGGTCTGATGAGGTGCCATGCCCTGGCCCCAAAGTCTATTTTGGTATTCCCTCGGGACTTCCTTGTTTTACTCCCCTTGCTGTTCTATTGCACACCCTTAGTGTTTTGCCTCAGTTGTGTTGGGGTCACCTCGGTCACACATCCCACACTGGTTCTCCAGTGTTGTCCCCTGTAAGGTTATGGAGCAGTGTAGGATGTCGCGTCTAATAGTGGGGCCGGTCACATGGTCTTCTCTGTGCATTGGCTGCTCTGAGTGGGGCTATTGTTCTCAGGGTTTGGTGGGCCAGGGTGGGCTCCACTCCCTTCCTACCTCTTCATTTGTCTCCACTTCTGTCTGGGTATGGTAGGTCGGTTCCTTTCCCCCACCAGAGGTTCTGTTGTCATTCTCTGTGGCACACCCTTCCATGGTGGGGTAAGGCTGGTTCCAGTTGGGGCCAGCCCTATAGTCCAATATTTTATTGGATTCCTCCACATGTTACATTGCGCTACTGGTTTGGTGTGTCATGATGTGGTCTGTATGCACATTCCAACCAACCCAAGAACAAGGGAACAATGATTCAAAACTAGTGACATCCAGGGGTGGGAGGCATGGTAGAGAGTGATCAGAGACAATGTAACTGAGAGGAATTACTGAAATCCAAATGAAGGCTGAACATGATAGTGGGACAAGAGAAAATAAAAGGAAATAGAGGAAAAAAACTAGGAGGCAAAGGGAATATATAGAGACCTAAATACAGGCATGTACATATGTAAATATATTTATATATAATGATGGGGAAATAGATCTATGTGCATATATTTATAGGTTTAATACTAAGGTAGCGGATGGACATTGGATGTCCACTCAAGTATTCCCTCAATACAAGAACACTTTGCTCAATTAAAACGGACATTCCATGTTACCCACCTTCCCAACACAATCACTGAATACAAATATGTGCATAAGCAAATGTGATGAAGAAATTTGATGGTGCCTGGCTATCAAAAGATTTAGCATTTGGGGTCTTAAAGGCTTGAAGGTAAGCAAGCAGCCATCTAGCTGAGAAGCAACAAAAGCCCACATGGTAGAAGCACACCAACCTGTGTGATCACGAGATGTTGAAGGTATCAGGTAGCAGACAGCAAAGAACAAAAAATCATCATTGTGTGCTCACCTCCCCCATACAAACACTGAAGACAAATGTGTACATAAGCAAGTGTGGTGAAAAAGGCAGATTATGCTTGACTATTGAGAGATATGGGGTCTGGGGTCTTAAGGGCTTGAAGGTAAACAAGCAGCCATCTAGCCCAGAAGCAACAAAGCCCACATGGAAGAAGCATGCCTGCCTGTGTGAGCACAAGGTGTCAAAGGGATCATGTATTAGGCATGAAAGAACAAAAAGTCATATCATCATGAATGAGGGGGAGTGCAGGGTGGGGACCCAAGGCCCATCTGTGGCAACTGAACATCCCCTTACAGAAGGGTCATGAGGAGGAGATGAGTCAGTCGGAGTGCAGTGTAGCATTGATGAAACTTACAACTTTCCTCTAATTCTTAAATGCTTCCCCACCCGCCCCCAACTATCATGATCCCAATTCTATCTTAAAAATCTGGCTAGACCAGAGGATGTACACTGGTTCAGAAGGGAACTGGAAACACAGGGAATCCAGAACAGATGATCCCTTCAGGACCAGTGATGAGAGTGGCAATACTAGGAGGGTGGAGGCTGCATGTGGTTGAAAGGGGGAACCAATTACAAGGATCCACATATAACCCTCTCCCTGGGGGATAGAAAACCAAAAAGTGGGTGAAGGGAGATGTCAGGCAGTGTAAAATATGACAAAATAATAATAATTCATAAATTATCAAGGATTCATGAGAGGGGGGGCAAGGAGGGAGGGGAAAATCAGGAGCTGATATCAAGGGCTCAAGCAGAAAGTGAATGTTTTGAGAATGATGAGGGCAACAAATGTACAAATGTGCTTGACAAAATGGATGTATGATTGGATTGTGATAAGAGTTGTACAAGCCCCCAATAAAATGATTGAAATTTTTAAAATGTTGAAAATCCAGGATGATACTTTGAGAACTAGAGTGCACCAAATCCAAGCCATGGTATCTTCAGTTGCCTCATGCTTGTGAGAATTGAACATTGACTAAGGAAGACTGAAGAATAATCAATACATTTGATTATAGTCCTGGCAAAGAATATTGAAGCACCATGGACTGCCAAAAAAAGACCAACAAAAACCAATGTCTTGAAAGAAGGACTTCCAGAATGTTATTTAGAGATAAAAATGGCAAGGGCTTCAAACACGGGACATGTCAGGGAAGCCTAGTCCCTGGGGACGACATCATGCTTGGTAAAGTCGAGGGGTATTGAAAAAGAGGAAAGCACTCAGTGAGATGAATTGACACAGGGCTGCGTCGATGGGCTGAAACATAAGAATAAGTGAGAGGATGGTGAAGGGACAAGCTAACAGCAATAACAAAGTTCATCCCCAGTTATGCATCTGCTCATTTTAAAGATTATATTTAACTGATATACACTGAAACAGCCACGGGCTAAGAGTATAAAACAGTACACTACATGTAGCCTACTACAGTAGGCTACTTTGCATTAGGATGACCCAATTGTTGCAGAATTCTTGTTCATGCGGTAGCACAAAAATGAAAATATATATCAATATATGTTCTATATAATCCAATGTAAGGATAATATATGCAAAATAAAAGTTTTTTTCTTCCCAAACTCATCCCAAATCCAAATGGAGACAGTTTGAGAATTAAAAAGCAAAGGGTGAGCACAAGATATCCCATTTAAATGGTACCATGAAGTTCTCATATAGTTGAAGTTTAGACACATTAACTAAATACAAGTTTGATTGAAGACAGAGAATATTTTAAAAATAAGCCACTGAAATTTTTGAACTATGAGGTGATAGCATGTCTAGATGTTAGTGGATCACGGCAGACACAGTCACTAATAGAAAAGGCCTCCTTGGGAAGAGATTACAATCTATACATGGAAAACTGAGCAAAGGGATTCCTGGAAGTTCGCATTAAGTAACAGGAGATTTTAGTATTCTTTCTTTTTATAAATTTTTATATTATTATAATTATAGGAACAATTTTGAGTTTTATTTATTACATTTGAATTTAGAAGTAATTTAAAGGAGGAGTTTTCCAAGTATCTCAGCCTGGCTATTTTAGGAAGGTCCCTAGGTGGCCATTTAAAATTTATTTGAAAAATGGAAAAAGTCTATTTTTCCCCCACTGAATTTCTTCAATTCTTTTTTCTATCTCTCTGTCTTTAAATTATAAGCTCACAGGCTGTAAATAATTCCTAACTTCTTTGATTTGGCTTTGTTTTTATTCTTGTGAGTGGTTTTTAAAAAATCAAACAAAATTTAAAATATACTAATTAAAACACGCAAAATGATCAAAAACAATATATTCATACAATAGATCATTTCCCTCACCCTTTTCTTTTTAATCCTAGATTTCCTTATGTAATCCCTCTTTTAACTTTGATTAAACCTTCATAGCGTTTTCTATACCCAAACAAATACCATTCTCGGTGATTCTGAGGACAAATAATCATTTTATTCTAATTCTCTTCATTATATAGAATTATTATTTTCTCATAAATTAACCCGACTAGATAAAAGAGCCTGCATGCTTGGTTGGGGGTATAGAGTGATTACTATTGTAAAATGATCTGACTCAGTTAGAGATTTTTTTAGTTCCTTGTGTAAACAGCACTGTCTTGACTGAGACACAGTTCTGATGAATTTAACTCATCTAAACAGTCTTGAGAATGAAGTAGGAGATACAGACTGGGCATGGAGTATCTGGTGGCCATTATCCTTAAAAGGAAAAAAGATCAACTCAGAAATATTTATGCCATGATTATGTTACTTGAGAGCTAAAAAATATACTAATCCATAGAAGTCACTGCTATGATTAAATTGAGTTCTCAAATGGATATTTTAAAATTTGAATCCCTAAGAACATTTTTGGAAATAGGGTCTTTGAAGGTGTTATCAGTTAACATGAGGTCTTATTGGAGTAGATTGATCTTATTCCGATATGATTGGTGTCCTCATAAAAGAGAATGAGAGCCACAGAAACATACAAAGAAGAATGTCCATTGATGTTACAACTTCAACTCAATAACCGTCTGGGGTTACTCCCATCTGGGAGAACCTTCACAGAAAGCATGGCCTTGTTGACACACGGATTTTAGATTCCTGCCTTTCAGAACTATGCAACAATAAATTTCTATTTATATAAGTTTTTTATTTCAGCCTAAGACAGTAATATAAAGGATTACTAAACATAGATTTAACCAGATTATCCTATATTCACTTGTTATTTCCAATATTGAAGAAATAGAAGACAATATTCTTGGATAATATCCTAAAAATTCAATTGTGTGACACTGCTTTGTCTGAGCCTTTTAAGTATTTGCCCCAAATTTACAACAAATCATAAATGTGAACATTTGCACATTTGATGTCTGTATGCCTATCTATATATCTGTGATCAAATACTCTATCTAGCCTATCAACAGGGTCTGTAAAGTTTACCTGGAACACTAATATTATCAAGATACTTCAGCTATGTACTGAAAACCTAATGCTTACTTTCTGCCCAAATAGTAATCAGTGACAGTTTTCTAACTGGCGTTGAAGGTGGTTGCTGCCTAAATATACATATTTACGAACACAATTTTGTTTATACATATTCAGTTGTTCTTGCACTTGGATAGCTGTCTCTATAATGTTGATTTACAGGTGCACTGATGAGAAATATGTGCCTGAATATAAATCAGAGTAGTACACAGTTTAAGTATTAAATTTCATTTTGATTGCAAGTTTGTTTTCTGCTAGTTTTACTTATTTAATAGAAACATGTAATTTACAAGATGGCAGAGTGTCTTGATTTTATAAGGTTCAATGAGAATAAGTTAGAAGAGATACTTATATGGAAAAAAAATAACTGAACTTAAAATTATCTCTGGGGAGTAGAAGTCTGTTTAAAACTGCAGAAGGCACACCACACCAGACTATAAAACAGAAGTGAGAGTGAATCACACGTGGGCTCTTCAAAATGCTCACAGCCATTGTGTCAATTCTAACTTACAACATGTACAGTTTGAAAATCAGAAACACTACACATGCTCAAAAGAGAAGGCTGGGAGGGTCTGCCTATTGAAGGATACACTTGATTTCCATGAGTACGATGGGAAGATTCCATTTTTGTGTATGTGGAAAACGGGGTCAAGAGTCTCTTATTTTCATCATCATTACTATTGTTATACTTAGAGAAATATGTCTGGAAAGTGAGTCCACATTTACTTCCTCCATCTTGAAAATATGTTAACTGCCTTAACAATTTATCATGCTTTCCTGCTTTACCTTTTTTTTCCCCTTCCATATCTCTCCCTCATTTATCAGACACCTCGCTCATTAACCCTGGCCTTTCTTAAATCTTCATAAGAATGATCTTATAGGACTCAACTCTACCTTTGTTTAGACACTACAAAGGAGCTCTGGTGGTGTGGCGTTTAAGTGTTGGGATATGAACCACAAGTTCGACAGTTCCAAATTATCACCCATTTCTCAAGAGAAAGATGCAATCAAAATTCTTCTTACTACCCCAAAGAGTTACAATCTCAGAAACTTATAGGGGCAGTTCTTCTAAGCCTTGTGGGGTCTTTTTGAGATGAGATCGACATGATGGCAGTGAATTCAGTTTCTGGTTTTAGGTACTTCAAGTGAGCTAGTTTAAGGTGCCAGATAAAATATAGAGCATAGTTAAAATTGAGTTTTGGATAACCAGTTAATAATGTTTTGGGGTAAATATATTTCATGAAATCTGGGGATATAGATATACTTATCCTTAGTGTTAGTCCTTACTATACAGAAATTCCAATTTAAACAGGAGTCCTCCATTGTATTTGCTAAATCTGTCCATCATACGTATAGGACTATTGATAACAATTTCAAATAACTGCCTATATAGTGCCCCAAACATGATCTATCTTTATGGAGAACGTTACCCTCAGGGAAAGAGGTTTTGAGATACTGATGTCCCTGTAACACAGAAGAGGCATGAGTGATGACAATCAGAGAGCCACATCATGTAACTCCACTCTAAGAGTTCAAATCTACTTTGGACAGGAAGTTTTCCTGCAGCTTGGATGAAATCTTGGTTAAGTCCCATTTCATTTCAGTGTTGTCAGGTATTATAAAAGTTTTGATGGCCTTATCCCCCCAAAAGCATTCACATTTCATTAATTAATATATACCAAACAAAAAGAAAAACTCCTGCCATCTTGCTGCTTCAGTCTCTTGCTACCATACAAGCCAGGGTAGACTTGCCCCTATGGTATTCCCAGATTTTAACTCTGCATGAGCCCTGGCGGTGTAGTGGGAGAAGCCCTGGTGATGCAGTGTATACAGGTTGGGCAGCTAACCTCAAGGTCAGTGGTTGGAAACCACCCACTATTCAAGCTGAGAAAGGCAGGGTTTTTGCCCTTGTGAAGAATTATGGTCTCTGACACTCACTGGGGGCTGGGTAGATCTACCCTGCCCTGGGGGGTCACTCACAATGAGTAGGCATTGACTCAAAGGCAGTGAGTTTAGTTTTTAGCTTATGAAATATTCTGGAGTAGAAAGCATCATCTTTCTCCCACCGAGTGCCTGATGTTTTCAAACCGCTAACCTTGCAGATCCCAGCCAAAGAGTAACCAATGCACCACCAGACATCATTTACAATACAGTAAGTTGTAGTTCTGTTAGACAAAATCTCGCCACCCTTTTCTCTGGGCCAGATTAGTTTCCGCCGGTAGTTCATGGTACTTTCACTATTCTTCACCAACACATAGTTCAAATGCATCCATTCTTCTTGTTCCTTCCTCATTCGTTCTCAAACTTCCACATGCTATGAAGCACTTGAAAATACCACATTTGCGGTCAAGCATACCTTACATCCTAAAGGGACATCCTTGCTCTATAATACTTTAAAGAATTCGTACACGGCAGGTTTCTCCAATGAAATGCATTTGATTTCCTGACAGCTGCTTTCAGGAGTATTCGCTGTGGATCCAAACAAAATGAATTCCTTAAAGATTTTGTTTTACATTATTAAGAACTTCACTTTTTACTCATTTATCATGATGCTGTCTATTGGTAAAATTTGAAAATATTTGTTTTATTTACACGAATTTATAATCCATACTGAAGCCTGAAGTCTTTAATTTTAATCAGCAAGTGCTTCAAGTCCTCTTTGCCTTCAGCAAGATTATGTCATCCCCATGTTATGGGTTGTGAATAAGTCTTCCTCCTAATTTAATGTCACATTCCTCTTAATATACCCCAGATTTTCAGATGCTTTGCTCCGCACACATATAGAATACTATGATAAAGAGATCTAATCCTGATGCACAAATTTCCTGATTTAACCATGGATATTCTCTTGTTTTGGTCAAATAATTGCCTCTTTATCTCTGTTCATATCCTGCATAAGCATAATGCAGTGTTTGGGAATTCCCATTTGTCTCAAGGTTATCTATAGTTCTCCACTAGCTACTTAGTTGAATATGTTTTCATAGTTAACAAAACACAAGAAAACATCTTTCTGCTATGTTCTGCTTTCAGTCAAGATCCATCTGACATCAGCAATCATGTCCCTGGTTTGTCTTCCGAAACCAACTTGAAGTTCTCACAGCTCTCTATTCATGTAGTGATGCAACCATTTTGCAGACATTTTAGGAAAAATTTTACTTGCATTAATTTCATTGTTTGAGAATTTTGCCACTTTGGAGAGACGTCTTTCTTGGAATTGAGACAAATATGTGAGTTAGTTACTTTATTGTGCCAATCTGACCGATAAACACATGTGGGGTTACTTGAAGCAGGGAGGGATAAATGGCTCGATGAGCCTCTAGTTCTCAGGTCTCTTGCTTTGTGATGGTCGGACCAGGGTGCAGGTGCCTTAGCCAGTTCCCTGCTTCAGCTGGCAAAGCTCACTTCCTGCAGGACATCCCTGAGGAGAAACCACATGGACCTACCCCGATGCAGCCCTGGGTACTGGAGTACCTGTGTGGAGACCCCTGCCAGTGCTGAGATGCTACACATCCGCTGACTTGGCTTTCCTCCTGCAGTCGGCATCATTGTGTCTGTTTTGTGAGATGGAGGAGAACTTTGTGGATTGCTGTTGGACATATGGGTTAATGTTGGACTTGTGGACTTGGGCAGCACTGGGTTGGGATGTTTTCTTGATGCTCACTTAACCTTTATATAAAACTCTCTCTTTTACATGAGTTTCTGTGGATTTGTTTCTTTAAAGTACCCAGACGAACACACTATGTATTTGCTTCACTTGTTTGAACAAATAGCTCTTTTCAAAATCTCTTGGCATAGATGCATAAGTGCTTCCAGTGCTTCATCAGTCTGTGGAAACATTTCAGCGGGCATTATGTCAATCCCATGAGCCTCCTATTTTACTAATGACGTCAGTGCAGCTTGGCCTTCTTCCTTCAGTATCATTGGCTCTTGATTCAATGCTACCTCTTGAAATGATTGGGCAACAATCAGTTATTTTTGATATAGTGACTCTATATTCTTTCCCTCTTCTCTTGATGATTTCTTCATTGTTAAGTATTTGTCCATAGAGCATTCAATGTTTCAAATTGAGGCCTGGATTTTTTTAATTCTTTCAGGCTGAGGTATGCTGAGCACATTATTTTTTCAGGGTTTCTACTTCCAGGTCTTTCACATTTTCATTATGATACTCTGTCTTCTTGAGCTATCCTTTGGACTTTTGGGCTCAGCTATTTACATCTTAATTTCTTCTATGCTCTTTAGCTACATCCAAGATCAAGTTTCAGAGTCTTTTGGCATTCAATTTGGTCTTTTCTTTCTTTTTTGTTTGTTTTAATGACCTTTTATTATTATTTTTCATATATGATGTTCTTGATGTTGTACCACCCTTGTCAGGTACTTTGTTGTTAGCATGCAATGCATTAAATATCTTTGGTAGATGCTCATGTAATTCAGGTGGGATATAGTCATGGATGTATTTTGGCTAGCTTGGATTTGTTTTCATTTTTCTTCAGATTCAACTTTACAGTGCATCTCAGCAATTGAATCTCTCTTCCATAGTTGGTCCCTGGCCTTGTTTTGGCCGATGGTAATGAGCTTGTCTGTTACCCCTTGCACCATGCTCACTGCCATGGAGTTAATTCTGCCTCACAGTGATCCTATAGGACAGAATAGTATGACGCTGTGGAGTCTCAGGGTCATGTTTCTCCCATGGAGTCACTGGTGGTTTCCCACGGATGACTTTGTGGTGAGCAATCTAGCATGTAACTCACTGCACTTTCAGGGCTCCCTGACACATATATAATCAATTTTATTCATGAATATTCCATTTGAAGTCCAATTTATAGAGCTAGATTAAAATGCACATTAATCCCATTATATCTACACAATCATTGCTACGTTGCAGTCACTCTGTCATTCTATATCATTGAATGTGTGATAATTAGTTTTTGTGTCAACTTATTTGGGCCAGGAACCTTGGTAGTTGGCCAGTTGACTCTCCCCATGATGTGATCCAACATAATGTAATCAACCCCATGATTTGATTTGATTTGATCAGCCTGGCTGTTATAGGAAAATTGTTATTGCTTTTAGGGGCCATCAAGTCAGTTTCACTCAGTGTGTCCCTACGCACAAGAGAACAAAATACTGCCCAATCCTGCACCTTCCTCACAGTTGTTATTACACTTGAGCCCACAGTTGCAACTACTGTGTGAAATAATCTTCCTTCTTCAGTGCACGTCTAATGTACCAAATGGGATGCCTCCCTCCGGAGCCTAGTCTCTTCTGTCATCATATAGAAAGTAGGTGGGACAAAGTCTCACCGTCCATACCTCTAGGGACCATGTGGCTGCACTTCTTCCACTCAGATTTCTTTATTCTTTTGACAGGTCACTGTAGTTGAAATATTCTTGTCAGCACCATACTTCGAAAGCACCTAGTCTTTGCTATTCAGTGTCCAACTTTCACATCCAGATGAAACCATTGATAATACCAAGGATCGAGTCAGGGACAACATGGACCCGCAGAGTGACACTCTGGCTTTTCAAATGTTACAATGTCACGTGCAGCAGATTTTCTGAGTGTAATGTTTTTGATATTCTGACTGTTGTGTTGATGAGCATTGTTTGTGGACCTAAGCAAGACAAAATTCTTGACAACTTCAGTCTTCTGTCAATTTATCATGATGATGTTACCTATGCGATGATTTCTGTTTTCTTTACATTGATTTGTAACCCATACTGAAGGCTGCAAACCTTGATCTTAACTAGCAAGTGTGTCAAATCCTCCTCATGTTCAGCATCAAGGTTGTGTTCTCTGCATATCACATGTTGTGACTCAGCCTTCCACCAGCCCTAGTGCTGCATTCTTCTTCATTTCATCCGACTTCTCTAAATATTTGTTAAACATAAAGATTGAATAATTATAGTGAGACGAAATGACCAGGATGCACGCCTTTCCTGATTTTAAGTTCCTCATAACTGCAATGAAGTATTCTAGAAGTTTCCTGGTTATCAAGGTTATCCATAATTAGTTATGATCTGCCCAGTCCAAGACTTTTGCATAGTCAATAACACAAGTACACAGTTTTCTGGTATTCTCTGCTTTCAGCCAAGATCCTTTTGACATCAGCGATGATGTCCCAAGTTCCAAGTCCTCTTCTGAATCTAACTTGAATTTCTGGGAGCTCCTTGACAATGTTCGACTGTCACCATTGCGGTATGTTCTCCAGCAATTTTTTTCCTGCTTGTGATATCAAAGTTATAGTTTTATAACTTGTGCATTGTGTTGAATCAACTTTCTTGGAGAACAAATATGGATATCTTCCAGTCAGTTGGCCAAGTAGCTGTATTCCAAATTTCAGGACATAATGCTTCATCAGCTTTTGAAACATTTCTGTCGATATTCCATCAATTCTTGGAGCCTTGTTTTTGGCTAATGCTTTCAGTGCAGCTTGCAATTCTCCTTCGATACCCTTGATTCTTGCTTATATGTTATCTCCTGAAATAGTTAAATGACTCTGCGTGTTCTTTACATATTCTTTCGATGCTTCTTGCATTGTTCAATATTTTGCCCATAGAATCTTCCAATATTGCAGCTTGAGGTTTGAATTTTTCTTTCATGTTTGTCAGTTTCAGATATGCTGAGCCTGTACCTCTCCTTTGGTATTCTAACACTAAGTCTTTGGAATTTTCATTATAATATTTTACTCTATCTTCTTGAGCTTCCCCTTTAAATTATTTGCTTAGCTCTTTGGTTTCATATTTCTGCCATTTACCTTAACTAATCTATCATTAAGAGTAAGTTTCATAGTGTCACTTGATGTCCATTTTGATCCTTTCTTTCTTTCCTGCCTTTTTAATGAACATCTGCTTTTCCCCCCCATGAATGGTGTTCTCGCCCACATTTCATTATGTCTTCTCTCATTAGTGTTCAATCCTGAATATCTGTTCTTGAGATGTGCTCACAATTCAGGTGGGTATACTAAAGGCTATATTTTGGCACTTGTGGACTTGTTAAAATTTTGTTCAGCTTCAATTCACCCTAACCTTACATATGAACAATTGGCGGTCTGTTCTACAGTAAGCCCAGGGACTGGTTTTAGCTGCTGGTACTGGGTTTATCCATCATCTCTTCCCACAGATGCAGTCAACTTACTTTGTATGTCTTCTTTGTGTAGAAGTTCATGTACAGTCTCCATTTGTGTACTTGGGAAAGGATTTTGCTA
Organism: Tenrec ecaudatus; assembly: GCF_050624435.1. Classification (NCBI taxonomy): domain Eukaryota; kingdom Metazoa; phylum Chordata; class Mammalia; order Afrosoricida; family Tenrecidae; genus Tenrec; species Tenrec ecaudatus. The sequence goes on from NC_134536.1 coordinate 50,629,514, forward strand.
TGAATAAGTTGTTGATTTTGCAAATTTCTATCACGTGTGTTAGCTTCCTTTCTCTCACTAAGACCATTTTTTCCCAACTCCCATTTCTTCTTTTTTTTTCCCTCCAATTTTTTACATTTAAATTGCCAATATTTATCAATGCATCTTGATTGCATGATTGGTCAATTTCAGATAGACTACATTGATAGATTCTTCAATTTCTTCTTTACTAGGTTCAATGGTTGGCACATAAAATTTTTAATTGTTTTATTGAACATAATCACATTGGTTATGACCACATCATATAATACATCATATAATACAATTTAATCATTCAATCATATAAGGAAGAGTTGTGCAGCCATCCCCACAATCAATTTCAGAATAAATATAAATAATAATTGTATTGATTGTTTTTCCTTGAATGGGATAGATACACACGCCTATAACAGACAGCATTGTATTCTAGGATATTGATCTTTATATGTTCCATTTCAATTTTGGAAATTTGCAATTTTCCTAAATTCACATTTAGTGGATTTCTAGCTCCAATTATTTGTAGATATTTCCAGCTATTCCTTTCCCTCTTGATTCACACCCTGTCAGCAAAGGACCTTCCCAAAGGCCTCACTCCATCCATGTCATAATGGTCACGTCTATTTTGAGAAGGCAACTCTTTCTCTGTCCCATTTTGAGTTGCTTCTGCTATTATCTTCATCTGCGTTCACTCTGTCTCTGACGATGTGCTGCTTCTATTCACTAGACCTTCAGTCTCTGACAACTAGCCCGATGGATTTGAGCAGCATATTCCTCCAAAGAGGACAGCCTATTCTTTCTTCAAAGTCTGTCCTTTATCTCAAAACTCAGATGAAACCTGCTCAATTTTTGTGACCTGTTGTTATTTTAAACACTAATGACATAGCTTTCAACATCATAGCAACACACAAGCTACACAGTCTGACAAACTAACAGACAGGAAAGAAAGGGGGGGAAGCTGAGGGTGGAGAAAATCCTTACTCAGACCATAGTCCTGATGTTGTTTCCTTGGTGGTGTAGCCTACTTGATAAATAAGCAGATGATATGGAGAGCTTTGCCTCTTGCTAGTCTGTATCCTACATCTGGCTCACGGACCTATATTTCTTTGGACTTAAGCTAATGACTTGCCATATTGCCCACTGTCCCGGGAACTATCAGAGCCTGTGATCTAATCTACTGACGTATCTGCCTCTGCATCCAACAGTTGTGGTCTTCCTGCTCTATCTTCTTGCTACCTGGATCATCAGCACTGGCAAGCACAGGAGGCAGGAAAAGTCAGTAGCTTAACATCCAACCCCTGGTATGAACCATTTTGCATTTATCCACTGTGATAGGTAGGTTTATTGTGTCAATCTGGCCAATAAGAACATGTGGGATTAATAAGATTGCAGTGTGATTAGAGGGTAAAGAGATAAATGGCTTGGCAAGGCCCACCCTCTCTATATTGCTCTCTGGTGATTGGACCAGTGTGCTGCTGCTGTAGCTAGTTCTCTGCCTCAACTTGTGAGCTAGACTATCTGTGGGATAGCCAACTCATGTGTGTTAGTCTGGGTACTTTAGAGAAGCAAATTCACTGAAACTCATGAATGAATAAAGGGTAAGTGCACATTAAGAAAACATCCCAACCTAGTGCTGCCCAAACTCATTAGTCGACATTAACCCATTAGCCCATATGTCCAATATCAATCCACAAAGTCCTCCTCCACCTCACAAAACAGACGCAATGATCTCTACTGCAGGAGGAAAGCCAAGTCAGTGAATGTGTAAGCATCTCAGCACTGGCAGGAATCTCCACATGGGTGCTCTAGCACCCAGGGCTACATCAAAGTAGGTCCATGTGGCTTCTCCTCAGGGATGCCTTGCAGGAAATGAGCCTTTCCCGCAAAAGCAGGGAACTGGCTAAGGCAGCTGTACCCTGGTCCAACCATCAGAAAGCAAGAGACCTGAGAACTCGAAAGGCGAAACTCACCGAGCCATTTATCTCTCCACCCTTCAATTAACCCCACATGTGTTTATCAGCCAGGTTGACACAATAAATTAACTACCTCACCATGGATTGTGTTGCTTGAGCTTAAGGTTCCTTTGAGACCTACTTTTCCACGCTGCTGGTGTGTACATCTCTTGAGCTTGAGACGGCTGGACCATTTTGTCTTGCATTGCTTGAATCCAATATTTCATCCAGGACTGCTTTGCTTAGCTCCTGAGGAGCTGACCGTTGGTGACCCATCCTGCTGTTTGCTATCTGTGGCTGGACTGCCTGCATTGTCTTAAAGAAGACACATCTGTCTTCTTCCTTGGCCTTGGACCCAGCAGCCTTCCTGAGTTGAAGAACTTCCAGTATATTAACTGTTTCACTGAAGTGAGTTGTACTGAGCCCTTTGTACTGCTATGTGGACTATTATAGTCCTTCTTGCTGTATCTATCTATTATCTATCTATCTATCTATCTATCTATCTATCTATCTATCTATCTATCTGTCTATCATCATAAGTGTCCTAGTTTTGCTTCTCTAGAGAACCCTGTGCAGCACATCCACATTTACAAGCGCATTACACTTTCTCGACATATGGATGACTGGTTTTACTTCGCTATAGAACCCAGCCTTACATACACAGTGCACTTTCCTCTTTTTCACTTACCAGTTACTTTACCTAGCATCGTGCCCTTCTTCTGAGACTATACTCTCCTGACAACATGTCCAAAGCAGGTGAGACAAAGTTGTCATTCTCATTTCAAAAGGAGGAGTATTTTGACTATCTTTCTTCTAAGCAGATATGTCTGTGTTCTGGCTGTCCATGGCATAATTAAAATGCTTTGGTAGCATTATAATTCAGATGCATCAATTCTTTGCTTTTTTTATGATCAATTGCCCCACTTACAAATGCATATGAGGCAATTGAACATATCAATGCTCTCTTTGGATGAATAATGCTCCTCAGAGACGTCTTTGCATTCCATCCCTCTAAAGAGACCTTTGTACTAGCTTTGCTCAATCCAGTATGTGCTTTGATTTCACAACTGCCAGTGTCAGGGGGATTGATTAAAGTCAAGTATTTAGCAACCTTAATTCTTTTTCTATTAGCCCTGATGTTGCTTATTGGTCTAGTTGTGAAGAATTTTTTAAAAATATGCTGCAGTATGATCTATGCTGAAGGTTGCAGTTTTGCCTTTATTAATAAGTGCTTTAAATCCCCTCATTTTTAATAAGATAGCCAAAAAATCAAGCTACAGGAATTGACAGGATGTCAATTGAAGTGTTTTAATAAATGGATGGAATATTGGAAGCGCTCCCTTGTGTAAGCCAAAAAACAAAACAAAGGAAGCTAGCTATGTTGCTAACCAAGGAGAACAGACAACATCTGTGCCTATTCCAAAGAGAAGTTCCAACAGCACGTGGGCTTTCTCAAACAGTGTAATCAATAGCATATGTGAATAAGCTTTCCTTGTGAAAATCGGAAAATGATTGAAAGCAGTTCATCAGCAGGGAGCTACCGTAAATGTATGTATGGCATAGGAGCTCTCACGGGCAATGTCGTATCTTGGTTGAAAGTAGAAATTACCAGAAACATATTTACTGGTGTAAAAACTATGAAGTGTGCAAAATTATAAACTATGCAAACACATTGAATTATGTAGATGCCAGCAAAGTTTGTATAATTGTTTTAAGTAGCTGAATTCCTTGATTTATGTGGAAAACTGCCTACTGACTAAGCGGCAGTCACTTGAACAGAACAAGGACACACTGCATGATGTAAAGTCAGAAATGTACGGTGGAATTGTATCTGTTCACGTCTTTATTCAACCTTTATGCTGAACAGACAATCCCAGAAGATGGGCTGTATGAAGGATACAGCATTAGAACAGGAGGAAGCCTCAGGGACAGACGTGATGCTCAGATGACAGAGCCTTCCTTGCTGAAAGCAAGGAGGGCTGTTAAATGTATGGTATTTACTGAGATTATTAGACACTTTCAGAATTAGTAGATAAAAGTCTGCCTCAGGTTAAAATTATGTTACTGCAACAACTATCAATGGGACAATGCCCTTGGATGCCAAGCAATGTGTCCCATATGGCAATGGGCCCATAATTTAGTTTCATTAAAGTGTATGTAGATGATGCTAATTTGTTTTGTGCTGAATCAGTGGCTTTTGTAAAACCCATAAAGACAAAAACATTTTACAGATTGGTGCCTACATATATGGAAATCATTTTCTACAGGAAGAATACTTAGGGTCAAATGTGTAGGTTAAGTCTTGAAAGACTTGCCCTTTATTTTAGAAAGGGAACATAAAATTGGAGTATAAAAATATCAAACAATGCATTGGCATGCACGGCAGGGTGCTGGCATTACCAAAATTTACAATGTTTTTGAAGAGAGGTAATGAGAACTTCCCTGCAGCTTCGTAACCGTGCATAGCAGAACATGAGGGAAAATGGTATTTCAGTTTCTAGGCATGACCTCCACCAGAGAGGCAGATCCTGTGCTAGATACTATAAGTCTGCAACTGTTTGAGGTGAAAGGAAAATGATATTCGAAGTGTTTCATAGATAAATCATATGCATTTTGGAATATAGATGCTGAGAGGATCTATTTAAAGAGTAAAGACCATGTAGCATTGTCCATCTGACTCGCACATGAATGGGGCATTTAGCAAAACAGTTGATCTCTGTGTTTCAACAATGGATTGGTTCTAGGATACCTTCTGACCAAAATCTGAATCTTGATGCCAAAGTTCAAAGATGATAAAATTCCTTATATGAAATGGTACAATATCTGCATATATCCTATGGACATCTGCCCTATATACTTTAAATCAGCTGTATGTTATTTATCATACCTAATGAAATTAATATGATCTGTAAATAGTACTTTACATTCCTTCTAAGTCTTTGAGGGATTGCTTTGCCATTTGCTTTTTCTAAGTCCTTTTGAAAACAGAAATAATGGCTGCATACAGCACACGAATAAACATGAGAGACTGAGGCAAACACTGCTCTAAGGAGAGTACTGGAGATTTCTAGTCCCAGTTATTTAAGGTGGCACCATAATGCTTTCCGCAGAGCTTGCGCGTATTTACAGAGCCCAGAGAAGTTCCAATTCCCCTAAAGTCTCTTTATGATTTCTTTTCTTTTTTTGAACTTTGCAATCAATGCTGGCAGGAAATGGTATCCCATCAGTGTTTATATTTGTATTTTATGGATGGCTAGTGAGCCTTAACATTTCTTCATGTATTTGTTGGTCTTTTGCATGTCATATTTGGTGAACTCTCTGTTAATTAATACCATTTGCCCACTTTTAAATTTGATTATTTCTTTTTATCATTGAGATATTGCAATTTTCTATAGATTTTGAGATTAGTCCAGTGTCCTTTTTGTTGTATTAAAAAAAAGCTCTCCCACTGTGTGGGTTTTCTTTTCACTCTCTTGAGGAATTCTTTTGATGCACATAAATGCCTCATTTTGGTTAAGTGTCAGATTTTCATACCAAAGGAAATAGCCTGATGAGGTTGCCAAGGATGAGAGAAGGGTATACAAGGGGAAATTTGGCCATGAATTGTTAACTGTTGTTGACTTGGGTGGAATGGAGGATGGTGGTCCATAATGGGGAGGGAGGTTTGGAGCTCATGGAGGGAGGAAACTTCTAGAAAGTTTCGTTAGTTGTTTGGACTATTGAATGCAACATTGGTGATGTGAAATAAAATACAAATTTGTTTTAAAGATAAAGTTAAAATAAAAATCTGTTTTCAAAAGTCCTGAGAAAGACTGGGGATCTATGAAATAGTGAGAGGCCACAACAAGAACTGGACAGCTTGGCATACAGCAAATTCAAATTATTTGGAGCTTTCTGGAATGTTTTCCAAATATTTTTTTTATCTGAGGCTGTTGGAATTCCCCATATGTGAAACCCAGAGATATGAGGGGCAGACTATACAGTATTTTATTGGGTTCTAATTTAAGAAGATATTATGCCTTGAGAAATAAATTAAATTATAAAGCTTTAATAATTGATCAAATTACATTTTGGAGATATAAATGCAGTGGTGCAATTTTTCTAAAAGTATCTCTGAAATAGTGCAGACATTTGTCAGCATGTGAATGGTTCTACAAACACAAATGTAAAGAATGCCCAGGAGTTTCTGGAGAGAGGGCCTTCAGATGTATACCAGAAGACCAAAGTAGGATTTGGGATCTGAGCATATATTGCTTCATTGTTATGCTAATGATAGTAAGAGGTTAATTTGGGGATTTGGGGAAAAGGCAAATAAAAAGTAGGATTACTTATTATTACCCATTATATAAAAAGCAGAATGGAATATAGATGACACGATGTGAATGGCAGGCATGCGGTATGAATATGGAATAGGAAAAAATAGGATTTGGAGTTAGTGTTCAGGAAGAGGTCAAAACATCATGAAATGTGAGATTTCTAAGTGAGAAGACAGCCTAGATGGGCTTATGGGCCTGTATAAAAGCATATTTCCAAATAATTTATATCTCCATTTGCTTAAGTATTTTAATGTGTTTGTTGCCATTGAGTCACCTCCAGCTTGAAGAAATCCAATTTTGTATTCGCTTCAAAGAGAGGTGACCTAACAGCGGGTTCCAGTTATGAGACAAGGCCATTGTTATCACATGCAAGTGAAAGTTTGCAGAGGGCAACCAACCAGGGCTGCTGCATACATTGACAGAGAGCTTCCGGAAGGTTGGACTGGATTCAGAGGAGGATATGGAAGAAGGAAGATCACTGACGATGTCAGGTGGATCTTGGCTGAAAGCCGAGAATACTGGAACCATGTTTGCTTGTGTTTTGTTGGCTCTGACAAGGCATTGACAGAGTAGATCGTAGCAGTCTATGGATAGCCTTGGGAAGAATGGGAATTTAAAAACACTTCATTGTGCCTGTGTGGAACTTTGACATGTCTGAAGAGGCAGTTGTGTAAACAGAAAAGGGGAACACTGCATGGTTATAATTAGGAAAGGTGTTTGTCAGGGTTGTACCCTCTCATTACACTTATTCAAGCTGCATGCTGAGGAAATAATAAGAGAAGTTGGATTGTATGAAGAAGAATGCAGCACCAGGATGGGAGGAGGGCTTGTTCACAATCTGCCTTATGCAGATGGCACAACCTTGCTTGCTGAAAAAAGGGCAAAGATCAGTTTTCAGAATGGATTACAACCCAATGTAAAGAAAGCCCAAATACAAATGAACCAATGGGAACCATCATGAGAAATGGAGAAAAGGTTGGAGTTTTCAAGGATTTTGTCTTGCTTGGATCCACAGTCAATGCTCATGGAAGAAGCAGTCAGAAGATCAAAAGACATGCTGCATTAGGAAAACCTGCTGCACAAGATATTTTTAGAGTATTGACAATAAAGATATTATTTTGAGGACTGACCTGCTCTTGACCTGAGCACAATTTCCAGTCGTCTCATATGCATGTTTAAGTTAGATGTTGAATGAGGAAGACTGAAGAAGCCTTGCTGCATTTGAATTGTGCTCCTGGAGAAGAATACAGAATGTGGTACGGACTGCTGAAAGGACAGAACAGGCTGTTTCAGAAGTGCGGCCAGAGGGCTCCTCACAGGCAAGGATGGCGAGGCTTCAAGATGGGTGGACGCACTGCTGCAACAGTGACCTTGAGTATAGGAACAATTGTGAGGACGGTCCGGGATGGGAAGTGCTTTCTTCTATTGCTCATAGGGTTCTATGTATGGGCCAGACCAAGGTGATGGCATCTAACAATCACATTTCCGGGACCTCCTCTAGAGGCCCATTCAGAATGGTCAGTGGTGGTTGCCAGGCACCATTTAGTTCTTTTGTTCTCAGCATCCGCAAAGCTGAGGTTAGTTAGCATGGCCCATTCATCCCTTGGACCCACTGCTTCTCTGTATCTGAATTTGCTTCACTTCTGCTTGCTCATGTTGTGGAGAGACGCCCTGTATAGCTGCTATGAAGCTGTTCCTCCTCGCCATAGTAGGATACAGAACATTGTAGTTGTGAAAGAAGTTTGGACAACACACCTTAATGTCACCTGAGATTATGGTTCTGAGCCTCGAAGCCCTTCTGGCTCATTCCCTAATGTTGGTGGGTGATGGACAAGAAGTTTCATATCCTTGTCCCCTGTACGTGTTACTATAGCCATGCATATATTTGCGGTACTTATAAATATTTTCAGAAATCTCCCTTGTCAACTGTAAATATCTGTGGGTATAATCCTAGTTGCCTTCCAACACCTGTTCAGTTTGCATGTCTACCTGTGTATCAACTTTTAGGTTATTTTGATTGGAGTGTTATGTATGTAATAGCATTTGCCTTTGTTACTTTTGACTCTTGTGTATTCCTTTGCCTCGATTATTCTTGATGACCTTTCCCCTCTTGTACATTTATTTTCCCTTCACTAAAGTGATTACGTCTACCCTTTATGTAACAATTAACTCTTCCCTCTCCTCCACCCCTAGTAATCTTCACTCCTAGAAATCTTCAAAGAACGTTTCTTCCTCTGTATAAGCACATGCTTGGCTTCTTATGGTTGTAATATTACACAGTATTGATATGATTATGCTTGATTGATGAACACACTATAATACCCTCCGTGACCATCCATGTGGTGAGATGTCTCTTTATGTGGAGTAGCATTGTTTTGTGTGATCTAATATAATTATGCATTTATCTGTTGAGTCAGGTTGTTTTCATCTCTTTTCCATTGTAAAGAGAGCCACGATGAACATGGATATGTGTTTATGTCATGGCTCTTGTTTCTGCAAGACATATCTTAATCAAATAGTATTTCTATTGCCAGTTTTTTAGGCCAGGGCCGTACTAATGTTAATACGGGTTGCACCGCTTTGAACTTCCACCACAGTGCGGGTGACTCCAAACCTGCGCTCCCTTGTCAGCATTTTATTCTTTTCCTTTTAAGGAACTTCTCTATTAAGGCTACACTGAGAGGACATATCATTGCTTTCTTTAATTTGCATCTATTTAGTGACGAAGAACACTAGCACTTCTTAATAAGTGCATCGATAGTCTCAATCATTTTTGGACCATGTTGTCATTATCTCTGCACATTTTTAATTAAAGGGGATTGTTTGTTTTTTGTTGTTGAAATCTCTTATAAGTTTTAAATAAATCCATTTTGGGTATATTTTGCCAATTCCATACCATCTCCCATCTGTAGACTTGAATTTCACTCTTTTGGTGAATTTTTTTATATGAATAACTTTTTAGGATATGCCAATTGTCTGTTATTTATGCATTTTGATTTATGCTTGATAATGTATTTGTGCTGTTTACTTTAACCCTAAATTTTCTGTGTTGATCTTTAGAGTTTTAGGCTATACCTTTAGGTGTTTGATCTAACTTGAGTTAATTTTTGTATTTGGTAAGGAAAATAGATTCTGAAAATGGATATCCTATTCAGTTTTCTGAAACTAGATATCCAATTTGGCATTTTGGATATAAGTGTTAAAGCCTTACACTATATCTATCCCAATATTCTGAATTTATTTGTTAATGAACACAGGAATCAGTATTTTTATAAAATCCTCTCAAGTAATGCTATTTATATTAAGGCTTATGAACCACCAATTTAGATGAGAGTGAATATATATTTAAAAAATGATTAACTTGAAAGTGCAGGTAATGAGTATGCTGAGAATGTATGCTTTCCAGAGGTAAAACCAAAACAAAACAACTTTTTCCCTGGGTGGAGGGATAAAAATAACTCACACTGAGGTTTCCAAGACTCTCATATACCTAAAAAGTGTACTCTTTGCTAAGATGAGAGCTAGATGTTTCTTTCAAGTACATGACAGAGACAAATCACAGTGGCACTCAAGACAAGCTTACACTTTCTCCTTCTATAATTATTCTTTATTTCCTAAACTGTTTCCTTAGGGTATATTTCACATATCAATGTTGCAATAATTCAGTCATATTGCTAAGAACTGTACAAAATTTGGACAATCTCAGAACATTTACTTGCTCCTTGTACCCATTGTCCTCAGTCCCTCATGTCACCGCAGCCTTCCCTGCTCTACCCCTCAAGAGACCATCAATGCCACCACTGTCTCCATAGCTCTATCCATCTGGGATTTCATATGCAGGAAAATATAGAAAACAAAACACACACAAACAACCAAAGGCTGCACTCTGCATGATAGCAAGGCTGTTGGCCTCCCTGGTCTGTGGTCAGAAGGAGTCATGGGAGGCTTAGTCTGTTTGTGAACTCTGCAAATGCATCTTGGGCTCCAGTTGCAATCCATTGCTCTCTGAAGACTCGTGGTTCACAGGTTTAGTTTTGATATCAGCTCCCCTTCTGGGTTTGGAATGTATCCTCCTTCCCAATCCTTGGAGCATATGGGCTAGTGTACTGCTTCCATGTGGGCCCGGTTCTAAGACAAACCTTTATGACCCCAGATGTTATTCTTTATTTTCAAAAGAATTTTATATTTTAGAGTAGTTTAGGTTTTCAGAGAATTGTGCAAAAATACAGTGCTCCACTCTACCCTTTTTTATTCAACACAGTTTTCCCTATCATTATTTAGTGTTATTCCTTTGATATAATTCTTACAGTTGAGATATATTGATAACACTATTAATTGAAGTCCATAGTTTACATTAAGGTTCATTCATTTGCACAATTCTGTGTTTTGAAAATGTATGTAATGCACACCATTATTACAGCAACATGCAGAATGGTTTCACTGTCTTCAATTTTCCTTGTATTGCACTTATTTCTCTTTCTTCTGTAGATGCTGAGCCCTTGGCAGTGACTGATGTTTCAAACGTCTCTAACTTTTTCCTCTCTATGCTTTTATGGTTGAAATCATACAGAATATATCTTTGTCAAACTGGTATTTTTAAACTGAAAATAGGAACTTAAAGACTTTGGAAAAAATAGGACCTTAAAGACTTTGTCTTTTCACAATGAAGAAAGAAGATTTGATGCATTTCAATTATAGTATTAGCAAAGAATATTGAAAATTCTGTGGAATGCCAGAAAAATACACGAATCTGCTGTGGAAGAAGTATAGCCAGAATGCTCCCTAGACACCATTATAGCCAGACTTCATCACACTTCCTTTGGACATGTTATCAGGAAAGACAAGCCCTAGAGAGGTAAAGGGTGAGCAGAAAACAAAGGCTTTCAACAAGATTTCTTGAAACAGTGACTGCAACAATGGGCTAAAAGATAACAATTGTGAGGATGTTCTATTGTGCACAGGGTGACTATGACACGGAACCATCTCAGTGGCACTTAACAACAGCAGCCTGTCTTTTCATGGTATGTATAGTTTTAATCACTGAGTAATACTCCCTTGTAAGCATGTTTCATAGTTAATTCTTTCAGTCATCCATTGATTAACATTTTATTTTTTATTAACATTTCTATAATTGCAAAGTTGGGCAAACCTAAACTGTTATAAATCCTCATATACAGTTTTTGTATGGATATATGTTTTTAAATCATTTAAATAAATATGTAGGAGCTCAGTTGTTAGATTATAAAAACATATAGCCTGATAAGAAATTATCAAAATGTATTTCACTGAAACTATACTAGTTTCAATTCCCCTGAGCTATGAATGAGCTTTGGATAGCTCCTCAGTGATGGAACTAGTAAATGGTGGTCATCTTATTGAGGTGTTACTTCATTATTGTTTTGATTTGTAATTCCATAATGACTTGTGCTGCTGAGTAACTTTCCATTTGCTGACTGCATATCTTTTTGGTGACGTACCCTTTCTGATGTTTTACTAAAAGTGTGTTGTGTTTAAAGTGTTATTTGTATATTTTAGATGTAGTGTCACGAGTGCCGCGGTCAATAATTACGTAATGCTCTTAGACATTTTTGATGTTCGGTTTATTCACTGAAAACACACATCAAACAATCTAATAATAACTCAAACTATTAAGGATAAGAGTATTAGGGCAAGTATGAGCATAAGGGCACAATGACAGCACTCTTCACACATAGCATTCTAGTATCATGGTCCCAACAAGCATTGCCTTCACCGGTGTGCTCACCCCGGGTAGAGTTGGAGAGAGCAGGAGTGGATGTCTCCTTGGTTCCCAGCTCTCCAAAAAGTCAATGTCTCTATCCAGGTTTAAATGGACAGTTTGACTGGCTCTTTGACGTCACCAATGTCCAAGTGAAGTCTTATTGGGTTTCTCCACATTAAGGTGATTTCACTGGCTTTTGGGTGTTGGTCAGGTTCATCCAAGTCTTATAGGGTTTCCCCACACTTTTGTGGTGGCTCCTTGAATCATCTGTTGATTTTTGGTGATGGTCCAACTTCTTGGCTGGGCCCTAATATCACACTTGATTTCTTCTCTAAAGTGGAGTTTTTGTGTTTGTTTCTTTTGAGGTGGCTCAAAGTCTTGCAAGGTAGTTCAATGTCTTGCACGGAAGTTCTATGATGCTCTCATAATACAGGTCCTTTATCAGATATTTATTCTGCAAATGTTTTTTCTTCTTCTTAGTCTGTGGTGGGTCATTCATCATTTTAACAGTGTCTTTGCTAGAACAAACAATTTTAATTTTAATAAACTCTAACATCATTTTTCTTTCATTACCTCAAGCTTTCTGTCTTAAATATTTCCACTCATTAATGTTAGGTGAAAGTAGAAACTCTAATGCACATATACAGAGGCTGTTTTGGAGAGTAATTAAGCAAGGCAGTCTATAAGTCCGTGGATTGATGACTGGCACTAACTTTGAACACCATTGTGAGAGAAGCTATGAAAATAGTAAATCCTAGAAATGATGACAAGGAATCAGCAACTCAGCTCTAGATGGATGCAGGTATGTGGGCTGACATTGCAATCTTTTCTTTTTCTTGAAAAATATCCAAAAATTTTGTGTAGAAATTTTAAGTTGTTAAACATTAAGAACTAAACTAGTGATATTTCATTTCAATTTTTAAAATTATTACAAAAAAACAATAGCCAGACAAACACATGTGTAGCTAGACATGTCCTGGGAAGTTTGAAACCATGACTCTGAATTTAACTGGGTATCTCTGAGAGCTATCCTGTCCTATCTGCCTCAAAACCAACCTAGACTCCCACCTCAGTCAAGATGCTTCTAACGTGCTCTATGACAACACTTATCGCAAGCCTTCTATACTCAAAACCCTTGCGTTCTGACTTTAAAGTTACCTTTAAAAAGTGTGCGGTTCAGTCAATTATATAATTGTCCTTTGTCCCAGTTTACACTCCTCATTTTAACGGATTATAAACAATGTTTCTTTATTCCCAAAAGAGAATGCTGAAAAGATAAATCATATGATTATCTATTATGATAACCCAAATGACATCAATAATAATAATTGCTCCCTTGTTTTTCCGCTGACTTAATTAGTTAATTATGACGCACAGGCCAGTGGAAAACTACTAAAGTGGTTTTCTGAGACTGTAAATCTTTACAGGAGTAGAAAGACTCATCTTTCTTCTGAAAAGCAGTTGGTGGTTTTGAATTGCTGACTTTGTGGTTAGCAGGTCAGCACATAACCGCCCCCCCATGCTTCTTCTAGTTGGACATTGTGATTATGCAAATAGTATAGAGATTACCATTTGGAAGACTATCAGTCAGGTATTTTGTAGTGTGCATAGGTATCACTGTGCTTAATCTGATGTTTCTCTTGACTGCATGAAAGGAATGGGCTTTGTGAAAGAATGGCTCAGAGGTGAAGTTTCTTCATCTGATCATACTGGTAATTGATGATGTCAACAAGATTAGCTATTGGTACTAAACTTAATCATTTGGCTGAGGCAGTAGCTCACAAGTTTTCCCTTTTTAATTGTTTACTTGTTAGAAGTGAGTCCTAGCTCAGAAAACCAATCCTGACCCTGTAGTCGCTTAGGAACTTGCTGAGGAAGAAGAAGTGTGTCCTATTGTTAGGTGTCAAGTTGGCTCCCACCCATGATGGCCTTCTGTCCTCAGAATGGAACACGCTCTGGGTTCTGTGCCATCTCCACAATAGTTTGATGCATTCATTCTCCTTTGGCCTTCTTCATTTCAATGTCAACTTTCACGTGCAGAAGACGCAGTAGGAAATACATAGCTTGAGTCAGGCCCCCCTAAGTCCTCAAAGTAAAATCCATGTTTTTCAACACTTTAAAAAGTCTTGTGCAGCTAATTTACCAATGTAATTCTTCATTTGATCTTTTGACCACCCCTTCCACTAGCATGTACTATGGATTCACGAAAAAAGAAATCCTTGATGACTTCGATCTTTTCATCATTTATCATAATTTTTCCTATTGGTCCAGTTATGAGGATTTTGGTTGTGAGGAAGGCGATTTTTAATTTTCATTTTGAAAACATGTTTTATTTTCATTCTGAAAAGAGAAGCCAATCATATGCTTTCTAAGAAATATGGAAAGACTAATTTGATAAGTTTCTGAGTATAATTTTATATGGTAACTTATCATACAGATCATACATACTCTCATTCACTCTTCTTAAAATGGTTGATGTTTACATATACATCTGAAATCCATACTATCTGTAACTGAACCTTAAGGCCAAACAGAAATAATGTTCCAGGTAAGAGAAATGTTTGCATTGCTAATGTTCAGCAGTGCCTACCCCAGAGTGGTAGCTAAATATACACTTGCTATATGAATAAACACACAATGCTTCATTTTCTTTAAGCTGCAAATTTAGCACATGAATTTCTTTATGGGTGGTTCTTTTAGCCATATAAAATGTACAACCAAGCTTCTTCATTCAAAATATGGGTAATTAATAGAAATCAACTAGTTTGATACACATAAACTTTTTTTTTTGAAAATAATCAAACCAAATATAATTAAGGGACATTATGTTTGGAAGTTAGCATACAAACTGAGAGAAGTTTTTTTTAATCAACTAAATATTAGACACATTTCTACATAACCATTCACTAACCCCAGGTTCATTTCTAACTATGATTCTTATCTTGAATTGAATTCCATTGAAGGCTCAGTCTTTCTTAGGCAAGCTTGATATTAAAGTTGTACCGTTAAGTATCCTTATATAATTACAGTTTTCTTTTGTTTCAGCAGTCACAGACAACTAATAAAGACTTTAGCATTCATTTTTCTGAGTTCATTTTCATTTTGATGAAACAAATGCAAAGGCAGGCATAATGCATCAGCTTCTAGACTCCTCTCACTATTTTTTGTTTTGTAACAAACCATCATAATTTAAAAAATTGATCTTACTATTACCTCGTCTAGTTCTACTATGCCCATCCCAACTTTTTAAAAATCATTTTATTGTGGGCTCATACAACTCTTATCATAATCCATACATACAACCATTGAGTCAAGCACATTTGTACATTTGTTGCCATCATATTCTCAAAACATTTGGTATCTGCTCCTCATTTTCCCCCTTCCTCCCCCCTCGAAACCTTGATAATCTATGTTATTATTATTTTGTCATGTCTTACACTGTCCATCGTCTCCCTTCACCCACTCTTTGGTTGTCTGTCCCCCAGGGAGGGGGCTATATGTAGATCCTTGTGATCAGTTCCCCATTTCCACTCCACCTTCCCTCCACCCTCCCAGTATTGCCACTCTCAGCACTCACTAGTCCTGAAGGGATCATCTGTCCTGGATTCCCTGTGTTTCCAGTTCCTATCTGTACCAGTGTACATCCTATGGTCTAGACAGATTTGTAAGGTAGAATTGGGATCATGATAGTGGGGGAGACAGCATTTAAGAACTAGAGAAAAGTTGCATGTTTCATCGTTGCTACACTTCAACCTGACTGGCTCATCTCTTCCCTGTGACCCTTCTGTAAAGGGATGTCCAGTTGTCTACAGATGGGCGTGGGTCCCTACTCTGCACTGCGCCTCATTCTCAATATGTTTTTTTCTTTGTTGCCTGATAGCTAATCCCTTCAACACCTCATGATTACACAGGCTGATGTGCTTCTTCCATGTTGGCTTTGTTGCTTCTGAGCTAGATGACCACTTATTTACCTTCAAGCCTTTAAGACCCCAGATGCTATATCTTTTGATAGCCAGGCACCATCAGCTTTCTTCACCACATTTGCTTATGCACCCACTTTGTCTTTAGTGATCCTGTTGGGAAGGTGAGCCTCATGGAATGCCAGTAATCACACAGACTAGTGTGCTACCATGTAGCCTTTGTTGCTTCTCAGCTATATGACCACTTGTTTACCTTCAAGACCCTAGACACTATATCTTTAGCTAGCCGGACACCATCAGCCTTCTTCACCACATTTGCTTATGTACCGCTTTGTCTTCAGTGATCCTGTTGGGAAGGTGAGCATTGTGGAATGCCAGTGATCACACAGGCTGGTATGCTTCCATGTGGACTTTGTTGTTTCTCAACTAGATGGCTGCTTGTTTACCTTCAAGCCCTTAAGACCCTAGATGCTATATCTTTTGATAGCCAGGCACCATTAGCTTTCTTCACCACATTTACTTATGCAACTGCTTTGTCTTCAGCGATTGTGTAGGGACGGTGAGCATCATGGAATGCCAGTTTAATAGAACAAAGGGTTCTTGCATTGAGCGGGTACTCGAGTGGAGGCCCAATATCCATCTGCAGCCTAAATACTAAACCTACAAATATATGCACATAGACCTATTTCCCCATCATAATATAAAATATATTTATATTTGTACATGTCTGTAATTAGACCTCTGCGGGGGATTAGACCAGCTATCCTGCATCAAGCTGGGTTTGAACTGAGGCGTGCGGATGATAGGAAAAGAAAGAGCTACGTACAAAGCATGGGATCGGGAGGACTCCAATCTGATGGACTGAAGTCTCCAGTGTATTTGAAGCTTGGTTTTTATATTCTTCTTACAAAAGGGAATTGGTTACAAAACAAACAAAGAACTTAAACATTCCTAAACTCTTATCTATGCAAATGTTACTTAACTAGTCACAGTTTCTTAACTTTAGAATAATAAAAGCACTAGGTTCAAGGACAATCACAGGATATGCAAGATTCAAGAGAGCCTCAAAGAGATAATAAATAACTGAGTTATCCCTCAATGCTTTTAGCAGCAAAGTCACAAACAACAGTCATTTTGGAATGCTCTTGTCTGCAGAGACACAGAGGCGCAGGGGACTAAATAGTCACCCATTAGTAAACGCCTTGATCAGCCGGATGCTTCCTACAGACCTCTATAAATGCCCTTCGCCTTCTTGCTCTTTCCTCTATTTCCTTTTACTTTCCATTTGTCCCATTATCATGCGCAGCCTTCATTTGGGTTCCAGTAATTCCTCTCAGTTACATTGCCCTTGATCAAGTCTTTCCAGGCCTCTAACTCTGTCCTCACCACTGTGTTTAAATCACTTATTGTTCTCTTGTGCCTGGGTTGTTCCCCACCATTGCCTTTCTCCCACCTCCCCTTCCTCCTTATCTCCCAAGAACCATTGTCCTATTCTTTTCATCTCCAAATTATTTATCCCACCTATCTTTTCTGGATAGACATTGCAGATATATTAATAAGTGCAAAAACCAGACAAAGCCAAACAACAAATGAAGTCAAAACCAACAAACTAATAACAACAGCAGAAAGCAAGAACAAAATAACAATAACCAAAAAGAATGCCACTGACAAGAACTGAAAAGCCTATAAATAGTTCAAAGTCTGTTTTTGTCCTTTAGAAGTGTTTAGCAGTCGAGTCTGATGAGGCACCACAATCAAGTCTAGTTTTGGTGCTCCCCAGGGGTTTCATCCGTCTGCTTCCCCTACTGCTCTGCTGCCTGCCCTCAGTGCCTCGCCCCAGCATGCTGGGACCAGACCGTGCACTATTCCCACACCGTGTCTCCAGTGCTGTCCCCCACAGCATCATGGTTAGTGAGGGATGCCGGGCCCGTGGTGGGGCCGGCCCTATGGTCCTTCCGGTGTGTTGTCTGCTCTGAGCAGGAGCATCATCCTTGGAGCTTGGTGGGCTAGGATGTCCTTTCTTCCCTCTCCATCCCTTTTCATTTGTCCCATGTTGTGCTCTAGTCCAAAGTGCCCCTCTCCCCAAGCTGTAGCCCCAGTGCTGTCCTCTGAATATCATACTTCTGAGGGGGAAAGGGGGTCGTCCACATTGTCGGGATTGGGGCTGGCTATGCAGACCTCTATTGGTTCCCTGGTACATGTCGGTATGATGT
Organism: Tenrec ecaudatus; assembly: GCF_050624435.1. Classification (NCBI taxonomy): domain Eukaryota; kingdom Metazoa; phylum Chordata; class Mammalia; order Afrosoricida; family Tenrecidae; genus Tenrec; species Tenrec ecaudatus. Next base: position 50,647,670 of record NC_134536.1, read on the forward strand.
ATTCACATCTTGGCGCATTGGGTTGAAGCCTAGTCTCTCTCTCTCCTTCTTCTGTGGAGATATAAACAATACACTCCCCTTGGGTAGATTAGTGCCCTGCTCCCCCCCCACCCCCATGTCCTTTTTTTTTTCTTTCTGGGTCTTTCCCCCTCTTATTTAGTTGACTGCTGTAGGTAGCCCTGGATTGGGTTGGGTTTGGCCCCTGCTATAATTGCTGGCCCTCACCCCAGGGATGTATGGATATAGTAGCTTTCCCCCTATGCTGTATTTTTTTTTTAGCTTACCCCAGTGGACTCATGTTGTACTTGTCCTTTGGTGCTTGGCTTACTTCACTTAGCATGATTTCCTCCAGTTCTTCCCATGTGGCAATGTGCTTCCTGCATTCATCACTGCTTTTTAGGGATGCGTAGTACTCCATTGTAGGTATGTACCACAGTTTTAACCCATTCATTTGTTGATGGGAATTTGTGTTGTTTCCAACTCCTTATGATTGTGAACTGTTCCACGATGAACAGTGGAGCACAGATGTCAGGCCGTGGCTTCTTTTTTTGTCTCTTCTGGCTACATGCCCAGTAGGGGAATTGCTCATCCCAACTCTTTTAACCTCATGTTTCTACTCTGATGGTTCTTTTAAAAATAAACTTAAGGTTAATTTTTTTCTGAGCTTAGATAACTTTTTTAACGTGTCTTTAACATAATTTTAAAGTATGAGAAACATCCTATCAGAACTGATTCTAAGCAGTTATGAGGTCATACTGATGTGTGGTGTAGCTTTTAAATGTTGCTGATTTCTTTACCATAGCAAAGATGTAATTAATTTTAAATCTTAAAAAAAGATATACCCCCTGCAAACTTGGTGCATCAGAAAAAAGGAGAAGATTCACAAACTGAGAAAAAAAGATTAGCTTATCGTCCATGTGACCATAGAGAGATGCCTCAGCTACAAGGCGAGCCATATTGGGGTGACCAGAAATCAGCAAGACAAATAGATTCATTCCCTTAAGCCTTTGGGAGAACATTAATCCTGCCCCCCAAAATGTGAAGACATTAAGTTCTGTCCTTAGAAGCATGTAGTTTGTGTTATTCTGTGATTGAAGTCTTGGGAAACGCTGGGAGCTCTGGTGGCCAAATGGCTAAGAGTGTGGCTGCTGAAAGACGGGAGAAGGAGAAGGGGCCTGGACATCTGTTCTCATACAGATGTTAGCCTCAGAACACCTGAGGAGCGATTCTACTGGGTCTTCTAGTGCCACTGTGAGGTGGAATTGGCCTAACAGAAAAAGAAAAACAATAAGATTAATACAAATTCTGGTGCTAGAAATAGTTAACAGTAAATACTTAAAAAAGTATTGAAGTGATTTAAGAATTGAGTAATGAGTAGACATAAGAAAAATTTTGGTCAGGGAAGTGTTGGATTGTTAACCATGAGATTGACCCTTTCAAACTACAAGTTGCTCTTTGGGAGAAAGATGAAGATGTCTAATCCCACAAAGATTTATGAAGTCTCAGAAATCTCATATCTTGTTACTATGAGTTGGACTTAACCCCATGGCTTTACTATTATTATTTTAGTAAAAGACTAAATTGCTCTAAAGATAATAATTGATAGGAAAGTGTATAAAAAAGGTTAATATAATAAAGGCTCAATATATAAACAAACAAATAAATAAATAAAGGGAGACATGAAAGTTTGTGGCAGGGTAGGGGATTTTTAATAGCCAAAGTCTCTAACTTCCACCAAACACATTTTTCCTGCATGGCTCTGGGAAGAGGGTGAGAGGAAATTCTGATGGGATTCATCTGTGGGTAACGGTGAAGAGGATTCCCTGAGCCCTCTGAGAAACAGGCAGTGGGAGCGCTTTACCAGCAATAACTAAGAGTGGAGCCCTCTAGGCTGAAGACCCCTGTGCGGAGGAGTGTTTGCTCAGGGCCTGGTGGCCTTGCTGGCCCTGCTCCTTGTGCTGGTGCAGCAGCAGGGCATGGAATCTGAGCTCAGAATGGGATCTGCTGCCCTGGGAGCCGAAGGAACCCCCACACTAAGGCACCCTACATCAGTCTGTGAGGTTGGCGTCCCAACTATAGGAAGGTAGTTGTCCTACCTGATGATCAGCATTTCCCTCCTGCTTTTTACCTAGCAGTCTCTCAGCACAAGGCACCTCCTTGAGCCCATCTTCACTGAAACCCTGCTTCACCTTCAGGAGTATCAAAATGACTCACTGCCCTACATCCTTAACTTGCTCTGAAAAGCCTGCTGTATGCCTTTTTGTGGCGATCCAAGTGAGCGATAGCTTTGGGGGAGAGGCCAGCTTGGCATGACTCACAGGTTAACTGCCAGGGGCTGGGCCCTGCACATAGAAGAAGGGCATCAGGAACATGACTCTCCAGGAGCAATGAAAGGCCAGATTGCGTGGAAGGAGGCAGTGATTGGGCCTTTGCATGGGTTCCTGAGACCTGTAGGGCAGTATGTGGAGGGGACAGACAGACAGACAATTGTGAGACCTATGGCAAGAAACCCAAGTACCACTTGTTGCTGAAGCACCAGTGTAGCCACATGGTCAGGAAGTCCTAAGTCTGTCATGAATGCAGTTGGCAATTCCAGGGCTGGTCTGGCTGCATTCAGCAACCGTTGTTGTGCATAAGGTGAGGAACTTTAGGATTTGGCTAGAATGCCAAGGCCCTCAGCCACATGCCTCATTTCACAAGTGCCTCCGTGTCTATCACCGCAAGAAGCCCAACAAGGACAGGGGCATCCAGTCTGGTGGAGGGCTAGTGGCTGCACGCAGATGATGAGCTGTCCACTTGCATCAGTGAAGGAAGACCTTCATCTAGAGAGAACTGAGCAGGGCGCACAAGAGCGCCAGGATGCCTCTCCAGGCCCACTTCTCTCAGAGCCTGTGGAGCACCTCGGTGACAGGCCCTTCCCCTGTAGCGGCTGCAGCAAGGTATGCAGATCGCTCAGCTCATCTAGCACCTTCCATGACTGATAGAAGGTAGGGGAGCCGGTGAGGGATTTTAATTGACGGTAAACCTTTGCATGTCTGTTCTCCCCAGTGGATTCTATTTGCTGGAAAACATACAAACAAAACCTTTATGGAAACACAAGTGTATATTGTGTAGTCAGACAGAGGTTGGGCAGCACATACCTGTACACGAAAAGCCACAAAAGCCTAACTCTGTGTAAGAACAAAAACGGTCAGTGAGACTTGAGTATCGCAAAGATATTATTGTTTTTATGAGACAACCAAGAAAGCGCTTTCTAGCATCAGTTTGCTTCTTAATAATAACTCTTAATAATTCACTTTGGAGGATATGAGTGGAATAAATTATTTTAATTTGTTCAAGAGGATGATATGGGCCCTTAGGCATTTTTTGCATTGGGGCTTTTGACTTTTCTATTGGCTTTTCATTCCACACTTAATATAACACAGTGAAACTTCAATTAAGTGACTGTATAGATGATACCAAACCAAATTCATCCTGTCCAGGTACTTCCAGTTCATAGTGACTCTATAGGACAAAGATGCACTGTCTCCTTTACAGACGCAGAGTGCTCCCTCTTTTCCTACCATACAACTAATGGGCTTAAGCCATGGTATTACGCTTAGCAGCCCAACTTGAAATATACTATGCTACCTGAACTCCATTCCATGGATTATGGGTACTAAAATATTAATTATTATCATATTGTTTACTGAAAAAATATTTCTTGGCTTTTTAATAACTTTGATCATATTGATAATATTTCAGTAAAATACAATTAATCCCTCCTTGATGATTGACCCTATCTCTCTTCAGAATTAATATGATTAATCCTAGAGCTGAATGTGTATTGATTTCAAAATAGCCTTAAAAACTATCTATAATATATTATTGAATTGTGACTACTTTTTCTACTAAACAGTTTTCCTGTAGAAACTGCAGGGAAGATATTATATCATTAAGAACAAAAATATTGACTTCTCCAGGGAACATTTTTAATGGGTTTTCCTCTTGGTTTGTAAATCCCAGGGCTCTTGGCCAATTGATTTAGTGGCATTTAACGGAGTTTTCAGACGAGTAAGTGGTCCTTCTCCCCTCTTGTCTGTGGGAGAGACTGGCTGTTCCTTACACAAATGCCAACATGTCACCTCTTCTTTCAACTTTTGCTTGTTTTCTGTAAGAAAGATACCGAGTCAATATCATGGACTTGGCAGAACATAGTAAAAGGAGCTAGAAATAGATGACAAAGGTATGAAAAGAATTCAGCGATGATGGCCAGGTTTTCCATGTCTCTGGGAAACTGCAGGGGCAGATGATTACACAATGTGACACCTCTAGCCGAAGTCTCTAACTGCCCCAGTCTGAGCTTTCCCTGTATGGGTGTAGTAAGCAGATCGTGGTAGCATTCACCTGTGAGCACAGAGCTGTGGTATGGCCATGGAGGCATTCATTAACAGACTTGAAATAACTTTGTGACATGTCTTGTTAAACAGTTCCACCCTGAGCATTTCTTTTTGGCACTGCGGCCTGTGAGCTTACACAACAAACTCTTGAATCATGAAATTGTCTGTGAGTTGCATGTAGCCATTTCAATGGATATTAGAACCAAAAGAAGTAAAATAGAGAACACGACATGAAGTAAGACACCACAGAAGCAGAACGAAAGGTTGACTGGTCCTCCTCGTAATACCTAGGTTTCAGAAGAGAATTGAGTTTTAAGAAGCAGAATGACACATTTAGTAAGTAAAAGTGACAACCCAAAATGTAGAGAAGCAGAATCAGTTGTCACTAAGGATGATTGCCACTCAGCAGTAGACATGTGAGGATGGATGACAGACAAGAGTTGGTAAAAAAAAAAAAAGGTTATTGGAAAAATAAAATTGTTTCATGTGGATACTCCTGTGATCTAAAGCTGTTCAGTCAAACTGATTATACTTGTCTGGCACACTGTCTCTCCTCCCACCCCCACACTATCTCTTGTGATTGATCTCTTTGCCCTAAAAATAAGAGTCAAAACAATCCTGATTAATTGAAGGCTGGTGAATTGATTCCATTTCCTAGAAGTTTTATTGTCATTGATGTGTGGTGATGGCATCTTTGATATATAGACTAATTGTTTCCATCACTCGTAGAATAAACTAAGACAACACAAGGACATGTGGATCACTGGATTTAATGATAGCCAGCATATACGTGTCAGGCAAATTTTATAGGATAGTAACTTTTTTAGGAGATCTAATAGTATTTTAAAGTCATCAGTAAAGCAAATGGGAAAAGTAAGAAATTGAATTTTAAGGTATGTTTATCAACAGATGTAGCAACATATAACTCAATTTAAAAGATAAGAAGAAAAAATGTCTGCATTGGCAATACATTATATATTAATAATAAGATTATTAGTATTTCTTTGTTTATCCAAAACCAATAAATCTTTTTGAGGCCCTGGATAAAATTTTACTGTACACCTATGATTCTTTCATGGTTCATCTCAATCCATGTATTCTATTTTGATATCCCCATAAATAATAAGTTAACAATTCTCTTTCTGCCCCCAAATTTCATTTCATTTGTTAGCATGTGTTATACTTTCCAAATTATGAATTTCTAAGTGAAACTGTATATAAAATTATTTTTAAATTAAGTTAGATGGAAGCATAGGATATATAATATAAGCCATTAAGCTCTTGGTAGCTAACTGGATCGTTGACTGTTCAAACTTGCACAGGGGCACCTTGGAAAGCCTGGAAATTCAGCTCCTCAAAGTCATGGCCTTCCACGCCCTACGGAGCAGTTCTTCTCTGCACACATGGCATTGTCATAAGTTAGAATCAATGCAATGGAAAACACTAACAAATGGAAGTGACTTGCAACTTATTCTTGGTAATAGGGAATTGTACTTAGGCATTCTTTTCAAGACTATACCATATAGTGCTGATAGTTTTTCAGATTGATTTCTAACGTTAAACAGTACTTTTGTCCATTGTTTTCTCAATATTATATGTAGTGTGAAGATATATTTAAAGAAAGAATTAATAATATGCTTAAATTCAGCGGGTCGCCACGTCTGATCTGAGGTCGCACGCCCCACTGCAGGCCGGGGATTCGGCGCTGGGCTCTTCCCTGTGCTTTATACAATTGATGTATGTATATGTATGGATTGTGATAAGAGTTGTATGAGCCCCTAATAAAATGTTTAAAAAAAAGAATTAATAATAATCATAATTGCTAAAACCTTGATTTAAGTTCAGTAAAGTGAATGAACAAATGATTCTCAGAAGATCATAGGTACTCTTGTATAAGCCTTGTTTTTTAGCACATTTTTCATGCTGAAAAGCTCCCCCTTGGCTTATACTAAAGTGAGGTTCCCACTCAACTGTTCTCCGGTGCAGTGTGGTGTTCTCCGCTCTTTCCCGCTCATCTGCGGGTGTCTGCAGCCTCTGTGGTGGTCCGATGACTGCTTTTCTTTCTCCTGCTTGCCCTCAGCCTCTGTGGTGTCCGTGCCGTACTGGGCAAGAAACGGCTAGCAGATGATGGTCCCTGGGGCGCACCGCATCCGTGTCAGATGAATGTCGATGCGGCCGCTCTTCTTTCGCTCTTTTCCAGGGCTGTGACCAATGACGTAGCTTTCACAGTCTTACCTGTGCTTGGTCACGTCCCCTTTTTCCTCTCAAGCACTGCTGAATACAAGTACCTGCAAATCTCTGGTCTGGGATATACAGTACGTTTATTTACAGTACTTAGTCTGCTCTGTTTTATTTTTTATCTGGACCCAGTGTTGGCTATGCTTGCATAGAGCAGCCTGTGTTCAGGCTTATGTGTTTGTTGGACAGGGTTCTCTAGAGAGACCAAATCAGATTGCTAGTAATTATATAAAAATATATTTATAAAGATAGATATATAACAAAAGAAATGAACTGTTAAATTATATACAGATAGATAATACAAGAAATTAACAGTTAAATTATAAAGCAGTGAGACACTAACAGTCCTTTAAGTCTTGAGAGCCGCCAGTTGCCAGTCCCTTTCTGTAGAGAGACCTGGGCTTTATATACCCAGGCAGCAAACAGCAAGGCAGGTCACCAACTGTCAGTCCCCAGCTCCAGAGATGAACATTCCAATCATGTAGGCTTAAAGGGACCTTAACTTACAGTGACACAGTCCACAGGCTAGGCATCCCACAGGTAGTGTACCCCTTTAAATTGAGGCACAGAACAAGCAAGGCAAGGCTCACCGAGCCATTTATCCCTCTGCCCTTCAGTTAATCCTACTTGTGTTTATCCGCCAGGCTGGCACAATAAACTATGGCGGCTTGTAATATACACGCTGTGTTGTGTACTCACTGTGTTACTGCGTGTGTTGCGTTAGCACTTCCCATACGTGTGCGCTAATGCTGCGGCCTATCACTATTTCTAAAAGAAAGACTTTGCCTAAAAAGGTCAAATTCCCACTACAAATTACAGTGCGCGCTCATAGGCTGGATGGATAAAGACTGAACAAAAAATGGTTGGGAGAAATTTGGAATGGATGGCCGGGAGCAGCCTTAAAAAAGAAAACCTTCATTGCTAGTTTGGGACATGTTAGAGCTCACACATTTGATGACATAAAATAATTGGCAAAGTCTTCTCAAGTTTCTTTGGCTATTGTTCCAGGTGGACTTACATATGTATTATCGCCCCTAGATGTGTTCAAATAAACCTTTGGCAATCCGATGAAGCCGGACAGAATTGATAGTAAAGTGGGTTCATGATGCATGGGAGGAGATTCCAGAGGACATGGTGCAACATGCCTTCAAGAAATGTGGCCTCAGTAGTGCTGTGGATGGCAGTGAAGTCAGCGCTTTGTGTGTGAATGACAGCAGTGGTGGTGGTGACCGTGAACTCAGTGATGGCGACAATGTCTGCACTGACAGCCTCACACCAGCTAAAGCTGAAGCTCTGTTCAGACACACAGATGATGAGGAGGAATCCAGTTTTGAAGGATTTTAACACTTGTGTTTTAGCTTGGTTGCTGATTGAGCTAAAGTTTTCATACTTTTAAAGTTATTGTTGATACCATATTAATTTTGTTGACCCTCTTTTCCACTTACAGAGCTAGTTTACTGTTGAAGTGAATATTCAAAAACATTTAATCTATTGATGCCTCAATTAATGTAATTTTATTGGTATCTATTTTTATTTTGAAATTTACCAGTAGCCGCTTCATTTCCCACCCTAGGCTTATAGTTAAGTCAATAAATGTCCCAGTTGTTGTGGTAAGATTCGGCTAATTTTTGCATTGGTTTATACTTGTGTATATACAATAATTTGAATTTGGCTATTGTAGAAATATTCACACAAAGTAAAGAAAACCCTCTATAAATTAAATATTTTGTTTTTCTTAGGACAAGTTGCTAAATATTAATCAGCATACTATGGGGTGATCCTTTTATTACACAATAATACAAATGAGAGTTCCTGGGTGGAACAAACAGTTTACAGGCATGGCTACTGGGAAAACAAAACAAAACAGCAACAGAAACAACAAAACGGAGGTTTGAGACTATGTAGAGGTAGCTAGAGATCTAATTCTGCAAAGTTTGCCATTGAAAGTGTATGGAAAATTGGCCATGGAAAACCCTACTCTGACACACATGAGGTTGCTGTGAATTACAATTGGCTCCACACAGTTTTTCCTTGTTTTGAAAATAAATCTTGCAAATGAAGTGATTATGAAGTAGAAAGGTTAACTGACTTTCTCACAGACACAGAGAAATCATGGTACAAATGGCATTCAGTCACAGCATTTCTTGGCTATCCATCTTCTGTTGGGAGTGGAGTTAAGAAATTTCAAGAAATAATCTAGTCAATTTAGGTTGTTGCTGATTCTTCCTGAGAAGGCTGTGATAGATGGTTGTTAGTGCCGTTGAGTCGGTTCTACACTGTGGTAGTTTCATAATCTGGTGTCAATTTGGGACTTGATAAGATTAAGAATGAAGGAATGTACACTGGTACATATGAGGGCTGGAGATACAGGGAATCCAGGGTGGATGATACCTCAAGGACCAAGGGTGTGAGGGACGATGCTGGGAGAGTGGAGGGTGAGTGGGTTGGAAAGGGGGAACTGATTACAAGGATCCACATGTGACCTCCTCCCTGGGAGAGGGACAGCAGAGAAGGGGGGAAGGGAGACTCCGGATAGGGCAGGATATGACAAAATAACGATGTATAAATTACCAAGGGCACATGAGGGAGGGGGGAAGGGGAGGGAGGGGGAAAAAAAAGAGGACCTGATGCAAGGGGCTTAAGTGGAGAGCAAGTGGAGAGCAAATGCCTTGAGAATGATTGGGGCAGGGAATGTATGGATGTGCTTATACAATTGATGTATGTATATGTATGGATGGTGATAAGAGTTGTATGAGTCCCTAATAAAATGTAAAAAAAGAAAAGAGGAGAAAAAAATGATTAGGGCAAAGACTGTACAGATGTGCTTTATACAATTGATGTATGTATATGTATGAACTGTGATAAGAATTGTATGAGCCCCAATAAATTGTTAAAAAAAAAAGAAATTCAGGTAGTATAGATTCAAAAAAAAAAAAAAAGATCATCCTCCCAAGGGGGAGGAACAACAGAAATGTGGGTGTAATATATGAAAATAATAATAATTTATAATTTTCCAATGGTTCATGAGGATGGAACGGTAGAGGAGGAAGGGGGAAAAAAAGGAGCTGATACTAAGGGTTCAAGTAGAAAAATGTTTTGCAAATAATGATGGCAACATATGTACAAATGTGATTTGATACAATTGATGTTATAAGAGCTATAAGAGTCCCCAATAAATTATTTATATACAAAAAAAAAAAAAGAATGAAGGAATGGAGCCTAATCTGTCAATCGGATCATAGCCAATGAGACCTCTGTGTGGGCCTGGCCTTCTGAGAATTCTTGGAATTCCTGGATTTTCTTCTTGGAGGCAGGAGACAGACTCTATTTAAAAAAATAATAATTTTATTGGGGGCCTCCAAAACACATCACAATCCATACATCCATCCGTTGTGTCAAGTACATTTGCACGTTTGTTGCCATCATCATTCTCAAAACATTTGCTTTCTACTTGAGCCCTTGGTATCAGCCCCTCATTTTTCCCCTTCCTCTCCACTCCCCCCTTCCTCATGAACCCTTGATCATTTATAAATTATTATTATTTTGTCATATCTTACACTTTTCAAAGTCTCCCTTCACCCACTTTTCTGTTGTCCATCCCCTACGGAGGAGGTTATATGTAGATCCTTGTAATTTGTTCCCCCTTTCTCCTTCCACCTCCTGGTATCATCACTCTCACCACTGATCCTGAGGGCTTCATCTGTCCTAGATTCCCTGTGTTTCCAGTTTCTCTCTGAACCAGTGTACATCCTCTGGACTAGCCTGATTTGTAAAGTAGAATTGGGGTCATGATTGTGGTGGGGAGGAAGCATTTAAGAATTAGAGGAAAGTTGTATGTTTCATCATTGCTACACTGCATCCTGACATGCTTGTCTCCTCCCCACTACCCTTCTGTATGGGGATGTCCAGTTGCCCACACATGGGCTTTGGGTCCCCAATCTGAACTCCCCCTCCTTCAAAATGATATGATTTTTTGTTCCTTTATACTTGATCCCTTTGACACCTCATGATCACACAGGCTGGTGTGCTTATTCTATGTGGGTTTTGTTGCTTCAGAGCTAGATGACCGCTTGTTTACCTTCAAACCTTTGAGACCCCAGAGGCTATATCCTTTGATAGCCGGGCACCATCAGCTTTCTTCACCACATTGGCTTATGCTCCCATTGGCTTCAGTGATTGTGTCAGGAAGGTGAACATCGTGGAATGCCAGTTTAATAGAACAAAGTGTTCTTGTATTGAGAGAGTAATTGAGTGGAAGCTCAATGTCCACCTGCTACCTTAATACTAAACCTATAAATATATGCACACATATCTAGTTCCCATCATCATAAATAAGTATTTTTACATATGTACATACCTGCATCTAGACCTCCACAAATGCCCTTTACCCCCTAGTTCTTCCTTCTATTTCCTTTTACTTTCTCCTGGTCCCACTATCATGCTCAGCCTTCATTTGGGTTTCAGTATTTCCTCTCGGTTATATTGCCCTGGCTCGAGCCCTACCAGGTCTCTTACATCCTCCTCATCACTTATTTTGGACCACTTGTTGTTCCCTTGCCCCTGAGTTTGTTAACAGCACTTCCTTTTCCCCACCCCACCCTCTCCCATGTTCCCAGAACCGTCAGTCCCATTGCTTTCTCCTCCAGATTGTTTATCCAGGTATGCTTCCTTCTTAGGGAGACAGACTCTTTGCTGACAATGCTCACTCCCTTGGAGACCCTCAACTGACAAGACCCATGGTACTCTGCTGATAGACCGTATGCCCTGGGAACTGAAAAAGCCATGTAGAGACTTCTGCCAGCACTGAGATGCTTATGACAACACCGGATCTATAAAACTTTCTACCCAATGGCCTGTGATCATCCTGTATTCAGCGTCATTACATGTGTTTCAGGAGTCTGATGAGGACTTTATAGATTGGTATTGGGCATCTGGGCTAATATCGGACTTATGGGCTTGGACTGGACTGGACTGGGTTGCGATGCTTTCTTAATGTACAATTACCCGTTGTATAAAATTCTCTCTTATATACATATGAGTTTCTATGGATTTGTTTCTCTATTCAACTTGGACATACACCATCCTCATGTGTATTCTAAGTGTGAGCCTATTTTTGCAGCCGCTGTGTCAGTCAATACTGAGAGACGCCCACCTCTTCCTATTTCTGGTGGATAGCAGTTGTTTCCTCTCCATGGTGAGGGCCTGCCTGCTGCTTAGACAAACTTCCCCTAGAAACAGTGTTGTCTGCACTCTTCCACGAAGGACGTCAGTCCTACTCTCCCAGGTCTCGGCACCAACCCCTCTCCACTGGACGATTGAAGCCCGTCCCACAGTGTTCTCCCTCAAAGCTGTGTTCTGCAGGCAGAGATCTTTCAGACTCACGCATCTGGCCATGCCACTTGCCTTTTGAACACATCTTTTCAAAGCTCTGCATTATTCTCAGGATCAAGTCCAAACATTCTTGTTATTAATGTACTGGAAGTAAACATTCCACTTTGCAACCTCTCACTGTTATACTAACAAAGTGTTCTGTATGCCAGGCTACCTGCTTTTTCTCTAATGTCTACTTCCATCTCTGTACCTGTTACTGTCTCTCATTTAGTGTCTCAGGGCGTCTCCTTTTCTGCATATTAAAAGAAAATCACCTGATAGATTTTGCATTCTTTGTCTACATATAATATATTCATATCGCTGTAAAGTTCTTGCCTTCTGTCGTATAATAATATGGTGACTTGATAAATCATAGCCAGTACTTTCTCATTCGTAAGTATTGATTGCTCTTTAGGCAATTTGCATTTATATGTGCCTGCTTCGTTCCCCTCTCCCTGTCTATCGACTCTCTACACCCCAATAAATTGAATTCCAGACAAACGGGGAAACATGCAATACTAAGGGGAAAATCATTTCCTACCTCTAGTTCCTGTGACTGTATTTCATTTTTAATATTGCAGCCACAAAAAATGGACTTCTGAGGTGAGGTCGACATCAGCATTTCAATGCGACTGACACCATTGTTCTGCAACTATCTATAGAATTGAGTAGAAGATAAGCTCCCCGAGTCTAGCTGCTGAAAAAGTGTGTTGGCATGCTTGATACTATCACGCTTTTGCTTTTTTGTCTAAAATGCCCAGGTATCTAACTACTCGTATTTTAATAAATCAATCAAAGAAGATTAAAATTAGTTAGTAAAATACACTCACAAAATATGTAATATTTAAAACAATTTCACAAAGGGAAAGACATTGAATCCACAGTTATACCAATTTGCTGAAAAATTTTTGAGAGGAAAGTTTCTTTGGCAATAGCATCTGCACGAATGGATATCCAAATGTGAATCATGTTCACACTTAAGTGGTGGGATTATTAGAGACTGTATTATGCTTGGTGCTTTCAAATGCAGACATAATCTTTTATCTGTAAACACCAGTAATATAGGGCAAATCTCAGCCAGTTTCTCCTTCTCTCTCTGCCTCTGTATTTCTCTGTCTCTCTCACACACACAAGCATATTTGCAATTATGGGAAGGGACAACATATAAATAAAAAGCCTAAAATGAAGAGTCAAGATAATTTACATTAAATGAAAATTAACTAACAAATAGAGTCTTTAATCTCAATGTGATTCACTTTTACTAATTTAAGAGTCTGGAGATGTTAATACGTCAAATTTTCTTCAAAGCATTTGCCTCCATGTACTTCATGATAAGAAATATGAGTTGTGGAGACCAGGAATTATGGAGTTAATTTTAACAGTGTGTAAGTAGTAAGAGTTAACACAAAAACTAGCAGGACTGGTGGAAAGATTTATCCAGCTATCGCCTAACCTAAAAGACAATTTTTCCCTACATAAAAGAAGGTGTTTAAAATATTCCTTTCATTTCAGCAGCAGAATAAAAAAATTTTAAAGTTACTCTACAGCAGAAATAATTTTGCAGAGCACATTTGAGTTTAAGATGGGCTTTGTTTAAGATATAAAGTTTCCATGTTTCCGGAGTGGTTGCAAGGAATATTTTAGCATATTGCTGCTGACAAACGTAAGGAAGCATGGGTCCCAAAGATATGAAAAATAGACAAAGTGCATTAGAAGGAAATGCAAAACCAACATAAATTAAGACAAAGAACTCAGCCATTCCTGTGCCTGCTACTTATTAAACTGAAATTAGGAAACTGAGCCATTGTATTTAGCAAATTATATATATATGTATATGTATCTATATGTGTGTGTATAAAATCTTAAATAGAGTTTTCACTATGTCTACAGACCCATCAAGCTGATATATTTCCCTGTTGCCAGAACAGTATGCCATCATGTGCAACTTTAAGGCAATTTCCTTTTGTCTATAGTATGTACCAGAAGATTATTAAGGAATGAACCAAGACAGTAATGGGGGATAAGAGAATAAATGTGACGTCTTAAAGATGCAAAATCAGCCGAACTAGTAGACAACTCATTGTGCGTCCTGATGCCTGTTATGATTACCGTGAGGCGTGATTCAGAATTGGTTTGCTCAACTGATGTCTGCCCTCTGAGCATGGCCGGGTGTGTAGGAGGACAAGCAGACTGGTAGAGGGGGAAGGACTTGCTTCCATTTATTCATCCAGTGTAAGTCCATTACAATCTAGTTTTAACTGAGCAATATCTTTGGTGCTAAATATAAAGACAATCCTTGCTCAGAAGCAGTTTATGGGACTGTGATTATGGAAATCAAGGGAGAATGAAGTATAAAGAAAGGCCAAATGTGTGGGCAAGTATAGTCACAAAGCATTTAATTATTTAGATTAATATCCACAATACGTTTTATCTGTAGAATATTTTTCAGTTGTAGAATTGGGAGATACATTAGAACCATTTACATTTCATTTCCACTATTGCATCAGTCACTTTGTTTTCCTTTGGCCCATATGATTATGGGGCAAAGTTTGATAGTGTTGCAATAAGCTATCTTTTTTTTTTGAGGACAAATTGCTCAATCTAATAGATTTACTTACAGCATACTGGAACTTGATTATCTTGCAGTTCCAAAGCAAGAATAGATTCTGGTTGTCAGAACAGCATAAATGCTCAAGTTTTAGTCAATATGCTTACACTGATCAAAACTGGTGAGTCGTCTGGAAAAGGGTGATGCGTTTCACTTGTGCTCTAGTACTCAGAAGTAGTGCAGGAGAAAGACCTCACAATCATAGCTAAGAAAACCCCAGGGGTCTGTGGGACTCAGTCACATGGGCTTGGAATTAACTGACAATCCCCCATCACCAACAGAAGATAAACTCTGGAGAAGACGGAATATCCTTAGACTATTTTCTTTCTTATTTCATGTTCAGTAAACATAATCTTACTTTTACTTTTATCCAGTAAGTGTTTGTAGCCTGGATAAGAAGATATTAGAATTCAGCTTGCTGAATAACTCCTACTGAAATGAATGGACTGTAATTCCAGTTTACATTGTTGTGAACAGCTGGCATGAATAATTTCTTTAAAAGTTGATTATCTTTGTGTACACACAAAGAATTCAATGTCTTTATCCTTAGACAGCCAGAAGCAGAGTGGTGCCTCTAGCTGTTGCGGTTGTTAGGTGCTGCCTACCCTAGACTCCCCCTCGCCGAGCCCGCCCGTATGTTCAACAGAACAAAACACTGCCTGATCCTGTGCCGACTCATATTCAATGCGCATGATCTTCTTCTTTATAACTCAAGCCTGAGTTAACGTTACCATTCTCCTCTACAAATCTGCCCGGGGAAGTCAGCAGGCTTCTTTGGACCACGTTTGCTTTCCTGCTTTCAAAATGCATTTAAGAAATGTGCATATATTTACAGTAGGTCATTTTGAAATAAGACAGAAGAAAGAGGTGATGTGTATTCAGCTCAGGGGTGGATCCATGGCCTCCAACCCCTCAAAAAATGGCAGCCACACATTTTAGGGTTGATCAAAAGATTATACTTTCACTCTTTCTCTCAATATGTATATGTATTAATTAAGAGAGAGAGGGAACAAAAATGTAGCAGATTTGACTTTATTTTTCCCTTAATTTTCTTCTGTAATGTCTACTCTTGAATTGATCCCTTAGCATTCTTGGGGTCAGACAATATAGGATTTATTTGAAGTACTGGAAGATCCAGGCATCCCTATACAGGAAGCCTTTAGTGTCCACATTGTTATTTGGCTTCCCACTTCTCAGGAACAATATTATTTTGGGTAGATCAGGAGTATTCTAAGAATAAAGAATAAACATGATACCAAGTGTTCAGAGTAATAGATTGATTAGCATCTTGCTTATTGTCTTTATTATGCCCTCCAATTAACTAATATACGAGCTATGATGTGTATAACTGATATAAATCATTGAATAGCTGAGTGAAAAGTAATGACAAGGAAATGTCTTATTTAAAGAAAAACTTGAAAGCTCGAATTGTATTTATAGTAATACCTGTTTGAAACTCAAATAACATCAAGAAGGGCATTTTTATTAACTAAAATAACCTTATACCATATAATTTAAAAATTTATCGAGGGCAGATGTCCCTTCATGTGAGAGTGGTGATACTGGGAGGGTGGAGGAAGGGTGGGATGGAAAGGGGGAACCAATTAAAGGGATCTACATATAACCTCTTCCCTAGGGGACGAACAACAGAAAAGTGGGTGAAGGGAGAAGTCGGACAGGGCAAGATATGACAAAACAATAATTTATAAATTATCAAGGGTTCATGAGGGAGTAGGGAGTGGGGAAGGAGGGGGAAAAAGAGGAGCTGATGCCAGGGGCTTAGGTGGAGAGCAAATGTTTTGAGAATGATGAGGGCAATGAATGTACAAATGTGCTTTACACAATTGATGTATTTATGAATTGTAATAAAAGTTGTATGAGCCACCAATAAAATTTTTTAAATTATCTAAAAATGTTTACATAGGAAAGACTAAAGGAAATGAGGTCTTGCTGTTTTCTATTTACATGACTAGCTTTTTATGGTTAAAACCATATTAATCAGTTTAAAGAAAAAAATCGTAACTTAACTTTAGTAGCTGAAAATTATGTTTCCTAATTTTCTTTGTAAAACAGAAAATGAAAAACGGAGAGTGGGTGAGATTGGAACTGCCATACATTTCTGGTGGGACTGCACAACAGGATACCCACTGTGTTCCTGGCACAACTCAGGCTAGATATGACATATGGTCTGATAATCCCTTTACTTGGTATACACCCTAGAGAAAAGAGGGGGAAAATAGACATGCACATTCATGCTCATTGCAGCACTAGTCACAGTAGAAAGATGGTGATGGGAAACAACCTCTATCGCCATCAGTGGAAGAGTGAAAGAATAACCTTAGTACATTCACACAATAGACTACTACACATCACTAAATAATAATAATAAAGCCGTGAAATACATCATAACATGGTTGGATTAGTCAAACAGAAGAAGCACACAGCCTGTGTGACCACGAGGTGTCCAAGGGATCAGATATCCGGCATCAAAGAACAAAAAATCATATTATTGTAAATGAGAGTGAGTGCAGAGTGGAGACCCAAAGCCCATCTGTAGGGAACAGGACACCCCCTTACTGAAGGGTTGTGGGAAGGACACGAGCCAGTCAGGGTACAGGGTATTAATGATGAAACATACCTTTCCTCTAGTTCTTAAATGCTTCCTCCCCCCACTATCATGATCCCAATTCTACCTCACAAATCTGGCTAGACCAAAGGATGTACACTGGTACAGATAGGAACTGGAAACACAGGGAATCTAGGACAGATGACCCCTTCAGGATCAGTGGTGAGAGTGGTGACACCTGGAGGGTGGAGGGAAGGTGGGGTAGAAAGGGGGAACCGATTACAAAAATCTACGTATAACCTCATCTCTGGGGGATGGACAACAGAAAAGTGGGTGGAGGGAGATGTAGGACAGTGTAAGTTATGACAAAATAGAAGGAATTTCTGAATTATGAAGGGATCCTGAGTGAGGGAGGAGAGAGAAGGGATGGAGGAAATGAGTTGATATTAAGGGCTTAAGTAGAAAGCAAATATTTTGAGAATGATGATGGCAACAAATGTACAAATGTGCTTGACACAATGTATGTATGTATGTACTGTGATAAGAATTGTGTGAGCCTCCAATAAAATGATTAAAAAAGACGTATTGTATGAAGCCACTGCAATTTTAAAATTAAGATAAAAGTTATGCTACTATAAGCAACTAACATTGATGGTTACCAAAGATGGAAGATGAAAGGAAGGGAAGAAAAGTAATATCATAGAGGGAAAATAGGTGTTGACTTGGTTAAGGGTAAAATAATACTAGACAAAACAGAGATTATAAAAATGGGGGATGTGCAGGGCAAGTTAATTGGAGGGTTGATACATTGTTAAAGTGGTAAAATACAAAAATGATAATGTGATAATAACGTCCCTCCTAATTCACAATAAATGTGTTTTTTATATTTTGAAACGATTAAGTGGGAGATATGTTATCTGACAATTTGTTGTCATTGTTGTTCTTAGTTGCCATTGAGTCAGTCAGACTCAAAGAGACCCTATATACAGCAGAACAAAACACAGTCAGTCCTGTGCCATCCTCACGATTGCTCCTATGTCTGAGCCCATTGTTTCATCCATTGCGTCAATCTGTCTCCTTGCATGCCTGACTCTTTCTCTCAGTATCTCCACTTTACCAAGCATGATATCCTTCTCCAGGGAGAGCGATAGCGACCCATATCTCACCAGACAATTCCAATTTTCTGAACCAGGAATTACGTTTATGAAATGGTATCTTCCACTCCTAAGAAACCATATACTTATTTAATCAAGACTAGTTGGACTGCTAACCACAGGTCAGCAGTTTGAACCCACCAGCTGCACCAGAGGATAAAAACGAAGCTTTCTACTCTCATAGAGGGTTACCCACCAGGGCAATTCTACACTGTCATATAGCTTTGCTTTA
This sequence comes from Tenrec ecaudatus, assembly GCF_050624435.1. Classification (NCBI taxonomy): domain Eukaryota; kingdom Metazoa; phylum Chordata; class Mammalia; order Afrosoricida; family Tenrecidae; genus Tenrec; species Tenrec ecaudatus. The sequence continues at coordinate 50,666,217 of NC_134536.1, forward strand.
AGTTAGAATCTACTGATGGCAATGGGTTAGAACATAACATCATAGCCCCTAGTGGGGCTACAGAGGTAACAATGGAATGCTATCCACAAGGTCTGGAGTTCAAAGCCCCTCCACAAAAGAATGATTAGGCGTCCCCCTTTCTTAAAGATTTACAGCCTCACAAACTCACAGGGACAGTTCTACTCTGGGCTATGGGTTTGCTGTCAGTTGAATCCAACTTGATGGCAGGGAGTGAGGATGAGTCAGAATGCACTTGATTCAGTGGATTTAGTTTTTATTTTTAGAAGGAAGGTAACAAGAATTAAAGACTATAATTTAATTAAGTAATTTTGATATACATTGTATCATAAAATTATCAAGGATAACTTGAGGGTTGATAGCAATAAATCAATATAAACAAACAGCACTTTTTAAGACGAACATTTTGGTATTTATGTAATTTATGATTAAGTAGAAGTTAATTTCCATCGTCTCTCTGTAAGGTAATTCAATCAAACTTAAATAAATTATTTTTTTGGTGTAAGTAATCACTCAGAAACTTCATTTTCCCAGAAAACAGGCTACCCTGAGAAACACGAACCACATATCCTTCCTTTACCTTCTCACAGATATGTCATTGAAGGTTTTAGTCACTTTTTTATAGAGCAGCTTTTTGTTTCCCAGATCAGAGGGCTTCTTTCAAAAAAAAAATCCAATACAGCATTCCTAACAAGAGAAGCACTTTCACCCCCAAACTGTCCAATGGGAGATTCATCTCACCTGCAGACTCTCAACCCAAATAAGTGGCTGGTTGGTTGAATTATTGGTTGAATAATTTACTCTATCTTTTAATACTTCTTTTCAGGTTGTAACCACACTTAGGATTAGGATAAAATAAAATATATTCCCCTTTCTCATTAGATACTGAGCACATATTAAATAAGGACTCCCAAAGGCCAATGGCCTTGGAGTCGAGTTTGATTCATAGCAATCTTATATGGAGTTGCTGAGATTGAACATCTTTACAGGATCAGACGGCCTCATGGTACTCCTGAAGAATGACCTTGAACGTTTTCAGGTCAGGACTGAGTCCACAGTGCCACCACGGTTTATTAGCACATAATAGATACCGAATGAATACTAAAGAAATAATTGTATTATGTTGCTAAAATATCACTGTTCTCTAACCAAGAGAGAAAAGGTAAAGTTAGAAAATCTAGGAAGCAGATGAACTCTGTGATGAGAAGATTTCTAAAGCAAACCTTTACCAGATGTTCATGTATTAAAATAAGAAATGTTAAATATGAAAATAACTTTGAAAGAGCATAGCAGGTACTGGGAAAAGTCCCAAAAGATTGGCAATATGGAATTAAAACAAACAAACAAGCAAACAAAAGAATTTACAGATTAAGTGATTAAATTTCTCAAAATACCACCCCCAAGGATCACATTCTGTGGAAATAGGTAGGTGGCAAAGAATGACATTTCATTTCATTTGGCTTTTATATAATTTAAATTTCTGACAAAAACAGTATAAATATAATTGGTTTAAAATTAAAATGTTTATTATAGCAGCCTATACTACTTTTAAGTTAGACATATTTTAGATTACTATATTTCTTTGACTAAGAGTCTTTATTATCACTCATATATTTTTCCAACCAGCCTCAAAATACCCTAATAATATCTTTATTTGAGCAATCTTTATACCCATTCATGACTACATAATCACAGCCTTAACCACAGTCAAGGCATTTCTCGCACATTAACTTTGAATGATGGCCTTTTTCTCTCAAACCCTAGTACATATTTTGTGCTACACATGGTATTTTTCCATCAATCTTTTTTAAATGGTGGTCTTACCCTGTAAGTGAAAACCCCTCCTGTCCACCCCATACAAATGTTAACCTTCCACTGATCTCTTCTAACTTAATAAACCAAATATGAATGTGTTAGCTCAATTTGCTGATGTTTCAGGGGCCATAAACTTGGTTCAGACTGAGAGCAACCTTAAGCACCACAGAACAAGACACCCTCAGGCCTGCGCCATTCTCAGTTATCCCAGTACATGAACCCAGTGATGCAGCCACTCTGTCAACTCCTCTCCCTGAGGGCCTCCTCGTTTCCACAGTCCCTCTACTTTACCAAACATGAAGTCCTTCTCCAAAGAGTGGCCTCTCCTGGCAATATGTCCAAAGTATGTATGATGAAGTCTCCCATCCTTGCCCCTGATACGCCCTTGTCCGGCAGTAGTTCTGCCTAGACAAATCAGTTTGTCCTTTTAGCAGTTCGTAGTGTTTTCAGTATTCTCCAACAGAACAATTCAAATGTGTTGATTCTCCTTCAGTTATTCTTATTAACGTCCAACTTCCACGTGCATGTGAGGCAATGGAAAATACCATGGCTTGGATCAAGTGCACCTTAGACTTCAAGTAACATCCTTGCATTTCAAAACTTAAAGAAGTCATCCGTAGCAGATTTACTCAATGCAATGCATCTCTTGATTTCTTGACTGCAGTTTCAACGAGCATTCATTGTGTATCAAAGTATGATGAAATCCTTGAAAACATCAACCTTTCTCTATTTATCATGCTGTCACCTATTGGCGCGCTTGTGAAGATTTTGGTCTTCCTTACATTGAGTCATGATCCACACTGAAGGCTGAAAGCCTGGATGCTCATTAGCTAGCGCCTCAAGTAGTTCTCACTTTCAGCAAGCAAATTTGTGGTATCTACATATTGCACGTTGTTAATAAGCCTTTCTCAAACCTTATGCCACATTCTTTTAAATAAAATGCAGCTTCTCTGACTATCTGTTCTGCATGCAGACTGAGTAAGAATGAAGAGAGGCTACAAACCCATCACGCACCTACAGACAAGTGACTAGAAGAGATCCACATCTGTACACATTTCAAAGAAAGCTGACTCGACAGAATGTTCAAGTTAGAGGACAATATAATTGACTACATATCACCTGTAAGTAAAATTTTGCTGAAGAACATGCAACATTGGTTGCAGCCATGCATTGACAGGGAGCTACTAGAGGTTCAAGCCAAATTCAGAAGAGGACTTGGAAGAAGGGATCTCTTTGCTGATGTCAGATGGATCTTGACTGAAAGCAGAGAATACTAGAAAGATGTTTACTTGCATTTTTTGGACTATGTCAAGGCGGTGGACCGTGTGGATCATAACGAACTGTGGATACCCTTGAGAAGAATAGGAATTTGAGAACTCTTCATTGTGCCTGTGTGGAACTTGTACATGGATCCAGAGGTGCTTGTGCAAGCAGAACAAGGGTATCCTGCAATACAACTTGATGTATGAAGGGCTCAATCGCAAGATACATCCTGACGGCTCCAGGTTTATTTCTCAATGTAATATATCTTGAAGACGCTATGTTTACTTTTGTCAGTTCCATCTCTTCTTTTTCATCTATGCTTCAATTGTTCCTTAGGGCGCAGTTGGATTGTATGATGCTTTTCATCTCCTCTGTGATCCTAAATCTGATGACAGTATTTCTGTTGATCAGTTGAAATTGTAGTTATTTACTAATGTGTGGCTTTTTCAGTTTGTCTCATTTTAACTATCTCCACTTACCAGAGGCCTGTAATTTTTGAAATTGTCCTTGTTGTTGGCTGCTGTTGAATCTGTTCTGATTCATGAGGGGCCACATGTGGACAGAAAACAACTGGTCCCCAGGGCTTTCAGGTTTTGACCTTAGTATCAGTCACTAAGTCTGTCTTTACAGGACCTTTTCAGCTGGTTTCAATGGTTAAACTTTTGAGTCAACTGGGATCTCCTTTTCAAAGATTGGGTATGTTTATATTTCTATTGATTCTTATGAAAGTCCTGCACATATACTTAATGTATGTGACCTGAAATACTTATGCCTCTATCTCATTCAGCAATGAAGCATTTTATTGCATTTTTTTGTATTCTACTAAGGTACTCATTATGTTATATTTTATGTTCCAAAGTTTTATTTTTTCTTCTCTTCCACTGCTGATAAGAAAACATAAAGTTCACCTTTTTCACTCCCAGTATTTTCTGATGTAAAAAATGAAAATTCCAAATAAAATCTTCCACTAAAAATGCCTAAACATTCATATTAAAAGTTAAAGACATAGATATGTATCAAAAGAAATATAATTGCAAACGTACATTGGGGAAAGGCTGGTGTTCAGAATGCAAAATAATTACAACTCATCAGCACAAATTTTAAAAATCCAGGGTAAATAGACAAAAATGTTTATCATACCAATAGCTAATATGTACATGAAAAGATCATCAACACACATAGCTGGTGAGAATCTACTGTGATGATGTCATTTTCCAGAATCACTGTAAAGTTTATTAAAATGTACATGACATGAACTCTCACTTTTCTTGCTTCTATGGAACGTTCTATGAAAATTTCTGAAAGTATATCTTCCAACACAAATTTGTTCATTCTTCTTTGAAATCTAGGTGTATTCAATATTTTCACCAACATCATAATCTGCTGCCATTGATATTTTTTCAGTCTTCCTTACTTATTGTTCAGCTTTTACAAGCATATGAGCTGATTAAAAATACAGAAGCTTGAGTCAGGCAGATTTTAGTCCTTAAATTGTCTTCCTTTCTTTTTAAAACTGGAAAGAGAATCTTTCAGCAGATTTGCCCAATGCAATATATTATTTGATTTCTTGACTTCTATTTCATGGTGCTTGAATCTGAACTTAAGTATAAAGGAATCTTTGACAACTTCAATATGTTCTCCTTTGATCATGATGTTGCATATTGTTCAAGTATGAGGAATTTCATTTTTATTTATATTGAGATCTAATCTGTACTGAAAACTTTAGTCTTGGATCTTCAAGGGTAAGTGCTCCAAGTACTCCTTACATTGATTAAGCAAGATCAGCAATCTGCATCATTACAGTCTTCTGTCCCCTACAACAGAGCAGTTGGTGTGTTGTCTAAGGATCCATTCCAAAGAAATAAAAATATGTCTATACAGCAGGTGGACATGATAGTTGTACATATGTCTATACAGCAGGTGGACATAGGATAGTTGTACATATGTCTATACAGCAGGTGGACATATAATAGTTGTACATATGTCTATACAGCAGGTGGACATATGATAGTTGTATCAGCATTATTTTTATGGAAACAGCCCAAATGTCCATCAATTGCTGAATGAATAAACAATGTGATATATTGAAACAATGAAAATGTACTCAACAGTAAAAAGGATATATAGTATTAAAGCTGCCGCCATGATCAGATTCTTAGAATCAGTACAATAGCTTTTAGTTCATTGACATTTATTCTGAAATAAGTCTTCTAGTTCTATACATTATATATGCTTTATTTTATGGTATCCTAAGTACATTTATTTTATTTTTTTAGTGAGAGAGTGAGAGACTGAGTGAGTGACAGTGAGTGAGTCTCCTAAGTACATTTAAAAGGCATTACAGTTTTTAAATAATAGAAAACTATAAGTTGAAATTTATTCCAAGTAAAAAGGAATGTACTGGGGAGACATTTAGGCTTACATGTTAAAGTCCAGAGCTTGAAAATTTTCTCATTTCTGAAGATAGGTATCATAATGAGCATAAAAGACTACTTCCTTTTATTTTGTATCTGGGAATTCCATTAAATTTCTCTCTTAAGGAGCCATGTATTGAAATGAAAAGTGATCAGATATGTGTTTCCAGTGAAAACTAATGTGCATTATTCCAACCTTTGGAATCAGCCAAATGCCACTTAAAATATTCTGAATACCATAGGAAGAAACACTGATTACCTCGAAAGCGTTAATAATTAACACAAAATATTACATACAGCACACACTTGTAGAAGAAAAAGATCTTCCTGCAATTCAGGTTTATGAATTTTCTGCACAATGAGAGCTAATTACAGCCTTCCTGTTTCTGGCTGAAGTATACTTACAGACAAAGCTTCATTTTGAAAAAGTATTCTTTAATCAATGCAATCATTCAAATCAACAAATATTAATTGAAAATCTTTTTTATAGCAGATTATGGGAAATGTTTAGAATAAATGTTTCCTAGATTTTTAGGAAGTTTGTAAGCTCCATAGTTACAAGGCATATCACCAACTAAGTGTGCTACGACGAACTAAGTGTAAGTTCTCTATGATTTTTAACGGGTAAAACTCATGGATTACGTACTGTTCACTCACTGCCATCGAGTCAGTGCTGACTCAGAGTGACTTCTTGTGCAATTCCAAGTGGTTGTTTAGGAGGACAAAGCCCAGTCTTGCTCCTGAGGAACTGCTGGTGGTTTTGAACTGCCAAACAAGTGGCATGAACACTGTACCATCAGGGGTCCTACTTCATCCCCATGCAGGGAACATGCCATGGAGCAGCAGCTTGGGTGCAGGGAAAAATATATTAATCCCACACAGCTCCCTGGTAGAGGATTGTCCTCCTGTTGTGAGAGATCCCCAATTACATGTAGGGACCTGGATCCAGGGAGGCCTTCTCAATCTTCATTGGATAGCAGTAGAAAAGGTGCTGCTTTCTATCTCCTAAGCACCCCTTCGTCCCTTCGCACCAGGCCCACATGCCCCACCCTTTTAAAATCATTTTATTGGGGGTTCGTACATTCTTATCACAATCCATCCATCCATCAATTGTGTCAAGAACATTTGTACATTTATTGCCATCATCATTCTCAAAACATTTACTTTCTACTTGAGCCCTTGGTACCAGGCCCTCTTCTAACTAGGTATTGGAGTCATGAAAAAGGAACCAATGACACGGTTGTTATTTTCATAAACTTGGCGTTACAATAGGTTAAAGGACATAACTAAACTATGTATTGTAATAACTAATGCTAGAGAAACAAATAGGCATGAAAATGTCATAGGTTTTTTGATATGGAAGGGGTGCCTGAAGAGGTGACATTAAAGCTAAGTTCTGTTGTTACCTATGTACTGTCCATGTAACAGAACAAAACATGGCCCAGTATTGCACCATCTTCACAATTATGTTTGAGATTATTTAGGCAGCCACTGTGTTAATCTAGCTCTTGGATAGTCTTCCTCTTTTTCCTGTTATTGTTGTGAAATGGGATCATCACTGACTCTTAAAAACCCTATGCACAACAGAATGAAACTGCACGGTCCTGCCCCATCCCCAAATTGTTCCTATGCCCAAGCCCACTGAAACCGTCATTCCGTCTCACTGAGGGCTTTCCTCCTTTCCCCTGTCATTCCAATTCACCAAACATGGTGTCCTTCTCAAGGGCCTGGGCTCTCCTGACAATATGTCTAAAGAATATAAGGCAGAAGCCGCTATCCCTGTCTCTAAGGAGTGTTCCAATACAGATCGATTGGTCCTTTGAGAAGTCTGCAGGACTTCCAACATCCTACTCCAGCAGCACAATTCAAGTGCACAACTTCTTCTAGTCTTTCTGATCCAGGGTTCAACTTTCACACCATATGATGCAGTGGAGAATACCATGGCTTGAGTCAGGCATACCTTAGTCCTCAAAGTAACATCTTTGCTCTTCAGTACTCTAAAGAGGTCTTGTGCCACGGATTTACCTAATACAATATTTCTCTTGATTTCTTGAAGACTGCTTCCATATTTGAAAACTTCATCCTTTTCTCTATTTATCATGAGGATATCTACTGGTCCATTTGTGAGGATTTTTGTTTTCTTGACATTGAAACATAATCCACCCTGAAGGCTTCAATTCTTGATCATCAGCAAGGGCTTCAAGGCCTCCTCATTTCCAGCAAGCAGAGTTGTGTTGTTAGTAAGTCTTCCTCCAATCCTGTTGGCACTCTCTTCTTCATCTAAGCCAGCTTCTCTGATGATTTTCTCAGCATACAGTTTGAACACCAGAGATGAGAGGATTCACCTCTGACTCACACTCTCCCTGGTATTGGAGCCATGCAGTGTTCATGCATTCTGTTCATACAACTGACTCTTGATCCATGTATCATATCCAATTGAAAACAATGAAGCGTTCTGGAATTTCCATTCTTCTCATGGTTATAAAAATAATTTTATTGGGGGCTCTTACAGCTCTTATAACAATCAATACATCAATTATATCAAGCACATGCGTACTACATTGCCATCATCATTTTAAAAACATTTTCTACTTGAGCCCTTGGTTTCTCACCCTCAACCTCTGCACATGAACCCATGATAAATTATTATTATTGTTTTCATGTCATACACCATCTGTTGTCTCCTTTCACCCATGTTTCTGTTGTTTATCCCCCTTGGGGGGAGGTGGTAGTGGTGGTGGTGGTTGTTAAAGTTGATCCCTGCTATCAGTTCCCCCATCCTCCCCCTTCTCCCCTCACCTTTACCTACCTCTATGGTATTGCTTTTCCCATTACTTTCAGCGGGGTGGGGTGGGACTGTCCTGGATTCAATTGGTTGAGAACTCTTATCTGTATCAGTGTACCTGCTCTGGTATAGCCAAATTTGTAAGGTAGAACTGGGGTCATGATAATTGGGGTGGAGGAAGCACTAAAGAACTAGAGCAGTGGTTCTCCACCTTCCTAATGCAGCGACCCTCTAACACAGTTCCTCATGTTGTGGTGACCCCCAACCATAAAATCATTTTCATTGATACTTCATAACTGTATGTTTGCTACGGTTATAAATAGTCATGTAAATATCTGATATGCAGGATGTATTTTCATGGTTACTAATTGAAGATAAACATAATTAAAGAATGGTGTTTAATCACAAAACAATATATAATTATATATTGTGAAATATCTATGTGTTTTCCGATGGTCTAGGTGACCCCCGTGAAAGGGTCGTTCAACCCCCAAAGGAGTTGCAATCCACAGGTTGAGAATTGCTGAACTAGAGGAGTGTTGTGTGTTTCAATGGTGTATACTGCACTCTGGATGACTCATCCCTTTCTTGTGATCCTTCAGGGAGGGAATGTCCAATTGGCAATAGATGGGCTTTGGGTCTCCACTCTGACCCCACTCATTTGCCATCAGTATGATGGTTTTAGGTATTCTGATGCCTGATGCCTAATCCTGTCGACATCTTGTGATGTTGTGCTTCTTCCATGTGGGCTTTGTTGCTTCCCTGCTAGATGGCTGCTTGTTTACCTTCAAGCCCTTAAGACCCCAGATGCTATGTCTTTTCATTGCTGGCCACCATCAGCTTTGTTCATCATATTTGCTTATGCACCCATTTTGTCTTCAGTGATCTTGTCGGAAAGGTGAGTGCCACAGACTACCACATTAATAGAACAAAGTGTTCTTGTGTTGAGGGAGTACTGGAGTAGAGGCTCAATGTCTGTCTTTTTCCTTAATGCTTAACATATAAATATATGTACATAGGCTATATCCCTATTGTTATTTAATATATTTACATATATACATGCCTCTATTTATGCCTCAGTAAATGTCTTTTGCCTCCTAGCTATTTCCTTTTACTTTTCTTCTGTCCCACTATCATTTTTGACCTTCATTCAAGTCTCAGTAATCCCCTTATGGTTCCATTGCCCTTGATCTAACCCCACCAGGCATTCTACACCCTCCTCACCATCTATTTTTATCTCTTCTTGTTCCCTTGTCTTGGGTTTGTTGGTTCCTCACAAACTTTTCCCCACCTCCCCATCTCCCCTGTCCCCCTAGAACCATCAGTCCTGTGTTTTCTCCTCAGGATTGTTTAACATATATAAAAAAAGAAGAAGGGGGAAAAAGAGCCAGTGCTGGTGGGGTAATGCATTATTTCAGGTCTGTCTCCTGACCCTTATGTAGGGTTTCCGTTCAAGTCTGTTGAGGTACCAAGCCCTGCCCTCTGAGTCTGAAGTGCATTTTCAGGATTCCATGGGACTCCATTGTTTTGCTCCTCTTGCTGCTCCACGCTTCCTGTGTGTCCTTTCCATCCCCTTCCTGTGTGTGTGTGTGTGTGTGTGTGTGTGTGTGTGTTGGCTCTCAGACTATCTACAATTCCCTCACTATGTTCGTGTGTCAGTGAGGGGACGTCATGTCTCATGTTGGAGCCAGCTCTAGAGTCCTCTCTGTGCTTTGCCTGCTCTGATCTGGGGTGTTGTTCTTGGGGCTTGGTGGGCCAGGATGGAGTCCACTCTTACTCTTTCTCTCTTTCCCTTTGTTCGCTCCTGTGTGGGGGCAGACCTGCCACTCTCCTTGGGCTGCATCTTCAGTGCTGTCCTCTGTAGAGCAATCTTCTAGGGAAGGGGTGGGTGCAGCTGGGACTTGGACAAACCCTACAGACCTCTTTCAGTTCCTGGCTTCACGCCAGTTGTGAGGGTTTCTTCTATCTTCACAGTGAGTTTTAATTCATACTGATGGCATCAGTCCTTGATCTTTGTCAGCTAGTGTTTCAAGTTCTCAATTTCAACAAACAAGGATATGTTATTTGCATATCACAGGTTGTTAACAAGCATTCCTCCAATCTTGATATCATAGTCTGCTTCATATAATGCATTTCCTCAGATTATCTGCCCAGCCTGCAGAGTGAATAAGAAGATTGAGAGGAAACAACCCTAATGCAAACCTTTTCTGATTTGAAACCAGGCAGGATTACCTTTTTGTGTTTGAAAGACTGACTCTTGATCAATGTACACATTCTGCATGGGCACTATTAAGAATTCCAGAATCCCTTTGCTTCTCCATGTCAACAAAACACAAGTAAATATCTTTCCGTGCACAAAATGAAAACAGAACATAAAAAATTAGAAAATTCTGTTGTACAATAGTTTTGAATGTGAGGAAGAAATCAATTTGGGATGGTGCTAGACAGAGGAAGGTGATGGGTAAGGAAACATTCTCTAAGGATATGATGAACCATCTTTTGCTAAAGGGTCATGAGCTTGTACTTCCAGCTTCATAAAGTATGACAAATAAATGAACTTGATGAGACTTAGTTTATTTACTTTTGATGGGTCATCAGGAGGAAGCAAACCATAGAGAAGGGCACGGTAACTGGAGAAAGACATCAATGGAAACTGGAAACACCTTAAAGGAGATAGAATTATAGAAAAACTGGAACAAGGAGCTAAACAATAGTAATTATGGTGTTGATTGTGCAAGACCAGGGAATGTTTTGTTCTGTTATATAATTAATTTATTTATTTAAATCATTTTATTGGGGACTTGTACAACTCTTATCACAATCCATACATCCATCCATTGTGTCAAGCACATTTGTACCTTTGTTGCCATCATCATTCTCAAAATACTTGCTTTCTACTCGAGCCCTTGGTAAGATGCTATTAGTGGGAACCAATTCAAGGCACCTAATAACAATTATGATGATTTTAATATCTTATTTTTTATCTATATAACTTAACAATTCATGTAATTCCATTTTTTTGTGACTGCTATGTCTCAGCAGGGTGATTATCTCAGGGAGTTCTGTAGTTTACTCTGTATAGTACAGGTCCTTATATACCCTCATTAAATTAAGCAAATCACCTGAAATATTTTTGTTTTAATATCCTATAGACAGAGAATAATAAGATCTACATGACAGATCTGTTAGGAGCTAAGTGGCATAATGCATCTAAAATGTTTCACTTGGTGCCTTTTACCTAGTAGATTTTGTAAATGTTATCAAAAGCCTAAAGCTACATCTGCATACCGATAAGGGGAAGATAAATAAACCATTGACACACACATCTTCTTTTATTTTTTACACTATGAGGTCATTATACACTTTACTTATGAGCTAATGAGGGAATTTAATACATACATGTTTCCTTAAACACAGTAAGTGCCATGGTTCATGTCCTCAAGGGTTCTTAGCAGCCCATCAAAGAGAATACCAGAATTGAGTGAATCTCATGGAAAAAAGAAAGAGCAATTATTTTCAAATGTAAGCTTCATGTTTCTTATATGACATCAGCTCTACTGTTAAAATTGTGTGTTTATTAATAGAATTCCTCTTGCCCAGATACAATAAGCTTTATTTCCATACAAACGGAATAATAAAAGAGAGCCCATCATAAGTATGGAAAGCGAAAGTGAAGTCTTGGCTCTGGGTTTGAAGTTACTCTTTCCCAATTTCACCATTGATTCATCTTTCCCCCTCTTATAATAACGGGGACACAGTTCAAGATGTGCCTAGGGTCTTCATCCTTTTCGTTTCCTTCACTCTGTATTGAACATTTCATTATAATATTTTGCTTTGTATTGTTGAGCTCATCTTTAAAGTTTTCTATTCATTGCTTAGCTCTTCATTATTTCCTCTTTGTGCCTTAGTTATTGTATGATTAAAAGCAAGTTTCAAAGTCTCTTCTGATAATCACTTTTATCTTTTCTTTCTTTCCTATCTTTTAAAGGAAGCTTTGCTTTCTTCAAGAATGATGTTCATTTTTTTAGGGACCGGAAACCAGTTTTATCGGGACAGAATCCACATATCATACATTTGAATAGTTCATTCGTGTCAAGAGGAGTTGTAATGTAAAACCATCATCACAATCCAATTTAGGACAGTTTCCTCTGTCTTGAACTCCGTGTTATTGGTTCTCTTCTACCACATACTCTCACAGCTTATTAGGTTTTCTGTCCTGAGTTTGCAACACATCAAGTCTGTGCTTGAGAAGCTCTCAAAATTCAGATGACATACACTTAAGGTTGTATTTTGGTTCATGTGAATTTGTTTCAGTTTTCTTCTACTTCAACCTGAACTTACATATGAGCAATTGATGGCCTGTTCCACAGTCAGCCCCTGGCATGGTTTTATCTGCTTATAATGAGTGTCTCCATCATCTTTTCCCACAGATGTAATCCATTTTATTTCTATATATTCTATTTGAAGAATTCCATGTGTACAGTCATTGCTTGTTGACAAAAGGTATTTGCTATGAACAAGCCCTTAGTCTTGCAAAATTCTACCATGCAGTCTCCAGCTTCATTTTTATCACCAAGACCATATTTTACAGTTATTATTTCTTCTTTGTTTTCAACTTTTTCATTCCAATTGCCAATAATTATCATTGGATCTTGATTGCATGTTTGATCAATTTTAGATGAAAGCCATCGATAGAATTCTTATTTCTTCATCACTAGTTTTGTTGTTTGGTGCATAAATTTGAAAAATAGCTGTATTGATTGAATTTCCTTGAAGGAGGATATATATAATCCTATCACAGACGGCACTGTACTTCAAGATATATCTAAGAAAATAAAGAGAAAAAAGAGATAAATCTAGAAATGAATCATTTAACAATGAATAGCAGTCTTTCCTTTAGATTTGCCATTCCTAGCATAGTAAACTATATGATTTTCTGACTCAAAATGGGCAATCCAGTCCATTAAAAGCGGAGAATGCTGATCTTTATGTGTTCATACTTGTGCATTCCAAGTTCTCACAGTCAATTTTTACAGTTTCCCCTTTTCTATTTTGAGTTATACCCCCTCAGCAAATGACAATCTGAAATCTCCACTCCTACAGGCTTTGCACGATTCACTTCACCAGGGTTGACTCTGCTTTGACAAAGCAGCTCCTCCTCGGTCATATTTTGAGTACCTAATGACACGAAGGGCCCATTCTCTGTCATGACCTCCAATAATAGTCTGCTTCCATTCATGAGGTTTTCAGTGCACAAAGATGTCAGATGCTACTGCTTCTACAGTGGGTTGTCCATGTCTTCTTCACCGTCTGCTCTTAGTCTAGAAACTCCACTGAAGCCTGGTCACATTGGATGACTCTGCTGGCATTTGAAACACTGGGGAAAGAGCTCCCAGCATCACTACACACAAGTCTTCACAGTGGGACAATGTGACAGACAAGTGCTGGCTTTAACTCGTAGGTAGAGTCACTTTACCAGATCCACAATTAATTTGCTCCGCGACTCATGGATAGAGCAAAATAATGATGGATCTAGTTAAGTACAACTCCAGGAAGAGCTTGAGAACCAAACTATATTAAAGATAGTTATAATTATGGTCATTCAGAAACAATAAATCCCAAGAGAGCATGAAGAAAATATTATTGGATCTTGAAATGTGTATTGGAAGTATACCTGGTACTTAAAACTTATGTATGAAAGTCTTAGGGACAAGTCAGCTATTTGAAAAATACATGTATATTTTGTTTGAGATGGAATTATTTGTCACTAAAGCGTCCAAATCCATTTCCATTTTGCTTTTCCCCTCTTTTTTGAAGCCATTCAAATGACTATTTAAGGTTGAGGGATAAAAAAATTTGAAGAGTATTTTTTGGGGGGGTAATTATTAAGGAGACAGAGTATAGATATTTACACAGTACATCTCAGGATATGAAATCAACAGCTCTAGCCTATGAAACCCTCCATATATGTGTGTTTTTCCTCCCCCCATTCCTCCCACCCCCAGCCCTGCCCTCCTCATAGTTATATCAACCTCTTCTCTACTGGTGTAGAAACCACATTTCTTCTTTGAATTTCCTTATGACAATGGTCATATTAATTATTTATTTTCATAATGTAGCTGAGCTTGCTAAGCATAATGTTCTCTAGTTTAGTCCATCTCTTGTGGTGTTTAAGAGAGTCATAATTTTTAACTGATGCATAACATTCCACAATATGAAAATACAGAGCTTATTTATTCATTCCTCTCTAATTGGGGTTTTGTTTTCATCCATGCTTTTGTTACTATGGAATTTTCTGTGAGAAATGCTGGTGTGAATATATCTGTTCATGTTGTATTCTTGCTTTCTTTAGAATGTATACCCAGTAGAGAGAATGATGGATCATAAGACACTATTATTTGCATTTCTTTAAGGAAGTGTCATATTGATTTCTGTAGTTGTACAACTCTGCAGTCCCACTAGAAATGTAAAAGTATTATCTCTCCTTAAAAAATATACAGAAGAAGGGGTAGATGAGTTTGCATTCAGTTAGAGTGATTTGAAATTGTGGTGGAATGGCCTAAGAAGAGCTCATTGAAAATAAGACAATGGAGTTAAGCCTGATAAGAGTTAAAGGAGCAAAACCAATCTGGTAAAGGACAGAGTAGGAGCAAAGAAACTTCGGAGCCAATGCGATTGGTGTGTTCAGCCAGGATGGCTGGGAAAGAGGACAAAAATATTGGGAGAAAGTTCAGTGACAAATGACTATCCATCCAGAAAGGATATAAAATTTCATAGAATTTCAAAGTTGTTATAAGAATTTTAGCTTTTGCTTAGACATTCCTGGAAAGTTTTGTTTCTTGTTCCTACCCAGAAAAATATATATATATATACACACACACACAAAGCAGCAGTAAGAAAGTTGCAAAATTTTAAGGAATCATTAAAAACACTGTATTAGACTATCACCTGATTCCTCCTATGTCTCTGTTCCTAATATTTCTCACTGAAGGTGAACTATTGGTGACATGTGATTTCATGTCTATTCATATATGCATAGCTAAAGAGTAAAAGCCTCATTATTGAAGCCCATTAGAATACATTGTTCTGATGCTGTCAGGTGGATTGTACTGTGAAAGATTTTTCTCCCTATTTTATATTGCATCTTGTGGGATGGAAGCTGAAGCTTGAACTTCTTCATTGATCTCTCAATTCAATTCATGGCCTCCATCTATATTAAGGTGGTTAGCTGTGTTATACAGTAAATAGATTCAGGTGATATTTTCTCCAAGTTACTGTGTTCTGATTAGTAACTTTCAAGTGGTGATTACATATTGATCTTCTGCCTGAAAGATTTTAATAGACACGAACTCTTTGTCAAGACATAATCTGCTCACGAGACCTTCATGCTAATTAAGGGCATCCGAGGTTTTACTGTAATATCCTCATGGACTTGCCCAGCAGGTGCATCAAGTGCAACCAAGCAGTGGCTCAGAGTAACACAATTTCCAAAGGTTATGAGAGCTTTAATTTATGGAATTTTATTTTAAAAATTACATTGTGTGTGGTGGCTGTAAAGTCTGTTTCCCACATCCCAATGGAAATATATAGTCAGTGAAGTTTGAAATATCATTATCTCAAAGAGTCATAAAATGCCTATAGCACAGGGACCTCATGAAACAACACAAAGGAGAGGATTTCTGATATAGCCAAAGTTATGACACTGACTTTAATAAAAAGTTTTCAAACAGCATACTTTTATGTTTTAATTCTTAGAACACAAAACTCGATGGGAAATCTATGAAAATTCAGTCACAATTGAAATATAGATGATTTTTTCCAGAAAAAAAAGATATACTTTTATAAGATTTTAATTTGATAATAAGCATTATAACTTGGCAAATCTAAATAATGCTTCAGGTTAAATCCACTGTGGAGGCAACTTTTAAAGCTGTGCTCTTGAGGATCTTTTCCATGGGTCAAGAGTCAGTTGTGTGGACTGAGCCAATGAATACTACATGTTTTAAGATCATGGAAGATGTGCGTCAGGGTTGTATGTTCTCACCATACTTGTTCAACCAATATGCTGAGAAAATCCTCAGAGAAACTGGATTATATGAAGAAAAATGTGACATCAGGATTGGAGGAAGGCTTGTTAACTGCCTGTGGTATTCAGATGACACAAACTTGCTTGTTGAAAGTAAGAATTTGAAGCACTTGCTGATGAAGGTGAAGAATTACAGTCCTGAGTATGGATTATAGCTCAATGTAAAGAAGACAAAATCCTCATTACTGGACCATCGTGATAAATGGAGAAAAGGTGAAAATTGTCACAAATTTTGTCTTGCTTGGATCCACTATCAATGCTCAAGGAAGAACTGCTCAAGATATCAAAAGAGGAGTTGCATTGGTTAAATCTTATGCACAAAATCTCCTTAGAGTATTGAAAAGCAGTGGTGCGACTTTGAGGATTTAGGTGCCCCGGAATCAAGTCATGGTATTTTCCGTTGCCTGACGTGTTTGTGACAGTTCAGCATGGCGTAAGGAAGACAGAAGGAGAACAGGTGCATTTGCATTGCAGAGCTGGAGAATAGTGGAAGGACAATCAAGTCTGTCTTGGAAGAGAGACATCAGAGTGTTTCAAAGAGGCAAAGATGACAAGGCTTTGTCTTATATACTTTTGACTCATCTTCAGGTGACACCAGTCCCCGGAGAAGGACATAATGCTTGATAAAGTGCAGGGGCAGCGAAAGAGGGTGAGATCTTAAATGAAATGGATTGCCACAGTGGCTTAACCAATGGTCTGACATAGGAAAATTTGTGAATATGGAGCAGGTCTGGGCAATATTTTCTCCTGCTGGGAATAGGGTCTCTGTGGGTTTGAACTGACACTATGACACCTAACAACGACAATACCAAAAGTGCCCATTTAAATTAATGTAATGCTTTTCAAAGAAGATAATGTATAGTAGCAGAATTGATAATAACCACTAATTTGCTTTTAATCATATTTACCTCAGCATGGTTCATAAGTCAGCTGTTAAGTTGGGGGCTTCTCCTGACTCTCATAGCTTTGACGGGTGATGTATCCAAAATGGGCGGGGACACCATAGGCTGGAGGTTTCAGAAGTGGATAAGTCTTAGATCAGTAGCGATCTTAGCTATGACTGGATAGGGAAGTAGACATAAGATGGGTAGGTCAGATGGCAGGCCACTGACGGTTTCCAGCCTCAATCGGCAATGTGGCAGACCATTGTCTAAAATCTAAGACTGGAAGTGGATGAGACAGCTGCAGGATCAAGATGCAGCAAAAAGCAAACAAAGCTGTCTCACGGTGTCCACTTATAAAGGAAGTAGACTATACCCCAAAGAAACTTCATTTCAATTACATCAAGGCTGTGATCTAGGAGCCCTCCTGTCTAGCATAACTGGTGACATATGGGGCCATCAACCAAACGTTCAAATCCACCAGATGCCTCTCAGCAGAAAATTGAGACTTTCTGCTCCTGGAAAGATTTATAGCTATGGAAACCCACAGGGCCAGTTCAACTCTGTCCTACAGGGTTGCTATGCATCAGATCTTGATTGTAAGGAGTTTTAGAGGTCACGACCCTAGGAAAGCTCTTTCTGATGTATCTAGGCCGTGATCTGATGAAAGGCGTTGCACTCCACCCTATTTTCTTAAAACTGCTTGCCTACTGATGGAAGATCCTCTCATGGAGTTTATTACATTGTGGTACATCACTTCATTGGGGATGGCTAGACTTCAACTGCCAAACCACTGAACATCTTGGCCTAGTCAAATTGACACAAACTCAAAATCAAAACCATCGACGCAAGACCCATTTCTATGCAGCTAAAGTCAGAAATGCCTAGAGGAAGAGCCCTAAGGACCATGTCTGACCTCTTTGGGCTGCAGTATGAAGGACATGTCATCTTCACACCTGCTCAAGGCTGACTTTCATGAGGCAGAACTCAGACATGCCTCTACCCTCCATTTTTCTATACTTTATTCTAACACCAATTGCTCTTCTCAAGACACGCTATTTTTGTACAAGATTCAATAATTCATTGAAATGGACACACAGAACTCAACTCATAAACTATACAATTATGGGAGATTTTAGGGAAGTTAACAAGTTACCACAAAGCAGGATCAGAATACACTAAGGTTGTTAATGTTGGCTCACAGCAGCATCACCCCTTAGTCAATAGCAACGTCTGTCTTTTGTTCCCAACCTCTCAGCTGAGTGCCCTCCAAGCCTCTGCCTCTTTCTTGGATCAGGAAACCAGTCAGCTGCTCTGTTTCCTAGTTCCATCATCTCAGTATGCTCTTCTACTCTGTTTCATGGCCTTCTTGCCTTAGTTTCTGGCTTCTGTGTGGCATGGCCATCTTCATGGATGATCCTGAGAATTCTCTCTTCTAGGTTCTAGAATGCTTATTTATTACAACTGTGAAACAGCAAAATGAACAAAACCCTTAATAAGAGTTCTCTACATCTTATTTGCATGTTCCCATCCAATCACTTGATGGGAGTTACATAGAAGTGAGTAGAAGAGGCTTAAGTAGTTATTTTTACTTCACCACATGTCTCAACTCTCTTTCTCCTCTGTCAATTCTGACACCCATTGTCCATCTCACATCATTCTTTGCTTGTCAGTTAGGTTTGATAATTTATTACAATGGCCACACAAAATTCACAGACCAGTCTGATAATTGTGGATTGATTAGGGAAGTTAACAGTTCAGGATCAGATATATTCAGGATACAGGTTTTTGGATGGACAGCCTCTTCTCTGCGATACCTGAAGCTAGCTAACCCTCTCACTGGCCCTTGGTCCATTGTCTTAGCCTCTGTTCTGTTCTGGTGATGTCACAAAATTCTTTCAGTTTTAATGATAAATAGTATATGTATAGTCTCAGCCCCAAGTTTCCTTGGGTCAACACACTTAACCCTCCTAATTAAGTGTCTGAAGGAACTCTGCTCCACAATGAAGACTTTTGCTCTACTTCATTTTGTGAGCCAGAAAACCATCATTCTGTCTCAAGGTCAGGCTGTTAGTTCTGCTGCTGCTTCTCTGACTCTCTTTTGACTCTTCGCTGGCGTCATAGATTCAGGTCCCTGAACCCCGAATCACATGCAAGAATCTTGGGGTATAGAATATGCACTTCATTCCTGGCTCTTCTTTGTTGACGATAGTGAGATGCCCTTCCTGCTTTTGAGATGGCTCATTTTAAACCCAGCAGGATGACAATACTGATATATTCCCTCATGAAATCCCCAAGTTTCCACAATCACAATTAACTATGTTAATAATCATTCACAAATAAATCATACAATCTTCTCAATATCTTCTAAAAACATACTTTGGTGAAAGTAACAAAAAATGTAAGTGCCATTTTAAGTAAGTAACTGCACTGAAAAAAGTAATAATGTATTATGTAAACCAATGTAAAAAATTACTAATTCAGAAGGTCTCACAGCTGACTGAACATTAGAGATACTATTAAAACATTATGATAGCTGGACAGACATCAGACCAATTGAAATGGAAGACTGGGGTCCAAGCTGTTTTCTGTATTCTGTAGAGAGTACTCTGGATGATTCTAAAGTAATGAGGGTTGAGAGTCATTGACCTGTATTATTCTCACTGCCATTAAAACTGTTTTTCCAGGATTATAATCAGTGAATGTATTGAAGGGCTTATCAAACTACACAAACTTTTATTTAATACTTTCATATATTTAAAACGACTAAATCAGTATTCTCTCAAGTGCACATGTCTTTCTAGTTCATAACATTTTAAAATTCAAGTCCTATACATTATGAACTGATTTTCCAAGTGTTTTCTTTTGACAAATGAGAACAAGACTGAAAAATATGACATGACTTGGTGACTTTGCCGAGACCTTGAGGACAACCACTCCTATCTCCACTGCCCAGTGCTGTGTTCTTTTAAAGCCCCACTGTGCTGTATCACCTGAACTTGTTTATCATTCCGAAATGCTCTATTTTTTAATCCTTTTCAAAATTCAACATCTGTGCTGAGCTTTAGATGAATAGTATAGTTGGAGAATTACCATGCAGTTTCTATAATCCATGCAGTTTATTTACTTTCTTATCAATCCTGCTGATGCAGCCTACAAGCTGAAATGGTTGCTAAATCTTCCTCTGCTCGTCTAGCATTTTATCATTTAGACCTGATTTGGTGTATGATTTTTACCTGCTTCCACTTTAAGTAATATTTTTCTAGTTTTTGCCTTAATACATTTTCTACATATTTATTTATTTATATTTCTGACATCGAAGTCATTAGACATAATCATCAACATGTTCTATATTTCTTATATTAAACTCTGAAAGAAAATCCATGTGAAACTTATGTACAATTGTATCGACTCAATTCATCTGAAATGTATGTGATTTTCACATATTTAGTTCAGTAATATTCAAATGCAAACCTGATATTGATAAAAGTATTTAGCCATCAGGGACTCTGATATATACAAAAGATTTAACTGCCCTTGTTAATTAAAGCCCTTGTATTTTTCTATTAAAATTATCTATTGTTCTATCATATTTTCAAAATTTTAGTAATATTACATAACTTCCATCTAATGATCAAAGAGTAATAAATAATCCTAGATTTATACCGTTTAAAATATCAGAATATAAGAGAACAACAAGGTATCTGAAATTGATGGCAAGGAGGATATATATGCTTGGTGGGGTTTGATCAACTTAATGTATCTGAGAAGAATTACTGGGAGCCAAATGGAGGATGAGTATAAGAGTGGGACAGGAGGAAGGTGAAAGGAAATAGAGAAATTAACTAGGAGGCAAAAGCTATTTATAGAGGTATTGGTATAGGCATATATATATTAATTTATCATGATAAGGATAGAGGTCAATTTACATATATTTATAAGCTAAGTATTAAGATAGCAGATGCACTTTGGACCTCTACTCCAGGTCCCCTTAACACAAGAACACTTTGTTCTAATAACCTGGCACTCTTGGATACTCACCTTCCCGACAAGATTGTTGAAGACAAAATGGGTGCATAAGCAAATGTGGTGAAGAAAGTTGATTTGCCTGGCTATCAAAAGATATAAAGTTTGGGGTCTTAAAGGCTTATAAATAAACAAGTGACCATCTAGCAGGGAAGTAAATAAACCAACATGGAAGAAGCATATCAGTCTGTGTGATCATTTGGTCTTGGCAGGATCAGGTATCAAGTACCAAAAGATCCAAAACAATTTTACTGATGTAAATGAGGGGGGTTAGCATGGAGGTCCAAAGATCATCTGTGGACAATTGTATATTCTCCCCACAGAAGGGTTATAAGGAAGGGATGATTCA
Organism: Tenrec ecaudatus; assembly: GCF_050624435.1. Taxonomy (NCBI): domain Eukaryota; kingdom Metazoa; phylum Chordata; class Mammalia; order Afrosoricida; family Tenrecidae; genus Tenrec; species Tenrec ecaudatus. Next base: position 50,687,854 of record NC_134536.1, read on the forward strand.
ACCAGGGTGCAGTATAACCCTAATGAAACACACATCATTCCTCTAGTTCCTGAATACTTTCTCCCCGAACTACCATGACCCAGGTCTATCTTACAAATCCTACTTGACAAGAGTACATACATTGGTACAGATAAGAGCTCTTGACATATGGAATCCAGGACAGCTAACCCCCTCAGGAACAGTAGTGGGAGTAGCAATATCATTAGATTAGGGGGATGCTGGTGGTAGGGTGGGGAGAAAGGGAGAACACATCACAAGACTGGTTATATATCCCCTACCGCCATGGGGATGAATAACAGAAATGTGGGTGAAGAGAGATAACAGACAGTGTAAGATATGAGATAACAATAATAATATATAATTGATCAAGGATTCATGAGAGTGGGAAGGTGGGGGTAGGGAGGGGAAAAGGAGAAGCTGATACTAAGGGCTCAAGTAGAAAGAAAATGTTTTGGAAATATTGAAGGAAACATATGTAAAAGAGTGCTAATACAATTGAATTATGTGTTGTTATAAGATTTGTAAAAGCTCCCCAATAAAATAATTTAAAAAATTTGGAATTAGCCTTATTCTGGCAGAAGTAATTGTATATCTATTTTTATTGAATTAATTTAAATATTTATTACTTAGTTAATTAAAACAACTTTAACAATTATATTTCAGTTAAACCCCCATAATATTTTAATATAGCATTTTGAATTTTGGGGGGGGCAATAAAACATTAAAATTAAGCAAAATAAAATTATAGAAAAAAAATTTAATTTAATAAATATTTACTTGTGTATCATCATTCCTGTTATTTAGAACACACAGACACAAAAGGACATAGATTCTTTGTCTCTGTTATTCATAAGAATGGCTGTCAAGGTGAGGAGAAATTCAATTAGAAGTCTCTAGTTCATATTTTCACCTAAACTGTATCAACAAAATCTCTTAAGCATTTTATACAAAATATATTTCAAGCAAACTCAATGCTATTGAGTTGATTCCAAATTACTCATAGGTACCCTATTTCCTGTGGGTTTCTGAGACTAACTCATTACAGGAGTAGAAAGTTCCTTATCTCTCCGATATGTCAATTGTTGTTGTTGATGTTGTTGCTAGGTGCCATCACATCAGTTCTGACCCTTGGCAACCCTAGGACCAACAGGATTGCCACACCAAACGATCCCGCACCATCCTTACGGTTGAGCACATTGATGCAGCCACGGTGTTGATCTATATCATTGCATGCCTTTCTCTTTTTCACTGCCCTTCAATTTAACCAGGTATGATGTCTTTCTCCAAAAACTGGTCTCTCCTGACAATATATTCAAAGTATGTAGGATGAAGTTCTGCCATACTTGCCCCTGAGGAGCTGTCTGGTCATACTTCTTCCATGATAGATTTGTCTGTCCTTTTAGCATTCCATGGTAATTTCAATATTCTTCTCCAGCACCACGATTCAAATGCATTCGTTTTTTTATGGTCTTCCTTATTCAATGTCCAAGTTTCACAAGCATGACTTGGCTCAGGCACAATTTAGTCCTCAAAGTAATATCTCAACTCTTCACAACTCTAAAAAAATCTTGTGCAACGGATTTATCTAATGCAACACGTCTTTTGGTAACTTGGATGCTGGTATCATGGATCATGAGAATTGACTGTGGATCCAGGTAAGAAAAAAAGCTTGACAAGTCCACGTCCATTTAGCATGATGTCCCCTATTGGTCCACCTGTGAGGATTCTGGTCTTACTGTCATTGGTTTTTAATTCATATTGAAGGCTGAAAATTATTGACCTTAAGGTCCTCCTCACTTTCAGCAAGCAAGGTTGTACAATCTGTATTTTGTAGGTTGTTAATAAGCGTTCCTTTCATCTTGATGCTGCATTCTTCTTCATGTAATCCAGCTTCCCTGATGATTTGCTCAGCATACAGACTGAACAAGTATAGTGACAGCCTGGTGCACATCTATCCTGATTTTAAAACATGTATAAATTCTGAAGGTGCAGCATGAAATGTTCTGGAATTGCCATTCTTCTCAAAGGCATCTATAATTTCTAGGGTCCACAGAGTGAAATGCTTTTGCATAGTCACAGAAATGCACCTACACATCTTTCTGACATTCTCTGCTTTGAGCCTGATTCACCTGACACCAGCAATGCTATCCCTTGTTCTTGCTCTTCTGAATCCGGCCTCAACTTCTGGCAGCTCCCTGTCAACGTATGGCTACAACCATTATTCAATAGTGTTCAATTGTGGGAGAAAATAGATCTTGACAATTAAAGAAACAAAGGTGTCTTAATGCAAGTGTACTTATCTCGGTGGTCCCTAAGCAAAAAGAATGGAGACAGAGCACTACCATGCAAATTATTAAAGAAATCAATATTTTATTGATTTATTGATTAAATAAATTAGTACATCAATTATTTGGTATGGCTCTTGTAGCCATAGTCTTTGTAATCCCCACTAGACTGAATTGATGCTGTTAGTTGACATCAACTCTGCCGTGACTCCGTAGCAACTGTACGTACAGCAGAATCAAACACTGACTGGTCCTGGGACATCTTAGCAATTATTATTTGTTTGAGCCCAGTGATGCAGCCATACTTTTAATCCATCTCACTGAAAGTATTCGTTTTCCTTTCTTCTTATATAATGTTCTTGATAGCATCACACAACTCATCGATTCTTCTGTCCGTAGTGTTAAAATGATTCGAATATTTTATGAGATGTCTAAATAGAGGGAGTATATACTGAGGGTCACTTTTTAGCTCTTGTGATCTTGTTTTAATTTTCTTCAGCTTCAATGTGACATTGCGGTAATTGATACTCTGATCTGCTGTTAGCCTGTGAACTTGTTTTGGCTGGTACTATTGCACTTCTCCACCACCTCTTTCCACTGATCTAACCAATTTTCTTCCTGTGTATTTTGTGTGGTGAGGTCCATCCACATGTATTGAAACTCTTTATGTTGTCGGACAATGAAGAAACCATTGGCCTTACAACATTCTATCACACAATCTCCAGTCTCATTTCTGTTATTAAAGATTTGTTTATAATTACCGATTGTTCTTTTTTCACTACTTTCATATTCCAATTATGAATAATTATGTAGGTTTGATTCATTTCAGATGGAAGTAGTTGGTAGAATTCCTCAGTAGCTTCTAGCGATGTCTGTGGCAGGATTATGTCATCTGCCTTAAGGAAATCCAATCAATGGAATTATTATTCAAATGTATGCTTCAAATAACAAATTGAAGAATTTTACAAATGACTTCAGTTGGGAATCAGTCAAACACCCACTCAAGATGTAATGATAATTATTGGCAATTGGAATTCAAAAGTTGGAAACAAAGAGGATGGAACAGTAGTTGGAAAAAGGGTCTCAGTGATGGAAACAAAGCTGAAGAGCTTATAATAGAATTTGGCAAGACTGATAACTTGTTCATAGCAAATACCATTGTGCAATGGTGGCTTTATAGATGATTTCTCCTGATGGAATGCGCACAACTCGCAGTAACTACAGTTGATGATTGAGAGTTGAGAAGCTCAATATCTGCAGCTCAAACCAGGCTAGGGGCTCCCTGGAACAGACCATCAATTTCTCATATGTAAGTTTGGCTAAAGCAGTAGAAAATGAAAACGAGTTCACAGGAGCCAAAATACATCCTTGAGTCTGTTCCACCTGGATTTTGAAAACATCTCAAGAAAAGACCTGATGCATTGAACCCTAATGACAGAAGATCTGATTACTTGTGGGAAGACATCAAGAATATCATTCTTGAAGAAATCACAAGGTCATTAAAAGAGAGGAAAGAAAGAAACGATCAACTTAGATGTCAGAGGTGACTGAAACTTGCTCCTAATTATAGAGTAGACATTAATTAATAATAGACAAATGGAAGAAATGATGAAGTCAAGGAATGGGAAAGAAAATTTCAAATGGCATGTCAACAAGATAAAGTCAATTATTACAATGAAATGTGCAAAGACATAGAGTTAAAAAGCCCAAAATGAAGAAGACACTCAGCATATATTAAAATGAAAGAACAGAAGAATAAAATCAAGCTTTAAGAAAAAATATTGAAAGATTCTAATGGCATAATATTGAATGAAATAGGAAGCATCAGATGAAGATGGGAATAATTAATTCACAGAGTCACTGTACTGAAAAGAAGCAGCTGATATTCTCCCTTTCAGGAAGTAGCATATGAGCAAGAACCAATGAGAGTGAAGGAAGAAGTTCAAGCTGCAAAGACAATATTAGCCAAAAATAAAGCTTCTGGAATTGATGGAATGCCAATGGTAATGTTTCAACAAGCCGACCACACACTGGATGCACTCCTTTATGCCAGGACATTTAGAAGACAGCTACTTGGCCAACTAACTGGAAGAGATCATTATTTGTGCCTATCCAAAGAAAGGTTATCCAAACAGATTGCTCAAACTACAGAACATTATCACTGAAATAGCAGGCAAATAACATTTTGAAGAAGATCAGCCAACAACGCTGCAGCAGTACATTGACTGGTTGCTGTGGAGGTTCAGAGCTGATTAAAAGAGGACTTGGAAGATAACATTTAATTATTGATGACAGATGGATCTTGGCTGAAAGAGATGTTTACTATGTTTTCTGACTATGCCAAGGGATTTGAGTGTGTGGATGATAACAAACTATGGAAAGCACTGAGAAGAAGGGGGATTCCAGAACATTTCATTGTGCTCCTTTGGAACATGTACATGGATCAGGAGGCAGTTGGGTGAACAGAACAGGGGAATACTAAATGTTTTAAAATCAGGAAAAGTGTATATCAGGGTTGTGTCCTGTCACGATACTTATTTAGTATGTATGCTGAACAAATCATCAGAGAAGCTGGATTATATGAAGGAAAATGTGGCATCAGGATTGGAGAAAGGTTTATAAACAGCCTGTGACATACAGATGACACCACCTCGTTGGCTGAAAATAAGGAGGACTTCAAGCATTGCTGGTGAAGACCAAGGACTGTAGCTTTCAGAATGACTCACCACTCGATGTAAAGATGACCCAAATCCTCACGAACGGTACAATAGGTAACAGCATGATAAATGCAGGAAGGTTTGAAATTGTCAAGGATTTTGGCTTGCCTGGATCCACAATAAATTCTCATTGAAGCAGCAGTCAAGATATGAAAAGATGTGTTGCATTAGGTAAATCTGTTGTACAATCTCTTTAGAGCAGTGGTTCTCAACCTTCCTCATGCTGCAACCCTTTCATACAGTTCATGTTGTGGGGACCCCCAAACATAAAATTATTTTCCTTGCTACTTCATAACTGTAATTTTGCTACTGTTATGAATCGGGTGATCCCTGTGGAAGGGTCATTCGACCTCCAAGGGGGGGTCGCAACCCACAGGTTGAGAACCACTGCTTTAGAGTATTGAAGATGACAGATATTGCTTTGAGGACTAAGCTGTGCCTGACCCAAACCATGGTATTTTCCATTTCCTCAAATAAATTTGAAAATGAGCATTGAATAAGGAAGATAGAGAAGATTTGATCCATTTAAAGTGTGACACTGAAGAACATTGAAATTACCCTGGAATGCAAAAAGGACACACAAATCTGTCTCAGAAGAAGTAGAGCCAGAATGAGTATTACAGGCAAGGATGGCGAGGCTTTGCCCATCTGCTTTGGATATGTTGTCAGGAGAGACCAGTGCCTGGCAAAGGATCTCACGCTTAGTCAAGAGGAAAGGCAGTGAGAAATGGAAGGCACGGAAGGAGTTGGGTGGACACAGTGGCTAAAACAATGGGTTAAGGCAGAGGGATAATTGTGATTGTGATCCAGGGTTGGATCACGTCTCTTTCTATTGTGCCTAGGCCACTAGGGATGGGAACCAACTCTATGGCACTTCGCAACAGCACCTTTTATGAACCACACTAACTGGACTACTGTTAGGTGTACAGATAGTATCCAATCACAAACCTCCTTGCATTTTAAGAAAACTACTTCACACGCTCTTTGTGATGATAAATACAACATCATTCTTCTTAAAGTTGTAAATTGCAGCATAAATCATAATTAATCAAATATTTAATAAGTAATTTTTAAAAACTATACCTGATCGTAACAAAGCACCTATGCTGAACTTTAGGTAAATAGCATGGCATCAACCATGAGATTGTCATAGGACAGTCCGTTTCCAACTCAGGAATGCCTAGGACATCCACCTTTCTATGTTCCATTTCATTTTTGACAACTTACAATTTTTCTATATTTATAACATTTTAAAATTTATTGTTCTGATCATTCATGAATGTTTGCATCTGTTTCTCCTAACTTTAGTTGTGTTCCATCAGAAAATGATGGTTCTAAATTACTTATTCCATCCATGTGAGAAGGTAGGCTGTCCTTTGTGAAAGCACCTCTTCCACAGGAGTATGATGAATATCTTCCATCTGGACAGGCTCTCCTTTGGGCACTATATCTGACAATATGCTACTGATATTCATAATGTTTTAATTGTAGGGTTGTGAATATGTGAGGTGTTCATGCTCTGCCATAAGTATTAGTGACTTGCTATTAAGCAAATAAGTTCCAAGGTATTTGATATGGTGACATGTATATGGGATGTATGGAACTCTACTATGGGTATTGATCATTTTTGTCAACCCTCTCAGTAAAAAAGAAAAGAGTCATTGAAGAAATAGAAAGGGATCTGACTACTGTCAAGACAGAAGATCCTGTGGTGGAGTCTATCTTTTGGATCCCCATGTCCTTTGAAACACGTGGTCAATTAGCCGTGAAGGTGAGGGCCTACGTGTGCTTCTCAGTACAGCTAAGATGAAGCTGTCTTGCCCACTTAACTGTATGCTGAGTTCTTCTGCTCTTGAACTGCAATCAGTTAATCCATGTCATATCTAAATATTGTCTGTGAGTTCTCCCTGACCATGGCAATATTTTGTTGAGACTAGCAGAAAAGTTTATGTCAGAATTGGCAAAGCAGGTTTGAAGGTAGAGGAAAAGCAAACCAATGCATTGTCGACATTGGCCAGGGGATGATGGATTTTTAAAAATTCCCTTCTTTCCTCTTGTGAAATTAGCAAAGTTGGACCCGATCCTCACAGTATTCTTGCCAGGGGAAAGGAGAGGGGGTGCTAGTTTGTTCATCATATAGGAAAGTCAAGATTAATAAAATATTGTAGAGACCTGAAAATAAGGGAGAAGATACTAAAAAAATAAAATACATATAAAATGGATCATAAGGGAGAGCAAATGATAAGGTGTTACATCTCCACCTTACTGTGCTTGCAACAAGCCACTTTCCAACGCACTCTGCCTGACATCAACACGACCCACGTCCCTGGTCCATGGTCAGAGGGAATTCACAAGAAGTGTGCCCCGCCTTCATCTCTCCATTCACTTTTTTTTAACACTAAGATAACTTAAAATAAATCAATAGGAAGACCAAATTGTAGGATATTACATTTTAACCTAATTATATCTGCCATAATCAACATAAATATTTATGTCTGATAACAGGTCATATTTTTTACTATGGTCTGAGGGGTTGCACCTGAGACTTAATCTATGTATACACTCTGAAAAAAATGTGTTTGGGGATTCTTCTGTCACCCATGGCCTTCTGCACAGCATATGTTCACAATTTAAGCCCTGATAACATTCCCTCCTTTGGGTTTGGATTATATAATTATCATCCTTGGATTTAGTTGCCACCTTGGATCGGTGGCTGCTCTTTTGAAGGCAAGCTGTTTGGACCCCTGACTATTCTTTCTGATAGCCATGTACTATAACTATAGCACCCATATCTTCAGTGATCTCGTAAGTTAGGACCATGCCATAAAAACTAATTTTTCTTATTTTGGAGCTAGAATAAATTTCAAGCATAGAATCCTTTCATATAGCTATGCTTCATATATGTCTCTGGTTTACCTTGGAAAGATTATTGTCATTTTATATCACAAAACATATCAATTATCTTCCTAAGTTAATTCTACTGATAGTGTTATTAATATAGCCAATGTCAGAGAATTTAAAACACAGTTGAAAAAGGCAATTATTATACAACTATAGGCTGGCTACAAACTGCAATACATGAGTTGTTGACTAGTACAGATTATAGTACTAAATCACTGGATACACTATAAAATCAAGGGGGTTGTTGATACAGGAAAACTTCTCATCTTTCATAAATACCCTTCATAGGGGATTAAGGGGATAGGAGATAAATCCTGCTCTAGTATGACCTCATCTTAATTTAATAGCTTTGCAAATGTCTCATTTCAAAAGAAGGTCATCTTAAAAATACACAGTCTTGATCTTTAATATATCTTTGAGTGACACAGTCAATACATAACACATTATAAATTCTAATTTTGATTAATGGAAAGAAATTCTACCAACATCTGATAAGTCAGATTTTCTATAACATATGGATCCCTCTTTGTCTCCTAAAGAATTTAGAAGGAACAAAGTAACAAGCAAACAAACAAGCAAAAATAGTCGCACTTATAAAATAATAGCCTTCATTTCAAGGTTAATATTCAGTTAACCTTTGGTATTACAGATGGCATGCCATTTTCTCCGGTGTATTACAGGTGCATTACAAATGTCTGATTGAGTTAAATATAGACTTTCTAGACAAATAAGAGCTTCAGACAAAAAAAATCTTTAAAATTATCCAAGTTGAAATCATTCAAGAAGAGTTTAAACATGTTTATTTGCTTTGCACTTTTCTGATTTATTGTAACTTCTAATATTATTTTCACATTCTAGATAATTAGTATATAGACTATAGACTGATGATGTGTTTACCAGATTGATATTTGCTAAGTGGCATTATAACTTGAACATAAGGCAGTTCTTAATGCAAGTTGACTCATATTATTTTTTTACAATCTGTGATAGGGAACAAATGAATTAGGACTATTATTATTTGTACCATATTTTTTATGCCTTAAATAGAATATTCAGCCTACTGACAATTCTTGTTTTGTACTTTTGAGTTTCATGTGGCTTTTCATGAAAACACTGATCAAAATACAAAAGAAATGAAAAATATCATTTTTATCCCTTGTCCCAAAGACAAACATAAACTATTTATATTAGGTTGCTTTTACTTTATATACTAGGATTTCAGAAATTTTATTTCAAGAAACTAATATTGGTGTTGATCCATGGTAATATAGATCGAGAGAAAGAAGAGGCTTTCTACCCCTGTAAGGATGTAGTCTAGGAAATCCTCAGGGGACACTTCTACCCTGTCCTATAAGATCACTGTGAGCCCAGGATTTTTTTATTGTTTGTAAGATGGCTACATTTATATTTATGTGCATGTGCTACTTAGCTCAAGTATCAAATAGAAATGACCGGCGACAGCACACAGTTTAGGGTGATAGTCAATGAACACAAGTAAATGTCTCTCTGGTATTCTCTGCTTTGAGCCAAGATCTATCTGACATCAGCAGTGATACCCCTTGTTCCACGTCCTTCTCTGAATCTGACCTAAGCTTCTGGCAGCTCCTTGTCAATGCACAGCGGCAACCATTGTTGAATCAATGATCTTAAGCAAAATTATTTTCTTAAAACTTGAAGCTAAGTGTTTTTTGCATAAAAAGTAAAATTCTGCTTTAAGAAAAGAGTTGCAACCATTACCTGTTTTCCCATGTGGTGCTGTGGTGCAGACTCACAGCAGTATGAAATAGTTTGAAGCTGGCATACGATATGTCTCTATGGAACGAGCATCATGGCTCAAAAGCGTATAAAAAGCATAGCTGCCAGTAATGTCTTGTAGTAGGTTTAATTCTTATCTGTTAATTGGACATCTTATGCACAGCTTCTCTATTCATTTTTTTTCCTTTCTGTAAACTAGGCCACCATATTTAGCAACACAATAAATTTGCGGAGAATTACAAATCAACAATATAAAATATTTATAATTTCATTCATATTCATAACACATACTAGTATTAAGAATCCTGTGTACGCTCCAAAAGAAGATTCTTAAAGATTTAAGTAAGGCAATATAAATGTACAACAAAATACTATGTATATTATTAGTAAATCCAACATAGATATTATTTAAACGTTAGGCATTTTTAATTGTATGATTTTTACATGGTAGCTAGCTATTAATATATTTTTTGAATATTTTAAAAATATACTTATAGGTTAGTGTTTTCAGGAAGAGAAAAATATCATGAGTCTCAACATTATGTTTAATCCCTGTGAATTTTTAAAACTATCAATAAGATTCATGATTTTTTTTTCTAATTTTCTCTGTGTCATTCCAATTTTAGCACAATTTTAGCTGAAGCAAACACGATTCATGATTCTTTAAAGACTATCAGTTGAGTAATTTCCATGTATAAATATTGTTCTAGGTGATACAGGAATTAAAAGAATCATCTTTTCTGGGAAAATAAGATTTTATAAAGAAAATAATGTAAAGTAGTGATATTCAATGATAAAAGTATTTCTTTATCAATTCATTTATTTTATATCCATAAATATTTACTAGTGCCAGGTAAGCAAGTTTGAAAAATTATTTCATTAAAGAAGTCCTAGTATATTGAAGAATAAAATATAAATTATCAAAATAAGTGTAAGCTCAATAAATATTAGTATATACATAACTGTATGATAGCTATGTAAGAATGTATAATAATAGAACTTTAAGGATAGAACACTAGGTAAATGTAGAAGTTTGACAACAAAGCTAACAAAAAAAGAAATCTTTGTTGACATTTTATTGTTTTGAAAATGAACAGAACTAAAGAATTATTTGTAGCTCATATCTATAGATAGGTGTGAAATATATATACAAATAGAGACATGAACAGATTGAAACCAAGTGATTAGAGAAAATAAAATGTGAGAAACAGAATGATAGCTATAGCATAACACCTCTAGTGTACTTTATAAAACATACACACATTTAATAAAATATTTATGGGAACACAAATTAAAAATGCAAGGAAAGTATTACAAAGTGTGTCTGTGAGTGGCAAATATTAGAGGAACTATACCTGAAGATAAAAATAATAACACATAAAATTAGAAGTGTTTTGCACTTGTAATTGCTAAAAATATTTCATAGTCTGGGGGGATATATATGTAACCAAACCTACTTTTGGGATTTGAGACCTTAGAAAAAAGACTAAATTAAGTGTTAGTTTAAGAGCTTTAATTCTCAACTAAATGAATTCTAAACCATCAGGAAAGTGTAGCTTAAATATATAGAATTTCTAAAACCAATAATAGCAAAAATACCACACATCTGAACTATGGAATAAATTTAGAGATAAAATTTATAGTTTACATATATATTAAAGTAAGATGACTTAAAATAAATATTCAAATTCCAATTTAATTAAAATGTTTAAAACAGATTAAACTAAATAAAAATAAATATATGAAATTAAGTAGAATGAAACATATATATTAAAATTAAACAAAAATTCACTTTTTGGAAAAAATTAAACAAATTAATTAACTAAAGCAAACAATAAAAGAGGGTAAAAGGAGAAGAACCAATCATGAAGACAGAAGCCACACAATAAGATAGCAGAGACCAACTGCACAACTGGAAGCAAAGATATTTGAAAATCTAATTGAGATGGTGTATTTCTGGGAAAAATAAATAAATCCCGATTTAGCTTGAAAGCTTTTAAGTAACCAATTCCTACAAAAGAACTTGAAAAACATAGTTTACAGGACAATAACAAAAGGTAAATAGCCAAGAAATTTCATAGGATAATTTAATTAAATGTCCCAAGTTATAAAATTTCATGTTTACATATAGCAATAAGTAAATCCTCAAATTATTTAAAAAGCAAGGGTAGTATTAATGATATTGATTACACAGTAACAGGCAAAAGAGTCAGTAGTCTTTTGCATTTGCAGTGTAAACATCCAAAATATAATGTCAGCAAAGTGAATCTAACAATACAATAGCTCATGGAAAACAAAATAATCAACATCAGCAAATGGAAAGTTTAGGAATTCAAGAATGTCTTAATACTGGGCAAGCCATTAATCTACTGGGGGCATTGAGGTTATGCTGTGGGCTGCAATCCACAGTGTCAGCAGTTCGAAATCAACAGCCACTCCCTGGAACAAAGATCGGACTTAGTGCTCCCTTAAACAGTTACCATCTTGAAAACTCAAAGGGGGCAGTTCTACCTCCCCTCTCATGGAGCGTCACCATCCAACGTCACGGAGTTGTTGGCAGTGAGAGTGCATATGTGATTATATAAATTGATCTAAATATTAAATAAAACATTGCAGTGTTATTCTAGATTCTAATTTTCCATGAAGAAAAAGTATTGCAACCTTCATGATGAATTAAAACTCAATGTAAAGATGACCAACATCCTGACAACTGTTCCAGTCAGTGATATTAGGATCAACGGTAAAAAGGTCAAAGTCAAGAATTTGGTCTTGCTTTGATCCACCGTCAATGCTCATGGAAACAGTAGTCAAGAGGTCAAATGGAAGCGTTACATTGAGTAAATCTGCTGTACAAGAAGTCTTCTGGGTTTTCAAAAGCAATGATGCTACTTTGAGGACTGAGCTGTGCCAGACTCAAGGCGAGTATCGCAGTTGTCCTGTATGCTTTGTGAAAGTTGGACAAGGAATAAGGAAGGCCAAAGAAGAATAGACCCATTTTCACTGTGGTCTGGAGAAAAATACTGAAAGTACCATGGACTGCCAGAAGAACAAACCGATCTCTGTTGGAGGAAGTGTGGCCAGAGGGCTCCACAGAGACCAGGATAGTGAGGCTTCATCTTGTGAACTTTGGGTAGAATGTCAGCACAGCCCAGTGCCTTCAGAAAGACGTCAGGTTTGATAAAGCAGAGGGGAGAAAACAGAGAGAGACCCTCGGATTGGCGCAGTGGCTCCAGCAGGAGAACACTGCAAGGACGGCACTGGACCAGACAGCGTTTACTTCTCTCATGCGTCGGATCACTATGGGTTGGAACCAACTCAATGGTACCTAACAGCAACAACATATGTTATCAAAACAACTTTGACAAAATGAAATACTATTTTTTGTTTAAAGACCCACTAAGGTAAAAAATGAATTTAAATTAATGGGCAAAATCCTGATATCAATGAAAGATAAAATTTGAATTATCGACGTACATATTAGGAGCCCTGGGAGCATAGGTTAGAGCCGGTCTGCTAACTGCAAGATCAGCAGTTTGAAACCACAAGTTGCTCTGGGGGGAAAGACAGGTCTTTCTGCTGCAGCGAAGACAAGAGTTTGGGAAGCTCACAGCCTCTGTCCTGCAGGCTCGCTAGGAGTTAGGATCAGCTTCATGGCAGCGAGGTCTTTGTCTTTTATGTATATGTGATGCGCCATAAGCTCTGTTCATTCATTCATTCATTCATTCATTCATTCATTCATTCATTCACAAGGGCAGGAATTCGTTTATTAAAACGCCACCCCTCACCGGGCTCGGATTGGCAGGCCCCAGAAGCAGCAGTGCTTTCCTGAGTCACCATCGCCTTGGGGTCCCACCCTTCCCGGGACTGGCCCTCCACACTTTACAAAACAGTCCTGAAGCTTCAAAGTTATTGTACACGACATTTACCTTATCAAAAGAGCGTGTTGGAAAGGCTGGGGTCAGGTGCACTTTAGGAAAAGGAGGCCCGCAGTTGGGGCATCTTGACTTCCTCATGGCGAAGAAGCGGACGAACCCGAAGGGGAACAAGATGATGCCAGGAAGGTGAAGGAGTCCTCCAGAGCCCCGACTCTGCAGACTGGATGGCAACCAACGAGCACAATGGAGCTGGCAGGGTGCCGGGTGACATCGCGAGTGTGCATGCTGTAGTGTAGGCTCTAGGGTGGTGGGTGGGCAACCCTGCCACCAGGTAGGGATAAGGCGGCGACGCGGCTGCGATGGCCCCATAGTCCCTCCAGGTTGTAGGCAGGGGTTGGGGGAGAGGGAGGATCTCATGGTCCATGGCGGTAGCCTGCTCCCACTCCGCTCTGCTCCCGCTCCCAAGGGGACGCCCAGCCGCCTCCCACCCACCCTCCAGGACGTTGTTATAAATTATTTTTATAGGAATATATATATATATATGAATATTTTACCCTCTGGTTTTATATTGAATTAAGCTTTGAGCTTAAATTTCAAGATCATCTTGGTTCAAGTTCAGCAACCACTGCTTCTTGGGTGAAAAACGACACTGCTCTCAGTCGCATAGCCTTGGAAACCCAAAGGGACACATTCTACCTTCCTTAGAATCTCTTGGATGAAAGTGACCTAGAGGGTGTAATGGCTCACTCAAGAAGAAAGGGTTATTGAAAGGGGCTGGATATTATGGTGTTAGGTTTCTGCCTATCACATTATCCACAATGAAAAAAAAGTAATCGCTGCCCTTGCATACATGGAGAAATAGGTACAGGCAGGGGACAGTCATTATAAACCTTCAAGATAACATTTTGTGGCCAAAAAAAATCTCATTGTCTAAAGTGAAATGTTGATTTCATAGTTGTAGATGTATGTCTAACTTATTAAATTTAAACATCTAGGGTATGTCAATTACATCCATTAACTCCATTTAAATCAATTTACAAATGCATATTATATGTATGCAACTTATTTTGCTGTTCAGCAGAAATGAAAACAAAATAAATCAATCAGATTTGTCTGTATGTCTTATTTTGGTTTTGGTTTTCAAGGCATGTTCCGTCTCTGCTAATATTTTAGAGGGACCAAAAAGAAAAAAGACATACAGACAAAGCAAACATTGTGTGTGTGTATAATTATGTTAAGTTTTTTTATCCAAATTTACTGGAAGAGAATGTCAGTCCACTCCCATTACTTCCTGGAGGCAAGAGCTTGGGAAATTACTCAAGTTTTTTGTGCCTCTGTGGTATCTCTAGACTAAGGAAAATGATAAAAGCTATTCTGTAGATTTTTGGAGAAGATAGGAAGAATATAGTACCTGAAAAAAACAGAGAACCCTGGCTAGCCTAAAATAAATCTTCAATAAATCAGATTGTTAGATTTATTATACATGCTATATTATTACATTCAAATAATATTGCATTATTTGATTGAGAACTATAGCTCAAGCATATTTAGAGTTAGTATTCTAAAACCAGTTTGATACTCTTAACTATTGGATGATTACCAATCTCCTAGTTACAGAAAAACTATATATAACAGCACAGGATTTATTTTTATATTCTTGCTCAGTTCCCTTAGTGAGGTTCTCACTCCCAGTGACTCCGTGTTCAATAGAAGGAAACACTACCCGGGCCCAAGGCAACCTCACAACCAGTGTTAGGAGGCTATAGCTACACGGTCACTTTCCCATTGAAGGTCTTCCTCTTGTCAATGACGCTTCACTTTACCAATCTTGATGGCCTTCTCCAGGGACTGGTCCTTCCTGATGCCTAAAGGTACCTGAGATCTAGTCTAGCTGTCCTCATTTCTAAGGGGCATTCTTGGTGAACTCATTCCAAGACAAATACTTCCTTCTTCTGGAAGACCATTGCATAATTAATATTCCCCACTAACACCGTACCTCAAAAGCATCAATACTTTGGTCTTCCTTAGTCCTTGTCCTGCTTTTATATGCTTGTGAGGCCATTGAAAATACCATGTTTCAGGTCAGGCAGAACTTAAGTCTCAAAGTAGTATCATTGCTTTTAAAAACTTAGAGCTATAAGTAAATTACTATGTTTCATATACGGTTGTCAATAAGAGATTAAATCATTTTTCAAGTAACCAGCTAACTCCTCCTCCTAACATTAAGAAGAAATTCCACAAGACGAGCCATGAAACCATCGCCATTGCTTTATTGGACTCTCTCAAGGGTAGAAGCCAGTGTCAGCAAACTAACGAAGCTTCTAGGGGAAATAACTCCACTGCAGGCTTTGGAGCCAAAGGGTAATTAAAGCTGGGCTCTATGACACGAGAGCAAAGTCAGGGTTATCCGTCTAATTAATGACTGCATTACTGCTGAACCGTCTGCTGCAGGGAACCCCAGAAGAATTAGCGCCACAATAAACCACATTAAGGCAAGGTTCCATCAGCTGCATGGCTAACACATAATTTAACTTCATGAGGTAGTAAATACAGGCCATAATACCACTGAGGATCAACATCGACATTTGCACCATCTAGCAAGGAAGCATTTCACAAAACAGGTATTTACAACCCACTTGAAGGAACTTCAATCCCAAAGATGGTCATAACTGAGGTAGCTTCGCAACACACACAAACCTATTTTCTATTGCACAGTTTCTGGGCAATTTAAATTTATGTTGCATAAAAGGTGGCTGTGCTAAATCAGCTTTTTCATTATCAGAGGCTAAGAGGGAATCCGGACTTTCTCTAAACATTGGTTTTAAGTGGTTTCATTTGATTCAAAACTATTCATTTTAGCATTAAAAAAACTTAGTGTATCAATAAGGATTGTAATTATGTGAAGTTCTTTTGTTTGTGTTGTTAGGTTGGTTAGTTTTGCTGTGCTTAAATATTTTCTTTCCATTTATTTTGTGACTCTGGAATAATATATCTGACTTTATGTACCTGATATTTGTCCCTAGCTCTTTTTCTCTTAATTTGCTCTTTGTAAACACAAAAATCCCTGTTTTATTATTGTATTGTCTTATTATTTTATTCCCATTTTAAATTATTTTATGCTATTGTGTATTTACATTTCAATTTTAGACATTACTTATCACGTCTCACAATAGAAGATGATATTAAGTTCCCTCCCACACTAAATATGTCGTGTACTATCGTTATACTCTTACAGTTTTATTGACATATATTTCATATATCATATAATTCAATAGTCCAATCATGTTCAAAAGAGTGATAAAATCATCACCCAGTGAATGTAGAACATTTTCTTCTTTCTTGGGATCATTGTTAGCTTCCCAATCCCCCATCCCTCGCTGCCAAATCTCCAAGAAACCATTAATGCAGGTACTAACTCTATAGATTTATGTATCCTAGATTTCATATGCATAAAACTTGCTTAAATAAACAACAATAACAAGATAAAAGAGAAAAAAACTCATTTGAAAAGAAAGTAGAACAAATTTAAAATGTCAAAAGGAAGATCAAATGATAAGGTGTTAAATTTTAACCAAACTGCATCCGCAATAATCCATTCCCAATGCACTACATGATAGCGAAGCTCCTCGCCTCCCTGGTCTACAGTCAGAGGTGATTCATATAGAATTAGCCCACAGGCACTTCTCCTTCTCTCTGTTTTAGCTGAAACAACTTTAAAAGAGGTCCATAGAAAGATCAAATGATAAGGAATATTATTTTAGCCTAACTACTTCTGCCAAAATCAATTTATAATGTTCTCTACCAGATAGAAAGGCTATTTTGACCTCTTCAATATGATCATGGAGAACTCAGCGCAGGCTTAAGCCATCAGAGGGCTGTGCAAATAGATTTGGAGCTTCCCCTGCCATCCAGAGCCTCCTGAAAAACACTCACTCACAGTTTAAGCTTTGATACCATTTCCTCCTTTAGTTTGAATTTTATCATTGACAACCCTTGACTCAGACAGGCTGGTACGCTTCTTCAATGTACGTTAGCTGATGCCTCCCTTTACATGACTTCTTGTGTGAAGACAAGTCTTTCAGACTTCAGATGCTATTTTCCCTGATAGCTGGGTGCCACCTGCTTTCTTCTCCGTGCTTTGCTATCGTCCTGCTGTCTCAGTGAGCTCTCCGTGAGGGCAAACCTCACGTGGGGCAAGACGGAAGACCGCATTATTCTTCGACGGAGGTTAGAATTTACGTGCTAGCCCCAAATCCATTCATGCGCCTATGGTTTCTACGTGGTTTGGGTTCCCTTTAGAGACATCAGTATCATTTTATGATAGAAAATATTATCAGCCACCCCCTGGGGCATATGATAATTATGTTAATAAAAAGAACAGAAAAGCTCGCTGCCATCTAGTCAACGCTGACTCATATTAGCCCCCGGATGGTTAATATGTGGGTTTCCGACACGATAAAAGCTTAAGGGAGTACAGATCCAGTCTTTCTCCCGCAGAGCCGCTCGGGTTTCATTGAAACTGCCCACCATGTGAATCAGCTCCAAGACACTTACCCACTGACACAGAATTAAAAACACTGCCGAGAAAAAGAAATTATACAAGTACAGCTATGAACTGCAATATATGAATAATTTATTTGTACAGTTTAAACCCTTAAGTAACTGGACATTATTTACACAAACAATGGGAGATGGTAATAGTGTAAAACTTTCAATAGCATTCATTCACAGTGGCAGAACCATGCCTTCCAGATTAATATATATCATAATACACTATGGAGGACATTATAGTCAATATATTGTAGTCTCTGGCCCCTCTTAATGCAAGAGCTCTGAGCCATAGTCCAAAGGCTGCCAATTCCATAACCTTGGAATAGAAGCTATCATCTGTTTCTTCTCATGCGAGGAAGTTTCCATCTTACATTGAAGGGCTGTACCTCGTTTGAAGTAGAGACCAGCTCACACACTGAGTCCTTCTGGTGTGGTCTATGAAGGACTTGGTGCCTCAAAAGGACAGAATCCAAGTTCCAGTAGTGTGGATATCGCCAATGACCTGGGTCACCAAAGCTGGATTAATTAACTTTACTAAGAATAATGGTTTTCAGGTACCTCTTCAACACATTTTTTTGTTCAGGTTTTTTTCTTTTTTATATTAAGCATAGTGGTAATTTTTAAATCATTTTGTACATCAATTATATAAAGTATAGTTGTACATTCATCACCCTCATCATTCTCAAAACACTTGCTCTCCATGTAAGCCCCTGGCAGCAGCTTTTTCCCCCTTCTCCCCGCTCCCACCTCCCCAATGAGCCTTTTGTAATTAAAGAATTATTATTTTTTGTCATATTTTACACTGTCTGACGTCTCCCCTCACTCACTTTTCTGGTGTCCGTTCCCCAGGAAGGAGGTTATATGTAGATTCTTGTAATCGGTTCCCCTTCTCTACTCCGTCCTCCCTCCACCCTCCCAGTATTGCCACTAGATTTTTTTCTTTTTCCTAGAGTTAATAATGAGGACAATTTCAATTGTTCCATGAAACTTGAAAGTTAATCTCTAAAGTCAGCTCACATTTTAGCTTCAACCCTCCTCTTCCGCCTTATTTTATTCCATTTTAACATATTTTGCTTTATGAATTTTCTGATTCTGTTTGGATCATTCTGTTTCACTACAGAAACCATGAGGCTGAAGTATTCAGTTGATTTTCTTCATCTTTTTTCCATCCTGGAAAATGCATCTTTTTGTTGCTTCCTGTGAAAGAGTGCATGAGAAGAATATGTTCTACATTTTTGCATATCTACAAATTTTGTCCTTAGACTTTTTAAAACAATTTATTTTGACAATCAAATAAAGAGCACATTGCTCTATTTTAAGAATACAAGGAATTTTCAAAAATTGATGAAAAATAAAATGGATTTTTTCATGAACATATTGAAGATTTTGATATTGTTATAACCTCAAATACCATTTTAATTATTAGTGTTTTGCATATAACTTCCTCTCATTAACCCGCTATTACAAAATACTTACATTTGATTACCTAGAATGTCAGCAGTTCAAAACCCCCGGCCAGTTCTGGGAGAAAGCAGGACCTGTTCTATACCCTAAAGTCAGTCTCAGAAACTCACAAGGCAGTTCTGCTCTGTTCTATAGGATTGCTAGGAGTCGGAATCAACTCAATGTCCGTGTTTACAAAACCCTTTTTAGTTATTATTATTCCATTGCAAACAACTTTTATGATATTTAGTAGGTATTAGTTTCTATCGTGAGACTGTTACCAGGAGGCAGCTCAACATTTCAAGTCTGTCCTCTCACTTTGTTTCCACGCACAAGAAAGAATTATGAAAGATCAGAGTCAGAGAAAAATTACTAATTGGAATGAATGAGTTTATTAAGGAGGTACTTTGGTGCGACACACCAAAGGGCATCAGCTTATCTGGGAGTTCCATAAAATGAAGAGCCAGGTTTGTAATCCCACTCATGGTAGACTATCCCCTATTGGCTGCCTTTTCATGAGAAGTAAAAAATTTTTAATTATGTCACCATTGCACAAAACATTTTTCTATTTTGAAAATAAATTCTGAGTTCCCTTATGAATTCCATAAAATAATTCTATATCTATAATCTAATAGTCCATACAAAATATTTTGCATTTGTGTTGGCTATGTAGAAATTGACTTGATGTTAAAATTGAACACTTCAAGAATTCCAATTGTCAAAAACTAAAGTTTTCTGATCTTTCTGTGTTGACTTTGTATTCCACAACTCTGCTGAATCAATGTACTAGTTCTAACCACTGTGTGTAGAGGTGTGTATGCTTTATGGTTTCCTAAAAGTAACATCATGTCATCTACACACAGAGAAAGCTTTATTTTCCCTTTGCAATTCAGTTACCTTTTATTTCTGGATAGAACAACAGTATTAAAGGATTGGTGAAATGTATCACCCAACCTTGCTTTTGATCTTGGGGGAGAAAGTTAGACTTTGTACCATTGGGTTGGCAGCAGCACAATACCAAAACATACAAAACAACAAAAGGAACAAACGAACAAAAACAAATCACCGCCATCAATTCATTCTCAACTGCTACCGACCCTATAGGATAAGGTAAAACTCCCACTGTGAGTCTCTGCAACTGTAACTCTTTGTAAGTGTCCAGCAGTCCTGTCTTTCTCCCCGACTGAGTGTGGATCTGAATTGCTGACCTTACAGTTAGCGGGCCAACGCATAATCCCTCTGCAGCCAGGGCTCCGCACATCTCTATGTTGAGTCAGAGTAAACTTGATGCCAGTAAGTTTTCTGGTTTGTTTGTTTTGTTTGGTAGGATGTTAGCTATTTGCTTTTCATACACACCTTTATCATGTTGAGAAAATGTCCTTCTATTCACAGCTCACTTGGAAGCATATTACGTTTTGTCAAATGGTTTTTCAACAGCTATTGCTATGATAGTATGATGTTCTTATTGATAAGTTCCACTTGCACAAGATATTTAACCCCTTTTATATGCTACTAGATTCATTTTTTTAGTATTTTGTTGAGGAATTTTACAGCTATCTGTATAAAGAGTTTTGGCTTCCTTCTGGAACTTTACATGAGGGTGATGTTGGCCTCATAAAATAAATTAGACAGTATACTATTTTTATTATTTCATGAAAGTTTGAACAAGATGATTTTGTCTTTATTGGAGGTTTTTCATTATTACTTTTTATAATTATATTCAAATTTTCTTTTTCTTCTTGAGCTTTTTTGATATTTTTTCTAGGAATTTGCATATATTAGCTAGGTTATCCAGCTTGTTCTGATAAGCCTATAATTAATATTCTATCTAATTCATTTTGTTTAATTAGTGTTTTCTGATTTCAATTACTTGACTCCCTTTTTTTACCTTTTAGTTTAAAATTTGTCCATTTGTTGCTGCTTTTTCAAAGAACCAGTTTTGCTTTCATTGATTTTTCTCTATTGCTTTTCTATTTATCTTCACTCGGATATTTGCTATTCCTCTTCTTGTAGAGTTCCATTTATCTTTCTCTAATTTTCTACTTCCTTAAGTGATAGCATTATTTTATTGAAATAGTTTTGTAGCAATAAATCACTCAGTACTTTTTAATTATATCTAGTAAGATTTGATAAAGTTATACTTTTGTTACTATGAATCTCAAGATATTTTCTGACATCTCTTGATATTTTATTTTACCCACTTTTAAAAAAAAATAAATAAAAATGTAATAAATAAATAAATAAATAAAAAGTGTAATTGCCTTGTATTTCATAGCTTTCCTTCAGTGACTCATTGCTAGTTTCACTGTGTGAGCAGGAAATACACTGCACTTTAATCATGTCAGATTTATTAAAACACACTCTGCCACTTGATGTTAAATCCAAGCGGGAGACCGTGTCAACCTGCAACCACTGTCGGCATTGGCACAGTTAAGTGTCTAAGAACACTTCGTCATGTGCAAATCAGCATTAGGAGATATTGAGGCTGACCACATCAGATTAAAAAATATATTGTTAACAGTGCTCATTAAGTGATTTATAGTTGTTTTATATCTTTGCCTTTTAGATGATATATTAAAGAAGAAGTTCACAACAAAAATTACAGTAATATGAATTTTTAAAAACCTATTAACTTTTACAAGTGCTTTCTCTGTCTTCTTAAGGATTTGAGTTACTATCTATTCCAATTTAAGCCTGATGAACTCTTTCAATATTCTTATTCCCAATAGTATAGTAAGGCTACTGCTAGTGAGTCGGTCAACTTAAGTTTATCCAGGATTACTTTAATATTTTATTCCATTTAAAATTATGTTTTTGTTGGATATAGATTACAGGACTCACAAATTTGTTAATATTTGATATATTCTTTAAATGTGTTAACTATGCCATCCCTCTGACTTTTCATAATCATTATTTCTAAGAAGGAATCAACAATCAACCATCAGTCTAACCAATATCCCGTGTACATGATGATACATTGAATTTTTTTCTTCCAATTTTTTTGGTCTTGAGACTTGAAAAATTGACTATAATTTATGTAGGTGTGGGTCTCTTTCAGTTTCTCCTGTTTTGAGTTCTTGGAACTTCTTGGATGTATGTGCTCTTATCTATTGTGAGGTTTTACCACTCTGTCAGTTTATTTTGCTGTGGTGACTGTGTCAGACTGTGATCTGGAACATGTACCACCAGTATTTCAAGCATTTAACAGGCTCTTCCATGATATCGATGTTTTAGCACAGCTTGCGGATGGAGAACAGACTGAGAAAAGGAAACAGGCTTTATATTTTATATAAACTTTAAGAATAGCAGTGGAATTTTGTCAGACAAAATGCCAGATTAGGAATCTCACAGGTTGGAAGGCCAACACCTGAATGGGAAGAGCTGCATCTTAAAAGCAGAGTTGACATTAATGACATGGCTGGAGGATAGCTTTTAGGACATATGTTTACTGATGTGGCATGGCTCAAAATAAAAACATAGAACTGTACAAAATAATTAATAATCTGAAGAAAATATGAATGAAGGAGAATTGAAATATTCTAATTAATGCTAAGTTGAAACAGTTTGGGATTCAATTTTAGGTTTGATAATCATATGACTTACTGTGCTAAGAATAACAAATTTAGAAGAAATAGTGTCATCATATTCACTACATTGGGTAAATCTGCTACACAAAATTTCCTTAAAGTGTTGAAAAGCAAAGAGGTTACTTTGAGGACTAAGGTGCACCTGACTCAGGCCAAGGTGTTTTCAATCACCTAATGAATTTGAAAATTGGACATCAAATAAGGAAGATCAAAGAAAAATGGATACAGTTGAAATATGGTGCCGGCAAAGAATATTTCAAATACCATGGACTACCAAAAGAACAAACAATCTGTCTTGGAAGAAATACAGCCAGAATTCTCCTTAAAGGCAAGGATTTTGAGTGTTCATTTCACCGTCTTTGGACATGTTGTCCCCGGAGAAGAGCGCCATGCGTGGTAAAGTGGTGGAGCAGCAAAGAGAAGAAATCCCTCAACCAGATGGATCGTCACAGTGGCGGCAACATGGGGCTCAAGCATAAGAACAATTGTGAGCACGGCACAGGGCTTGGCAATGTTTCCCTACGTTGTTCTTAAGATCCGTATGAGTTGGAACCAACTTGATGGCCATTAACAACAAAAACAGTGTCACATCCATCATCAAAATGAATATTTCTAGATCTAGCTTTAAGTGCTGTCCTGTCTGTGTTAGGGTAATACCAACATGGCTACAAGGTAGTCACCTAATTCAACTATAATTCATGTTTATGCACAAATTACCAAAGCTAATGATGAAGAAATTGAAGAATTCTACCAACTTCTTTAGGCTTAAATTGATTAAACATGCAATCAGGAAACATTGTTAATTTATATCAAGTAGAACATGGCAGTTGGAAACAAAGGAAGGATCAGCATTTGGAAATTATGTCCTTGTTTACAGAAGTTTGTATGAAAATTTTCAAGACAGATGATTTATTTTCAACTATATATTTTTCAACAACACAATAGTAAATATACATGTGTTTATTTTCACATGAGTCCATGTGACAGAGATTAGATTGACTGGATTTATGGGAAAAGATTATAAAGAAATTGATGTAACTACTGTTAACAAGGCCAAAGTCTGACTATGGGCATACCATCAATTGCTCATATGTAAGTTCATTTTAAAGTTGAAAAACATTAAAATAAGTCCATAAGAGCTAAAATACACCCTTGGGTAAATTTCATCTAAATTTAGAGAACATCTATGGAACAGATTTTACACACTAATGACAGGACAGAACACTTGAAAAGTTGTCTTTTGATATCAAGAACATCATACGTAAAGAAAGCAAAAGGTCATTAAACACATAGGAAAAAAGCAGATATCAGAAAAGACTCTGAAACTTGCTCTTGAACAAATAGAAGAAATGCTGAAGTAAAAGCTCGGAATGTCAAAGAACAGATTGAAAAGACAGATGTCAAGCTAATAAAATTGAAGAAAAATCCAAGCCTCATGCTGCTAGATTGTCTATGAACAAAAATACTGACTGTTTCAATAAGCATCAAAAGAAGATAGAAGGAAGACATAAATTCTCTGGAATTGCTGGACATGCAACCATTTCAAGAAGTAACATATCAAGAAATGGTGGCCCTGAAGGAGGAGGGTCAGGTTACAATGGAGGCATTAGTAAAGAACAAGGATCCAGGATGCGATGATCAATTGAATTATTTCACCAAGTAATGGTTCACTAGTTTAGGCCAAATAATGTGGAATAGAGCTACCTGATGAACCTGCTGGAAGAGATCCATTTTTTTGCCAACTTTAAATAAATGTAAAACAAAAGCATGTGCAAATAATTGAAAATATAATTAATATCACAGGCAAGTAAAATTTTGCTGAAGACAAATAAAAATTATTTCAGAATTACATAGACAATGAGTTGACAAAAATTTAGAAGAGCACATGGTACAACTATTTTGTGGATGGTGTCAGAGAAATCTTGGATGAAGACAGAAAATACCAGAAAGATCTTTACTTGTGTTTTACTGACCAAAGACATTCAACTGAAGATCATAAACAAAGCAAACACTATAAATAGCATTGTGAGGAATGGAAATACCCAAACACTTAACTGTAGTCATATAAAACCTGTACGAAGAGAAGAGGCAGTCATTCAAACAGAAGAAGGGAACGCTCCATGCTAAACTCAGGAAAGGTATGAGCCATGATTTTAAAATGTCTCCTTACCTATTCAATTTGTATGCTGAGCAAATAATCAGAAAGTTGGACTCTATGAACAACGTGGAATCTGGAGTAGAGGAAGGCTTATGATCAACTTTCAATATTCAGATAGCACAACTTGTTTACTGAAAGTGAGGATGACTTGATGCACTTATGAACATTAAAGCCTAGTCTTTAGTATGTATTACAAATCAATGAAATGATATCTAAATCCTCATAAATTTATAATAGAGTATTAAACACTTGAATTTTTTAAGTATTTAATTTACTTGAATCCACAAGCTCATGGAAACAGAATTTAAGAAATGAAAGGATGTATTATGTTAGGCAAATCTTCTGCACAAGAGAAAAGAAGTTACTTTGAGGACTACATTGTACTGGACACAAGCTGTGGGATTTACAATGACTAATGTATTTGAAAGCTTGACAATTAATCAAGAAGGCGGAAATGAAGCCGATGCATCTAAAATATGGTGCTGGTGAAGAATACTGGAAGTGCCATAGACTACCAGATAAACTAACAAATCTATCTCGGGGGGTGCATAACAGAATGCTCTGTGAAGCATGCCTTGCACTGCCTTGCGTGATGCTCTGCCTTGCGTGGCCTGCACGGTTGCCAGTAGAGTCTAGTCCTTGAGAAAGGAAGTTATGCTTGGTAATGTAGAGGGTCAGTGTCAAAGAGGAAGACTCTCAGTCAGACAGGTTGACCAAGTGGCCACAGTGGACTAAACTATAACAATTGTGATGTTGGCACAGAATCTGGCACTCTTTCTGTTGTATGTATGGTCATCATGAGTCAGACGTTATGGCATTTAGCAACAAAGTAACACCCAAAATTATGGTCATTATTCATTCAAGTGGTTTTTTTAAAACATTTTATTAGGGGCTCATACAACTCTGATCACAATCCATACGTATACATACATCAATTGTATAAAGGACATCTGTGCATTCTTTACCCTAATCATTTTCAAAGCATTTACTTTCCACTTAAGTACTTTGCATCAGGTCCTCTTTTTGTTCCCCTCACTCCCTGCTCCCCTCTCCCTTATGAGCCCTTGATAATTTATAGATTATTATTTTGTCATATCTTTCCCTATCCAGTATCTCCCTTCACCCCCTTCTCTGCTGTCCATCTCCCAGGGAAGAGGTCACATGTAGATCCTTGTAATCGGTTCCCCCTTTCCAAACCACTCACTCTCTACTCTCCCAGTATCGCCCCTCACCCCCTGGTTCTGAAGGTATCATCCACCCTGGATTCCCTGTGCCTCCAACTCCTATATGTACAACCTCTGTTCTATCCAGACTTGCAAGATAGAATTCAGATCATGGTAGTTGGGGGTGAGGAAGCATTTAGGAACTGGGGTAAAGCTGTATTCTTCATTGGTGCTACATCACACCTTGACTGACTCATCTCCTCCCCTAGACCCCTCTGTGAGGGGGTCTCCAGTGGCCTACAAATGGGCTTTGGGTCTCCACTCTGCACTTCCCCCTTCATTCACTATGGTAAGATTTTGTTTTCGATGATGCTTTATCCCTGATCCCATTCTGTGCGATCAAGTATTCTTTCCCCCTCATGCTCCCCCATCTTTGCTTTCTGGGACTCATATAATGAATATGACAGGGTGCTCCCCAAAATTCCAAATTGTTTTTCAAAGCTATACATTTAAATTTTTTTATAAAACAGCGTTATGACCTTCAAAGTACTCTTCATGATACTTAATGCGTTTGTCAAAACTGTGATTCCATTCTTGTAAGCATTTTTCAAACTTATCTGTTTGGATGGCTGATAGCACCTCCCTCATTTTTTCTTTACCACTTCTCATCGTGAGATCACTGTCCTCTCATGTCCCTCTTCATTCACAGAAACAAAAAGAAGTCACATGGAGCAGGGTCAGGTGAGATGAGATGCATGGTGCAAGAGAGGCATGGTGCACCGAGATGTCTGCAGGAGCAGGGGCATCGTCCAGGTGGCAAAACCAGTGCATTTTTTGTCATGGACTGCTGCTCAATCTTTTCAGAACCTCTAATTAGGAAGCTTGATTAACAGTCTCACCTGGTGGAATGAACTCCAAATATACCACGAGTAGACATTTTCGTCTGTTCAGGAAGTTGATGGACATCCAGAAGGAAGTTTGTCAATTGACATTTCACCTTTTTTTGAAACAAGAAAACCACATGTCCTCTTGAATTTTTCCCCATAGTGCTGTCCTGTAAGCTGTGTTCAACATCACAACAGTTTCTGCAGCATTTTGCTTGAGCAGGAAACAAACCATCACAATAAAACAAAGTTTGAGCAAAGCTGCTTTCATGAAAAAAATTCACTGTGACTAGAGAGAACCTTCCCAGGCGAAGCCACTTGGTGCACTAACTCAGAGTGAGCTGCTCAGTGCTTGCCTACAGGGAAAAGGGCATGCTAGGAAAGCTCTGCCCAGCAGAACTTACTTCCATTTGGGGGGGGGGGGGTTCCCCTCATATGCTTTCCCACTTGATGGTGTTCCACATGACTCTCAGTGTCTTCACATTTCTTCATTATTTTCCTTCTCCACAGATTTAATACCATCGTTTTATGAAAATGCCCCATGTGTGTTCAGTCACGAGAACCTTTCCTATATGGCACTTTTATAAGAAAGCCATGCCAACTTTCTACAGCAATGTGTCAAAACAAATGACATAGCACTCTTTTACAAATACTCGAAAGCACAGAAAGCATGGTTGACTTAATATGTGTGTCATAGTTTTAATATATGTCATAAAACATATGTCTTGCATGACATTTTAATTAAGCAGTGATTTTTATTGTTTTATCTTCATTACTTTTTTCTTCTATCTGCTGTAATCTGTTAACTATCTCTAGCAAAATTTTCAATTCAGGTTTTATACATTTTAGTTCTCATTACAGTGATGGGTTTTCCAAGTTTGTTCATCCATCGTTTTCTAATGTCCTTTGGTTCTTTGTGCTGGATTCTTTTAACTTACTGGACATAATGAAGACAATGGATTTGATGTCTCTGACTCGCTAGCTAACATCTGGGTGTGTTCGGTGCGGCTCCTAGAAAAGTGTTTTTTTGTTTCCGTCCTGTGAATGAGTGTTCTTCTCGTGTTTCTTCGTAGGTCTGGGGGTTCTTTGTTTCTCGGGTGATTTGATGTAAAAGCAAAACGATTGTCATGGAATCCGTGGGGGCTCAGAGGGACTCTGGCATGACTGTGCTATGGTACTTCTGAAAAATTCCACTCTTAAGGAATTGCTTTTCTTACTTGAGATTATCTTTTTATGTAGTGACTTATCAAAACTAGCTTTTGAAATGTGTATTTCAATTGTGCACAGTCACTAAAGTTTCTATTATTTTATCTCTGCAGTTAGTAAGTGGACTACAAAAGAAGTAATAGCCTCTCCAATCACCGGGTAACCTTTGGTTGCAAGTTTTCTGTCAGGTTTCAGAGGTCCAAAATAGCTTATTCTAATGTCTCTTTCTAATTCACTTATCATTTTGTTGTTAAACACAGCCACACAATCGTCCTAGCCCACACTTCTGCATCACAGCAACTTCTTAACATGATCTCTTAAAAACAAACAAATGTGTAACATCTTTTCAGTTAAATGTTATCCTAGTTTGTCATTACAATTAAAATGAAACCATATTTGCACACCTTAACTCTCAAGTCCTAATAGAATTAATCCTAGTTCACTAGATAGATCTGAATTATTACCTGTCTCCTCCACATGAATGTGGACTGGTGCCATCTTTGTAATTCCTCAATAACAGCCAACTTATTTCTGCCCAGCCCGAACTCCCCCTTTGCTGGCACTCTGCCTGAGACACTCTTGATTCAGGTATAGACTGCTGTTACTTCTCATCAGTCTGGTCTCTTTTCTTAGGACACTTTTTCCTGAATGCCTTGGCAAAAGCAGTCACCTTAACGTAGTTTTCTGTGTTCTTTTTTCTACATATATATTTTTTCAAAAGAGTACAAATTAACTTAATTAAAACATTATTCATTACTCTGGAATTTGGAATTATTCAGTGCCTACATTAAACTAGAGAAATAGCTATATGTTTATCTTCTTTAGTTTTGCTGTTACAAGAATGAGTATTAAGATCATTTATTGCCAGATTAATATCATAGTTCCACATTAAAATGATAATTTTTAATTTTCTATTTGTAGCCTATATCTGATAAGTCAAAGTCAAACTTATTGTTACCAAATCAATTCAGACTCATTGTCTTAATGTGCTTTACTTATTTTTTATTGCTTAAAAATATAGTTTAGGGTTGTAAGGAGGGAAAAGACAAGGCTTTCTATTCCTGTAAATAACTAACCATCTTGGAAATCCACCAGGGCAGTTCTACCCTGTCCTATAGTGTCAGTAGAGACAGAAGCCATTCAATGACAGGGAGTAGTACTAGTCAGGTGGGAATTATTCATTTATTAATTAAAATTAAAATAGTCCATTAACGTATACCTTTAGTTCATAAATTGGTCCATCTGTAGGAACCGATAAAGCGGGAAATTTGATGCATCAGATTCTACTTACCTGGCCTGAACTTTAAAAGTAACAGAATTCATAAGAAGATAGTATTAAAGCTATAAAATCTTTTTAAATGTAACATAAGCTGTACATAGCTACTTTTCCACAATTAGGAACAAATTTTTGACTTAATTTTTAATTTTTTAAAACAATTTATTAAGGGCTCATACAACTCTTATCACAGTCCATACATATACATACATCAATTGTATAAAGCACATCTGTACATTCTTTGCCCTAATCATTTTCTTTTTTTTCTCCTCTTTTCTTTTTTAACATTTTATTAGGGACTCATACAACTCTTATCACAATCCATACATATACATACATCAATTCTATAAAGCACATCCATACTAGTCCTTTATAAACAGTTTGTTAGATCTTCATCCACATGTCATACAATTCAATAATTCAATCATATCAAGAAGAGATGTACAATTATCAACACATTCAATTCTAGGACATTTTCCTCTTCCTTGTTTTAATTGTTATAGATCTAATTTTTTTCTAGTTGTGGCAAAAATATACATAACAAAATATTCTCCAATTCCAAAAGTTCTAGATGTATAATTTAGTTCCAATGGTTATAGTTTTTGTGTTGTACACCCATTATTGATTTATTTTAAATAGTCTTTAGAGTGTTTAAATCTATAAGTTAATTTCAGCAAAAATTCTAAAGACACTACATTTATTATTTTTACCCCAAATTTTTCTAGAACACAAATATACATAATATCCTTTATTATATGTAAATAAGGTGCATGCTACTCTTTTTTGCTCACTATACCATCCTCCTACAAGGTATTATCAAAAGCAAATTAATCTTTTTTATTGTATTTTATACATTTGGTAGTTGAGTTACCTAGTTTCCATCTTCAAAAGTAAATCAATAATGTTGAATAAGTTGATGATCTTATTTATTATTTACAGTGTAGTTCCACGATTTATCTAGTTATACACTAAAAGCTATTTAGTAAAAATTTGTAACATTGCATTCTCATCTGAAAATTCTCCAATTGTTGAAAGTGTTGACATAAATTTATTCTATTTTCTGCCTCGGTCAAGGATGATGATACATACACAGGCACACACACACTTTTAAAAAAGAAATGTGCATTCGTTGTTCTGCCTCATTTTGATTACTTTTTCTTTGGAACATTTACTTCGTACCATATTCATGTAAGGAGTGGTAGAGGACCTTATTTTGCCTGATTTTTAAAACGTTCAAGGGTTCCTTTAGTACTTTAGAGTAGAAGTAAACTCGGTTTAATGGCACTGTGACAGTTTTTCTCCAGGTGATAAAATGAAACTGGTCAAATGGACATTACAGCTTTTCAGACTCGGGGTGACTCAGTAATTTAAAAGAAACGCTGCGGGAAAAGAATATGATTTATCCAAACCACTTCACTTGCAGCTAGATCACTCATACTAAAGCTCCAGTCTGCTCTTCATGTTGTGTTTCCATTTGAAAGTTATTTACTTTCCAAAATGGCTTAAAAACACTTTGAATGTGAGGTCTTTGTGTCATGAGAACTTGACATTTTTACTCTGCAACGTGCAAATGCCAACCTGACAGAAGGCATCTTCAAACACAGGTAGCAGGTGATTCAATTGAAGTACTAGTATAATTCAGCTTGTAATAGTTTCTCAGAGACTTCACAAGAAACTCATGGTCATTACCCAGAAAGAAAAAGATAAAGAAAAAAATACCCATTTACATCTGGAAATATTCACTTCTTTAACAATTTTTAAAATGTCACTTGATTTATGTAAATCTTGCACTTAAAACTCAATTATGGCATGTGAACTTTTAACTTTTAAAAAAGGATTGAGAATTTGGTCAGGAAATTATAAAATTTTCATGATCAGTTCCTCTTAAAATCATCTTATCATATTGCAATTTATATGAACTTTCCTGAAAATCATACTATTGATATAAAGTAGTAACAATGTTGGGAGCTTCATATGGAGTTTATAACTAAACACAGAGCTGCTAAAAGACAAATAGAGGTATAACGCTTGTGAGAATTTCTGTTATTTAAACTGTTATCCTAATATTTTTCTTCCCATTATCCTGACAGTCTCACCACGTTAACCAAATAGTCTACATTATGATGACAAAATGATGGCATTATACCAGTAGACCATACATAAATGCATCTGTTACTCAAAACATTTTTTAGCAAATTGGATTCCTTTATTACTTTCTGTAGATAGAATCTACTATATGAAAATGAAGATGGGCAGTTCTGAATCTAACAATCTGCCTCACTGGTGTGTAACTGAGTGATGATTTCCATCGCAAGGCTAATGACAATGTCTCTGCAGTGTTTTTAACATGAGAGCGCCATTTGCTGATGCAGGGCCTTGAAGGTAACGCTGTGTCCACTGCCATTCGGTCCAAAGGCCAAATGCTGTTCCAGTTTTCCCTTATTACCTTTCTAACTTCCTCAAGAGACATTCTTCAGAAGGCAGGTGCGTGATAACTATGATTCTGATTGCACTGTGAGCCACAGAGACATAGAAAAGACATCTGATTGAAATATACATATTTGAGGGATATAATTTTAACAATTTGAGTAGCCACTAAATAATATCAAAATTAATTTTTAAAGTATTCGCTACTTCCATATAAATGATGGACACTGTGTTCAGAAAAAAATAATGTCAAAGATATAGACACACCATAATATAGGTAAGATTGGTTATGGGGTATGTGATAGCCCTAGTTCATTTTTAAAAAGAGAGAATCTTCTTTCTGACAATGCAAAATGATCTCACTTACTTATTTCTACTTATATAAATAAAAATGATCATACATCTGAAACATAAATATCCTCACCTCATTGTCATCGCTATAAGATAGAGTAGAATTGCCTCTGTGGAATTCTGAGAGTAAATCTTTATGAGCGTAGCCAGGCTCATCTTTCTCCTGTGGAGTAGCTGCTGACCTTGAGGCCAACAGCCTAAGCCTCTATCCATTAAGCCACCAGCCATTACTTCTTTAGTTCATTGAATTGTTGCTGTTGCTATCTGCCATTAGGTTGGTCCGTGCTTTATGGAGACTCAATGTACAGCAGATAAAAATACTGCCGCTGACTTGGAACATAAGCTGCCTAATGATTATCACACCCAACTCTGGATCAGTTTGTTTTTCAAAAAATAGGTTTCAAGAGAAACAAGAAACTACATAGATACCCTTTAGTAGTATAAAAAATTAACAATAAAGTGTGAAGACATAGCCAAAACCAAAGATGACAACACACTTGAATAATTTATAAAATAATAAATTTATCAAGCTCTGGAGAACTAAAATGGGAGGGCTCACTGAATGGTACCAGATCGTAAGACCAGAGTTGTAACAGAGACCTTCCCCAAACATTGGCAAGTGAGTAACTGTTAAACTTCTGTATGACAGCTGAGGAATATATTGGCAGGTAGCTTTCCTTTGTTCCCACCCAATTCTATTATATTCAGATAAGCCTGGTTATCAATGGATACATGTACACAACAGGGTACTTATCTTTCCACCAAAGACTTGCCAAGGAGCTGCCTGATTTTTCCTGCAGTACCTATTGGTTTACCAGAAAGGTTTTTAAGAGCTTGAGTTAATAATTGAATGAAACAAGACTACGATGACAGCATTAAAAAAAAATAAAACACTTCTGTCTGGTTAAAAAAAAAGAATGCTGCTGAAGCCTGGGCCGCCCCCAGGATTAGTTGTAGAGTAGCCTGGTGATTTGTGTACTTTCATGGGTTGATTTTTCTGAAACCCATCACCAATCTTTGTCTCATCTGTTTTGATTTGGAAATTTCACTGTAGGCAGTTGTTCAGTATTATAGCAAGCCTCAATTCACAGATAATGTGGTGACTACACAGGAGTTACATTTTCTAAGAATTGAACCTGGTTCTACTGAATGGAAAGCAATGATTATACCACTGCATCACCCTTGCCCCTATCTATTGAGTTGATAATCAACTTCCCATTATACATTCATCTCTTTGTGTGACTGCTGTCCCAGAGTAATGAAGGTAGAAGGGAGGCAGAGAGTATGCTGCATGTTGTGGTAATTACATAATCTATTTTCAATGAGAGACTTAAGAGTGAAGGGGTGTCAGGCAGGTCAAAGCTTGACAACATCACTTGGAGGCATGAAGGAGATGAATAGCTCATTGGAGGTGGGACACAGGCTCAGTCCCTGCTAGACATTCTAGTTGACAGGCTGATGGCTGCCCTAGCCTCAGGGCTGGAGAAGCCACATAGAAACCCCAACCAGCACTGAGATGCTTACACCACCATTGGATCCACGAGACTTTCCATGCACTGGCCTATGATCATCCTATATTTGCCATCATTGCATGTGTTTTGTGAGTCTGAAGTGGAATTTGGAGATTATTATTGGACATATGGGCTAATATCGGACTTATGGACTTGATCTGGACTGGACTGGGATGTTTTCTCAATATTCAACTGCTCTTGTATATAAAGCTCTTTCTCATACACATATGAGTATCTATGAATATGTTTCTCTTTTCAACCCAGGCTAACGCATGTGTTTACTATTAAAGGCTTCATGTGATGTTAGAATGTATTATTTTACAATATTTAATAAATTGTCACCATAAATCTTACCATCTAATTTTCTCCCAGTAGTGATTTGTAAGCATTTTTAAAGAAATTTTAATTCTATGATTCACTTCCTTCATAGTGACAGTGTGAAATGAACCCAGAGCAGACAGTCCAACTCCCATAGACCACAAAGAACAGTGCAGGACAGCTCCCTGGAGTTTCCAAGACGGTCAGTGTTGATGGACGCAGACTGCCTCATCTTTCTTCCTCAGAGCAGCTGATGAATTCCAACTCCAGGAGGAGTCCATGCTCCACCCACTATGGGACCCAGAGCCCTCGTATGACATGAGGACCAGCTGACTGAAGCTTAAACATTAGGTGTTTTCATTTTTGCTTAATTGGTCATTCAAATTTGATTTGAAAATAAGGTACCTTGGGAGCAAATCAATCATTCTAAAAAGGAAACTTAAAAGCCAAGTAATGTATAAATTTGTCATGGAACAGAAAATATACAGGAAGAACAAATATAATAAAATTTTAATCTTTCACTATAAAAATCATGATAATTTTTGTAAATTGAAATTGTAAGTTTAAAATTATTGTAATTTGTAAACTTTGCTTTGATAAGGGAAAAGACAATTCTGCAAATGACAATATGCTAATCCCAAAACAAACATTTGAACTTGATTAATTTAAAGGTGCCCCACACCCTGTATGAAGTGGAAAAGCTTATTTTTTATCCTTATTGGAGTTCTCCACAACATCGAGATTATAGGGGGGGAAAAAAGATTGAAAAATAGATGAGAGAAAAGATTTTTTTTTTTTTTTGAGATACAGATAGTTCTTGTGGCAGAGGTTACCAAGCCTGCGAAAGAAGGGCCATGTGGGATTCGGAATAAGTAACAAGAGTTTGGTTCAAGCACTCCTTATGTGTACGCGGCTCAGGTTCTTCATATTTACGATCCATAGAAAGAGAAAGCAAATGATCTCCTGTCCTTCAAGAACGTTTGAGAAATGAGAATAAAAGCAGAACATGCTTCTCTGGAGAAGTTGCTCATGAACAAACTCTTCAATGACACTGGATGATTGACTTTGTAAGTGATCTGATGGAGTGTCCTCACGTTTCCTCTCCAATTCTGGGTGTGAAATATTCTGTCTATTCTGCAGTTATGATAAAGTAATGAGACTGAGGTGATAACCTATTCCTGTATGATTTACCCAAGTAATAATAATAGTGAAAATAGTTCCTACATATGTTCATGTTCTAAATAGATGTTTTCTTTACTATTCTCATTGCTTAAGAAAGCATATTTGAATAGTTATTGAATTATTCTAATACTATTCACACTGTCATTTTTCTTAGAGGCAATATATGATGTCTCCAGCACTCTAAATATAATAAGAAAAAGTCATTTGTTTCAATAAACAAAATGACTCTTGACTGCTTACAAATATAGCCTCAAGAATCATTGTCATAAAAGACATAGGACTCCACAATCTAATCATGGCCTCTTTCCTGAACAGGTGTTTGTGAAACCCACATATACCATCCACCACACTGTCATATTTTGCCATATATATTTTTTTATTCTACTGAGAGTCAATCAATGTTCTTTCTGTATCTTTTTTTGAATCATTTTATTGGGGACTGTTTTCTCTGTATATTATTCCAAAGAAATGTTTCTCTCCACCCTAAGTTGGTTCAGTGCCCTCTGAACTATTATAGCAAGGTAACCTTTCTTCAATATTTTTGTTCTAATTGCTCTGATACCATAACATTTAATGTAGTCTTTTTGATTCTTATTGATTATGCCA
Organism: Tenrec ecaudatus; assembly: GCF_050624435.1. NCBI lineage: Eukaryota > Metazoa > Chordata > Mammalia > Afrosoricida > Tenrecidae > Tenrec > Tenrec ecaudatus. The sequence goes on from NC_134536.1 coordinate 50,724,050, forward strand.
ATACAGCTACCGTTTGCCTGTCATTGTGTCTTACTTTGGGGTTTGCATATTGCTGTGATATGGGAACCTATGCCACCGGTATTTCAAATATCAGCAGGTTTTCCAATGGAGGAGAGGTCTCAATAGGGCTTTCAGACGAAGAATAGAATCGAAAGAATGATAGGTCTGTCTACTTCTGAGAGATTAGTCACATAAAACCTTATTAATGACAGAAGAGCATTGTGTGATACAGTCCTAGAAGCTGAAGATGACATGAGAGGGTTTTCTAAGACCAATGACTTCTTTATTGTAAACACTGGATTTCAGTACTATAAATGGCCACATAGCCTTCCCAGGCAAAAACGCAGAAATCAAATTGACTCTGTGTATGGGAGCAGACAAGAGAGAAACTCAATACCATCAGCCAGAAACTGCCAGGGGATTATTGTGGAACATACCATCAATCGTTTATATGTAAATTCAGACTAAAGTTAAAGAAAATGACAGGAAGCATATGAAAGCCAAAATATAATCTTAAGTATATCTCACATAGAGACAAACTCAAGAACAAATTTGACTCGTTGAACACTAATTACATAAGATGAGTTGTGGGATAAACTAAAGCAAAATGATGTGGGAAAAATAGATCATAGTGGTTGTCTAGAGAGAGAGAGAGACCCATACACTTGCCCTTAAATGTAGAGTGCCTGAATCAAATGGATGGAATTAAGAAGTAAAATTGCTGAACTGAATATTTATAAGGGCAGCTTGTAAAAAAAATTACAGGATTACAGTGATATGTGCAAAGACCTGCCACTAGAATATCAAAAATGAAGACAAGAATCCCATGGGCAAACTACTGAATGATGCACAAAGTATCTGCAGAAGTTGGAAGAGAGTTTGAGAGTCAGAGACGCTGTATTAAAAAGAACTGGTAGATATACAACCATCTCAAGAGGAAGCATATGATCAAGAACCAATAGTAAATCAAGTCGGTTTGATGCCAATTTAACTGGGCCACGATTCTCCGTGACTTAGCAGTTAAACCCCCCAAAATCCAAACTCACTGCCACAAGGTAGATGCTAACTCTTAGCAACAACAAAGGGCAGGGTAGAACTGCCGCTGTGCATTTCTGAGACTGTAATTCTTTAGGGGAGCAGAAAGACCCCACTTACTCCCAGGGAGCTGCTGGTGTTTTCCAAATGCTGACCTTGAAGTTCAGTTAGCAGCCCAACAGAGACTGCTATTCCACCAGGCCTCCAATTTGGCAGTTATTGTCTATTAATTCCCTGTGGCGTGACTGAATGCTATGTTGTTGTTAGCTACTGTTGAGATGGTTCTGATCCGGAGTGACCCTACCAACCAAAGATCACACCACCACCTGGTCCTGTGCCATCCTCACATATTCATATGTCCCATCCCATGAACGTAGCCACTGCATCAGTCCAACTTGTTGCAGGTCTTCCTCTTTTTGTCTGCCCTGCTACGTTAGCAAGCCTGCTGCCCTTCTCCAGAGACCGGGGTCCCCTGACAACACGTTCAAAGTATGTGAGGAGATGTCTCTCCATCCTTGCCTCTAAAGAGCATTCTGGCTGTATTTCTTCAAGACAGATCCATGTGTTCTTTTGGCAGTCCATGGAACTTTCGAAGTTCTTCAGCAGCACAAGTTCAAATGCATCAAGTCCTGTCTGATCTTCCTTATTCAATGTTCGACTTTCACATGCATATGAGACAAGAGAAAATACTATAGCTTGGGCCAAGCTCAACTTAGTCCTCAAAATAACATCATGTCTTTTTAACATCTTATGCAGCAAATTCACCCAGAGCAATGTGCCATTTGATCTCTTGACTGCTGTTTCCATGAGCATTGATTGTGGGTTCCATGCCAGACAAAAATCCTTGACTACTTCAATCTTTTCTTTATTTATCATGATGTAATGGATTTACTACAAGCAGCCAATTAGTTATGAGGATTAGGATGGAATGCAACACCTTTACATATAGGGTAGAACTTCCGCTGTGGGCTTCTGAGATTTTATTTTATTTTACATTTGATTAGGGGCTCATACAACTCTTATCACAATCCATACATATATATTCATCAATTGTATAAAGCACATCTGTACATTCTTTGCCCTAATCATTTTCAAAGCATTTGCTCTCCACTTAAGCCCTTTGCATAAGGTCCTCTTTTTTTTCCCCCTCCCTCCTCGCTCCCCCCACCCTCATGAGCCCTTGATAATTTATATATTGTTATTTTGTCATATCTTGCCCTATCCGGAGTCTCCCTTCCCCCCCTTCTCTGCCGTGCATCTCCCAGGGAGAAGGTCACATGTGGATTCTTGTAATCAGTTCCCCCTTTCCAACCCACTCACCCTCCACTCTCCCAGCATCGCCCCTCACACCCTTGGTCCTGAAGGTATCATCCACCCTGGATTCCCTGTGCCTCCAGCTCCCATATGCACCAGTGTCCAACCTCTGCCCTATCCAGTCCTGCAAGGTAGAATTCGGATCATGGTAGTTGGGGGAAGGAAGCATCCAGGATCTGGGGGAAAGCTGTGTTCTTCATCGGTACCACATCGCACCCTGACTGACCTATCTCCTCTCCTAAACCCCTCTCTGAGGGGATCTCCAGTGGCCGACAAATGGGCCTTCGGTCTCCACTCTGCACTTCCCCCTTCATTCACTATGGTGTAGATATAGATATATAGATAGAGATAGATATATAGATAGAGATAGATAGATATATAGATTTTCTTTCTTTTTTTTTTGTATGATGCCTTATACCTGGTCCCTTTGGCACCTCGTGATCGCACAGGCTGGTGTGCTTCTTCCATGTGGGCTTTATTGCTTCTGAGCTAGATGGCCGCTTGTTCACCTTCAAGCCTTTAAGACCCCAGATACTATCTCTTTTGATAGCCGGGCACCATCAGCTTTCTTCACCACATTTACTTGTTCACCCACTTTGGCTTCAGCAGTTGTGTTGGGAGGATGAGCATCGTAGAGTGCCAATTTAATAAAAGAAAGTATTCATGCATTGAGGGAGTGCTTGAGTAGAGGCCCAAGGTCCTTCTGCCACCTTAATACTAAACCTATAAATATAGACACATAGATCTATTTCCCCATCCTCATATATATATATATATATATATTTGCATGTACATGTCTTTGTCTAGACCTCCATAAATGACCCTTGACTCCTAGCTCTTTCCTCCATCTCCCTTGACTTTCCTCCTGCCCCACTAACATGCTCCGTCCCCACCTGGGCTACAGCTAAACCTCTTCTCTAAGCAACCTTACCCTTGATCATTCCCCACTAAGCCTGCCACTCCTCACTCACTACCATTTTGGGTCCCATGTTGTTCCCTTGTCCCTGTGTTTGTAAACACCACTTCCTTACCCCCTACCTCCCCCCACCCCAAGGCCCCCCCCCCCCGGAACTGTCGGTCCCATTGTTTTTCCTCCAGATAGTTCATCCAGCCTGTCCTATTCAGACAGACCTGTGGAGACACTGACATGCACGAAAACAAGACAGAGGAAAACAAAGAAACAATATACAACCAAACAACAAAAACAAACCACTGTCAAAGAACAAAGCAAAATACTTCACGAAAGAAAAGCTTGGAGTTAGTTCAAAGATCGTTTGTTGGCGCTTCTGAGAGTTTAGATGGCCTTTATGGGAGTACAAAGCCTCACTTATGTCCCTTGGAGTGGTTGGTAGTTTTGAACTGCTGCATGAGCTGTTAGGAGCCCAGTATGGGTTTTTGAGGCTGCAATTTTTATAGGCAGAAGACGCTTCAGCTTTCTCCTTCATAGTGATTATGAATTTGAATTGTTGACTTTATGATTAGCAAGACAACACATAACTGGCTATTCTACCAAGACTGCAGGAATTGATTAAATATCAATGGAAATGTTTCAAGAAGCTGATGAAGCACCGGGAATAATCATTCATCTACGGCAAGATGTTTATGAGACAGCTACCTGGCCAGCTGATTGGAAGAAAATCATATTTGTGCCCATTCCTAACATGACATACAAGTAAAATTTGGTTGAATTTAATTGAAAAAAATGGATTCAGCACTGTATGTACAGGAAGCTTCCAGAAATTCAAGCCATATTCAGAAGAGGACCTGATGCAAGAATCACTTCTGTGACCACTAGCCTGGCCTTCTTATTTTGGATTCATTATTTTCGGTCACCATAAATCCGTGGTCTTCCTGCTCATCATCAGCCTCCAGTGCAGCAGTCATTAGGGAAACCTCTAGCCTAACATCTGACCTATTGACTTGAACATGCATATACACATGCGTATAAGCATCATTTTGCTTCTTCAGAAAACCTAACCCAAGACATTGGTAATCAGAGCATTAGTGAAAAAGAAGACCTTTGGTAAGATGATTGACACAGTATCAAAAACAATGGGCTAAAACATGATATATAGATATTTGTATGTATATCTATCTATCTATCATCTATCAATCATCTACTATCTATCATCTGTAGAGAGAGCCCTGGTAGTATTGTAATTATACATTGAGCTGTAATCTGCCAGGTCTGAAGTTCAAAACCACCAGCTGCTCCATGGGAGAAAGATGGAGCTTTCTACTTCTATAAACAATTAGCATCTCAAAAACATACAGGATCATTTCTACTCCATCCTATAGGGTTATATTATGAGTCAGCCTCTACTTGATAGAAATGAAAATGTGTATTTCAAGAAAGTGGCTCACACAGTTCTGTTGATGCAGGCATATCCTGTCTGAGCTCAATGAGTCAGATGTTAAGCTGGATGCTTCTCTAGACTCTAGTAGCTTCTTGGGCTGATGAACCTAAGTTCAGCAGGAAGACCATAGGCTGATATCATGTTGCAGAGGTGATAGATCCAAAGTCAATAGTCTACTTGGAACTAGAGAGGCAATTGAATACAAGCGTGGCAGGTCAGATAGCAGGCTGCCAATGACTCCCAATGTCAACAGGCAAGATGGGAGATTCTTGGTTCAAGTTCAAAGAACCAGAGGTCAATGAATAAACACAATTAAAAGCAAGCTAACTTTTCCAGAGCATTCATTTATATGGGAGGTGGGCCACACACTACGGAAATTTCCTTTCAATTGTATCAGGACTGCCACCTTGGTAAGGGGTTTATCTTCCACCCTAAACTTCTTATAACTGATTGGCTGCTCACTGCATATCCTATTATGAAGTTGATTGTAATGTATTAGGTCACATCATGGGGCAACCACTAGGCCTTAATTACAAAACCACTGAGAATTCCTGCCCCGCCAAGGTGACACAAAGCATAAGTATTATACTTGGTATGGCTCTTCTAGTGCATAGTACTGCTGTCTAATGATTGGGTGGGGTCATGCAAATAGAGTTTGTGAAACTCTGACACAGGAATTGGCCAGGTGTGCCAATCTGAAGATTATTACGTGAGAGATCTCAGAAGCAGGAAACTCTCCTGACCATCAAGGCACAGAGGAGCTAGTAGGGACGCATGGCACAGATTCTCTTTCAGAGACCTAGAAGGAATCCGTGCAGCTAATATGCTCATGTCAAAAACTATGAGAAAATGCATTCTGTACTCATAAGCCAACTAAATTGTGGTACTATGTTACAGCAGGTCAAGAAAATGAATACTGTTTCATCTGAATAGAATATGTAGCTTTTTTAATGGATGAAAAATATTAATATTATAATTTGATCTTCCCAAATTACTAAAACAGAAAATAGAATATATATCCATTATTGGAGATGCATTTATAAGTTTTCTATGTGTAAATTAATACAAAATTATACATTTATTCTGTATAAATGTACACAATTTTTTCAGCATGTAATCATTGCCTTAAATGTAGATAATTAGCAAAAACATTGAAAAAAGTTGATAAAAAGTAAGTAATCACCCTAGACCTCTTCAGAGGTTATGAGACATGAGTAATTGTTACTGATCCAAAAATATGTTTAGTTAAGGAATTTTGTTAAGAATGAATTCAAATTAATTTCAGCTATTGGCCAGTTAAAGGAGTAGTAATATAAACTCTTCTATGTAGCAGCACAGACATGGTTTGGATTACTATGTAATACAATATATTTTCATTCATTCACTCATGACTATCCATTCATTCATTCAATAATGAGTATATTTGCATAGATTATGCCTCAGGTGCTGCGTTGTATTCAGGGGCTACACAGATAGATATTTTTAGCTTGAGGAAGCAATATAATTGAAGCTAGCTTGTTGATTTTTATTAGTCTTATATACATAAATGATAGCTTGTTCATAGGCAAGTAAACCTTTTTTATAATTTGAAGTCTTTTGTGAGCTATTTTTGTGAATAAACACCAGGAGGAAATAAATAGAATAAAACAAAATGTCTCCTATGTTAAGCCTCCAAGTTACCCTTTCTGTAAGGTTATAGAAACATTGAGTTGTCAGTAAATATTAAAGATGGGACAATGTCCCTATGAGATCAAGTTATAATAATGTATCATCTATATATGTATAAACACTAAATAACCTTGAGTGAAATTTAATGACTTGAGCTAATTCACAATATAACTTTTTAAACCCTGAGTATTTGCTATAAGACGGAAATTTCCACAAATGTAAGTAAATGTAAGAGTACACAGAGTTCAGCTGAAGGATATTCAAGACAGTAGAGTAACCTGGGAGACGAAGTGAGAGGGCAATCAGTAAAAGGAAACCCGCTTCTTTATTTTCCTAAGGCATTCCTTAGTAATTCATAGCAATCTGAGTAGTTGGAAAACTTAAAGTCACATAACGGAAACTTAGTGCTGGATTTTTGGGGGGCCTTACATTTTAAATACATTGTAATGTTTTCTCCATACCTCTTGATAATAATTGGATTCTAGTCTCTAAGTCAAATAAAAATATCTGATAGGCTAACCTTCCTTTAAATGTGTGCAAGTAACTAAAAATTTTTTAAATAATGTCCTTAGTGATACTCATCTGATGATAATTTAGAAATAACCACAATTTCACACATCAGAATTTTTCTTCTGGTAAGATGAATATATCTGTAACTGCACTTATTGTAATATTCAAAGAAAAATATATAAAATGAAAAAGTTAGTAAAACATTTATGTTATTAACATTTATGTTATTAATATTATGTTTATTAACATAAATGTTTTATTGAGTGGCATTTGTAGCTGAACTCAAATGTTTGCAAGTTATAAACCCATTGAAAAATGTTAATAAACAAAGAAAAAGAATAATAATTAATGAAACATATGGATAACTTGATCATCAAACTTTAAAAGCATTTTATGGAAGATTGTAAGTTATCAAAACTTACATAAATATTAATAGGATTATGGGGAAGTATTAATGATATCTATTGAACTACAAATATGATTTCATAACAAGAAAAATCCCCATTTATCTCATTTAATTGGTAGCATGGCAGTGTCACCAGCCACTCTATGGAAAAAAACTGTGACAATTCAATTCTGTGAAGGCTTGTAGTCTTTGAAACCTTCTGTAAAGTTGTATTTGGTCTTGGAGGAGTACTGTGAGTGGGAATCCACTCCAGGCGTGGTAAGAGAGTATAAACAGTGAGATGACTTTGATTCAAAGAATGCTAGAGGGGGAAAAATATCAGTCTTTTTTCTGAGAGAAAAATTACCTTTCCTTGTCTTATCAAGAATCATCTGCAACTCTTTAGGTGTTACAGATATGTTAAAACTCAGGAGTATTAACAACTTAATGAGAGAAAATAATGATCATGTCTTGGTTACCATTTATTAAGTCAAATATTTAGAACCAGTTCTACTTTAAAATTGCATTTGGAGGAAAGAGCTAGGAGTCAAAGGGCATTCATGGAGGTCTAGACAAAGACATGTACATGCAAATATATATAGGAGGTTGGGGAAATAGATCTTTGTGTCGATATTTATAGGTCAAGTATTAAGGTGGCGGAAGGACCTTGGGCCTCTACTCAAACACTCCCTCTATGCATGAATACCTTCTTTTATTAAATTGGAACTCTATGATGCTCACTCTCCCGACACAACGGCTGGAGCCAAAGTGGGTGAACAAGTAAATGTGGTGAAGAAAGCTGATGGTGCCCGGCTATCAAAAGAGATAGTGTCTGGGGTCTTAAAGGCTTGAAGATAAACAAGCGGCCATCTATCTCAGAAGCAACAAAGTCCACATGGAAGAACACACCAGCCTGTGTGATTGAGTGGTCCCAAAGGGATCAGTTACCAGGCATCAAAGAACAAAAAATCATATCATTGACTGCACACCTCCATGATAGGATCGCTGAAGACAAATGGGTGCACAAGCAAATGTGGTGAAGAAAGCTGATGGTGCCCGGCTATCAAAAGAGATAGTGTCTGGGGTCTTAAAGGCTTGAAGGTGAACAAGCGGCCATCTCGCTCAGAAACAAATAAGCCCACATGGAAGAAGCACACCGGCCAGTGCGATCACGAGGTGCCCAAGGGACCAGATATAAGGCATCATGCAAAAAAAAAAAAAAAAGATATAAGTGTGTGTATGAATGTGTATATATGTGTATATGTATATATGTATGTGTATATATATATTATATTAAATGAAGGGGGAAGTGCAGAGTGGAGACCCAAGGCCCAAGTGTCGGACAATGGAGATCCCCTCATAGAGGGGCTTAGGAGAGGAGATGGGTTAATTAGGGTGTGAGGTAGTATCGATGAAGAACACAGCTTTCCCCCAGATCCTGGATGCTTCCTCCCCCCAACTACCATGATCCGAATTCTACCTTGCAGGGCTGGATAGGACAGAGGCTGTACACTGGTACATATGAGGGTTGGAGGTACAGGGAATCCAGGGTGGATGATACCTTCAGGACCAAGGGCGTGAGGGACGATGCTGGGAGAGTGGAGGGTGAGTGGGTTGGAAAGGGGGAACTGATTACAAGGAGCCACATGTGACCTCTTCCCTGGGAGAGGGACAGCAGAGAAGGGGGGAAGGGAGACCCCGAATAGGGCAAGATATGACAAAATAACGAGGTATAAATTACCAAGGGCATATGAGGGAGGGGGGAAAGGGGAGGGAGGGGGGAAAAAAAAGAGGACCTGATGCAAGGGGCTTAAGTGGAGAGCAAATGCCTTGAGAATGATTGGGGCAGGGAATGTATGGATGTGCTTTATACAATTGATGTATGTATATGTATGGATTGTGGTAAGAGTTGTTGGAGTCCCTAATAAAATGTAAAAGAAGAAAAGAGAAAAAAATGATTAGGGCAAAGACTGTACAGATGTGCTTTATACAATTGATGTATGTATATGTATGAACTGTGAAAAGAATTGTATCAGCCCCAATAAATTGTTAAAAAAAATTGCATTTGTTTTATTCTTTTAGTTCACTACAAATATATATATATATATATATATATATATATATATATATATGATACAGGGTATTGTGCAAAACATTGGCTTTTCCAGATTAAAATATATATTTGACAGGATAAAATAAATTTGACAGGATAAAACATTTCTTCATAATAATTATCTTTTCATCTAGATCTAAGATATACCCAATCCATTCCATTAATTATATTTGGTTAAAATAATTAAATAACAAATGTATAAAATCCATATAGTTGTTGCATTTAATTCTTTTGAGCTATAATTTTTTTAATGTAAAAACTGAATAGGGACTTAATTACTCAAGTACTTCTCTTATTGGTGGCAGAGTGGTTACACCTTTGGCTGCTAATGGCAAGGATCGCCATTCAGAACATTGAGTGTTCTCCTGGAGCAAGGTGAGCCTTTCACTTCTGTCAAAGAGTCCCGTCCCAAACACACGCAAGGGCGGTTCTACACTGTCTAGTATCATGGTGAGTTGGAATGGCTTAGCGGTTCTACACTATCTAGTATCATGGTGAGTTGGAATGGCTTAGCGGTTCTACACTGTCTAGTATCATGGTGAGTTGGAATGGCTTAGTGGAAGTTTGTGTGAGTTCAGTCTGCTGTGGCTGCATGGCAAATTTTATGGTGAAACCGTATTATTTTTACATTTTCATATTTATGTGACTATTATTATTATTTGACATCTAGATTTTTAAAATAGTTTTAATAGGGACTCATACAACTCTTATCACAATCCGTACATCCATCCATTGTGTAAAGCACATTTGTACATCCATTGTCCTCATCATTCTCAAAACATTTGCTCTCCACTTAAGCCTCTGACATCAGCTTCTCATTTTTCCCCATCCTCCCCAGTCCTCCCTCTCTCATGAACCCTTGATAATTTATAAATTATTCTTTTGTCATATCTTTCCCTCACAACATCTCCCTTCACTCACTTCTCTGTTGTCCAGCCTCAAGGGAGGAGTTCACATGTAGATCCTTGTAATTGGTTCCCCCTTTCCAACCCACCCTCCCTCCACACTCCCAGTATCACCACTCACACCACTGGTCCTGAAGGACTTATGCATCTTGGATTCCCTGTGCTCCCAGTTCCTATCTGTATCAGTGTACATCCTCTGGTCTAGTCATATTTGTAAGATAGAACTGGGATCATGATAATGTGGGTAGGAGGAAGCATTTCAGAACTAGAGAAAAGTATGTTTCATCTTGCTACATCACTCCCTGACTTTCTTGTCTCCTCCTGGAGACCCTTCTGTAAGGGGATGTCCAATGACCTACAAATGGGCTTTGGGTCTCCACTCCGCACTACTGCCCTCATTCATTATGATACAGTTTTTGTTCTGATGATTCCTAATAACTGATGCCTTCGACACTTCGTGATCACACAGGCTGGTGTACTTTTATGTTGGCTTTGTTGTTTCTGAGCTAGATGGCCACTTGTTTACCTTCAAGCCTTTGAGACCCCAGATGCTATATCTTTTGATAGCTAGGCACCATCAGCTTTCTTTGCCACATTTGCTTATGCACCCATTTGTCTTCAGCGATCGTACCATGGAGGTGAGCACACAATGATATTATTTTTTGTTCTATGATGCCCGATAACTGATCCTTTCGGCACCTTGTGATCACACAGTCTGCTGTGCTTCTTCCATGTGGGCTTTGTTGCTTCTGAGCTAGATGGCCACTTGTTTACATTCAAACACTTCAGACCCCAGATGCTATATCTTTTGATAGCCAGGTACCATCAGCTTTCTTCACCACATTTGCTTATTCACCTGATTTTTCTTCAGAGGTTGTGTCGAGAAGGTGAGGATCATAGAATTGACATCTAGACTTGTAGAAACTAACAATTGGACTTTTCATTGTCTTCTGTTGTTTAGTTATCTGGAGCAAGTCATTTAAACTCCCTCCACCTGACTTTCTTTGCTTTAAAAAATGCTGAATAAAAAACCCTGAAGCTTCTGGCTTTAATGAATGATTATTCAAAATAAATTTAAATAATTTAAATATTTATAACCTATGTGACTTCAAATCTGGTTTTATAAATTTTATCAGGAGAGGCACAGAGATAATATAAAACAATCTAAAATCAATAAATATGCTAAACATAAAAGGATGAGATAAATTTACACATACTGCAACTAATATAATTATAGAAGTTCAAATTTAAATATTTTTTGGAGGTATCAAGGAGTTTTGAAAAAAGGATATGCATATTCTCATTCAATTTATTTATGAAAGACTGCATTTCTTCACATTTTCAACCCTTTTTTTCCAAAATACAATCACTTTTATTTGTCTGACCTCTTCATATTTGGAGAAGGACATGATAACTACTGCCCAGTGAGAGAATATCCCTAGGAATTTAATTGGTAAACTTCTTGATTTAATGTGATGGAAGGAGCAGGAAATAGCATAGCCAGCTGTCTTCCTTCCTTCAGTATATATATATATATATATATATATATATATATATATATATATATATATATATATATATATAATGGAATGGTCGATCCTCCTGTTTATAATGGTTGTAATGTTACTTTCTGCTTGCCATTTTACTAGTAAAATGCAGAAAATTTAGAATACAATAGCTATTTAAATAAAGGTGATAAGAAAAATGGATAAAATGATTATATACTGTCAGTTGAAGTACTAAATCTGAGTCAATAAGGTCTTCAAAGTCCATGTAATTGAGTGTGATTTCATGTGAAGGCAAATGGAGAGATTGGAGTTGAAGAACATACATGGTCAGAAACACTAAGCTGACCTTTGTCAACTCTCACCCTTCTGCTAACACAGAGCCATTGCCTGTGGCCTTCCCGTGATAAACAGAAACCAGGGAATGTATGATAAGCTGCTTAGGTATGCATCTCCTGGAGCCTTCCCCAGCAGCTCGAATAACTCACAGGCACTTCAACAACAAGGTGAATGTTTTTCAGATGGAGTAGGACGCTGCCAAGGACACATTCAAAAGGCAGATTTTAGTGTTTAAACTCCCCCCCCCCCCACCTTGTTTGTTGGTTTTATTGTTGGGGGCAAATTTTTAGGCAGGATGGAAAAATTATTCTATTAATGAGTAGAAAATTTATTAATTCGATAAAAAGAGACTGAGAAATCACAAGGTCAGAACAATATAGAACCGAGAAACAATTTGAAGAGGGACAAACCACTGAAAATGCCTAACTCTGCCTATAGAATGCAGAATACACTAATTTGTGTGCAGGCGGAAGTGCAGAGCTTTATCCGGTCTCAAAATCTTTGAAAGTCAAACATCAGCCTTCTGCTTCCATGCTCACCCAGGACTTCGGGCTGTTTCCTGGTAATGACCTCTGCTGTCCATCCAGCAACAGCAAAGAGCTCTTTGCTGCTCTATGCAGGATAAGACTGGGTAAAAGTTAAGTAGGAACTCAGGTCTGGGTGGTGACTGAATTGGGGCGGGATGTGGAGGACAGGGCAGAGTAGACACATTTCACAGTAAGCCAGCCTCAGAAGTTTGCTATCTCCTCACTTATTTTTTTTTTTTAACTCAGGATTTCCACTTTGTTTCAAGTCTTTCCCAGATAGACAGATGACCAAAGCACAGGAGAAAGTAGTGTAATTGTCTGAGGAACAGTGTGTCAACACATTGATGTGACAAAAACCTTTTTAATATAAATATATGGTAGGAGATTTTAAAAATGTGTGGAAAATGCCTATTATCTTTTAACTCACTTTTGGAAGTCCCATCAGATGTAAAAGAAAATTTTCATTTCATTCATGCTTACAGGTCAGGAATAATAATTTACATTCATCATGTTCTACCATCACCTCATATAGTCCCTAATTTTTCCATGACTGTTAATAGAAGTTCAGTGTTTCCCAGACACTAGAGACGCTCACCTTCTTAATCATTTTGAAGACTAATATCGTGGAAATCTCTCAGTTACCCAAGCAGAAGTTGTGATTCGATTTCCTTCCTATGCAGACAGTTACCCTTGTATCGTTGGCCTGGAGATGACATGCAGCCTGAAGCATCTGTACCTGTCACTCTCCCTGTAAGATCCAGTTACTGAAGTAGTATGGTTTATGATATTAAAAGATGAGTGACAATAAAACCTCTTCTGCTTTTTGGCATTTGTGATGTGGGACTCAGGAGGTCAGGGCATCGGCTAGAGTCCTTCTTGTCCAGAGGTTAGGTCAACGTTATTGCAGCAAAGCCAACTTTCATCTTGCTGTTGTGGCCCTGTCTTACCATTGTGATTTATTTCCAAGAAACAATGTCATAAATATGAAGAATGTATTTGTTCTTTGAAATAAATGAGATGTATTCCATGGTTCTCCTAGGGGATAAACCTATACATCTGATGCATGCTTTTCATTACTTGATATCCACAAAGAAGAGCTACAAGAAAGTGGGCTTCAGCAATTGTACATTACTGTTATTACATCCTGATTCCAGGCCGGCATTTGGGGATCCAGGTAGCAATGGTAATATAAAGAAAATTTCCCACTTGTAATTGGGAACATTCAAGGTACAAAATATTAATATGGCTTTTTTTCTGTTTCTCTTATATTTGGTAATATTGAACATAAGAGAGAAATATTGATAGGAGCCTTCATTAGTATTTATAAAATATAATGAAAAGGTCTTACTATTTAATATTTATTTACAGAATTTCATTCCATAAAAGTCATAGTCAGCATACATAGAAATGAAAGTGATAGACTGTTGGTTTCTTGTTCTAAAATTCTATTGATTTATGGTAAAGTTCACTGTAAGTTTTGTGATTTTAAATAAGCACATATAGCAATTCTCAAGAATGTATCAAAATTGAGAAGACAGACAGAGTTGCATACTAAATTCTAAACTAAAAGTGGAGTAGAAGAGCATTTATTTGAAAAGTTCTTGTCCCAAGGTCAATATGTTATAGTTTACGAAAGGTGGGTTTTACAAATGCATGGTAAAGTAAAAAGGATTGGTTTACAAATTAATAGTCTTTACAAGAATCTGCATTTTCATGTGAGCTTGCATTCATTTTAAGATTGAGATATTCCTGAGGGCCAGTGCACCATATAGTGGGTTATGTTAATGGTTTATAGCCACGTTAGTCTTTAAGTTGAGCTCTGAGTTTAGTCATTTAGAAGTTAATGCTCTCTAGAGACATCATCATCAAGAAATAAAGTAATTGTGAGAAATAGAAGGCTGTTTTCTGAATTAATGGAGCAACTTTCATTATGGACGGTCTAACAAAGGCAGCCTATTTCCTTTGAACCTGTTGATGCATTTTAATGTGTGTGCAATAACCCAAGACACACTAGATTTCCACGTTTTAAAATTATTGAAAATCATGTCTATAACATGCTATATCAAAATGAGCTTAATGGTTTGAATTAATACATCTTTTAATTAAACATGAAAAATATGTTTTATATGTAAAATATGAATACCTGCATCTATCTTGTAAAATGAGTGAATTCTTTCTGTCTGCTAAAATCCAATTTAAGAACTTTAGTATTTACTGTTGGTAGGTGATGACTCACAGCAAGCGTATGGATAATAGAAGGAAGCACTTCCCAGTTCTGTGCCATTCTATCAATTGCTCTACGGTCAAGGCTGCCGTTACAGCTCCTGTGCCAATGCAGCGTGCTAAGAGTGTTCCTCAATTTCATTGAATCGCCAGTTTAGAAACATCACTACTTTTTTCCAGGCATTAGTCTTCCTGATAAGATGCAAAGTAAATGAAATGAAGTTTTGTCATCCTTGCCTCTAAGGAGAGTCCTGGCTGTATTTCTTATAAGATGTGTTTGCTCTTTCATCCGACCGTGAGACTCAGGATTCTTCACCAACACCATCATTCAAATGCATCCATTCTTCTATGAACTTCTTATTGCAGATGACACAATTGAAAACACCACGTCTTTGCTCAGACATATGTTAGTCCTCAAAGTAACATCGTTGCTCTTCAACACTCGAAAGAGGTTTGTGAAGACGATTTACCGACTGCAGTACATTATTTGACTACTCATTCCAGGAAACTTGATTGTGGATCCAAACAGAATAAAGTCCATGTCAACTTCAATCTCTTCTCCTTTTATTGTCCTGCTACCTATTGATCCAGCTGTGAGGATTTGGGTTTTCCTTGCATTGAGTAGTAAACCATACTGAAGACTCTAATCCTTCATCTTCCTCAGAAAGTACTTCAAGTCTTTCTCACTGTCAGAAAGCAAGGGGTGTCGTTTGCATATCTCAGCGTGTTAATAAGTCATCCCTCAATTGTGATGTCACGTTCTTCTCCTTATCATCCAGTTTCTCAGATTGTCTCTGAATACATGTTGAATAAGTATGGTAAGAGGATAACACCCTGACACACAACTTTCTTGATTTTAAGCCATGTAGCACTCCCTTGTTCTGCAGCCACCCCTGCCTCCTGATCCAGGCGCAGGTGCCCCACGTGCACAATTACGTGCCCTGGAATTCATATGTATCTTTAAAGCTATCACTACTTTGTTATGGTCCATGTTTTAGCATAGTCAATAAAACACAAGAAATCATCATTCTTGTACTCTCTGTTTACAGCCAAGATTCAACTGACACCAGTAGTTACATCCCTGGTTTCAAGTCCTATTCTGAATCTGGCCTGAATCTCTGACAGCTCCCAGTCAATGGACTGTGGCAAGCCTTGTTGGATTATCATCAGCAAAAATTTACATGCAAGTGATATAAATTATATTGTTCTATAATTTGAGCATTCAGCCGCCGGGTCACTTTTCTTTGGAATTGGGTATTAATATGAATCTCTTATTTCCTGGCGTAGATGAATGACTGACTTTGTATATTTTCCTTTGTTCATGATTTAGTGGCTGGTTTTCACTAAAATATTCTGAGTTCTCTGTAAAACACTAATGATCATTATCTTTGCCATAATCTATATGAAATATTACATCCATTGCAGTAAATAAAACCATCAATTCCATTATATTCCCTTTTTTTCTTTGTGAACCATAATTTTGTCTCATGAAGATACTGTAGATTTGACAATAAGTTAAATATTACACTGTTCATGACCAGTAAAGATTTTCTGCTTCCTCCTAGATATCAGGAATTGTTCACAGGCTATTTGAATCTATTTTAGTTCAATTTTACTTTTGTAAGCTGATCAGCAATGCAATCTTCAAGTTGTCTGTTTGTTTGGTTTTCTTTTTGTTAAAAAGATAAGCATGTTTACCATTACAGAAATCAAATGCAAGAAACATGACCTCTTCTTTTTGCCCCTTCCCTCATGTGGAATATATTAGTTCATAAGTGGAGATAGTAAAGAAAAAGTTGAGCTTTTAACTAAAAATAGTCATTGAAATTGAGATACATGTAAAATCTACAAGGGTGTGTTCTCTCCAGAATGGCAGGGAGTTAGGAACACACTTTCCATGATGAGATACGTAAGCAGGACCCCGGAGGTCCAGTTGTAAAAGCAAACTTCAGGAATGAAGCACTCAGCTGAAAATTGCTTTCTATCATCTGAGTTAGAAGAAATAAGAAGTTAGACATGAAATATTACAGCAAAACATTTCAGGTAGCTACTTGGCTTCTGAGAGAAAGTCTGTTTTGTTTTGTTTCACCTCTATTAGCTCCCAATATAATACTTGATTTTGTTTAAAATATTCAGAATTCAGCTCTTCTCATAATTCAGTTTACGAAGTCCAGATAAAGAATGTCTTCACAACTCTATCAGAGTTCTAGAATCAAAGAGTATGTCAGAAGAGCCTCTGAAACTTGCTTTTCCTTAGTAGCTAAGATACTTGGAAGAAATGAAGTAGAAGCGCTGAACAGAAAATTCCAAATGGCAACTTGAATACACAAAGTAAGATATTTTTAATGAAATGTGCACAGTCTTATAGTTAGAAAAACAGAAGGGATGTACATACTCAGAATATTCCAAACTGAAAGAACAACAACAACAAAATCAAGTCTCTAGTTGCAACATTAAAGTATTCTATGAGCGAAATATTGAATGATTTTCCCAGCATCAAAAGAAGATGGGAAGAATGCACAGTTATTGCTCCAAAAAGAACTAGACAAGAATACGGTGTTTCAGGAGGATGCAGATGAATAGGAACCAGTGGTATTTAAGAAAGAAATCCAAGCTACACTGAAAGCATGAGCCAAAAAAACGAGGTTTCAGAAATTGATCAAATACCAATATAAATATTTCACGAAGCTAAAGAAGCACTGGAAGCACATACTCCTCTACACCGTGAAATTTGGAAGACAGCACTTTGGATCACTGAAAAAAAAATTCATATATTTACCCATTAAAAAAGGTGACCCCACTGAGTGCACAAATTAAAGAACAATATTATTGATATCATATGCATGTAAAATTTTGCTGAAGATCATCCAAAAAGGCGTGCAACAATCCATTGATTGGGGCCTGCCAAAAATTTAGGGCAGATTCAGAACAGGACTTGAAATAAGGGATAGTTTTGCTGGTGTCTGATGGATCTTGGCTGAAAACAGAGAATGCAAGAAAGGTGTTCCTTGCGTTTTATTGACTACGCGTAAGCATTTTAACTGTGTGCACTGTAACAAACTGTGACTAACCTTGAGCAGAATGAGAATTGCAGAGCACTTCGTTGTGCACCTGGGGAACCTGCACCCAGATCAAGAGAGAGGACTGGTAACAGCACAAGGGAATGCGACACAGTTTAAAATCAAGAAGGTTGTGTATCAGGGTGTTATCCTCTCACTGTACTGATTCAATCTGTATGCAGAGCAAATCTGAGAAATGGGATGACCCGAATAAAACCATGGCATCAGGATTAGAGAGTTTCTTAACAACCGTAGGTATGCAGATGATACAACTTTGCTGGCCGACCGTGTGGAGGACTTGAAGCCCTTGCTGATGAAGGATTTCGGTCTTCCACATGGTTTACCACTCAAAGCAAGACAAACCAAATCCTCACAACCAGACCAACTAGTTAGCATCATGATAAATGGAGAAAAGTTTGAAGTTCTCAGACTGTGTCTTGAATCCACAATCAACACTCATGAAGGCAGCAGTCAAGAGAGTAAGAGATGTTGCACTGGGTAAATCTACTGCGCAAGAAGGTTTAAGAATATTGAAGAGCAAGGATGCTATTTTGAGGACTAAGGTGCATCTGAACCAAGACAAGGTATTTTCTGTTGTCTTTATACATGGGAAAGTTTGATGTGGAATAGAGACCAAAAATAATTGATCCCTTTGAATGATCAATGTACCATGGACTGCTCAAAGCACAAACCAGTCTGTGTTGGGAAATGCAAGGCCAGAGATCTCTTCAGAGGCAAGGATGGTGAGGCTTTGTCTTAACTACTTTGAATAAATTGTCAAGAGATACCAGTCCCTTAAGAAAGACATCATGCTTGCTAAAGTGGAGGGTCATAGAAGGACGGATGGGAAGGCCCTCAATGAGATGGATTGACACCACGGCTGCAACAATAGGCTCCGGCAGAAGAACAATTATGCAGATGGGGCAGGATCAGGCAGTGTCTCATTCTGTTGTTCCTAGTGTTGGGATTGGCCAGACCTGACTTGATGTCACCTATTCACAACAACAATCTGAAAAAAGATCACTTAATTGCCCATCCTCATTTTCCACAGCAAAGCCTTACCTTATTTGAATGTACTAATAAAAGCAACTCAGATGGATCAGGGTGACAAAAGTAGAGGAGAATTGCAACACAATGGATTTTTGTTGGAAATTTGGAACTCAAGAGTAGGAATATACTCAGGGTCTAGGACAGAGTGGTGCTGATCAGAGATCGTAACTCATGAAAATCATAGGTGAAGTTTATAGTCACACTTCTAATTCTGCTTTACTGGGTTTTTGAGTGTTTTGTTGTTGTTGTTGTTGTTCTTCTCAACATATCACTTTGTTCTATTTTTCGTCTTTACCAGAAAACATACCTATCCCACAGTTCCCAAAACTGTGAGCTTCACCTAAATGCAGAGACAAAACAACTTTCCGCTCTGAAATGTTATTCTAAATGTGAGCAAGCCAAACTTAATGCATTGTGGTCAAGTCAGTGCCAACTCACAGGGTCTCTGCAGGACAGTGGTTTCTAAGGGTTCGGAACTTCCCATGATCCCACTGCTTCATCCTTCTCTTGTGGAATGGCTAATGGTTTCATACTTTCAACATTTTACTTTAACAGCCTAATGCTTTGATGTTCCAGGGAGAGAAGACTTCAATTTACCATGTTTAACCAATGAAGTAACATTACCAAGCATTATCTAGCTTCAAGTAGCCCAACTCTGAGAGAATAGGACATTCTGAGCTAAGAAGTCCTGGGTAGTGTAGACATTTTCAAAAGTCATCCTACCTAAAGTTCTGAATAAAATATTCTCCTTCTCCATGCTTTACTGCTACATCATCCTCTTGAGGATGGAGGAGGTCTACTACAGCAGCCTACCTTTAATTTGGTTTTTATCTGAGCTTCTAAAAGTTCATGAGTGAACTTTTCAAAGCCGCTCAGATAACGTTCTTAATTTACTTTAAGATTTTGAGCAGTGAGTATATAACAATTTTTAGTGAAATGTGTTTAAAGTGACTCTAAATTTTCAAACCATAAGACAAGAAAAAAACATCAAAACTCAAGTTTCTCTTGAGGGTAATCGCTATCCCCAGGAGCCACCATGTTCACTCCCCTGAGAACAGAAGCTCTGTATACTGCGGAGCCACCTGCTCTTTTGATCAATAGCACAACAGAAAGTCCTGGGAAAAGCTGAAGAAAATTCTAGGACATTGAAAACAACTTAAAAACCAAACTTACCAGTGTGATGGGAACTTGAAAACAACCTGAGATACTTTTTTTCAGGTCCTTAGATACTTTTCAAACTTGGACCTGAACCCTCCCTGGGGATTACCTGTCAGCCAAACAAGAGACAGACCTACAAAGTGAACGGCCAGCCCCTCTGTGGAACATACTTCGTGGAGCACTCTTATATGCGACTACCAGGGCAACCTTTGTCCTACACAACATATAGAAGGCAGGAAGGGGCAGGGAAGAAGGACGACTGGAAACAGGGAATCAACCATTGTTGTCGTGAGGGGATTACGCCTACTGTTATGTAACAAATTGTGTTTCCCTGGCTAAAGGGGAAAATCATTTGGTCCATACACTTTCTCTGAAACCACTATGAAAAATATACATACATGAGTGTGTATATATATCCCTTAAATTTGTTTATTTTCAAAATGAAAGATGAAATATTTTAAAATAACGTTATAAGTATTAAATATAGATACTGTGCCATTTTATAATTTTTCATTTTTATGTGGCCCATACTGGGCACTCAGTTAATATTTGCTAAATGAATAAATTATTCATGAGTATGCCTGAATTTTAATTTAACAAAGAATTTAATTATTTACTACTAATACTATTTAATACCCAGTGAATGGAAATAAAATTGAGTGTAAACACTCAAAAGACATTTAAAAATGTGAATTTGAGAAAAAAGTATTTGTGGATACAGGAATAAATATTTACCAGAGGCTGTCTTTTCAATATTACAACTATATAATTACCCATAAATGTCATGTATCAAGTAACAATTTCCATCTCAAATAATGGTTATGACTTTGCATTAATAATACAGAGTTTCATGAGCAATTCAACTTATTTTCCATAGCTACAGATCTATGATCTTTTTACAATTAATTTGTATTGTTAAACAAATTTCAACTTGAGATTTGGTACATCATTTATGGTAATGTATAGTTGAGTGGTTTTCCATTTCTATATGAAAATTATGATTCAATTAAATATCGCTTATGCTTCATTTGATCTGAAAATTATTCTATTTAAATAATAAACATCTACTATGAATATTGAGATAGAAACTTCTCTATGATTAAAAATGCTATCTTCTTTCTTAAAACTCTAATTTCAATCATTTTTATGCTGTTGTCTTTTTTCTCTTCAAGGAGCATCACAAGGTTTATGAATAGCTAACTACCCAGACAAAGCTATGATTCCATAAGACTGTAGTGTGGATCAATCTTCTTTATCATATGCTCATAATTTTTCATCTTTCCTCAAGGGAAAAATGTCCATGTCTCTAGGAACAACAGCATGTCTACCCCAGAAGTTCTATCCTCAGCAAGGTGCATAAAAAAATGACCCATCAGAGATACAGGGGCTTCTTTATAAATCAAATAACTACTTTCATCCTGATTCCAGAGCAACCTTCCTTGATCATACTGCTGAGGACCAAAGTATCCAGTCTATTTGGATAGGTGTGAATACAAATAAATATGTATATATATTTAAACCATTAGCACCTCATTTTATTCAAGTCTTTGGGGAGAATAGAGCTGTTTTTAATTTATTTTTCTAAAAATACAATGTCTTCCCCATAATCTACTTCTCAATAACCCTCCCCGCATTTTCTCCGAGGGCCCCACCCTGGTGTGATTCTGCTTGTGTGTGCTGTCACACCGGATGGGCCAAGAGTGATGAAATCCATCTTCAGAGAACACATTAAAAGTGCCTTTGAATAAAAAGACTAAATAAAAGTCTCATTTAAATCTTCTTGACCTCATCTTCCTTACCTTTCGTTATCTGTTAACAATGATGGAGGTATCTTCTTACAAAAATGAGAGTTCGGATTTTAAATAGATCTGTCTTAAGGAAACCGGATCTTGAGCTCAGAGTCTGCAGGACAAGCATGACTGAGAAGAAATCTCATATTGGGCTCAGTTCACCCATCATAGACTAGGACTGTTCTAAATAACATGTTCAAAAATTATTTGAAATAATATTTTTTTCTTTACTAGAATATTAATGATGTGTTTTTACTGTTAAAGTTTCTTTAGAAAAATCAGAGTCTCCTTATGGGTCATTTGACTTAAATTATACTACCAGATTTGCCAAAGATAGGCTGCTAGGCCTTGTTCAGACACGGTTGATGGGTCAACAGTTATGGTAATCACACCAGGCAATCCTATTGTGGGTTTTTTTTAGTGTTCTGATTTATAAATATGTTTTATAATCTGCTGACAATACTGTTTTCTATGGCAATTAAATAGCATAATCCCTATCTCTTTGGACTTTGGTGTCTTTAAAACAAGCAGGTTAATATTCACACTCTCACCTTATAGATAGGGCAGTGTTTATTTCAAACATACCTGCAAAGACAACTAAACAAACAAACATACCCACTCTCATCCCATTGATTCCTCCTCATAGCCCCTCATAGAAAGCAGAAGAACCGCCCTGTGCATTTTCCAGGTTTTAAATCTTTATGAGAGTGGAAAGCCTCTTCTTTCTCCTTGCAGGTCGCAGCCCTTCGCGAAACCCACTATGCCACCAGGCCTCTGTGAAGCGCTTAGCAATGGTGACACGAGTCAAGCAAAGAAAGGGTTAGAGGAAACCCAAAGGGAGTAAATTTACTTTGCTGTGATGTAGCCCTGACAGAAAAAGAGGAGGTAGGTAATCGGATTATTCCTTGTCCACAGGAACTCTGAGTAAATAGACTCAGAGCTTGCTGAGGGGAGGAGCCCTTCTTTCTCAAATGTGTAGCTGAGCCTCTGGGTAGAGACTGTTGCTGTTCTTGTTAGTAGTTGTCATGTCAGTTGTGATTCAGAGTCCCCAGTGTGGCCTTGCAGAAGCCAGTCACCAGGTGTGACTTCCAGGGGACGTCTGGTCGGCGTTAGCGAGCTTGCGTTTACGTGCGTCATCTGAGGCTCATGAAGAAGAGTACCTACAGCTAATATGCTAGAGGGCTCTGGGGTTTCATTTCTGGTTTGTTTCCTTAATAGTAAATGGAATACAAGTCTGTGAGATACTGCTCCGTGGTTTTATAGCTCTCTGCAGTATAAAGGAGCGATGTTAAGTAAATTAAATACATTCTCTTTTGTGAAGAACTCTGAAAAGCACACTTAGGAACCACATATTTGGACTCAGAAGTATATATTCGTGTGCACACGGATGGGGCTGGGAAAGCCCTTGGTCTCTGTGACCTGTCTGCTTCTTCAGAGCCTTTTGGTTGGCCATGTCTTTAAAATTGACTAGGAAATCCAGATAGGTATGGACTCTGATTTGTATGAGATTTATTTTTATAACACATAGTGATATTGCCATTAGTAAAATTATTATATAGCAATTCATTATTGTTTAACTATATCATTATTTTGTATATATTTGGAATGTCTATATAATTATTTTGCATATATCTGTAATGTTGGTGATGTCTTAAATGTAGCATATAAAAAAGTAGAAATTTGTCTTAGAGCTGCAAGCTAAGGGCTGCTAGTGGTGTGCTTTTAGCAGGACAATTTATTGTCCAGTCACATTGATGTCTTTACACTGACAAAAAAAATTAAAAAGAAACGAAAAAGTTTATACAATGCTCAATCCATTTTATCTTGTAAAAAATACCTTGAAATTCCTCCATGGCACAGTTCCTAATTTTCTGGTTGGCTGAGATTATTTCTACTTTTGTGCACAAGCAAAGCCACTCCTTTGATGACTACCGTGGATCTGAAGCAAGCCACGGTGTTTTCAGTCATCGAATAGGCATGCAAAAGCTTTGGAATGAACAAGAAAGACTGAAGAGGAATCAGGACATTCAGAGAACAGTGTTGGTAAAGAATATGAATGTGCATATTCTGAACTTCCAGAAGAATGAGAAGATCTGTACTGAATGAAGTACAGCGAGTAGGAGCGTTTCTTAGAAGCAAAGATGACTGCACTTTGTCCCACTTATTTGGACATTTGTCAGAAGAGGAGAAGGGCGGACTGCTGGATAAAGCAGGGGTCAGGGAAGAGAGGGAGCCCATGGACCTCCTGAAGCAGCCCTCTGGCTGGCACGGTGAGTGCAAACACAGGCACGGTGGTAAGGAGGGCGCGAGACCCGGTCGTGCTTCCTGCTGTTCTACATAGAGTGTGTAGTCTCTACCATAGCAGAGAATATTAAAAATAAAGATTATTGAATGTCTCCAGAGAAATGTCCAGTCCTTCCAGAGTGCCCACTAGCTTAAACATGTAGTGTTCTTCATTTAATATGAAAGCATTCCCTAACGGGACAGGCTATCCTCAATCCTGTGGAATACTCGTATGGAAATAACGTACTGGGAAGTTTTCAGCAACAATCCACACGGCTAATAAAATGACCACGAAAATATTAAAATCCAGGAAATTTGGCTCCAGAATTTGTGACCTCTGAGAAAATCGATATGTTTGCATGCTGGTGCTGATGAAGAGTGTCGAAGTGCCATGGACTGCCGAGAGGACGAGCAACTGGGTCTTGGAAGAAGTACGGCCAGAGTGCTTCTTAGCAGCGAGGATAGGGACATTTCCTCTCAAGTACTTTGGACATGTTGTCAGGAGAGGCTTTTCCCGGAGAAGGACATAACGTGTGGGAAAGGAGAGGAACTGAGGAAAGAGGCAGACGCTCACCATGGTGGATTGGTAACAATGGCTGAAACAATGGTCGCCAGCATGAAAGTGAGATTGGGAGAGGACCCGGGGCTGGGAGGTGTCTTGTTCAGTTGTATGTACAGTTGCTGGTGGTAGAAACCAACTCAATAGCATCTAAAAACAACACTCTCAAACAAAACGGATCCTTTGTTATAGGATTGAGTGATGTTGATATAAATATCTATTTCCTGGACTTCACTTTAGGTGCTACTGCTAGTGTTTGAAATTCCTTTGACATAGTTTCCAGCATCACTGTAGCACTCAAGCACCACAGTACTACAAGCTGAAAGGCCAGTGGCACTGAATGCAAATTAATGGCTGGAAAATGCCTTGAGATTAGCTTAAAGGCATGAACTGCCCAAGTTAGCCAGGCACCCTACATCTCTCTCACACGAATCCGCTCGTGTGTGTTGTTGGTCATCTCAGGGGTCTCTGCATATAAAAGTTGTGAGGGTGTGCAAGACAGGGCAGCATATTGTTCTCCTGTGCATCAGGCACTTGGACTTGGCTTATATAGAAACCTTATAATAAGATAGCAGTTCCCAACCTAGGGGTTGCAGCCTCGTAGGGGGTTGAATGACCCTTTCACGGGGGTCTCCTAAGACCATCAGAAAATACATATTTCCAATGGTCTTAGAAACCGAGACACCACTCCTCTATCTGTCTCCAGGCGGGTCCGCCCGCATGCAGATCCACCCACATATGAGTGCCTGGCGTGAAGACTGTTACCCATGCTACACCATGCTTCAAGAAAAATATGCATTTATTTGTCATTAGGAAGAAATATTTCACACAATATATAATTACATATTGTTTTGTAATTAATGGCTACATTTTAATTATGTTCAATTTGTAACAATGAAAATACATCTTCCATATCTGGCATTTACATGACGATTCATAACAGTAGCAAAATTACAGTTATGAAGTAGCAAGGAAAATAATTTTTTAATTGGGATCACCACACATGAGGAGCTGTATTAAAGGGTTGCAGCATTAGGAAGGGTAAGGATCACTGTAATAATAGCAACGATAGAATGTAGGTACCTCAGAGCAGCTAAGCTAAGATCATTTATGTCACTGTCCCTAAGTTGGAGTTATGTGTGAAATCATTCATGGAAGAGACCTGATGATGCCTGGCTATCAAAAGATATAGCGTCTGGGGTCTTAAACCTTGAAGGTAAACAAGCAGCCATCTAGCTCAGAAGCAACAAAGCCCACATGGAAGAAGCACACCAGCCTGTGTGATCATGAGGTGCCAAAGGGATCAGGTATCAGGTATCAAAGAACAAAAAAATCATATTATTGTGAGTAAGGGGGAGTGTACAGTGGGGACCCGAAGTCCATCTGTAGGCAATTGGAAATCCCCTTATGGAAGGGTCGCAAGGAAGAGATGAGCCAGTCAGGGTGCAGTGTAGCAAAAATGAAACTTATAACTTTCCTCTAGTTCCTAAATGTTTCCTCCTCCACCCCCTCCACTATCATGATCCCAATTCTACCCTATAAATCCAGCTGGACCAGAGGATGTACAGTGGTACACCTAGGAACTTGAAAAACAGGGAATCCAGGGTGGATGATCCCTTCAGGACTAGTGGTGTGAGTGGTGATACTGGGAACATAAAGGGAGGGTGGCTTGGAAAGGAGGAACCAATTACAAGGATCTACATGTGACCTCCTCCCTGTGGGATGGACAACAGAAGAGTGGGGGTAAATGGTGACGTTGGATAGTGTAAGATGTGACAAAATAATTTATAAATTATCAAGGGAGGGGGAAACAGGGAGGGAGAGAAGAAAATGAGGAGCTGATGCCAGGAGCTTACATGAAGAGCAAATGTTTTGAGAATGATGAGGGTAACGATTGTACAAATGTGCTTTATACAATTGATGTGTTTTTGGATTGTAATAAGAGTTGTATGAGCCCCCAATAAAATGATAAGAAAAAGAAATGGTATAGATATGGAAATAAATAATTATCTTCTATCTATCATCACTAATGTTTGAAATGATTGACTACAGAATGATTAGTCTTTATCCTACCTAATCCTACCAGTACAACTCAGTTAATTA
Organism: Tenrec ecaudatus; assembly: GCF_050624435.1. NCBI lineage: Eukaryota > Metazoa > Chordata > Mammalia > Afrosoricida > Tenrecidae > Tenrec > Tenrec ecaudatus. The sequence continues at coordinate 50,750,933 of NC_134536.1, forward strand.
TCAAAAAGAAAATGCGTATAAAAATAAAAGAATTATTCTTGAAAAGACACATCTAACCAAACATCTATTCTTGTCTTTATTACATATCCTACTTCTACATTTCTGGTCAAGAACTAATAAAAGAGGAAGATAAATAAGATATAACATTCAGAGTCATAGGACAAAAATATCTTTTCCAAATAGGACATAATTATCACTTTGCTCAGGATGATTTATTATCACTTTGTAGATAATTTTACTCCAATGCTGCTGATAATATCATTGCAGGGCCTATCAACATTAGGCGGCCTCACCTCCCAGACTGGCCTTTGAACACACATCAACATTTCATTTCTAGAGAAGAAATAGATTATCTGAGAAATAAAATCCTTGGAACATAAAAGTATGAGAACTGTATTTATGGGAGAGAAATTGTATTTTGGAAGAGAAAGAGTGCAGAAAATTTAGGGATGATATAGTTATCTCTGTACCAACATTTGAAAGGGGTTGTGGGAACCGAGAAAGGGAAACATGAGGATCACAGAAATGAGATGGATGCCTGGGATAAGAGGATAGTTGACTTTGAATTATCAATCACATCACACTCATAACGTTGACAACTGGAATCACGAAGATCAATTGAATCACAATAAGATTTAACTTGTTACCCATTCTGCATTCAATATTTTGCCATTATAGAACTTTAAATTATATTTGGAAAGATAATTAAATTACTCAATCCAAAATTGTTTTTGACCTATTTTCTGTTACTTAGATACTTTTTCAAATGGGAGAAAATAAATTTTAGTAGGAGAAAAATAGCAGAATGTTCAAACTTAGCCAGTGGTATTTGGAGGATTATCTCTATGGCTATTATCCTTAGGCAAGTACCAATTACTCTCAGTCTGTCCTGGATGACCCGAGGTGCCTGTGGCCTCCTCAGCTACTGTGTTCCAAGCCAATCCCTAAGAGAGTAGTTTTCAGCTCAGTACTTTAGGACTCTTGTCCTGCTTAGGGACAATAGTTTTTTAAAGTTTCATGTCAACTTTTTCTCTATTTCTTTCTTTCCTGCTCCTTCTCTTCCTGTTTCCATCCTCTTCCCACTATTAATCCTGTTCCTTTCATCATTTCTTTTATAAAAAGTTGGTTATTTAATTAAGAAAACCCTGAAAAACTCCCAAATACCAAACGTACAGCCATGATGTTGACTGTGATCCGTCATAACCACTGTGATCCGTCATAACCACAATGACACAGAGCAGAGCTGCTCCAAGCATATTTCAAGACTGTGAATCTTCTAGAGGGCTGACAGCGCATTTCTCGCCAGTGGCGCTGCTGATGAGTGGGCTGCCGACTTCGCGTTAACAAACTGGTGCTTCACCATGGAGTCCACGGGGCTTCTGGAGAGAAAGCACAGAGACGCGTAATGTATTGCTCTCCATTGATTCAGATATTAACATTAACATAACATATTAAAAAACTTTGCTTCCTCGCTGTTTTCATGTCTGACTATATTGTCTACTTATTTTCTCCTATTTCTCCCAAATGACTCGCAAGCAGAATGCAAAAAAAAAATTGTATTTGTACTTTTTATCTTACTATAGTAGGATTTTATTAATCAACTCACTATTTTTAAGTCATTTAATAATACAACTTTCATATTGATTGTTATCGTATCAGTATCCTGGATCTGGTATTAGGTGTCTGTCACTCATTCAGAAAGTACTTTCTTGTGTTTTAGCATGTCTTGTAGTTTGCTGTTAAAGTCACAGATAATGAATACAGTGATAGAAATGGAGGTAAATAAATTTTACTGAAGACTTTTGTTAATTGAGTAAGGAGTTCTGTGTTTCAAGTTTGCTGTTTTTATGGGTCTCAAAAGCTATGGAGTTCTCTATTAAACTTGATCTTGTCTCCAATGTTGACTTTGGCTTTCACAAAAATTTCTGTTCAAGAAAAGTCTGTCTTCTTTCATGTGTAATACATTGCATTGTACTGAGATTTTTTAATGTGATCTAAGATATGGAGAAAAGAAGCATTCTTCTACTGGGTACTTTAACTTTTTTTTATTTGGATGCCATTAGGGAGGGAAATCTTGTCCTTTTCAATAACCCATACCCAATTCTCTGTTGTCTCATACCACCAAAAGCTCTGAAAACATGTAAAAGTGTAACTTTTACCAAATTATGAAGATTAAAAATATATATTATTATTAAGTTCTGAAATTAATCATTAGATATAAAACAGATAAACCTTCCTTTTAAATATATGGAGCTCTAAATCATATCATAGAAAGCATGCAGGACTCGGTTTATTATTGGGCTGCTAACTGAAAAGTAGGGAGTTTGACTCTACCAGCCATTCTGATGGAAAAATATAAGGACATCTTTCATAAAGATTTACATCATCAGAAATCCTACAGAGCACTTCTCCTTTGTCTTATAGGAGCATATGAGTCAGAATTGACTTAGCAGAAGTATTTTGTCTTGTTTGTGTTTGCAACATAACTTGCATCACACAGATTTAGAATTCCTGGTATATTTTAGATAGACTGAGATTATATTTGGTAGGAAGGAACAATAATATAGCATTTAAAAGCATTAACTGGATTAATTAGCTAGGCATTCCACTAATTCATAAATCTGGTTGCTAAATAAGTATTACCAATAAATATGTCCATGCCTTATACTATTTATACATCTATACTACTAAAAGACCACAACCCAGCTAGTAAAAACTGGATTTTTTTTTCTTGGTGTGATAGGGTTTTTATAAATTGATGTACTTTTTATAGTCAAAGCCGTTGTCTAAATGACTAGTATTTGAAATTTGTAATTAAGTAACTATTTTTAAATCTTGCATGTGTCCTAAGTACATTAATTCACTAGGATATGTTCATGTATCTTGGAATTCTGTAGTCTAAATTGAATATAGCCTGGTTTGTATCACTATATTTATGCAAGAAATTCTATGATCGCCAAATAATTTATCTTTCTTTTAGTTGGCAATAAAACAGATTACACATTTAACATATTATAACGTATTATTTGCACAGCTGTTTAGTAACCATAAGATGTGCATTTCTTTGGTATAGGCATCATACCTAGCTTTATCGTTTTAAAAAAACCTTTCTCCTTATAAGACACATTTTTTTTTGAAATCCAAATGACTTTTATGAGGAAGAGGGACGTTTCAGGTTTTACAGTCTCTAAAAGCACACACTGTTTATGGAAAGTGTATAAGTGGGAGGTCACAGCTGAGTGCAAAAAACCACGTGGAAAGAGTACAGGACCAGGAGCATGAAACCACATTTGCAAACTAGGAGATCCCAGGGACCAAGAGAACTTCCGGCCCCAAGCAGGCCCTGGGCAGGCATGTATGCTCTTGTGCACCCTCCACCTGCAGAGAACACAAGAGACATGGCAGGGCCACTGGCTTTTATTCCCTCCTGCCCCGCTGGCTGGGGGAGGCATGGTTGAGGCTACTGGCCAATCATCCTGGCTGAGTTTAGCCCTACCTGTGTGATGTAATGTGACTGGGCCTAGTCTGTGTGCCCAGGTGGACTTCCTACCTGGGCCTAGGGGGCTGCTGTCTGAGCATGCTCAGTTTTGGATTTCCCCATAGGTGTCTAACGTGTGCCTGATTTCTTTCAAACCCCATTATTGTATCATGGACAGGCTAATTTTTGTTAATGCAGCCATTAGGGAAGCCAATCCCATTTCTCCCTAATCTAGTGACATGTCATGCCCACACTTATTCCTGAGTTTCTTTTGCCCACCTCATTTCCCTCCCAGTGTGCAACAGAAGAGAGGGAAGGCAATACTTGGCTATAGGAATAGTTTATTTCAGGCCAGGGTAATTTGTTCACCACACCTTCCTATCCCTCACTTTACCTAGAAGACATCAGAACCCAAACCAAACCAAATTCACTGGCAGCAAGTCGATGCTGAACTGGCTCTGTGAGTTTTAAAACTGTTAAATTTTTTTAATAAATCATTTTATTGGGGCTCATACAACTCCTATCACAATTCATACAAACATCAATTGAGTAAAGAACCCTTATACATTCATTGTCCTCGTCATTCTCAAAATTCGCCTTCCACTTGGGTTCCTGGAATCAGCTCATTTTCCTTTTTTTTCCCTTCCCCCCTCCCCGGTTCCCCTTCCCCCATAAACCCTTAACAGTTTATAAATTATTATTTAATCTAATCTTACACTGCCCGGCATCTCCCCTCACCCACCTTCCCGTTGCCCATGCCCCAGAGAGGAGGTTGCACGTATATCCCCGAGATGGGTTCCCCCTTTCCACACCCCCTTCCCTCCCGGTGTCGCCACTCTCACCGCTGGCCCTGAGGGTTTCATCTGTCCTAGATTCCCTGTGTTTCCAGATCCCTACTGCACTGCTATGCATCCTCTGTCTAACCAAGTATGCAAGGCAGAATTGGGATCATGATAATTGGCGGGGGGAGTAAGCATTCAAGAACTAGAGGAAGGTTTTGAATTTCATTGTTGCTACACTGAACCCTGAGTGACTCATTTCCTCCCCACTACCTCTCTGCAAGGGATGTCCAGCTGTCTACAGATGGGCTTTGTGTACCCATCACGCACTCCCCTCATTCACGGTGATGCGATTTTTTCCCCACTGCCTTTGTTGTTTAAAACTTGGTCCCCTCGGCCGTTCATGATCACACATGTTGGTGTGCTGCTTCCATGTGGACTTTGTTCCTTCTGAGCGAGATGGCCGCTTGTTTACTTTCAAGCCTTCAAGTCCCCAGACTCCATATCTCTCAATAGCCGGGCACCATCAGCCTTCTTCACCACTCTTACTTAGGCACACATTTGTCTTCAGTGTTTATGTGAGGAAGGTGATTACACAATGATGGTCTTTGTTCCTTGGTGTCTGCTACCTGGTCCGTTCAACACCTTGTATTTATTTAGGCTGTGTGCTTCTTCTCTGTGGGCTTTGTTGCTTCTGAGCTAGATGGCCGCTTGTTTGCCTTCAAGCCTTTAAGACCCCAGATGCTATTTCTTTTTGATAGCCAGACACTATCAGCTTTCTTCACCACGTTTGCTTATGCACACGTCTGTCTTCAGTGATCATGTCGGGAAGGTGGGTATCATGCAATGACCGTTTAGCTGGGCAAGGTGCTATTGTATTGAGGGAAGTGTGCGTGAGGAGGCCCAATGTCCACCTGCTACCATAATACTGTGAACCTATAAATACATGCACATAGGTCTATTTCCCCCATAATCATAAATATATTTACATATGTACATGTTTGTATTTAGGCTTCTATGTATGCTCTTTGCTGCCTACTCTTTTCTTCTATTTCCTTACACTTTCCTCCTGTCCCACTATCATGTTCAGTCTTCATTCTGGTTTCATTAATTCCTCTCAGTTACCTCGCTCTTGGTCACTCCCTACCAGTCCTCCCTTCCCCTCCCTGGCACTGGTTTTGAACCACTCGCTTTTCCCTTGTCCCTGTGTTGGCCAACACCTCATCCCTTCCCCTACCTCCAAAGCTCTCATGACCCTCCAGGACCGTTGGTCCCATTATTTTCTTCTTTCATTGTTTGTCCAGCCTATCTTATGTAGGTGGACCTGAAGATATAGTAATATGTGCATACAAATGCAGATGGCTTTGACAGCACCCAAGTGGTACATTAGAACATGGCATCGACAGCAGCAACACCAACACACTGATAGACAAAAAAGCCACTGACATACAACATTTACAAGAGAAAAAAAACCAGAAAAAACAAAACAAAAAGACAGCAAAAAAGAAAAACATTCTGTTAGTAGTTCGAGGTCTGTTTGTTGGCCTTTAGGAGTGTTTTCTGGATGAGTCTGGTGGGGTGCTACGTCCTGGCCCCAAAGTCAATCCTTTCTACTCCCTTGGGATCTCCTTGCTCTGCTTCCCCCACTGCTTCATTGCACGCCCCAGTGTTTGCCTCAGTGTGGTGGGGTCAGCTCAGTCGCACATCCCCCACCGTGTCTCAAGTGCTGTCCCGTGTAGGGCCATGGGTCAATGCAGGATGTTGCATCTCACAGTGTGGCCAGCTGTATGGTCCTCTCTGTACAGTGGGCCCTCTGAGCCAGGCTATCGTCCTCTGAGCTTGGTGGGCCCAGGTGTACTCCGCTCTGTTCTTCTTCCTTTGTTTCAGCTTCCTTCTGCGTGTGGTGTGGTAGGTCAGTTCCTTTCCCACATCAGACGATCTGTTTTCATTTTCTGTGGTATTCCCTTCGATTGTGGGGGTTGGGCTAATTCTGGATGGGGCCGGTGTATGGTCCAGTCTCTTTGTGTAATCCTTCATACTTTATGTTGCCCTCCTAGTTCGGTGTGTCCTGGTGGGGTCCGTATGCATGTTCCAGTTCTGTGGAGGCACAGCCAATACTCTCCCCCGGGTAGGTTAGTGCCCTGTTCCTCCCATACCATCCACTTGTTTTCTCCCCACCCTGCTTCTCCCTCCCCCTGCCTCACTTCCTCTTCTTTATGCTGGACTCTCATGTACCTCCCTAGGTGTGGCCTGCCCTCCCTCCAACTATCTATGCTTCCACCCATTTATTGCGAGATAGATGTTTATTCTTCTATTTCTGTCATGCTGATTGTACTTACCTCAGGGGACTCATGTTATACCTGTCCTTTTGAGTCTGGCTTACATAGCTTAACATAATTCCTTCCAGCTCTTCCCATGAAATAACGTGTTTCATGTGCTCACCCGTGCTTTTCAGTGCTGCATAGTACTCCATTGTATGTGCCAAAGTTTACTAATCCACTCGTCTATCGATGGAAACTTAGGCTGTTTCCAAGCCTTTGTGACTGTGAGTTGTGCCTCAATATACATTGGAGCGCATATGACTGGTCATGCTTTATTTGCTGTTTCCACCGGGTATATGCCCAGTAGAGGGATGGATGGGTCATAAGGTAGATCAATTTCCATTTTCTTTAAGTATCGGCAGATTGCTTTCCACAGTGGCTGTACAAATCTACATGACCAGCAGCAGTGGAGGAGGGTTCCTAGTTCACCACAGCCCCTCCTTGCTTTCTGATTTGCTCATCTGGGCTAGCCTCGGGGGTGTTAGGTGGTATCTCATGGTTGTTTTGATTTGCATTTCTCTTATGGTTAATGACCTGGAACACTTTCTCATTTGCTTATTGGCCATATGGGTCTCCTCCCTAGTGAAAGTTCTTTTCAGTTCTTTTGCCCACTTCCTTAGGGGGTCAACTGTTTTCCTAAGACACATTTTTTAATATGTGTAGTTTTTCCTATTGAAAAGCTATGAATTCTTGGATTATCCCTTTGGATTATACTATTTTATTTTATAGCCTCTGTCTAAATTTCATTGTGGTTTCCAACAATTGTGTATAGAGTTTTGAAAAAATATTCATGTCCCGTCCACACAAAGAACAATCGATTCAAAATATTTTCTTGTGTACTATGCATTGCTCACCATGTTTAACTGTTCATCAGTGGGAGTATGGACAAATAAACTTTGGTACAGATACACAATGAAATACTGTGAGCCACTAAAGAACAATGATGAAACTATGAAACACCCGATGTGGATGGATTTACCAATTGGACATGATGCTAAGAGAAGTTAGAAAATCCCTAAATGACAAATATTGCATGTGGTCGCTGTTAGTAAAGAGAATAATGATTTTGTACAAAAAGAACAACGTTTAATGATTATCTGGGGTGGAAGAGAAAGGGGAGAAAGGGGAAGCAGTCGGCTAGAGGGTACACAGGTCTTCATTAGGGCAAAGGGAAAGAATTATCCTACAAGAGGAGTAAGCAAAAAAAAAAAAAAGGGGGGGGGGAATAATGTGGGACAGGGCAAGCCATTTGGAGATTTTACAAATTGTTGACTACAAAAATAGTGAACTGCAATCACACCCCCTACCTAACTTATACAAAAACGTTCTTACAAAATGGTTCTGTAAATTTAAAGATGAGTGGGATAAAATAATATTTCTTTTCTTAATTTTTAATGATTTCTATTAATATAGCTAAAGCATTGGTGAAAAACAATTAATATGGGATCATTTTTGACAGCTGGTCTGAGCACAGTTGTACAGATAGACACATGTTGAAATCTGCCTCCTAACCACTTGAGGAGTCTCGGTGGCATAGGGGTGTCATGTTGGGCTGCTAACTGCCCATCCGCCTCCAGAGAATGATGAGGCTCTAACCCTGCCCCCGGCCCCACCCCCAGGGCAGCTCTACCTTGCACTGCTGCTCTATATGAGTCAGAACTTGCTCACTGGCAGTGAGTTTCAGTTTGAGAAGCTAAATTTATACCGTAATTTTCAAAATTCTATAAAATACTGGTTTAAATCAGATAAAGTAAATACACTATAAAATAATATATGGAAAATAGAAAACAAGACAGATTTTGAGCAAGTGTTTGATATAGGAAACCTTTGTATGATAATCACAACAAAAAAATCAAAGTCACTGACATATTCTATATAGTAAAGGTATAGTATATGTCAGAAACTGCTTGCCTTTGAGTGGACGTTGAAAATACGCAAATACTTTAATCCTGCACACAGTACTTATGGAGCTCACATGATGGTTGTCATGTGTTCATCCAGATGGACACAAAGTAAGTGAAGAACTACAACTGTGCATTGTTTAACTCTCCTTCGTGACCATGCTCATACTACTAAAAATCACTCTGCTTATTTTCTCTATTTTCATAACCTTAATTTTACCCCTTTTTAATTAAAATTTTGAAATTCTATAAAATGTTAGTTATATTTTTAACAGGATTTTCTTGGCATGTATCTAATATAATCGCATCTGAAGCTCAATTTTTATTCAGCATTTGCAAAGCAAAACATCCTATGTGATGATTATAAATTTTATAAAATAGAAAACTGTTCAAAGAAAATATATGATTATAAATAACTAAACTTAGTTTTATCTAAGCAAAATAGAAATCTCAAATATATGATTTTTAAATTAAAAGAAATAGTATAGTAGTCTCATTTTGAAAAGCATACTAAAAATGGTATAGTTTCCTAATAGACGAATTATACATAAACAGGTTGCTAATCCAAAATAACAATATCTTAATTGTCAATAATGTAGGCACAACCATAAATCTTCAGTATCATAACATAAAGGAGATCAGCTGATAATAATAAAGTGATTAGTTTTGTGGCAGTTTTGTAATATTTAAATCGTGAATACTTTTAGAATAGAAGAATAGAACTTAAAATATTTGCAAATGTTACTTTTTTTCTTTTATAAAATGGTTTCCTTTTGAGGCCTAATGCTTGTTTATGGACTAGTTCTATATTTATTATTATTTTTCCTCCATAGCTTGGTTAAGCTTGTGAAGATTGGAAGTAAGTCTTGATAGAGGACTCTAAATAATAAATAATAACAATAATAATTTGCATTTCTCTAACGTCCCACAGCTGTGGAAGTCAGAGTGGCTCACAAACATTAATTAAGCGTCATAAGATTCCAATGAAAGAGGTAGATAATGTCGTCCAGATGGGAAAAATAAAGACCTGAATAGTTAAGTGAGTGGATGCAGGGCACACATAAAGTAATAATAAATGCAGGAATCGTCTCCATGTTTTTGCATTTCCAAAACTTTTCTTAAAACTTCATTTATTTAAGATTACATCTGTTTAATTTTTTTTCAAACATAATTAAGATTCTCATATAGAAGAGAAAAAAATTCCTTAACCCTATTTGGCTGTAAAAATCACTGAGCTTCAAATTTTAGGACTTTGTTCTTGAAACTTTATTTTTTATATAATGCACAATGAACTTGTTTCCATGGATACTTAAATAGAGAATCCCATACTTTGTTGAAGGCTGAATTCTGAACTCTGATGGAAACCGCCTCTAATGAAGATATATTGATCAAGCTTCTTGGGCTCTCTTCTACTTCTATTATCCATGAACACAGCAGTCATAAAGGCATTGGATATGAGCAGAACACATCTAAGTTATTTTTCGCTAATTTACAATATTCAAGAGACACCCAGTGTGGTAGTCACCTAATCTGGTGTCAATTTGAGGATTAAGAGTGTAGGGGTGGAGCCTAGTCTGTCAATCTGGAGACAGCCAATGAGACTTCTGTGTGGGCATGGCCTTCTCCTGAGAATTCTGGGAAATCTGGTACTTCCTCCTTGGAGGCGGGAGAGACCTCCCTCCGTCTGCTGATACCCTGGGAGAGAGAGCAGCTGACAAGACACATGGACCCACCTGAAGCAGAGACCCCTGCCAGCACTGAGATGTTTCCAATGACACTGGATCCAAAGACTTTCTACCCACTGGCCTGTGATCTTCTACATTTGGCATCATTGCATATGTTTCGTGAGTCTGAAGAGGACTTTATAGATTGGTATCAGCCATATAGGCTATTATCAGACTTATGGACTTGGACTGGATTGAGTTGGGATGCTTTCTCAATGTTTAATTCCTCTTGTATATAAATCTCTTTCTTATACACATATGTGTGTTCATGGATTTGTTTCTCTAGTTTACCCAGACTAACACACACAAGTTTCTGAAATTTTATTAATCTGATGACTATGATCATAGGTAAAGTGACAGCATGTAAGTCATATATTTCACAATAATGTTCTAATATTCAGAACCGGACAAATCTAAATATTTTAAATAAGCAATGAATTCATATACTTCAAATTATAACTTACTTTGGATACTTTAAAAAAAACAAAATAAAATTTGTTGTCATCAAGTTGCTTCCAACGCACAGTGATCATTTAGGTCGGAATAGAACCGCCTCTGTGGTTTTCTGAGATGATTCACGATGGGAGTAGAAAGCCTTATCTTTCTCCCTTGGAGCGGCTAGTGATTTCAAACTGCTGACCTTTCTCTTGGCAGTACAACACATAGCCATGATGCCTCCAGTGCTCTTTCCTTTGGAGAGGAGTTTTAATCAAGTTGTCCACCTTAGTTTTTCTTTGCAACTTGGGTGGTAGGACTCATCATTAACTAGGGTGTCCCTATACTTAGCAGTAAGGTACTGTGGCTCGTGAAGTCAGAAACACAGGCATCCTTCATTTTAACATTTGTTACTTGTTGATACATTCTATATGTTACCATAGCAACACAAAATAAGAAACTGTAGAAATTCAGAATAACTATAGAGTCACAATGAATTGGCTTCAAGTTGATGACTTGATGGCATTGAGTGAGATATAACAATAGCTAGCTTATGTAGCTAACTTAATGTAAAGAAACAAAAATCCTCACAACTGGACCAATAGAGTTATGATAAGTGGGAAAAATTGCAAATTGTCAAGAATGCGTTCATGAAAAAATTTATGCTCGTTCCTTTACAACAAAGAAACTGTGCTGACTTACATTTTGTATCTGAATTATAAACTTTTAACTTCCCTGAAAAACCCAATAATAGTAAGCATTTTCTGTGAGTTCTTTATGGCCATTCACTAAATTGCATAACCCAGAAAAAAGGAAGAATATAGGGGGAAATAGACTCTTATGGGAGAGCTGGCTGGTGTGGAAATAGGGGTAGGCAGGATGGTAGGTGGAGGCATGTGTGATGCTGCCTTGTGGCAGTGAGCTTTGGGAGCTGGGGAAACCAGATGCCACTTGTATGTCATTTTCCTCAGGGCAGAACTGGACAGTGTTTCCTTATGAATCAGAACCCAAGAACCCGCTTGACGGCCTGTATGACAAATGCAGCCTATTCTGAATGAACATAAATGTATTTTGATTAAGAAAATACAATGAATGCTTATGTAACATAAATCTTTATTTGCTCAAACATTTTTATTAGAGACATCAGACTAAATTTGAATGTTTTATTGCATTTTTGTCCTCATTGGTGTGGTACATATGCCAAGAAAATTCTCTAGTGTTTTCTTGAATGTAAACAAGGAAGTACAGTTTTGGTTTTATTCATGCCCACATGTAACCACAAATATCCTCACTGTTTTAGTAATTTATACATATCTAATTCAAGGAAGATTGAAATAACAATGAAATTGTTGTCATATTAGATTGTTCAATATTTATAATAACATTTCACCTTATTCAAAAAGTCATAATATTTTCTAAATAGCTTTTAGCAATAACATTTCTAATCTTTCTTAAAAAAAGTCTTTTGTTACTGTTACTATCCTTGAACATAATCTATCAAGTGTGTTCCATTTAAATTGGATATTTTCTCATAAGAGACTGTGTCTATTCATGTCATTGATCTCACTCTGACTCCAATTTGTCCAAAACTGAAAACATAACTCACTGCCATCAAGGCGATGCTGACTCACAGCGACCCTTTAGGACTGGGTAGAGCTGCACCTGTCAGTTTCTGAGACTATCATGCTTTATGGGATTAGAAAGTTCAGTTTTTCTCCTGAGATGTGGCTGGTGGTTTTGAACTGCTGACCTCTCAGATTACAGCCCAACACATAACCACTACACCCCCCAGACTCCTTTTCTTACATTATTTTCATTTGTATACATCTTCAGTAATGAAAACCATGAGATTAGTTAGAATGTATTTCGTCATTCATGGTTACTTGTGTAACTTAAGTTAGTAAACTAATAAGATATTAATCAAATTCAGAAAATAGTACGCAACTAGACACAGTTTTTAAAAATGTATCTACAATATTTGAAGATAAATATGTACATCCTAGTTCTAAAATAATAATATTTTCTTTTATCAAGTAAAATCCGACTGATAGGATTATAGAACAGTGTAGAACTGCCCTGTGGACTTGGAAATACAGGCAAAAATAAACATATAAACTAATCAGGAGCCTATTTTTCTTAGCGGCCCTGCAGCTGATTCCAACTTTTGAACATGCTTAGCTGTGCCCCATGCCTGTGATTGGTCTAGAGTGTAATACTGTGTACCAGAGAATACTCATGGACTTTTTTCCTCAAGTAGATTACCAGACCTTTACTCCTCGCCCACCTTAGTTTAAAAGCGCTATTAATATATTTTAGGCATCTTAGAAACAAGCAAGCCTCCACACACAAGACACAGATGGTATCTGGGCATGTGGTCTACTGCCCAGGAATTAAACCTGGGCCTCACTTAGGGAAAGTGAGAATTTTACCACCAGTACTCCATATAAGAAGCATAATACAAATTGAGGTAATGAATATGTATGTTTGCTAAGAAGAGAAATGTGGATATAGCCTAAAGTTATAAGCGGCTATGAAATGCCATTTTTTAAAAAAGTTTTTGTTAAGAACATACACAGCAAAACAAATACCAATTAAATGGTTTTGACATGCACACTTCAGTGACACTGATGAATTCTTTGAGTTATACCACTGTCCTCACTCTCTGATTCTGAGTGGCTCCTTCCCGACTAACACGTAAGGTAAGCTCCTTGCCTCCTAAGGTTCCTTTTCAATTGTTTTTGAGTTGCTATTGGCAGTTTCACCTCATTTAGAGAGTTACATGAAGTGTATAATGCTCAAGACTGCTGTTTTTTCTAGTTAAATTATTTGGTTTCATGAATTTCAGAGGGTATTTTTGGCTTCAGTTTTGAAGATAATCTCAGGACAATCATTTCAGGAGTTCCACAGAGACTCCATAACACCAGAAAGTCTAGAGTCCCTAAGAATTTGAAATTTAGGTCTCTACTTTTTCCACTGTATTAAGTATTGCTCTATCGAATCCGTTGCAAAAATATTCAGTAATGGTATCTGGGCGCCGTCCTGTCTGATGTTCCAGTCAAGGTGACAGCTGCTTGAGGAGGCTTTTCACCAGGTACCCTTCTATTCCTCAACCTCTGTCACTCCAGGGGGATGGTAACTCATTGTTATACATTGAATGGCTATGTCAAAGCTTCAAAGCATGGGCAAAACACTTGAATAGGACATTCAAATGACTACTAAACCTGAGAAGTTGCCCAATTAGCCCACAGAGACATAAAAATCACAAGTCAATGCTATCTGACTCCCATAAAGGTGGCTAAGATGAAAACAGGACAAAATAAAGGAAAAAACAAAATAAATATTTCTGAAGACGTGGAGAAATTGGAACCTTTATTTTTTGCTATTGGGGAGTAAAAATTTCAAAATTGCTGTGGAAAACAGTATAGTTTCCTCAAAACCTGAACAAAGAAGTACTGCATTGACCCAGCAATTCTCATTCAAAATATATAGCCTCAAACCTTGACAGCAGACTCATACAGGGACGTTTTTCACTAATCCATTATCCACAGTCGGTAGCCAAAATGTGAAACAAATAGGTATAATCAGATGAGAGGATAAACAAAATGTGATATCTCACACACACACACACACACACACACGCACACTCACACACACACACACACACACACTCTGGAATACTATTCAACCAGGAAAAGAAACTAAGTAAGTGGTGACACATGCTAAAATACGGATGAAGCTAAAAATAGATTCAGCTTGGAAGCTCTGTTGCTTATGTTAGCTCTGACCAGAGCCTTTGCACAACTGACTGAACTCCTTCTTGGCCCTCCTCCATCCTCCTATTTGTTCTGGTGCTGCACATTGTTCAGCCACTGTGTCACTTAATCTCGTCCAGGATCTTCCTATTGTTTTATCTTCTAAGGACGATGTCCACTTCTGCACAGTGGTCTCCTAAGATAACATGTCCAAAGTAGAAATGATGAATTCTTGCCATCTTCCCCTCTAAGGAACATTTTGCCTATCCAGCTTCCAAGATCCATTTGTTGCTCTCCCTGTGCTGTTGTTGACCAACACCAAAACCCAAAGCACTCTCCTTTCATTGTCCAGCTTTCACATGCAGAAGAGGTGAGTGAAAGTAATAAGGCTTGAGTCAGGCAAAATATATGTGTTCCTTGATGTGCCATCTTGCTCTTCAACACTTGAAAGCAGATCATGTCTAATACATTTACACAAAGCAGTATGTCTTTGATTTAAAAAAAAATTTTATTGGGGACTCATACAATTCTTATCACACTCCATATATACACCCATTGTATCAAGAACATATGTACATTTGTTGCCATCCTCATTCTCAAAACATTTGCCTTCTACTTGAGCCCTTAATCTCTGCTGCTCATTTTCCCCCTCTCTCCCCACTCCCCCCTACCTCATGAACACTTCATCATTCATAAATTATTGTTATTTTCTCATACATTATACTGTCCGACGTCTCCCCCTGCCATCTTCTCTGCTGGCCCTCCCCCAGGGAGGAGGCTATATGTAGATTCTTGTAATCAGTTCCCCCTTTCTACCCCACCTTCCCTCCACCCTCCCGGCATTGCCACTCTCACCACTGGTCCTGAAGGGGTCATCTGTCCTGGATTCCCTGTTTCCAGTTGCTATCTGTACCAATGTACATACTCTGGTCTAGCCAGATTTGTAAGGTAGAATTGCGATCATGATAGTGGGGGGATTGCTATTTCCATGGGAATTGGTTGTACTGGGGAAGGAGGGGGAAAATTAGGAGCTGATATAAAGGGCTCAGGTAGAAAGCAAATGTTTTGAGAATGATGATGGCAACAAATTTACAAATGTGCTTGACACAATGGATGTGTGTTTGGATTGTGATAAGAATTGTATGAGCCCCCAATAGAATGATTTTTTTAAAAAGAGCTTTGTATATAAGGGCAATTGAATATGGAGAAAACATCCCTGCCCAGTCCAGATCAAGTCCATAAGTCTGATTAGTCTATATGTCTGAAACCAATCTATGACCTCCTCTTCAGACTCACAAAACACATGCAATGATTGTGAATGCAGAAAGATCACAGTCCAGTGGATGGAAAGTTTTGTGGATCCAGTGGCGTGGTAAGCATTTCGGTGCTGACAGGGGTCCCTACATGGCTTCTCCAGCTCAGGGACGTCTTGCAGGGACTGAGCAGAGAGAGAGTGTCTCCCACCTCCAAAGAGGAATACAGGAGTTCCCAGAGTCCACAGGAGAAGGCCTTGACCACACAGAGGCCTTGTTGGCTCTGATCTGATTGACAGGGTAGACTCCACCCCTTCACTTTGAATCCTCAAATTGACACCAAATTATAGAACTACCACACCAAGTTAAACAATATGTCAATAGAGTTTCCAGGAACATGCTCACCAGGTTACAAACACAGGAACGTTTTCTCAACAACTACCAAAGCAATACCAACAAGAGGGAAGTCTGAACTCATTGAAAGCCTGGAAGAAAAACAACTTAAAATCTAAGTACACCAAATGTTCTTAAAGTTTGTGAGAATGGAGGTGGGGAGGGAGCCGTCATCACATGAACTTCAGCAATGCCTATTGGCTGTTACTGAATCCCCTTCCCCATTGGCCAGTGACTTGTTAGGTTTCTCCAGTGGGTTATGCCTCTGTTCTTTGTTTTGCACACTGAAAGAATTCACACGGAAGCCCGTTTTGTAATCCAAGTGAGTTTCTATGAAGGACAGGGGAAGTTTCAGGCTTTATAGTCTCAAAAGAGTACCAGCTTTCTGGAAAGCATGCCAAGCTCACAGAAGCTACTTGGGTTTGCAACTGAGCATGAAAAACCAAGTGGAAAAGATCACTCAAACATCTGGAACTGTGGAGTCTCAAGAGACCAGGGGCTAAGAATCGCAAGAATGTGGGTCAAGAGCCTAAAGAACTCAAGTGCAAGTGGGCCCCCAAGTAGGTCTGGAGCTGGCCGTTACTTAGGGTACACCCCCTGCCCTCTGACCTGTCATAAGACCAGAGCAAAAGAGAGGAATTGGCCTTTCCCCATCTGGATTTTAACACTCAAGGCTGGGGTGACATGGGCTGAGTTTAGGCATACCTGGGTGAAGTCATGATTCCAGGCCTAGTCTGTGCATTCAGATGTACCTCCCACCTGGGCCTAGGAGAGACTGGGGCTTAATTTATACATGCCCAGTCTGGGTTTTCCCCAAAGGTGTCCAATTAGTTTGCCTGATTTATTTCCAACTGCTGTATTTTGTGGTCTTTTGCAGGCAGGGTGGGGCCAAGCCGTCTGTCTTGCTGCCTTTCAGACTGAGCCTCTTCCATACACCAATGCACATAAGGGTGCTCACTGATCCTTCCCTGCCCCATTTTCAAGGCAAGCAGCTGCACCTCTTATGTCTCTAGCCCCAGGGACACTATATGGAGAGCAGACTGTTTGGACAGGTTGGTTTAGAGAGCTTCACTAGCTGTGAATGGAAGGAAAATCCGAATGGGGAATTTTAATCATTGGAAAAGAAACACAAAGCTCTCCCTCACCCCATTCCTAGATCGCACCCATCCCTTGACCTGCTTCCTCCTTACTAAGACCACATCTACACTCGAAATCCCTGCCTTTTCCACTTCTGTGACCTTACTTCCTTCTGTGACCTTGCTCATGAAGATAAAGGATAAACTCAAGCCTAACCAACATTCAGGGCCAAGGTCTTCCAGAACTGTAGTTCTTCTGAGTCTTTGGCTAACAAGTCATTCCTTTTTCAATTTCTCCAGGAGCCTGGTGATTTCTGAGTCACGACTTGGCTATTACAGTACAGGCAAACTTTCCAAGCAAAACTTAACCTACCCTGGTTTATTATTTTCTGTTTTCCTTCTTCCTCCTCCTCCTCCCCTCACAACCCTGCAGACATGTGCCCTGCCCTCCCTCCCATGTGGTGGTCCCATGCATACACCCACACCAGCAAAGGGCAGAGATCCCCACCCAAACTGAGACTTCTTTCTTTTTGGCTCCTTCCTAAAGGACAATGTCATCCCTCTGAAAATACACGGCTCCCCACCCCAAGGTGAACACAAGCATGTGCACCACAGGGCCACAGATTCCTGAGGCACAGTCACTGAAACCAGATTTTTGTTGTTTAAGCAGAACTTTTTTTTGTTTTAAATGTGTTTGCTTTCTTCTTTCTCCTCTTTTACAGGTGCGCCCTGGGGCACAGACCCACCACAGGCACACTCTCCAGCAGTGGAAGCCTGCTCCTCACCCAATCCACTGCCGGGTTTTCACCCTTCGCTTCTGTGCCTCTTCAGAATATTTCCTCTTTTCCCTTTTTCTTTGTGCCTCTACTCTTTTTCCTTCCTTCCTCATTTCTTTTCTTTATTTTCCTCTTGCCTTCTTTAATTCCACTTCTAAAATCTATGAAACGCACAGTGGTATAACAAATTCTGTTTCGCTTCCTTACTCAGTATTTTCAGCTTTTTAGTAGATATGATTTGAGGATGATGTTCCAATTTCTCTATCTTTATATTATCTTCTGATGAAGAGAGTATAGTTTGATTCAACTATATAATCTTATTTCTTATTTTAATCACTTTAAATATGTCTGTAACTGATATAAATCTCGTATTTTCTCCACGAAAAAAGTGCTATAGTGAACACATCCATTCCCCTTAAAATCCATGCCATTTTCAGCTCTTTTTCCTGACAATGATTAGTAACAACTTTAAAGTATTTCTTAAAAATATCTAAACAGAGAAAATTATTTGGAGATTGTTTCATTTGTGTCCCTAGGTAGACTTCCCTCCAGTGTATTGCCTGCTTCATTCTTCCGTGTCTGCTGCTTTCAGTATACATCAGTACAATCTGCTTTATGCTTGATTATTAGCTAGTCAAAATCCGTTTGCACTGACATATCCCTTTAGTAAGTAATAACCAAAAGATAGGTTGTGTCTAAAGAAATGAAATGTGTAACAATATAGATTTTTCCACAGATAAATCTTTTGTTCACTTGTGTGCGATTCTTCATTTGCAATACTAGGCAGTTCATGACATATGAACTGAGATGTTCATTTCTTAATTCTAATATCAAACATAATGCTAAATGAGCAATGGAGATCTTTTGGTGAATATTTCAAAGTTTCGCTGCTATCTAGATTTTCCAGAGTGACACTTATGCAAATGATATTTATGAATATTGAGATTATATCACGATGATCATCTCAGCATTTCGCTTTTCAATTCCATATAAAATGATTATTTATATTCCCACCATTGCTACTATTCACAATAGAATATTTTAATAAATGTAGCATGCATTCTTTTAAACACAAAATTATAATAACCTCAAAAATATAGACAATATATTTAAGAATAATTTCTTTACAAAACTAAGGAAATATTCATACACGATAACTGAAATGATGCTATGAGAAGAAAGTCATGATTTATGAGGATGAGACTATGGATCTCCTAACTATTGAAAAAATAGGCAGCCTTCTCTGGAGTAGTTTCACACATGTACTTGAGCATAATGAGATTACAATGAAAACCACTAAATATCATCTAACTGAATAAGGGTTGAAAATGAGCAGATATTATGAATGATACCAGGATAACTTTCCATCAACAATATCGCTTACCTGAGTTGTCTGCTCAATGCCCACTAAATAATATTAAGTTGATTGTTCAATATGAAAATGAGAAATAATGATCTCAGAATGTTCAAATCACATAAACCAAATAGAAATTTATCTTCTGAGATATGAGTCTTACTACTATTGATCATTTCTCACACACCATTATATGCTCTTAGACTCTGGGCCATTATAATGATTTAAGTCAGCGAGCTCTTTGGTGAGAGGCTATTTAAGCTATGAGAAAGTACACTTTGCACTATTTTATACCCATATATAGAAAAGTAAATTATTAAGTGATATTAGTTCTTCATGAATCTGTTAAACTTCTCTGAGCTTTAATGAGATTCTTTCAAGGCATCTGCCTTTATATGCTTGCCCCTTGAACACAAACTGTGTGCACAGTATTTGTGCTCCCTACTATGTTTAGTGTAATAATTTATCTGCCCAATGTCAACCACAGAAATGTACTTAATTACTGCCCGTGTGTTTACCTTACTCGACCCCTCTCGTGAGTAAGGATTCCTGATGTTCTCTAGGCTGTTTCAACTCTGCAACCTGCCCCAAAGCACGCAAAGCCATCGATGTTAACGTGACTATGACTCGTGGTTTTGTTGTTTTCCGGTGCCACTGAGTGTTCCAACTCATAGCTACCCAATGGACAAAAGAAGAAACACCACCTGGTTCTCCACCAGCCTCCCAATTGTTCTTATCTTTGAGCCCATTGTTGCAACCACTCCGCAAATCTATCTTGTCAAGAGTCTTCTTCTTTCTTACTGCCACTCTACTTTACCAAGCATGATGTCTTTCTCATGATACTGTCTCCAAAGCACATCTTTAAGGAACATTCTGACTGTACTTCTTCCAAGACAGAGCAGTTCATTCTTTTGTCAGTCCATACTACTTGCAATATTCTTTGCCAATCCTACAGGTGACGTGCATTCACCCTCCTGGGTCTTCCTTATCCAATTTCCTACTCTCATATGCACATGAGGCAGGCGAAAAGACCAAAACGGAGCAAATGAAAGGAACAGGAGGGTCAGGGCTACTTCCTTCTTCAAAGTAAAGTCCTTGTTTTTCAACATTATAAGGAGGTACTTTGTGGCAGATTTACCCAATGAAATACATTGTTTGATCTCTTCACTGCTGCTTCCATGAACATTGTTTATGGGCACAGCAAGATAAAATCCCTAACACTTCACTCTTTTCTCTGTTTATCATGATGTTACCTTTTAGTCCAGTTGGGAGGATTGACATTTTCTTTACATTGAGTGGTAACCCACACTGAAGGCTGAAACCCTTGATCTTAATCAGAAAATGCTTCAAGTCTTCCTCAGGTTCCGCAAGCAAGGTTGAATCATCTGGATATTGTAATATGTTAATAGGCCTTGCTCCCATCCTGATGCTGTAATATCCTTCATAGAATCCAGAATCGTTGATTATTTGCTCAACATTGAGACCAGTCCCTGTAGAAGTATATCCTGATGGGTAGGTAGCAGGAGGCTGAAAAAGAGGAAGGCCCTCAATGACATGGATTGACACCATGGCTGTCACAATGAGTTCAAGGATAAGAAAATTTGCATGGATGGCTGTGATAGTTGTGTGTGTGTGTCATCATGTCACCCATAAGAAGAATGGGTGGAGTTTAGCCTGTCAATCAGGTCGTAGCTTGATGACCTCATTTGGAGGTGCCACTGAGATAAATGGCTTGCTAGAGACAGGCCTCTTGAGCTCTCTCTCTTTCTGCTCTCACCTTCCTGCTAGCCAGTCTTTCGGAGAGCTGCCCCAGTCGTGGCCATTGGAAGCTCTGGGCTTTGCACCGACCGGCCAGTGATATTCCTGCATACTGCATCATTGCATGTGGCTTTGTGAGTCTGACAAGGGACTGATGGACTAGTATTGGACTTATGGACTTGAGTTGGACTGGGCTGGGATGTTTTCTTGAGATAAAGCCCTTCCTTGCACATCTAAGAGTGTCCCTGGTTTTGTTTCTCTAGTCAACCCGCTCTAACACAATGGCACAGGACCGGGCAGTGTTTCATTCAGTTGTGCATAAGGGCACTGTGGGTCAGAACCAAATCCATGACACCTAAAAAAGATAACACCATCAACAACAACAGATTGAATAAGTGTAGTGGGAGAATACAGCTCTGACACTCACTTTTTCTGATTTTGAATCATGCAGTTTGCCCTTGTTCTGTTTGAACAACTGCTTCTTGATCCTTGTACAGGTTCTGCACCACACAAATAAATGTTCTGGAATTCCCATTCTTCTCAAGGCTATCCATAGTTACTTATGATCCACACAGTCAAATGTCTTTGCCTAGTCAATGAAACAGAAATAAACATTCTTCTGATACTCTCTGTCTTCAGCCCAGATCCATCTGATGTTAGCAATGATATCCCTTGTTTTATACCCTGCTCTGAAGCCAGCCTGAACCTCTGACAGCTCTCTGTAAATGGACTGCTGCAAGCATTGCTGGATGGTCATTAGCAAATTTTACATGAATGTGATATCAATGATATGTTTCTATAATCTGGGCATTTTGTTGAGTCACTTTTCTTTGAAGTGTGTTCCCACCCCACAGGATCTAATAGCAACACTAAGCATGAGTTATTTGGTCAAGTGGTTGTGTTCCAAATTTCCTGGCAGAGACAAGTGAGTGCTTCCAGTTCTTCATCATGTTCAACATTCCAAAATCACTGCCATTGAGTCGATTCTGTCTCACACACACCCTGTACAACAGAGAAGGATGGCTCCTATGAGGTTTGAGACTGTAGCCCTTGACAGAAGTAGAAAGCCTGGTCTTTCTCCTGTGGCACAGCTTGTGGTTGCTAATTGGTAACCTTGCAGTTAGCAACCTACTGTGTAGCCACGATGCCACTGGGCTCTTGCAAAATACATCAGCAGTGCTCTTTCTATTACATGTTTGGTCAGGTAGAGGAACGTTACTAACAACAAGAAAGAGAACCACGTCCTTCTGAATCCTGAAGGAGCTTCCTAGTAGTAAAACCAGTGCAACACATACTCACTGTCTACCCAACAGACACAATTTTGAAAGCCAAGTTGAAAAGCTCACATTAATAGTTCTATTTCAAATGTATCCCATGGTATAATGCAGTACCATGAGGAGAGACTTAAACTCGGGAGTGAGAGATGGTGGGGGTGGTAGTGAGAGTGCTGGCTTTTTGTCCCTGATAAGTTCCCCTGGAGTGGAGTAGCCTTCCCGTGAGAGAGACACAGCCCTTCTCTTAGTAGCCAGAGCTGGAGAGTGCTGATCATGCTGGGTGGAAAAGTATTCACACTGGCTGCTTTCTTCGTGTTCTTGAAAGTGCCATTCATTTTATGCTCTGCAAAAATGAATTCCCCCAACTTGATTTATAAGGAAAATATGAGTGGATAAAAATATGTGAAAACTAGAAAGACATTATGTATAAGAACTCGTTTCTTTTTTTCTGGTTTAAAAAGATTTGACATACAAAAATTTGCATTGGAAATCTATTCTGTTTGCCATTGGTGAAAGCAGTTTTTATTTGTTTAGAAACAGCTGCTTTAATCATGGGGGTTTTGTTGTTGTTGTCATTTAAAAATACATAATCATAGAAGCGCAGCCACCAAACAAACGAGGTGGGAGCTATCATCCCTCCTTGCCTTGCCTCCATTTCGTCTTTCTGTGGGACATGCACACCTGGGAAGATTTGAGACAAAGATTTAAGCTGCAGAAGCATATGCAAACAGATCTCTTGAATTTCTAAATAGTCAATAGTCAATCCTTCCATGATCATGATAGAGCTGGAGATTGGCACTCGTATGGAACCAGCTCCATAGACACGTCAGTGAGCGTAAGAAGATCTGGAACTATGCCATTCATTTTCCAGCTGACTCACTATGCTTTAGAAGGTGCTGAATTGTTTGAGCATGCTAGTCTGTACCATAATAACTAATTCATGTGTCCACTATAAATGGCACATTTATTTGAAGATACAGAAAAAGAATATCACATTTCAACAACAATATATTGTTCTGAAAATATTACCATGCCACAATGAGACAGTGAAGTTAGGCCACCACCAGAGCAAGCAAAGCAAATGGATTCTGTGTACCCAAACTCAGCAGTAGTGTTTCTATGTCCGCAAACTTTTATGAGATCGGCCAGTCTCCCACGATGAGATTGGTGGGTTTGAATTGGCAGCCTTGAGCTTAGTAGCTCAATGTCTAACTTGTACCACTGGCAATTAAAAAAAAGGGAAACTAATAAAATGGACTAAAAGTATATTTTAAACATTATTGATTTGCGAACACTTTCTAAACAATATTGATGTTAAAATACTTCTAAGTCCAAGTTGTGTGGCTAGTGACGACTCAGTTGGGAACAAGCAGCCGTCAGTGATGAGAGGCTGGGCTGAGTGCTACGTGAGCTGTCAAAGGGAGCACTGCCAGAAATCCTTTGAGCA
The DNA here is from genome assembly GCF_050624435.1 of Tenrec ecaudatus. Taxonomy (NCBI): domain Eukaryota; kingdom Metazoa; phylum Chordata; class Mammalia; order Afrosoricida; family Tenrecidae; genus Tenrec; species Tenrec ecaudatus. The sequence goes on from NC_134536.1 coordinate 50,774,654, forward strand.
CCTATTGCATTTCAGAAGTTTCTCTGCGCTCTGACGCTATAACAGTGCATAAGACATATCATGTATTTTTCCTTTTAAAAAAAACATTTTATTAGGGGATCATACAAGTCTTATCACAATCCATACATACATCAACTGTATAAAGCACATCTGTACATTCTTTGCCCTCATCATTCTCCACTTAAGCCCTTTGCATCAGCACCTCATTTTTCCCCACCCTCCCCACTCCTCCCTCTCTCATGAACCCTTGATAATTTATAAATAATTATTTTGTCATATCTTTCCCTATCTGACATCTCCCTTCACTCCCTTTTCTGTTGTCAGTCCCCAAGGGAGGAGGTCACATGTAGATCCTTGTAATCAGTTCCCTCTCTCCAACCCACTCTCCCTCTACCCTCCCAGTATCGCCGCTCACACCCCTGGTCCTGAAGATATCACCCGTCCTGGATTCCCTGTGCCTCCAGCTCCTATCTGCACCAGTGTACAGCCTCTGCTCTATCCAGACTTGCAAGGTAGAACTCGGACCATGATAATGGTGGGTAGAGGGGACGGCAGGGGGTGGGGAGCATTTAGGAACTGGAGGAAAGCTGTATTCTTCATCAGTGCTACATCACACCCTGAATGACTCATCTTCTCCCCTAGACCTCTCTGTGAGGGGATCTCCAGTGGCCAACAAATGGGCTTTGGGTCTCCACTCTGCACTTCCCCCTTCATTCACTATGGTAATATTTTTTTCCTGATGATGCCTAATACCTAATCCCTTCGATACCTCATGATCACACAGGCTGGTGTGCTTCTTCCATGTGGGCTTTGTTACTTCTGAGCTAGATGGCTGCTTGTTCACCTTCAAGCCTTTAAGACCCCAGACACTATCTCTTTTGATAGCTGGGCACCATCAGCTTTCTTTGCCACATTTGCTTATGCACCCGTTTGTTCTCGGCGATCATATCATGGAGGTGTGCACCCAATCATATGAAATTTTGTTCTTTGATGCCTGATAATTGATCCCTTTGGAACCACGTGATCACACAGGCTGGTGTGTTCTTCCATGTGGGCTTTGTTGCTTCTGAGCTAGATAGTCGCTTGTTTATCTTCAAGCCTTTAAGACCCAAGACGCTATCTCTTTTGATAGCCTGGCACCATCAGCTGTCTACACCACATTTCCTTTTTCACCCGCTTTGGCTTCAGCGGTTGTGTCTGAGACTATAACAGTGCATAAGACATATCATATTTTCTGCCCTAATGAATATCTGATATTTGAGGAAGATACAAACAGAAAGCAAGCACACACACAGTCATACATGCATAATACCAAACAATTTTGTTGTGCTTTAATATAGCCCTGGTAGGGTAGTAGGCTGCAAAAGCAGGCAGCTAACAATGAGGATGACAATTCAAAGCCACCAGACATTCTGTGAAAAAGATGAGGTAGTCGCTGCCTGTGAAGACTGAGTCTTGGGAACCCAAAGGGCAGTACTACCCAGTCCTTTACTCAAATACGAACTCGATCAGTGATGACTCATAGACACTCCCATGAGTTTATAGAACTGCAACTGCTTAAGGAGTAGAAAACCCAGTCTTTCTCCCATGGAGTTGCTGGTGGTTTTGAACTGTGGACCATGCAGATCGCAGCCCAACGCATAACCGCTGCACCACCAGGGGGTTGCTATAAGCTCAAATCAACTCAATGGTTCTGAGTAAATGAGAGACTGTATTTTATTAAGTAATATGTTAAGAAATCATATTTAAACTACACACAAAGGCAACTGAGGGTATATCATTGAAATTCCAGTGTTCTGTTTGCAGATTTCACATTCGAGTAAAGGCCATCTACTCATTTGAAGGCAAGACAAATGGTCATGGGACCTTTCTCCCCAAGAGCACGCTGTAGAAGTGGTGTCAGCCAGCTCAGTGGTTGGGAGGGGGAGGGGGGAAAGCAGTAGATGAGTACCTAGGAGATTGAGCAATAAAAAGAAAGTGCATGTAATCACATCATTAATTTGAGACCAGATGATCATGGCCTTTTTAGACTTTCTAAGGATTCTGATAGTTACACTGAGTGAATTGGTAGACATTGGAGATGTCTTAGCAAAATATCGACAATTTCCAATATATAGTTGACCAGAAGGACGCTGTCTGATCGTCAGGTGTGAGCGGAGGAGACCACTACACAGATCCAGGCAAAAGTGACTCCTGAAGAGGATAGTGTTATTGTTGTTCCATCCAAAAATGACTTTTCTGTATATCGATTCTTTCTATAGCAAATCTATGATTAGGAAGTCCTCCATCTTTAGTTATTAAATGTGAGAAATAAGAAATCAATCTCTAAGTTCTCACTTCTTTAAATAAAAAGGCAATTAAAATTAGAAATGTTTCTGAGATGAAGACGACTATATTAACACTTACAAAACAATAGCAGTTTATTTGAATATACGCTGCTAACAATGAGCACTGTCAGCAAATAACGCATGTTTATTTGATAAATTAAGAACATATTTTGAACATTCTTCTCTAAGAGCTAAACATTGTTTTATCATTTTTGGTAACAAGGAAAATATAAAGGTAAATTTGAAGTTTTGTATTTCATATTTAATTTTAACATAGTATCTAAGCGGTATTTTTTCTGTTCCTTTTCTACAACACAGGGGAAAAATAATACCTGCACCATTTCTCACATAAAAATGTAGTGCTAACAAAATAAAAACAGAGTCAAATTTATTTTGTGATGTTACTTAGTGGTGTTTAATGTATATTACTAATATACTTAATTTCTACAATTAGAACCAATGCACATTACCATTACTTCTTTGGTTTATCAGTCATTCCAAGTTTATAGCTCATTGCTGTATGCTATCCACTGCATTTTATGTGCATGGAAACAACAAATGTAATAATAATATATCCATGCATCAAAGTATATCCCTTTATTATCTGTCTTCACTAAAATGTGCAAAGGGAGACAACATGCAGATATGCACAATACAGTTATGTCATAATCTATAATGTAAAGCTTAGGGTACTCAGAAAACAGTTGCCTTCATTCTTAGAGTATCAGGGAGGAATTTCCTCTCTTATAAGAATGTAAGATCCAGGCCAATTAATACATAGGAAAGCAGGGTGGGAGCCATGATAATCCAGGTGGACTGACCAGCAAGCATAAAGCCATAAAAGGTGCACAAGGCCAGGGAAACACGAAACACGTGTTGTTCGGGGCTGTCAGTTGGTTTGTACTCACCATGACCCCATTCACAACAGCACAAAGCGCTTTCCTGCGCCGTCCTCACAGTGGTTGCTGTTTGAGTTAGGTTTGCCACTGTCCTGGCAACCCCCGTGGTAATCCACCTTGTCCACAGTCTTTTCCTTCTCTGCTGCCTCTCTACTTTACCAAGCATGGTGTCCTTTACCAGGGACTGATCTCTCTGGACAACATGCCCAGATTACCTGAGATGAAATACACCATCCATCATATAAGGAACGTTCTTGCTGTACTTCTTCCGAGACAGATTAGACACACAAGGCCATGGAAACACTAAAGTATGGAGTGTTGGGAGCATTTGGATATGATAAAGCTAGCGAGTTTGGCAAAATGTAGATGTAATGCTCTTCAGTAGCTCCATCAGTGTCTTGGGATCCCTACTGAAAGTAACTGCTAGGCAAGGATGGGAAGGTGTGTGAGATGGTAGACAGGCAACGAGACTGCTGCAAGAAGAATGTAATGGTCATAGTGATGATGGAAACAACCATGTGAAGAGCAATACCGCATTTTCAAAGCTATACCATTGAAAGAATTTGACGACGGGATATTGAAGCTGAAGGAGAGCAAGCATATCAAGTAAAATGTACTTTTACCATAAGTAATAAAAAATGTGATCAACAGGCTTTAGTAGAAGTATACTTTGAAGGTCCTCCTGTGAGGATGTGTGTGCCCACACACATATACATGGTGTACATATGTTATATAAATTCACACCAGTGGCTACAAAGGCTTCCTGGAAGAGTGAAAAAAATTTAATGTACTTTTTCCATCAAGTTTTGAAACCTCCTTTTATATTCATTTCATTAAACATTCCAGGTGATAATATTATATATAAAGTACTAACACTTTAAAAAATCTCAAAATACTTTTATGTTTCATATGCTTTGATTAGAAAAAATGTGGTAGAATAGACTCTGCAGGCCAATTAATTTTAATCCATTTTATATAATATATACCTGCTTTAATTCTTTACTTCATTTAACTTTATTTCAAAACTTCCTTCCAACTTGTATCATGTGATTTTGACCTTCATTTTTCTTTCACACAACTTGCTGGTGAATCACATTTATCAGACTTACTTCCTATAATAACTAAAATCCAGTAAATGAAAATAATATGTCCAATAATGAATTTATTACTATAGCTTTCAATAATCTGAGGATTAAATAGGCTTATAAAGAGAGATAAATGAAAATGTAATAGGTATAAATTATGTCAAGTTCTCAAGGTATCCTGAATTTGTTTTGTTTTAGTTAAGAAAAATATTTTACTTATATGGGGAGATTCCAAAATTACTTATACAGCAAGTAATCTGGAAAGTGGAAAGAGGTGTTGAAACCACTAAGCTATAGACATAAGTCATTAATGTTATTTATGTTATGTGAAAGTTTGCCTTGATTGTGTTTGAGATTACTCAATGTGTATTGGGGAATAATGTTAACAGAACCATGTGTCATTCACAGATAGGTGTATATATTTCATATTGAGTAATGCATTGGGAACACACCTCCACGTACAAGGGAAGGGGCGCATAGGAACTGTCCTTTCATTTACTTATTCAAATATGTTGTTCTCTCATTGAGCTACAATTGTATCATTATTGAAGCATCTGTCAGCTCAGAATATATTTATTTTCAGCAGTCAATGCTTTAGTAATTGTGTTTAATCATTGATATTTATGGTTCATAAATAATTGAATAGTAATAAAGTCACCAAATAAAACATTCTAAAAACCAAATTATAATGCAAACATGCCCACAGCATTTACTTAATATTTTGGTCCATGGGATTACGTAATTATCATTAATCATATCCCAGAGTCCTAGAAACATTTCCAGATAACAAAGTAGATAATGTAGAAATCTGATTGCATATTAGTCATTAAAGTGGTGAATTTGAAGAGCTCTTAGTGTAATAAAGATAATTTTAAAACAAAGGTGATTGATTATCATTTTAATACACCGCCTGATTAAATTATTCATAAAATCTTGATCTTTTGAAAAGTATCTTGTGGTTTTCATTTGATTCTAATTATCAATTTCTTCATAAATAACTCTAGACTTATAATAACCTTTTTCTCTTCTTCTAACTGCTTGTAGCCAAAAAACTCACTTATTTGAATTATATTTTTATTGTAACCAGTAGCAATAAAAAATAGTTGATGATTTTCTTTTACTTTAGTGTAAATATACTTTCCTATGCTGGTAGCATCTTCATATTTCTTTGTTATCAAAGAGTAGTAATGGAGTAGTAACACCTTATGGAGTAGTAACACCATATCTTCCTAACAGAAATCATTAATATTTTTCTTATTAATTATTAATGAAATCAGTCTAATGGTTCTTCCCTTAAGTACCTTTCATTTTTTATTCCCATCATGGACGATCACTCCTGCTTCCTCCAAATGTTTACTAAACATTAAAACAAACAAACAAACAAAACAAAATCTGTTTCATTCAGGGAATTTCGTAGAACACAAAAGTATTCCACAGGGTTTCCAAGGCTGAGATCTTCATAAGAGCAGACTGCCACCTTTTTCTCTTAGAAGGAACTCTGGAACTTTGGGTTAGCAGCCAATGCTTAACCACTGTGCCACCAGGGATCTAGTTTCTCCTGAATATTGGAATAGGTTCTTCCCACTTTGCTTATCCTCACAGAGGACCCATTTCAGCCCGTATGAAAGTTCCCCGGACATTTTTCGGTGAATGTTCCCAAAATAGATTATTTTTGGTAGGTTTAATTTTAGTGTCATTTAACATATATTGCACTCCGTTACAATTAATTGAAAAGCTGAATTTTCTCTTCAAGCTGAGTAATTTGTTGTAGCCAAAGACTATATTCAACACTGCTTATATCCTTTAGGGTTGGACATTGAACCGTAATACAGTAATCTTGTCAACAAATATATATTTCATTAAATCACACATTAATTGAGGCTCACTTCTGTTTTATAAATACATAATCATTAGAAAAGTTTATAATTAAAATACTGAAAAGAGCTTTAATATAAAAGCCAACTCTAAATAGATCAAAGACCTACCTGAAAACAAAAAGTATAATAAGCTTAGAAGAAAAAATGGAACAATGCTTAAGGACTTAGTTTTTGAAGACACTATTAGCTATGATATGACCCCGAAAGCACAAGCAACAAAAGATGCAATAAATAAAAGATACATAATCAAAGTTAAAACTTTTCTTCATGAAAGAAACTTATCAACAAAATGAAGACACTCTATACAAATTAGAAGAAAATTTGGGGAACTACATATATGAGCAATCCATTTCATTGGGTAAATCAGCTGCACAAGGTCTCTTTGAAGTGTTGAAGAGCCATAATCACTGTGAGGACTAACGTGTAGTGGTCCAAACCATGATAGTTTCAATCACCTCATAGGCCTGGGAAAGGGGGCACTGATAAGTCAGACTGAAGAAACATGGATGCATTTGGATTATGGCACTGGCAAAGAATAGTGAAAGTACCTTGGACTGTCAGTAGAACAAAAATCTGTCTTGGAAGAAGTACAATCAGAATGCTACTTAGAAATGAGGATGGACATGTTATCTGGAGCGACCAATAGCCTTAAAAAGATATTAAGCTGGTGAAGTAGAGGGGAGGCGAAAAAGATGAAGGCCCTTCCTGAGATGGCGGCAACAGCAGGCTCAAGTGTAACAGTTATGAGGATTGGGCACGACTGGACGCTGTTTTCTTCTTTTGTATATATAATTGCTATGGCTTGAAGCTAAATAACAAGAATGAAAATGTGCGTGCGCACCCGCGTGCATGCACACACACACACACATTAAGAGTCTAATATCTAAAATATATTTATGAAGTTGACAAACAGCCAAAGAAAAAATGTGTAAAGGGCTTGAATAGAAATTCCACTAAAGAAATGCAAATAGCCAAAAAGCATATGAAAACATCTTTTTTTTTAAATTTAAAATCATTTTATTGACAGCTAATACAATTCTTATCACAATCCATACATACATCCATTGTGTCAAGCACATATGTTCATTTGTTGCCATCATCATTGTCAAAACATTTGCCTTCTACTTGAGCCCTTAACATCAGCTGCTCTTTCTCCCCCTCCCTCTCCACTCCCCCCTAACTCATGATCTCTTCATAATTCATAAATTATAATTTTGTTATATGTTACACAGTCCGACATTTCCCCCCTCCCTCTTCTCTGCTGTCCATCCCCAGGGTGGAGGCTATACGCAGTTTCTTGTAATCGGTTCCCCATTTCTACCCCCCATTCCCTCCACCCTCCAGGCATCGCCACTCTCACCACTGGTCCTGAAGGAGTCATCTGTCCTGGATTCCCTGTGTTTCCAGTTGAATCTGTAACAATGTACATCCTCTGGCCCAGCCAGATTTGCAAGGTAGAATTGGGATATCATGATAGTGGGGGTGAGGAAGCCTTTTAGAACTAAAGGAAAGTTATATGTTTCATCGTTGCTACCCTGCACCCTGACTGGCTCATCTCCTCCCCACGACCCTTCAGTAAGGGGGTGTCTGGTTGCATACAGATGGGCTTTGAGTCTCCACTCTGCACTCACGCACATTTATAATGATATGATTTTTTGTTCTTTGATGCTTGATATCTGATCCCTTTGACAGCTCTTGGTCACACAGACTCATGTGCTTCTTCCATGTGGGCTTTGTTGTTTCTGAACTAGATGGCCACTTGTTTACCTTCAAGCCTTTAACACCCCAGACAGTCTATCTTTTGATAACTGGTACCATCAGCTTTTTTCACCACATTTGCTTATGCACATGTTTGTCTTCATTGATCATATCAGGGAGGTGGGCACCCACTGATATGATTTTTAGTTCTTTGATGTCTGATAACTGGTCCCTTCTACACCTCGTGGTCAGACAGGCTGGTGTGCTTCTTCCATGTGGGCTTTGATGCTTCTCAGCTAGATGGCTACTAATTTATCTTCAAGCCTTTATGACTCCAGATGCTATATCTTTTGATAGCCAGGCACTATCTGCTTTCTTCACCACATTTTCTTGTGCACACATTTTTCTTCAGCAATCGTGTCGGGAAGGTGTGCATCCTGGAATGCCAATTTAATAGAACAACGTGTTCTTGCATTGAGTAAGTGCTTAAGTAGAGGCTCAAAGTCCATCTGCTGCCTTAATACAGTGGACCTATAAATTTATGCACACAGATCTGTTTCCCCACATTATTATATAAATATATTTACATATGTCTTTAGACCTCTATAAATACATTTTGTCACCTAGTTCTTTCCTCTATTTCCTTTACTTTCCTCTTTTCCCACTATCATGCTCAGGCGTCATTTGGATTTCACTAATTTCTCTCGGTTACATTGCCCTTGCTGAATCTCTCCCAGGCCTCTCACACCCTTCTTGCCAATGATTTTGCATTACTTGTTACTCCCCTGGCCCAGGTTTGGTCAGCACCACCTCCTTACCCCCGTGTCCCGGCTCCTGTGTCTCTCCATAACCATTGTTCCCATTGTTTTCTCCTCCAGACTATTCATCCAGTCTATCTTATCTAGACAGATCTGTAGAGATAATAATATGCACCAAAATCAACCCATAGCAACATAGGCGATGAGTGAGAACACAGCGATGACAACGAAAACAGGAAAGCAATGACCCATAGAAGAATAAATTAATTAAAAGAAAAAAATAATTAAAGAAAGAAAAACCTGTAAATAGATCAAGGTCTGATTTTTGAACTCTAAGCAAGTCCTTCTGTCATGTCTGATAGGGTACCATGCTCTGGCCCCAGAGTCTGTCCTTTGTACTTCCTCAGGGGCTCCCTGCTCTGCTCCCACAGTTGCTCTGCCGCACGCTTTTGTGGTTTGCGTAGGTATCACAGGGTCAGTCTGTACCAGTTCCAACAGAGTCTCCAGTGTTGTCCCCCTTAGGGTCCTGAACCATCAAGGGACAGTGTGTCTCATAGTGGGATTAGCCATATTGTCCTCTCTGTCAATTGTCTGTTCAGAGTGGGGATATCGTCCTCCAGGCCTGGTGGGTCAGGTTGTGCTTCACTCTCTCTTCCTCCCCCTTCATTTGCTCTGATCAGACATGTCCCTCTCCCCTAGTTGCTGCTTCAGTGCCGTCCTCTCAAGTAAATTCTTCTGTGGGGAGGGGCAGTTGTCCATGTAGCTGGTATGGGGGCAGAGCCCTTAGGCCCCTCCACTGGCTCCCCACTCCTTGCCAGCACACTGTATTCATCTGGCACTGGCTTTAAATCTGGTCCGTCTTTCCCTGTGGAGACACAAACAATACCCCCCTCTTCGGTAGGTCAGTGCCCTATTCCCCTATGGCACATTTTTTTCCTTTCCCCTTTTCTCCCTCCACGCCCTCTTTAGTTGGCTACCAAATGTACCCCTGGATTTGGTCTGGCCCCTGCCATACTACCTGAACCTCAACCCTGGAGTGTTTGTGTACAGTAGCTTTTCCCTGTGCCCCTTTTGCACTTACCTTTCTGATCTTTCTTTTTGTTGTATGTAGATAAACTTACCTCAGTGGACTGATGTTACACTTGTCCTTTGGTGCTTAGCTTACTTCATTCACTTAGCATAATTTCCTCCAGTTCTTCCCATTCAGCGATATGCTTCATGCATTCATCACTGCTTTTTAGCAATGCACAGTACTCTATTTTATGTATGTATCACAGTTTTTTAATCCATTCATCTGTTGATGGAAATTTGGGTTGTTTCCAACTCCTTGCGATTGTGAATGGTGCCACAGTGAACATTGGAGCACAGATGTCTGGCCATGGTTTGTTTCTTGCTTCCTCTGGCTATATGCCCAGTAGGGGGATTGCTGGGTCGTATAGTAAGTCAATTTCCATCTGTTTGAGAAATCGCCAAATCAATTTCCATAGTGGCTGTACATACCTACAGGTCCACCAACAGTGGATGAAAGTTCCTGTCTCACCACAGCCCCTCCAACACTTGTTGCTTTCTGATTTTTTGAATTAGGCTCTTTGAGGGTGTTAGGTGATATCTCCTAGTTGGTTTGATTTGCATTTCTCTTATGGCTAATGATCGGGAGCATTTTCTCATATGTTTATTTGTCATTCGGATTTCAGACTCTGAAACTTCTGTTCAGATCCTCTGCCCACCTCCTCAGTGGACAATTAGTTTTTCTCTTATTGTAAGCTTGCAATATATTGTAGAATTCAGCAATAAGGCCTTTGTCTGATGTGTCATTGCTAAAGATATTATCCCAGTCGGTGGACTCTCTTATTACCCTTTGGTGAATTCTTTCGATGTACACAGGTGTCTTCTCTTCAGTATATCCCACTTGTCTATTTGTGCCTCCTCTGTATTTGTATGCTTCCCTACTTGGGATAGCCTTTGTATTCCCTGTGCCAATATTCTCAGGTTTGTCCCAATTCCCTCATTGATAGCCCTAATTGTTTAGGGTTTTATCTCAAGGTCTGTGATCCACCGTGAGTTTATTCTTGTGAATGGAGTGAGGTAAGGGTCTTATTTCATTTTTCTGCAGGTAGATATCCATTTTTTCCTAGCTCAATTTGTTGAAGATGGCATCGGCTTCCCATTTAATATTCTTTGGGCCCTTATCAAAGATCAGTTGGCTGTATGCTGATGTTTTTATTTCTGGGTCTTCAGCTCTTTTCCATTGGTCTGAATATCTGTCATTGTGCCAGTACCCACTGTTTTGACTACTGTGGCCGTATAGTACATGCTAAAATAAGGTAGAGCAAGTCCTCCTACTTTGTCCTTCTTCTTGAGGTGTTCTCTGCTAATTCTGGGCTTCTTCCCCCATCATATGAAGTCGGTAATCTGTTTTTCCAATTCTTTGAAGAAGGATGGTGGTATTTGTATTGGGATAGCATTGAACTTATATAGTGCCTTGGGCAGAACTGAAACCTTTACTATATTCACTCTGCCAATCCACAAGCATGGGCTTTTCTTCTATTTGTTGAGGTCACTCTTGATTTCTTGAAGTAGTGTTTTATAATTTTCCTCATACAAATCTTTCGGTTTTTTAGTCAGATATGTCCCTAGGTATTTCAATTTGTGCTTGGCTATTGTAAAGGGTATTACTACCTTTTTAATCGTCTCTTCTGTGATCTTGTCTGATGTGTAGAGCATTCCAGTAGACTTCTGTTTATTGATTTTGTATCCTGCCACTCTGCCATATTCCTCTATTACTTCCAACACTCTGCTTGTGGAGTTTAAGGGAATTTCGATATATAGAATCAAATCATCTGTGAATAAAGATAATTTTGCCTCTTCCTTTCCCAGCTGAATACCTTTAATATCTTTCATTTGTCTTATGTTGTTAGCTGGGACGTCCAGTATGATGTTAAATAGGCGTAGGAACAAGGGGCATCCTTGTTTGGTCCCCTTTTTAAGTGGAATTGTTTTCGTCTTTTCTCTGTTAACTTCCAAGTTAGCTGTTGGTTTTTCATATATGGCTTGTATAATATTGAGGAATTTTCCTTCTATTCCTATCTTCTTGAGTGTCTTAAACAGGAATGCGTGTTGGATGTTGTCTAATGCTTTTTCTACATCTATCGATATTATCATGTGGTGATTATCATTTTTCCTGTCAATGTGGTGAATAATGCTGATGGTCTTTCATATGCTGAACCATCCCTGCATCCCTGTCATCAATCCCACTTGGTCATAGTGAATTATTTTCTTAATATGCTTTTGTGTTCTATTGGCCAGCATTTTGTTAAGGATTTTTCTATCAATGTTCGTTAGGGATTTTGGTCTATAGTTCTCAATTCTTGAGGCATCTTTTCCCGTTTTAGGTATTAGAGTTATTCTAGCTTCATAGAAAGAGTCTGGGAGTTTTCCATGTTTTTCTATGTTCTGGAAGAGTTTGTATAGGATTGGTGTCAGTTCTTCCCTGATTGCTTGGTAGAATTCTCCTGTGAAGCCATCTGGCATGGGGGATTTTTTGTTGGTAATCCCTTGATTAACTTGTCTATTTCTTCCATTGCTATCGGTCTGTTGAGGTTCTTGCCATCCATCTGGGATAGTCGAGGGAGGGATTGTGTTTCCAAATATTTGTTCATGTCTTTCAAATTGTTGAATTTCTTAGAGTATAGACCTTCATAGTACTGTGTAATTATCCATTTGATTTCATTAGGGTCCATTGTAATGTCTCCTGTTTCATTCCTCATCCTTGCAAATGTCATTTGTTCCTTCCTTTCTTTGGTTAGGTTGCCAGAGGTCTATCAATTATTTTAATTCTATCAAAGAGCCAACTTTTAGTGGAATTAATTTTTTCCATAGTTTTCTTATTTTCCCTCTCCTATATCTCAGTTCTGATGTTTATTATATCCATCTTCTTGCTCTTAGTAGAGTTGTTCTGTTGACTCTGCTCTAATTGGTGTTTCAGCGTATAATCCAGGAGTCTCTCTTCTTTTTTAATGTGTGCATTTATTGCTACCAGCCTTCCTTTGATAAATGCCTTTGCTGTATCCCACAGGTTTTGTTACATTGTATTTAAGTTCTCATTCGTTTTTTAGAAACTTCCTGATTTCATCTCTGATCTGGCTCAATACCCACTCCTTTTTCAATAGGAAATTTTTCATCCTCCAATTGTTTGTCCTAGTTTTTTCTACCATTCTTCTGTTAATTTCCAGCTTTATGGTGCAATGATCAGAGAGAGATGTATGTATAGCCTCTATGTTCTTGAATTTACTCAAGTTCGACCTGTGGTCCAGCATGTGGTCAATTTTGGAATATGTGCCATGGGAGCTTGAAAAGAATGTGAATTTATTGCATGTGGGTGGAAAGCTCTGAAAATATCTATCAAGTTGAGTCGTCCAATGTGCTATTTAGATCTGTAGCCTCCTGTTGAGTTTATTTCCCAATGATCTGTCTTTTTCAGAGAGTGGTGTATCAAAGTTACCAACTATACTTGTTGAGCCTATGATCTCTATGAAAATCTTTTGGAGTTTTTGATTTACAAATTTTGCAGGACTCTCGTTAGGAGCATATATATTTATTATGCTCACTGGTTCTTGGTCTATTGTTCCCCTGGGCATTATATAGGGCCCCTCCTTGTCTCTTGTTATGGCTTGTATCTTGAGGTCAATTTGGTCTGATATTAAGATCGATACCCCTACTTTTTATACTACCATTTGCTTGGCATATTTTCCTCCAGCCTTTAATTCTCAACCTGTTTTTGTCTGCAAGCTTGAGATGAATCTCCTGGAGGCAGCAGATTGATTGGTTATGTTTCCTAAGCCAGTCTGTTAGCCTCTGCTTTTTAATGCCTGAGTGTAGGCTATTGACATTCTGTTATTATATCCATCTGTGGACTCTGCGATGTCGTCTTGTACCTTTTGTGTTGGATATTTTCCTATCTACCTATCTTATCTGCCTGTGTTGTGTGTGTGGTTTATGTTCGCCTTCTTTCCACTATTGAGCTGATGTTATCCTGGACTGTTGCCTCTTTGTCATACTATGGGTGGAGCTGTTCTATGTGATGGTCTCTTATTGCCCTCTATCGGCAAGGATCTTTTGTAGGGCTGGGTTTCTTTTTGTGTATTCTTTGAGGTTGTCCTTGTCTGGGACGACTCTTACTTCTCCATCTATTTTAATAGATAATTTGGCTGGGTAAAGAATTCTTGGGTTTGCATTGTTTTCCTTCAACTTTTGGAATATGTTATTCCATTCCCTCCTCTTCATCATCGTTTCTGCTGATAGATCTGAACATACTTTTATTGGGGTACCTTTATACATGACTGTTTTATTTTTCCCTAGCTGCTTTTATGCTCTTCTCCTTTTCCTCATAGTTGGCTAATTTGACAATTATGTGTCTTGGTGATTTAATCTTGTGATTCAATCTGGCTGGTATTATATCAGCCTCTTGAATGGTTGCGTGATTTTCATTTATTAAGCTGAGGAAGTTTTCCTCTAAGAATTCCCTTGCTATTTTTGCTGTTGACTTCTTTGTTGAATCTTGTTCTGGTAGCCCAATTATTCTAATATTGTTTCTTTTCATAGCATCAGTCATGGCTCTCAAGTTTTCTTCAGCTATTTTGATTGTCTAATTTGACTGCTTTTCCCACTTACTGAGATCTGCTTGGTTAGCCTCTAGGTCACTGGTGCGATTCTCTGCCTCCTCAAGCCTATTGGCAAGGTCTGTCAATTTGTCACTGGATTTTGTTATTTCATCCCTTAACTCTTGTATTTCCCTTTGGTGCTTTGCCTTTATCTTTATAATTTCATCTTTTTTATGCATTGCTTCCCTCATATGCTCTAAGACTTCTAGCAGCATGTTGAATTTTTTATTTTTTTTGTGTGGCAGGTCAATAGATGCTTCTTCTATGCCCATCGTTAGGTTCATGACTTCTTCCAGAATTGTCTTCTGTTTCGTCTGCTTTTTCGTTGAAGCTGTTAGAACTGGCTGTTGCTTATGTATTGTTTTAGAGGAGCCTGGAGCCATCTTCCTGAGTTGAAGGGCCCTGGGCTCTCTCTTGGGGGATTTGTATGAGTACTTCTCTGAACTACCTGCCGGTAGCTGTACTAAGGGGTCAAGCTATCACTATATCTTCCTGTGGTTCACTCTTATCCTAGATGTTCAGTATTCCATGGAATGTGTGTTGGATATTCCTCTCATGTGACTTAAATGTTATTTTCAAAACCCAATCCTTTTCTGATATAATGCTGGGCAAATTGGGTAAGAACTGACCTTAAAAAGTAGAGTTGACATTAATGACCATAATGAAGTGAAACTTTCAAGGCTTTTCATTTGCTAATGGAGCATAACTAAAAAGGAGAAGGGATGGTTGCAAACATCCATCAATAACCAGAATAAACAGTAAATCTAGGAAATTTGGATGTTTTGAAATGGTAATCTTTAAGACCAATATCCTAGGTAGTAGGGAACTAAAATGGGGTTGATTGTTTTGAATCAGAAAATCATCTGGTCTACTACTCTGGGAATGAGAAATTGAAGGGGAATGGATTTCATTCTTTGTCAAAAGTAATATTTCAAAATCTATTCTGAAGTACTGTGCTATCAGTGATAAAATACCATATGCCTAAAAGGAAGACTAGTTGATACAGCTAGGATTCAAATTTGTGTACCAACCAAAACAGAAATTGAAGATGTTTTAAAAACATATTTTATATTATGCAAGTTCTTAATTGATCAAACATCCAATCAAGATGTCATGATAATTGCTGGTGATTGGAACATGAAACTTGGACTCAAAAAGAATTAGTGGTTAGAAAATATGGCCTTAGTGACAAAAATTCTACTGGAGAGCACATGTAGAATTCTGTAACACCAAATGGCCTATTCACTGGTAACACCTTTTTAAATAACATAAACAGCAGTAATACATTCTTAAACATAGGGCTTGAACATCAAGGTCAGTGATTCAAACTTGCACTTCTTTGTGAGTGAAAGAAGTCTTCTGTCAGTACTTGAAACCTTATAGAGTGCTTCTGCACTGTCTTAGAATCAACAGAATGGAAGTTGGATTTCTTTAGACACATGATCTTCACATACACAATGCTTAGAAAGCAAATTGAGTACTTTCCTAAAAAGATGAGACACAGAGGGTGAATATTGTGGATCAGAATAAGACCAGGGTCAGACACGGAACAGACCATCATTCTTAATATGCAAGTTCAAGAAAATTAAAATGAGTCCAAAAGAGATCAACTACTGCCCTCATATATTGCAATTGAATTTACAAACCATCTCCATAATTGTTTTGACATGCTGAACACTAATGATTAAGAACCAAACGAACTGTGCAATGACATCCAGGATACAAAGAAAGTAGATCATTAAAATGACAGAAAAGAAAGAAAAATATAAAGTATAGAGAGACTTTGAGACTTGTTCTATATATAGAAACCATATTAAAACAATGTGACTATAACTACTTGGGACTAACGAATTACTTAAAATATTAGGATTTTAAAGAATTCCATGAATGCAAATGAAATACGTTTCTGTTAAGAGAGAGAACATCAAGAATCAGTCATGATGTTGTACTGTGGATGATTGGGTATGATTATGAATCTGGAAGTATGCCACTAATACTTCAAATACCAACATGATCATCCACAGTGCATAAATTTTAGACAAAAAGAAACTAGGAAGAAAGGCCTGGCAGTTTGGTTCTGTTAAATATTTTTGTTGGGTGCCATCAAATAGGTTCTAACTCATAGTTACCCCATACCCAACAGAATACAACAACACCCAGCCCACTGCCATCTTCACAACTGTTGTTTGAGCTCATTGTTGCAGCCATTGCATCAATCCATTTCGGAAGACACCTTCCTCTTTTATTTTGCTTCCCCCTCTACTTTATCCAGTAAGATGTCCTTTTTCCAGTAACTGGCCTCTCCTGATATAACATTCTAAAGTACATGAGACAAGTCTCTTCTTTCTTGCTCCCATGGATTACTGGCTATACTTCTTGTGCTAATGTGTTAATACAAATCCTCTAAATTCAAATATTGTTCAAGATTGTGCTGGAAGATGAGCTACCCAGGCTGGAAGAAGCCCAGAAGACATAAGACACTGGACTTGAGCATACAGATGATCATGGAGATGACACAGGATCCGGCCACATTTTATCCCACCGTAACTGGGGTTGCCCTAAATCAGAGCTGACTTAATGGCCACAACAATAAGGAGCAATACTTCTGCTACTATCGTTGCATATGCGACTGAAGAAAACCTCTGAACACTGTGTATGTATTTTAGAAGTTTTTCAACATGCTTGAATAATACAGATCTTTAGTTGATTTAAAAAATGGTTTAAGATCTATAACACAGAAGCATGCAATTATGAAAATCTTAACCTGTTCTAGGAATTTATAATAGAACAAAGCAGTTCTGTGGACATTTGCTAAAATAGATATTTTCAAGTGCATTTAGTTATTAAGTCAGATATAAAATGCTAAAGCTCCCACTTGGGTTTAACACAGCTCATTAGAAACCAAACTGAATGCTTAGTGAAGAGCCAAGTTCTTTTTACACTCAGTGGGATATCAAGCCTAAGCCTATACTTCCTTATCCCACCCTGGTTCTTAAAGTGCTACTAAACTTAAAATAGTGCATGGTTTCTTTAGAAAATCAAGTTGAAAGTACAAATGGAAGTAACACCTAAGATATACTTAGTTTTCTTTTACAATGATGATTGGATATAGTTGGCAAATAAAGTGTTATCAATTTTATTTTATTATGCTTTAAGTAATCACCAAGTACAGCCTTATTCAACAATAAAAAATGTATGCTACTTGATAAGCAGCACTGTCACTGACACACTATTAGAGACAGCTGCTAAACTAGAAAGACTTAGTGTTCATGTTTAATAATAAACATTTATATACATAATTTGAATCTTTCAAATAACTGACATACTAAAATCTTAATAGGAGAAATGCGAATCAACTGAAACATGTTAAGGCAGGCAGATTTGACCAAAGTTTGTCTCGTCAGAAAGGTATAAATAATGATACTGAAGATATTTTTATTATACTGCTGTAATACATTCTTCATGTAAAATCGTGATCTACAAACTACAAAACAATTCTAATAGTCTGATTCATTGTTAATTTCAACCTGAAAAAATATCAATTTTATTTCTTTCAATTTCTACCTTTAAATATGAAAAAACCCACTAAAGGTGTTTACATCCCAATTGTAGGTTGCATGTTCTTAGACAAACTACATAAGCTTTCTGTGTTTTTGTTTTCTGATACGAAAAGTAAGAATAATCTTTGTAATACTTAAAAGTTTTATTATATAAAAATGTTAAAACACCTCGAATTTCAGAATTATACTTGTTTCCTAACGTGTGGTCTGTAAATGTTAGTTGAAACTGATTTTCCAGTCTGCGAACACACGTATGATCCAGCTTGTGCACCAGGGGACTCACAATGGACCCTTTTGACAAGGATTTCTATTTTTCTTCTTTATTTCCTCAATTCCCATCCCAGAATAGATATGGATGTTTCTCTCAACACTTCGAAGTTCCTTTCCTTGAAATGTATAATTAGAAATAAGAGTTTCTGAATTAAATATGATGTTGGATTTTGAAAGAAAAGTTGGGACAAATTAGTTTCTGGGGTAACCCAGTATTTTGACTGAGTGTAGTCAAGTTTGTTGAGAGAAGACTCTAATAATTATTTGCAGATTCAAAACAGTCACATAGAAGACAGGATTGGCTAGATTTTAAAGAGCTTTAGTTTATATTTGGGTCCTCATGTCCCAGTTTATAGCTGAGAGTTGGGTTGCATTTTTTTTCTAATTCCCAACTCCATAATATGATTTATTGAATTTCCTCTTGTTATGTGAAAGTCAGAATTCTAAATGTTGGACATAGTCATGGTTTCTATCAAGTTATGGAGGTTCTTTACAAGACATTCACTATAGATATTCTTCACAAAGCATTTATTAATTTAATGCATCTTATAAGTCAAATGCAAACAGGGATTAGCTTTGACGTTTATTCTCAACATGATTGTCCATGGAATTTTGTTTTCAGATAACATCTCTCAGGAAAGATTGTCCTGTGTATAACTTTGATTCACATTCATGTGTGTGTATTTTTCTTTGACAAACAGAAATTCTGAAAGGTACCGGAGAGGCAAAGTTTTAGAATATCTATTATGCTTTCTGAAATACTCTCATCTATCCATTATTGCTTAAGCAATAATTTGTTGTGTCTCAGAACTCCAGTACAAGGGATATTAAACCACAGACTGACTCATGGTGCACTGCCTACCGGGTTGCCAAAAAATATTTTGAAGTGACATTCACTTTCTCAGAAATATGAACTTTGAAGATACTGATTTAATGGTAGTGTGTCGAGGTTTCCAGAATTAAGGGTCCCTCGAGAAAGACTTGCAGCCACCGGAGTCCTTGCATTAGGGAATCCATCTTGACTGACCTCTCAGCCTAGCCCTTAAGTGAGTTTTTAGCAGCCATGTTTCACAGGAACATTTTTTTCCTTTGGCTCTATTTGTGGCTGGATGCTTTCCCTCCAACTGTGATGAGAAAAGAAAGACAGGTTCACTGTAGAGACAGACTCCAAGTAGAGGTTTGGGAGTTGTGGATGCGCATTTCCCCATGAAAAGTAGGGAGCTGAAGAAACTTATCCATAGTGGTGAACAGGACAAAAGAGAGAGAGAGATATTCAATGAGAAGCAAGTATGATTGTTTAAGGAATATTATTCCATGTTTCCTTCCTGAGTATCAGAGGAATATCTGATTTAGGAGTCTAATCCATGTATACCTTTAATAATCCCTCCTTCCTTTAAAATTAAGCTGTGTTCAGTTGATTCTTGCCACATACAATCAAGAATCCTAACACAAAAGTCAGAATTTGTAAGGAAGAGACTCTAAATAGGAGCAAACTCAGAGATGAGGAGCAGAAACAAAGAGGGAATCATTGGCTTGAGTGAAGAATGGAGAATTCATCCAGAAGGAAGAAACCATGAAGTATCTTAAGATAAGTTCATCAGGAATACTCATGCAATGACAATAAAATGCACACACCCTCTCATTCTCAGAGCTGTCTCATTCCACCCGGTTTCCGTATTGCAATTCAAGTTCAAATGTTTTCTTAAAACACTTGCCATCCTTTCCTTGAGGTAATTTGAAAGTGAAACTGTTTTACCCAATGAAAAGACATTAACTTAAAAAAAAAAATACAACCACTGGGAGATGGAAGGGAAGGAAAGCTTCTTCAAGTGCATTTATACCCTTACATTTGCCTGAGTGAGTCTATCAAATTGGATGCATAAACCACAATAGCATGCATGCCTGGCTACCAGTCTTGAAGTAAATATTATAGTCAAGCATTCTTTGGGCAATGCATGCTACAAAATGTGAATTTATTCTTGTAAGAGGGAACACTTTCAGATTAAGCTAAAGAAACCTATAACAATTGTTATCTCAGATTTAGCCCAATGAGCTTCATTTTACCTTTTTGAATCCTCGTTTCCACTTAATGAAACAGTGAATAATACTTTAATCTTCCTTCTGTGGGGAAAGGAATACAGAACCAAAAATAGCAGAAAAATCTTATTTCCTTAATCAGGAGATTCTAAATTAATAACAAAAAGAAATTTTAAATGAGTGTATCTTTCCCTACCATATACGTTTAGCATTTTAAAATGTCAATTATTTGACAAAAGAATAATGCTTTGTATCTGAGGGCAAAGGCAATTACATCCAATTGTATTAAAACACAGAGCTAATTAGATTTCTAATTGTTGCAATATCTATTTCTCTTTCTCTCTCCAAGCTTATTTCTTTTCCTCCAGTACATTTAAAAATTTCAAAGAAGACAATCTTCATTGACTAGTGGAGTTCCTTGAACTTAAACCTATAGGTGGTAGTCATTTGGGTGCAAATGTTAGCACATTTTAATACAAATAATTCACATTACACTTTCTTGGCAGAGCACAAAATGACTTTGAGCATTAGCTTCTTCTGTGTGGTCTATAAATTATACTTGTGTGCACTTTGTTTGCAATGGTACTTTATAGGTGAAAAATGTACACTCTCATAAGAGAAAACATTTTCAGAATAAGACAAAATAAAATAATTTTATACATAAAGGTGATATATAATCTTTCTTCATTGAACCATAACCCAGAGGCATATACATATAATCTTTCAGTGTAATTCAGTGAATTTTAAAATTGAGCACAAATATGAAGCCACAACCTAGATCCGAAATACAGTACTACCCCCAAATCGACCCTATTTTCTTTTGTCAGCCTCAAGTTACCACACTCCACAGTGTTAACCACTATCCTAACTGAGCCAGCTTCCTCGGCCATCTTCATTGTCATCTAAATTCCCTCATGCCAGACATACGCTTTGGTGTCTGGCTTCCTTCCTCAGCACTGTGCTGGTTAGATTTCTACACGTTGGCAGGCAGTTGTAGTTTGTTTATTCTAACTACACGAAAACAATCTACCATGGGAAAGTCCCACCATTTCTTACCCATATACTGATAGTGGGCATTTCCTTTATCCAGATATGGAAAACACGTATTTATGCATGAATTTTTCACTATTTTTAACATAAGTAGCAACTCCTGGCTCGCTTCTAGCTAGGACTTTGTGCAATGCTTGGGTGATTAAACTATGTAGCACCGTCTCACAGAAGTATAGCCTTAACATATACATCAGGAAGACAATAAGCTGGCTTTATGCTCCAAGAGGTGCCTCTTCAAGGTTAAGCCGATGATCGGAGTTTAATATCCCGAATGAGAGAGTACGTACTGCACCTGTTCCGGTTACTGCAGAATGTACGTTGACAGACGTATCAAATCCAAAGCCCTGACTCCTGACTGCTCGTGGTCGTTCAGCCCTAGGGTTGCTGGAAGTTCTATTTTAAATAGGCTGCACAGCGTATCTGCCAGTTTTGGAATCTGTATCACTCTTTCCACCAGATTCTACCTTATTTATGCATACTGAAACAAAGATGGAATGAGGCCCCGGGTTCGTTCCGTTCCCCCGCATCTCCATCCCCCCATTCCACCCCCACCCCCGACACAAACAAACAAGACCAGTCTGGAGATGGGCTCTCTGAGTGTTCTCCGTGTCTGAGTCCACTACCACACACAGCGACCTCAACGGAAAGGGTAGAACTGCCCATGTGGATTTTCAAGACTGTAAATCTTTATAAAAGTGAAAAAGCTTCTTCCTCCCCCCTGGGAGCATTTGGTGGTTTTGAACTGCTCAGGGGTCTTGGTTCCTGGCCATCCGGCAAAGTTGATACAACAAACAGAGGAAACATTCATTCACAAAAAGTGGATTAATGTTTCCCAAACTAGATAATACTTGTCTCAGTTCTGAGAAGCCAACTCAAGTAAAACGAACTAGACTCAGGATGACAGCAATTCTAGACCTTACTGTAGCTATAGAGCCACACGACTTTAATATGTAAGATATTACGATTTGGTAGGCATTGCGCAGTGGCTCTCAACCTTCCTAATGCCACGGCCCTTTAATATAGTCCCTTGTGTTAATAGAGTCCCTTGTGTTGTGGTGACCCCCCAACCATAAAATTATTTTTGTTGCTACTTCATAACTATAATTTTGCTACTGTTATGAATTGTAATGCGAATATCTGATATGCAGGATATATTTTCATTGTTACAAATGGAACATATTTAAAGCATAGTGATTAATCACAGAAACAATATGTAATTCTGTATCGTGCAATATTTATTTCTAATGACAAATAAATGCAATTTTGTCTTGAAGCATGGTGCGGCATGGGAAACAGTCTTCACGCAGGGTACTCATATGTACGGTATCTGAATGTGGGCGGACCTGCCTGGAGACTGATAGAGAAGCGGTGTCTCAGTTCCTGAGACCATGGGAAATATGTGTTCTCTGATGGTCTTAGGTGATAACCCCTCTAGACGGGTCAGTCGACCCTCAAAGGGGTGGCAACCCACAGGTTGAGAACCGCTGGCAAAGTGGGTTATGAGATGGAGTACTAACCACAAAGTTAGCAGTTCAAAACCACTAGCCACTTGGAGGAAGAAACATTAGATGGTCTGCTTCTTTAAAAGTGTCTAGCCTAGAAAATGCACTAGAGCGGTTCTGCTGTGAGTGTCAATGTGAGTCTGAATAGATTTGAGGACAGTGATTCTTTTGTTTTATTTTTATTAGGGGCTCATACAACTCTTATCACAATCCATACATACATCAATTGTATAAAGCACATCTGTACATTCATTGCCCTCATCGTTTTCAAAGAATTTGCTCTCCACTTAAGCCCTTTGCATCAGGTCCTCTTTTTTTCCCCTCCCTCCCCGATCCCCCCTCCCTCATGAGCCCTTGATAATTTATAAATCATTATTTTGTGATATTTTGCCCTATACAGCGTCTCCCTTCACCCCCTTATCTGTTGTCCGTCTCCCAGGGAAGAGGTCACATGTGGATCTTTATAATCGGTTCCCTCTCTCCAACCCACTCTCCCTCTACTCTCCCAGTATCGTCCCTCACACCCCTGGTCCTGAAGGGATCATCCACCCTGGATTCCCTGTGCCTCCAGCTCCTATCTGCACCAGTGTACAGCCTCTGCTCTATCCAGACTTGCAAGGTAGAATTCGGATAATGATAGTGGGGGGTGGAGGGGCGGTGGGGGGCGGGGAGGAAGCATTTAGGAACTAGAGGAAAGCTGTATTCTTTATAGGTGCTACATCACACCCTGAATGACTCATCTCCTCCCTTAGACCACCTCTGCAAGGGGATCTCCAGTGGCTGACAAATGGGCTTTGGGTCTCCACTCTGCACTTCTCCCTTCATTCACTATGGTAAGATTTTTTTTGTTGTTGTTGTTCTGATGATGCTTTATCCCTGATCCCTTCGACACCTTGTGATCGCACAGGCTGGTGTGCTTCTTCCATGTGGGCTTTGTTGCTTCTGAGCTAGATGGCCGCTTGTTTACCTTCAAGCCTTTAAGACCCCAGACGCTATCTCTTTTGATAACAGGGCACCATCAGCTTTCTTCGCCACATTTGCTTTATAAGGTGTGATGGTGTTCAATGACTCATCCACAAACATTGGGTAACGTAGTACATGCACACATCTTTCTGGGTTTGTCAACCATTGTATCATACTATGGTCACTGTTGCCATGTATGTAAAAGAATCTCTTTACTCTGATTGGCGTTGTGGTGTTCAATGTTTCTTTTTTCATAGTTTCCACATTATGGAACACTTTTCAAAGTTCAGGAACAGTGATTTTTAGATACTATTTCAATTGTTACCATGAAATTTTGAGGTAAAGGGTTTGTTGGATTTTCACTGATTTCAATTCTAGACTACATGATTGCTAAGGTAAATTAAAATGTTTATAATTTCATCTTCCTATTCAAAGCCAATCTCTTCTCATTCTTTTCCATATTGGTTTTTCACACTTACAAATAAACAGCACAATGTTCATAAAAATGTCTCAATAATTTGTTACTTGATATAGGACATGCTGGGAAACCTATCTCTTCCTCATTAGACATTCTTTTGAGTCATTTTAGGGAGCCCAAGTACAAAACTGCATCAATGATATGCCTTTAATAACCCCTTTCCCAAAGGTAATGAAAGTGGTAATCCATCACCTACTCCCATTTGCTGTCCTCAGTAACTTAATTTCCCATTCCAACTTAGAATGGTTTAATTTATTTCTTCATTGATCCTTTGTTCTTAAAGAAAATGGATTTAACTTCACAGAGAGATAGGTTTTATATATTTCAATTGTTGCTTGCTAACTACTTACCATTTTAACTTGTTCTCATTGTGAACTCAAAATAGGCTCTTGTCCTTTTGTCGTGTGTGTGTGTGTGTGTGTGTGTGTGTGTGAGTGTGAACTTGCTTTCAGAGAACTCACTTTTATTTCATTTTCCTCAACTTTCTTAATTGAGTCCAATTCTGCAACAAATTTTCAGAAGTATAGTGGTACACATATGTTATATTTAGTTTCATGACATTTTAACTCATACTGAACTATTTTTCTTTAATTTTGAAAACCTTTTATTCTTTTCAGTATAACTACTCTGTTTATTAGCACTTGGTTTACTTATCTTCAAGGGTAATCTTTCTGAAGTTATGTGATTTGTTTTACTGACAGTTCACAGTTTTGATTTCTAGATTACTATATGTCAAGTTTAATCATAATGCTGTCAACTAGTCGAATGGCTAAACTCCATTTTTACATTTCCCTGATTTTTTCCTCTATTCTGGGTTAAGTTATCATTCCTAATTTCAGAAGTAAACAATTACTTGAGCCATTATTTCTGTACCTTTTAATGTTATGTCTTCATTTATTAAAACTTGATATTTAGATCCTTTATTCATATTTTATGCAAATTTACTTGCACTAATAGTATCAAACCATGTTTGTAAAAATTAAAGTATATTAGGATTTTATTCAATAATGTTTGCCTTTAAATATTTAATGTAAGAGAAAATATATTCACATATTTATTGTAATTATTTCCAGGTCATCCACACTTAGGATGGATATGTTCTGATGACTGTTTGTAATCACTCCTCACATGTTGATTTCTCATTGTTATTATTATGTTTATTGGTATCTTTGCATAATCAGTCTTCATCTGTCTTTTGGGGCTGTTAATAGTACATATAAATTTACACATATGTGCTGCCTCACTAAATGTAAGATGTGTGAAAAGAAAAACAAAACAAATTTAAAAAGTGAACAGGAGACCAGCTACCACGTTTTGTCAGTTCTGAGAGTGGTTCGTGGTCACTCTAATACTTTGCAGTGTAGAAACTACCAGATGGAAGTCTCAAATTATATTTATTATTGATTTATAAAGTCCGACAAACAGCAGAAGATATTGCAGCTTCTCTCTCATTACATCATTTTATCTTGGAAACTACAGGAAGTGAAATTCTCGTTTATTGGGTCTAGAATATGAAACTGTGTTTGGGGGAAGGGTGGTGGGTATATGCTACAAACTGCATTCCAATACCGTAAAGACTTAGGAAGAAGGCTGATCTTTGGTAGCTCCCTTGCAGGTAAAACACAGTCAGGTGCTCAGTGTATTCAGCTGTTCATCCACTTGTATCCACCTGCTTAAAAGCCCTCTGCTTGACCTCGTGTGCCATGTTGTCCAGGAGCATATCCCTCCTGTTCCATGCACAGACCAAAGCATCTTACAATCCATCTTTTTCAAGAGCCAGTCTGGCTGAGCACCCTCACATTCCTCAATAATGTTCTGCGCATGCACACTGTTCCCATCACAGGGTGGCCTGTCCTCCTTTCTACCTGTCCCTGTCTTTTTGTATTAACTGAGCGCGGCAGATATTGTGCTTGCACAACCTCTCTGTTAGTTTTTCTCTCTCTGAGATGAGGAAGGATAATATTTGGCCAAGGTACATGGAAATCGCCGATAGAGGCCATATTTATCAGACTTCAGGGCTGCTAAAATGAGCCATGTAAACAAACCATGGCAAATTGAAGGTGACTGAAAGTGTTGTGTGCAAATACTGACTTCTTTGTACCATGCTCATCATTTCCACCCCAGCCTCCCCATTTATACTTTTGGAACACGTGTATAGTATCTGGAAATGATGACTCTGAGTCTAGATTGAAATGTGAATCTAAAGTAATAGAGATGGTGGAACAACAATCGCAGCTATTTGGGCCTAGCAACGCAATTGCTAAGAGCTGCCGTAACTACTAACCTATGAAATGCTAGTGCAGTAATAAGGTGGAAGGCCGTTGCCAAAACACCAGGGTCAGATGTGCCTCCCTGCTCCATCCTTCATCCATTCTGATGCCCACCATTCTTTCCACAGCACTCTACTTTATGATGAATTTGATAATGCATTGCAATGGCCACACAGAAAATGCTCAAATTTATGGGTGTTTCTTAGGGAAGTTACTAGGTGACCACAAGTCAAATCAGCAAACAGGATTGTTCCAGCCTTTGTTCCACAGCAATACCTGTCTGTACCAGGCTCTTTCTCTCCCTTAGCCTTTCAGCCTCTGCCTCACAGCCTCACAGTCTCAGCTACTCATCTTGCTCTGTCTTATAGTCTCTACCACAGTCTTGGTGCCTCTGGTCGAGGCCTTCGACAGAAATCTGAAACACTCTCCCGTTGGTTCTCAGATTTCCTCTCCCTTCTCCAGTTCCAAAGATGGCTCAACCTAGGAGTCATGGGAGCTGGATCAAAAACATGCCATCTTTATAGCCCCATCCCATCACATTTTGGACTCAGTGACTTGGGCAGAAGAGTCATAGTAAGAAATTTCTCTCCACCACTGGTAGAATGGTCTTCTCTAACTTTACATTACTACACCCACTGCTAGTAAGACCTTAAACTCTCATCTCTTTGTTTTTAGTTGAGCAGAGATATCTTTCTGTTTTTTCCTGGAAACAATGAAAATCACTTCCTAATATAATGCCCTACATTATTATTTTAGCATTCCTTCTAATCTTAATTCTTCTTCGATATTTTTATACTCTTTTATATATACTATTCTTCTGAATGTCATTTTTCAATATCCTGCTGATTCTGCCACCTCACTGTATATTTTTTCTTGTCAGTAATATTCTATTTCTAGGAAAATACTGCAGTTTAGGAGTTTTTAATTTTGGTAACTGCTTGTTATTCAAAGACTTTATGCTATACCTACACATCATAACTCACATCTATTTCTTATATAGTTGTTCACATGTACTTATTTATCATCTCTGCATTATTATAGCCTTTTTGTGTGTTATTTGGTTCTACCCATGGTCCTGTTGAAAGATGTGGTTCTACATTGAGAGGGGTTAAGGTTTGTCCGATACCAAGAATGACACAGTGCTTACAGAATTTTGATCAACACAAATTGTATGCCCAATATTACATTACTACTGACACAGTGCTCCTATTTTTTAAATACATATTTTGACATATTCTAAGTATTTTCTTTCCTAGGACAGGCCACAGGAAAACAGCAGCAAAGGAATCTAAGTCTCTGTGCAAAGGCCAACTGATTAATCTTACTGACTACTCTAACTGATTAAGCCACTCACTCAGAATCACTAGGAGTTTCTTCCTCTGAAACAACCACACCACCCAAACCCACTGTCCTCTAGCTGATTCTGATGGATGGCGACCTATCGGACAGAGCAGAACTGCCCGAGTGGTCAAGAATGTCAGAGCTTTAGGACTGCCGACCCCCAGACCATTCCATTGTTGACTGACTTCTCGATTGTAGTTGGCAGCAAAGTACTTTAACCACGAAGGCACCACTTTTTCATTCTTTAGGATCAATAGCAGATCATTTCCCCGGATGACTTCTATACTGTCCTGAGCTTTTGGAGAGATGATTGATGAGAGTCATCCCTGTGCTGAAGATGTTGCACTGCCTCCATAAGGCCCATTCATTTTTATTATGATAGGTTGCTGGTCGTCTTTCAATATTAGATAAATAAACCTAATTGGCTCCAATTGCATGCAAACAGATGGAGGGGGTGAAATACGCAAAACCTTGCACTCCATGGGAAATAAAAAGCCACCTTTTAACAAGATGCACTCTTACTCAATGCAGATAAATTTTCCGGAAAAGTTAAGGATCATTATCTAATGAACATTTAAAAATGAAATCCTCTGATAGTTATATATATGTGTATATATATACATATATAGGTTTATTTATTTTGTGTGTGTGACAGTTTCTGATAAAGTTTTCATGTGACAGAGAGTTTGAATTTTTCACAATATTGGTTAGTATGGATAATTCATATTAAGTTTAACAATTCAGGACTCAAAACAGTTAAAAAATCGCAACTAGATTGTCAACTGACTTTACTACAATCTAAAAGGGACCTTAAATGTACTTAATATTTTGCTGAAACATAATTCAGCCTCAATGACTTTGTAAGGGGCATTAATAGTTTTTGAAAATATAACCTTGGAAATTAAATCCATTATATATTTCCGAGATTAAGGATGAAAGCACTCTGTCAAATAAGTCATTACATTAGCATAATGAGGTATGAGGGGAGATATAAGTGAGAAACAGCAAGTAAAAGCTACTTTGTACCACAATTTGCTTACATTTACTAAAATGAACTTTAAAATCAGAGCTGAAGGGTCAGGTTTATCATCACTGTTCCATATTCAAGTAATCTATTTCTATTTAGAAGAATAATTTCTTAAGAATCGCTGTAGTCAAAATTATGCTGGGCCCAGCTCCCTACCTGTAATACACAGGGCCTGAGTAGCGGAGCCTCTAGAAACAGTAGTTTGTCGGCAATTACTTCCTTAAAGCAAAAACACCTGAAAAGTACCCTGCTATCACTTGCCTCTTAAAGCAAGCAAATAAAAAAGCAGACCAATCACTGAAAACGTGCTCAGGACCATTCATGCAAGGGGAGAGGGAAGATGCTAACAAAATGTTAAACTGATCAAACAAGAAACATGCTGTGAACATGTCTGTTACTTACTTGATGCTGGGAAATATCAGATTGCCTGGTCAGCTACATTTGAGTGCAAATTTTAAATTTTTGCTCACAGAGTATTCACCAAATCCCCTGAAAAATATTTGACTGGAGGGAATAAATGCATGTCGTCAAGTGAAGTTCTTAAGTTGCTGGCATTAAAATGAATATAAGTAGGCTTGTGTTTATGGATATATTTCATATCTACTTCCTTACTGTCGGAATAGTCTTTGATTTGAGAAATTTTGTTCAATCCAAAGGCCGCTGAGGAACATACGCCCAGCAGAGGATTTGACCCCGAGCAGCCATCAGTAATCATTTTTTGAGAACATATTGACCGTGTAAGCACTGATGAACTTGAAAAGCAGGCGTTCGTGGGCTCATGCAGCATTAGTTACACAAATGATCGACAGAACTGTCTGTGATCATGATTTACAATTCTTCTAAAGCGTTCCCGTTCTACAAAATGGTCTTCAGCGTGTCTTTCCCCTGTTTGCCAGCCCAGGGTGCTATGCTTGTCAAAACATCAATTTCTTTGCTGTATCAGTGACTTTTAAGAGAAGACAAAATCGAAATGGATCCAGCACACTGTAAGGATGTTGATGACAGGGATCAAAGAGACCCAGTGAAACTCTTCTCCTTGACCTTTCTGGGTTGGGCGTTTTTTGTTAGTTTTGTTTTTTCAAGGTGGAGTAATATTGTCTAAGTCCGCCAAGAACCCAGAGTCAGAGACAGCAAGCCCTGCATTGTTCAGAGGCATTTTATACCTACCTGCATGGGCCACATGCTTTTCTCATTTCTTAGATCATTCAAAATTGCCCTTCAGGAGGTGAATTTAAGACATTATATAAAAGTTAGAAAATGCAATACAAATTGGTGATTATAACATCAGGTGTGCAACTCAGGATCTAATTGAACTGATGATTCAAACAAATTGTCACTAGATGCCACTGTTTTCGCTAGACAGTTTGAATGGCCGGAAGTTATGACTCCATATTCTAACAATTACTACTACTTACATAACTATAATAACTAATGATAAAATAAACTAGTAAAAGATAAGCTTTTTAAATTGTATGAGCTCAATGAGTATGCTTTTTCACTCTTTAAGTAGTGGCACTAACCTGGGGCATCATGCTCCACTGTGGATGTCACTTATGTTTTAATAATTTAGACATGCAATTCAACTGTGTAAATTGTTCTCTTTAATTTTATTACCGTAGGTGAATTATAAAGCTTGCTATATCATGAACCTATTTGTGTGCATGCATTTTTATCACATGCACAGTTATTGACTGGAAGAGAAAGAGCCAGAACACTGGAGATTGCACAATAACCTGACGCTCCTCTTACATTTCAACATTTTGTAATCTAAGTAAATTCATGAGAAGATTTAACCTCACAGATAAACGACTTTTATATTTGTTGTGATGAAAAATCATTGAGGATGTATTGATATATTACTGTTCTTCGGTGCCAACTAATTGCTTCCGACCCATAGCTTCCCTGTACAAAACCTCAGAAATACTACCCAGCTCCCACACCAGCCTCACAATTGCTCCTGTGCTGAGCCCACTGCTGCAGCCATTGTGTCAATTCCTCTTTTGGGGACCTTCTAATTTCCATGGTCCCTCTCCTTGACCCAGAATGATGTCCTTCTCCAGGGTCTGGTCTCTCCTCACAACATGTCCAAAGTAGGTGAGATGGAAATATCACCACTCTGGCTGCATTTAATCAAAGACAGATTTCTTTGTTCCTTTGGTAGATCACGGTCAATACCAAATGCATCAATTATTCTTTGATCTTCTTTATTCAATGTCCAACTTCCAAATGTATGGTAGGGCATTGAAAACAGCATGGTTTGGGTCCAGTGCAACTTACTTCTGAAAATAACCTCTCTGCATTCTCAGCACTCTAAAGAGGACGCATGCAGAAGCTGACTCCTCTCTTGATCTCTTGACTGTTGCTTTCCTGAGCACTGATTGTGGATATATGCAAGTCAAAATCCTTGACAACTTCTACCTTTGTACATTTATCATAATGTTTCCTATTGGAATCTCAGGGATGCAGAATGTAAGATGATCACAGGCTGGTGCATGGATTGGAGACCAGTGGAAACATGGGGGAATTCCACAAGCTCTCATGGTCTGCAAGCAGGAAGGTCAAGGCAAAGAGAGAGGGGCAGGGTCCCTGAGTCCTCCTTAGGAGACCGCCACACGCACCAGGAGGCACGATCAGGCTGTGACCTGACTAACTGATTGAACACCATCCCTATACTTTCCTATATCTTCAGGTTGCTATGACATTATGTAGCTACCACTCTTTCCATAGTCAATAAAACATGGGTAAACATATGTCAGTTGGTCATACTGGGGTGGCTAGCATGTTCCTGAAATGCTGGAAGCTATGTCACAGGTATTTCCAATGTCAGTCAGGTCACTCAAAGAGAATAGGTTTCAGAGAGCGTCTAGACTAAGAAAAGACAACGAAGAAAGGGTCAACTACTCAATTCCTAGAAAGTAGCAGCTGAAAAAACTTCAGCATACTTTGAAAAACTTTCAGAAACTGAAGGTCTGATATATGGAAGGAAAGCATTTTAGGGAATAATGCCAGAGGATGGGTCCCGGGGGTCAGAGGGCACCTGAAAGGTGACTGAGGAGGAGCTGAGTTCTTGGAATGCCATCAACCATTGGGACATGAGTTGGGTAAAATATGTGGGAGTAGAAACTTTAGGGACTTAATTTGCTCATGGGTTATCACTTAATGTAAGGAGAAACAGCTACACAGATCTGCTAATGATCCATACTTGTAACGTTCTACAAACAGGAGTTTGTAGAATTCAATTTTCATAATTCTTGCATTGCACTAGATTTAAAGGCTGGTGTATAAATTTGATAATAGATATATTCAAATCTTACCAGAGACAAGATTGTATTTCAAGACAGATCTTGAATTTTTTTTTTTTTTTTTGTGATTGCGATAGTTTATTGTGCCAGCCTGGCCAATAAACACAAGCAGGATTAACTGAAGGGCAGAGGGATAAATGGCTCGGTGAGCCTTGCCTTGGTTGTTCTGTGCCTCAGTTTAAAGGGGTACACTACCTGTGGGATGCCTAGCCTGTGGATTGTGTCGCTGTAAGTTGAGGTCCCTTTAAGCCCACACGATTGGAATGTTCATCTCTGGAGCTGGGGACTGACAGGTGATGACAGTTGGGGACCTGCCTTGCTATTTGCTGCCTGGGTGTATATATAGCCCAGCTCTCTGAACAGAAGGGGACTGGCAACTGGTGGCTCTCAAGCCTTAAAGGACTGCTAGTGCCTCACTGCTTTATAAATTAACTGTTAATTTCTTATAATATCTATCTGTATATAATTTAACGGTTCATTTCTTGTATTATATATCTATCTTTATAAATATATTTGTATATAATTACTAGCAATCTGGTTTGTCTCTCTAGAAAACCCTGTCCAACACAGTGATGTATTATACACCATTTCTCTTGAATTTGTCTTTTTCAACATGATATCAGAAGAAGCTCTGATTTCAAAATTACCAGTACCAGTTCATTTCAGGGTGCAAATACCTAGGATATTGATCTTCAGGTATTCAAATTCACTTTTTATGACTTCCAATTTTCTTAGATTTGTATTTAATACATTCAGCACTTCTAAATTTAATTCATATTTGTAAATATTTATTTATGTTTGAAGTCATTTCTCATCATCAACTGAAGGACCCGAAACTTTACACTGTCCCTGTCATTACGGTAGACTCTACTTTGAGAAGTCTCGTCTTCCTAAGTTGTATTTTGAGTGCCTCCTGACCTGAGGGCTTATGTTCCTATATCTGACACTATTCCCTGCTATTCATAAGGCTTTTAATGTTTAATCACTCAGAAGTAGAGACCCTATTGGTCTGTTCTTAGTCTGGAAGCTCTAATGAACACTTTTCACCTTCAATGATCCTGCTGGTATTTGAAGTAGTGGTGACATAGCTTCTAGCCTCGCTGCAATATATAAGATATCACATTATGTCAGACAAATAGTGGAAAATGGTTCCCTTGGAAACCGTAAAATTGTCAATAAGCTTTTAAAGAGAAAGGATCTCTGAAATGAATCTCATAAAGTTGTATACAGACTGCTAGAATGAGCCCTGTGCTGCGTATGCATGGATCTGACCCTTACCAGCAAGCTAAAAGTTGAGATATGAATCAACAGTGAGACCACGGTCCAGTCCCAGGATTACCACCCACTGAGGGCAGAGGGAAAGGCACACAAGTGGGGCAGCATGCTACAGCACTGTCAAACATCCAAAAAGGAGACTAATTTAGAAATTGAAGAAAGATTAGAAGTTTGCCCTGAACTCAATTGCTTCATGGCCTACTCAAATGAAATATGAATATTCTTCATAAGACTTCACTCAGTCAGAATGACAATGACAGTCAGGGAAACTTGAAATATCAGAACCAAAGAACAAACGAGATATTGAATAGGAAACTATGATAATCATTTCTACCCCCTTCATGCTTTAAAATACAACAGTTTAAAACAAAAATATATAATGTCTATTATTCCTTTTATTTTGTGTTCATAAAATATAGCATTTATAGTATAAAAGGTAAAAATTTAAAGTGACCAATTTGGGGATAAGTGGTCTCTATTTTGTTAGAAGTGATAAAATACCTTTTAAGAATACTGTGAAAAATTTAACACAGCTTACGAGAACAGCATTATAGGAAAAAATCAAGTGTACAAGTAGTTTTCTCATTTCTAAACAGATGAACTGTTGATTGATGACAAACCTCATTCTGAAGGTCAGTCAACTTCCCAAAGGGATGTAAATACTGAATGCTATTTCATTTGGAGTTCATTCCACCAGGTGAGTTTGTTAATCAATCTTTCCCAACAAAAAAGGCCTCATTTTTGGCGGAAGAGGGACTGGTTTTGCCACCAGGACAACACACCTGCTCACGCAGCCATCTCAGTGTGCCAATTTTTGGCAAAAATCAGCATGCCTCTCATGCCCCGTGCACCTTACTCACCTGACCTCACTCGCGTGACTTCTTTTTGTTTCCATGAATCAAGAGGGACATTGATTTCAGGACGCAGAACAGGTGAAGGGGAAAATAAAAACTTATGGAGGTGCTGTCATCCATCTAAACAGATGAGTTTGGAAAATATTTCCAAGAATAGAATTAAAGATTTGACAAATGTATTAAGTGTTATGGAGAGTACTTTGACGGTGATAAGGTTGTTTTGTAAAAAATTTAAAACATGACTTTGAATAAATTTCTGTTTTTAGGGGAGTACCCCCTCGTATGCATCTTCTTATGCATAGACCAAGCATTTGAATGTCTGAACACATCTATATAGCCTAAACCACATTAAATGAATTAAAAGACTTTTTTAAAATGTTGAATAAACCAAAAGGAGTTATGATCAGAAAAATAGAGTGAGCAAACAGGAAAAAGGTCAATCTGAATTCAAACATAAAATAAGTACATAATGTCTAACCAAATGGTCTAAACAGAACCATTAAAATCATACAAAGATATTTGCAAACATTATTGCAAAATTAAATTAAGGAGTGATCTATGTTTTAGAAACTATGAGAAGTCCCCTTGTATTATTGGCATGTTTTATTTTTCAGTTATTCCTTCAAATCAAATGCCTTCCTCCTGTCACAGAGAAAGACTGGTTGAGTGAGTTGTGCCTATGAGAAAATTGTGCTGACTATTTTGTAGGCAGTGCTTTCTCCGCTAGTATGTCAAGCATATTTTCATTAAGAAAGCTCATGCATTCATTTGTTTGGAAATATATTAGAATAACATGCAAAAATCTTGTGCTAGGTTTTAAATGATTTTGTATATTTGTGGGGTTTGTGTGTGTGTGTCTTCCTGAACTTCCAAGGTTTTCCTCAATGTATATAATTTTGTGTAGTAGAAAGATAACATTAAAAACTTTAATTTCTTTCTAAATGAAAATGAAACCCACTGAAGGCTATGGGCAAGTATTTCATAACATGATATTTATAGTTTCAAGGCAAAGCTATGGAAAGAAGACATTCTTCACAAACAATCATAAAAAGAAATGGAATGAGTATGTTATTCTCAGACTGAGGATACTGCAACACATACATATGCCAAAAAAAACCCCCAAAATTGCCATGTATTAGAAGAGGATGTAATGTAATAATAAAAGTCCTATTCACCAAAAAGACATAATTGTCAGTATGAATATATATTCTGAATGCTTTCACATTCAGCTATGCAGCACATAACATCTGTGTTCAGGCATCAACTGGCCACAGCTACGTCATGGAAGCAAGGAGAGGCTTGCTTGGAAGGGCACTAGGAAGTTCGGCTTGCGTTCACTTCCACAGCTGCTGTGGCAATAGTCCATGTCTGTCTGTAGCCGCTGTGCCCAGCTCCTGAGACGTGCTGCCTCTGCATTGTAGCCTGGAGCCCCAGACTGGCACGGCTCCCCCCATCCACTGCAGCTGGTGTGAGCCTGAATCAGACACCCCACAGTTTGGTGCCTGCTGGGAGAGATTGAACTGCTGCCACCCCACTCCATCTCCCAGGCCTTTGATTCTGACCAGGCTCACTGGGGTTGCTCAGAGAGCAACTAAACCCTGGAGGCAGCCAATTGCAGGTGCAAGTTTGCAAATGAGTGGATTCCAGGGGCTAATGGAGATTCAGAGTAATAGGTGGGATTGGGTGGGGAAGAGGGGGAGGACAGGGGTGTGACTTTGATATGTGAGTTGTATACTATCTTTAATATGGTTGTGTGCATGGTCTCCAAATCATATAGTGTTCGACTTCACAGAATGTAATCTATGCGTACCTGTATATAAAATAAAAATTGACATATTTGAAAGGAGAAACAGATAAATAACCAATTAGAGTTGGAGACGTTAATACTCCTTTCTTAGTAATCTGAGGATTTAGGAGGCAGAAAATCATGAATTATAGAATAAATGAACAGAACCATCAAGTGCTTGAAATAATAGATCTTCATTGAACCTCTACCACCACACAAAATGAACATACTTTTACAGTATAAATGAGGGAAGCACTAATACGGACCATATTGTATTTCATAAAATCAATCGTGAACATTTTTAAGGAATAGAAATTAACCAATTATGTTATCTGACCATAATGAAATTAAAAGAAAACACAGTAATGGAAAATAGTCATGAACTTGGAAATTAATCAGCAACTTCTAAAGTATCCAAGAGATGAATAAGGAAGTTTCAATGGAAATAGTAAAGTGTTTTACTCTAAACTCAAATGAAAGTGTAATATAACACATTTTGCATAATTGAACTAAAGCCAAGGATAGAGGGAAGTTTATAGTATTGACTATTTTGTTAGAAAAGAAGAAAAGTTTAAGTAAATAGTCTGAGTCACCTTAAAGTAAAGAATAAAGAAAATTACAAATATCAGGGGAGAAATCAATGAAATTTAAAACAATAGTGAAAACCAAGGAAACCAAAATCTACTTATTTTAAAAACAAACAACATATTTGATAAATCTCTACCAAGAGTCATAAGAAACAAAATATTACAATCAAAATTTATCAATATCAGCAATGAAAGAAGGGATAGGACTATAGACTGGTAGTCATTATGACTATAACAAGGAAATATTTACAACTTCAAGTTGGTACCTTTGGATCTTCGATGAACTGAACAAATTTCTTGAAAAACAGTAACTATCAAAATTCACTCAAATGAAATAGAAATTCTGTAATTACTTGTGACAGGTTAGATTCTCCAGAGCAGCAATCTAGGATGTGTGTGCTTGTATGTATGTATGTGTATACATGACAAAGAACATTGAAATCCCATGGACTGCCAGAAGAACAGCAAAACCACCTAGGAAACAGTGCAGTCAGAATGCTCAGAGGCAAGAATGGTGAGACTCCACCTCATGTACTCTGGGCTTTGTGTCAAGAGAGACCGTCCCTCGAAGAAGGACATCATGCTTGATAAAGATGTGGATCAGCAAAAAGAAGGAGAACCTCCAGCAGATGAATTGGCTGTGTGGCTGCGTGGGTGGGAACAGAGGTGAAGATGGCACAGAACCAGCAGTCTGATCCTGCTGCACATAGGGTCCCTATGTCGATATACATCTAGTAGACCCCTAAGTTACAACAATAATGCATATATATGGATATGTGTGTATATGTTATCTGTGCATACATGTAAACGTATACACACACATATACAAATGAGCCCTGGTGCCACTGTTGGGTAAACACTGGACTTTTAACATCAAAGTCTTGGTTCAAACCCATCAGCTACTCCTTGGAAGAAAGATCGGCTAGCTGCTGCTGTAACAGTTACAGCCTCTGGAATCCTATATGTCAGTAAGAGTCAAGATCAACTCAATGCTGGTAGGTTTTTCAGTTTAGGTGTCTTTCCTTTTCTCTCTTTTCCTCTCTCCATCTCTCCCTGTCTCCATCCAATTAGATAGGCGCACCTCTCATATATATTTAAGGAGTACCCTAACCCTAACCCTAGACTTAACCCTGTGGTTTGGACTATGTAGATATCTTCAGACTTTCAAATGCATGCTCTAGGAGTAAGGAGATGCATATGAGGGGGTACCCCCCAAAAAAGGAATTTTATTCGAAGCCATGTATTTAATATTTTTTACAAAACAACCTTATTGCCTTCAAAGTACTCTCCATTACACTTAATATATTTGTCAAATCTGTGATTCCATTCTTGGAAACATTTTTCAAACTCATCTGTTTGGATAGTTGACAACACCACCCTCATTTTTTCCTTCACCTCTTCTAAGTCATCAAATCACTGTCCTTTCATGTCCCTCTTCATTTGCAGACATAGAAAGAAGTTGCACAGAGAAAGGTCAGGTGAGGAAGGTGACTGGGGCAAGAGGGACATGCTCTTTTTGCCCCAAACTGGTGCACTGAGATGGCTGCATGCACAGGTGCGTTGTCGTGGTGGCAAAACCAGGCCCTCTTCTGCCTCAAATCAGCCCCTTTTTGTCCGCACAATTACACAATCTTTTCAGAACCTCCAACAAGAAAGCTTGACTAACACTCTGACCTGGTGGAATGAACTCCAAAAGCACTATCCTCCTCACATCAGAAAAACAAATGAGCATTGTCTTGATCTTTGACTAGTTTTGGGGGGGCGCAATGTGATGATGCTGTCTTCCACTGCCTTGATTGATGCTTGCTCTTGGGGTCATAAGAAAATCACCAGGTCTCATCACCAGTAATGACCTTGAGGAGAAATTCTGGTTCACTCAGAGCATGGCATGTTTCCAGTCAACGCTTCTTTCCTGGTCAGTCGGAACCCGAGGCACACATTTCACAGCAACCTTCTCATTCCAAAATCTTCCACTAAAATTCTCTGAACTGAGCACCAAGATGTTCTGGAAGACTTCTCCATCCCTTCAACAGTCCACTGTCAGTCTTTGAGAACAAGTGCACGGATTTTGTCAACATTTTCTTCCATTAG
This sequence comes from Tenrec ecaudatus, assembly GCF_050624435.1. Classification (NCBI taxonomy): domain Eukaryota; kingdom Metazoa; phylum Chordata; class Mammalia; order Afrosoricida; family Tenrecidae; genus Tenrec; species Tenrec ecaudatus. Next base: position 50,813,351 of record NC_134536.1, read on the forward strand.
GGGAGTTGCCAGACCTCCAGAATGAGGCTTATCATCAATCAGCTTTTCACTTATTTTGAAATGAGAAAATCACTTGTACACATGAGTTTTTACCATAGCACTATCCTGGTCAGCTGTATTCAACATCACAACAGTTTCTGCAGCATTTTTCCTAAGCAGGAAACGAAATTTCAAAGCTGTATGCTGTTCTCTTAATTTAGCCATCACAAAAAAACAAAGTTTGAGCAAAACTGCTTTTACAAAAAAAATACACTGTGACCAAAGACAACCTTCACAAACTATGCCACTAGGTGCACTAACTCAGGGTGTGGTGCTCCATGCTTGCTTAGCAGGAAAAATGCTTAAAATGAAAACTCTCTGCCCAGTGGAGCTTTTTTCCCAGGTTTTTTTTTGTACTCCTTTTACATGAGAGAATGAAAATGAGAGGATGCATGGGAAGAGAAAGAAAGAAAGAGGAAAAGAGAGATAGGTTTCAAGGAAATGGTTTGCACCATTTTGCAGGTTGACCAGAACCAAACCAATGAGTCAGGCATCAGCCTCCTCCTGACATAGTTTTAGGGTCAAAAGAACCCAAAATGCACAGGTCCAAAGGCAGGCTGTTGCAAGATGAAGATAGAAAAAATAAAAGATGTCAAGGACTAAATTTTGCTTGGGACAACAATTGATACCCATGGAAGCGCCAGTCAGGAAATCAAAGGATATATTGCATTGGGGAAATTGGCTGCAAAAGATGTCATGGAAATATTGAAATTTCACATCACCTTGAATACTAAGATGTACCTGTCATTTTCAATCACCTCGTATCCATAGGAAAAATGGATAAGGAACACCAGAGAAGAACTGATGCCTTTTCATTGTTGTGCCCACAAGAACACTACATGTTCTCTGGCCTGTCAGAATGAGCACGTTTCTTGGAAGAAGTGTAGGTAGAATGTTTCCTAGCAGCAAAGATGAGGGTATGGTAGTTTGAAGGGACAGTGTCTGGAGAATGGTATCATGGTTGGTAAAATAGAGAAAGTGAAAACGAAGAACTCCATCAATAAGAAGAACTGACAAAGTGGTTGCAACACCGGGTTCGAACAAAGAAGTGATTGTGAAGATGTTGTGTTTTGGGGCAGCGTATTGTTCTGCCATGCACAATATTCCTGTAAGTGGCAACAATCACAATGGCAACTACCGACAATTACTATATTGTGAATTATTTTAATTTATGTAAATCTTGATTCTTATTTAAATTATATTTTTTTTCCCACAGCAAAATTATATGTCCTCAATTCACCACTATCTTCTTGATTCCAATTCATAGTGGTTTCATAGGACAGAGGAGAATGATTTCATTCAGTATCCAAGATTGAAAATACAGGAACAGGGTGTCTCATGATTTCCTGATAGAGTTAATATTAATTGTTCAGTTTTCAGTCCAGAGCTTAACTCCTTCTGCCACCAGAGATCCTAGATATCTTATATATACTTATAAATTTATTTAAGATAACCTAAGTAAAAACAAATGCCCTTTATTCAATACGTGAGGGAATTCAGTATGTTTTTATATTAAGCTTTCTATAAGGTGGGAATAAAGACCAGAGAGATCTCTTCCAACAACCCATGCAATGCCATCTGATGTTTAGAAACTCTATATACGGCTTCCAAGATGTGCTTTTTATAAAGGCAAAATGTCAGTTGAATTCCTCATTTTACCTTACCAAAGAAAATTTCCAGAATAGGTCTTTGTTATGAGGACAAACTTGTGTTATTTAATTATCCTTTAGATGTGTTGTTTCTGTTAGGTGCCATCAAGTATACATAGTGACTTGTAAAAAAGAGCAAAACACTGCAGGGCCTGTCCCATCCTCACAATTGTTCTTAAAGTCAGGGGGGACCACTGTGTCAATCCATGTTGTTGTTGCCCTTCATCTTTTTTGCTGCTCTCGAACAGTACCAAGCATGATGCCCTTCTTCAGGGACATGTCTTTTCTGACAACACATCTAATAGACTTGAGACAACCTCGTTCGTTCCCTGCCTCCAAGGAGCATTCTTTCAAGGCAGAGGATTGGTTCTTTGGGCACCATAGCACTTTCAATCCTCTTCACCAGCACCATGATGCAATGTCCAACTTTCACATGCATATGAGGCCATTTAAAATACCATGGCTTGATTCAGAAGCATCTTAATCCTAAAACTAACATCCTTGCTTTTCAACACCTTAAAGAGGTCTTGTGCAGCAAAGTTACCTAATACAGTGCATCCTTTGATTCCTGGACTGCTGCTTCCATGAGCATTGATTGGGGAACCAAGCCAGGGGAAATCTCAGCATTTTCAAACTCTTCTCCATTTACCATGACGCTACCTATTGGTCCAGTTATGAGGATTTTATTTTCTTTATATTGAGTTGTAATCCATGCTGAAGACTACAATCCTTGATCTTCACCAGCAAGTGCTGAAAGTCCTCCTCACTTTCAGTAAGAAAGGTTGTATCATCTGCATAGCCAAGGTTGCTTTCCTCCAATTTGATGCTGCATATAATCCAGCTTCTCTGATTATTTGCTCTGTATACAGATTAAGTACTCACTGTACACAATTGCTTCCATGTACAAGTTCAATAGAAGCACAATGAAATATCCTGGAAGTCTCATTCTTCTCAAGGCCATTCATAGTTTTTTATGATCTACAAGAAGTAGGAATACATAATTTATATGCTCAAACAAACAAACCACACACAAAAAACAAACACTGCCATTGAGTCAATGCAGACTCATTGTGGCAATGTTTGTCCAGGTTGCTTATAGAAACAAATGTATTTATACTCATACATGCACAAGAAAGATTTTTCGATCAAGAAGCACTTATACTGATGCCAGGGGCTTGAATGGAGAGTGGATGTTTTGAGAATGATGAGGGCAATGAATGCACAAATGTGCTTTACACAATTGATATATGTATGGAATGTGATAAGAGTTGCATGAGCCCCTAATAAAACAATTTTAAAAAATGAAAAAGAAATGAAAAAAAAGAACAAAGAAACCCAAGAAGCACTTATATACCAACAAGTGTGTTAGTCTGGGTGTTTTAGAGAAAAAACTTCACAGAAACACATATGTATAAGAGACCGTTTTATATAAAGTTTTATATAACTGCACATCAAGAAAACATCCCAACCTAGAGCTGCCCAAGCCCACAAGTCCAACATTAGCCCATATGTCCAATACTAATCCACAAAGTCCTCCTCCATGTCACAAAACATACGCAATGCTGCCGACTGCAGGAGGAAAGACGAGTCAGTGAACATGTAAGCATCTCAGCACTGGCAGGAGTCTCCACACGGCTGCACCAGCACCCAGGGCTGCATGGGGGTATGTCCTTGTGGCTTCTTCTCAGGGATGTCTTGCAGGAAGTAAGCCTTGCCAGCTGAAGCAGGGAACTGGCTAAGACGGCTTCACCCTGGTCCGACCATCAGAAAGCAAGAGACCTGAGAAAGGAGAGGCTCACAGACCCATATATCTCTCTGCCTTTCAATTAACCCCACATGTGTTTATTGGCCAGGTTGGCACTTTAACTATCTCACAAGGCTTCCAAGTCAAATCCAACTCAAATCCATCAGTCAATGCTAGTCCATAAGTAACTAGACTCATATTATTGCAGAATGGTGAACAAGAAAGCAGAAGATCACAGGGCATTGTGTTCAGGGTCAGGTGGACCCAATGGCCTGTGGGCCCATATAGGACCACCCATGGAGATACATACAGAGTTCCAGTGAAGTCCTATGGAGGAAGAAAGCAAAGTGGCCGAGAGATTGTCTCTGTTCTCCGTGCTCTTATATAGCAGGCTTATGACATCAGGGAGTTGTCATCGGAATGAGATTTGACTGACAGATTTAGCTCCACCCTTAGCCAAAAGTGTTTTGTGGATGTAATCTCTAACTACCATATTGACCATAGAGGACAGGATAGATTTGCCCTTGTGAGACTCAGAGACTGTAACTCTTTAGGGAGTACAAAACCCTGTCTTTTTTTTCCAACCACTGTGTGGTTAGTGGCTCAGTGGGTAATCGATGTGCCTCCAGGGCTCCAGTTTGTCCTGGTGGTCTAGTGGCTGCACAATGGGCCACTAATTTTAAGGTTTGAAGTTTGAAACCACTAGCTGCTTTGTGGAAGAAAGGGCTTTCTGCACCCCTAAAGCACTAGAGTCTTGGAAACCCATAATCCAAGACTCCCAGGGCTACTATGGCCGTCTGAGCCTAACCTATAAGGCCACTATGAGTCCCCCTAAACTTGATGGCAGTCAATTCATATGCTAGGCTATAAAATAAAAATGACAGTCTATATTTATAATCATCACTTGAAAAGATTGCATGAATAATGTGAACAGAAACAATATAATTACTGACACTACATTTCAATTAAATATGGAGGACTATTTAAATTTTAATATGTTTTTTATTTTAAATATTTCTTTCCTTAACCTAATCTCATCATGATAGATTTGTGTTTCCTGACTTCAGATAGATAAAACAGAACAACTAAAAAATATGTACTCAAAAAGAGAATTCAGCTTCAAATTTTAAAATGATCAATTTTAAGGTGTATACTTGTTTTTCTACATTTTCTTACAGATTAATTTATTACCCTTCTCCAACCTCCTTTGAGAACAGAAGTGTTTTCTATAATGCTACTTTTTATCATTGCCTCCCCAAGACATGGAAAGTACGTCAAAAAATCAATGGAAAAAAATGTGTGTCCTTGGGCACCCTTTCATTGGCAATGGTTTACCAATGTCTGTGGCGCCCTGGCAGAGCAGTATGGTAAGTGTCACACTGCTAACTAAAACACTGTCACTTGGGAAACATGAGGCAAACTGCTTCCAAAAGAATCACTGCCTTGGGAACCCTATGGAATTGTTCCACTGTGTCATTGAGGCCAGGCTGACTAGAGAAACAAATCCAGTGGCAATCATATATGTGTAAGAAAGAGCCTTATATCAAGAAGTAATCATGCATCAATGAAACATCCCAGCCCAGTCCAACTCAAGTCCATAAGTCTAATACTACTCCACAAATCCCTCCTCTTCAGACTAACACAGCCACATGCAATGATTCAGAATACAGAAAAATCACACCCCAGTGGATGAAAATTCTGGTGGATCCAATGGTGGTAGAAGCATCACAAGGTTCTGGCAAGTCCCAGTGTGGCTCCCTGGCTTGAAGGTAAAGGGAGAGGGAGAAGGGGAGTTTCCTAGGACCCTCCTTATGAGAAAGTCACACCCATAAGGAGGCATCATCAGGTTGTGACCTGATTGAGAGGCTAGACTCCACCCCTATATTTCTATGTCTTCAAGTTGTCATGAAATTATGTAACCGCCATAGGGTTGATGTGAATAATTATCAACTAAGTAGCAGTGTTTGTGTGTGGGTGCTGGTTACTTTTGGAGTTTCTTTACCTGCAGTCACAGGGTTGATTGTGAGACCCGTTTTGATGACTCGCTTCTGCTCAGTTCTGGTTGCACTATTCCACAGCCCCGTGAAAGGATAGGGCTAGAAGTCTGATGCTGTTTAGAGTTTCAGTGCTGTTATCTGCTAACAAGTCTATCCTAACTCCTACGAACCCTGCAGGACAGATTAGAATTGTCTTTTGGGTGTCTGACGTTGCCATCTTTATAGGAGTCGATCACTAAATCTCATCTCCAGGTGGGCTTCAACTGATCTCAGTTTGCAGCCAAGTGTTAAGCCAAGGTGTCTTCAAGAGTCATTTCCCTTAAGACTACTGCTAGGAAAATCATATGGAGCAGTTTTTCTCTGTACTATATGGGCCCCCATGAGTTGAAATGGATTCCCCAGCGACTAACAACAGCAATAACCCCTATAAACCTAGAAGTCTTGTCTTCCCATTGTTCATAGCAGTAACTTATTGGTTCCCTTAACCCTGACCATAATTTGGTACCTAGCTCTTTTATCACATTATTTTTGATTAACATTTTGATTATACTGTTCCCACCTAACGCTGAGTGGAGCAGACAGAATGACTGGCTAGTATTAATTTCTACTCCGTTTAAAGATTTTCTCCTTTATATTATAAAACTCAACGCCCCCAAACTCACTGCTGTCAAGTCTTAGATGAAATAAAATTCATTTAATGTAATGATTTATGACGGGTAATTATGAGTAGAACCTATACATGGTTGCTTGTTATTTCAAATATATCTGAACAGAAGTATGTCCTATAGTTACATGGCAAACCATTACAACAAATCTTAAAGATACTTCTAAATATCAAGACGTGGTTTTACCTGAATTGAAAGCATTTCTTTTTGTACTGGGATAACCTGACCTTTCCTCAAGCCTTTCTCTCATGAACGGCATTACGAAGAAAGGTGTCTTCAGTCACAAAGGGCACAGTGTGGCCTGATCTTCATTCAAAGAGCAGAGTCTCCCAGATGAAAGTCGGCCTGGGACTTTTACCTGATCAACTGTGGAGAAATGCCATTTAATCTAGAGGATAATATTGGGAAGAAGTCCCAGAGTCATTTCCTAGAATTAATGAGAAAATGGCATGAGGGCATGCAAGTTTCTTCCTTATTTATATTGCTTAATTGGCATGCATGTTTGTCTGAGGGATTTTAGAAAGCGACTTGGCAAAAGATGTGTGACCACATCAAGAGATTGGAGATGGATGCCTTGCTCTTCCACTGAGAGCTTCAGCTGGCACGCGTACTAAGTATATTTTACTGTAATTAGTTTGAGGTCAACAGGGAAAACAGACCTTCCAATATATCTTTCGAGTTTGTGTGTTCTCCTGCTAATAAGCCTCTAAAACTAACAATGCCCTCAGGGTAATACCATAATACTTAATTTAAGCTATTAACTTAATTTTTAATTTCAATAAATTAAAAATTATGCACTAAAGAGACAATAATATTTCTGAATGGATAACCTTAATATGATTGTTCAATGTAATTTCTTATTTCAGTGATACCATTCTACACGATCAATCTACAGTATATCATTGATGTTTAGCTTCTCAACAGAAAACAAGTGTATAATTGCAGAAAATATAAATATATTTATATTATTAAAATATGTGCTTGCATGTAAAATTAGTGGTGTTTAAAAATCACTTTATTAGAAATTTTATTTAATGTTTAACTTATGTGGATGTATTGTTAAAAAGGAGCCAAGGATTTAATTTCTCTTTGATGCGTAAAGTTCCTTTGCTGTATATCTAGCAAAGCTAATTAAACCCATAAATATGAGACTGGAATAGTAATAGTATGGGTTGAGTTCTCAGCTTCTGTGATTAAAAGGTCCTTTCAGAGACTAACCTTCAGATATGAAACTGGGGACAGGCTTTCAAAGAAAGGAGAGTGATAAGGATTCAAGAGGGTGAAAGACAACCCTGGAACAGAGTCCAACATGCCCCAGAGGAAACTGACAGCGCATGATGACCGGAGCCCTAAACGCTAATGAAAGACAAACTGTCTACACAAAAGCTGTCAAAAATAGAAAAGGGAAGGAAAAAAACAAAACAAAAAAGGGAAATCAAGGTAAGAAATAGCCCCAAGAAAGAAAATTTGGCCCAGTTCTCTTTTTAGAGAAAAATAGAGAAAAGATTAGAATGAAGATATGTAAGAGCATCATACAATTTTCTGCCTTTTAAAATGCATTTCCTAGAACTGACCTTTACAAAGTATATTTTGAATTTCTGGCAAAGAAGAAGATTGCTGATAGAGTTATCTTAATCTTTCCGTCTTTTGTGAAGGGGAGAATAATAAGCACAGATTTTCCATACCATATTTGGAAAACAAATTTTCTTAAAGTCATAGGGCAAAATAAGACCTGAGGGTTGGATTATTCTCAGTGCCCCCAGGACAATCTATGCCTGAAACGAGGAGAGAAGTGGGCTGCTGGCCCTTCTTATCTATTTTACATCTGTTGATTCCACCACCATGGGCTCAAATATTCAGAAAAACAAAAGCAGCCACAAATAATGGTCAAAGCAATTCCTCAATGGCCCATAAGAATAACATTTATACCTGTATATAATACACATTTAATTAGGTGTCATCAGTAGATGACTAAAGTATCAGGAGGGTGGACCCAGGTTATATGCAAACACTGCATCATCTTTACAGTAGTATATAAGGGATCTAAGCAAGGAGTTTGCTAGTGGAAAGGAAGTTCCAGAATCAATCCTTCACAAATAAGGAGTGATAGCTATACACCAAATGAAAGTGTTGTTTGATGTGCAGGGTAATTTAATAAGCTACTTAGTATGTCTCTAATTTCGAGCCTTGGAATAGCAATTCCAAAGTGAGAAGAAGACACTCGTACTATGAGAATAAGATAAACGGGATTTTAGTAAAAGCTGTAGTGACCTTGAATGAGGAAGGCTGACCTACTACTGTAGGAATAGTAAGATCTCCTAGAAGACCTAGAAGAGGAGTCCGGTTGATTTCTTGGGAATGTCACCTATGCAGGAGAGGGCCACGTGCTCTGAAGGATTCCATGCTTGCTTTAATGCTTTGCTGTCGCTATCTTGAAATTCTTAGTTTTCGAACAAGGGGATATTTTTCATCATATGCAGGGTCAAGTACATGTAGATATTTAATCTTGTGGAGAATATAGACAGCAACACCTTAGTTTCTACATTAAATAGAGTAATTCTCACCTTCACTTCTCAGTTATTCCTTGACCATGAAAAAATCTCATTGCTGCCTAAGTGCAAATCCTAATATTGTGCATTGCTTTTGTCAGTCTGATCCTATATATAATTCTTAAAGGAGGATAATAACACAATTGGCAGGCATCTTTTCCGGTATTAGTTAAGCTACACTGTACTTTTGGTGTTGTTTCTTAGGAGATAGCGGGGGTATTTTTACTTGAAAGCTTAAAGATGACCTGACACAATCCTTCAGAGGTTCACAGAACCTCCGTGGCACCGGTACTCTGTGGCCGTGGGAATTTGAAACTGAGTTCTTTGTTTTTACCTTTCTGCTCAGGATTCCTCTGTAGAATCTCAGAGCAAAATGTTCACTCGTGGTAGCCAGGTACCCTCGGATTCTTCTGGCCTCTGAGAACAGGTGTTAACTTTTCTTGGAGGCAATTAGCAATGCATTCCATAAAATCGAAACCAAACTCACTGTCACTCATCCTTTCTGAAGTACAGCGCTGCTGTAGGGCAGAGCAGAGCTATCCCTGTGGGATTCAGAGACGCGTGTGAGTACAAAGCTTTGTCTTTCTGCCACCAATTCGATGTCCTACTCCTATTCTTGATTACATTCTTTGCTGCTCCCGGTCAATGGAGACCAATAGTTGTTCTTTGGAAGGCAACTTGGAAATTTTCAAGATTCTTGGTACCATGCAATAAGCTAACAGATAGAGCAGAAGCACTAATTCTATACCTGATGTTGAAAATTATGGAACAGGCCATATGGACGATGAGTGTAAGCTTTCCTGTAGCATATCCTGAGGAGCCCCGGTGGCATAGCACCTCATGAGGTGGGCTGTGTGGTAGTTACATAATCTGCTGTCAACTTGAGACTTATGAGTGAGGGGGTGGAATTTAGCCTGTCGATCATGTCGCAGCTTGATGACCTCCTTTGGAGGTGCTAGGGAAATAAATAGCTCACTGGAGGCACAACAAAAATACTCTTTACTTCACTCCCTATAAGACATTCCTGCTAACAATCGATTCTAGAGTCTTGGAGCTGGAGGAGTCATGTGGAGACCCCTGCCAGCATTTAGATGTTTCTACCACCATTGGATCCACAAGACTTTCCACTCACTGGCCTGCGATCTTCCTGCATTCGGTGTCATTGCATAGCTGCATGAGTCTAAAGATGGATTTATGGACTAGAATCAATATATGGGGTAATATTAGACTTGACCTGGACCAGACTGGAATTTTTCTTACTGTTCAATTGCTCTTTGATATAAAGTTCCCTCTGACACACATGTGAGTGTCTAAGGATATGTTTCTCTAGTCAACCCAGGCTAGCAGGCTGCAGCTTTCAAGGTCAGCAGTTTGAAACCACCAGCCACTCTGCAGAGAAAGCTGAGACTTTCTACTCTCATGAAGAGTTACAGTAGCAGACACGCACACAGGGGCAGTTCTACTCCCTGCTGTGAGGTCACTAGGAGGCAGAATCATCTCCGTGATGATGGGTTTTTTGTTGTTATCTGGTTTATGTGTTATTTTTTGGTTTAAGTATCCTTAATACTTTGAGAGGTCTTTATTTCCTTTTGTGAAACTCAAACTGTTTTGAACCTGGGAAATTGGACATGTAGGCTACAAAGGCAGGCACCGCTATTTTGTATTCGTTGTTCCTCTCTCTCCAACTGCAGGAATATCCTTAATGCTCCATTCACCAGGAACACATTAGAAGGACAGAATGTTGGCACTTACAATGAAACTACCAATTCAAAGCCATTTGCCTTTTCTGCATCGCTTTGCATGAGCCCTGATACTGCTGTAGTGGAACTCAGGCACTCCTTAGAAGGACAAGGCTGTCTACTCTTGTTAAGAGTTACAGTTGCAGAAAAGGGCAGCGATAGTTCTGTCCTTCTGGGTCACTATGAGTCAGAATCAATTCAGTGGCAGTGGGGATGTGGGTGGGGTAGCATTGCAGTAGACCTGTGATAAGAATCTGATAAATCACAACACCCTCCATGGGAAGTCATTCCTTTTAGGGCTCAAAGAGAGAAAAGACAAGTCCATAAGAAGTTATTGCTCCCCATGGCGTGTTTAGGAGTATAGTAAGTGCTTTCACTAGCTTTTTATATACCTTTTTGCTCTGGATCTTTCCCCCTGGATGTTGTATATTTTCCTAAGGAGCCCAAAAGGCAATAGGTCAGTATTTCATGGTGGCCACAAGGATGAACTCTGAGATCGTTTGAGTACAATTCCTTGATCCCACACTTAACTGCATGGTCTTGAGGAGCACACACTCCTCTTTATGCCTCAGTTTCCACAAGTTCTAAAGAAAATAAACATCACTTCTTGGTAATTAAAGGAGCTCAGGTAGCACTGTTAGGTAGACATTGGACTTCTAACCACAAAGTTGGCAGTTCAAACCCTTCCCCCATTCTTCAGGAGAAGGTTGAAGTAATCTGGTCTTGTAAACATACACAATCTAAAAACTCATATACATCACCTCTGTGAGTCAGAATCAGTGTGACTACAGTGAGTGTAGCTTTTTGTTTAGCTTTGTGTGTTGGTATACATGAAGTACAGAAGCCCTGGACGTGCAGTCGCTGAAACACTCAACTGCTAACCCAAAGGTTAACCCAAAGGTTAGCAGTTTGAGTCCACTGGCAGCTCTGTGGAAGAAAGATATGACAACCTGCTTCCATAAATATTACAACTGTGGAAATCCTTGGGTCAGTTCTACTCTATTATATATGATTTCTATGAATTAGAATCAACTATATGGCAATAGGTACACATAAACTATGTGTTTTTGAATGATGTTTGTTTGCATATTGTTATTATCTCTGTCATAGTAACTTAAAATAGGTACTTGGCATGCTCATTACACCAAAGAACATATAAACATATGCCTTTTCTTTAAAAAAAATATCTCCTAATGAGAATTTGAGTTAATAAACCCAGAAATTTAGCAAGTTATTATGGTATTATCACCAATAATATATCTAGAACTTTCAGATCCTAAACTGAACAGTTATAGTTTGACTGTAAATTTAATTCATAGGCCTCTGTGAGAGAAGAAAAATATCTCTTTTACAACTCTCTGGCCTATAATTGATTATAATTACAAGTTTGGGCATGACTGTATTGGTAGGAGGGTCAAAGATTTCAAAGAACTTTCCCACTGCTCAGTAGTTAATGGGACACAGCTGCAATGGAACTAAAACAGGGTAATTAAGTGTTCGTCTCTTTTGTTACTTTCTCTGAGTAACACAGTCACAATTTTCATGTCACCAAAGAGATGGGGAAGTTATGCTGAGGGGAGAAAGGTTGTTTTGTATGATGAAATCTTATTCATCTTGGATCCCAGATTGGCCTCTATATTTTACTTTTGATTAAACCTGACCTTTGCTAATTGTCCCTTGATTGGGAGATGCCTTCTGAATACATTACTATTTTAAAATAATATGAAAAAGATAAGAAAGAAAATATTAGTATTACAACAAATCCGCCCTATTCCTCACTATTCATTATGCAAATTGGATCCAAATTCTACATTTCTAAGATTTACAAAATACATGGAGAAGAGACTATATATACATTAGGCAATTTTCTTCATATATGTATAGCCTTTTACATTATTAAAGCAATTTCTTCTATCAGTAATTCCCTCAGTTTTGTTAAGTCACGTATACTAAAACAAGTAAATCATATAATCCTCCAATGATTCTTCTGAATACATATTTGTTAGAACATAATCAAGCATAGGCTTACATAAAAGCATATTTCTAAACTGTAATTTTGTAGAGTGCATTTATCAGCACAATTCTCTGTAGTCAATTATAGTTTTTGTTGAGCATTCATGGTGAACCTTTTCTCCCTGATTTAAACATTGTTGTGGTTGTTAGGTGCCATCGCGTCAGCGCTGGCCGACGGAAGCCCCATGCCCCAGCCTCACGATTGTTGCTCTGCCTGACCCCATTGCTGCAGGCGCTGTGTCGGCCCAGCTCCTTCGGGGCCTTCCTCTTGTTCAGGTCTCCTCCACTTTACCAAGCGTGACGGCTGCTTTGGGGTCTATATTTTTCAAGACAGATCTGTTTGTCCTCTAGCAGTGCCTGGTACTTTCAATATTCTTCTCAAGAACCACAATTCGAATGCATCAAGTTTTCTTTAGTGGTCCTTGTTCCGTTTCCAACTTTGACATGGATAAGAGACAATCCCAGATTAAATTCCATGGCGAATGATTAAATCACGCGCTTTCACTCCCCTATTTCCTTTGACTGTTTACATTTCCTCACACTTACTGTACAAAACACGACGGTAGTGAAACATAACTGTTCTATCCTATTCCTAAACCCATTGCCGTGGCTTCCGTAAGGAAGAACGCCCAGTCATTCTGACTGATAGTCAATCACCACTCACCTTGACAGGGGCGGTAACCTAGTCGGCCGTGGACTACATTTCTTTCCTTTTCCTTTATTCTGCATGGCATCTACTCCACTTAGTTTTCAAATCCCAAATGTTCACTCCCTCATATAAATATACGTTTGCCCTGAAATTGAGAAAATACAGAAGAGGATTTTTACAAGTTGCAGGAACCCGAAAATCTATTTGTAAATTTTATATTCTTTCATTACTCTGAATTATATTTTTTGTTGTGCTAGGCATGGACAAGCCAGCCACTTATTTATAAGATCCCATTTTTTATCCTTTCCTACTTAAGAACATTGCTTCATTATTGTTTCCCTTCCTCCTACAACGATTTTCACTTCTATAATGGATCATTGCCTTTTAGTGTGCAAACATAATTTCCCATCTGCAAAAAACAAAACAGAAATCCAAAAGTTTCACTTCAACCCGTCTCCTCAGGCTTTTATAATTTCTTTCATAAATATACTAATAAAATATATCTAGAGGAGCCCCAGTGACCTAATGGCTGTTCATTGGGCTACAATCTGCATGTTTGGCAGTTCAAAACCACCAGCAGCTCCATGACAGAAAGACTGGGCTTTCTACTCCAGTAAACAGTTGTAGTCTCAGAAATCCATAGAAGATCACTATGAGTCAGTATTGATTTGATAGCAACATCACTATGAGTCAGCATTGATTTGATAGCAACATGGTTTTTTTTTTTTTTGAGGTTTCTCTAAATCCAACCTTCCAATTGTGTTTTCAATATCTAACTTCCAACTTTATGCTATTTCATTAAAATGGCAGTGAATAAGGAAGACAGTAGAATTGGCACTTTTTAGCTAGAATGTTGGCAAAGAAAATTGAGTCGACCCCTGACTGCCAGAAGAATGACTAAACCTGCCTTGGAAGAAGGACTGCCAGGACGCTTCTTAGAAGTCAGAGCAGGGAGGCTTCCTCCCGTGCAATGAGGACTTGTTCTCCAGAGGGACTGGACCTGGGAGAAAGACATTCAGATTGGTGAAAGAGAAGGCCATGAGAAAAAGGCAGCCCCTCAGTGAGACAGATGGACATAATTACTGCATCAATGTGCTCAAGCATCTCATTGGTTGTGAGGGTGGCACAGGACGGAGCTTTTGTTATTCTATTGTGCTCAGGCCACTGTGAAGAACTGGCTTATTGGCACCTCACAGCAGGTTCATTGTCACTGTCTAATAAGACCACCAGTGACCACCTGCTGAGTACGTCGATCAGCTTTCAGTAGTCCTCATCCCACTTGGTCTATTAGCAGCATTCACCTTAGATCAACACCAACCTCCTTTCATTATTAAACTCATTTTCTGGGAACTCCCTACTGATCTGTGGCTTTGAAGATCGTCTCTCTCATCTTATCTACCAGATTCAGCTCTCCAGGCCACTTCCAAGCATTATAGATTTGTAGTTCAGCTCTGCGCAATGCTGTGGAAGTGTATTAGACATCTGAAATGTCATATATTTTTAAATGAGCTCCAGAGAGTTCCTCTCACGTTTTGTCCATTGCCATTGATTTCAGTCAAAGGAAGCACTCTTCTTCCATTGTTCACATGAAAATCATCATATTCAACTCCTTTTTGTAAAATGTCACAGGCCATGCCCTATATGGGACACAATCTCTTCTCCCTAGCTTCAAACCCTCTGCAATTCTGGTCAGTTCTCAACAATTCTGCTATCCTCAGCACCATTATCTCTCATGTAGATTATTGCAATGGCATCTTAAAGTCTACCTTTTCTGCTCTTGCAGGTCAATTGTCAGGACACCAGCAAGAACTAATCAACTTGAATTTAAGTCACATTCTGTCATTTATAGCAAAAGTAAATGCTCTACATCTCTCTGACCTCATCTACTAACATGCTCTCTGCATTCAATCCATCTCGAACTTTATAAACACAGAAGGCTGGTCCTCGCCTCAGAGCCTTTCCAATTTGCACTAACTCTGTCTGGCAGGTTCACCCAGAGAAGCATATGGCTCATTCCCTCACAAATCGCAAATTATTATTCAAACACCATTTTCTCCTTATTAGTATAATTAAAATTGTAACCCCACTCAGTCTTTTCCCTCCTTTATTTACTTCCCTTGATAATAATTAGCACCATTCAGCATACTATAGTAAAATACAATTGTATGTGCAAACTTTTATATTCTAAAATACATATTTTATATAAAACACAGGAGATATATTTTAGCACATAAATTATAATTCTAAGACTATGACTGACCTAAGTTCTGAATTAATATATAAAGGGCATTCGACAAAGAACTTCACTGAACATAAACTGGGAAAGGGTAGGGGTTAATATATGGAAATCAGGAAAACTAATAGGGTGCTTGTGGCAGAGTGTAAGATGTGTTGCACTGTTTGAAACCAGTAGCTACTTCTTGGGAGAAAGATGAAGCTTCCCCCCGCTTTACCATCTCAGAAACCCACTGGGAAGTTCTACCCTCTCTTCTGGGATTGCTTACAGTCAGAATTGACTCAATGGAAGTTAGAAGGAGCCCTTGTAACTAGTGGATAATGCATTGGTCTGTCAACTACAAGTTTAGTAGTTTAAAACCAACAGCCTGTCTGCAAGAGAAAGATGAGGCATTCTAGTCCTGTAAAGATGTACAGCCTCAAAAACCCACAGGGGCAATTCTATTCTTTCCCATCGGGTTGCTATGAGTCAGAATTGGCTTGATGGCAGTAAGAAGGGATTTATTCAGTAGTTAACTGGGTGTAATTATATTTTGGTGGATGCTGATCGGAGGACGAATTATTTTCTTAAATGATGCCACAGGAAAATAAATATCCCACTGGTATAAGTGTAAAATGCTAAAATATGACATCCTTTCAGAAGTGACATACAGAAAATATTGGGAAATGGACTAATAATATTAAAGCTACTTCAATGAGCTAGTGAAAGAAGCAGTTGTGCAAGTGGCCTTATAATATCATTTAATATATAACCCAAAAGAAGCAAATGGAACAATGGTTTAATGTTTAGGGTGGCAGAGACAAGAGCAAGGAATGTACTCTCCTCAGGGTATTGAACAGCCCCTAGCTAACACCTCAACTTCACCTCTGCATTTAGTCTCTGTGTGTCATCTTGAACTTGTTTAATTGATCAAGCTCTATTGTGCAGAGGAGAATGCACAAGACAAACTCTGTCAGCAAAGTGTCATGTTGTCATATTTACCACCACTATCCTTAATGTGATTCGATTTGCAGCTGTCAACAGTACCTATTTTTATAATGTACTCATACTTGTATATCCCGTCACACTTATGCAGAATGACACCCTACTCCTTCTCATTGACTTGGCTCAGTTATTCTGATGAATTATATTCATGACTTCAGCAGAGTACACATGACTTTTGGGTGGTTACTATAAATATGAGTATAAAGCTCTAAAGTGAAATTAGGGAAACAGCGTAAGTGGTGAGGAGATTTTAGTTCTTGTTAGAATCCATCCTCAGGATGTGGACTTTGTATTAGTCCTGTCTTGTAATATTAGGCATAAAGAAGTCATAACTAATATCATCATGCAGATAATTGGAATATTGGAGTAAAAGGGATATTCCACATTGTTTTTTCTGTCATTTCACTTGAGGACCAGAGATGTACAACAATGCTCAAATCCATGGTGATGAGTTCTTATGAGGAAAACAGATTTATTTTCCCTCCTGACCTTAGCATGTCCTGGAGATTGCAAAGCCTCTCTGGAAATATTTAAAACACCTGTTTGTAGCGTTAGAATTTAAAGTGAAATGTATCAAAGGAAATAATAAGAAATAAGAGAATGATTTATTGGAATAATATTCTTTGAAGTTCACAGTCATCCTCATCCTAGTGGTTCGTTCGCCTTAGCAAACACTTATTCTTACAGCACGTGCGATTGATGAGTCCATTGGGATAGGTTTGCCACAAAATATACTCTAGCTGGGTTTGGATCAGATTCTAGCCTGTTATTTGTGTCTCTTAACTGTTTTGATATATAAACTACTGAAAGTACATTACTCTAATGGCAAAAAAGCAGGAATATAGTAACTCAAAGGAAATGTGCATTACTCTCTAAGAAAATTCTTTAGATCTAGCATAAGGTCACTTCTGCCCACAGATCACTGGACAGAATAACTATAATGAACCAAAAAGAGAGCAGATACAGTTTCTTTTACCACTATTGCTTAAAATGAAATTAACTTTGCTTATTTTCAAAATCATGAAAGAAATATCATAGTTGGAAAAGTAGAATGCCAGAGCTGAACTTACTAAGTAACCACAACACTGACTCAAACATATCAAAAATCACAAAGATGGACCTTTCTGCGTACTGTTTAGTTTCATTTTTCTTCCTATCTATCTATCTATCTATCTATCTATCTATCTATCTATCATCTATCTATCTATCATCTATCTATGTATCGGCTCTATCCCTTTAGGCAGTTGAATAGCATGGAACTTGGTGACAGGAGTAAAATGACTACCCAAAGGGCTGATTTCCCACCTTCAGTCAGTCTCTGAAATCTCTTGAACATTTTCATGCATAATTGCTCGGCTGTACTTTCATTTTAAAAGTTAAAATCAAGATTTTTTTCAAGCTGCCAGAAATCACTCTGTTTGCCTGTAGAGAGTAAGCTTACTTGGACCCTTACAGATTCCTGAAGTACATTTCGATTCATTCCTGGGGGCTTAGGGTCATAAATAACCATATTAGGAGGCTTCACAATGTTTACGGGATAATTCCACTGCATTTCAATTCCTCTTGTCCATGAACTTTTGCGAAACCGCTTTGTAGATGTCCCTCTTTGAACACACAGGCATTCTTTCTAATGAACCCGAAGTCACGTTAATAAGGCTTTGCTTGATGCTACTCCCAAACTTGTTGCTTTCCTTTCTGATCCTACTTCCCGACTTTCCTTGGAGCCAAAATCTTTCCAGATCCATTTGCAGACATGCTCTCTTATTTTTCACTCTGTCACGTATTGGTCAGGTCTTGTAACTCTTTCAGGAAATAACCCATTTATTCTTTTAGCAAAGCCTATCTTTCCTAATATGTTCTGCTGAAACTTGATCTTGTTTGGGATTTAGTAGCTTGGAGGGCAGATGTCTCATCTTGAGGAAGACATTTTTTATCTTGTTTGGAATCTGGCCTAGCTCACTCATGCATGGATCACAGCATAAGGCTGAAGGGAATGTTGCCCGAGAGTAAACCATTTTACCAGCTAGAGGGTTCAGTACAATCTAGACTCTCATTGTTCTTTAGTAAGTCTACCCAGGTATTGCTATCCTAAGTCTCAGGGCCCTACTTCTTTTGTTTTCTGGATTATGACTTTAATATAAGAGATTTACTGAAACTATGGAGTCAGCCTTCCCTGAAACTCTGCTGCAATGTCGAGGACCTCATTCGCTTGAGCACATCAAAGTGGCTATAATATACTCTTCATATAGTTCTTGAGAGCTTCGAAAAAGTGATAACATCCTAAAAGTATTTCCAGAAATGGCTGAGTTGAGTGTTGTAGAAGGTAGATACTGTCAGTGTTGCCTTAAAATGTGTCTAAGGAAGACAAGCATGGCAAAAGAGGGAGGGAGGGAGGGAGGGAGGGAGAGGAACGGGGCTAACAGGAGAAAGGGGTGGGGGATGGAAAGAAGGGTGAGTATTCACTTATAAAAGATCCAGTTATTTTTTACGTAGTAAAGGGTCCGGGTGGCACTAGCATATAAGTGCTGGTCTCAAAGGTAGGTGGTTCAAACCCATGAGCTGCTCCGTGGGAGAACGTGAAGGCTGTCTGCTCACATGAAAACCTATCGCCTTGTTCCAAGAAACAGGAGCATTACAGTGTGAGATTTGGGGGCTAATACGGTTGTGAAACCCTTGTATCAATACTTTCTGACTTACTTGGATATCCTGTCCTCATTGCACATTCTTTGTTCCTGTTTCTATACCTGCCTCAACAACTCTGTTCTATTATTTTTTAGAATGTTTTTGAGATATTACTTTAATATGAATATTCATCTTTGGAAAGTTTCCGAGAAACCCTGCTTAAAATATGCCCCACTGCACTTGGTTCTCTTCATAACCCACATAAAATTTGGAAGTTATTGAACAATGTGAACAAGTGAAAAATAAGAGAGTAAGCGCCCCCTCTTTATCATTGTCTATATGTTCATACACAAAATGTTTTCTATTTATGGTTTTCTAGGGCCTTCACTACCTTGACTCTTGTACTCTATAAACTGTCAATAAAGAAGTGCATCTTAGATACAAGGAGATCTATCTATTGTACCTCTGCATGGAGGGAGGCTTCTTTTCTGTGTGTATGCAATCAGCTAATAAAAATGTAAGTCATGTGTGAGTTCCATTAGGAAGCAACAAATCCCCTGGGTTACAGCAGAGGCCACAATTGCTTAATTTGTGAACCAATAGTGCATCCTTTGGATACTGCAGGGCTCATCAAGCTTCATTTGCCGATTCAGATGTTAGGTCTCTGAGGACTGTTAATTCCAAGGTCAAAAGAAAAGGCAAAGTACAGAAGGAGGAATTGGCAGAGCACCATTATTACAAACATGCCACCCACTCGTGCTGTCGCTCTGTTTCAGACGGACGTGAGCAGTCCATTAGGAGGCAGCTTAGTTTGCCTGGAAGCAATCTGAACTCCTCCTGCAGGATCCCGAGGAAAGCTTGTAGGCCTGACAGGGCCCAAACCTCAGGGGATAGTGACTATTTCTATTTCCTCGTTGCCGTTCTACAACCAGAGACACCCGGTTTCCTTTCACTTGACCTAGCAAGAAGATCCCCAAGGAAGGGTGAGAGCTAACTAGATGGGCAATCTGAAGAAAAGGATTTGTCTTCTTATGTAGAGGCATTCATGGAATGATAGTTATTATTCTTGAGTGTTAATATAAAATCTGATTAGGCTCAGTCATCTCTTTCTAACTCCCTTTAAAATAGTGACAGTTTGTCCAGGATGACTGGGACAAACTGACAACCTTTTACTGCTTTCTGGAACGTTTTGTATCAAAATGGGGTATAGTCACATTCTAAGCAATTTAAAAGATTAGTCATTATTATATTGAATAGACTTTGTATAATTGAGGAAGGCCTTACTAGAATTTAAAGAATTTTTTTTCAAAAGAGGAAGCATTCTTGTTTTTTATTTCTTTCTTGTGCTTCTTTGTTATGAGCATATTGAGCTATACTACACAGACCTTTGCATCCCTACTCCTCACGTTTGTCCTATAGATTTCTACTAAATCAGGCTTCAAGCTTAAATGAAAAGGTTCATGCTTTCTTTCTGTGACCTGATGGTTTCCTTTTGGTTCAAAGTAAAATGTGAAGATGCACCGGTGACATGGCAATAGCAGTTGTAAATCCACATTAAAGCTGCTCAATCCTGTTCCTCATAAAGAATCATAAAGCCCAGTGTATCCTAGCTCTGGTGTATAAGTGAATTTGGCTCACATTTTGTATTTACTTGTCCTTAAAATGAAAATATAATAGTGATTGAGAATGTGGTAGTGATTCCTGTTTCTGAAGAATCATTTTTGACTATTTCATTCCAGAGGAAACCTGGAAAAGACAGTTTTGTGTTTTCATCTATTGGTTTGGATAATAATGATCAGCAAGTGAAAAAAATCATTAAAAAATGATAACTCTCTATTGATTGTTATTGCTAAAAGTCAGCACAGCTTTTGTCTGAGTAAATCCTATGTCAGAAAGAAGACACAAGAAAAATCCCAGTATATAATCAAAGATATGAAAATATTTATATTTTACATTATGAGATTCATTTTCGTTTTTAGTATGGTAATAATATGCATTCATTTATTCTTATTACCTTGCATGGGAAGTAGTTGCATCCATAGATCCGAAGATTTGGTGGAAGGTGTGCTGACCAGCATGGAGCTCGGAGAAGCGAGAAGGCAAGCCTGTGATGTGCTCCACATCCGCTCACCAGGCAATGCCCTGTTGCTCTGTGGTGTCAGGCCTCTGCCACCACCATGAGATGACTAGAAAATATCAGAGCAAGAACTCGTTTGTGTTCTTTGCAGATTGCACAATTTATCTGCAATAGCACACACATCCATTGTCACCAAAGCTCAGTGGAATAATTATGAGTATTTACTGAATAGACCATGCAAAGCCATATGCTGTTAGTTGAAAGAATGTGGAAGAGATAATGAAAATTGGCACTAGTAATAAGACTGCAAAGTCAGCCACTGACAGTTGAACAGCATTTGAAAATCAGCTATGTTAGGGGTGTGGACTATAAATGTAAATGGAGCCCTGGATTTGCGTGAGGTAGAGTTGGTTTGGTAAAAGAAAATAAGAATGCCAAAATGTTTGCTGCAAGTCTTAGAATTAAAAATAATGTTTTAAAGTAAAGTGTTAATATAAATTATGGCATTTTATATAAACTATAATGACTCCTCAGTCTGAAATACTGAGGAATTTAAAGGAGGCTTGAGAACAAGGTGAAAAAATTTTAATTTACTAGCCTTAGGAAGAGTCCTCAGGACATGTTAGAGGAGGTGAAATAATTGAATAATAGTCTTTCACATTTGTCTGGCAGTCACAGTATGGAAAGCAGTAGTAATAGCAACACTTTCCCATGTAGGTCTTTAACTGATTTTTCAGCAGCTGTTGTTAGATATTACTACTCCCATTTTATTGGATGATTAAATAAACCTGGGGTAACATTCCCCCACCACCACCATATTCACGTATCTTTAAGTGGTAGAGATTAAGTATAAGTCATTGATCTAACTTTTATTCAGAGTTTGCAAATACACAGTCACTGGGATACAAATAGTAATGATTGTTATCAGAATCACAAATGTTTTGCAATGTAAATCAAAACACGTTAAGAGACCAAACTCAAATGAAACGATTAAGGACACTATAAATCACAACTGAGAAAATACAAAATGATAGTATTAAGATTAGTGGCCTGGAGACACAGACGGAGACGCAGACGGAGACGCAGAGGAGAGAAATATGCACAGCCCAAAGCAGCACCTTAATTAAATGACTTAGTTTCCATTTAAGATTACAAAACGTAATTGCTGCTATCATTCTTATTTAAACAGGAATCAAACTGGCTACATCTGTGGGAAGAGTTGATGGTTGTTAGGTGACTGCAAGTCAACTTTGACTCGTAGTGACCCTATGTACCGCAAACCCAAACACTGCAGGTTCCTGCGTGAGCCTCACAATTGTTACATCTGAGCCCATTGTTGAAGAATGTGTGCACTCAACTCATTGAAGGTCTTCCTCTTTTCGATGCCCTTACACTTTCCCAAGCATGATGTCCTTTTCCAGAGACTAGTGTCTCTTGATAACATGTCCAAAGTATAGGAGACCAAGGCCTACCATCCTCCCTTGCAAAGAACTGTCTGGTTATACTTCCTCCAAGACAGATTTGTTTTATCTTTTGGCAGACCGTGGTACTTGGGACCCCCGTCCTCAGCACCATAATTCAAACGAATTCATTTTTCTCTAGTCTTCTTTATTCAGTTTTCCACTTTCACACCTATCTGAGGCAATTGAAAATACCACAGCTTGGGGCAGGCATAACTTAGACGTCAAATTGGCATCCTTGATCTTCAATACTTTACAGAGGCCTTGTGTGGGAGATTTACTCTTTGATGTGTCTATTGGTTCTTTACTGTTTCTTCCATGAGCATTGACTGTGGATCTAAGCAAGATGAAATTCTTGAAAAATTCAATATTTTCTCCATTTATCATCATGTTATCTGTTGGTTCGTCTGTGAAAATGTGGCTTTCCTTACATTGAGTTGTCATCCACACTGCAGGCTGAAGCCCTTCATCCTCACCAGCAAGTGATTCAAGTCCTCGCTTTCAGCAAGCAAGGTTGCATTATTACTAATTCTTCCTCCAATATCGATGGCCTATTCTTTGTCATATAGTCCAGCCCCTCAGATTATCTGGACAATGCACAGATTGCACAATTATGGTGAAAGGAAACAACTCTGAAAACAGCTTTTAAATCGCATATTTTTCCTTTTTTCTGTTCAAAGGTTGCCTCTTGATCCATGTACAGACTCCACAGGGGTCCAATAAAGTGTCGTGGTATTTCGATTCTTCTCAATGCTATCCAAAGTTGTTTTTTTTAAGATTCACACAATTTATTTACAAAGTCAATAAAATATAAATAAGCTTTTCCCCCCCTGGCGTCCTCTGCTTTTAATCAAGATGCACCTGGCATTAGCAATGATATGTTGTTCCACATCCTTCTGAATCCAGCCTGAACTTCTGCAACACCCTGTCAGTAAACTGCGGCAAACACAATAAACTGATGCAAACACATTTGCCTGTGACATTCATGATATTGTTCTAGCATTTCCATAGTCTATTGGGTAACCTTTCTTTGAAATGGGAAAAAACATGGATCACTTCCAGTTAGTTGGCCTGGTAATTTTCTTACAAATTTCTTGGCATAGGGGAGTGGACTCTTCCATTGCTTCATCAGCTTGTTGAAATATTTCGATTTGTATTCTGTCAATTCCTATAACCTTATTTTTCGCTAATGGCTTCCATGCAACTTGTCCTTTTCCTTCAGTACAAGTGGTTCTTGATCATGTGTCACCTCTTGAACTGGCTGGATGCTGAGCAGGTCTTTTAGGTACAGTGACTCTGTGGCGCCTTTTCAGCTTCGTTTGATGCTCCCTGTAGCATTCAACATTTTGGCCACAGGATCCCACAATATTGCAACCAGTGTTTTGCATGTGTGTTTGGGTGGGTGGGGGGAGCGAGGGGGGAGGTAAGGTGGTGGTTGCGTTTGTTTTCCATTCTTTCAGCTTAAGGCATGCTGAGTATGACCTTCACTTTTGTTTGTTTGTTGTTTTAACTCTAGGTCATTTCACATTTCATTTTAATACTTGACTGTGTCTTCTTGAGTTGCCTTGTGAAATTTTCTGTTCGTATCTTTTACATCATCATCTCACATCCAGTTTACATACCTTCCCTACAATCAAGAGCAAGTTTCAGGGTCTCTTCTGGCATCCACTTTCAGCTTCCACCAGATGTCTACCAATGTCTGAAATTAGGCAAATATGCACTCAAGGTGCAGTGAAAATTGCTGGTAATTCGAGATAAAAGTTGGGGGTGGGGTGGAAAGAACTGTATTTGGAAAATGTAGTCTTAGTGATAAAAATAAGACTAGAGCTCACATGAGAGAACTTTGAAAGATGAACAAATAAATACATCATTGCAAAAGTTTTAAAAAGAATTTTCATCAAGATATATGCTGAGGTTTCCATAAGGAATAAACTGGAATTAGATTAACTAATTAGATTAACTATATCTGTGGAAACATATGGTCAAGAATTCAATATCCAGATCCAAAACGAGGCCAGAGGGTACAGGCCATCAATTGTTCATACTCAAGTTCAGGTTTAAGTTGAAGAAATTGAAAACAAGCCCATAAGAGCCAAAATACTACCTTGAGTATATCCTACTTGAATTTAAAAACAATCTCAAGAATATATTTGATATGTTGAATATTAATGACACACTCCATTGTAGGATGATATCAAGAACCTCAAGCTTGATTAAAATAAGAGGCAATTAAAAGAATTGGAAAGAATGAATTGACTAAAGTGGTTAACGGAAGAGACATTAGATTGCTCTGAATATGTTCTTGCTGTTAGGTGCCATTGAGTTGTTTCTTAGCCATATTGACCCTGTCACAAGGGACTAAAGGAAACACTGCTTGGTTTGGTGCTTTCCTCACAATTGTTCCTATTTCTGAGCCTGTTACTGCAGCCACTGTGTCAGTCCATCTTTCAGTGTCCTTCATAGCAAGCATGATTTGCTCTCCAGGAGCTGGTATCTCCTGACAAGTATCAAAGCCTTGCCTCTAAGGAGCACTCTGGCCATACCTCTTCCAACACAGATCAATTGTCCTTTGTGCAGTCCCTGGTTTTTTCCTTATTCTTCACCAGCACCTCCATTCAAAAACATGGATACTACTTGGTCTTTCTTATTCTTTTTCCAACTTTCATATGCATATGAGGCAATTTAAAATGCTATGACTTGGATCAGGTCCACCTTTGTCCTCAAAGTAATGTTCTTGCTTTTCAATATTCTAAAAAGGTCTTGCTGAAGCATATTAACTAATGCAAGCTTTTATGAGCATTGATTGTGGATCTAAGCAAAACAGAGTCTGGACACAGAAAGGCTAAAATTGATGGAAGAAATGATAATCTAAAAGAGTTAAACAGGTGATTTCAAAATATAGCCCGACACGACATAATTAATTATGCAAAGATCTGAAATTAAAAATCCCCAAAAGAAGGATATGCTTTGCATATCTAAATCTGAAGAAATTGAGGAAAATATAAATCTGGAGTTAGTATTGAGAGATTCCAGGGGTAAAATATTGAAGGATGCAGGAAGCATCAAAAGAGGATGGAAACACAGTTACTATAGAAAAAAAATGGGTCTATACCCAACCATTTCAAAAGGTAGCATAGGATCAATAACTGATGGAACTGAAGGAAGAAATTCTGGTTGCACCGCAGACCTTGAAGAGAAATAATACTCAGGCCTGACAGAGCACCAATTGAGATCTTTCTAGGAATGGATGCAGCACGGAAAGTACTCACCAGTTTAGGCCAACTGACAGGAAGAGATCCATATTTATGCCCATTCCCAAGAGAGCATACCTAACATAATGTGGAAAGGATCAAACAATACCATTACTATCAGATGCAAGTCGTATATTTTTGAAGATAATTTTAAATATGATATCAACAAGACATCAATGGGGGGAATGTCATAAATTCAAACCAGATTTTGCAAAGGACCTTGAATAACAGAAATCATTGCAGATATCTGGTGGATCTTGCCTGAAATCAGAAAAAAAGAGAGATGTTTACTTGCATTTCATTTGACTATGGGAATCAAACCAAATTATAGGAAGCATTGAAAAGACTGAGAATGCCAGAGCACTTCATAGTTGTCATGTGGAACCTATGTACACTAAAAAGCAGCTATTGGAAAGGAAAAAAAAGCACTGCGTGATTTAAAGGATCAAGAAAGTAGTACATTAAGGCTGTATCTTCATCCCATACTTACTAAATTTTTATGTTAAAAAATTCACCTGAGAAATTGACTATGAAAAAACAATTTGGAGAAACCTGTGGTGTGCTAAGGAAACCACATCACTCGGCGAAAGCACTTGCTGATGAAGATGAAAGACTGTCGTCTGGACTGCCGCGCAGTATGAAAGAAATGAAAATATTCACAGCAGGACCAATATGCAATATCATGGTAAATACAATCACGTGTTAAATTGTGATTGAAAGGGTTAACTATTTCATTTTAATTGGGTCCATAATTAATACTGCTGTAAGTGGCTGCCAAGATTTCAAATGACATATTGCATTGTGCACATTTGCTGCACAAGACGTCTTCAATGTTCCAAAGAACAAAGGTGTCACTTGGACTAAGGAACAAGCAAGTAAACGTTCTCCTGCAATGCCATGACTTTTCTCTGGTTCTTAGGAGGACTGTCAGCATCGTTGGTGGTACTTCTTTTGGGTCTCTTGGTGGTTCTGTTCAGGCTGAAGTTAGTGCTGTAAACAGGAAGGGAAATGCAGGCGAATCTAGAAAGATGACTTTTTCCTGTGATAAGTGATTTGCAGGAGTGAAAGCTGCACATGTGGAGATGATTAGCATCACAAAGCATCTTAAGAAGATGCTCTCCACACTTGAGCTCACCACAATAGCAACAGAATCTGCAACCTACTCAAAGCAATAGCCCAGTAGGCATCATAGCTAATTGTATGCACTTATGTGTTAAAACTGCATATTTACATTTCTTTACTTAGATCTCAATTGCAAATGGAATTGTGTATACTCTGCAACTAGTTGTAAATATAGGTTCTGATGTATTTTAATTTTTATTAGATTTTTCTATATATCATGGCAGTCAATGAGAAACAAGTATATACATCTATTTTATGTATTCAAAACATGCTTAACCTTTCTTTACTTTTTCAATATTTATAGGTTATATGGTTCATCTGTAATTTTTTTTCAAGTCATGACAGGTCTCCAATTTTTTCTAATATATTTTCTAATGTTAAAATATATATTTTCAAATATATGTTTTTCTATTATATATTTCTAATTTATTCTCAATGATTATTTTTAATATATCTAATATGATACTCTATTCTAATATAGTATATCCTAATATAATATATATTTCTTTTTTTTTTACTCATTTATTGGTACTCATACAACTCTTATCGCAATCCATACATACATCGATTGTGTAAAGTACCCTTATACATTCGTTGCCCTCATCATTCTCAAAATTCGCCTTCCGCTTGGGTTCCTGGAATGAGCTCCTCATTTTTCTTTTTTCCCTCCCCCTCCTTCCTCGCTCCCCCCTCCCTCATGAACCCTTAATAATTTATAAATTATTATTTTATCTTATCTTACACTACCCGGTGTCTCCCTTCACCCACTTTTCTGTTGCCCATACCCCAGAGAGGAGGTTATATGTAGATCCCCAAGATCGGTTTCCCCTCTCTACCCCGTATTCACTCCCGGTGTCCAACTCTCACTGCTGGTCCTGAGGGGTTCATCGGTTCTAGATTCCCTGTGTTTCCAGATCCCTACGCACAGCTGTGCATCCTCTGGTCTAACCAAGTCCTCAAGGTAGAATTGGGATCATGATAGTTGGAGGGAGGAAGCGTTTAAAAACTAGAGGAAGGTTGTGAGTTTCATTATTGCTACACTGAACCCTGAGTGACTCATCTCCTGCCCACTACCCCTCTGCAAGGGATGTCCAGTTGTCTATAGATGGGCATTGGGTCCCCATCATGCGCTCCCCTCATTCATGATGATAAGATTCTCCCACCCCACCCCTGCCTTTGGTGCTTGAAATCTGGTCCCCTCGGCCCTTCATGATCACACATGTTGGTGTGCTGCTTCCATGTGGGCTTTGTTGCTTCTGGGCTAGATGGCCGCTTGTTTACTTCCAAGCCTTTAAGTCCCCAGACGCTATATCTCTCGATAGCTGGGCACCATCAGCCTTCTTAACCACACTTACTTATATTTCTAACATACTTTTTATTTTTAAAAGTAGTGTAAGAATGTACTCATGCATTTCAAAACCATGTTATTCATGAATCAATTGTGTTCATGGTTTTTATTAACTTCCTTAATGAACAGTAGCTGACATGACAGGAAAATAAGAAAAATGCTTAGAAACAACAAAAATCATACCAAAGTTGAGATACCAAAATGTTCACGGAAAAAGAATTAAAAGTTAACACAACTTTTCTATGAACTCTTTGAACATGGTAAGTAATGTTTGAAGCTTCCTCAAGTCCATGGGACCTTATGTGTTCCTAGAGACTTATAGTAATTTTCAAACTACATTATGAATTCTAGTGACGTAAAGCTATTTTAGCGTCTTTGGACACAGTTGAAGGAGGCCTGGTGGTATGGTAGGTTGCTCGTTGAGCCACTGCCCAAAGTCAGAGATGCCGTTAAAGACTTATTGCCTTGGAAATCCAGAGGGCTGGTCAGTTCTGTCCCAAGGGGCGTCTGCAAACCAAATCACCTGGACGTCACTGCTTTGTGCTGTTGATGTTTGCTTGTTTGTTTTCTGAATAATGAGGTGAGTAGACAAGTTCATTTATAATTAAATTTCTGTTTTTTTCCCCCACTTTCTATTTTCTAAACTTCCTCTGTCTAATTAAGAATGTGCATATAATAGAATTCTAGTGTTGCCATTTTTGTTTCACCTTTTTTACTTTTCCAGTATAACATTTACACTTTCAAAAATCCAGAAATTACACTCATTGTTTTTCATTACATTATCACATTATGTAAAAAAAAACTGAATTATTTAACTATTCCAGCAAAAGGTGCAAAACAAACCAATCATTTAAAAAGGACAACTCTGATATAATTGTGTCTCCATAGGCTCTGTGATCAAAGAACTGCTTTAGCTGCCTATTTTTTGTTGCCTGATTTCAAATAAGAGATGATTAAAATTTTCTATGTTTTCTCGGTACATCTGAGTGATCTATTTGAGTTAAAAGATACATATCAGAAATATTAGTTCAAATATTTAGTCAGACTCCTAGAAGGAAGAGTTGTATTAAAATTTACCAATAGATTATTAGATGCCAGAAACAATTTATTCATTTTTCAACTGGGTGCTAGTCTGCTCATTAGCATGCATCAACTAATTTTGAGCTCTATTATTTGTGCATTTTGTATATGTATTTATTTTATATTAACCTAACTATCATATAGGATTTGATAGTACATAGTGAAATTAACAAGAATCATTATTTCATCTTCTATAAGGTCTGTGTTATTGATGGCTCATATGCACTCTCTTCATTTGCTGACAGTGTCCTTCCTTTATAGTTGCAATAAGTCATGTTCATCTCTGAGTACATAAATGAACTTTTAAAAGATCTATCTATCTCACTAAGAAATATATCTCTAGTATAGTTTTATTTTTATTGTTAATCAATTTTGAACTATTAATAATTACATAGTAGTTCAATATAAAAGAACTTTGTTAACATTTAGTGCTTTATAGGAATTGAAAAATCAATATCAATTTATAAATATAATTTGGATGAAGAGAAGTATAATAGGGTGATCCACAAAAAGTGTCCAAGCATAAAACAGAGTAGAAGAGGATACAATCTGTGTAGGAAATGTCAAGCAAATGTGCATTCTAAAGGAAAGAGCAAGGATAAATGAAATTGAACCTAGACGTAAAGTGAAACATTTGAGAACCCTAACTCAACAGAACTCTTCTCACAAGTTTTCTACCTGTGATAGGGTGCGATCTTGCCATATTTCTGTTGCATGTCATAGGAAATATATGAGGTTTTCTTCTCCTGCAGGTTTACACCATATTAAGCTCCTGCTTTCGCAGGACTGGTTGTACAGAAAGGGCTGCTTATTACACCATATTAAGCTCCTGCTTTTGCAGGATTGGTTGTACAGAAAGGGCTGGGGTAAGTGGATGTTATGGTTTACACTGCGCCTTTCAGATGATATGCTGAAGTCCTAACTCCTAGTAGCATGCATATTACCTTTGCTTTGAAGATGCCAAACTAGCATGAGATCATCCTGAAGTAGGGTGGGTTGTAAGGTAATCTTAAAAGTCTTCATAAAAGTGAAGAGACATGGACAAACTGGCGAAGGGTCCATTTGCATATATCCTGATAAGTCAAGGAAAATTTATCAGCTGAAAGAGAAAAAGAGGGATCTTCCCTAGAGATTTCGGAGGGAGAATGACCTAAGTGCCATGTTCATCTGGACTCTGAGTCTCCCAAATAGTAGCACAATGTACTCCGATTCTTGTAAGTCACTCCGTTTGTGGTATCTGGTTTTGTCTGCCATGGGAAACAAAATATAGTGAGAGTCTTCTCTTTTTCTATTCTCAGTGGAAGATATTATGGGGGAAAAAAGCAGTTCCCACTGGGGCCAGTCTCTTATATCCTGCATACAATGGTCAAATATTTCCCATTATGCTCAAGGCCTCCAGATGATAAGCACTAGATGTTTTAAATGCTTTAAATGTTTTAAATGTTACCATACAAATCTAGACTTGCAGTAGTATGCATGCGATGGTTAAGGGTGGGTGTTTACGCAACTGAGCCATGATTTTCTATTTGGCAGTTAAGTAGTGATGTAATGTGGCAGTTATATGTGGATGTAGTCATTTCCTACGATATGGTCTGATTTGATGAGCCTTAATTCAATATGAGAATATTAAGATAAGATGCAGAATGCGTTAATCTCATCACAGCCTTTATCCAATGTATACAAATGTCCTGGCGAAAAGTCCCTGTTTTCTAATCACTGCATGTGGCTCTCATCTGACTTCTGGTTCTTGATCTAATCATATTGCCTTCAGACCTGGGATCCATTAGCTTCAGCTGCTTGGGAGTGAGCATCCTGCCTTATTACCTGCCAATCTGAGGGTCACCAGTCTTTGGGACTTATGTTTTATCTGCTGGTTACTGTTCATCAGCCCTGAGCTACCTGACTCAAGAGAAACCTCCAGCCTGACATTTGGCCAGCATATTTGAGGCATGTCAACCCTCTTTGTCCCACCGATCAGCTGGTGCCTTTGAAAGACAAACTTTGCAGTTAGCAGCACAACAAGAAAGAGCTTCTAAAAGTTCGTGGAAAAAATTGCATGGAAAGAAAATACATATTTCCCAGAAATTATCTGCAACCACCTGGTGTTGCAGATACGCTTCACTGATTTTGCTTCTCTTGAGAACCCAACTGAAAACAACAGGTTACTTTTGCAACTCTTCACTGATAAGGTTGCTTTGGCCCTTTCACAATAAGAGAATAGAATGGGGAGGTATTTCCATGCACTGGATTGCGACCCATGCTGCACGTCCAGCAGAGTGCCGTGTCCTCTCAATGCAGTAATGGGATGCTAGAGGATGTGCCTGGTCTGTTGCGGACTCCAGTAACCACACTACCTGCCTGCCCTACCACCAGCCCCATCCCAAATCGACTCCTAAGCCATCCAATGGCTTGTAGAATTTCTACACACTAGCAAGCACACAAGTAAAACCATCATATTCAACCAAAATTATACAATGATAAGGCATATCAAAGTGTTCCAAGATGGTTAAAAAAGAGAGGAGAGTAAAAAAGAGAATTTTAAACCATATGGAGAACAGGTGCTTTATGTACATAAGAACAAACAAAAGAATGACAAGAGTTGTCAACATCAAGAAAAGTAAGAAAAAACATTAAAGTAAGAACTTTAAACAACTGATGTTAAAATTCACTTGAAGTTTTATACTCCATACAAATATTTCAGAAAATATGTTTAAACTATAATAAACTTACAGACACTAGGGTGTGTAACATATATGGCAAACATACCATAAAGACTGAGAGATAAACTAGATAAGTATATATAAATTTTTATAATATTGTATATATATTTTTGGTTTGGGCCGTTGTTGAGAATATACACTGAAAAAAATGCACCTAGTCCAGTTTCACCATGTACAATACAGTGAGATTAGTTACATTCACGGGGGACACACTCATTCTCACACTTTTTCCTGCGTGGTTCCCGTTCATTGACTCACTGCCTCCGAAAATTCCATTTAATTTTTCAGGCTGTAATAATCTCTTTGTGTCATATAAATAGATTTTTAAAGCATTGTGGTTAAGACCAACAACTTTGAATTAAGCTAAATGACTCTTCATATTTCAGAAAATATTAGGGGATATTTCAGTTTACGGTTGTTTAAAGATTATTTTAGGAGGATAGTTTTGAGAATTCATTTAGCTCCCATGACTCAAGAAATTTTGGAGTACAGGAGAATTCCAAATTCTCCTCTGCATTTCCTGCCCTACATTCTATACAATCTTTTATAAAACATTCTATACAATCTTTTATAGAAATGTTCAGTATTAGCTGATGATTTCCATCCACTTCTGCTAGTATCATTCCATCTTCTTTTCTTAGTCTTGATGCAAACCTTTCTTTGCTTCAGGTAGAGACTAATTGTTTACTTTGAAGGTTGCTTGCAATATGTGAAGACCCTCCGCTTACATAGCAAATGATGAGGTAGGGCTAAAAACACTAACCATGTTTTAAGATTCTCACACTATATTTGATTTGGCATAATACCATTAGAAGGAATTGCTCTTGTTACCAGGTGCCATCAAATGGTCTGCCAACCTATGTACAACAGAATGAAAAATTGCATGGTCCTGCACCATCCAACCACTCTTTCCTATGCCTGAGCCTATGAATACAGCCAATGTATCAATCCATCTCATGGAGGGCCTTTCTTTTTCTTTTGGCTGCCCCTCCAATTGACCAGGCATTTTGTCCTTTTCTAGAAACTGATCCCTTCTGCCAATATGTCCAAAATATATAAGATGAAGTCTTGCCATCTTTGCCTCTAATTCTTATATAGTCTTCCTTATTCAGTGTCCATGTTTGGCATGTATAACGTGCAATGAAGAATACCAGGGCTTGGATCAAGCACATTTCATCCTCAAAGTAATATTCTTGCTCTTAAATGGTCTCAAGAGATCTTGAGCAGCAAACTTACCTTTTGCAATAAGACTTTTGATCTTCTGACTGCTGCTTCCATGGACATTAAGGGTGGATCAAAGTAAGACAACGTTCTTGACAGCTTCAACCATTTCTCTATTTCTCTTGATGCTACTTAGGGATTCAGTTGTGAGGATTTGGGCCTTCTTTACATTGAATTGTATCTATACTGAGGCTGCAACCCTTGTTCTTCATCAGCAAGTGCTTCAAGTTTTCCTCACTTCCAGTAAGCAAGAATGTGTCATCTGCATACTGCAGGTTGTTAAAAAACAAAGTTCATTCAATCCTGTTACAGTACTCTTCTTTTTATAATCTACTTTCTCTGATGACTTCTCAGAATACAGATTGAACAAGTATGCTGAGAAGATGCATCCCTGACACACTCCCATCCTTATTTTAAACCATGCTGTAGTCCCTAGTTCTGTTCCCACTGCCTCTTGGTCCATATACAAGGATCCTGAAGAAGCACAATGAAGTGTTCCACAAGTCCCCTTCTTCTCAAGGTCATCCACAGTCTGTATGGTCCAGACAGTCAAATGCCCTTGCACAGTCAATGCCACACAGGTGATATCGTTTTGGTATTCTCTGCTTTGAGCATTGATATCCCTTGTTCCATGTCCTAGATTATGATGTTACCATTTATGCCTTTATCTTTACTGTTTTTAATTAATTTGCAGGAGGGGTGTTGAATGAATGTTCATGTTATTCCATCTACAAAGTCTTAAAACATTGCCATCAAGTGGATTCTTACTCATAATGGCACTAATAGGCATTACAAAATAGACTTGATCATAGGGTTTCATAGAATGTCAATTTTTAGTGAAGCAGGATCCCTCATCTGGGTTCTGCAGAGCGATTGGCGGGTATTAACCTTTCATCTTTTGCTTACTAGCCCAAACCACAACTGTATCACCAGAACTCCTCTTATAAAGACTCACTGTTAGATGTCATCTTTCTGACTCCCAGCAACCCAATGTTCAACAGAGCAAATTATTACCTGGTCTTGTGTCCAAGCCCATTGTTGCAGTCACTGTTTTGGTCTATGTCATTGAGAGGGTTCCCCCTTTTTGAGACTGCTCTACTTCATTCTGTATGATGTCCTATTCCAGGCACTCGTCTCTCCTGATAGCACGTTCAACGAAGTCCCAGTATGCTCCTTCTAAGGAACGTGTTTGCTGTACTTCTTCCAAGGAAGCTTTGCTTGTTCTTCTGGAAGTCCAGCTTTTAGTCAATATTTCTTACACCATGCTTCAAATGAATCTGTTCCAGACTTGTTTTACTCATTGCCCAGTTGTCAAAGAGATGTGAGGAGATTAAAAATGCTATGGCTTGGGTCAAGTACATCTCAGTACTCAAAGCGACATCTTTGTTCTTTAATATTGTTAAAGAGGCGTTTGCAGCTGATTTGTCTACTGCTATACATCTTTTGAGTTCTTGATTTTTGCTTCCATGAGCCTTGATTATAGATCCAAGCAAAATAAAATCTTTGGCCGTTTCAATCTCTTCTTATCCTGATGTTTATTGGTCTAGTTGTGAGGATGTTTGATTTCTTCACATTGAGGTGGAATCCATACTGAACACGATCAGTAAGTGTGTCCTGTCTTATCCTTTCTGCAAGCGAGCTTATGACCTTTGACTGTCATAGGTTGTTAAAGAGTCTCCTTCCTGCTGATGCTGCCTTTCTTCATCTAATCTAGCTTCTCTGATTATTTGTTCAGCCTAAGTCCAATTTAGCAAAATTAGAAAGAAGATTATATTTGAAAGACAGTGCTAAAAAAATCACAGTCTGTCTCTTCTCTTATTTTTCTGTGTCGGCTAATGAGTCTCTAGATACGGCAGAAAGTTAAATATGCTATATTCATTGAAGTGACCAGCACAAACATACTGATACATTTTTCTATGAATTTTAAATAATTGATACATGTTGATGGGGATAAAGGAAGATATGTGTTGGGGATTCAAAATATTACTTCCCATTTCAATGATTTCCTAGGAGAACACAGAACACTCAACCCATATTCATATTCACAGGTCTGATTTACTGTAGCAAAAAGCATCCAAAACAAGATCATAGGGAAAAGGTGTGTGTGGTGAAGTTTGAAGGAGAAAACCAAGTGAAAGCTTCCAACTGTCCTCTCCCATGAGGATCACACAGAAATACTTAATTTTTCCAGCAATAATAATGACAAAACACATGAAATTTTCTCTATCTCCTTTATGGGGACCACCCCCCCCACCCATGTATGGCAGAGTAGAACTGTGATCAACAGAGTAGTTTTTTTTTTCATATGAAATTGCCAACATTTATTTCAAAGTGTCATTATGCTGACTCATATATTTTTATGTTAGCAGTTGATCCTGTCAACTGTTTACACACCTTTAATATGATAAATGATTATGTTTAAATATTGTGTGTCTCAGAAATAATTTAGTGGGATCACAACATTATTTTTTAAGTGACAGGTAAGAATATGCATGGATCCCTGGTGGAGTGGTGTTTGTGATGGGGTAGTTGTTATTTATTGAGCTGCTAAGAATCCCTGGTGGAGTGGTGTTTATGATGGGTAGTTGTTATTCATTGAGGAGCTAACCACAAGGTCAGCAGTTCGAAACCATTAGTTCTTTGAGGGAGAAAAATGGGGTTTTCTGATTTCATAGAGAGTTACAGTCTCAGAAACTCACAGGGATAGTTCTCACCTGTCCTACACTATTGTTATGTGTCAGAATTGATCCAATGACAGTGAGTGTGGTTTTGTTGTGAGGTAATAATATGTATTATGTAATAACATAGATCAAAATTAGGAAAGATGTACTACAGGGTTTGTCTTCTCACCAAACGTATTCAATCTATCCACTGAGTAAATAATCAGAAAAGCTGGCTTATATGAATAAAAATGTGGCATCAAGATTGGAGAAAAGATTATGAATAACCTATTATACGGAGATGATAAAACATATTTCCTGTAAACAAGGGGCATTTGAAGCACTTGCTGAAGAAGAAGAAGAGTACTGCCTTAAGGATGGATTAACCAATGTGAAGAAGATGAAAATCTTCACAACTGGTCCAACATGTAATGTTCTAATAAACCGAGAAAGTATTGAAGTTGTTCAGGTATAGTTTTGCTTGGATCCACAATCAATGCTCATGGAAGCAGGAGGGAAGTATTCAAATGATGCACTGCATTGAGTAAATTTGCTGCACCAGATGTCTTTAAATGACACTAATAACGCAAGAATATTTCCTTTAGGGTGAGCACATGCCTGACTCAAGCAATGGTACTTTCCATCGCCTCAGAGGCGGGCATAAGGTGACCTTTGAGTGAGGAAGAGGGAGGCAGTGATGCGTCATATGCTACCGGCAAAGATGATTGAAAATAACATGGAACGTCAAAAGAACAAAGCCTTATGTTTACCTTGGGAGAAATACAGCCAGAATTCTCCTGAGGGGCGAGGATGGCAAGACTTTGTCTCACATTCTTTGGCCATGCTGTCAGGAGAGACCAGTTCTGGAGAAAGACATCATGCTTGGTAAGAGGACGCGCTCGACAAAATGAATGGAAACAGTGGCTGCAACCCTGTGTTCTCATCTGTCCAGGTAAGCGCATCCGTGCAGGTGGGGCAGGCCTGGGCAGTGGCCCCTTCTGTGGCACATAGGCTCATTCAGAGTCAGAACTAACTGGACTGGAAGGCAGCTGACAACAAGATAATCATGGATCAAGATAAAAGAATCGAAGCAACAAGATAGTAATAGAAAATATGGCAGTGTGTGGATCACTCAACAATCATCATTTCGCTTTTTAAAATATGGCATAGAACATAAAAAACAGAATGAGAACTCTCTTAAAATAAATGAATAAATAGACCTTTTTAAGAAGTAATTAGTGCACATGTGTGCAAGAATTAGTACTTACTACCTCAGTGCCATTAAGTTGATGCCAATCACAGCAAATCCAAGGGCAGGGTAGAACGACTGCCTTGTGAGTTTCTGAGACTTGAACTCTTTATGGAAGTAGAAAGCCTTGGCTTTCTTCTGTAGAGTGACTGGTGGTTTCAAACTGCTGACCTTCCGGTTAGCATTTGAGCATGCAACCACTATGCAACCAGGACTCCTTCAGAATTACTAATAGAATTCAATAAAATAAAATTTCCCTGAACAATTTGATATAGTGAAAGTTTATTGTGCCAACCTGGCCAATAAATACATGTGGGCTTAATTGAAGGGCAGAGAGATAAATGGTTCAGTGAACCTCGCCTTTCTAGTTCTTGGGTCTCTTGCTTTATGATGGTAAGACCAGGGTCCACCTGCCTTAGCCAGTCCCCTACTTCAGCTGGCAAGGCTCACTTCCTGCAAGACATCCCAGAGGAGAAGCTGCATGGACTTACCCCCATGCAACCCTGGGTCCTGAAGCAGCCGAGTGGAGACCCCTGCCAGCGCTGAGATGCTTACACCTTCACTGACTCGGCTTTCCTCCTGCAGTTGGCAATACAGTGTGTGTTTTGTGAGATGGAGGAGGACTTTGTAAAAGATTGGTGTCAGACATGTGGGTTAATGCTGGACTTGTGGGCTTGGGCAGCACTGGGTTGGGATGTTTCCTTGTTGTGCACTTACCCTTTATATAAAACTCTCTCTTATACATAGGAGTTTCTGTGGATTTGTTTCTCTAAAGTACCTAGACTAACACACAATTGTTATTCATATTAATAATTAGAATTAGGCAGGTATTGAGGTAGCCTCATTGAAGAAGCATCTTCTTGAGATAATTAATTTTTTGAGAAAATTCTACATTGTAGAAATAAAACAAATATCTATAATATCTCAAATTAGGACTTATTAGCAGTTAGTGAACTATAACGATTTTTTGATGACCTTAATTACTTGCTGATGGCTGAAGGGTGTTAGTCATACTTTAAATCTCTAGTAAGCTTCCTAATTACCTCTGTTCTTTCCATTGTTGCATGTTTAAAACATTGAAGTGATTTCATGTTTACAGCGCTATCATAAGACAGTGTCCACGTCTACACTGGAGTCACGAAGGGCGGTAGATTTTTTGTTTCAGGACAGCTGGAGATTTCATTTTAAAAACTCTTCAACCAATTCCAAACTTTCTCAATGGCTTTACACACATTTTTTAGAAAATGGCATGCAATGAAACTACTTTGTATTTTTAAGTTAAAATAATGAATATGGCAAGTTGTATATTAAATGAGAAAAATGTCTAGTGGCCATAATTAGTTTGAACTTCTGCTATCATTTACAGTCAAGCAGCGGAGCCATTTGAATCAGGTCTTTGGAATGAATCCTAAAGCTATCTCATTATATGGTTCGACAGAATCCGACAGGCTATCTTTTTCTCAATAAATTCTTGGCAATTATGACTGACAATAAGCTAGAATATAGCCAAAAAAGAAATATCTAATAAACGAGGTGCATTGCTAATAAATGTAATTGTGTAGTTTGGGGGACACCAGTAACCCAAGGACTAGGAGAACAGACTTAGTACTTGGCGCGTAAGAAGTTCATAATAAAAGCTGTCATTTTGTTATTGCTTCTAGAGGCACAGCCAATTTTCCCAGTGACAAGATCTCTATGAAATATGAAATGTTGTGTAATAAAAATAATAGATTGTTCTGTTGCCTTTGTATCCTACAGGGTCATTTAGCAAGAAATAAACCAGGAATGCCTAAGTAAAGAATAGAAACCACACTGTTAAAAGGTCAGTGTGGTGCCCTTCGTTTTCTTTTCAAATTGTTCACAAAACAATAAACTTGATTTGTATTACAGTTATAAACTTTTGCTGAAAGGGAGATTAAAGCTATGTCAAGACCACTTATTTGAGCATATTTAATGTTCAAATGCAGATGGTTTCCTTCGTGCTTTGATTCACCCTTTCTTACCAATGGTGTTTCCTTTTCCTGACAATGTCTTTGAAAAGACCCATGTTAACTTCTCAGAACACTATGTTACTCTTACTAACCATTTTAAAAATAAGTCTACATACTTAACAGTATGGATTTCCAAGTTTATAATGGAATAAGTTGAATACATCTCATACACACATCTGGACAAATTTCATTATCTTGGAATTTCATATTTTTCATGAACATTTTAAAGCCCCCTCCTATGTGTCCCGAAAATATTAAGCAGTGCATTTTCAAAGTTTCTTGGTAACACAAATAAACATAATAAATAATGTAATATGTTTTTGCAGTCATGAAAATAGTAGTAAAAGATGGTCAATGCCTATATCTTCCACTAGAATATATGTTTTATAGTGTAGAGAGGGTGAGAGACTACCTGAGTCATGACAATGTTCTTATTGCATAATGTTTTTACTAGTGCTATTAATATGAGGTTCTCATCAAAAATAGTATTGAATTAACAAACAAAGAAATATTACTCTATTAGAAACTACCAGCAGCTCAACAGGAGAAAGATGGGCCTTCTGCTCCTGTCGAAACCCACAGGGGATTGTTATGAGTGAGAGTTGACTCGATGGCAGCGATCTTGGGTTTTGGTTTGACTGAGTGAATTGTGTTAGATTCCTAACTCAAACTTCAAAGCTCACTGCCCTGGAGTCAGTGCTGACGCATAGTGGCCCAATGTGTAACCACTACACCAGTAGGGCTCATAACTTCTAACTCTAATATTCTATGTAATGTCTAAAGCAAAGCCAAATGTCTCATCATTGAGGATTTTAATAATTTGCACCATTTACAGAAATCACTTTAGACACCAGTTTCTGGATCTTGCAGTTTCCAGTTTCATGTGGTGGAGAGACAGCCTGAACTGAACTCATCTACTTGTATGTTAAGATTTCATGAAGTCAGTGTTGATCAGGCTATGATCTCTGCACTGAGCAAGTGGACTAGGCAAGATGAGGGCTATTTATGATCCAACTGAATAGAGGGAGAATCAGTAGCCATTATGTCAATATGCATAGTGAAACAGATATCATTTTTATGAAATGAAGTGACTGCAAGAAGTGATGAAATAAAAGAGCTAAACCCAAAATATCAAAGGACAATTAAAAATAGTTAAAAACAAGTATTTTAATTAAATGTGAAAATACCTGGAATAAAGAATTCACAAGTGAAAAATATACTCATCATTTCTTCAGTTGAAAGAAATGAGAATAAAATTAAAGCCTCAAATTGCAATATTGAAAGTTTCCAGTTTCCATGAGTACAGTATTAGGTGACATAGGAAACACTAAAAGAAAATGGAGAGAAAACCGAGTTACTGTACCAAAAATAATAACTGATGCTGGACCATCTTAAGACATAGCAGATGATCAAGAACAGGAGCTAAACCATCTCAAAGAAACAAAGTTACTGACATTGACCCAATTCTGACTCCCAGTAACCCTATAGAACAGGCTAAAACCTCGCCTGTGGGTTTCTGAGACTGTAACTCTTCAGAGGAGTAGAAAGTCTCTTCTTTCTCCCATGGAGCACCCAGTAGTGGTTTTGAACCACTAACTTTGCACTTACTACCCCTACTTACAACCAAATGCAACACCAGGGCTCCTAGAAAAGAAAACTCACGCGTATCTGAAGGCATGGACAGAACAACGAACACTGCTCCAGAGATGGTCATACACTAATTACAACATTTCAACTAACTTATGCAGTGCTGGAAACTCATTAGTCCATATGGAGTTTTAGAAGGTAGCTTCCTGCCTAACCTTCTGGAAAAGATAATATTTGTGCCCATTCCAAAGACGGGAAACAACAGAATACAGATATTATTGAACATTACCATTGATAGCACAAGCCAATAAAATTTTGCTGAAGAAAATTCACAAATAGCTGCAGCAGTGCACCAACAGGGAGAGCCAAGTTTGATTCAGAAGAGGACATGGAACCAGGATATCATTACTGAAGTCAGATGGATCTTGGTTGAAAGCAAATGATTCCAGAAAGATGTTTATCTGTGTTTCATTGAGTAATTTTATCTGTGTTTTAATGCAAGAGCATTAAATGATATGGACCATAACACAATATGGTTTACATTTAACTGTGCTCACGTAGAAACTGTATATACACAAAGAGGCACTTTTTTAAATATAAAAGGATAACACTGAATGATTTAAAACCAGGAAAAAGGTGCCTAAGGGCTGTACCCTTCTCCATACCTAGTCAATCTGTATGCTGAGCAAATACTCAGAGAAACTGGGTGATATGAAGAAGGTGACATCAGGATTGAAAGAAAGCTTATTAACAACGTGCAACAAGCAGGATTGAAGGACAGCTTATTAACCACCTTCCTTGCTTAAATTGAGGAATCACTTGATGATGAAAATCAAAGGTGGAAGCCTTTAGTATCGATTACAAGACAATGTAAAGTCCCAAATCCTCACAAGCAGACCGTTTGACGACATCACCATATAAAGGAGAATAGATTGAAGTTGCCACGGATTTTGTCCTACTCAGATCCACAATTGATACTCATGGAAGCAGCAGTCACGAGGTCAAATGATGCCTTCCAAGGGACAAATGTGCTGCACTAGAGTGCTGAAAGCAGCAGGTTACTTTGAAGACTAAGATGTGCCTGACCCAAGATGTGGCATTTTCTATTGCCTCACATGGATGTGAAAGTTGGATGCTGAGTAAGGAGGACCAAAGAAAAATCAATCCTTGTGAATTGTGGTGCTGGTATAGAATATTAAAAGTACTATGGACTGCTAAAAGATAAACAAATATGTCTTAGAAGAAGTATGCTCAGAGTGTTCCTTATAGGCAGGATGGTGAAACTTTGTCTCGGGTCCTTCGAACCTGTCCGGAGAGGCGAGCTCCTGAAGAAGGGCACCCACCCTGCTTCCTAGAGTCGAGAGGCAGCACAAAGGAGGAAGGCCCTCAGGGAGGATGGACGTCGTGGGTGCAGAAATGAGCTTGGACAGGGAAACAATCTCGAGAATGGCCTAGGGCGTGGCAGTGTTTTGTTCTGTTGTGCAAAGGGTTGCTATGGATCAGAACCAACTTGTAGACACCTAACAACACAACACAAACCTGATCTTGTGGGTGAATAGACCAGCTATCCTGCGTCAAGCTGCATCTGAAATGAGGCCTGTGGATGAAAGGAAAAGAAGAAAGAGACCTATACAAAGCATGGGATTGGGAGGACAACCGTCTGGTGGGCTGAAGCACCGAGCATATTCAAAGCTTGGTTTTTATACTCTTCTTCCAAGGGAATGGTTACAAAACAAACATCAAAGTAGTTGCTTTAAAAAATTCTGAACCTCTTATCTAGGCAGATGTTACTTAACTAGTTACACTTGCTAAATATTTGAATAATAACAGCACTATATTCTAAGATAAGCACAAGGACATGCAAGGTTCAAAAAATCTTAAAGAGTTCTTAAAGCACTGAGTTTCTCACACTTCTTTTAGCTGCAAGGTCCTAAAGAACTGAGTTATCTCACAATGCTTTTAGCTGCTAGGTAAACAGAGGCACAGGAGACTAATTAGTCACCCACCCAGAAACACCCCAATCAGCCGATGGTCTCCTACATGATCTTACTGAGGAACACTGTTCTGAGACTATTCTGCTGGGTTGGCTAAAGAAACACACCAGTGATACTCATCTGCGTGCAAGAATTAGCTTTGTAAGAATCGGCTATTTTCATCAAAAAGGCACTCCAGCCCAATCTAACTGAAGTCCACGGATCCAAAGCTAGTCAGGTCCCTCTTCAGGCCAATGACACCAAACTTGAACTGATG
This sequence comes from Tenrec ecaudatus, assembly GCF_050624435.1. NCBI lineage: Eukaryota > Metazoa > Chordata > Mammalia > Afrosoricida > Tenrecidae > Tenrec > Tenrec ecaudatus. Next base: position 50,856,253 of record NC_134536.1, read on the forward strand.
AGCAGAAAGAACACAGGCCTGTGAATGCAGCATCTACTGGAGCCCCGGTCCATGGAAACATGGCAGGGTGCAGAGAGTCCTCACGGCCAGGCAGCCCACAGAGGGCCAGCCCTGGAGGCAGGCAGAGTCCCAAGGAATTCCCACTGGGATGAAAGACAGAATGGCAGAGAGAAATCATCTCTGCTAAATCTCATAGAAAAGGCCACACCCCAAAGAGGTGTCATTAAGCTACCATTTCATGGACGGGCTAAACTCCACTCCTAACAAGGAATGTCAAGTTGACATAATATCTAATGACCACAGCGATTGTAAATATTTATAGGAGAAGACAGTCTCATCTTTCTCCCACAGAATAATTTGAATGGTTTGAACCACTGATCTGTGGTTAGCAGTCCAATTCCTAAGCCATAGTTCCTCCAGGAATCCTTACGACATACAAATATGTGCTAATCAATGGTTTGGGTTGTTGATGAGACTTCTCATCAACAGTATGCTATTAATAGTTATGTTTTTGTGGAGTCAAAAGTTATATACAGATTTTCAACTGGTGCTGAGTAGAACAAGTCTGAGGAGACTAAGCATAAGCTTCCAAAGTTCTCCCGGTAAAAGGTCACATAGAATTCACTCATTTCTTTATTAATGCACTATAGCTACAGATGTGAAGTGCCCAGGGAAGCCAGTTTGAGTCTCAGAGTGCAGCCTTGAATAGAGGGTAATGTGTGCACAAATCACTTATGTGACATTACTGAGGATCAAATCTGCAAGCTGGAGAGGACTAGAGAGCTTTACAAACTATGTAGACAAGACAGCACATTCATGAGAGAGGTGGAGAAAAGAACCATATCAAGTAAAAATATCCAAAAATTAAATTCCCAGGAGCCAGAGAAAGATCACTCTCACAGCCTTACTGGTGAGAGGAACAAGGTGAGCAACACCAGACCTGCTGTAGTAACTCTTTCCTACACATCTGTGGTAGTTACATAAATTCATGTCAACTTGATAAATAAGAGTAGGGGTGGAATCGTGTTTGTCAATCAGGTCACATGATGGTACCTCCTTGTGGACATGGTCTTCTCATGAGGATTCTGGGAACTTCCTCTCTTTCTCCATGGAGGTGGGCCACATACTCTCTCTGCTTCACCTTCCTGTTGACAAGCAACACTGGGAGAACAGCTGGTGCCATGCTGAGGCTTGCAAGAGCACTGGAGATGCTTCCACTGCCATTGGATCCACAAGACTTTGCACCCACTGGCCTGTGATCTTCCTTCACTTTGCATCATTGCATTTGCTGTATGAATCTGAAGAGGGATTTATGGACTAGTATCAGACTTGGGCTAATATCAGATTTGTGGACTTGATCTGGGCTGGGCTGGATGTTTTCATAATATACAATTACTCTTTGATATAGATTTCTTCCTTATTACTATATGAGTTTCCCTGGATTTGGTTCTCTAGTCAGCACAGCCTAACAAACACCTTACTATCACTTGACTTAATATATAAGTATTGTTGAAACTGGCCTCCTCCTTGATTGTAATGTCGACAAGGAGAAGAATTTTGTATCTTTTTCTAGTTGCAATATCTCTTGTGTTTAATGAAGTCACTGGCAGAGAGGAATCATTTCCAAACCATTCTTAAATGAAAGGAAGAAGGAGCAATCATTGGATAAAGAGGAATAAATGGGCTGAGGAAGAACGCAAAGTGGGGAGTGAGTTTCTGTAGATAATTGGGAATGAGATATGAGTGCTTATGCCTCATTTTGTTTTGACGAAACGAACAGTCAATACCAGAAAGCAACTTAAACCAAGTAGGTGACAATAATGAACTGCTGGGAAAAGCAAGGTGACTAGAAGACGAAAAGAGAACAGCTGTTCCCTGTATTTCCTGAAACGAGAAAATGAGCTTTAATTGTGAGTTACATCCATCTATAACATAAGGAAGGTAGTTAAAATATGTCAGGCAGCTGAAGTACTTACTGTGAGAGACTTTGGAATCTTTATAAACTCCATTACAGAAAGAGAAGATCGCTTTTAATCCTGAATTCTTTAGCTCTAAATTTACCACGTTATGAAGCAGACTAACCAATTCTTCTCAAGTCCTCTTTAGGTCATAGGATTATTGCTAAAACAGTCTCATCTCATCTTCCCATCATCTATGCAGGTATGGTCAATATGATTCTGGAATCTTTGTGGAAGCAGAGTTCAAAACACTACATATAATCTCAAACTCTGGAATGAAAAACTGAAATTTCAAATGATGCATGACTATTACTTTGCAGATTAAACATTCTTGTTTAACCTTACTGAAAACAATAATATGCTATCTTTTTTTATTTTGAAGTTTAAATGCCTGAGATGTAAGTCATGGAATAAAATGAATGACACTGGTGAACACACATGCTGCGTCACAGGTTAGACTTCTTTCTCGGTATATTTGACCTGCTGCTTCCAAAAACTCACACCAGTTTCCTCTTCTATCAGCTTTATTTTTGAGATACAGAACATAAGCCATAGACCACTCTTCACTCTGCTTGCCCATAGGAAAATCGAGACCTTTTAATGTAGGGTTTGCTAGCCTGAGATATAGGAAGTGCACTCTGGCTGTATTTAAAGTGGTTTGGGTTGTGCTAAATCTTTAGCTCAACTAACACTGTACATGGTGTCCTTTGATCCTAAGATATATTTGAATACTGTAAATTACATGAACTTGGAATTTTCCCCAAATATCATTTCACCTTTATTAGAACTGAATACCAGTAAGATAAAATTTGTAATCTTAAAAAGGTGCCAGAAATAAGAGTCATTGTACAATAAGTAAAGTCCCTGATGGCATAGTGGGTTATGTATTTGACTGCTAACTGAATGTCAACTATTCAGGCCTACCAGTTGCTTTACAAGAAAAAGATAAGCGTTTCTGCTCCATATATATTTGCAGCCTCAGAAACCGCACAGGATGGCTTCTAACTTGTCCTACAGGGTTACTATGTGTTGTAATCGAATGACTGGTATTGAGCTTGGTATAATATAGAGAGACCCAAACGTTCTGAAATCCAAAATGGGTCTGCCAGTGTTCAAACTAATTAGTTAAAATTAAAATATTTCAGTCTTCTTTAAGATGGCACAATTCAGTTTCTCCATATGTGTATTGAAATTATTGAGAAAAGTTAAACATTTTTTAAAATGGAGTCAACATCACCCTAAGCAATTTAGAATTAATTATCCCTTGACTACTATATATTAAAGTGTGTTCTAAACTTTATTGTATAATTTGAAGAATATTTACATATTCAAAATATTCTTGAAAATTGCTATGAAGTCTTACATTTTTGACACTCTATATTGCCCCCAAGCTTCCATATAGGTGCCTTTTCAATTTTCTTTCTTCTCAATCTGTGATTTGGCTTTATAGTATTGAATTTATAGTTTCTGCACATATTTCACTGCCTCCCATTCCAAAAAGAAAAACATGCTGCTAATATAATCAAAGTCACAATGGCCCTGGAGGCCATAGAACCACTGCTCCTTTGGTTCCAAACTTTTAACTCTTTGAAAGACGGCAGAGTGACCAGTGGGTTCAAACCACTGACCTTATGATTGCTCAAGGCATAACCAACCAACCACCATGGGTCAATATAGAGCTTCCTTTGGCAGTTCCTAATTATTTAATTCATTTGAAAATACTTCTTACTTTTTTGTTTTATCTGTAATTTATGGGTCCAAATTATTCTCATATTTTAAAATAAGATGTTAAATAAGTGACGTAACAATTTAATAGTTGAAAATATTATAGAAGGGCTGATGTAAGGAAGTGGAGCTGATGCAATGTGTCCATAGCAATTTTCTGAGTCAGTGCCCCAAATTACCCTGGGAACATGTCAAAAAACCAAGACATCAAGGAAAAAATATTGGGGTGGGGTGGGCTGTGTAATAAATAATATAATAAAGATGGCATATGAAATAAATCAGTAAATACATCAGGCAAAGAATCCTTTGACTTTAAATTTTTCTGTAAAGAAATGCTGAATTCCCAATGCTGCCTGAACAATATGCCAATAAAACAAACTCACTGCTATCCAGTCAATTCTGACCCATTGTGACCTTCTAGGGTAGAAGGCAAGGGCTCCTGCGGTGTGCTTCGAACATGCAATCCTTATGGAAGTGAAGACTCCTCTTTGCTCTAAAGGGCGGCTGATGGGCTCAAACTATTGACATCGTGGTTAGCAGCCCAGTGCATAACCACTAGGAAACCTGAGCTCCTCATGTGAACAATAGAGCAACCATGATCGATGATTATAGCTGGAACATCTAACACTCCAGAATGATTTACATGTGATCATAATGTTAGATTATATTTCCAATTTTTTAAATAAGCAAAGTGATCTCTATATATATATATATATATATATATATATATATATATGATCTTCCTGATTCAGAGTCAATTTGCTGGCAACTACCAATAATATCTTGCTTCAAAAAAAACATAAAACATACTTTACATATTTTAAAATGTAATTTTATAACCTCCTTGTCTACAATTATCAGTACTACCCATTGCCACAGGGCTCATTACTTCTCAGGGCGACCCTGTGGGAGAGAGGGGACAGTTGTACTGGGTTCCCGTGGCCATAGAACTTTATGGGAGCAGATGGACACATGTTTCTCCTTCAGAGGGACTCAGGTGTCCTATCTGCTGACATTTTTGTTGTTGTTGATGTTGTTAGCTGAACCATCAGGGATCCCCCTACCTTTGTAGATGCTTTTCAAAATTGGTCTTTTTAAACTTACGCACACAAAGCAAAAACACCTTGTAAACTTTTGACAAAAATATATATTACAAGTGGTAGACAGGAAAAAATAATTTATTCTGGACACTTACAATCTTGAAACACAATGAAGCAGAACATGGATTTTCAACTTTTCCTTGAACAGAATGAAAGATCAGTGATACGCAGAATTCCCCAGAAAATAAGAGGAGATAGATGTAAGTCTCCTACAGTCTCTATAGTATTTACTAGTTCTTAGCATTCTTCATCCATTATACTCTTTGGCTTTCTTCCCTCCGGTCACAAACACAATTTAAACTCTTTGCTCTTCTGTATCTAGGGTACAGGGGCACACAGAAGAATACATGTGGTCCTTGCAAACTGATTAAATAAAAACTTATCTTTTTCCATTAAAAAGCATCTATATATTCTATATAGACAATAGGGAATAGAATCTATGCTGTGTATTGAATTTATTGACTGCCTCTTTTTTAAAATCATTTTATCGGGGTCTCATACAACTCCATCACAATCCATATATATGTCAATTGTGTCAAGTGCATTTGAAAATTTGTTGCCATCATCATCTCAAAACCTTTGCTTTCTACTTGAGCCCTTGGTATCAACTCCTCATTTCCCCCTCCCTCTCAGCTTCCCCCTCCCTCATGAACCCTTGATAATTTATAAATTATTATTATTTTGCCATATCTTACACTGCCCGATGTCTCCCGTCATCTACTTTTCTGTTGTCCATCCCCTAGGGAGGAGGTTTTATGTAGATCCTTGTAATTGGTTCTCCCTTTCTACCCCTCCGTCCACCTTCCCAATATCACCACTCTCAGCACTGTCCCTGAAGGGCTCATCTGTCCTAGACTCCCTGTGTTTTCAGTTCCTATCTGTAGCAGTGTACATCCTCTGGTTTAGCTAGATTTGTAAGGTAGAATTGGGATTGTGAGAGTGGGGTAGGGGGAGGAAGCATTTAATAACTAGAGGAAAGTTGTATGTTTCATTGGCTGTCTCTTAAGAGTTAATCTGAATGGAAGTACTGCTTAAAAATAGACAAAAAGGTATATGCTGGCATGTTCATTGAAGCACATGTATATATCGTTGAGTGAGTGAGTGAGTGAGTGAGTGAGTGAGTGAGTGAGTGAGTGAGTGAGTGAACTCTGTGATCTTGTGACCAGGACCAGTCATAGGCAGTTTAAGCGTAAAGTGTGATCCAGGAAAACAATTGGACTAACTACACAAAGCACTGGTACACACTGACACTCTCCTGGGACAAAGAGGACTGTCGTGCGGTGAGAAACCTGGCTATGCTCTACTGTGGTGATTAAAAACATGACAGTGCTTCTCCTGAAAATAAAGCTCGGCCTCCTGGACAGATTCTAATGATAATTAAATCCTTCCTACCTAAAACCCCTCTCTGGATTCAGTTGGAGAAGTCATTTATTTTCTATTTTGTACTCTTGTTCTCGGCTCTGAACTCTAGCTGTCTGACAGCCTAGAGATAATTGCATTTCAGTGGTGGGCAAAGTATTACAGTTCATATGCTATATTGTAAAATGCTTTCATATGAACATATCGATTATAAATCTGTATCATTAATATAGGCATTTGGTTCCATCTTTTGCACTCTAGAATGGTACAATTGAAAATACTAGGCACCTACTAAACCTAGAGGAAATAATAATCAAGTAATTTACAGCATCCTAAATATTTTATAACATATATATTTGATGTACCTAAAATAAATTAAATGAAGAACCAGTTCTAGTATAAGTCAGAATATTCTTAAGAATTTAATATATTAATTTATTTTTATGACTTTTTACTCTAAAGGAGTGTTGGAGCTCAGCCTCTCAAGCCCCAATTATAACCGCATAGTTCTCAAAGGCGTGCATCTTTCTAGGGATTCATTAGTAAAGAACTGAGTTCACGATGGTCTGTATTCATGTTTACTTTTTTATTTGAAGAGTTATTTATAGAGAAAAACAGATTTCTCCACTCACCAAGCCACTTTCTCATTTTTATTTAAATCAGTAACTATCATTCTGTGAAATTTCAAGCAAATGAGCAGGGAAAGAGTCTGGGAAAGGCTGTGTTTCGGTGCTTCTGCAAAGTAACTCCTATTTTCTTTCAGTCGCTCAGCTTCTGTTTGTTTAGTCTCTTGAAGCCAATCTCTAGTTAGTGCACCTCCCTGCCTGAAATCCTGCATAACCTCAGGTCTACAGCTTACACCCCTGCCTGTGAATATTGCATTTTTGCTCAATTGCCGAAGTACATCTCATTAGCGTGATTGTCAAGTGTATGATTAAGCCAAACAATCGAACAGGGTCTCCTAGCTTGGTCTTGTTTATCTTACCACCCAGGAGGTGTGATGAATATGGAGTTGACATGCCTTCTTCCTGCTGAAAGCTAACACTGAACGAACAACCAGTCTAGACTATCAAAATATTGTGTAAAGTATGAGTAGTTGTATCAGTGTGATTAACTGGAGGTTTTGCGATGATGCTTGGTCTGCTCCCCAGGAGCATGGCACACACCCCACCCCACCCCGAATTGTGAGTTTGAAAAAGGCACCACTGCATGAAATTACACTCCGTCCTTAATTCCACAAATGTATGTGTTGCTTAGTTTCCATTCCATTTTGTTTGAATTTCAGTTTCATTTAAATTGTAGGTTAAAGGGAACACTCAAAAGCAGTTTTACAATATTTCTAAATTTCCAACAAGGTTAATGAAGTTCACCACTTCAGTGCATCTGAAAATGAAGGGGGAAGGGTGATTTGTGCAGTTTCATTCTGAAACCGCTGTGCGAGGCTGGCAAATGCATTAGGACAGCCAAATTATAAGAACAAATCCATGATAAATATGTGAATGCATTCCTTCTTAAAAATTTCAGTATACTTTCATTCAGTCCCTGCTGTCTAGGGACAAAGTAGACCTGAATGAAAGATGTCTTATAGAATATTATCATGTTCTAAAACAAAAGAAAAAGAAATAATTGTTCTGTGCTATTATTATCCAAATCAATTCATCAGCTGGCCTCTGGGAAATTCACTTTTATTACATTTATGGTTAAAGAACATATTTGTACTTAATGTACCTATAATTTTGAAGATAATTAGAAAATCTATGTACATATAGCTAGAGTTTCAAAATACAAATATTTAAGAGTTACTGAGATTCAAATTCTGTATAGGTCACTTTATAAACATTAAGATTCAGAGGAGTATTCATGAAAATTATCCATCACATTCATAACCCTTTTTGCTGAGTTCACACAGTACTCATCTTAGGACCAAACGCATTATCCAGTGTGATGGCATTTCCTCTGTGCTAGCTATCAGGCCACAGTGAGACCCCTGAATATCAGAAATTTTGCTAATAGGGTACAAGTTAATGCCTTCATTTGGTTATAAGATCTGTTATTGACCATCTAGAAATCAAAAGCAATAGAATACCAATTATGAGTCACTGACAACTATTACAAATAGGCCCTGAATTAGAATTGCAAAGATAAAGTAATTTTCACAATTTCTATCAAAGATGATGGCAACATGAACACATATCTCATATGATTACCTATCTTTCTGCTATGAAATAGCAGAGTGAGACAGAAGTGCAAAATGTCAACCATAGACTTGTTTCTTGAATGTTTGAAACTGCTACATTTTTAATGTTTCAGATATCCTCTAAATACTTTAATTAAGATGATTTATCAGACAAACTGGTGGATCAATTTTGTGCATATGATTCAATAGAAGCATTCTTGTTTTGCTGGAATATATCACCATTTAATTTTCCAAAATCTGAATCACATACATTCTAAAATATTTATATGCTTTTATATGTTGTGTGAGCTTAATTTTAAACTAATGCAAAGATTAGTGAAATCAATGGTATGTGCAGTGATATGTAAATAGGTCAGTATCTATTTATGTACCATAGATTGATATTTATGGACTGCAAGTAAGTTCTCAATACTACTCTTCCCACTTTTGCAAACGTGTGAAATCTTTCTAATAAAAAAAATTAAAACCATCTTTAAAGGTAGGGTTTCAAATTGATAGTCTTTTGGGTAGGTCCAGTAAGCCAACATATTTTATTTAACTCATACAGCTTTGAAAATTGGGAAATTTTATATAGCTACCTGAGTTTAAGGTTTTCTTAAAGATCAAAACATTATGGCAACATTAGGCCTATATTCCTTCTCAAACATATTCAAGGTGTTAGACAAGAGCATCTTCTGTGCACAGGACAAGTACTAACTGCACTCGGTGAGCGTCCAGCTGATTGTACATTCTGTATTTATTTCACCTCTCTGCTTTTTGCATAGGAGCACTGGCAGTGAGGTGTGTAAAAACTTGACTGATAACTATAAGGTCAGTTTCTATATCAATTGCTCCTTTTTGGGAAAAAATGTGAGAAAATGCTTTCATAAAGACTAGAATATTGAAAACCCTATGTAACAAGTCTGTTTTGCCTTACAGGGGAGCTATGAATTGGAATTGACTTGACAGCAATGTGTGTGTCAATTTATGTTATGTTTAATTACAATATTTTTTTATAGTTGGGAGGGGCTCTAGTAGATAAAGTGCATTGGGAAAGTGATCTGTTTCCCTATTGAAACATGGGGTTATTCAGAATGATCCAAGTGCATATTTTGAAAGAATATGGCTCAACCTTCTGATTTCTCAAGAACAATGGAAACTGAGGCTATTACACCTTCCCGGCACGATTACTGAAGAAAAATGTGTGCATAAGTAAATGTAGCAAAGAGGGCTGACAGTGCCCGGCCATCAAAAGATATACCACCTGGGGTCTTAAAGGCTTGAAGATAAACAAGCAGCCATCTAGCTGAGAAGCATCAAAGCCCGCATGGAAGAAGCACACCAGCCAGTGTGACCAGGAGGTGTAGAAGACACCAGGTATCAGACATCAAAGAATAAAAAATTGTATCAGTAGGTGCCCACCTTCTTGATATGATCAATGAAGATAAACGTGTGCATAAGCAAATGTGGTGAAAAAAGCCGATGGTGCCCGGCTATCAAAAGATATAGCATCGGGTGTCTTAAAGGTTTGAAGATAAACAAGCAGCCATCTAACTCAGAAGCAACACAGCCGACATAGAAGAAGGACACTGGCCTGTGGGACCACGAGCTGTCGAAGGGATCAAGTATCAAGCATCAAGGAACAAAAATCATATCATTGTAAATGAGGGTGAGTGCAGAGTAGAGATTCAAGGCCCATCGGTAGTCAACTGGACACCTCCTTACTGACGTGTTGTGGGGAGGAGATGAACAAGTCATGGTGCAGGGTAGCAGTGATGAAACATATAACTTTCCTCTAGTTCTTAAATGCTTCCTCACCTCCACTATCATGATCCCAATTCTATTTTAAAAATCTGGCTAGACCAGAGGATGTACATTGTTACAGATAGCAACTGGAAACACACGGAATGCAAGACAGATGACTCCTTCAGGACCAGTGGTGAGAGTGGCAATACCAGAAGGGTAGAGGTAATGTGAGGTAGAAAGGGGGAACTGATTACAAGAATCTATGTATAGCCTCCCCCCTGGATGGATAGCAGAGAAGAGAGCTGGGGGAGATGTCGGACAGTGTAACATATGACAAAATATAATAATTTATGAATTATGAAGGCTTCATGAGCTAGGGCGGATGAGGAGGGAGGGGGGAAAAGAGCAGCTGATATTAAGGGTTCAAGTAGAAGGCAAATGTTTAGAGAATGATGATGGCAACAAATGTACATATGTACTCGACACAATGGATGGATGTATGGATTGTGATAAGAATTGTACAAGCCCCCAATAAAATGATTTTTTTAAAGTAAAAGAAACTCAGCCTGCTTTGTGAAATTCCACAGTTTTCAAACTGTAGGGGTCTAAGATTAGCCACAACAGGGATGGATAAATCAGATATTGTCCAAGAAATATCACAGGGGAATCCCAATCCAAAATTATTGCCTTATGAATGCCTTAAAATATAAATATAAGGGAAAATAGGTATGGAATATATTTTAGGTACTGAAATACAGAAGAAAAATCTCCTTTCTTACCACCAAAGATTTACCCTGCAGACAAGCAAATTTTATAACATTGACTAACCCATTCAGGACCAGTGATAATTGAAGTGTTTATTCCTGAGCTCAAATGTTAATCTTGCTATCCACCAGCCAAAATCTAATCAGCTGCTCTGATTAGAGTGGTATAATCACACACATATACACATAACATGCACATACCTAACTGCATATTAAAATACATTTTCCATCTCAAGGAATTGTAAATCAAGTATATAAAGGTGAAAGGAGAACAAGGAAATACATCAGTGTTGAAGTGAGCAGAAGTAAAAGAAGAAAAATGAGTTATGGATGTCATCATATATCATTCATTTTAAAAGAACTTTTTTTAACATGAATATTCAATTTATAAAGTCTTGTTATAAATCAGCCATCATCAGTGAGAGATTTATCTTGCTTGCCTGTGTGATATAATAACTCATTGCTTTATGAGGAGAAAACCAAAGAGTAAATACTAAATTCATTAAAACCTTATATATTACTGTCTAGAAAAAGGCCAAGTGATTGAAAACTGCTAAGCCATCAAATAGCCAATTCTTTCACATAGAAATACTTCAATGAGCCTTTCTTAGAATAGGTATTTCAGATGTAGTAACAAGAAATAAAAATGATGCTATATTAGGTGAGCAGTTTGTTAAAATTCTCAGGAAAGTATTTTTGGAAAGGCAGGGAAGGAGGGCATGTACAAATTACCTTCTCTAAAATTCAGTAGTGAAGATTTTCATTTCACCAAGCATGAGAAACTTTAATAACAGAAGAACATACATAGCATATAGGAAACATGTAGGAAATTTCAGCACCAAATTATTAATCTGTTTACAATTATCTCACACAGATGAGGTCTAAAAACAATATACTGGCCATTAAGATTCAGAGAAAGCCATTAGTATTTGGGGCAGGAGGAGAATAAAGAGATGTCAGGCCAGTTTCTTATTTATTCAAAAAGATGAATGAAATGTCAACACAGCAAATTCGTGCCTAAATTCACTCTGCATATAAAGTGTTTATAACCTTAGTTAAATGACATTCACCCCTACAAAGATGTACAAAGTAAATTTAGTCATTAATTTCCTAACAATAGTCAGTCTTGTATTAAACTTAATTCTTTCCCTAGACTGTGGTGAGAAACACACTGCAAAAACAAACAACAAAAATGAAAACAAATACATACAATAAAAATCCACTCAGACTTAAATGTGAATGTCACTGATACTCCCCTTTATTAGAAATCAAATCACTACTTCTTGTGTGGTGACTACCCTTGCCTTCTGCTGAATTCTAGGTATTTGGAAAGAATAGTGGTCGTATGACTTTCAGACATGAGTAAATAAATAAAAACAACAACAAAAGTATTGAAAACCAGATCAGGCCTAAAGTGTATTACAGTGCAATCAAGTGACAGTTTTAACCCTTCTAGTCAGGTTTGTCATGTTGAACTCCTATAATCAACTCTCCCATACTCTCTGTTTGGTAATCAGTGTATTCCCATGCCTCAATTATGGAGAGAGGAAATTCACAGGCTTATATCCTCTGTCAATCTCTCAACTGTATCTTGGGCTTTCACTGTCATCCATAGCTATCTGCACACCAGAATCTCACAATTTAAGCTCTGACTTCGGTTTTTGATTATATAATTTACAATCTCAGATTTCTTCCATATGGACTTTGTTGACATCTCACCTAGAAGGCTGTTTTTTTTTGGGGGGGGGGGGAAACAAGACTCTAAGATCCCAGATGCTATTCTGATAGCTGGGCACCATCTAATTTTTTCATCACACTTTGCTATAGCACCCATGTCTTCTGTGTTTCCTACATGAGGGCACATATTGAGCAGGGTCATGTTTTAAGAACTACTTGCTATTAAATTGGAGTTAGCCTGTGTTAGACAGGGTTCTCCAGAGAAACAAAGCCAGGATACTTATGATTATATATATATAATATTATATATATATATATATATATATATATATATATATATATATATATCTCACAGTGAGATAAACAGCTAATTAGTCTATAGAGCAGTACAGAGGACTCAGGTCAACTCACTTCCATGAGAAAGTTAATACACTGGCAGTTCTTCAACTCACAGGGTTGTTGAGGGAAAGTCAAGGAAGCAGACAGCTGAGTCTTCTGTAGAGCAATACAGGCAGACTGGCCACAGGCAACAAACAGCAGGGCAGCTCACCAATTGTCAGCCAGATGACAGGATTCGACAGTCCCCAGCTCAAATGCTATATACACTAGCGAAGCAGGTCTTGAAGGAACCTCAAACAATATCAACAAGGTAGTGTAGCTTGTGAGTTGAGGCAGAGAATGAGCTAAGGCAGCCACACACTGGTCTGATCATCAGAGAACAAGAGACAAGAAACGCAAGGCTCACCAAGCCATTTATCTCTTTGCCCTTCCATTAAACTTCAACCTGATTAAACTTCAACTTGTGTCCATTGCCCAAGTTGGAACAATAAGCCTACCCATCAGACAGGCCTGATATTTTTCAGACATTGTTTCCATCTAGAGAGTTAAGATATCTGTTGTTATTTGAATCTTGACAATTCTTTATGAGTTGCGCGCGCGCGCGCGTGTGTGTGTGTGTGTGTGTGTTCAGTAGAGATGGTGTTTTCCTACTGGACCCACCAGATGATTCCCTGCCATTATCACTGGATTCCAGGCTCAGATGTCCATGGTGTGACTCTAGAGACATTCTCATCTTCAGAGAAGTCCTGCTGAAGACGCCAATGCTCCAATCATAAAGATTGTTGCACAACACTCAAAGAGTTTTTTGACTTTGTCAAGGTTGTTGAATGAATGTTGAGGATAAATGTTTGTCCTCAAGCTTTTTATTCCTTTATTGTGTATGCTTTCCAAAAATAATGTTTATAAAAATATTAGCCCCCTTCTTGAGGAAGCTATTGTTTGAAGGAATACTATTTTATAGGATATAGATAATAATATTATTGTGGGACAGCCTGTAAGCACCGAGTTGGGAAGACATTTACCCTTCTACCTCATGCAGTTAAAATGGAGCTGGTATTCTCAGGTCTCACTGGGGCTTAGGAAAAGGGCATGTTTAACCATGGACATATTCCCTTGGTCTGAAATATCCCAGATACATTTTCTCACTTTTGGTACTGAATTTCTCTATAGCCCTTCACAAATGTCTACCTCTAAAACCTAAAAAAACACCAGGATTCATTTCTTACAGGAAATCATTCCCTGTTCTCATTTTCCATGTGTAAAAATGTGGGAAATTCTTTAAAGATACATATGAGGCGTGGTCTTGCCATACAACCTTATGTTCCTAGAATCATTTTCTTGTCCCACACAGAGTTCAGAAATTTGGGAGTCTAGACTATTTTTAAATCTCATTAAAAATACTACAACTAATAATATCTAGACATCCAACTTGCCTACTGATAAGATACACAGATGTTTTTTCTTTCTATTGTTATTTCACCATTTTCAAAATTATGCTTCGCTATCTAATATTTCTGTTTAGGCATCTGATGCTGTGAGATCGGCTTTATCAAGACAGAAGGATGGTTTTCTCTAATATTTTCCACACTTTGTTGTGAAATTAACCATGGATAATAGATTTCCAAAGGAAATATATCTGGCTTCTTCCTGTATAGAAGATTTATATAACAGTGTTGGATATTTACCAGGCACTAATCAAATGTGAGTTGAACAGAAGGGGTCTAAAAATACATTAATGAATAAATTATAATGAATGAATCATCATCAGTTCTTAAAACTGCTGAGAGTGATATCTCAAAAGGTTATGGCACCCATCTGAAATGAACAGCTAAAGAGTGTCTAAGTATTGCTGTTTCAATTATTTAATTTTAAATAAATATATTTCATATGATATGTTAAATGTAAGTGTCAAGGTTGCTCTCATGCAATGGATTCTAATATGTTTTTGAGATAAAGAGAAAAGTCTGGAGTCAAAAACAGTGAGGAAAGCCCTTCAGTGCGCACATGATCCCCTCTGTCCTCTGTGTACACACTGAGAGTTTGTGGTCAATGCCCAGGTTCTACATTGAAAACTTCACTCAGTCGCATGGGCAAGGAATGGCACAGAAACTCAGAAATCATCACTGAGAGGGAAGGAGAGAAAGGTAGGAAAAAATAAAGAAGAGTTCTAATTTTGTCTTCTAGAACTATCTTTTTCTCTCACTTACATAAAAATAATTCAAAAAACATTGCTACAAAATCACAGAAACATTTCGTAAACAATAAAAGTAAAATGTGAAGTTATTGTTTCTCTATACAACACCAACCAGGTTGATACACTTCTGAATGTGATGCTTCTATCTAGCTCTTCTTTGACGGTGATGCGTTCTTTATGTTATACCACACCCAGATCCACATCCAGGTATTGGCACCTTGAGAGCCCCAATCATGTTCTTTTACGTTTGTCTTTGAGGTGGAGGACACAAAGGGATCCTGAAGGGCAGTCAGGGAAGCAGTGTGACTGGGGTAAGGTTTCTTACAACACACTTGTTATATAGTCTGTAGTAATCTTGAAGAATGGGGGGATGAAAATAATCCTCATTGCAACATTCCTGGCATTTTCTAATACAACTTTCTATTTACTTCATTTTTTTTTTCATAATCTCATAAACTCTTATGG
Organism: Tenrec ecaudatus; assembly: GCF_050624435.1. Taxonomy (NCBI): domain Eukaryota; kingdom Metazoa; phylum Chordata; class Mammalia; order Afrosoricida; family Tenrecidae; genus Tenrec; species Tenrec ecaudatus. Next base: position 50,871,756 of record NC_134536.1, read on the forward strand.
TGATTCAGAGTCCTTCCAGAAAATCTATCAAGATTACCTCTTTGGTATCATAAAAAAATGACAATAATCATCATACCTTCTGAATATACTTTTGGGTGGTATACAGATCAGGCTAAAAGGTTACAGGGGAATAAATCAGAAAATATGAAAATGTTATCTGAAATACAGATTTTTTTAAATTATGGTTTTAAATAACAAATGAAGTATTAAAGTTTACACAGGTTTCTAAATCAGAGTCCAATAGAAGTGTGGACCCACCAAATTCCTGTCAACAACAATAAAAGGAATATTTTCAAACTCTGAACCCATGCCTGAGCTTGCATCTACTGCATGACTGAATAACACTGGCAGGCTTACAGCTAAAATGTACTCAGTCTTTAAAGTCGCTGAAAGGGATCTGGTACTATTTCATTTGTTATTTACTTTATGAGTGATTGATTCAAGGTTGCATTATTTACTTGAAACAAATCTGTGAAGGCTTCATGCCTAGAATATGAGTCCTTCAAATGGCCAGGGCTCATGTTTCTCACTTTATATTAGTTCCTCTCTTAAAACTGTAAAGCCCTGGGAACACCTTATTATATCCTCAAACCATGCCACTGAGTGGTTGCCAACCCATAGCACCCTATATAGACTTTCCGAGACTGTACAACTTTATAGGCATGAAGGCCTCCACTCTCTCTTGAGGCACGGCTGGTGAGTTTGGGTCACAAACCAGGGCCCCTTACGTACCTTACTAATACATAGGAACCAACTGCCCCAAGCCCCATATTAAAAGGGTCAAGCAGCCATCTCATTCAGAAAGTAATTAGCAAAAAATTACTTGGGGGGAACTAAAGACCTACCATTGACTCCTAATACATCTTGAACATGTATTCTTTCCTCCATGTCTGACCGTCTCTCTAAGGAAGGCCTGTTTTCCTTTTCAGTTCTTTTGCTAAGTGCTCTTGGGACCTGAGCCCTCGCTGCCACATTTGTCGGCCCTGGAGCTTTGCACCTCTATCCCCTCTAAGTCCACGAAGCAGCCCAACTCATTACCACCAAGTGAGCTCCAACTCACAGCTCCCGTATAGGACAGACAAGAACTGTCCCTGGCATGGCGGGGGAAATGCGGGGCTTAGACTAGTAAGACTCTTTATGGGAGTAGAAAGCCTGATCTTTCTCCGCAGAGCAGCTAGTGGTTTAGAACTGCTGACCTTGAGTTTAGAAACCCAAATAGTAACAACTATACTGCCAGGGTTCCTTACAATGTGGCCAGCGTTGTAAAATACAAATTCAGTATGTGTATATCTTGCATAAAACATTAAATATCATTGCAATTCTTTTTGGAATCATGATCAAAATCTTTAAACTGACTTCTAAAGCATCGATGGTTCTCCCAATGTGCATGCACATGTGTACACATACACAAACACACACACACAAACACACACACACACTTTTAACCTACCTTCCAGAAATATCCATTGATGCTGTCACTGGAAACTAGATTTCTCAAAGCAATGATGTCCTGCTATCTCTCTCTTTTTTTTAAATGAATTTTCTTCTATTGGAAATGTCTTTTCCTCATTTAACTTTTTTTTATGCCTTTTCCATCTAGTTAAGTTCTATCTATTTTGGGCTAGTTCCATCTTAAATGGCTTTTCTTAGAAAGGCTTGCCTTGCCCCTTGGGACTTTGGTTAGTTCTCTCATCTTTTCTTCCACAGCACTTGTCACTCCCGATTACAGTGATGACATTACTTGTGCGATTATGTAGAAAGTGCTGTGGTCGGAAGTCTCGCACATCCTGAGATAAGCATCAGGGATGTTTCGTTCTCGGATGCACTCCTCCAACCTCTCAAGGGCCACCCTGGATAAGTATCTATTGAATCATGAATAAGAAGAAATGTATTAAAAAAAAAGAAATGTATTTTCAATTAATGTGGTTTTAAAATTAGCATGAGTTGAAACAATTCATTGCTAAAGCTTTATTAAATGGCATATGTATAAAAATATAAATTTCCATTCCTGGCCCTGGCAAGTCAACTGAGTCTGACGCTTTAGACAAAGGGCACTACCTCCAAGGTTCAGCTCGTGGAGTCACAGCTCTGCAATGTGTCCAGTCACCACATATGTCAAACTGTAAAAACTCCAACATCAATCTCTTTGCAAAGAGTAATTAAGTCTATATTTCTCGAAGGCGGCACTGTAAAGGTATGAAGAATAACAAAGGCAATGGCTACATATTAGAAAAATGAATATAGTATGACGTTCTTGAGAATGTTACCAAACCGAATTTGTTGTCACTGGGTTGTATCTGACTCATTGGGACTCTTTGGACAAAGAGAAACTGCTTCATAGGCTTATGAAGGTTGAACTCTCTAAGGAAGCAGCCTGTTCAATCTTTTCCCAAGGTGTGGCTTGTGGGTTTGAACCACCCAATGTTTTTGTGAGAAGCTGAGCACCTGAAACACTAACCCATCTGAGGAGCCTAGTAAAATAGACAGCCTTAGAATTACATTGGGGATTATGGTGCACAAATTATTATTGGACAAAAGGCCTAGGAAGTTACTTTAAAAATATCAGCCACTAAAAAACTTATGAAACATATTTCTTCTCTGATATACATGATTTGTAATCAATTCCATAGCAACTGGTCGTAGTCAGCTAAAGTCTCATATGCAAAAATAGTATCCTCTTTCCTCACTAAAACTTGACCTTTGATTATGATTAAAAAGTATGGAGTAAAATATTTGGGTTGTTAAGATCCAACATAAGTTGGATGAATAAGGACAGTGGGAAGACTTTTCTAACTTTTCCATAAAACAGTTGAAAGTTCAGGGATCATGAAAGGGCATTGTTCTAAAAAAATTGGAGTTTCAATGCATCCTAGGCTAGTTTACAAAGTGTATTATTAATCTCAAACCAAGGAATTTGAGTACAAAATTTAAAATGATATAATATCACTACTTTTGCTACAAATAAATTCTCGAATGTGGTTGCATATATAAGGGATAATATTATGGGAACTTCTTAGACATAACCAAGGAAACGAGTTGCTGGATGTGTATACAAGTTGCTGGATATGTTTACAAAGGAAACCAAGCCAGGTGGAATAATAGAGTTCATGAAAACAATGTTCTACATCCTACTGGGCCAGTAGCAAAGAGTGCTGTAAAAGCTTGTGAGTGACCATGAAAGATGCAATTGATGGTCTCTCCCCCTGCAGAGGAAGAAAGCCCAATGAAAATCGAGACATATGGAAACAATCCAATGAAATAACATATAATGCAAACATCTGTTCCCACAAACTGGGACCAGATCTAGTTGATGCTCAGCTGAAACTCCCAACTGCTCCGAAGAGGATCACAATAAAAGGTACTTGATAGAATGGGAGAAAATGTGGAATGCAACTCAAAATCATAGGAGAGAAGGCTAATTGGTAGGATGGAGACTGATAGTAAGCCCAAGACTGTGAACCTTTTCTCTTCAAGTATAGAACTGAATTCATCTCTGTATTAGAATAATCAACCATTCGATAACCAAGGGCAAAGTTCAGAAGGTTGGGGAAAGAGGAAGAAGGGAACTAGGGACTGGGAAGGAGTAGGATAGCTGACGTCACATTGAGGGAATGACTGTAAAGGAGTTGAATCAGAATGTGTAAACCTTCATCTAATGTGCAATAAAAGAGTTTTAATTCATGATGATAATGGCGCTTATTTTTGAGGATGAAATAAAGAACTTATTTGAGAAGTGATCTTATTTATATGTCAGCCCCAAACAAGTTACAATTGAAGGTGAGAATCAAGAAAGCATAATGTCAGTGGGTTACAATTGGATTGATAATTAAAATATCAGGAGTTCAAAACCACCAGCAGCTTTTGGGTATCAAACTTAGACTTTCTACTCCTGTAAAGATTTATAGATTTCAACACTCACAGAGGCAGTTCTGCTCTGCCCCCAAATTCTCAATGGGAGAGAGAATTTTTTGTTTCTGTTTTTATGTACATAGGAAACAAAAACTTTCAGTCCTCTAAGTCTTCTTCATTAGCCATCATTCAAATATTTTAAGATGTTGTAATTAGTTCAAATTTACAAATAAAATACCTTGAATTATTAAAAAATATATTGCTTTATATGGAATGCTATGTTGACATGGAAAATACACCTTTGGGGATCATTGATCCTGCTATATTTCACAGTTGTCACTGGGAAAAATTCTTTAAATACATGAGTATATACTACATCAGTAGTTTTAAACCCTAACTACATCATACGATCCCTAGAAAGACTTTTAATTACTTAAGAGTAAAACTCAGTAAATGTTTCTCTAGTTGATTTATGGTTTACTTATTAGCTTAAAAAATTAACAATAAAATAAAAAGAAATTAACAATAAATAATAAAATATTGTTTTCTCAAAGTACGTTGACCTCATGACATGGATTCAATAATATTTTTGGATATTCATTTGTTGATGTGGCATAACTCTAAATGAGAAGGTAGATCTAATAATAAAAATGCAGAATGTAAAGAAGATGTAGGAAATTTGGACATTATAAATTATGAAGTGGAATTTATGAAGATCGACATCTTTGGTGCTAGCTAGCCAAAAGGGACTGGTTTGGGCCATTTTCAATCAAAGAATTATTAGGTCTACTATGTCTACAAATATAAAATAAAGATAAATTACATCACTTTCATTTTAAAAAATAACATTTTAAGGTATATCCTGATACACAAACTGTCAATAAAAAAGATATTTTCGATACACTTAAACATAAAACCAATAAGACTATTATAGAATTTATACATCAATCACTAAGGTCAAGAATAAATGAATACACTGAAAATTTATACCTACTTTGATATTGATCAAGCATGCAATCAGAAAGCAGAGATACTGGGAGGAGTGCAAGAGGAAAATACTGTTAAATAACCATGCTCTACTCTGGATGCACGGATAGACATGCGAACACTGCGACTGTTGGAATATCCACAATCAAAGGACTTCCACAGAAGGTGAAGAAAATATGGAACACAATTAAAATCCTAAAACAAATCAGCTTTTCTGATCAGATTAAGATTCATGGAATCTCGGAGGCCATTGGCACAGGGCTGGAACTAAACTAGCCACAGGGACTCAATTTTCAGCCAAAGAAGAATGAATCATGCACACCCTCAAATAATAAAATTTTTGAGATGAAAAGTGTAATATTTACCAAAGGGCAAAGTTCAGGAAGTTTGGAAAAGAAGAAATGGAAATGGGAACTATAGGAAGAAAGTGGAATAAGTGTTTTTACATTGAGGGGTTTGCAATGAATGAAATGAAACAAAATGTTTAATGTTGTTGAATGTAAAATTAATTATCTGCCCTGTAAAACTTCATTGAATTTTAAATGAGAATACAATGCATTCATAATTACTAATGATTGAAATGCAAAATATAGGAAACAAAGATGATCATGGGATGGAAACATAGCTTTCATCTTATTGCATTGATATAATTTGGCGAAACCAAATATTTCTTTATTGTAAATGCTTTTTTCAACAACCTAAATGAGGATGAGACTTGTGTAATAATACCTGGCTGAAATACACAGGTATCAAATCAACTATAATTGTTGACAGAGAAAATGGAGGAGCTTAATATCATCTGTCAGAGGGAGGCGATGGGAGATTGTAGAAAGAACACCAATGTCTCATCTTTAAGTTCAGCTGCAACGGAAGAAAGTTAGAACAACTTCACCAGTGGAGAAATATAGTGCTGAGTGCATCCCACCTAAAAGTAGATACGATCTCCAGAATGCATTTGATGTCTTCAACATGTCACTCCATGTGCATGTGATGAATGGAAAACAGGTAAGATGACTGCAGAATGGATGCCTTTGAGTTAGGGAGTTGGAGAAAAATAGTAACTATACTGTGGTTTGCCACAAGAACAGATAAATCTGTACTGAACAAGCATGTCCAGAATGATTGTTAGAAACCAGTATAGTGACCCTTTTTCCCACGAAGGAGCATCAAGTTCATGGGAAAACATCTCATCATCTTCTAATTCTATTTTCCCATAAACTTGTGTAGCTCCCCCATACTGTGGCCAAGTCATGATGAAGACCAGTCCCAAGAAGAACACCACCCTTGATTAAAAAGACGGTCAGAAAATAAGAGGAGAACTCCTAAGGAGATAAATTGACACAGTGTTTGAAATTGATAGGATTATTATGTAGATTGTGCAGGGTTGGGTCAGGTTTTATTCTGCTGTACATAGGATCTCCATATGGCAGAACTACTTAAGGACAACTAGCCACAACAATATACTAATGTGATCATCTATCAAATAAAAGAGAGAAATATATTGTAAATTAAACTTTACTAATAATTTTACAAACCTAAAACTTCTTGAAAAGCATACCTCTTCCTATACATCATTATCCATTAGTTTTTAGCTGTCTAAATCAATGTTTTTTATATCTTTGTGATGATATTTGAATTTCCACTTTCTAACATTCAGGGGAAATATTCTTAATGATTTCAATGACTAGAGAGAATTATTCTGGACATGATATTCTTCCACTATGAGCAATTCTTGTCAAATAATACCAAGTGTTGAATCAATCTGAAGGGTTCTTTCTTTTCCCCATATTTTAATGTACACATGTCAGCATTTAGTATTGCAATGAAGAAGTAAAGAGGAATGGACCGACTGAACATATTTCTTTGAGAATCTTAGAATACAAGCTTGCCACACATTAGTGGCTCTGCTTTGATGTGATATGTGAGCAGATTACTGTGTGTTGGATTAAAATTCACCCTTAACAACAGTTTCGACAGAAACTTTCTAACTCAACTAACCTGCATTCTAAAGCAATTATAACGTACAGTTAATCCTTTGAGCTTATCCTTCTCTGAAATTGCAAATTCTTCTGTCTCTGACAGTGCTTGGGCATTTTAATTATATTTTAAAAACACAATCCTAAAGAAAGTCATCTATTTCCTGGTATGGACACAAGGGTTGAATCAGGAAATAAATTTAAAATGCTACATGATAATAAATATCATTATGTCTCTGCATATTTATACTCTAGATTTTTCCTGTTCTAGCTAATAAGAACAAAAATAATTTTGTCCTATTCAATTCAAAAAATTACAATTAGAGGACACTCTATTTTTAGCAATACTCAATAATGTTGTAGATTATGGCCCAGTCCCCGTGGTATCCACTTGCTTTTTAAATATTTATTGATGATGTACATTATGGTGACATGTGTTAAGGTGTAGCTTTGATATAAAACGTTAGCTATTTTTCTCAAACCTTCATTACTTCCTAGTCTCTTTTTTGTCTATTTTGGCAGATGTTCCAAAATATGTTTAATTTTCAAAAGCCCTTTGAAGCTGTATCCTGGAATAACAAATTGTTTGGTTCATTTCCAAAGAATCCGGAGAATGGACTAGCCATATGCAGATTCTAGATCCAACAAAAATGTAGCAATCTTTACCACAGTACTTACACTGGAAGCAGGCAGCAACTGTGAGGACATACCTTTCCAATTGATTGGCTTATTAAATCAATTCCCATTCTGGAAATGATTATATTAGATTAGATCTCATCCTGGGAGATAACTAAGTCCTAACTACCAATCACTGAAAATCTTTGCCTAGCCAAGTTAACATCAAAGCTTAACTATTACTCATGTTTCAAGCCTTTCAGATGTACTGTTTAAAATTCAAAAACAGATCACTTAGTATAACCTTTAGCTCATATTGTCCTCTCTTCATAGGTAGTCAAATGTCCTTCATTCAATCTAGGCCAGGAGTTGGCAAACTTCAGTTCCAAACTATGTGTAGCTCTTTAAGTACATACACGTGGCTCTGACGTAAATTGAAAAACAAAAAATACCAAAACTCTCATAGTTGTACTTAAAGGATATTATTAAGATACTGTTGGTTTCATTGGTTTGCAAAAATATATGTATGCCTCTTGAATAATTTTTAAATCTTTGTGAGGGATAGGATTGATTCTTCTGTTCCAAGAGTGCTGACCCCCTCATCTAGGCCATTGAGCGATTTTAGAAAGAAAATAAACAAAAAATTTTAAATTATTTAAAATTAATTGTGCTTTATAATCCAAAAGGTTGTATGCATTGAAAGGTGTGGTAGGAAATTTAATGTCAACTTGACATTTCAGGCTAAAGGTTGAACTTGTCAATCAAGTCACAGGCTGATGCAGAATCCTTGGGGAGATGGCCTTCTTATAAGGATGACCATCGATCCTCCCCTCTCTCTGCCAGAACTCTGTCATTTTCCCCCCAACAATGGATCCACAAGAGCCTGAACCCACAGGTCTTGCTTTCTGCATCATTGCACGTGACTGCATGAGTCTGAAGAGGGACTTTTAGACCAGCCCTGGACTTCGGGATTTGTGTTGGACTGGTCTGGGATAATTTCCTGCTATGTAATTACTTCTTCTTATAAATATTTTCCTTATGCACATATGAGTGTCACAGGATGTGTTTATCAAGTCACCCCAACCTAACATAGAAGGATATATCATGTTAAAGCTTGAGTGACCCATTAGGAAATCAAGAAGAGGAAACCTGGCTACAGTGTGGAACCAGTGATGAGCTGGTTCACCCCAACTGACAGGCCTATAGTTTTCTATATACTCATGAGAGTTGTGAACTCCAAGTGAATCTTACACAAGGAAGAGTGGAAATCATGTTTCTGAATCTTACTGCCTCAATAACATCATTACAATGGCATGTGTTCCCTTTCTCTCATCCCTAGAACACACCCACATTGCCAATCTGAAAATTTCCAGAAAGTAGAGACCTGAAGAGGTTTGTTCTTCCTTGTGATGTGCTACGACTGGACATGTAGTGTAACCATAGATATGATTCTTATGAACAGTGAGTATATCCAGTTTATAAACATATTGGGTTTTCCTGCATTTGTTGTTATTTTTTACTTAGAACGGTGGCAATAGTTATGCATATTCCTGCTTGTTAGATAATCAGAGATTTAAAAGCATAATTGAAATTTGGAAAGGGTGAGATCACAAGATCTGAATTATCAAATAACAGCTGTATATTGTTTTAGTTACTACATATATATTCTCTGAGACATATAACTGAACACAATAGTCTATAAAAGACTATTGAACATGTTATAAAATGCTGCTCTATAAATAAATATAATTTAAATTTAATATTCCACAGTGATATATAGGAAATTTAAAAGTAAATTATTCAATCAACAGTTTACAAACATATATATAACATTCAAGCAAAATATGTTTATATCTACCTGTCTAATTAATATTTTTGCTATCTATCCATATATACCTGTCTACCTACACATAAACAAGGCATGTTTTTATATACACATATGTGTGTGCTCATGTACAAACATATGACAAGGCTTTTATGACATTTTTTCAAATATAAATACATATAATTTATGCGTTAGGTATATAGGATGATACGAATGTGAAATTTTTACTTAAGATAATTTTAATTTTTATAAATGGAAAACATAATGGCAACAAGCTTCTTATTTTCAAGTTAGGATTGTCAGATGCGGTAAGAACATTACTAATTTGCCTAAAATGTATTTGTCAGATTTGACCCTTTTTTGTACTATTTTTTAAGAAAAAATATATACCTGTTGTTTTACAAAAACAGGTACTTTAGCATTTGTGTATATTTAATCTTTTAAAAAATATTTTAATTGCTTTACAGAAGCTTGCTCAAGGAGCAGCAAAAGAGAAGACACTAAAAAGTTATACTTTTAAAAAATAATTTTAGTAGGGGCTCATTCAACTCTTATCACAATCCATACATACATCAATTTTGTAAAGCACATTTGTTCATTCATTGCCCTCATCATTCTCAAAATATTTGCCCTCCACTTAAGCCCCTGGCATCAGCTCCTCATTTTCCCCCTCCCTCCCTGCTCCGCTCTCCCTCATGAACCCTAGATAATTTATATATTATTATTTTGTCATATCTTGCACTGTCCACTGTCTCCCTTCACCCATTTTTCTGTTGTCTGTCCCCCAGGGAGGTTATATGTAGATCCTTTTAATTGGTTCTCCCTTTCCACCCCTCCCTCTCTCCACCCTCCCGGTATCACCACTCTCACCGCTGGTCCTGAAGGGATCATCCACCCTGAATTTCCTGTTTCCAGTTTCTATCTGTAGCAATGTACATCCTCTGGTCTAGTCAGATATGTAAGGTAGCATTGGGATCATGATAGTGGGGAGTGGGAAGCATTTAGGAACTAGAGGAAAGTTGTATATTTCATCTTGGCTACACTGCACCATGACTGGCTTGTCTCCTCCTCACAACCCTTTTGTAAGGGGATGCCCATTTGCCTACAGATGGGCTTTGAGTCTCCACTGTGCACTCCCCCCTCATTCACAGTGATATGAATTGTTTTGTGCTGATGATGCCTGGTACCTGATCCCTTCGACACAGACTGGTGTGCTTCCTCCATGTGGGCTTTGTTGCAAGGAGCTGGATTGACACAATGACTGCAACAGTGAGGTCAAACACAGCAGCACTTTGTGGATAACTCAGGGGAGGGAACTGCTTCCTTTGGTTGTGCATGAGGGTGCTCTGGGTCAGGGTTGACTTGATGGCTAACAAAAAAAACAATAGCAATATTTCAGCTGTAAAATCTCCTTGACTCTGATTCTTTGCAAAATGGCTAATTACCTGTATATATGCAAATCCTTTGTCCACTAAGAAAACCGTTTTTCAAATAAATATGGGAAAATATTTAATATGGAAAATAATAAAACATTCATGTTTGTGTTTTATAAAATTCATATTTGATATTAGATGAAACCAATCTGTATTTTGAGCTAAGTAAATGCTAAGCTCCAACTGCAACTGCTCAGCAAAATTTTAATAAATGATATTGACCCAGAATTCTTCAAATTATCTCTAAAAACTTAAAAAAAATTCACCTTTGAGACAATTTCAGAACATTAATTAAAATATAACTTGCCCTTTTGAGCTATGGCCGCATAAGCATTTGCAACTTGAACTTCATGAGACAGGCTAATTTGGGGCTGGTGTCAGTGGAGCGTTCTGTGTGTGAAAATAGACTAGTGCAGCCTCGTAATGAAACACCATTCAGGTAGTGACAATTTCTTTTCTTACAAGTCATGCAATCTCTATAGAATGCTGCTCAGTTGGATTATCACTCATGCAGCTTTCTGCCAAAAAAAAAAAAGATTAGTTTTTTTGAGAGTTGTAAAGTTCAAAAGGGTGAGCAAAACATCATGTAGAGAGAAAGAATAAGGGAAACGTTTTAGAGGGTTAGTAAAGTCCTCTCTCAGCTGCTGGGATCTAATCAGAGTGAGTACTGTGCTTTTCACTGTGATTGACTCAAGATGAAAGGGAACTTTGCTGGGGTCACTAGAAAAATGAATAGATGCTTCTCAGTCACATTGCAATGACTCTTTCTTTAATGACAATTTTATCCATGGCATTATAAAAAGATTTATTAATTAAATTATGTCAAATAACTTGACTAGTGAAATACTAAAGATTAATACAGGAATCAATGAATGGAAAAATAAATGAAACCCAATTTGGTTCTTTGAATGATGAATAGAATTTAAATGTTGCATAGATTGTTCAAGGATGGTCAATGTGCTCTTTGGAGGCAAGAATGGCAAGACTTCATGTAACATATGATGGATTGGACATATTGTCAGGACAGACAGTGCCTGGAGAAGGACAGACACTTGGTAAAGTGGAGGGGCAGCACAAGAGAGGAAGGCTGTCAAGGAGAATGATTGAAACAGTGGCTGCAACAATGGGCTTGGGCATCGAACGATTGTGAAGATGGCACAGGACCCGGCAGTGTTTCCTTCTGCTGTGCCCACTGCCGCGTGGGCTGGAACTCACTGCAGGACACCTAAGAAGAACAAGATTTTTCAAGAGAGAGACATAAGTTATGAACATTAGCAATCAAAGAGTCACTTCACTTTTACTTTGTTTTTATTGATTGGCTTTCTAAAGAGAAGTGCTGTCACAGAATAACGACCCCAGGTTTTCACAACTTGAAAGTGTACTTGCCGCTAGAGAGAAAGCAACAATAAGGCATGGCTTGATGAAAATTATGAGCAACTCTCAAAGGCAAGCAATCTTATGTGGAATTTTTACACTTTTCCCATTTCTGAGTCCTAGTGGCCCTATAGGGCAGCGGAGAACTGCCCTATGGAGTTTCCAAGCTATAGAGAATCAGATTACTTTATCTGGGATGGCTCGCTCACAGAACTACTGGTCGGTTCAAACGCAGATCTTTGGGTTAGCAGATAAGCACCCCACAATTGCATAATCAAGATTTCTTTTTGTAACCCAAGAACTCATTAAATGTTTTTCTGAATGAATAAATGACTTGATTAAAGAAGATAATTATATTTTATCCCTACTGATTTATATTCAGAAGTTTATCATTGAAAATGGAAATTGATCTTTCTCTGATGGTTTATCATAATCCCTGTATAAAAAGTGATCCAGATACCAATTTAAACACATACATATATACATAAATACATGTTTCTAATAAACAATCATAATTTTCTCTAAGTATGTGTTCATTATATATCCAGATGAAAGTGAAATTTTGAAACTGAAACAGAATAAAATGAAATGAAAAATCATTCTGAATATTCAGAAATGACCATTTTATCATCTGCTTGGATTGCTCAAAAGAATATTCAAATTTGAGATAACTCTTGGCCCCATGTTCTGTATTTAGGGCACTCCCAGGGACATGTTAGAAGCCACCAACTGTTCCTCCCAAGACCAATGAAGGTGTCGACCTCTCTGTGGGATTAGTTTCGAAGGCTTTCAGAGTCACTGTGGGCAGAACGTGACTCTGGCCGTGTGTTAGATCAGCCTCACTGAGTGCATCACATAATAGATGCATAAACAATCACTGTCTTTCTAAAATTTAGAACAAATATAAATTCTGAAACATCTTTTCTAAAATGTTTAATTAAGTGACTGTATGCCTATCCATTATGTTATTAATTGTTTCATCCACTAATTTCCAAAAGAACCCATATTGATGACCATTGAAGCCCTTCCTAGAGCCATTCAGTTGACTTTTTAAATCTAAATAATTTGTATGTGTATGTGTCAGTCAGCATGGCTTTGTGATATACATATAGAGATAAACAAGTTAGCCTTAAAATAACCTAGAAAGTGTAGGCTTCTTAGGCACAGGTTCTCTGGGGATTGGTCAAGTTTCTTTCTCGAACAAACCAAGAGAAGAGTCTCCACCAGAGACCAACTTCCTAGGAGAGCAGTTTGTGTGAGCTTAGAGGCTGGGTACCACCCTCCTAACAAGCATGATCTCAGTTTCACCCACAGTTATTCTACCTACATCCAAATGGGTCTGTGTGCACAAAATACTCATATAATATGCCCTTTCTCTCCTGACCCGCTGGTGGTTACAACCTCCTCTGTTTAGCTTACACATATGTAGCAGGTAGAGCAATTATATTTTATGAAAGCAAGAGTGGTTCATTTTGTCACAAATAATCGGGGATTAGTAAGAGCTGGATTTATTTTACCTAGAATGTGCACAAGAACTCTGAATGAAAGTCATTATCGATTAATTGAATAGATTATTCTATTATTTACTCTCGTGGGTTGCTTTTATTCCTCTTTTTAATATCATAATTTTTAGATCTTTAGAAGGAAAAGGGGTGAAAGATAAATGTTCATATCAATATGTGCTAATACCTGACAGGGATTTGGATATGAAATACATAGTCCAAACTTTCTTAATATAGATGCATAATTGTATAACCATGTATGCATTTATATTCTTATATGCATTTTATTGGCTGCTAATGAAAACACCCTATCATTGGATCTATGTTTAATAAAAATCTATAGTTTTAAAAGAAATTGCGTTTGATATGACTACCCTCACATGTAACACTCTTTTGCTTTACCTTTTCAAAGCAATGTATGAAGTATTGCTTTAGGAGCCACAGACCTTCAGGGCCATTACTTCAGGACTGTACTTGGTTTCACAATGGTGTTCCATCGAGACCGTGATCCAGCCATTAACTTTGGTGAAATATAAAATTTCTATAAGATAAAGAATGTATCCTCAATGAGGATATGCCATTTCAAAAATATAACAATATTTATTCTTTTGCATGAATTTTGTGAATATTCTTCTTATGAGCCACATGCATGCAGTGAGAGATACTTTGTCAATATCATCAATCAAAGCATGTCATAGTCCTTCCTTCTATGGGGAGTTTTGTAAAGAAAGACAGCACTCTAAGTCTGCCCATCACTCTGTAGTTAAAAAATGAAGTTCTTGCTTTTCATTTATGTTATTTCCTGACCTACAACTATGAAGGCAGCTTTGCTCCTGGATTGCATTTATATCTGGTGTGGCTATCCTCTCTCCTTCTTTACTTGCTCTTATAGCTGGCAGTGTTAAGAAGTTCCCCTGGCTATATTTGGATGAGATAGAGCCCACCATGGACACAGCTGAGAAGTTCACCCTCGTATCCTCACGTGAATCTATAAATGCATGGAAATCCAGGCGAAAGCCTCCCATTCCAACAGCAGATATAATTGAATCTTAAATATAATCCAGTTGCGAATACAGAGTTAACTCTATTGATGTGAAAAATATCGATGTTACATACAATAAATAAAGAAGTGACTATTAGATATTGTACTTAGGTAATGTACTAAAAGTTATAGTAATTATTATTCTGAGCACTGTTCAAAGTACTTTACATATTTAATTTTCACAACAGCATTTTGTAAAAGATACTAATATTCCTAGTTTAGAAAACTAAAGAATAGAGGGACTAAATCAGTTACTAAAATTGTAGGTAGTAAAAGATGGAGCCAAGATTTAATTTACTACCAGATTTCATTTTATTTCAAATAAACCCACATATTGTTTGGTAAAATAGATATTTATATATTAGACCAGCAAAATTTGTATTAACATTTATTTTGACTCTCAAAGACCAAGTAAGTGACTGCTTTCAGTTGCACCAGAGATATGTTGATATCTTTACAAATGCTATATTTTGGAATATTTGCCTCATTTTTTTCCTTCACCTCTACCATCAGAGCTTACTTCTAATGACAAATGAATCCATTTAAACTAGTCACAGTCATGTTTATTTCATTTGTGTCATGCTCTGCCTACAGATTCATCAGAATGTCCTATACAGTATTTCTATAGTATCAAAAACATGGGTCAGTTATTTTTAAAACTCAGTTTGGTGATTATTAGCATAAGATTTTTTTGTACTACATAGTATATGATGCTAAAATGAAGTAACATATTAGAAAATGTAAAGATTATAGTTATTTTAGCTATTCAGATTATTTGCAGCACATTTACTGCTGTATCATTAAAAAAAATTCTGTATCCAAATGGGTGGTTTTCAAGTAATGAGTTATGAGAATTTAATTGCTAACCATGGATGTAAGCAGGAATAAAAATAGAGAAAATCTAAAGTTCATGGCTCATATGCAAATATTTCATTATTTGTAAAATGGTAGCAGAATTCTCCTCCCCTCCGCATATAGTGTTGGGCTACTGGTAAGGTGACCAGATTTTAACATTGGTACAGTGGGACGCCATTGATAAAACTCATATCCTGGCGAAATAGCCACATGGCAGCCAAAAACCGTATATCCTAGCTTGTCGTGCATTCTCTCCAAAAATCGGGACTTTTTAAAAACGCTGCGGGATGCGGGAAAATTGTTAAAAATTGGGACTGTCCCGCCAAAAGCGTGACGTCTAACCACAATGTCATCAGTTCAAACCTGTCAGCTGTTTCCACAGCAAAAAAAAAAACAAGTAACTTCTCCTCAGGTCTCAGAAATCCTAAAGTGGATCACTCTGAGTCTGAAGTGACACAGTGGCAGTGGGATTCAACTGGGATTTTAAGTGGTTTTAGATTCACACTGTATCAAAACTGGACAAGAAGGGACTTCAGTGGTAATCTTGTTTATCTTTTTAATTTTTCAATGAAAGAGCTAAACGCCAGAGATGCATTTTAAAATGCCAAAGTCATATAGTTACTTAGAGGCAAAGACTGACTGTACTGTAGATCGTTCAATTTCCCATTCCATGTTCTTCCAGTTATGCAATGCTCAAAAAGAGAGACAGAGATTTATGGCTGTCCCTGATGTTTCAGAAATGATGCTGTGGACATCACATTTCCATGGTCTTCAGTCATCAATCTCCCTTATTGTCACATTATTCAAGATAGTTAGCTTTCTAGAAGCAGCATTTCAATTTCAAAATATCAGTGGTGACAACAATGGTTTTCCAGAAAAGTGAAAATAGAGAACATACTCTGGTGAGTGCATACACCAATGATACGAGTAAGGTATTTGCAAGATAATCAGAATATTTTCTGGATTGACAGAAACTTCTGAGTTACAACTAAACCGAACTTCTGCTAGTCACATTAGGCATCCCTTTTTTCTTTTTGAGCTATTTATTGAAAGAAACCCACCAAGATATTATTATAATAGAGGAATGATATATTTAGTTTACATGTGGTTTCTCAAATAATTTGACATTATAATGGTATCATGGGTATACACTAGTCACGTGCTTAATAGGGCCCACTTTTTATACCTCTTATCCTACAATCAAGGCGCTGAGTGTGCAGCGAGTACACACTTGGTTGTTGACAGAAAAGGAGGTGGATAGAACCCGGAAGATGCTCCCCAGAAGAGTTGGCGGTCTGCTGCTGTAAAAAACAGACGAGGAGAGCTGGAGGGGCTATTCTAGTCTGTCTTTTACGGTCACTGTCATATAAATCAATCCGATAGCAAAAGTTTGGGATATTATTCTATAATCCCACAGGTTTTGTTTGTTTGCCTGTTTTCTGGAGACAGTTTAATTTCTTTAATTTAATTTCTTAAATTAATACTTGACTTTATTAAGAATGAATGTTACATTTTCCATTTTTAAATAATTGAAATTAATTGTTATTTTTATGAACAAAGTCTGGTGTTTTCCTAATCCTCATTTTAGCATGGTAAATTGTAAATAATATAAAAATAATATAGTGTATATAAATTATATAAATATAAAACATTATATTTATGAATATATCATTGATTCTAAAATAAGATTTTTTGTCCCTGTAGTCTTTATGGAAGATCCCACTATCTAGAACAATTGTTTCCAAATAATCTCCATTTAGTGAGCCATTGAGGACAGAATACATACATACATATTTTCATAATTACATAATTCTACTTGTTAACATAATTGTAGAGTATAACATTTTAAAAATTATCTTTAAGAAAGATTGCATAATAGGAAGGTAGAAAATAAGTAAAAGTACTACATAGAAGCTCATTTCTATTGGAAAGGTCAAGCATGCTCATATGCAAGTTCAGGTTGAAGCTGAGAAAATTAAAACAAGTCCCAACAGCTAGAATGCAACCTTGAGTATATCCCACCTGAAATTAGAAAACCTCTCAAAAACAGATTTGATGTGTTGAACACTAACGACAAACAAACAAACAAACAAACACTAATAACATCAAAACTATCATATATGGACAAAGTAAAAGTCCACTTAAAATCTGGAGAAAAAGAGTATGTTAGTGTGGATATCAGAAGAACTCTGAACCTTGCACTTGAAGGTAGAATAGCTTAAGCAAATGGAAGAAATGAAAAAGTTAAAGATAACTTTTCAAAGTGCAGTTCAAGAAGAAAAGGTATGGATGGATGCTTGGAGGGTGGAGGGAGGGTGGGTTGGAAAAGGAGAACCAATTTCAAGGATCTACATGTAACCTCCTCCCTAGGGGATGGACTACAGAAAAGTGGGTGAAGGGAGACGTCGGACAGTGCAAGATATGACAAAATAATAATTCATAAATTATCAAGGGTTCATGAGGGAGGGGGGAGCGGGGAGGGAGGGGAAAAATGAGGAGCTGATGCCAGGGGCTTAGGTGGAGAGCAAATGTTTTGAGAATGATGAGGGCAATGAATGTACAAATGTGCTTTTAGAATGTAAGATACAAAGACTTGGATTGTGAAAAATCAAAAACAGCAGAACATGCTCAACACATCTCAAACTGAACGAATTGCACGGTAAAAAAAAAATCAAGCTTCAAGTTGAAACATTGAAGAATTCCCTGGGGAAACTATTCAACAATACAAGAAGTATCAACACAAAATGGAAGGTATACACAGAATCACTGTAATAAAAAGAATTTATTGCAAAAAATAGTGTATTTGAATTATGGTATTAGCAAAGATTATATAAAGTACAGAAGACAGCCCAAAGAATAGACTACAGCCAGAATGCTAGTGTTATCAGGAAATACTAGTCCCTAGAAGAGGATATTATACTTAGTAAAGTACAGGATCAGCAAAAAAACAAAAATGTAACACTCGACAGGATGGATTGCCTGCAGTAATAGCTTCAAACATAACAGTCACTATTGCCTTTTTCCACTGGATCTGATTTGCCGGCATCAGACAGCAACCATGTTGTTATGTTGTTAGGTGCCAGGGAGTCAGGTCCGACTCACACTACCTTATGCACAACAGAACCCAACACTGCCCGGCCATGCGCCCTCCTCCCAATTGTTCCTATGCTTGAGCCCATTGTTTCAGCCACTGTGTCCATCCATCTCCTCAGGGGGTTTTACTTCTTCACTGGCCATGCACTTCACCAAGCCCGGTGACTTTCTGCAGGGACTACTCTCCTGACAACATGTCCAAAATATGTAAGAGAAAGTTTCACCATCCTTTCCTTTAAGGGGCACTGGCCATACTTCTTCCTTGATAGATCAGTTTGTCCTTTTAGCAGTTCATGATGCTTTTGTTATTTTCCTGAAGTACCACAATTCAAATGCAACAATTCTTCTTCTGCTTTCCTTGATCAATGTCCAAATTTTCACGTGTATATGAGACCACTAGCATGTGATGGCTTCGGGGCAGGAACACTCTCTTACGCAAAGTAACATTGCTTTGGAATGTTCTAAAGATGTCTTGTGCAGCAGATATACATAATGCAACTCCTCCCTCAATCTCTTGACTGCGGCTCCCGTGAGTCTGGACTGTGGGTCCAAAGAAGACAAAATTCTCGACAACTTCAGTATTTTCTCCAATCATCATAATTTTTAACTATTGGTACAATTGTGAGGATTTTAGTCTTCTTGAAATTGAGTTATAATCCATAATGAAGGCTACAATTCTTGATCTTCATCAGCAAGTGTGTCAAATCCCCCTCACTTTCAGCAAGCAAGCTTATGCCATTTGCATATCAAAGGTCCTTAATAGCTTGCTCCAAATCTGATGTTATGTTCTTCTTCAAATAATTCAGCTTCTTTGATTACTTGCTCAACAAACCATTCCACCACCCCTCCCCCCAATGTGGAAATTGCGTGTTGCTTTGAGGCTGGAACACAGGGTAGCAGGGTCACCCAATGTGAACAGATTTCCGTGTAGCTTCCAGAAAAAGAAGAGACAATGAAAAAGGAATTGACCGATGAATTTTGAGGAAACATCTGCTGTAAAACTTTGAAACCTTACAAGATAATTAAATCATAATGCATGGAAGCTGAACACTGTCAGAAATGGTGCCAGAGGACGGCCCCTCCAGTTGCAAGGCATTCAAAGTGTTCCTGAGAAATAGCTGCTTTCTCAATGTAAAGTTGGCCATGAGGCATGGTGTATGAATGGAGGTCAGCCTGTGAGAGGGTCTTCATGGTGTATGACTGGAGGTCAGCCTGTGAGAGGGTCTTCTTGGTGTATGAATGGAGGTCAGCCTGTGAGAGGGTCTTCATGGTGTATGACTGGAGGTCAGCCTGTGAGAGGGTCTTCTTGGTGTATGAATGGAGGTCAGCCTGTGAGAGGGTCTTCGTGGTGTATGAATGGAGGTCAGCCTGTGAGAGGGTCTTCATGGTGTATGAATGGAGGTCAGCCTGTGAGAGGGTCTTCGTGGTGAATGGAGGTCAGCCTGTGAGAGGGTCTTCGTGGTATATAAATGGAGGTCAGCCTGTGAGAGGGTCTTCGTGGTGTATGAATGGAGGTCAGCCTATGAGAGGGCAGCTTCAGGGTTTTCATTTGCTCATAAGGCACAACTTCATGTCAGAAGAAACAGTTGCAAAAATCTACTAATAATCAGAACTTGGAAGAGAAGGATGAATCTAGGAAAATTGGAATTCATTAAGAATGAAAAGATACACATAAAGATTGGGATCCTAGGCATTAGTGATCTCAAATGGACTACTATTGGCCACTTGGAATCAGAAGATCATATGGTGTACTATGCTAGAAATGACACAGTTAAGAAGAATGTTATTGAATTCATTGTCAAAAAGCCTATTTCAAAATCAATCTTGAAGTACAATGCAATCTGAGTCAGAGTTATATTGATCTGTCTTCAAGGAAATCCCATCAATACAACTATTCTTCAGATTTATGTACTAACCACTAATATTAGTAATGCGCACATTGAATAATTCTACCAATACCTTCAGTCTCAAGTTGATCAAATATGCAAGAAAGATGAATTGATAATCATTGGTGATTGGAATGAAAAATTTGGAAACAAAGTGGAAGGAATAATTGTTGGAAATTAAGGTCATAGTGATAGAAATGAACCTGGAGATCACATAATAGAATTTTTCAAGACCGACGACTTGTTCATGACAAATACTTTTACAACAACCCAAAAGTCGACTATACACATGGACTCTGCAGACGGAATTCACAAGAAGAAAATTGACTAGATGTTAGGGAGAGTAGCTGAAGAAGCTCATTATCAGCAGCTAAAACAAGGCCAGGATCTGACTGTGGAACAGACCATCAATTGCTCATATGCAAGTTCAACTTGAAGAGGGAGAAAATGAAAGCAAGTACATGAGAGCCAAAATACAACCTCAATTCTATCCCACTTGAATTTTGAGAACATCACAGGAAAAGAATTGATACACCGAACACTAATGACAGAAGACCTCATGAGCAGTGGGAGCACACTAAGACTACTATTCATGAAGAAAGTAAGAAATCGTTAAAATACAAGAAACAACAAGATCAAAGTGGTTGTCAGAAGTGACTCCAAAACTTATTCTGAATTATAAATTAGCTAAAAAAATGGAAGAGAGAATGAATAGAGAATTTCAAAAAACAGTTCCAGTTGACTAAGTCAAATATTATAATGAAATGCTCAAAGATCTAGAGTTAGAAAACCCAAAGGGAAGACATGCTTAGTATATCTTAAACTGAATGGACTCAAGCAAAATTTCAAACCTCGAATTGCAATATTTAAAGATTCTGTGGATAAAATATTGAAAGATTAAGGAATCATTGAAAGAAGATGGAAAGAAAACACAATTACTAAATTGAAAATAAACAAACGTATCTACATTCCACCACTCAGGAGATAGAATACGGGCAAGAAGCAAAGGTGCTGAATGAAGTTCAAGCAGTGCAGAGAGCATAAGTCAAAACTAGGCTTCAGGATTTGATGGAACACCAGCTGAGATGTTCCCACTAGAAGCACTTATTCCTCTATCCATACCAGCAAATTCAGAGGACAACTAGTTGACCAACTGATGGGAAGCGATCCATATGTGTATGCATTCCAAAGAAAGATGACTCAACAGAATAGTCAAATTATAGAGGCAATATAATTGCTATCACATCCAAGCAAAATATTGTTTTCATCCAACAACAGTTGCAATAGTATATTGACTGGGAGCTGCAGGGTTTCGGGGATGATTAAGAAGAGGCTGTGGGACAACAGGTACATTATTGATGTCAGATGGATCTTGCCTGAAACTATAAAATGCAAAAAAGATGTTTACTTGTCCTTCACTGATGGTGCCAAGCCATGTGATTGTGTGCATCATAACAATCTATGGATAATCTTAAGAATAATGGGAGTTCCAGAGCAAATTACTGTGCTCATGCAGAACTCGTACATGCATCAATAGGCAGTGGTGTGGATAGAAGGAAGCGTACTGCAGGGTTTAATAACAGGAAAGGTGTTTGCCATGATGGCATCCTCTCACCATACTTGATCAATTCATATGCGAAGCAATTAACCAGAGAAGCTGGATTATGTGAAGAAACACAACAACAATGTAAAGGCAATATTATTGATAAATCATTTTATCTTAACCCCAGTAAATAAAATCATTTTTGGAGGCTGATGTTTATATATTACAATTGAGCAATTTTTGATACAATTCCTTAGATTCAATTTCTTATTATTTCTGAGAATTAAAGTGTTAAGCCTTGTAGAAGAGGTAAATATATATTTAAATGGAGGTCTATTTGATGACAAAGGAGACATGATGGCACCGTGGTTATGCATTGGGCTGAATCCTCATTGTCAGCATGAAGCCAACAACTCCTGAGGAGGAAGATGGGGCTTTTCATGGCAGTAAAAGTTACAGGTGCAGAGATACACCGGGGATCTCCGTGTGTTGGCATCAACTCCATGGTAGTGAGTTATTTGATGACTGGGAATCCAAACACTGGATATAAAAAGTTTTTATATATCTGACCTTTGCCTGGGTATAAAACTTTATTCTTTTATTTAAATTAATTTTTAGTATATCCCTACAGACTACTTTAAGAAGATATATTTGGAGAATAAAGATGTTTCAATAAATCAATCTTAACTTTTAAGAAACAGGTTAAAATGTATACACAGAAACGAAGCTAGAGATCATTGCAGGAGAAAATGGGATTCCCCATGGCTTGATCTGGTGAGAAGCTGAAATATGTCTTGAAGTCTTCTTTCTTTTGTTGTTGATTTTGTTATTTTTTACCTTTATATTTTAAATACAGAGGAAGGTATGAAAATAAATATATAAATAAGGATAATACAATATGTGTAAAAAAATTACAGGGACATAGGGTATAGTTTAGGAGAGTCAGTCTTTCTCATTAAATTTCTGTACACAGGAATTACAGAGTATTCATTTCTCTATATATTCACTTTATTTCATTTTACTTTTAATCCTGTTCAGTCTGGATAAATTTTTTTCAATATCATTACTTGCATTTTTCTGAAATTCTTGAAAAATCCAGCCATTGCCTTTCTTTTGTTATCTATTGTTTCTTTTCCTTAAATTCTTCTTGTACTAGATTGAAGCTCCTTACTCTTTCCTTCATAACTTTCAATTACTAGTGTTTGTCCTCTCTTCTTCATTCTCAATGTCTACAGGATCTGTTCAGTTAAAATTATAGCAATTGCTTTTGTCTTCAAAAATATATAGTAGTGTATTATGTATTTCCCATATTTTCAAATTTTTCAAAATGTTGCAGTTTTTTAAAATTACCTATTTCCATGATCTGAGAAAAAAAATCTATGTGTTTTGTCGGTGCTCTTTTGGTTTCTTATTGATAGCCATTATTGAGTTTTCCAACCCCAATATAACTGAACAAAAGGCTCCAGTCTTGTACCATATCTGTAATTAAGTGGAGCTTATGATCACTGCGATCCATAGGTCTCATTAGCTGATTTGTGGAAGTAGATCATTCAGTCTTTCTTCCTAGTTCATCTGGGTCTAAAAGCATTGCTGAAACTTGTTCAGAACCACTGAGAGATAAGTAAAGGCAGAGTCTGATATGTATTAGCCAAAAATCAAGCTTCTTGTATGAAAAGGGAGAATTCTACCATTGAACCAGCAATGCCATCTATCTTGACTGAAAGCGCCATGAAAGAAAAAAGGTCAATTCGAGCTCAAGGTCGCCCCATGTGTAAAACCCACTCCATAGACTTTTTGAAGCCTAGGTCTTCAGAAATCAATTGCCACTGGTTTCTTTTTAAAAGCCTCTGAAGGAACCTGAACTTTCAAATGTTCTGTTAGTAGCTGAGTATAACCATTTGCCCCACCATGGGAATCAGAAACTCCTCTATTGGTATCTAAAATAAAATTGCAACTTTATTCTAGAGTTCTGTGCCACCAATTGAATAATTTTTAAGGCTGCAAAATTCATGTGGTTTGTGTTATATGACTTATAGCCCTGTCTTCTAATATGTCATCAAACACCACCCACTTTATTGTCATTTATACATTGATGAGAAATGTCCTTTATTTCAATTTATGAGAACCATAGCAATATAGGATAAGCTGATTATATCATTATTCAATATGTTCTGATCATGCTGAGGTTGACATTTTAGTATTATGTCCATATGTCTTCATTAAGTTTATGTAGAAAATTAAATCACAAGATAAAGAAATTCAGCTATCCTAACAGACATTTATTTTTCTTAAAAATAAAAAAAATTGAATTAAAGATACTGAACCCACAAGCAGAGTTTAAAGAAAATGACATTCTATAAATGTGGCCTCAGGATAGTCATATTCAATGACTCATACTGATTCACCATCTAACCTCTCTACTTAAAAAAAAGCTCTTATAAGGTTATGGTAACCTACAAAGATGTCGCTTTTCCTCAGATCATACTGTAGCTTGACAGGAACTCGAAGAAGGACACACTGTAAATGATATATCTAGGTTACTGATGTCCCTTCCCACCAGCAAGTGGGCTGTGCTCGTCAAAGCTCTCAGACCACATACTGCTTTCCTAAAGGGTAATCTGAAAACATTAGTCATCGTGCTACCAAAGAAAGTGCAAGAATAGTTTTTCCTTAGAGAGTTCAGGTCTTACGGGAAATAAAGCCTATAGAATGGTCCCTTTCCCACTCTTTTCATAACTGAATAGACATATGGATACCAACATAAATGCATCTATAGGTATGCATTTGTATGTATTATATTATATATTATACATAAACACATATAACACATATCCATATCCATATATACTACATACATCTTTTTCTATATCATCTTTATGGCTACATCTGTACTTATAGCTCTACATCTCTCTATCTCGCTCTATATATGTTAAAATATTTAACCTCAAAATAATTTTATATTGATGGATTTTTATTTTATTATTTTAAAAATCATTTTATTAGGTGTTCTTACAACTGTTATCACAATTCATACATCCATCCACTGTGTCAAGCACATTTGTACATTTGTTGCCCTCATCATTCTCAAGTCATTTGTTTTCTACTTGAGCCCTTGGAATCAGCTCATTTTTTCCCCTCCCTGCATGCTCCCCGCTCCCTCATGAACCCTTGATATTTTATAAAGTATTATCATTTTGTCATGTCTTACACTGTCCATCGTCTCCCTTCACCCACTTTTCTGTTTTCCATCCCCCAGGGAGAAGATGATATGTAGATCCTTGTAATCGGTTCCTCCTTTCTACTCCACCTTTTTTCCACCCTCCCGATATCGCCACTCACCACTGGTCCTGAAGGGATCATCTGTCCTGGATTTTAATTTTTGTTGTTTGATTTTAAAAAATTTTGTAATATAAATTAATATGTCATCATAAAATAACTGGATATTATTTTCCTGCTTTCCCTTGAAATTAATATTTATCAAGAAAATGTGAAAATTTTTCTCTTTTCCATAGAAAATATTTTAAAACACTTAATTATGGTTTTCCATATATATTAATTTGTCTATTTAATAATCTGTCTCTATTATTGATATGAATTCATTTAATTTATAGATGTTAACATTTTTGTTCAGACATTTTAAAGAGCAACCTTGTTATAAAAAATAAAACTGATTTTTAATAAATTAATATTGAAAAATCTTCTCACCTCAAAAACTGTTACCTTTTAAATGATCAGAACCCATGACTGAGCAGTTTTTGCATTATGACCAATAAAAGAATTGATGTTGTTCAGGATACCAAACTTTCATCATGTCTTCAATGGCAAGGATGCAAAATATTTTATGGGAATACAAGTCTCATTGATTTCATATGCTAAAACCAATTGCCAGCCAGTCACCTCCAATTCCTGGCAACCCTATGTGTTGCCAAGCAAAATTCGGTTGCAGAAAATTTCATGGTTGTTACCTATCAGACATGGATCACCAGGCCTTTTACCTGAGATGCCTCTAAGAGGGTTTGAACTTCCCACCTCTTCTTTGCTTGCACCTTGGTGCAAATTAAGTATTATGTGATATCATAAATGAAATATTACTTTATTTTAATCCATTATTCAAACTTAATAAAAGGTTTTTTTAAGCTAATGTGAAAGCGGTAAAACCAAACCCGTCATATTATAAGGGAAGTAAGACAGAGATAAATGTAATTGCTACTCAACAGGGGAAGTTGAGTATTTTAAAAGAAATAATTAATTCATAGAAAATTGCAAACATTTTAAAAGAATGTGAAACAAAATTTCACACCACCGGATAATTAACAAAAAATTAACAATGATTTTTAGGTGAATGGGTGTATAAGGAACTTTAAATATCTTGTAGTTCTATTTCAAGTACGTGGAAGATGTCTCTTAACTAGAACTGACATATAAATTGAACACTGCTGAGAAGACAAATTATAATTTGTGAAGAGAAAGAAAAATGAACAATAATGATCATTTCACATTTCTAAAGCAATATATGCTGCTCAATATCCTTTTGTTTGTGTAATGCTTGAGAAAAATACAAAGATTTTATAATATATATAAAACATATAAAAATACAAAGTTTTTATAATACCAAAATTATATTCCAACCTTCTTTCATACTACACAGCTTACATGCCTGCCATACTATTTTCTTTTCCTGAAAATGCCAGAAACTCTCAGTACTCAAGTTAGTGTGTTACCCCCAAACCACATTTGTGGATGCTATTGTTAAATCCCATCAAGGCATTTCCAACTCATAGTCCCACACCCCATCCCTTACACACAACAAAATGACCAGACACAGCCAACTTCTTAGACCTGCAGCATCCTCACAATCATTCCGTTTGAGCCCCCTGATGAAGCCACTGTGTAAATTCATCTAAACAAAGATCTTCTTCTTCTCTGCCCTTGAATTTTACCAAGCATGATATCCTAGCCCTGGGCTAGTCTCTCCTGATAACCTCATCATCCTTGCTTCTCGGCAGCATTCTGGTAGTACTTTTCCCTAGAGAGATCCATTAGTCTTCTGGTTGCCTTGGTACTTTCAGTGTTCTTCCCCAGCACCACAGTTCAAATGCATCACCTTCTGTGGTCTTGCTTATTCAATGTCCAACTTCCAAAGGCTTTTGCAGGTACTGAAAATACCTTGGCTTGGGTCACGTTAGTTATATCATTACTTTTGCACACTATAGCATCATTTGCGTAATTAAAAATGTTTCTCAATATAAGTGGGGACCTTCAGATTGAATCACTAATATTTATATTTAGTTCTACAATGATTGATAAATAAAACAAAGACTATTACAATAAAGCAAATTTCACATCAATTATTTTTTTAATTACATTGTTAAATATCATCTCTCTAAAACCAGGGCTTTAAGAGCTGCTGATCTGTTTTCAAATACTTCAATATTTGAGTAATATCAGCACAGGAACCACTCTGGATGATAGAGTGAGAATTCATAAAGGAGAGTAAATAGGAGATGGAAAGAATGGACTTTATGGTCTTTAATTTTAATCATTCAATATTTTAATAATTTTCATTTTAAGTCATTCCACATTAATGTCAGTGTTAACAAATATCAGTTGCTTATTTTTAACTGGTTTTTATGCTGAGTGGCATTACACATATGGATAAAAGTTCCTGACCTCAGTACTAAACACATGAAATTGATTTCAACATGGCTATTACTAATAGCTACATTAAACATCTTTTAATATATATCAATTATTTAAGATATATTCTGTGCCAAGTTAAAATAAATTGAAATATCAGAAACAATACAATCTGAAACAAGGTGGATTAAAATGGAAAGAAACGTCTCTTCAAGAGAGTGACAAAAGATGAATGGTAACCACAGACGTTACTAAATTTGGTGATATGCTCTTTAAAAATCAGATAAGTAGGGTAATGTATCAAGGTCAAAGATTTCTATTTTGTTCAAAGTAGACCATACACATTTGATATGGAACAGGTAGGTGTACTTCCAGATGGCTGTTGTAAATGCTGCCCAGTCAGCTATGACTCATTGGGCCCCTGTTTAAAACAGAATGCAGCTCTGCCTGGGCCTGCACAATTGTTTCTATGTTTGAGCCCCTTGCTGCAGCCACCGGTTAATCTATCTTATTGATGTTCTTCCTCTTTGTGACTGACCCTCTACTTTACCTTCTCGAGGGACTGGTCATTCCTGAAAATGTGTCTAAATTATGTAAGACAAAACCTTCCTCCACTCACTTCAATGAAGTATCCTGGCTGTACTTCTTCCAAGACATATTTATTTGCTGTTCTGGCAAACTATGGCATATTCAATGTTCTTCACTAGTGCCCTATTTAAAATCCATCACATTTTTTTCTTCCACCTTATTCTTTTTCCAACTTTCACATGCACATGAGATAGTTGAAAATACCATGGCTCAAGGCAGGTGCACCCTAGTCCTCAGATTTACATCTTTGCTTTTTAACCCTTAAAAGAGGTCTTTTGTAGGAGATTTTGCCCAATGCAATACTTCCAGATATCTGAGGATAATGAGGGCAAGGATAATAGGGCTCCGTGCCAAGTCTCTTCAGTCTCCTTCATGACAATATAAAACTGCACAATTAAAACCAATAATGAGTCACTTTCCTACTCACTAGAAAGAAGCACACGCCTAAAGTGAATGTCAACTATTAGTCTGAAAACAAATAAACATCAATACTCATTTGAGTCCTGGTCATGCTCTTGCCAGGACCCTTTGCTAATAGTGCCCCAAGGGCTTCCTCTCCTTGCAGAGACACAGCGGACCTGGTCGTAGTGTGCCACAACGGTCACCCAGCTTGAACCTGGACATTCAACAGCTGGCAACCAACAAGGACATGTTGTTTTTGTTCTTAGGTGTTTTCCAATCAGATGGGACTAATAATATCCTTATGTATAACAGAACAAAACAATGTCTGGTCCCACACCATCCTCATTATTATGTTTGATCTCCATATTGCAACCACTATGCCAATCTATCTTGTTTGAAGTCTTCTCCTTTTTTGTTGACTTCTACTTTATTAAGTAATATATCCTTTTCCAGGGATTTTTTTCTCCTAAGACTAATACCAAAGTATGCGACATGACGTCTCCCCATCTTTTCTTCTAAAGAGCATGCTGGCTTGGAACATTCCTCCATGTTAGATCATTTTGTTCACCTGGGAGTACAGGTACTCTAAGCACCAACACCATGGCTCAAAGGTACCAATTCTTCACTCCTCCAGATTTATCATTCAGCTTTCGGGTGCATATGAGGCAATTGAAAATGCCATGGTTTGGGCTCTTTGTACCTCTGTTCAAAATGACATCCTTGCTTTGGGACACTTTAAAGAGTTGTGATGCAATGGGCTTGATCAATACAATATACAGTTTGTTTTCTTGGCTGCTGCTTCCCTAAGGGCTGATGGTGGACCCGTGTAAATGAAAAGGGCTTCTTCATTCTTTTCTCCGTTTCTCATCATGCTGTCCATTGGTTCCAGTACGAGGACCTTTATGTGCTTTTCATC
Source organism: Tenrec ecaudatus (assembly GCF_050624435.1). Lineage (NCBI taxonomy): Eukaryota > Metazoa > Chordata > Mammalia > Afrosoricida > Tenrecidae > Tenrec > Tenrec ecaudatus. Next base: position 50,901,279 of record NC_134536.1, read on the forward strand.
GAGATGTCATGAATAATGACGGTTGTGTCTTTGATCTTCATTAGGAAGTGCTTCAAGACCCCAACTAAAACAAAAACAACAACCAAAAACCTCATTGCCCTTGAGTCAATGCTAACTCATAGCAACCCTCTTGGGTTCCCAAGACTATTTATGGTGGGAGAAATCCCAGTCTGCTGAGTTCCCTTCCGGGAAGCTACTGATGACCATGCTGATCACAGCCCAACTCATAACCGCTATGCCACCAGGGCTCCTAACAAGGATACAGAAGATCTAAATTATACCCCCACATCACTCGTGTGTGTGTGTGTGCGTGTGTGTGTGTAAGTGAATCACTCCACAAACAACAGCATATTATAATTTTTTTGTTAAGTACACAGGAATGTTAACAGAGATAGACCATTTCCTGAATAATAAAGAAAATGTAAAAAATAATCATATAATATGTTCTATGACTATAAAGGAATCAAACTAGAATTAAATAACAAAACAAGCAAACAGCAAAAAAGAAAACACCTCACTGCCATTGAGTCAAATCTGACTCCTGGTGACACAATAGGGCAGGTAGAATGGCCTCTGTGGGGTTCTAAGACTGGAACTTGTTAATGGAGTAGAAAACCTCATTTTTCTTTCTCAGTTGGTAGATTCAAACTGCTTATCTGACAGAAGCTCAATGTATAACCCACTATGAATAGCAGAAATAGAAACTTTAATTCACTTTTTGGAATTGGCTCTGGTACAGTGTGACCCCATGTACAAGACAATAAAACCAAGACCACTATTGTGCCATCCTCACAAGGGTTAGGTTTAAAGTTATTGCTGTAGTCACCGTGTGCATACATGTCATTGATAGTCTTCCTCTTTTTGCTGACCCTCTTTTTCCTAGCATGATGTCCCTCTCCAGGTACATGTCTGTCCTGAGAACATGTACAAGGTACATGAGAAGTCTCATCAGTCAGGCTAAAGGGGCATTCTCCCTGCACTCCACTTCTTCAAAGACAAGTTTATTATGAATTTAACTCCATGACTCAAATGCACCAATTATTTTCCAGCCTTCTTAATTCATTGTTCAAGAAAAGTTCTGAGGATAACAAATTATCAGTAAGACACAATAATTTTCCCCAAAAGTTTAAAGTACATAAAACGGAATTAAAAAGAAAATGTCACATTTCAAAACATGTACCATACGTACTAAGAAGATTGTATTACTAAGATTCATTAGAAGAAAAGTAAGATTTCAAAATTTTAAATTTGCTTCTCAGGAAATGAGAATAAAATAAACACAAAGCAATGAAAAGAAATATAATAATGAAGAGCAAAAAAGAATGAATTAAAAATAGGTAAACTACGTTGTTGCTGTTGTTAGGTGCTACGGAGATGATTTTTGACTCACAGGGACCCTCTGTATAACATAACAAGCATTTCCAAGTCATGAAGCATCCTCATACTTGATCTTATATTTAAGCCCATTGTTGCAGCCACTGTGTTGATTCATCTTGTCAAGGATCATCCTCAGTCCTCATTTTCAGTGCTCCTCTACCAAACATGTCCTTCTCTGGGGAATGAACTCTCCTAACAACATGTTTAAGGTACGTGAGATGGAGTCTCTCCATCCATACCTCTAAGGAACATTCTGGCTATTCTTCTTCCAAGATAGATTTGTTAGTTCTTTTGGCCATCTGTGACACGTTCAACACGTTTCACAAGCACCTTTATTCAGAAGCATTGATTCTTCTTGAGCCTTCCTTATACAAGGTCCAATTTTCACTTACATATGAGGTGTTAAAAATACCTTGCCTTTGGGCAAAGTATATACCTTGAGCATTCTGCTGGGTCACCTATTTCTGAAATGGTTACTAATATGTATCTCTTCCTGGTATCAGGTCAAGCAGTTGTCTTCCAAATTCATTGGCATAGAAAAGTGAACTCATCCAGTGCTTTACAAGCATCAGAAAATATTTCAATTGGCATATTATCAATTTGGGGAGCTTTCTTTTTTGGCTAATACTATGAGTGGAGCTTGAATATCTTCCTCCAGTTCCACTTGTTGTCACTCTTATGCTACCTCTTGGAGTTATTGAATGTTGGCTGATAACCATGCTGATCACAGCCCAATTCATAACCACTATGCCACTGTCTATTTTATACAGTGATGGTATATTCTTTGGATCTTTTTCAATATTTCTGCAAAATTCAATATTTTCCCATAGAATTTTTCAATATTGTAACTTGAGGCTTAAAAATTGTCTTTAACGACCTTTGAAGACAAACGTGTGCATAAGCAAATATGGTGAAGAAAGCTAATGGTGGCCAGCTGTCAAAAGATATAGTGTTTGGGGTCTTAAAGGCTTGAAGATAAACAAGCAGCCATCTAGCTGAGAAGCATCAAAACTCACATGGAAGAAGCACTCCAGCCTGTCTGACCACAAGGTGCAGAAGGGAGCAGTTTTCAGATATCAAAGAACTAAAAATCATGTCAATGGGTGCCCACCTCCCTGATACGACCAATGAAGACAAACGTGTGCATAAGCAAATGTGGTGAAGAAAGTTGATGGTTCCCAGCTATCAAATGATATAGCATCTGGGGTCTTAAATGCTTGAAGATAAACAAGTGGCCATCTAGCTCAGAAGCAACAAAGCCCACATGGAAGAAACACACCAGCCTGTGTGACCATGAGCTGTCGAAGGGATCAGGTACCAAGCATCAAGAAACAAAAAAAAATCATATCATTGAAAATGTGGGTAAGTGCAGATTGGAGACTCAAAGCCCATTGGTAGCCAACCGGATACCCCTTACTGAAGGGTTGTGGGGAGGAGATGAACCAGACAGGGTGCAGGGTAGCAATGATGAAACATATAACTTTCCTCTAGTTCTTAAATACTTCTTCCCGCACCCCCACTATCATGATCCCAATTCACCCTTAGAAATCTGACTAGACCAAAGGATGTACATAGGAAGAGATAGCAACTGGAAACACAAGAAATCCAGGACAGATGACTCCTTCAGGAGTGGCAATGCCTAGAGGGTGGAGGGAATGTGGGGTAGAAATGGGAAACTGGTTCCAAGAATCTACGTATAGCCTCCTCCCAGAGAAGAAGGTGGAGGTGAGACGTCAGACAGTGTAATATATGACAAAATAATAATAATTTATGAATGATGAAGGATTCATGAGGTAGGGAAGTGGGGAGGGAGGGGGAAAATGAGCAGCAGATATTAAGGGCTCAAGTAGAAGGTAGATGTGAGAACGATGATGGCAACAAATGTATATATGTTCTTGACACAATGGATGGATGCATGGATTGTGATAAGAATTGTACTAGCCCCCAATAAAATAATTAAAAAAAGAACTCAGGGATATTGCAGAGAGGTTTTAGACTGCTTAGGTCAAGCAGGACTAAGCCCTTAGTCAATCGTACTTATAATTTAGATGGTATTTATAATTTAAATAAGGCTCAGAAAAAGTTTAAGTTAAATAACCATCATTTTGTTGGAAAAGAAGTCACTGATATCCCCAACAGGCAATTGGTTTCTAGATGTTCCCTCTTGTTAACCTGTGGCTTCATCTGGCACAGTCTTCCCATTTAGCTTGTCAGTGCTTCGGGGTCAGCAAGTAAGATGCACTAAAAACAACCTGACCTCATTAGCTGCCTGGTTCTACAAGAAATCGTCAGAGCCTGCTCCTCTACCCATCACCCTCCTGGGCCTCTGCAACTCAGGGCAGAGGGAAGGAGGGAGGGAGGGGAGAGGAGGGGGTCTAAAGGCAGAAGGGACACAATCAAAAGGAGGACTTCTTGATCTCAGACAGGGCATCCCTCGGCAGAGAGGTGAGAGGAGAGCTGCGACCTCTGGTGGCCCACAGAACGTGCCCCAGGTGTTCTGCATTGGCCGGTAATCAAGCCTGCTTCAGTGTCAGTGCCTGGGCCAGCTCCTGTCCTGCCTCTGAGCAAACTCTCGGTGCGTCTGTCTATATGAGCCTTCAGAAAATACTTCGTTAGGTCTTTTTCCTACAACTTTCCTGTAGGACCTGCCTTCCCTACCTAAGACATGTGCTGTGCAGGATCTGAATGCTTACTTTCCTACTCATAGAACCACCTTATGGCCATTTCCAGCTAAAATAAATAATGAGTCTAGAGCAACAGAGAAAATAGGAAGACTAGCTCCATCCATGAGGAGTGCCTGACTCCAACGACACTGTACATTATGTCCTAGTTGAAAAATTTTAAAAACAGAAATAGTCTCAGTGAGTCTTCAAATATCCACCTGCCCCTTGGAAAAAAAAAACATGCTTAGCAAAGTGTGATCCCACTGCCATCAAATTGATGCAGACCCACAGCGACCCTATAGGACAGGGTAGAACCGCCTCGGTGGGTTTCCGAGACTGTAAATCTGTATAGGAGTAAAAAGCTTGATCTTTCTCCCACAGAGCAGCTGGTAGTTTTGAGCTGAGAACCTTGAGATCAGCAACGCAAAGCCTAACCCATATGACACCAGGGTTCCTCTGGTAAGTGTGGTAGTGGTGACATGCAACATAAAATGTTTTAGATCTAGCCTCCAGATTTTTTGAAACATATTCTGTATCAGATCGTCTTATTTCTACAATTGTGTTAGCTGCGTCTACAAAACACTTGGGGTGCTTTTTGTTTTTTGGGTACTTGTTCTGTTTCTTGACTAGACTGTCAGCTCTGAGGGCAGTGCTTTCCACAGGGCTCTGTGAACGTGGGTTCCTGGTCATCTGCCTGCTGACCGCTAAGACAATGCACCGTCCACCACCCACATTTATGGCAAAGTACTTCCCTGAGTCATTGGGACAGCACACTTCCTTTTACTTGCCAGGGAGAGCCAAATGGGCACCGAAGATAATCAGGAGTCCTACTAAAAAGAACATACTTTACCGATGGTTATTGCAACAGAGAACTCACCATGGGCACACTTCAGCATGATCACTGTTTAAATGCCTCGTGGAAAAGGGCTGGCAGTATTCCGTCACATTGGCACCGCAATTGCGCTCCTACAACAATTTCTATGGAGTTTGGAAAGAACCGGGATGGGGGCTGGGGTTCTTGGAGAACAGAATGCTTCATTTTGCTCTAATCCATTCTATTAGTGAATTAAACTTTGATGTATTGGTCTTGAAAAAAAACAAGAAAACTGTCTTTAATTCTTTCAATTAAATATATGCTGAGTGTGTTCTTCCTCTTTGCTTTTATAACTATAGGTCTTTGCACATTGCCTTATAGTAGTTTAATCTGTCTTCTTGAGTTGTACTTGGGAATTTTCTGCTCACCTCTTTACTTCATCTTTTTTTTCCATTTGCCTTAGCTGCTCTATGATTAAGAGCAAGTTTAACAGTCTCTTATGCCATTCACCTTGGTATTTTTTTCTTTCCTGACTTTTAAAAAATAATTTTATTGGGGGATCATACAATTCTTATCACAATCCATACATACATCTATTGTGGCAAGCACATTTGTACATTCGTTGTCCTCATCATTCTCACAACATTTGCTTTCTTCTTGAGCCCTTGATATCAGCTCCTTATTTCCTCCCTCCCTCTTCGCTCCCCTCTCCCACATGAACCCTTGATAATTTATAAATTATTATTATTTTGTCATATCGTACACTGTATGATATCTTCCTTCCCCACTTTCCTGCTGTCCATCCCTCATGAGTAGATTACATGTAGATCCTTTTAATCTGTTCCCCCTTTCTATCCCACCCTCCCTCCACACTTCTGATATCTCCACTCTCACCACTGGTCCTGAAGGGACCATCTGTCCTGGATTCCCTGTGTTTCCAATTCCTAACTGCACCAGTGTACATCCTCTGGTCCAGCCAGACTTTCAAGGTAGAATTCAGATCATGATAATTATGAGGAGGAAGCACTCAAGAACTAGATAAAAACTGCATACCTCATCATTGCTACAGCCTACACCCTGACTGGCTCATCTTCTCCCCACGGCCCCCCATAAGGGGATGTTCAGTTGCCCACACATGGGCCTTGGGCCCCGACTCTGCACTCCCTGTCCTCCACAACGATATAATTTCCTGTTCTTCAATGCCTGATCCCTTCGACACCTCATGGTCACACAGGCTGGTGTGCTTCCTCCTGTGGGCTTTGTTGCTTCTGAGCTAGATGGCCCCTTCTTTATCTTCAAACCTTTAAGACTCCAGAAGTTACATCCTTTGATAGCTGGGTACCATCAGCTCTCCTCACCACACTCACTCATTCTCTCACTTCATGAATGATGTTCTTGATGTCATCCCACAGCTCACATATGGGATTGCCCAGATTCACTTCTATCACTAAGATGATATTTTCCCACCATTCACCTTTCCTTTTTGTTTCTAACTTTTGTATTCTAACTGCCAATAATTATCAGTATATCTTGATTTCCTGTTTGACCAATTTGAGACTGAAAGCTTTTATCAGTCCCTGACAAAATTTTGATGCTATTCATAATGTTTCAGCTGTTAATTCCTCAAAAGTGGGCAGAATATTTCTTCTTCATGATAATGTGGAAGCGCTACTGCGTGCAATATTGTGGAAGTTCATACTATTGTGTCATATGGTGGAAGCTCTGCTGAAACCTGTAAAGTTTAGGTGACTGTGCTGGTATTAGCTCCCAGCATCACAGTGACACAGAAGCCACAATAGTATGACAAACTGACAGACATTTGGTAGGAAAGCCAATCAAGAAATCAATTAAATGGAGATGGTATTATTTTTTTACTTTCAAAAATAAAAATAAAACTCTGAAAGCCCATTGCTATCTATTTTATTCTGAATCATAATGGCCTGAGAGGACAGAATAGAATTGCCTCTTTGTGACTCCCACACTGTAAATCTGTACAGAAACAGAAAGTGCCGTAGTTGTTCTGTAAGAAGCCTGGTTTGCCAAATCACTGACATTGAGGTTTTTGGTCCGATGCATAAAGCACTCCACTACCAGGATTATAAACCTCTAACAAGACTGATAAAATACAGGGAATATGTACACCACTAACATCAGAGATAAAGCTGAATACTATGGAAGGAAGATTTTGGAATTGTATTTTGATATTTGTGCAAGCGAGTCTGTTACTGAAATTTTTCTGAGGTCTTACGGTCATCCTCCATCAAATCATATTTTAGGCTATCACTAAAAAATTTTATAATGGGCAAAACTAAATTTTTCTAAATACCATCTCTACAATATGAACTACATCCAATCTCTATGAAAAGAAGCTGGATCTTGAGCAAATGAACTTTGAAGTTTTGTTGATGTAGCCATGTCCATTACTAATGGATTTTTTAAATTTTGCAATGACAAGGTATATAAAATCTCTACTCCCGATACACTTGAAAATGAAGTAGTTGGCAATTTAGGCATGGTGAGTTACATATATGGCTTTATGAATCTGAGATGATCAGCCTTTTAAATTACCCTTCACTTTGCACAAAGTAGGTACAATTAAGTGTTCATCATTATGAGTTCACTTAAATTCTCTGTTATTAAAACAATTGAGCAATATTTTAAGATTAAGTTAATAAAAGTATCAACATAGGTTTGCAAAATGGGGCTCTTTTCACTGTGTAACCAGTTAGCAAGCAACACTTAAAAATACATTTTTGAAAGATAGTTCTGTCTGGGTAAAGATAATTAGTATCTAAGAACCACTTAAAGATATACTTCCTTACAAGAGGCTACTTCTGTCTGACAGCTCTAAGAAATTTATAACATGCAGACATTCCCATCGTGCCTGTCTTTTTTGCTAAAATCAAATTAATTCTCTTCTCAATTAAATCATCCGATATTTCACTGGTCTAAAAAATTGGCTTCTCTCCTATTCCCAAAAGAGATGGTTTACTACTTTAAAACATTTTATTTTTTAACTCCTCTGATAAAGACTATATATTTAGACTTTTGGATAAATAGAGGGCGCAAATATTAACTACTTATTTTGAAAATGATATATTGTCTAATCATTAATGTATAAGATTCTGGGTGGTAAGAAGTATTTGTTTATTTCTTGCCCTGTACTTAACCTTTATGTTTTCTTTATAACTATGATGTGCATGTTTGAGTGTGACTGTGTATGTGTGTGTGTGTGTGTGTGTGTGTGTGTGTGTGTGCGGACATCATTTGACCACAATATCAATGGCTGAAGGAAAATGATTATTTAGGGCAATACTTGTGAATCCCATAATTTTTAGTAGAATACCACACACAGCAGAACTTTAATAGGTTTAAGGGAAATTTAGTTTCTATGATGAGATCAATCAGAAATGATCACATATGTCCTTGGAAATTGGTGAAACCTGAAACTTTAACCACACCAATTAGGTTAAACAAAGTTGTATTACCCTGAATAAAGTAATACAGAAAGAGTTACTTCCCAAAATCTTCCTTTGTGCATGATTTCTTATCTTAGACTCATCACTCTATCTCTTTCTCTCTGTCTCTGGTAGTGGTGGTGGTAGTGGTGATGGTAGTTGGGTGTATTTAAATCTGTTATCTGGGCAAAAATACCTAGAAGGAACCCATTTGGAAACCTCAATATGCAAACTGTACTTTAACTTAAACTCACCTGCAGCAGATACTGAAATATTCCTTTCGATTTAAGGCTGAAATGCCCTGCTGTGAGAAGCAGTTGACTACGATTGCAAGGTAAGTATTTATAGGTTGTTAACCTTTAACTCAGCTCTCTTGGTTTGAGGGGCCCTTAATGAATAGCAGGTCAAGACTGCCATCTATTTTCTATTTTCATGTTCTCTTCCTTTTTAAAAGAAATGACATGTCATAGTCGAACAGACATATTTTTCCCTTTGTGAATGAGTATTATTTTGCCTTATCATCAGCCCTTATTTTTTATGTAAACAAGTCCAATCATATATGTTTTTAATCAGTATGTCAATAATCCATTTATTTTTGGTCTAAAATGCTGCCCTATATGTATGTACTTTTCTTTTTGACAATATTTTAAATTCTATACCTTTGGCTACATGAATGATATAGCAATAGGTTAAAGTTTAAAGGTTTAAGATCTTATAAATTTTTTTCTCCCTTTTGGCCCATTTAAAAATTTTCCCTAATTTTTAGTGTTTTCTTTTCAATTAAGGTTTTTCTTGGATTTATTTTGTATTTTTGTTTTGTTTTTCTTTGTTTTTTTTTTATGTATTTCTGTACATAAAATTCGAGCTAGGTAAATTCTATAAAGACGTTAACTAGATGTATAGTTTCTTAGGGATGAGGAACTCTGGTAGTATAGTGGTTATGTACCAGACTGCTGATCACAAGGTAAGTGATTTGAAACCAACTGCTTCACAGGGAATACGCCTGAGCTTTCAACTTTTGTATAGAATTGTAGTCTTGGAAATCCACAGGGTCAGTTCTACCCTGTTTTACCGGGTCAACTCAGAATTAACCTGATGGCAGTGAATTGTTTGTTTGTTTGTTTGTTTTGTTTTGAGAGGGCTATGGCAGGGTTAGTTAGGGAAAATGAAAGCTAATAAATTTGAGTACAAGAAAGAAGAAACTGTTCTAAGTTTAATATGATTGAACTATTTAACTATGTGATATGTTAAATATGTCAATAACACAATTTCAAAAATACTTACTTGAAGGATGTTTATAATGATTAATGACTGACATGCTAAAGTTCCTGTATAAAGCCTATAGCAGTATCTTTCAGTTATGATCTATAGATTATACAAATGTATAACTTATTTAATATATAAATGATTATTTTAAAGGCTTACTGATTATATCTGGACATATATATGTTTATCCATTTATAGTTCTACCAATCTGTAGGTTAAGTATGTTTAAAAATGTGTGCCACTATTATCACATTATAATTCTGAATCATGTCCATCACACCATCAAAAAGTGTTGTTCATATCAGCAGTTCTTTATGCCTACTCTGCCTTACCAGTCACCCAGGATACATAAATATGAAACCATTTCCACCTATGGAGAATGTCCTATTATGATTATTAATATAAACAGAATCATGCACTTGTTATTGTGCTAGGTGTCCTCCAGTCAGTTCCTACTCCTAGAGGCTGTGCTAGGTTGGGTTATCTAGAGAAGTGTAACCACTGGGGCTTGTGTGTGTGGTATATAGAAAGATATTTATATCAATAAACGGCTTACACAGTACCGTGTAGAAATAGGTAAGTCCCATCTGGTTCAAGTCAGCTTTTTCCTCACTTTTGGGAGCACATTAACAAGAAATAGATGATGAAGCAAGCAGAGGCAACAGGGGCCACAGGCTGGTTTATGCCAGGGCCCAGAGTTAGTGAATGAATCCATCATTTATAATCTACTGATGTTTTGATGTCAATAGATGATACAACAGGAGGTCAAAGTTATAGTACCATCTGAAGGTGAAGGGCCAAAGAGAGTTCAACACTATTCTGTTCCTCTGTCTTATAAAACAAGGCAATTACCTCTAGGAGGTGTCATCAGGCTGCGATTCAATTAATAGGTTGAGCTTTGCCCCTACCCTTACTCAGGACTATTTAGTTGCTATGATCCCTAACCATCACAGAGACCCTGTGAGTAACACAATCAAATGCTATTCCTAAACAATCCTTAGACTCGTTGTTATTTTTCAACTTATTGTTACAGTCTCTGTCAATTTCATTAAGGGCCTTGATTATTTTAACTGACTTGCTTCTTAACCAAAAATGGTGTCTGTGTGCAAAAACCACTCCATCGTCTATTCATGACATGCCCAAAGTAGGTGATGACATCTCTCCATTCTCCCTTTTAAGAAATGTGGTTGTACATGAAAGGGAAATACAAGTGCTAGTGGATGAGGTAGCAGAAGAAACACACAATTTTACAGAAGTAATGATTAGACTTGAGGAGGCAGAGAATCGTATCAGTGATCTTGAAGACACTCAGATAGACCTCAGCAAATGATAAAGACAGTCAAATAGGAAAATAAAAGAAGCAGGAGATAACCTGAGATCAATAACAGATACTTTGAAGAGCAATAATATTCAAATAATTGGTCTACTGGAGCAGGACACACGACAGTTAAAATAGTGAAGGTATTTCTGGAAGCAAATGTTTCCCACCTCAATGAGTGAGAATCAGACACTCATACAGGAAGCAGAGAGGACACCAACTGGACTAAACCCCAAGAAGAATGCCCCAAGACATATAATAGTAAAATTGTCCAACTTTTAAGAAAAAGAGAAAATTTTAAGAATGGCAAGAGAAAGGAAGACAGTCACATACAAGGGAAGTCAGGTAAGAATATGCTCAGACCTATCAGCAGACCCCATAAAGAGGAGAAGACAGTGGAGCAACACCTTCCAAAATCTGAAGAAGAAAACACCTGCCTAAGAAACCCTTACCCTCCCAAATTATCCATTAAGATAGATGGGAGATAAAGGTCTTCCAGAACAGGAAAAACTCAAAGAATATGTTGCAAGACATTTATAGAGCTTTCCACACAATCCTGTGGAAGATACTGGCTAACTCACTATGGTCAGAGAATGAACATCCACCAAGCACAAGCAGGAGACCACCATATAGCCCAACTCCTTCCAGAAGCCAACATGTCGACAACAATTACCAAGACCAAAGGGCCTCAGAGGGAAAAGAATATAAGAAAGACACCCACCACACAGACACAGCACACTGATATGAAGGGCGATAGGAAAACACCCAAAACACAAGGCACAAGATGACATCAATGAATCCACAGATCATGATAACAACTCTGAATTCCAATGGCCTCAATTCATACATCAAAAGAAAAAGGCTTGAGGACTGGCTTAGAAAACATAACCCAACAATCTGCTGCCTGCAAGAGACACATCTTAAGTGCACAGACAAAAATAAACTAAGAAGAAAAGGCTGGTGGGAAGTATACCAAGAAAATGGCAACTTAAAAAAAGCAGGGGTGGCAATCCTAATCTCTGACAAGGTGGACCTCATGATTTAAACCATAAAGAGAGACAAGCAGGGGCACTATATAATGTTTAAACCAGGAACCAGGTGGCATAATGAATATTTACGCTCCTAGCAATAGATTGGCTAACTGTGTCAACCTATTCTAAAGATGAAAAAAGTAATCACAGATTCAACAATCATAGTAGGTGACTTTAATACACTGTTATCAGAGAAAGATCAATCACTGGGAAAGAAACTCAGCAACGAGTCTATAAAGCTAAAGAATACAATTAGGCAACTTGACCAGATAGACATTTATAGAGCTTTCCATCCAAATGCAAACTAATTCACATTCTTCTCAAGTTCATATAACTCATTTTCAAAAATAGAACACATGTTGGGACACAAGTCAAGTCTGAGTAAATTCAAACACATAGAGATTTTTCAGACATCCCTCAGATCACCAGGGCATAAAGCTGGAGGTTAATAAAAAGATCACCAGCAAGGGAAAACAATGAGGGATGAACAGCAATCTTCTGTGACATGAATGGGTACAGGCCCAGGTTAGAGAGGAAGTTAGGAACTTTCTAGAAACTAATAAGAATGAGAATACAATGTTTCAAAATTTATGGGATACTGCGAAGGCTGTTATCAGATGTAGCTATATATCACTAAATGCATATATGAAAAAGAAGAGAGGCTTATGACTGATACATTATCACAAAACCTCCAGCAACAAGATCATAGTCAACAGAACAATTCCTCCAATAGCAAAAGAAAAGAAATAATAAAATCAGGGCAGAGTTAAACCAGTGGGAAGACAAAACAACCAATGCAAAAGATTAATGCAGTGAAAAGCTGGTTCCTGATTTAAAGCCACATGGCTTCCCTTTGATCTGTTGGACCAACTGCCCTTTGCTCTACGTTCAGCTTCCATACCACTTTTAAATGATCTTCAGTAAAACTTGACTGGCACGTGATATTAAGGAAAATGCTTGATCATTTCCACATTTTATTATATCATCTATTCTTGCAATGAGTTCAATTTTTTTCTCTATTCATTGAGCAGGTAACCAACTTCCAAATTTCTTAGAGTAGACAAGTGAATGCCCTAGCATTTCGCAGATGTTGAAACATCTCAATTGGTATGCTGACAATCCTAGAACCTTATCCCCCACCCCCACCCCCAATGCTGTCACTGCAGCTTGGACTTGTATCTTTAGTATCGTTGTTCTTTATCGTATGTTACCTCCTGAAATGGTTGAATATTCACTGTTGGGAGTGGTTACAGTTCATTTATATACCCTTTTGATATTTTCTACCTTGTTTAATATGTTTTCTTTCATTATTCTGTCACTTAATATAATTCTTTTGAGGTTCATTCACGTTGCATCATGCATTGTACTCCATTCTGTTTTTATTTTTGAAAATATTTCATTCTGTGATTATATACATTTTCTTTATTTATCAGTTTGTGGACTTTTGGATTGTTTCTACTTTGGGATTATCATGTTAAGCTGGGGTGACTAGAGATATAAACCTAGTGACATTCATATAATTATATAAGAAAGAGTTTTAAATCAAGAAGTAATTGTATACAAGGAAAACCTTCCTGCCCAGTCCAACTCAATTCCATAAATTGGACTGTGCAGGAAGGTTTTCCTCAAAAAACCTCATGCACTGATGCAGACTACAGGAACATCACAGGCTGGTAGGTGCAAATCCTTGTGGATCCAATGGCAGTGGACACATTTCCAGGGCTCTGGCAGCAACCACAGTCAGCGACATGGAAGGTGAAGGCACAGAGAGAGGAAGAGAGTCCCAGGAAGCTACTTATGAAAAGAACACACCCACAAGGGGTCACCATCAGGTGTGACCTCCTCAACACGATAAACTCCACACCTACACTTTTATATATCTTCAAGTTGACACGAAATTAGGTAACTACCATAGTTACCATGAGCAACATTACTATGTAACATTTTGCATGGTCTTAATTTTCCACTACACTTGGATGGAAATCTTGGAGAAGATATTCTGAGTTATATGAGAATTCTACATTGGCATTTGAAGCAATGCCTACCTGTTCTGGGAGATATCCATGTCATTCTAAATTTCAACTCACAATACAATAGGAGTGCCCTGCATCTATAAAGCCACTCATTAATTTGCTCATTTTCATTCTAGTCATTCTAGTTATTGTCTATCCTTTTCATTTTGATCTCAAAGTGGTTTTGATTTTCATTCTCCTAATGACTGAAGTACTGGGCTGCCAACCAAATCATTGTTGGTTAGAACTCCACCTTGAAGCTCCTGTGAGGGTTGGTATCTGTCAGATTCAACTTGATGGCATTGGTTTATTTATGTTATTTCGTGGTTTGGAAATTACTGAAGAGAGTATCCTTAGTGGTGCTGTAATTAAAATGCCTGGTTGATAACCAAATGTGATCAACTATCCCCATAAAGATTTATAGATTGGACACTTTGTAGGCCCTCCAAGATTCCCAGGGTCAGAATTAACTCTACAAAAATGGGTTCTAACTAAAAATGTTGAACATAATTTCCTGTGCTTATTCAAAATTAAAATTTCCTTCTTGTGCAATTGTTTATTCTAAGTATAACAGTCTAATAACAGCAACATTAGGGCATATTCTCCAGTAGAGCCAGAAACCAAACTTACTGCCATTGAGTTCATTCTGACTCATAAGGACCCTAGAGATCAGGGTAGGGCTATCTCTGTGGGTTTCTGACACTGTAATTCTTTAGGAAATAGAAAGACTCATTTCTCCCATAGAGCGGGTAGTGGTTTCCAAATGCTGACCTTTGGTTAGCAGCCCAATGCATAACCCACTGTGCCAAAAGAATTCTGATACAGATTTCCTCAAATGCATTAAATGAGTAAGCATGGTACATTATGCATTTGTGCATTTTATTTAATGTGAGAAATGTCTGAGGGTTTAGGCATTTTGGAAATTTGTCTTACGTTTCTTGTTCTGGAGATACAGCTTTCAAGACCAACCAAAGTAGGATATTGAGCAATTCCAATTCTTGTCTGGTTATGTATACACACGTCTTACTTTTATCTTTCTTTTCTTTAGCCAGAGGAATATGGGTTATTTTTTTTTTCAGAATCCCCATGGATATTTTGTTACCTAGGCGTTCTTTGTAAGTTCTGTTTGACCTTTGGATGTCCCCAATTGGCTGTACAGCCTTACAGAGCTGTAATATTAAATAATTGTAGATGGCTACTTTTGGCAAACTCCCTGAGAACAGAGTATTATGTAATGAGAGAGCTCTGTATAAATCAAGAAAAATAATGGCCTGAGATTTGGATTTTTCAAGTGATATTCAGGCAGCTCAAATAGTAACAATATGCTGGGCATGGAATATTTTGTTGATCTTTAACTAACCCCCCACCCCCCAATTCACATATTTAAAACAACAACAACAAAAATGTGTTTTTAAGAAGCAGAGATAAGCTGGTAAAACCTAGTCAAAATTTTGAAACACAAAAACAAACATATAAATTAATACAATGTTGTAAGGAGAAACATGTAGAGCATTCAACTCATTCACAGGGAACTACATACACAAATATTAGAAAAAAAGTTTAAGATAAACGAAAGGGACAAAAAAAAAACAACTTCAAAAGTGAAAAGGAAATTATCTTCATAGAAGATATTTAAACAAACTAGTCTATATATTATTGAAATCATGGAGCACATAAAACTATTTAATAGAACAAAAATTTTTTAATATAATGCTGTATATTTATTAAAACCAAACATTTCAATACTTTAAATATCATACCATGTTCCTCGGGTTTTATGAAAATTATAAACACAGCAGAATAAAATGAGGCATTGCCTAGTGCAATTAAAGTATTTCTTTTTTTAAATCACTTTATTGGGGGCTCGTACAACTCATCACAATTCATATATCCATCTATTGTGTCAAGCACTTTTGTACATTTGTCACCATCATCATTCTCAAAACACTTTATTTCTACTTGAGCCCTTGGTATCAGCTCCCCCAGGAATCCTTAATAATTTATAAATTATTATTATTCATATCTTAAACCATCTGACGTCACCTTTCACCCACTTCTCCACTGTCCGTACCCCAGGGAGGATGTTATAGGTAGATCCTTGTAATCTGTTCCCCCCTTTCTCCCTCCAACCTCCTGGTATTTCCACTCTTACCACTAGTCCTGAGGGGTTTATCTGTCCTGGATTCCCTGTGTTTGCAGTTCCTATCTGTACTAGTATACATCCTCTGGTCCAGCTGGATTTGTAAGGTAGGATTGGGATCATGATAGTGGGGTGGGGAGGAAGCATTCAAGAACTAGAGAAACATTGCATGTTTCTTCATTGCTACACTGCACCCTGACTTGACAGGGAAAAAACAAGTAGTAAAGCAAAATAATTATGCTAAGGAATATAATGCATTTCAGATTCTTTTCAATAGTATCTCTCTTCTGTAAAAGAGAAATAAAAGAACCTTCACAAGGCATTACTAAAAGATTTCATATTCACCTGGCCAGCTCGTGAATGATGAAGGATACAAAAGATATTGAGCAAGTCACAACCTTGTGAACATTGTTATCATGAGTACTTCTGTAGGGATTAACAGAAGAGGAGTTTACCTACTGGCCATAGCCCTTGTGTATATTTCACTATAGAAGTCATACTAGACATAATCTTATCCATGCCTCATATGGCTCATTTAAAAGGAAGCTGTTCAAAACTGTTTGAAATTTCCAGAGAATGTAATTCTAATTATCTCTGAAATTTTTGAGAAAAAAATTACAACAGGGATAAAAATTGATTAGTTTGCTAATTGCTTAATTTAAAAATGTGGATCCAAATAAATATATCTCAAGTTGAAGCTGACACTTAAGTTGAGCTTATACTTGAAGACAGAGTTTTGTTTTGTTTTAAAACTAGCACCTACTGAAGAAATATAGTTGACACCATTAGGCAAGTGACTAAAGAGAAAACAACTGGACCAATGGTTCCAGGGGGACAGGGGAGAGGGGGAAGTGGGGGAAAGGAAGTGGGTGTTAATGAACCCAGGAACAAGAGAAAAACACTGATCTAAAATCAATGGCAGGAGGGTTATAGGAGGCCTGGTAGGGCTTGATTGAAGGAAATGTAACCAAGTGGAATTACTGAAACCTGAATGAAGGCTGAACATGATAGTGGGGCAAGAGGAAAGTAAAAGGAAACAGAGGAAAGCCCGAGGAGACAAAAGACATTTATAGAGGTCTAAATACAGGAATGTACATAAGTAAATATATTTCTATATAACAGTAGGGAGATCTATGTACTTATATTTATATGTTAAGTATTAAAGTAGCAGATGGGCATTGGGCCTCTACTCAAGGACTCCCTCAATGTAGGAACACTTTGTTCTAATAACCCAGCATTCTGTGATGCCCACCTTCCCAAAACGATCACTGAAGACAAAGTGGGTGCATAAGTAAATGTGGTGAAAAGTGTTGATGGTGTCTAGCTATCAAAAGATATAATGCCTGGGGTCTTAAAGGCTTGAAGGTAAACAAGCAGCCATCTAGCTGAGAAGCAACAAAGTCCACATAGAAGATGAACACCAGCCTGGTGGTCATGAGTTGTCGGTGGGATCAGATATCAGGCATCAAAGACCCAGAACAAAAAATTATATCAATATAACTGAGGGCGGACCATAGAGTAGAGACCCAAAGCCCATCTGTAGACAACTGGACATCTCCTTACAGAAGGGTCACAAGGAAGAGATGAGCCAGTTAGGGCGCACTACAGCACTGATGAAACATACAAATTTTCCTCTAGTTATCACTATCATGACCCCAATTTTACCTTACAAATCCAGCTAGATCATAACATGCACACAGGTACAGTTAGGAGCTTGAAACACAGGGAACCAGGACAGATAAACCCTTCAAGACCAATAAGGAGAGTATGATACCAGCAGAGTTAGGGAAGATAGGAGAAGAAAGAAGGAACTGATCACAATGATCAACATAAAACCCCCTCCCAGGCGATGGACAATGCAAAAGTGAGCAGAAGGAGCCATCAGTCAGTATAAGACA
Organism: Tenrec ecaudatus; assembly: GCF_050624435.1. NCBI lineage: Eukaryota > Metazoa > Chordata > Mammalia > Afrosoricida > Tenrecidae > Tenrec > Tenrec ecaudatus. Next base: position 50,919,256 of record NC_134536.1, read on the forward strand.
TGAAAAATAATAATAATTTATAAATCATCAAGGATTCATTAAGGAAGGGTGGAGGAGGGAGGGAAATTTAGGAGCTGATAGCAAGGGTCATAGTGAAATAAATGTTTTAAAATGATGATGGCAACATATATACAAATGTGCTTGACATAATGGATGAATGTGTGGATTATGATAAGAGCTGTATGAGCCCCCAATAAAATGATTTGTAAAAAGAGAAGAATATGCATGAATGAAGAAAAAAGAGGTAAGCATTCAGCTGCTAACTCGCAATTTAAAATCATCCAGAGACACCTTGGCAGAAAAGTCTAGCTATCCGTTTAGAAAGTCACAGACATGCAATTCTCCAACACATGGCGTGACCTTGAGTAAAAGGTCTGAAATGTCTCAGTTTCCTTGATCAAGAGTCTGAATCGGGAATTCCCAATTAGGATTGCTCATCTTTTAGATAATATAGCCTAGTCTTTTTGTTTGCCATTTTCAGGAACAAGATTTAGCATCCCCTAAATGGTTCAATCTCAGAATGAGCAGTTTTTCCTGAAGCTGAGGCAGATGCTGAAGACACTGACAGCCAGAGGTTATCTACGGACTGTGTTTTCTGCAATTTGGCATCAATGTCTTCCTGGGAGTTTGAGCAGCACATCTTGTGAATATAGTTCGATCCACTTTTCTCAAGCCCACGGGGATCTTCTCTTCCCGACCCTATCGAGCCTCTTTGCTGCAGTGGGATTTTGGAAGACGAAAGGTAGTGGGAAGCACTACATCTCCTACTTGTAGACATAATTTTAAGGCCACAAATGATGCTCGTATGCCTCCTTCCATATTCGTTCTCTATCGCTCTCCTATTCAGCTGCTACCTCTAAGACGTTATTTAGATTTGGACAGTGTGGTCATCATTTTCCCCTCATATTTGGAAAAACCATTACCAATAATTAGAGTGTATCATCTGGATATGCATGCATTCCTTCCAACCTGCTTTGTGAAAGACCTTTCTTCCACCCTCTGGTGGTCTATGCCACTGGGCTTTTGACTCTTCTTGCCTACTGTTTCCTGATGAAAGGAGATCAAAACATCTTGGTTAGAAGAAGCTCTAGCTTAAAATTCAATAAGGTATTTGTCATGATCTGTCAAAATTATGCTCCTTTGAGAAGCATGCATTTAAGATAAAGTAATTTGAATTTTTCTTTACAAGGATACCTTATGCAGTTCTAACTGATGAATACTTAACAATTTTACAGAAATGTCAGCATATGGATATTTTCAAAATTTATCTCCCACTAGTTCAACTTGCTAGACGCTTCCTTCTTTTGTGGCCCAGTTTTTATGTAATAACATCAATGTAGTGAATTAATATGATATTTCATCTCTGGAGAGGGTCCAGGGGTATGCAGATAATATTATGACAGAAAGCAGGGAAGTTAACCTTGCTCTGAAGCAAACTATAAATGTATATTGTTGTTCATTCTGTTAGTGTTAATTGCACTGGACCCTATTTTTTGCCTGAGATACAAACTTGCCAAATCCAAGGCCATATAAATCTGACCTGGCAAAGCCAAGATATCTGTTACAGCAGCGGTGATTGGAACTAATACTTATTCAACATTTCAGTTTATTAATTTCCAGCCATCCTCCAGCACACATCTTTATTCTTCATAGAAAAACTGATAAATTAAATAGAAAGAAACCTGATCCTACCAACCTGACATTATTTCTATATCCTTCAGTGGCACTGATCTCTGCCATCACTTCTCAGCACACACACACACACACACACACACACACACACAGTGCACAGTATTGGTTCTATTTTGCTAAGATGGTAGAATAGTAGGAAGTGATTTCAGAAACTTCTACATGACATTCATCCTAATGAATATTCTTGCTCCTTAGTTCAAGGATCCAGCATAGAATACAGGTCAAGTACGTAGACAAATCCAATTTCTGAATTTGGGGCCAAGGATATAAACACCAAATAGTTTGGGTATCCAGAGAGCTTCTGTCCGACCAACCTTAGCCAGTCCTCCATTCGTTGCCTGTGTCGGTATATTCTCATCCTTACAGGAACCCCAGTGGCATAGTCATTCTTCGTCAGGCTGTGCTCTGCAGTGTCAGCACTTGAAACCACAAGCCACTGCTGCAGGAGCGATATGGAACTTCCCTACTTTGTGAACAGTTACAGGCTCAGACACTCACGGGGGGCAATCTTACTGGGCCTGTAGGAGTCTTATGAGTCAGAATTAGGCCCGATGGAAGTAAGTTTGGATTTGTTGGTTTTACCACGAGTGTCATGACCTTCAGAAATCAATGTCAACTCAGAATTGTTCAGGTATAGAATCACAGGCCCTTTGTGGAAGCGCTGATATAATCAAAGGCATATATAATTACGATGGTGTTTCCATTGTATCAAATATGTTCCTGGTCAGAACATTTGCTCAAATCAGTAAGTGGAGAAAGGATAAAGAACTTGTATTTAGACACAAACCTTTATCTTTCTTGTTAACCACCCTTGATTTATTTTGGCTGTTCAAACTAAAATTTCGTGACTGTCCATTGATTTATTTCTCATTTGAAAACCATGTTTTAGAACACTCCATGCTAAATAAAGCTACTAAAACTCTGACTTGACCAATTATTTTGAAAAGTTTCACTTCTGACTTCTGGTAGTTAAGTTCTGCTACTTTTTCTTTCTTGTGTGAGAGTCATATCTTCCTGATGGTTCTGTGAGCTATACTCTGTAACAGCCTCTCCTAAAAACTGTGACCTACAGAAAAATTAATCAATGAACTTCTTAGTGATGTGGAAGCCCACTCAACACATTCTTCATTTCTTTACTAACAGTTTATATTTGGGATCATGCCATGCATCAGTGGCATCTGAAGAATCCTCATAGCTTTCATAATTTATAACTTAGACTGTTCCCTTCTCTAAGATGTTTAGATTCTTTTTTCCAACATTTGCTACATCTGAATGGTATTTCAACTTTACCCAATATTGTCAGTCACATTTACTTGCTTCAATGAACCAGTCTAGTCGTAGGTTTGCTTCAAAACAGAGTCTTAAAATATTTTTTACTTCTTTTTGTCTATGAACACAATACATGAATTTTTTTGATATTTCTACTATCCTACAAAGAGATGGCTAGATTTGCAAGCTTTTTGGAATCAAATGCATTTTCTCATTTATTTGTGTGTGTTGATATTTTATTAAAAAGCATATTATATGTTATTATAACATAACTAAAGTATCCCTGATATATTTATTTTCCATTTTTCTTCCAGAACTCTTTATTGTTGCTTGCTGAAAAAGCTGCTCTATTTTATCTGCTCAGTCATAGCTCAAGAGACTCACTTTTTCTTATAGAGTTATCCAAACTGCCTATACTTCTCCATCATTTAATCCCTTAACCATCCATGAAAGATTAGGGATGTTCACATTCCTTGATGCTTCAGAAAAGTCTGCAATCATTGATGTTTTTTTTAAAAAAGTAAGCACCTAAATAGATGTCATTGTTATTGAGTGCTCTCATCCTTTCCGAGTCATGGTGACCCCGTGTGACAAAGAACTGCCCCATAGCATTTTACTGACTGCACTCTTTATGGGAGCAGATGGACAAGGTCTTTTTCCAACTGAGTCACTGGGTACACTTGAACTATGTATCTGTGAGTTAACTTCCAGCTATCTAACCATTTATGTAACCAATTGTCCTCATATAACTATAGATAGATGATTGTGATACATTAGAAAATCGGTGCATATACAAAAAATTCTGAAAGGGAAAATATTTAAATTTTCTGAAAATAAACAAAAAAGTTCCTCTCAGAACATATTAATTTGTTTTCTTGGCTATTTAAGTTAAAACATATATCCCTTATAAAATAAAGAAAAAATACCAAATAATTTTTTTTTACTTTATAAATTGTCATGGTCACTTTGACAAATCCCACGTACACTGAGGCTTTAGGAAACAGGGTTAACTGTTCATTCTTATAGTTTGTGTATTTTCAGAAAGGACTCAATATGTGTTTAAAGTTACTTATTTGTAGTCATTGCTGTATGCTATTCTAACTTATATTCAATAACTATTGGTTGAATTAAGTTTCATGGAACATGTTTTCAAAGTAAAATGGATGACTTTTTCTCTTGTCCCTCATTATTATCAACTGTTATGTGACTCATTCTTAAACTGTATTATTCAGAAAAGTAATATAATTTTCACTTTAACATTTTTATAGGATTTAAAAACGTTTAAGTTTGAAGTCATTTTATATGTCAAAGTTAATTTTCTTTATTTTGGCATCCTACAAAATTTATCCTGGCAACATATTTTGATAGAATTGAGGAAAATATCATGATACTTCCTGAAAATATTTCTGGCAATTCTTTATAGTTTCTACTTTAATTTTCTAAATATTTCCATTGAGTTATGGGTGTGACTTCCATGACAGAGACAAAAGCAATACATAAGAGGTAAGACACAGATTTTATAAAGGTTAAAGAAGTCTAGCATTCATTCCAACTTCCAGTAAAATCCTGTACTCTATCAAGCATGCTAATTTAGAAATCCTTTTCCTAGAGCCAGACAGTTAAAAGGGATACATTATCATGAATATGCACGATGGTCCTGTGATTGGGAAATTGCTCACATGCTCAACTTTTTCTAGTTACTGTCTCAAAATTGTACTTGCATGAACTTCCTTAAATTTAATTACTTAAAAAGGACAATTTGAATTACGCATCATCTTTATTTCTGTTCTAACCAATATGCAGTGAGTTAAGAGAATGTAAATGATTTGATGTTTTACCGGTTTTGTGACTTCCAAAAATAGATTTTTCTCTTATTTTAACCTTTCAAAATAAAGTCAAAACAGACTTTTAGTAGAGAGACAGTAAGCACCTGCCAGCTTTGTAGGTGAAATGAATGAGTACATCTAGCTTCATTCTTTAGTATGTGCTTTAAAATATAGCATTAAAAATATTTGTGGTAAATATATATATATATATATATATATTTGTGGTAAAACAAAAATAAATCCTTACTCTTTGGCAGATGGAAAGAACTGGAGCGTTAGAAATAAGCAGCTAAGCATTGGTTTTTCTATAAATAGAAATATGTAGCTAAGTATTGGTTTATCAAGTATTTCTATGAGGCTGTGAAAAGGGATTGGTACAAAATGTTATTAAATATAAATATTAAATTATCTACATCAAATCAAAACTGCCACTTGGCAACTTTGGGGAACACAAATTGTGCTCATTTTAAAGGTTCTTAGAGTGTGGGGTGCAAAGAGAAGTCTGCAGAGGCAAAATCAAGGCTGCAGGTAGAAAGGATAAGGTTTTCCAATAAAATTATTTTAGGAAAGACTGATGACCATCAAAAATGAGCAGGTATATTGTCATAATAGAGAAAAATTCTAGAAGGCAATTTCCTGACCTCTTCTCACTAACACAGTTTTCAATTTTCTTAAAACTTCTTCTTAATAAGCCACGGTGAAAGTCATGAATCCTTTGAGAGAATCTATCAAGATTACCCCTTTGTACTTTCAATCCTGTCAGCATAACCTTCTTTTATTCAACAGTTTATTGGAACATAATTTTCATATCTTACGATTCAGTAGTTCAGTCATTCAATCATATCAAGGGGCATTGGACAGTCACACCACACCAATCTTAAAGCCCCGACCCACCCATTGTTAAATCATCTTTAAAATGAGTTGGGCAATCACATTCATTTTCAGTGCTCTGCCCGCCCCGCCCCCCAAACACACACCCGCCACCTAATGCCTTCATTATTTACTCTAGAAACCCCCTTTCTCTCCCCATTGCCGACCCTCCCCAAATTCCCTATAACTCCTTGTAGCAGTAATTCTCATTATATGTCCACTCCTCCTGTGCTTCCAATGCGCGGAAATCAACAGAAAACAGTTTTTTTGTAAAATTGCACGAAGGTGGTAAGGCTAAAATCTTAATAGTAAAAAGACTAATATACAAATAACATATAAGGAAAAGACCCCATCAATATTCAAAAAGTCAAGGAGGAAATTTCTGTCACGGACCAAGTGAGAGATTCTTGGCCCCAGTACAAATTCAGGTCATGTCTATAGGGGAGTCAACTACCCAAGTATTGAGTTTGATCTAGTATAACCAAGATGACAATGTGATCTGACTGTTCTGTCTCCAAGTGAAATGGCCCAGGAGATCCTGGCTTGTGACTTGGACCTCTGCTATTTTTGTCACAAAAAGTAAATAGATTCTATCACCCAAAATACTTCATGAGTATAATACTGAAGTAAATTTAGCTTGGAAAATAATATGATAAATTACTATTTTGATTATATTGTTCTTAGCATTGGATTGGTTAATGCAGGACTCATCCACAATTATATTTCCTTTAACAAGGTCATCTCTCTAAGCTTCAGGCTTGTTTAAAAGACTGATGGAGTAATCTGCTCCTTACGTTGACGGATCGCCACAAACCCTTTGATACCGATCAAGCCAAGAGCTTGCTGAGACAAAGAAGCTTGTTGGAAATTGAAAATGTTAAACCACGTGACATTCCAACTTTAGTGGGACATCAGAGGCAATTCTATCTTCTTCCGCCACTTTCTGAGCTGCCATCATCGTTTCTTCATTGATAGAAGTTGATAGTGTTCCCATCTTGATTGAGTCTGGGTCTTTCTGACCTTTCTTAAAATGCTCTATCCAACTATAAACGTGTTCTATGTGGAGCAGCACCCCTTTAAATTTGTTGTGAAGCCTCGGTGATTTGGAAGACATTCGCTTGAGTTTTTAAAAGAAAATCACATTATCCCTGACCTCAAATTAATTTTTTCCCATGATACAAAAGATCTCCATTTTTTTAAGTCACCCTAACAAAACTGTGATAACTATATTACTGAGAGAACTTGTCTACAGCATCCACCGATTAGAAAGCCACCGTTAAATATATTTTGTTTGGAATAAACTCATGCAACCATACACTGGAACTGTAGTAGCAATAATGTTTTAATTACCCTTGTATTTCCCACGCTAATACCTTGTTTTGATTTAAATGTTCCTGCCTCATGTAGCGAGTCTATGATCAAAATGATGGTTAATATTATTATTTGCTTTGGTGGTTTCAATTTTGCTCAGCTGTTTGGTCAAACATTAGTCTAGATCAGAATTCCCAGAAGTGGGCAGTACCACCCTCATCGGACAGCTGGAATAATCAGGAAGGCTACAAAAGCAGATCCCTATATCTTAATCCAGGATATGGGATAGAGTACAAAAGTTTTTAATTGCCATAGGGATGCTGAGTCATTATTTATTTATTTATTTTCCTGAAAAGGGGCCAATAAGTCAAATACATTTGGGAACCTATGGGATGCTGTTATGAATTGCTGATATGTGATTTTACTCTTCCAGTTTTCTGACCAACAAATTTTGGTATTGTCAGCCAGCACCCTGCAATTGTATAAGTCAATTCCTTTCACTATTCAAGGACTTTTTTCTGTGTGTATATACTTTGCATAAATATGTATACATACATAACACACCCACTACACTGGCCTGTCTTTAGAAAATCTATGACAATCACTACGCTCTTCAGAGTGGCTTCAGGATCCCTGAAGCCAGCTCTTAATATTGAGAATGTATTACTAAGACTAATTTTTGATAACCTGATACAATTTGCCATTGTACCCAGTTTATAAAGGTATATGCAGCACGTGAATAAAGACAAAGGAGAAAGGCTAAAAGAAAATATATGGGGAAATACAGATAACATTGGTTAAAGTAGAGAAAAAGAACAATTTTTTAAACCTGAGGATTGTATTCTACCTGGTCATCAAATTTGTAGAATAACAAAAGAACAAAAATACAGTTCAACTACTGAATAAGACCAATCTTTTCTTCAAGATTTCTAATGATTATTTGTTAGTTCTTAACTAACTTAAGCAATGTTTATATTAAATATGTTACAGATTTATTGTATCACAATAGGTCAATGCCGATATGATTTTTGATGATTCTTTTACTCTATCTCCCTCCTATCATCAGAATTCCACATAATAGTGGATAATGGACAAATTAAAAACAGCACATCCAATAAATGAGTAAATTCATTTTGTTAACTAAGTGAAATATAAATACAGCATATCATTTTCTTATATTATTAGTAATAATAGCCCTACTAGTTGCCATGATACTATTGAACAAATATATCTTTCTTTTGATTTTAATTAAACTTTGTCATAACTTTGAGCTCTACTATATATGTCACACAATGTACATAAACACCATCACCCACAATACATAATGAGTTCAATACTGAAGTTACTTTAACTTAAAAAATAATAAAAATATGAAATAAAGAGTATATTAATTTATAATACTGGTTTCTTAATTGCTTCCATCTTTTTAACGTTATCTTAAAAGTTAGCAAAAAGCACTATTCATCTCGATCAAATTTGGCAACAAAAGCAGATGTTACTTTAATATATAAAAGATCTAAATTTATTGATCTCTGGCTTCCAAATGGATTTCTAAATGTTTTAGTGATGATCAGAAACATAGTAGGGTAAGCAAATTCAGGCGTAATCAAATGTTTCCTGTAACTGAAGATGTTGTATCACAACATAACAGGAAGCGACTTCAGCACAAATTAAATATTACCTTTTTTTAGTTTACAAATCATCTACAGTAAATCAAGTAAACATTACTGCAGTCAAGCAGTCCAGGAAATGGTCATTATAATAATTAGTTCTGGTTTTTACTTCTAAATACGCTAAGTGTCCTAAGAATTTAATTTACATATGACAACTTAAAATTGCATGAGTGCAAGTCCAACCTCCAAATTTTTATCACGTGTTTGGAACACTAAAGTGGATTTAGTATATTTTTGTCCTGATGAAGCCTAATTACAGTTATGTCATTATTAGTATTTTTTAAAGTGGCCTAATTTATTATGATAAAAATACAAAAGGACTTCAAAAGTTTGTGGAATTGCTATCATTTTTCAATTCCCATTTTCCCATGAACTTTTGACACCCCTTCTCATATATGTCAATATAGTTTGATTCATGTGATTAAATGCTATATTGAGATATAGTCTTTTAAAAAGTTTATTTGAACAGGAAAACTTTGCAATGTTCACCATTTACATTTTGGAACAATTGAAGAATGTTAATTTTGAATAATTATGAATGAGTTTTTGTACATATACTAATTGCAGTAAATGTTCGCTTAGATTTTGATATATTTTAACAATCACTGTGTTTCAAGTTGTGGAACACTTCTAAAGCCAAAACATTTTTTTAAAAATTCTACATTTTGTATTTTTTTATCTTCATATTATGAGAGAGAAAGTTGAGCTCAATGAAAGTAGTGGTCCTATGAATACTTACACCCTCAGAAATTCATATAGGGCTACAAGGAGTAAAAATCAACTGACAACACTGGGTTTGGTTTTTTATGTGAAGACTTGTTAAACTGTTCTTTTCTGTCACTAATGTTTAATCGCTTCAATTATTGACAAGGCTAACTTACCTATTCTGATCAAATATAAATCTAAGATTGTATAAATTATGCTTAAATAAAAAGACACTGAAATATATGTGTAAGATTTCCACTGACCCTTTTCTAGGAAGTATACTGACTAATTCCACTCCATCTTGTTTTTTACTCCCTTATATTATCAGACAATCAGAAAGGTATGTTTACTAATCCACTTAAGACCATCATTTATAAATGTTCTCTATATTTTCCACTATTGAGTCCAATAATTTATTGAAATGGTCACATAACACTCACATACAATATTAATAATTAAAGGATTTGTTAAGGGAGTTGAAAGTTTACAATGCAGGTGAGAAATGCTCAGTAACTAGTTGTTCAGTCAGGCCACATTACAGTGTTATTTCAAGGAGGCTCATAAACACCTACAGGACAGACTGCTCCACTAGGAACCCCAGTCCGTGGGTCAGTGAACCCCATTCCCTAAATAAGTGCCTTTGAGGCACCCCAATCTATAGCCAGCCTCTTGGCCCAATGCACTCAGCTTTATTTGCTCTGTGGATTGGGAAGCTCCCCATTCCCCACTCTATCCCACGCTCTGGTTTCTGGTTCTGGTGCTGCTGCTGTTCCTATGCCATCTGATGTCACAACTGTTTTCTGGTTCAAGGAAGTTGACTGCTTAGGATGCTCAAGGTCCAAAGGACACACTGCACTCCTGGCTCTTTCTGACATTGAGATCTCCCTTACTACTTTTCAGAAGGCTCGTTTTATAACCAGCAGGTTGGCAATCACAATGAATCCTATCTAGACAAAGGTCATTTGCTACAGAGACTTTGGCTAACAGAACCACATGAAATCACCAACTGCGCTAGCAAAAACACTACGAGAAGAACTAGTGGTCATTGGTGTGTGAGGGCAATGTACAGGGAAATGATTCCCAAACCGAAGAACCAAGGCCTAACTAATGGACCATATTATGGTCTATACTCTATATAATATAATGAAGTCTTTCCATTTCCTAATTAAAGGTGTGGTCATTTGGTCACTCTTATGAAGCAGTTACTTGCAGGTATTTTATGTTATCTTTTTTCTAAGTGTGGATTTTCACTCTATGATTATGTGCTATTTTTACTCAGCCATTGTTTTAGGAGGATTATAAAGATGGTCAATTGAGTATAACTTTATGGGTCACTGACACTTAAAGATCCCAAACCTGAAGTTATAGATAGGATTAAGTACTGCATAGAGATTTTTTACTTTAATTTGATACTATATTTCAGTGTTAATTCTTAAAGCAGATTTCCATAAACTTCAAATATATCCGAGGAGACAAATAGTGAATGCTTGGATCTCATTTCTTTTTCTCTTGATCATTGGATCGTCACTATTATGGTTAAATCTCAATCTATCCTGGGGATAAAAGAGATGTGGAGTGGAATTCTAAATTCAAGTGACTTAGATCCCTGAGCAATGGAAAAAGCAGATTTTTCATAAGGCCTACATTAGCATAGGCCTATTTTCATAAGGCCTACATTTAACATTTAACTTAAATGAAGAAATAAGTTCCCTCAAAGTCAAGGTTCTCTTTTTTCTTCCACTCCTCATCCTCAACCCAAATTCCAACAGATAACAGGGATGATGCAATAAACACAACTACAACACAACCAATATCAGACAGGTAATTTTACTTAGCACTGCAAATAAGTTATAATTCAAAATAAAAATTATTTCCCTTTTAACATGACACATAAATGCTGTTTGAATTAACATACTTTCTTATAACTTGTGAGTTAGAAGATGACTTCAAAATGACTTCAAAATAGGAATTAAAAATAAAAGTAAGTGCCAATGATTTCACTAACATGAAAAATACAGGAGTTAGTTGAAGTATTCCTGCAAGAGAATTTTATATGAGTTTACTCAGTTATTAAAAATAAGAAAGATTGGATATAAATAACTAAGATTATAACTTTAAAAACTACATAAAGGTGATCAGATCAATGTTAAGATATAAATAAAATTAAATTAAAAATAAAACAGGGAGAGATGATCAATAAAACATAAAACTGCTTATTTGAAATGTAAAATTAAAATTAAGTCAATGAACAAAGAGGTCTGTCTGCACTCCTGAAAATGCTAGAGAGGCACAAAGCAAAAAACAACAAACTTTACAAAAGACACATTATTACAAATAAAAAGCAGATATTTTAAATATAAAAATAGCAGTATAATTCTAATAAAATATTAAATGTTAATGAGAAAATCGACATAAATCAGTAAAAAGGAAAATGTCATTGGAGTCAAATATCTCCCTCTACAGTTGACATTGAAATGGTTACAGACAACTTATACTAAGTCTTTGAAGAATGTAAAATTTCACCTTTTAAGATCAGATAAGCTTCTCCAAATTATATATATACCTTTATATATATACCTGGGAAAGTATCCAACTAATTTATGACTAATATATTCCTATGACTAAGAGCCGTAATGCCATAATGGGTTAGGTGTTGGGGTGCCCACAATTTGAAACCACCAGTTACTCTACAGAAGAAAACACTTTCCACTCCATAAGGATTTACAGTCTGAGAAGCCCACAGGGCAGTTCTGCTCTGTGCTGTAGGGTCACTATGAGCTGCGATCGACTCCATGGTAGTGAGAGCATCCTACTGATGAATGAGAGCAAAAATTGAACAAAGAACCGAAGGAAGACATAGGCCATGCTCATTTTCTAAGCATGGTGGCACAATTTCTAAATATTTTAGCAAATCGGTATTAGGGACCACAGAGTAGGTCACCATGGCACTATGCACAACAAAATTACACTGCCTGGTCCTGCAGCATCCTCACAGTTGTTTGAGCCTATTGTTGTAACCACTGAATCAATCCATCTTTTCAAGGGTCTTATTTATCTTTCTCGCTGACTCTCTATACCAGTGGTTCTCAACCTGTGGGTCACGACCCCTTTGGGGGGGGGTCAAAAAACCCTTTTACAGGGGTTGCCCAATTTATAACTTAGCTAAATTACACTCGTGAAGTAGCAACAAAATTCATATATTGTGTGTTCACCTCCCCGAAACGATCGCTGAAGATAAATGGGTACATAAGCAAAAGTGGTGAAGAGCTGATGGTGTCCAGCTATCAAAAAATATAGCATCTGGGGTCTTAAAGGCTTGAAAGCAAACAAGAGACCATCTAGCTCAGAAGCAACAAAACCCACATGGAAGAAACACGCCAGCCTAAGTGAACACAAAGTTCCGAAGGGATCAGGTATCAGGCATCAAAGAACAAAAAAATCAAATCATTGTGAATTAATGGGAGTGCAGATTATGGACCCAAGATCCATCTGTAGGCATCTGTATATCCCCTTACAGAAGAATCATGGGGATGAGACAAGCCAGTCAGGGTGCAGTGCAGCAACAATGAAACACAACTTTCCTTCAGTTCCCAAATGCTTTCTCCCTCCCCCAGTCCCCCATCCATACTATCATGATCCCAATCCTGCTTAACAAATCTGGCTAGACCAGAGAATGTACACTAGTACTTATAGGAACTAGAAACACATGAAATCCAGGACAGATGATCCCTTCAGGACTGGTGGTGAGAGTGGCGATACCTGGAGGGTGGAGGGAAGTTGGAAAAGAAAGGGGGAACTGATTACAAGGATCTACATATAACCTCCTCAATGGGGGATGGACAACAGAAAAGTGGGTGAAGGGAGACGTCGGACAGTGTAAGATATGACAAAATAATAATACTTTATAAATAAGCAAGGGTTCACAAGGGAGTGGGGAGGGGGAAGAAAGGAGAAAAATGTGGAGCTGATACCAAGGGCTTAAGTAGAAAGAAAATATTTTGAGAACGATCATGGCAACAAATTTATGAATGTGTTTGACACAGTCTATGTATGTATGGATTGTGATAAGAGTTGTATGAGCCCCTAATAAAATGATTTAAAAGAAAATAATTTTATGGTTGGGGAGTCACCACAACATGAGGAACAGGTATTAAAGGGTTGCATCATATGGAAGGTTGAGAGCCACTGCTCTATACTTTACCAAGCAAGTTGTCTTTCTCTAGGGATGGGTAGCTACTGGTAACAGATCTAAAGTACTGAGACCAATATTGCCATTATCACTACTAACAAGCATTCTGGCTTTACTTCATCCAAAATGGTTTTTTTTTTGTTTGTTTCTGGCAGAGCATGGTAGATTTGATATTCTTAGTAAACAATATAATTCAAATGTATCCATTATTTTCAATCTTCTTATTGTCCAACAGTCACATGCATATGAAGTGATTGAAAATATCCTGGCTTTCATCAGGTACACTTTAGTTCTCAAAGTAACATCTTTGCTCTTTAACTTTTTTAAAGATATTTTGCAATAGATTTGCCAAATGCCATATGCCATTTGATTTATTGACTCTTGTTTAGTTCTGATATATATAGAGTTTCTATAAATCAGAACAGATTCAATGGCACCAAACAACAACATACTGAGTAAATAGACCTAAATTCTGCGCTATATAATCAAGAACTTGGCATCAGGGTTGGAGGAAGGCATATAAGCAACCTACTAAGTGCAAGTGACCCAACCTTTCTTGCCAAAATGAGGCAGATATGAAGCACTTGCTGATAAAGACTGAGGACTGTAGTCTTCAGCATGAATTGCAACTCAAAATCCTCACAACTGGAATAATAGTCAGCATCATGATAGACGGAGAAAAGACTGACTTTTCAAAAATTTCATTTGATTTGGATCCTACTATCAATGCTCCCTGAAGAAACCAAATGACATACATTAGGGAATTACTTAATGTGGACCTCTTTAAAATGTTAAAGAACAAAGACTTTACTTTTAGCACTAAGGTGCACCTGACTCAAGTCACGGTACTTTCAGTTCCCTCATATACTTGTGAAAACTGGACAATGAATAAAGAAAACCAGAGATGAATGACACATTTGAATGGTTAGTGAAGATGATTGAAAGTGACATGGACCGCCAGAAAACGGAACAAATTTGCCTCTGAAGAAGTACAGCTAGAATGTTCCTTAGCAGTGAGGCAGGGCAGATTCGTCTCGTGTAATTAGGACTTGTTCTCAAGAGGAACCAGTTCCTGAAGAAGGACTTCATCCTTGGGAAAGCAGAAGGTTAGCAACAAAGAAAACCCTGATGAGATGGGTTGACACAGTGACTGTCCCAGTGAACTCCAACGGAGCAGTGACTGTGAGGATGGCATAGGATGCAGAAGTGCTTTATTCCTTTTTGGAATCTAACAACGAACAGCATTCAAAGATAATAGTAAAAACTATGTGATACAAATGTATAAGCAGTTTCATTAAAATCAAGATAAAAATAGACGTGGTTGCTTCTACTGTTGCTCTTCTGTGTTCTAATAGAGACCCTTGCCATCTTGTAGGTTGAAAAAAATTAGCAATAGGTCAAAATAAGTTTTATTTCTGCAATTTAAATTTGAGCATTTCAATACTTATAAACATGTGTTTATATGTTTTATGTCTAAATTCACAAGCACTTTAGTGAATTCATAAATATTTTGAAAAAACAAAACCAGCATTGTAAAACAGAGGATTTTCTTATACACATACAAAAAAAGTAATGCACAAAATACAAAGGGGAAACAATATCTGTGGTGGATTTATATCAGGGCAATTTATGTAAACTAGACTAGATTTCCAGATTTCTATTTCTTATTACAAGGAGAAAAGACAAAGTATTGCTACTAAAATTGCAGTCCATGCATGCACATGTTCATTTCATATAACATGCTTCTTAAATCAGTGTATGGCAGCAGAGACATGTTTTGCACTAATACACTTGTTTCTGTCTTAGAGTGACTTCAAAAAGAAAAACAATCCCAAATCAGGCACTTACAAGAGCGTCTGCTAGGTCAGTTAAATCCAAGGAAGAGCAGTAAACGCAGATCCTTATAGGAACTCTGGTTTGTTTGTTTCGGGAAGTTCCAGAGGGTTAATTTGTATCAAAGAGACAGGATACTCATGGAGCTTTATTAAGCAGTTTGCAGAAAAGGACATGCATTGGGTAGAAAAGGGCCAGACAATCATTCCAAAGATGGTTTCCCATCACAACAATGCATTGGCATCCACGTTCAGGGGAACAAGGGCTATTTTTTAAGAATTTTGTTGGGCAACCTTACCCATCAGTCATTTAGCACTGATCTTGCCCCCTTAAACTTCTTTTTTGTTTCCCAAATTCAAAGAACAATGCAATGGAGCATGATGGGAAATCCTAGAGGTACCCAAACGGCAGCTTGACAAAGTGCAATTGAAGAGTTTAGACATGGAGACACTGCCTCCAGAAATGTACAGATGTATACAGAGAAGAGGTCAAAAGTGAGGGCTTCATATTTTGATAGTTTCATTCAACAAAAGGTTTCTATGACATTGTAGCTGTGTTTTTTAAACTTACTTTCATATATCTAATTTAGTGTAGGCCCAACAGTCATTTTGCATGATTTTTGGAACATAAAAGTAAGAGAATAGCCTTGCTATTTTCTATTGCCAAGGTCAGTGCAGGGCCTGAGGATGCTGCATGGCCTCGACATGATATGCCCTGTTTGGTGTGGAGAAGCCGAGGCCCAGCCTTTCTGCACATCCCACTACACATGGTCTTGAGCACTTCCCGATGGTTGAGTTCAGGACAAAGGACAGCAGCTTTTCCTGTAGAGCCTCAAAACTGGAAACTTGACAACAGTGTTGGACCAAGACAAATGTCGGTCCATCCTCATAGGTTCCAGTTATCAGGGTTTTCCCCACCCTCTCCCCACATACTTATTGCCCGGCCTGCACCTTCAGCTTCGAGCCAGACAAAGCACGGAATCAAGTCTCACATAGACTACAGACTGTCCTGTGTGTGTGTGTGTGTGTGTGTGTGTGCATGTATGCATGCATTTTAAATACTTTTCATAGTTCTCAATATACTACAGCAAGTTTTTTATTAAAATTTACAATCAGGCTCAAATGTTTATCTGAAAAATCTATGAAAACTATATAATGGCTTGAATATTAAAACATTTTTAAAAGAAGAGCTGTCTTAAAATATACTCTAACTGACTTTCAAAAAATGTATAATAAGATGCATTCACATATATAAAAACATCTTAATAGCTTCTAGATCTTAATATAAACAATCACTAGAACACATCAATTCCAGATGCAGGCACACCTCCTAAAAGATGTGCGGCCTCAGAAAGGTCCGAAGGTTGCAGTGAATCGGGACTGACTCACTGACAGCGGGCTTAAATACGTCAACAAAAATATTCACAACAGCAAAAATATTCGTGTAAATAAATATCCATAACAGTAACTGCACCAAATTGGAAAAAGTAAAAATCCAATAACAACAAGTACTCCAAACTGGAAACAATTAAAATGTATATCAACAGTACATTGTTTAAATAAATGGTGCTACAAGCATATAGTGGGATAACATATAGCAAAGAACTTGGATGAAGTGCTAGTCATAATGTGGACGAATATTATAAATATACTGTTGATTAGAAAGTCAGACAAAAATACACGTAAAATTCCCCATGCATAGAGTTAACCAGGGAATATCACTCTGAAGTGTGAAGTCAGAATGCCGATCACATGTGAAGGTGGATGATGAGAACAGTGGAACCATCCCGGTTTCCTGGGCAGTATCATGGCAACAAGCATGCGTTAACTGTGTGGATAGTATCAAACTGGGAGTGTGTGTGTGTGCGCGTGCGTGTGTATAATTTTGGGGTCACATCACCGATTGAAGCTGAACAACATGAGATGTTGCTGCTTCACGCAGAAGTGGTGTTTTTTAATCGGCCCTTTTTGACGGCTCAGTGGGTCACCGGCAAAAGACCCACTGAGTGCTTTGAAAAGGGGAACTAGCTGTGTATTTATTACCTGTGAATTTTCTGTATTTCTTTGAATTCCATATTTGAATAAAAGTTTACATTTAAAAAATCATCTGGATTTGCTCAATGCTCCTTTGTGTCTTCCTTTCTCACATGCCAAATCACTATCTTAGTAAATTCTATTAGTTCCACATTCAAACCGTGTCTAGAATCTAACTTCTCACCACCAACAACTACTGCTATGGTCAAAAGCAAACTCCCTGCCGTCCATTTGATGTAGACTCCGTGATCCTATAGGACAGGGTAGAACTATCCATGTGAGTTTCTGAAACAATAACTCTTTTCATAATAGAAATACCAATTATTCTCTTGTAGAGAGGCTGGTGGTTTTGAACTGCTGACCTTGTAGTTAACAAACTAGCATATAACCACTATCCCATTTCTGACCTAGATTCCTATAATTACTAACAGTCAAGGTATGTCCTTTTTCCTCCTTTTTTGCCTATTAGTCCTGTCAATACATACACACATCATACTGACAAGCAAATGAGATTTCAAGTATTTTGCTTAAAACTACCCAATGACTTTTTATCATATTCAGTAAAAATTCATGAAGTTTTATACACTGTTCTCTACACAGTATTTACTTGTTACTTCTTGTGGAAGCACTCAGCTGCTCACCAAAAGGTTGATGGTTCAAATATACCAGGCAGTTTTGTGGAAAAAAGACCTAGTGCTCTGCTTCTATAAAGATTACAATCTTATAGACACTAAGGATCATTGTAATATGAAACATCAGGCCAGTGGGATTGAACTTGACTTGATGACACTTAACAGCCCCATACACTCCTAAGAAAAAATTCAAACCCCAACATGCATGTTATAATTAAAAATGTTAGATAAACTTAGGAAAACACTTAAGATGCCACGGATTATGAAACTTTTACTAAGCTTGTATCTTTTTGCTATAGGGACACATTGACAGTTTGTAACTCAATTGACAAACTTGAAATGAGTACTTGACCAACTTTCAATGTTCGATCAAACTGGGGTTATTTGGATTATGATGGTCATAGTATGCATCCGTTGGTATTTTTTGATGAGCAATTTATACAAGTTCATAAGACACTTTTAGTAGGCAGATACACATGATATTGCATTGTAGAATTCCAGTCTTACTTTGTATATATAACAAATATCACCATCTTATTGGCACTGGGAGAAGCAGTAATTTTTTCTACCAATAGTATAAAACCCACACAAGTTAATTTCTATTACAACACAAAAATAGAAATTTAGCAAGGAAAATTTATGTATTTACTCATCCAGGTGTAAGTAATATTTCATATACACAGAGAGATATTACAATATAGGAATATATAAATAGGGAAAGCAACAATTTATTATGATTATAACAAGTGCCTTATGTTGTCAAATCAAAACTTTTATATGAGGAAACCAGTTATTATATTTGGCTGTTGTCGATGTGAGGTACCCTCAACTTGATTCTGACTCATTTGGACCTTTATATAAAATAGAACAAAGCATTTCCCAATGCTGTACCATCCTCACAACTAATTGCAATGCATGAGCCCATTATTGCAGCCACGATGGCAACACATTTCATTGAGCACGTTCCTCTTATTTATTGATCCTAGACTTTCCCAAGGATGATGTCTTCTTACAGAAGGTTATCCCTGCTGATAGCACGTCCAAAGTATAGGAGATGACATCTCACAACCCCGGCTTATAAGAAGCATTCTGAAAGTAATTCTTCCAAGACAGACGTGTTTATTCATGTAGCAGTCCAAGGTATCTTCAATGTCCTTCGCCAATACCATAATTCAAGTACATTAATTTTTATTTGGTCTTCCTTATTAATTGCCCCAACTTTAGATGCATATGAGATGGTTAAGTATATCATGTTTTGTTTCCAAGGCATATGTTAATGCTCAAAGTGACATTTTTGCTCTTTACCACCATAAAAAGCCTTGTACAGACGCTTGGCCAGTATAATACCTCAAAGTTACTTGATTTCCTTACTACCAATTGAAGGATATTAATTATGGATGCAAGTCAAATGAAATCTGTTATAATTCAATTTTTTCTCCATTTTTCATGATGTTGATAATAGTGCTCATTGGCCCATGGTGGGGATATATTCCTTCTGTATGGTGAGGGGCAGTTTACCCTGAAGGCTGTCATCCTCATTGGTATCTTCTTGAACTTCTCTTCACATGCGTCAAGAAGGGTGCCCTATCTGCATATTTCAGGTTGTTAATAAACCTCCAATCCTGATGCCATGTTCTTTTTCATATAACCCAACTTCTTGAATTATTGCTTAACATATAGATTGGATAATTATGGTTGATTGAATAATTATGGTTAAAAGACATAATGCTAACCCATCTCTTTCCTGATTTTTGACCTTGCATAGCCCTTTCTTCTGTCAAAACGGCTTCCAGTCGATCTATTTATAGGTTCCTCATGAACACAATTATGTTTTCTGGATTTTCTATTCATTGTAATTTTTTATATTATTTTTTAATCAATCAAGATCAAACCCTACTTGGCCTCCACTGTTGTACACCAAAAGCCCCCAGCCCCTCAAAACCTTGTGGATCTGTTCCTACTTATCTTTATGATACTTCTCCTGTGATCCAGCAGTGTTGAATTTCCATCTAAGTAACTCTCCTGGGCTGATTTCTGTGGAGTCCCTCTGGTATGTGTTACTCAGTCACATCTTCCCGGAAGTCTCTATTCATTGTAATTTTAAACATAAATTATCATGTACCACCCAGTTTAATGCCTTTGAATAGTCAATAAAACACATGTAAACATCTTTCTGGTATTCTCTGCTCTCCTCCAAAATTCATCTAACACTAGTAATTATATACCTCTTTCCACATCTAGTTGTGAGTCCAACTTAAATTTCTGCATGTTCACTATTGTTTCAACTACTTTTGAATTATTATCAGCAAAGTTTTGATTCTATGTGATAGGATATTATAGATTATTCTGCCCTTTGGGGGACCTTTTATGGAGGATGAGCTTACAACAGAATGGTATGCCCCTCTTTGTATTTATATGCAAGTTTAAGTTGAAGTTAAGATGATTAAAACAAGTACCCAAGGGCCCAACTACAAACTTGAGTTTAGAGAACATCTCAAAAACTTATTTGAAGTATTGAACCAAGGAAAAATCAATAGATATTCTTAAATATTTTGGGGAAAAAACCCTTTGAGCTGACCAGAAACTAACTTACTCATTTGAGGATAAACTTTTACCCATATGAAAGTTGGATATTGAATAAGAAAGACTGAAGAAGAATATATGTGTTTGAATTATGGGTCTTGCAAAGAATATTGAAAATACTGTGGAGTGTCAAAACAAATGTCTTTGAAGAAGTATACCAGTAAAACTTCTTAAAAGCAAGGATGGTAAAAGTTCATCTCATATACATTGGACATGTTAAAGGAGTGGCCAAACCCTGACAAAGGAAATCATGTGTGGTAACTTAAGGAGGTGTAGAAAAAGAGGATGAGCCTCAAGAAGATGGATGGACACAGTGGCTCCCACAATGTTCTCTAACGTAAGAGGATGTTGCAGGGTAGGAGAGGGCTTCCTTTTGTTGTACACAGAGTCACTCTGCGTTGGAACCAACTCAACAGCAACAACGAACCTCACATGCTGTGTATGAATTCATCTCTGAGTGACTTAGTAAGCCTTTTTGTCGTGAAAAATCATCTTGGAACTCATCAGAACAAGGAAATCTGAGAATCACATTCCCTGTGCCACATTCCCACAGAGTAAGTGATCATTGGCATTCATAACCCCCCCATATCTTTTTGCACAACTGGAGTACAGAAATGGAGAAGATTAAATGAAACTGGGAGAAAGGTCTGTCACCAATTGTATTTCCCTGACCAAAATGTATTAATGCAGGGAAAATGTATTGCAATTGGCAAAATAAAATATATAACTTGAAGTCGTTCTCCCTAAATCATCACTGGAGTAACTATCTTATTCTGAATGAGAGGCACAAAGCAAAATAAAACCCATGTGGGGCATGGGATTTTTAGGAGAGCCACTGCAGTAAAGAGTCCAGGGACTCTGATTTAATATATAGAGGAACCAAGTCGAAGCCACTGATCTTAATGTCTAGATACCAGTGTCCTTTTTCTATGAATCACTAGTGAACTTGGTAAAAAGGAAGGCAGAGGTTAAATAGATAGAACCAATTTTCTGCTTTTCTTAGTCCATTCTTCAAAACTAAAGTGATGACATTTAAAAAAGCTAAAGTCATAGAGTCTTGAAGTGTTCCCGGACAGAGTACAAATCCAGGCGAGCAGCTGACTCTAGGAAAAATCCTTAGAAGGAAAGACAGTGAGTACGTCTTCCACTCCTGCCCCGATTTTTAGCCAACTGTAAAATTACACAGGTAGAGAACTTTTCCCTAAGAGGCGAGGTGAAAAAAGTAAAATAAAATAATAAGTGATTCATACTTGTTGCAGGAAGTGAGAGAACATTCAAGAGAAATGCGGTCAAATGGAACAGAGCGTGGGCTTAGCAGGTAAGGTATTAAAATTTTGTTATAAATATATTCAAGGAAGTAATGAGAATACACTGTCAGTGAACAATTAGCTTGGTAGTTTTGACACCAAAAACTTAAAAAGAAAATACAAGAATTGTAGGCCTGAACATTTCAACAACTAAAACAAAAAATCACTCATGGATAAAGTTGGAGTTGACGGAATAAAGAATCAATTAACTTGAAGGTAGATCAATATAATGGACCCAACCCAAGAAACACAGAGAGGGAGAAGGATCCAAGATACATAACTAGCAATATGAGGAATTGTGAGACAGCATAAAGCAATGAAACATTCACAAATGAAAACTCATATTAAGAAATGAGGAAGAAGTAAGAAATAATGGCTCTCTACTGTCTACAACTAGAAGACCCCAGGTGGTGTAACAGTTACACATTTAGCTGCTAACTAACTGGCAGGGCAACAATTGGGAACCATCAACCTCTCCTCCAAGGGAAGATGAGTCCATCTACTCCCTCACAAAGTTACAGACCCAGAAACCCAGAAGGGCCGTTGTACCCACTCCTATATGGTCACCATCAGTCAGAATCGAACCAATGGCAGTTTGTTATTTTCTTTTGGGTATACCCTACCTAAAATGAAAATGCATTATGAACCAAAACTATATTCCTTTAATTCCATTTACTTATAGAAAACCCTACATATCAATAATTCCAGAGGGCAAAATCTCTTTTCCTGAAGGCAGAGCACAGATTTAATTAATGTTGTCTATTTTACATCGCTGAGTTCTAATGTCTATTACAGTGGCTATACAGAACTCAAAGACAAAATTCATGATTAAATGGTTTATTAAGGAAGTTAACAAGTTACAATGCCAGGGAGAAATACTCAGGATTGAGTTGTTTACCAGGACATATTACAAAGGTCTTTCTGGTCTGTTAGTAATGCCCCAAGGGGTGTACCACTCAGCTGTAACCCTCAACCCAAAGCCATTCATATCAAGCTCCACGAGTTAGAAAACACGGCTTCCTGAATTAAGGACCCAGTGGCTTCCACTCCACAAGCTTGCTTCCAGTGTCAAAGCACTCCCGTTTATTTGCTCTGTGGGTTTGGGCGTCTACCACTCTCTTTCACAGCAGCTCCTGGGTTTGCTGCTGCGACTGCTCCTCTGCCACTCCTCTAATGCATGACTGTCCTCTCACTCAAGGATGTTCACTGCCCAGCAATGTCAGGGACCAGAGGACATACTCCACTTCTAGCTCCTGCTGCTAGTATGCTTCCCTCAGGGTTCCTAGAGGACTCATTTATGCCTAACAATTTGATACCCACAAGGAAGTCTGTTAACAATTATTTACAGGTGAATCCCAGGAGCGTCTGCCTCCCACCTTATTATAAAGACTCATACAGGTAAAATTAATTTGGTTGGAGTGACAGAGATGTGGCTAGAGAAAACATATTTAATAATTCACTTCCCCTGCAGCCTGTTATTTGAGAAGTTGGTACTGCACTGCCCCTGCAGCGTGCTTTTTGAGAAGTTGGTACTGCAAACCCACTAGCTGCTCAGAGGGAGAAAGATGGGGCTTTTAATTCCCAAAAAGAGTTACAGGCTTGGAAATTCTATATTAGCCTACGAGGTTGCTGAATCAGAATCAACTCAAGGACCATGGATGGGCACATCCACTGGTGTTTACTGATGTTTACTGAGCTCCTCCCCTTGTATGTCAGTTAAGAAGGATATAATGTTGGAAGGCTGAATATCTTCCCGAGAAGGGTTTATCTACCATCTAAATAGCTATCATTTGAAAACATAAATTGTGTAAAATAAAGCTAAAATATGAAAATGTGCATGTGCTACTCCAAATGAACTCTGAGATCAAAACAGACCTAAGCAAAAACCATTAAGCAGGATTTTCAAATGCCTTTATCCAAAATAAATGCTGTTCAATTATCTTTTAAAGACTGATGGCAATTCTGAAAAATAAATCCTACTGCAGGATAAGAAGCAAGTTGTGTAAAATATAGATTCAGGATAATCATCTTATTTTGTGACTTACAATGTATTACCATATACATATAAATTGACATTGTAAACACCA
Source organism: Tenrec ecaudatus (assembly GCF_050624435.1). Taxonomy (NCBI): domain Eukaryota; kingdom Metazoa; phylum Chordata; class Mammalia; order Afrosoricida; family Tenrecidae; genus Tenrec; species Tenrec ecaudatus. The sequence goes on from NC_134536.1 coordinate 50,943,266, forward strand.
GGATTCACAGATTAATTTATAATATACTATAAACAAAATATTTGCATAAATAAACATCAGTAAATAATTTGTTCAAAAGTGTCTTGTCTTTCAATTTGCTTGGTCCTCATAGAGAATGAGTCAAGATGTGATGGGAATTTGTTAAATGGCCATTTGGAGTCTTGCAGCTGGAAGAAATTAAATTGAAAATAAGAATGCAGATTCTGTTTTACTTAATTTTAATATCCAGGTGTCTTCATAACTTCATTGGTCAGAAATGACAGATTAGCTTGATTAATGGACTAATTATTTAAATCGATTACTTCCTTTGTGTGGCTTCTATTTAATTGTTGCACTAAGTGGCCACAGGTGCATTCAGCTTCTTCGTTGTCAGCCAGGAGTACAAGTTGAGGAAGGAAGGATAAAAAGTTGTTATGAAACTTCTCAGGTCTGTGTTTAGATTTTACATAAAGAACACTGATGACAATGTTAGCGAGGCTGCTAACCCTCCTGAGGGAATATTTTTGCCTGAACAAGAATGTCAAATAAGTTCATCCATAAATATATCATTGAAATAAGATAAAGAGAGTTCAGATATAGTCGGAATGCAGGCATCTTCATCAATAAAGTAATTCAATAGCAAATGACAGTTCTTGTCTCTGTCCCTGATACTTGACAGGCATTCTGACAGCACTTAGAGTAACAATGAGACAGTTATGCTTTACATGACTATCCCATTAAACTGATTTAACTATGACACTTAAAATATGGAAATAGTACTCTTAGCGATTAGTGAAGCCATTTAAAGAATCAAAGCAGTTATCTATACAAATTGTCTTATTTCACAGACAGGAAAAATAAAATTCAAGACTTCTACTGTTCGGGGCTGGGCAAATCACACTGGGATTTGAATGCTTGTATAATTGTAGTCCATATTTAGTACATAAAATATCTCCCATAATTAAAAGTAAGGCCATACTAAAATATGCATCATTATTTGAAATATAACATGAAAGTAAGATAGCAGTGTTCCTGGGGTCCATCCCATTAAAACCTCTAATCAGGATGAACCATTTATCTATCAGTCATCCTTGAGTTTGAATAAAAGAAAATTCTGCTTTTCAGGAAGAAAACAGATTTATAGATTTTCTCATAATCTAGATGAGTACATAATACTTCTGAGATTTAAAGTTATAATTTCATTTTAGACCACAAATAAAAGAAAACCGAGAGAGGTTAAATAACTTGCCCAAATCATATAAACTAGAAATGTTTAGACTCAGAATTTTCTATTTCCACAGTAGCAAGCTTAGTCAACATTCTTTGAAAAACAAGTGTCTGAAAAAGACTTTCTAGTGTTTGTAGCACAGAATTGTATATTAAGAAGAGAAAGCAATCGTTTTGAGAATGATGATGACAACAAATGTGCTTGACACAATGGTTGTATGTATGGATTGTGATAAGAGTTGTAAAAGCCCCCAATAAAACGATTTTTTTAAAAGAGTCTTCCTCTTTTGTTGCTTCTCCACTTTACCAAGTATGGTGTCCTTCTCTAGGGACAGGTCTCTCCTAATATCATGTCCAAAGTCTTCCCATCCTTGCTTCTGAGAAACATTCTGATAGTACTTCTCCCAAGACACTTGCCATAATTTCATATTCACTATGTTTCAGAAAAGGACGTGGAACGAGGAATATCATTGCTGATGTCAGATGAATCTTAGCTAAAAGCAGAGAATATCAGAAAAAATCACTTTGTTTCATTGACAATATATAAAGTTATTTAAATGTGTGCATCATCACAATAGATGGATAACCATGAGAAACTTGGGGGTTCCAGAACATTGTGTTCATGTGGTACCTGGTAGTTGTGTGTACAGAACATGGTCTAAAACCAGGAGGTGTGGGCAACAGGGTTGAATCCTCACACCATACTTACTCAATCTGTATGCTGAGAAAATAATCAGAGAAGCAGGATTATAAGAAAGAGAATGTGGCATTAGGCTAGGAGAAAGGCAGTAGGACTTGATCAAGGACAAAGTAACCGAGAGGAATTATTGAAACCCAAATAAAGACTGAGCATGATAGTGGGACAAGAGGAAAGTAAAAGGAAATTGAGGAAAGAACGAGGAGGCAAAGGCCTAGAATGATGATGGCAATAATTGTTCAAATGTGCATGACACAATGGGTGGATTTATGGATTGTGATAAAACTTGTATGAGCCCCCAATAAAATGCTTAAAAATAAATAAATAAATAGCTGTGATATGCAGGTGACACAACATTGCTTGCTGAAGATGAGGAGGACTTGAAGCACTTGCTGATGAAGATAAAAGATTCCAGGCTTCAGTTTGGATTAAAACTCAGTAGAAAAAAACCCAAAACTCCTCACAATTGGACCAATGGGTAGCATCATCATATATAGAGAAATGATTGAAGTTTTCAAGGATTTCATTTTATTTGGCTCCATAATCAATTCTCATGGAAGCAGCAGTCAAGAGATCAAATGATGCATTTAATTGGGTAAATATGCCACACATTAATAAAATGTTGACAAGCTATGACGTTAATTTGAGGATTAAGGTCAATCTTACCCATGCCTCATCTGCATGTAAGAGTTGGAGATTGACAACGGAAGATCAAAGAAGAATCAATGCATTTGAAGTGTGGTGCTGGAGGAGAATATGGGAAGTCCTATGGAGTGCTAAAAGAACAAACACATCTGTCTTGGGAGAAGTACCACCAGAATGCTTCTCATAAGCAAGGATGGGAAGACTTTGGACATGTTATTAGGAGTGACCTGTCCCTGGAGAAGGACACCATACTTAGTAGAGAAGCAACAAAAAATAAGAAGACTCTTAAAATGAATGGATTGACACAGTAGAGGCAGTAATGGCCTCAAGCATAAGAACAATTGTGGGTTTGGTGCAGGATTGGCCAGTGTTTTGTCATGTTTAGATTGGTTTGGACTTTCAGCAACCATATTTGATGGCATCTAACTAGCACAGCCATTTTTCAGTGACGTGCCTTGGCCTTCACTGTAATTAAAGCTCTAGGAATACCACCCTTATTTTTAGGAGGCAGAAATGCAGGAGGCCAGAATCTATTTTTAAGTGTTTTTTCTTCCTGTATTTCTAATTTTTAAACTGTGAAATGCATTATTCCATTCTTAGTTTTCATATCACACTCCTTAAGTGTAACTACAGCCCTCTGCTTATCTGCCTAAACTGTGTTGGAGGATGGTAGTGGTTGTGTAGGATATTATGATAATTTTTAAATACCATTTTCTTAGAATGAAATGTAGAATTAAATGATAGTAACATTGAGTTTGGCAAGAAAACTGCAAAATGAAAAAGTTTGACTTCATCAAATGTGAGCTTGATTATGATAGAAAGAGATCAGTCAAGAAAGTGAAAAAAACTGCACACAGAATGAGAGAAAATATTTTCAAATCACATATTTCATGAGATAATTATATCTAGAACACATATAATTGTTTCTAGAATTATTTGTGACAGAGTAATAAGAAAAATATGCTGATTTTTTTAAATGGACAGCAATTTGAAAAGTAGTTTCTGCAAAGATTTATGTCCAGCTATCAAACACATGCAAGTATGCTCAACAACATGAGTCAATTTGTGAATGCAAGCCCATGTCATAACAAGATGCTAGTCCACACTTTGAATGACAATTACAAAAAGACAAAGACTAATGTTGTTAGACACGTGGAGCAATTAGAGCTATAATATATTACTAGTGAGAAAGCAGAAAAATAAAGTAACCATTTATAAAATATTTGGCAGCTCCTCAAATTTTTATACATAAAATTAACATATAATACAGAAATTTCTTTCATGGGTACCCGCTCAAAAGCAATTAAAATATCTATGTAAAAAGTATGTCTGCAAATGTTCACCATGGTGTTTTTTTGAAAGCCAATAAGTAGAATCAGCCCTAACATACTTCAACTGATAAATAAATAGTATGGAAAATCATACAATACAATATTATTTGATAAAAAAAAGAAATGAAATACTGAATTCAACATAGGAGCTCTTAAAAATGCTACATGAATGGATATAGGAAATCACTAAACTATGCAATGGGAAGTTCTCAAGTTGATAATACGTGCGAAAAATAATAGAATTTCAGTGTATGTGCATTTTCATACTACATTTAGAGTGAGGAAATGCTGAGGTCAGTAAACAGTGATGTCACATATAATCTCAGAATAAATACTATAAAAGTTATACAACTAAATATAGCAATATATATATAATCAACCTAGCAAATGTTTAAGTAATCAATAGGAAAGAATAAGAAAGTAGAGAAACAAGAATCAGATTAAAGGAGTAAAGAAAACACAATGGCCTACTTAGTAGATACCATATTGTTTTCTGTCTCATGCAAAATATACTTAAATACCTAGGTTTTCTAATTCATCACAATGATCACACAGAACTCAAAGACAATATTTTTAATTAATGGGTTGATGAAGGAAGTCAACTGGTTATAAAACAGGTGAGAAGTACTCAGGACCCAGTAGTTCAGTCAGGACATGTTACAACGTTCTTTCAGATCTGCTGAGAAATGTCCAAAGGGTATGCCACTTCATTAACCAGAAGGGATTCACCTCAACTCAGAGAGTCAGGGAACCCCATTCTCCAAATTAAGTGCCTAAAATCACTCCACCCCAGTAATCCTTAGTTCAAAGGCATTCAATTCCATGGCATAAGTCAGCAATCACAACACATCATTGAAATGCCCAGAGGCACTACATTCTACAAATTAGCCTTACTTGTTCTGTCTCATGCTCAAAAGGATATCTTTAATTTAAAAAAAAAGATCTATGCATTTGATTTCCTGACTGCTGTTTCCGTTATCAGTGATTCACTGAGAGCAGGTACAAGTAAATTTAAACTTTGGCAATTGTAACATTGCGTTCATTTTTTCCTGATGTCACCTCTTGGTCTGACTGTGGAGATGTGTCATCCTTTTGTTGAGGTGTAGTCCATACTGAAAGCTGTAGTCTTGGCTTCCATCCACAAACCCTTCAACTTCTATTTACCTTCAGCAAATGGGGTGTGACCTGTGTATGGCAAGTTGTTAATTAATCTTCTGATCCTAATCATATGGTTCAGTTTCTTGGATTATTTTTCCATTATATAGATTGGTTAAGTCTGATGTACAGATATAAACCTGACATACATATACTGATTTTAAACAACATCATATCACCTTATACTGGAAAAACAATGGCATTTTATTAAATTATCTTTTTACTTTTTATTTTGAATTGAATGAATAATTATGGAGTAAATCACTTTTCCATGCAATGTTCATATGTGTTTTGCTTCCTATGGTTAACTGAAATCCTTACAATATAATATCAATTTTCCAACTTACTCCCTGTTTCCTATTTCAGTTCTTCCTTCTTTCCTCCCCTTTCCTTCCTTCTGAACTTTGTCCCAGGGCAAATGGTGCCCATTAGTATCTCAAATGGTTGCTTTTTCATAGAAGTGTACACCCCCTTAGTATAATTGTTCAATTTTAGACCTTGTTTTTCCACCGTCAACGCTCACGGGAGCAGCAGTCAAGAAATCAATGTATGCTTTGGGAAATCTACTGAATTTCATATATATAAAGTGCGAAATAGCAATGGCATCTTCAGTCACTTCTTGTGCACCTGAAAGCTGGAAACTGAATGATTCAGACAAGAGAAAAATCATGCATTTGAATTATGCTTATGGTGAAAGTGCTGCTCTTTGATCAGTTGCAGCAAAGTTCTGTTTGTTATTTATTTCCTTCTCTTATATTATCCTTGTTTGTTTAATGAAGTGAGTTTTCTTATGTATGATATGTTCACATTAACATATTAAGTATGAAATTTGATCTACAATATCCAAATTTTCCATGGGGATTTTCTTGATATCACGGATATTTCGTGCCAGGAACCTTGGAATCTTTAAGAGAAGCCTTACAAAATGTCTCCAAACTGGTTTCTGGTGCACTGCAGGTCAGAAAATAGCACAGAGGCAAATTGTGCTGTGTTAAGCAAACAACACATGCTGTCTATGAGTTTATTTGCTAACCAATCCCTCTTCTTGGGGGGTATCCTTATAATGTTATGCCTTTTCATTTTTACATGTTGCTATAATATAAAACTAGCCTAGCATATTTACAAAATATATCCTTAGGGCAAGAGAGAAATTGACAAATGTAGAAAGTATGTATTGTTGGTATAAAAATGCAGTGGACTGATTAGGAACCATTGAAGCATTTAAATAATAACAGCATAAATGTTGTGCTTAAAGTAAACTGTAGATATTTTTGTCCATTTTTCAGGGAGAAGGTAATAATGTTCTCAATTTCTGATTGTAGAAAGATGGAGAGGGTCAAATGAAGATTAGTGTAAGGATCACTTTTACTTAGAATGTAATTTAATGTCACTGTCCTGATGCACACAAAGGCTCAGGAAGTTACCTGCACCACTAGCAAGTTTGCACCATCAATGAAAACGTTAACACAGTGAACATGTCAAGTATGAAATGATGATTTAGTACTACAATGAAAAGAATTTTTACCACAAAAATTACATGCTTGGAACTAACAGACTCCCAAGGAATTATGAAACACAATTTTAGGTCAAACCTCTAAAAGGTATCTCTCTGCCCCAAATTCACTGCCACCGAGGCAGTGCCAACTCACAGCGACCCTATTGGACAGGGTAGAACTGCCCCTGTGAGTTTCCAATACTGTGTAACTTTTTAGGAGAGTAGAAAGCCCTGTTTCTCCCCAACATAGTAGTAGTGGTCTCTAACTGCTGACCTTGAGGATCACAGTCCAACATGTACTCACCACTACACCAGGGCTCCTTTCTAAACATACAGATTCTATTAAAATAATTTGATGAAAAGCAAGTAGCAGTTGAGTTTTACAGGGTAAGAATATGATTTATAGTACCAAAAATGGAGTATAATAAATTCCTTATTTTAAAGAAGTCCCTGGATGGCACCAATGATTTAGTGCATGGCTGTTAGTCAAAAGGTCAGTGTGTCAATCCAGAGGTGCTTGGGAGACAAACCTGACAACGTGCATCCCAAAAGATGGGAGCACAGGGTAATCCTCTCTGCACACTGCATCAGGATGACTCCGCATCCACTTAATAGAGACTCAAAACAACAAACTGAATTATAAGCTCAAGTGAATACTTTCTCCCCACAATAGCATGAATCCTCCTTTCCCCAGGTCATGTGTATATGCAGACTTATGTCCTATAAGTTATGTGGTCAGTTATCCCTAGCAACTAGATATTTTAAATTGTTTTTTTATTTATTGAAAATCAATGAAAGGTCGTTCTATAATCAACACAATGAGGAATAATAATTTACAACTTAAAAAGAAATATTCTATGTTAGACAATAGACTAGAGAATAGAAACCGGGACTGAACATTTCAAGGAATAACACATTTGGTATCACTTAATAAGATCAACATTTCAGAGTTCTATGTTACAAATAAGAATAAATTAAGAAAATATGATATATAAATAAATTGGGATATTATGCTTCACAAAGACAAATGAAATTCAGAAATACAGAACACATTGATAAATCATAAAAATATTAAGCTGATTGAAATAGAAATGTCACAAATGAAAAATGTACTATAATTTCATATATATATATATTTGAGTAGTAGCTAAAATTGGCAAAATTCATGGAGATAAGACTAACAGTAGTTATCAGAGCAAGGGAAAAGGAAAAGTGAGAAATCTTTTAAAAATTACTATTCGATTTTTGTTTATGAGGATGGAAAAATCCTCAATGGGTGTGAGTGATACTCTCACAATATGATCAATGCATTTGGTTTTATTGAACTGTATAAGTAACAAATATTATGTTGCCTATATTTCTTTAAAAGAAAGCAGCTTAGTTATTTAGTCATTTTTTCTTTATATTCAATGAAAAATGTTATTAAGTTTAAAACTCACAAAAATCTTAAACTAGTACCCATATTAAATTGCAGCAAAAGATACTCTATGTATACATAAGTAGGATAGATTTCTTTGCGTTTAAAAATTTTAACACTGTAATATAAAATAATAACAATAATCGGGAGCCCTGGTGGCATCATGGTTCTAGCTAGCCTCAAGGTCAGCAGCTTTGAACTACCAGCTCTTCTGTGGCCAAAAATAATTGCATCATGGAAGCACTCAGGGGAAGTTCTATTCTGTCTTATAGGGTCACCGTGAGCTGGAATTGACTCAGTTGCAGTGAGGGACAAACTAAAATAACAATGAAGAAGATAAGAAGAAGAAATTTTCAAAAAGAATAACATGAACAAGAAGATTGAAAGTTTGGTATGATTTGCTGTACTGGTGTGCTCCCAAATGATTATTTCAAGCAAGGTAGTTTCTCTTTAGAAGTATGATGAAACAAATTCCAGCAGGAAAAATAACTGTCACTTATTGGGCATATGAAATAGATAAAGAGCAGAAGAATGCTTTCAGGTGGAGATGAAAGTTACAAACTGTGAGAAATGAAAAGAACAGATTCATTTATCTTTGTCTTTTTACACCTGGACAGAATGCAAAGCACCATCTGTCAAAACAGGACTCAACATAATAAAGGGCATTTTGTTTATCAGTGGGTGAATAAATTAAATGGACTTGGATGGGATTTTAATGGACATATGAACAGTTGAGATTTGCAAACAATCAAGCTTGGCATTTCAGTCAACAATCTTTTAAAAGGCCTCTTTAGAGAGAAATTCTGCAGGAGATTTCCTATTTTCATCTTCACTTCCTGCAATATGGCCACTTTCCCCGCTCTTTAATATTTGACACATTCGGGATCAGTGGAAAATTAGAAAATGATTCCCAACCAGTCTCCATCAGGAAAGCTTTGCCTTTGGGAGACATAAATGTAAGAGAGGCAATTTTTAATTTTGTTTTCAATATTAAGTAAAATATGACTGTTCCTTAAAAAGTACATTCAGTTTTATAAGCATATAATTTTACTTCTTCAAAGAAAAACAGATATAAATGTCCCTTTCCTACAGAAATCCACACAAAATTTTGGTGTTTATAATGGCATGTGTTCTTTGGTTTAGTATACAATGTGGGGAAAAAACTGTGCAAATTCGTTTCTTTGTATGTAGCCACCTGTTGCCCCCCCCCCCCCAAATTTTTGAAATGATTTCTTTATTTCGTGGAATTATATTGTACCGTGGTTGAAAATCAGTTGAACATAGAGAAATAAGCTTGCTTCTAGATCCTTCATTCTAGTTCATTAATCTTTGGGTTTAATTCCTCAGTGTCAATCTGACAGTGATATAATAGTCATTTCTCTGGTCCATATTGGCCACCAGCCTTTTTTTGGATTCTGACATTGAGCTTTTCTTATCATATATTTCCACTGATGGAATTGATTTGACTCCTGTGAATTCCATCATTTGAGTAATAGTCATATTAACTGATCTTTCTTGTAAAAAAATTACAAATTCACTACCACCTGGCCATCAATGCCAACTCATCGCAACCCTCCAGGACAGGGGGAAATCAGAAAGGTAATTTTTTTCTAAGGCTGTAGCTCTTTAAAGGGGTAGAAAGCCAGAATTTTGTCCCATAGAGCAACTGGTAGTTCCGAACTACTGACCTTGAGAATCATAGCCTAAAGCATACAGACTATGCTATCACAGGGTCTTTCTGATATAAATAGTGTCCTATCACAGATAACGTTGTGCTTCAAGATAGATTTTAAAACATTCTTTGTAAAGATACACACAATACCATTCCTCTTTAATTTTTTATGGTAGGCATAGTAAACCATATGGATGTCTGAATGAAAATGGCCAGTATCCATCCATTTAGGCTCACTAAGGTTTAGGATAATGATAGTTATGGATTATATGTCATTTTTGATTAATCAATATTTTATGAGATTTATGCTCCATGCACCCGATTGTCAAGAGACAATTTCTTTTTTTTTTCTTCTTTTGAGTTGTACCACAGCAAATGAGAAAAGAACCCTGTGGGTTAGCATTGAATTACTTATCTCAAGGTCTCTCTATAATCCCTATATTTCCACACTAAAATTTAGCTAGATTTACTGAGGTAACTTCAACATTATCTTAGCATTCCTAGCCTTAATATTTAAATAGAATCTTTAAAATTATTCTGATATATTATTATTGATTATGTAGACTTAAAAACTGCAAACAATACTTTATGAATTTATGAAGGATGGAGACCAGTAAAGAGAGAATGAATGATTGCAATGATTTATCAGTGTAAAGCCTTAGGTTTTCTACATAGAAATATCCTATCCTAAAGGGCCAAAGAAGAAAAGCAAATCCTAAGCAACAGATATTCTCTACAGATTGAACTGTCTAGATTAATGAATATTGGAGTCTTTGTGTTCGAAATGGACAGGGTCGCTTAGGATTAATAGATGATTATTATTCATTTTTTCCTATGTCTGAGCCAATTGCTGCAGCCGTAGTGATTATGGGCTCACTAAGGGCTTCATCTCTATTCCTTGCTCTCCATTCACCAAGCACGATGCCCTTCTCCAGGGAGAGTTCTCTCCTGAACACATGTCCAGAGTAGCTCAGACAAAGGCTCACCTTTCTTGCCTCTAAGGAGCACTCTGTTTGTACTTCCTCCAAGACAGATCTGTTTGTTCTGCTGTCACTCTGTGGCACTATCAATATGCTTCTCCCACACCCCATTTCCACTGCTTCAATTAGTATTCAGTCTCTTTACTCAATGTCTGACTTTTATATGCTTATGACACAAATGAAAATACCAAGGCTTGGTCATGTACACCTCAGTCCTCAGTGTAACATCCTTTCTTTCCAATGCTGTCAAGAGGTCTTGTACAGCATATTGCACATTCTTTTGGTCTCTTGACTGTTGCTTCCATGAGCGTTGATTGTGGAACCAAGCAAGAACAAGTCCTTGACAACTTCAGCCTTATCTCCATTCATCATGATGGTACCTATTGTCCCAGTTGTAAGGATTTTGATCTTTTTTACATTCAGTTATAATCCATACTGAAGGCTGCAGTCCTTGATCTTCATCATCCAGGGCTTTAGGTCCTCCTCACATTTACCAAACAAGATTGTTCCATCTGCATATCTGGAGACTGTTAATAAGCCTTCCTTCTCCTGATGACACATTCTTCAAACAGTACAGCGCTTCTGATGATTTGTTCAGCACATAGATTGAATAACTTTGGTGAGAAGATACATGAACCCAATGCACATCTTTTCCGATTTTAAACTGTGTAGTATTCCCTTGTTCTGTTTACACAGCTACCTCTTGATTCATGTACAAGTTTTGCACAAGCATAATAAATTGTTCTGGAATTTACATTCTCCTCAAAGATATCCATAATTAGTTATGATCCATATAGACAAATCCTTTATGATAGTCAATAAGATACAACTAAACATCTTTCTGGTATTCTTTGCTTTAAGTCAACATTAATTAAACATCAGCAGGTATTTCTTTTTTCCAGAACTTCTTCTGAACCTAACCTGAACTTCTGGCAGCTCCCTGGCAGCAAAGTGCCGACAAAAGGATGATCTTCAGTAAAAATGTACTTGCTTGTGCTATCTATGATATTGTTCAATAGTTTAACCATTCTGTTGGATCACTTTTCTTTGGAATGAATGCTTATATACATTTCTTCCAGTCACTTCACTAAATGTTTTAGCAAGAGAAAATTATAGATAAATATCATTTATTAACAAATATTAGGATCAACTCTAGAAATAAAACAATAGAGAAAAATAATTTAATCTTTTGGATGAAGTAGCATTTTGGGAAATTGGCAAAAAGACATTGATTAAATATCATGAGGTAAAATAATTTCTGACATTTACATTGTTAAAATATTCAAAATTTTAAGAAATAATGTGGTAGTTACATACTTTCAAGTCAACGTGATAAATAAAGTGGTAGGGGTGGAGTTTAGCCTGTCAGTCAGGTCACAACTTGATAACCTCGTTTGGAGGTACAACCGAGATAAATGGATCGCTAAAGGGTAGCCCCTCTCACTCTGTTTCTCTTTCCTTGTTGGCCAGTAACACAGAAGAAACCTGCCAGAGCCTTGTGATGCTTTCACCGCCATGGGAACCCCAAGATTCTGCACTCAAGGACCTGCGATCTTCCTGCATTCTGTATAGTTGCATGAGGCTATATGAGTCTGAAGAGGGATTTTTGGACTAGTATGGGACTTATGGTCTTGATGTGAACTAGACTGGAATGTTTTCTTGCTATCTGATTACTGCTTGATATAAAGCTCTTTATTACACATATATGAATGTCAACAAATTTGTTTCTCTAGTGAACCTGCCTAACACAAATGTTTTTCTTGAGTATGTAGTTGTATTATATTAAAAATCTCAGAATTCTTATTAAATTTTCAATGACATTGTTAAATGATGTTGAAGAGTGCTAAAATCATTTTGTTAATAATTGTATTTCCATTCAAAGATACTTTTTTGTTTGTTTATTCTAGATGTTTTGGCTGTTCTAATGTTTTTATAAATCCAGAGATATGCCAGATTATCATTATAATACTGTAAATACATTAATAGGTGCATTTACTTTTCAAATTTTATAGACATTTCAGAAAAGTAAGTATTAATTCCTACTGTCACTACTGTATGCTATTAATTTGAGTACATAGCTCACAAGAAAAGAAGCAAGAGAGACTTACTCTCTATATTTAACCTGTTAACATTACATATCTTATATGAAACAAATATCTGTTAGAAGCTTCTAGTATTAGGGTGATTCAAGTATATGTAAGTTAGAATTGAGAAAATACTATCATGGTATATTTTGAACATTTGTATCTTGTGAGCATGCTGTTCAAAGTATTGTAGGTTGTCATTGAGTCTGTTCTAACCCATACCTCCATTTAACGAATGAAACACTACCCCATTCTGTGTCATCCTTACAATTGTTTCTATGTTTTAGCCCACTGTTGCCATGTGTCAATAAATATGATTGACAGTTTTCTTTCTTTTTCTTTGAACATTTATTTTACCAAACACAATGCCATCGTCCAGGAACTGGTGCCTTGTGATAACATAGCTAAAATATGTGAAAAAATATATGGCTTCTAAGTACTTCTATTTAGATTTGTGTTTTTTTCTGTCAGTCCATAGTCTATTCAAAATTCTTCACTATTATGTTAACTCTAAAGTATTAATTTCTCTTCAGTTATCCTTATTTTCATTGTACACTTTCACCTGTGTATGAGGTGATTCAAAACACCATGACTTCAGTAAAGTACATCATAGTCCAGAGAGTCATTTCTGATATGTTTGACACTTTAAATGGGTCTTTTACCAAAATTTTGTCCAATTAAATATGTTGTTTGAGATCATTGGTACTATTTCCATAGATGCTGATTGTGAATCCATGTAAAATGAAATCTTGCACAGTATTAAAATTAAACTAAATTAAACAAATTATTCAGCTAACTGCAACTTTTAAAAAATGATACACAATATATTACTTTCTAATTCTAATTTGGGACATAAAAGATACACAATATGTTACTTTCTAATTCTAATTTTCCATAAATGCACTAACTCTTGAATCAATATGGATTGCTGTAGAATAGATTGTTGCTGTACTGAGTTGGCCTTTGTTAAGATTTTCTTTAAAATATTTATACCTTGATTCACAAATAAGTAATCTTTTACTCCCAGCAGAAGTTCTCAGGGATCAAGTTCTGAAACTCTGAATGATACACTTTGATAGAATAGGATAAAAATGTAGGGAGAGAGGGGAGATATTGAAAATCGACACCCCAAAGCAAGAGCAGAGCACATATCTCAAAAAGTCAATTCGTCCTCCAAAAATTAATAGTTATAAAACATATTTGACAGACATTAAAAATCCTTTTTAATTTTAAATTTGGTAAACAGGTACCAAGTGTACCGGTTTTCTCCTCAACAATACATGCAAACTTTATTTCATGTCAATGATTGTAATTCCAACAAAATATAGCTTATTCTCCTTCCTTTCTTTATCTTCCTTTTCCATTGCTCTTTCTTTCTGAATTTTGTCATGTGGCAAATTCTGCCCTTTTTGATATAAAATGGTTTGTTTTTTATACATTTATAAGTTATGAAAACCTCCCTAGTGTTATTGTCCCCCCTTTGAATAACTCTATTGTTAGACAGAAAATTGAGTCATCGGTGTGAGTTCATTTCTAGACCTGAAGAATGACTAAGGAAACTAGTTTGGGGATTTGACCTGTGTGCATAGGACGAATAATTCTGGGGCTTTTTTTTCATTCCACAACTGTATCGCGTGTTATACAGGATGTTATAATGTGATCCCCTTCAGAGCAGGAGGTAGTGTCATCTGGTGATCCACTAGTTTGTCTGGTCTCTGGGTCTTTGCAGGGTTGATTGGTCGACTGGACTGGACTGTTTCCATGGGTCTTGTTTTTCTTCCCTCTTTTCTCCAGGCAGGAAGAAACAATAGTTGCACTTACATGGCTGCTTAGAAACTTTAAGGGACTCAGTAGCCATTCAGCAAAGTAAGATGAAGAACATTGTCTTTGCAGACTATCTAATGACAAGCAACTTTTCTCAAGTAAAGATACAGGCAATACAGAAGTAAAAATTAAACCTGGGATACAAAAATATCCATTATAACTTGAATTACAAAAATACTTAGTTTGTCTCCCTTAGACTATCAAGAACCCATTACATGTTTCTGTGTATTACTGCATATCACATGTCATATGACACATTTCCATCTCAATTCATCAGTTGTTTTTGTTTTTTGCTTATGTTTATTATTTTAATTCTATGGGTGATTTTAAGGTGAAATCTTAAAATGGCTATTTTCTACACTATGTGCTGTTGAATTATAGAGGCAAGACTAAAGGAAAGGCATGGCAGGGGAGAGACAGAAAGGCTTACCTAGCCATTCCACAGTATCTGTGGAGAAACAGTTCTAGGATCACAGCAAATATAGCAATCGATGGATGTATAATTCTTTATATAAATGTTGTCCTATTTGAAGGTAAGCTATATATATACTTTTGTATCCTTTCACTCAACTCCAGAGTGCTTACAAAATCCAGCACAATGTTAAATTTTATATAAGTAACACCTCTTAGCGTTTGAAGGACTGTTTAGATTACTGTATGACTTCCCCTCCCCGCCCCCCCCCCCCGGATCATTTCAATCCAAGCTTACATGAATTCCCAGATGCAGAACTCACAGATATGGGGACCTGACTAGACTCGCATTCAAGCTATAGAGAAATACTTATCTTGAAACATTTTACAGAAGAAAAATCTTAATAATAGACAATGATACTATGATATTTCTATTTCCATTTTGTGTGCATTAGAAGAAAAATATATGTAAACAAACCCGTGAAATGTTCACTCAATGCCTTCTGTTATTTTTATAACACAGAAATTGGTTTGGCATTTCTAAAATAGTGCCTCATGTCCTTAAACAATCTTTTACTCCTCACATTATAAGAGTTAACGTAGAATGAGACGTAGAAGGAGACAGAGTCTGTACTTTTTCAATAATTATCGTCAGAGGAGTTATTGTAAATAAACAAGGCAAAAGCTCAGTTGGAAAAATAAAGCAGAGAGTGGCGCTTAAATGAGTGCATGAGCATGCGAACCATACGTAACCTCAAGATAATTTCCTTCCAGGGCTTAAAACATTTTGTAAGCACCTTTTGGCTTCTTATTATTAACCACCATCAAGTTGGTCCCTTAATCCTATGTTACAGCCTCAAACTGAATTCTATAGTTTTCTGGACTATAAACCTTCTATTTTGGTGTCCCAAGATGGGTTTTAATTGACTTTCTGCTTATAGTGGAGTGGCCCAGGTAGAGCGACCAAGGAAAAAATGTCCTTTTAAAGTCAAAATGTCATTGAGCTCATTTGCATCATATGTAGATATGTGATAAACAAAATAAACAAAAAAACGCACTTCCATGAGTCGACGCCAACTCACAGCAACTCCATTGGATGAGGTAGAATTGTCCCTATGAAATGTTAATGTTCCTATGGGAATAGAAAGCCTTGGAGCAGCTGGTGGTTTCCAACTGCTGATGGCCCCGTTAGCAGCCCAACACAAACCACTCTACAATCAAGGTTCCTATGAAAAGCAAGAGACACAGCTAACCACCAGAGTGGCCGCTGCAGAAATGCAACGTAGAATTTGCTACCATTCTTGTTAGAATATTCATGACACGGATATGCTTAGAAAGATATGAGGATTTGAAGAGTTAAATGGACAAATGTAATAAACCATACAATGCAATGGCATTTATTTTCTGCTATAATGAGTCTCTCATGTAGAAAAGCTAACAGATAAAATATAATGATAACTTTTCATATTTATGTCAAAAGTTACCATTTCTAGTGCTTTACTTTACTTAATGTAGGTCTTATTGTCCACTCACTTTCTTTTCTCGTTGATCTTGAGAATGAACTTGCCTTGAAGTTAGAAGTCCAGCCAGTAACTACTGTTTGGAGCCAACAGTCCTTCCAAGGGGAGCGAGGAGGCTGTCTGCTCTCATAAAGATTACAGGCATAGAAACATAATATAGGTTCACCATGAGGCCAAATCAATGTGCGTATTGATCAGGTATTCTTTGCCTATCTAAAAATATGTTTTATTTCACCCCAGGTATGGACTTTTGCACTTCCTCATCTCTAGTTTTATTCTTAACTTCCCTTTTAGGGCAAATTTTTCACTAATGGTAATTTAGAGCAACAGGTATATGCCTACCAGATTATTACATATCATAATACAACCAGAAGGATATTAAATAGTAAGTATATGGGAGCTCCAGGCCACCATTCATTGATAATGGACAAGGTAAGACATCTAAACCAAGTCCACAATTGCCAGCTTTGTGTCCTCAGGACAGCAGCCATCTGCTTCTTCTCACACTAGGGAGTTTCAGCCTTAAGTACCGGTAGCCTTACCAATGTGCTTGAGGTGTGTATTTATCTTCTTATACATCCAGCAAAGCATACCCCAACTCAGACTTCTAACACGATTGCTGATCTACTTGTGCTCTACAACAGTTTCTCAAAATAGAAAAAAAAAAACAACCACTTTAATAATTAGCTTTAGGATTCTTGCCCTTTCGTTTCAGAAAGCAAAAAAGAACAGAAGCCTATTTCTTTATAAACTTTTAAAGACATATGTGTCTGTATTTTTTCTTTATTAGATCTAAAACATTTAGCATTTTACTACCACTTACTAGAGAGGTTCTGAGAAAGATATTGTGCTTTATTTACTATGTCAAAGCATTCTACTGTGTGTGGATCATAACAAACTATGGATAATATTGAGAGAAATAGGGATTCCAAAACACTTCTTTGTGCTCATGTGGAAGTTTTACATGGATCAAGAGGCTGTTGTGCAAACAGGAAAAAGAATACTGTTTAGTTGAACATCAGGAAAGGTGTGTACCAGGTTGTGTGTTAGTCCTAGTAGACTAGAGAAACAAATCCAGGGAGGCTCATTTGTGTATAAGTCAGAACTTTATTTCAAAGAGCAATAGTACATTAAGAAAACATATCAGCCCAGTCCACACCAAGTCCATACATCCAACATTACCTCTTATGTCAATACTAGTCCATAAATTCCTCATTAGACTCATACAGCTATGCAAAGATACTGAATGCAGGAAGATAAGAGGCCAGTGGTAGAAAGTCTTGTGGATCCATTGGTGGTGGAAGCATCTCAGTGCTAGCATGGGTCTCCCTATGTCTCCTCCAGTTTGAGGGCTGCATCAGTGTAGCTCCATGTGTCTTATCAGCAGGAAGACAAAGGAGAGAGAGTCTCCTACCTCTAGGGAGTAATACAAGTGTTCACAGAACCTTCAGGAGAAGACCATGGCCACAGAGAGGCTTCATTGGCTGCGACCTGATTGACAGGCTAGACTCCACTGCTTTGCAAATTGACAGATTAATTGTCACAGGTTGTCTCCCTGGCAATAGGATTGGAGGAAGGCTTATTAACAACCTGCAGATATGTAGACATGCAGTTGACACACCCTTCCATGCTGTAGTGAGGAGGACTTGAAGCACTTGCTATTGAAGGATTGCAGACTTCAATATGGTTCACTATAAAGAAACTCAAAATCCTCACAATTGAACCAATGAGTAACATCATAATAAATAGAGAAAAGCTTGAAGTTGTCAAGGATTTTGTCTTACTTGACTTCACAATCAATGCTCATGGAACTACCAATCAAAAGCCCAAAATATGTGTTGTATTATGTAAATATGCTACACAAAATCTCTTTAGAGTTTTGAAAAGAAAAATGTTACTTGGAGGACTAAGGTACGTCTGACCTAAGTCATAATATTTCCCATTGCCTCTTATGTGTGTATAAGTTGAATAACGAAGCCTGAGGAAGATTTAATGCATTTCAATTGTGGTGCCAGGGAAGCTTATTGAAAGCACCATGGACTGCTAAAGGAAAAATTGATCTCTCTTGGAAAAAGTAAAGCCAGAATATTCCTTAGGGCCTAGGATGGCAATAGATTGCCTTACATACTTTGACATACTATCAGAGAGACCAGTCCCAGTGAATTACCCCATGTTTGGTAAAGTGGAGGATTGCAGTGGCGAAGGACCCCTTCAAGGAGATGCACTGAGACCATGGCTGTCATCAAGGGTGCAGACATAGGAACAATTGTGAGGAAAGCACAGGCTGTGGCAGGGTTTTATTCCATGCACACATGGTGCAGTGAGTCAGAACTGGCTCCAAGGCACCTAACAGCCACAATACAGGACGATGCCTGCTAAGCCTCATTTTATCCTATGAGTGGTCTTAAATCTCTACAAAGAAATCTACTTCTTATGGTTTAAAAAGGAGCTGATGCCAAGGGCTTAAGTGGAGAGCAAATGTTTTGAAAATGATGATGGCAACGAACGTACAAAAGTGCTTTACACGATTGATGTATGTATGGATTGTGATGATTTGTATGAGCCCCCAATAAAATAACTTTAAAAAGTGTGTGTGACACTGTTCTGTGTGGTTAAACAAAGAACAGCTATTCAATGAAATAGCAATGTTCTGCACAGCAATTTCCCATGAGTTCCCAATTTTAATTCTGATTTAAAATGGGAAAAAATTTGAATGGTAGTAAGACTTCTGAGATCCAAAATTTAATTGAAGAGTTTGAAGCTACATAGTTGAAAAGAGTACATAAGAATGTGGAAAATAGGTTGAATTGGGGAAAATAAGCACAGTTTAAATCTTAAAAGATGACCTCAAAAAAAAAAAGACCTCAGAAACTTTTCAAAATGGGACCAACAGTTATTGTGTCTACTTGTGATATAATTGCTTATATTTCAGAATATGGCCTAGAAATATAATCAAGAAACTTTCCCTAATGTGCTGAGTTTAAATGAGCGTAAATTAGTAAAACTTAATTTATTTCATTGTCATTTATTTTAAAGGGGTTTGTCTCAGCTGTAAAAGTGTATAATGTTGAACTTTATGCCAGGAAAAAATGGAGAACTTGTATTCAAATTAAAGCAAAGAGGTTACTGAAGGAACAAAATAAACCAGGATTGGGCAGTGTCTTGGAAGGATTCAGCAAAGTACTACAGAGTTTAAATGCAAAGGATGTTGGAATTTACAAAAAGAAAATTCTGATTGGCTGACATTTAAAAAGTATACTTTAGCAGGCAGGAAGCCAGGGCAAGAGATACTAATCATCTACTCACAGACAAGGAGCAAGGATAAGAGATCTTAAATATTATTTTGCTAATCATAAAGTTCTAATCATTTAGCAGTTTATTCTGGAGTTATTTCAAGGGCCTGCCTGGACTAAAGCTTGTAGGAGTATATTGTTAGAGGATCGAAGAAGAAAAGAGGGGGAAACTGCATGTTTCCTGGGTATGCTGGCCAGCTGATATTCAGCTCAGATTAAGGAGCACCAAGAAGGAGGCTAAATAGAGTCTGGCTTGCATCTTTGGAAGAAGTATCTCCTTATGCCAATTACCTAGTTCTTTTGAGCTCATAAACTGGAAAGCAAATAGGTAAAAATACATAAGCAGAGTTATCAATGCATTGTTGTAAATTTTAAAAATTCACATCCCTCCTCCAAAAACTTTTTAAAAGTTCTTTTCTAAAGAATTTTTTAAAAGTACATCCCTCCTCTAAAGACTTTCATATCTGTTTTGAAAGAATGAACCTCTGCTTTTTTTAATTCAACTTTAATTATGATTATATATGCGTTCTTCCAATGAATTCATCAAATGTCAAAGGGTGTGTTTTCAGAATATAAAAATTAAGACTAAATTAATAGTTTTATTGGGTCTTTTTTACTTGGTGATGATACAATGAGAATCAGTATGTGAAACTACAGACGACCTTCCTTTTTTGAGATGCCTTTTCCGGCCAACTTAATGATAATTCTTATCTTCCTGGAGTGGGCCTCTCCCATTGCACTGTCCTTTTTTGCAGTATGTCTGACAAGACACAATTTTACTTTCCCTTTTGAATTTTTAAAAACCGGTTTGATTTTTGTTTATTTGCTTTAATAAGAATGTGGTTCCCTGGGTTTTGAAAAAAATTAACACATTAAGCTACTGACCAAAAATTAAAAGTATGAGCCATCTATTAAAACTCACTGTTATTAAAGACTATCAGATGGGCTTAGAAAACATAATCCATCAATCTACTGCCTACAGGAAAGAAGGGAAAAAAGCATGTGTGTAGCAGGGAACAGGGTACTAATGAGCCACCCAAGAACAGGGTATTGTTTATATCTCCACAGGAGAGGGAGAAAAGGACCGGACTTCAACCCACACCACCAAGACGTGAATGCAACATACCAGAATGAAGGCATGAAGCAATTCCAAACACATTGAAACCTCCCCTCTCTCCTCAGAAGAATTTACTACAGAGGACAGCACTGAAGCTCCAGCTCCAGGAGATGAGGAATCTGATCAGAGCACACAGGAGCAAATGAAGAGGGAAGGAGAGAGAGTGGAGCACAGCCTGGCCCACCAAGTCCAGAGGACAATATTCCTGCTCAGAGAAGTCAACGCACAGAGAGGACCGTAGGGCAGGCCCCACCACAGACATGACATACTGACTGACCCATAGCACTACGGGGGACAACACTGGAGACACAGTGCAGGGATTGTGCCCGATCTGATCCCACCACACCTGCGTGAAACATTAAGGGAATGCAACAGAGCAACAAGGGAAGCCTAGCAATGAAGTCCCCGGAGAATTACAAAAAAAAAAAAAAAAAACACTTTGGGGCCAGCACATGATACCCCATCAAACTCAACTGAAAAACACTCCTAAAGGACAATAAACAAGCCTGGAACTATTTATAGGTTTTTTATTTTTTGGTTGATGATTTTATTGTTGTTGTTTTATGTTTTCTTTTGCTCTGTCTTCTTTTTGTGCTTATTATTGTCTCTGTATGTGTATCTATTTAAGATAGACTGGATAAACAATCTGCCCTATGGTTCCAGGGGCAAGGGAACAACAATATATCTAAAATTGATGGTGAGAAAGGTGTCAGATGCCTAGTAGGGTTTGATTAGGGGCAATGTAACCAAGAGGAATTACTGAAACTCAAATGAAGGCTGAACATGTTAGTGGGACAAGAGTAAAGTAAAAGGAAATAGAGGAAAGAACTAGGGGGCAAAGGGTATTTATAGAGGTCTAAATCCAGTCATGTACATATGTAAATATATTTATATATAACATACGGAAATAGACTTATGTACATATATTTATATGTTAAGTAGTGAGGTAGCAGATGGACATTAGCCTCTCTTCAAAGACTCTTTCAAAGCAAGAACATTTTGTTCTAATAACCTTACATTCCACGATGTTCACCTTCCCGACATGATCGCCGAAGACAGAAAGGATGCATAAGGAAATGTGGTGTGGAAAGCTGATGGTACATGACTATCAAATATCTAGCATCTGGGGTCTTAAAGGCTTGAAGATGAACAAGAGGCTATCTACTTGAGAAGCAACAAAGTCCACATGGAAGAAACACACCAGCCTGTGTGATCATGAGGTGTTGATGGGGTCAGGTATCACGCATCAAAGACCCCAGAAAAAAAAATCCTATCAATGGGAATGAGGGGGAGTGCAGAGTGGAGAGCCAAAGTCCAACTGTAGACAATTGGACATCCCCTCACAGAAGGGGCACAGGAAAGATATGAGTCAGTCAGGTGCAATATATAACTTTACTCTAGTTCAATGCTTCCTCTCCCTACTATGATGACCCCAATTCTACCAGAGAATTTGCATGGGTGCAGATAAGAACTGGAAACACAGGAAATCCAGGACAGATAAACCCCGCAGGACCAATAATGAAAGAAGCACTACCAGGAGGGTAAGGGGAAGAGGGGGAGAAAGGGGGAACCTATCACAATGATCTACATATAACCCCTTCCTAGGAGGATAGACAACAGAAAAGTGGGTAAAGGAAGACATCTGTCAGTGAAAGTCATGAAAAAACAATATTAATTTATAAATTATCTAGGGTTCATGAGGAAGGGAGGATGAAGCAAGGAGGAAAAATATGAGGAGCTGATACCAAGGGCTCAAGTAGAAAGAAAATGTTTTGAAAATGATCATGGCAGCATATGTACAAATATTCTGGACACAATGGATCTATGCATGGATTATGATAAGAGTTGGATGAGCCCCAAATAAAATGATTTTAAAAAACCTTCACTGTCATTGAAACATTCAGATCCAGAGTGACCCTATATGACGGAGTAGAACTGTCCCATATTGTTCCAAGTCTGTAATTCTTTTTTTAAAAAACATTTTATTAGGGGCTCATACAACCGTTATCACAATCCATACATATACATACATCAATTGTATAAAGCACATCTGTACATTCTTTGCCCTAATCATTTATAGATTGTTATTTTGTCATATCTTGCCCTATCTGGTGTTTCCCTCCCCCCCTTCTCTGCCGTCCATCTCCCAGGGAGGAGGTCACATGTGGATCCTTGTAATCAGTTCCCCATTTCCAACCCACTCACCCTACCCTCTCCCAGCATCGCCCCTCACACCCCTGGTCCTGAAGGTATCATCCACCCTGGATTCCCTGTGCCTCCAGCCCCCATATGCACCAGTGTACACCCTCTGCCCTATCCAGTCCTGCAAGGTAGATTTGGATCATGGTAGTTGGGGGGAGGAAGCATCCAGGATCTGGGGGAAAGCTGTGTTCTTCATCGGAACTACCTCGCACCCTGAATGACCCATCTTAGGAGTAAACCAGTGGCCGACACTTGAGCCTTGGGTCTCCACTCTGCTCTTCCCCCTTCATTCAATATGGTATACACACACACACACACACACACACATATACATATATCTTTTATTTTTTGCATGATGCCTTCTGTAACTCTTACCAAACTAGAAAGTCTTTTTCTCCAAGGAGTTGCTGGTGGTTGCAAACTTCTGATTTTGCAGTTAGCAGCCTGTGTTAGTCCAGGTTGACTAGAGAAACAAATCCAGAAACACTCATGATTGTGTAATTAAGAGCTTTATATGAAAGGCTAATTGGATATAAAGAAAAATCCCAGCCCAGTTCAAATCAAGTTGAAAAATCCTAAAGGAGTCCCTAAACCCAATACTAGTCCACAATCCCTCTTTAGACTCACACAGGTATAGGCAATGATGCAAATTGCAGGAAGATTACAATCCAATGATTACAAAGTCTTGTGGATCCAATGCCTGTGGAAGCATCTCCAGGTTTCTCGCAGGGCTCAGTGTGGCTCCATGTGGCTGCAACAGGAAAGTGAAGTAAGGAGACAGAGGAAGTTCCCAGAATCCTCATGAGAAGGCCATGCCAACAAGGAGGCATCATCAGACTGTCACCTGATTGACAGGCTAGACTCCACCCCTTCACTCTTAATACCCTCAAGTTGAAAAGAGATTGTGTAACTACCATAGAGCCCAATGGAGAATCACTTCAACAACTTGAGTTCACTCACGGATTAAAAACAAACAAACAAACAAACAAACAAAATGTCTAGCAATCTAATTCCAGAAAATTAGCCCATGAAAACTATGTGGTACAGGGTTCTACTCTGACATACATGGGGTCAACATGAGATGCAATCAACTTGATTTAAGTGGATTTTACAAGCAACTTGATTTAAGTGGATTTTACAAGCAAATATGGCTCCATCAAGTTTTTTATATCTTTACATTGAAATGGAACAGTCAATGCAGCTATAATTATTTTTCTCTTATTAGCCTTTCTTTTCTAAACAATAGCTAAACACAGGCCTTTGTGAAAGTCACGAACCGATTCACACTAAATGCTAAGTAAATGCTTTCTTTCTTACAAATTTCTTGCTCTTTATTTTCTATTTTTACTATTATTTTTCCAAAATTAAAAAAAAAATAAAGTGCAGGAAGCAACAAAATAAGATAGAAAAAACGCACAGAGTCACTGTGACAGAGAGTAGAGTTTAAGAGATAACATATGTTCAAGAACCAATGGCCCTGAAGGAATAAATCCAAGCAGCACAAATGGCATTAACCATAAAGAAGGCTCAAGGAATTGACAGAATATCAACTGAAACATTTCAACAGCTGTTGAAGCACTCACTCATCATGTATGCCAAGGAATTTGGAAGATAACTAACTGGAAAGGACAGGAAGAGATTCATTTATGTGACCATTCCAAAGAAAAGTGACACACAGAATGATTAATACATTGAACAATACCTTTGGTATCACATGCAAGTAAAATGTTGCTGGAGATCAATCAACAATGGTTGCAGTAGTCTGTTGACAGGGAGCTGCCAGAAGGAGGACTTGGAACAAAGGCTCTCATTGCTGACATTAGATGGCTCTGGGCTGAAAGCAGCAATACCACAGAATAGTAGAAAGGGAAAACGTGTGCTTTACTGACTCTTCACAGGCTTTCGACAGTGTGAATCATACAAAACTATGGAGAGTTTTGAGAAGAATGGAAATGTCAAGACATTTAACTGTGTTTATGTAGAACCCGTACATGGGTCAACAGGCAGTTGTTCATCCAGAACAAGGGCACATTTAAAACAAGGAATGTTGGGTGTCAGGCTGGTATCCTCTCAAAATACTTATTCACTCTGTATCCTGAGAGAATAATCAGAAAATCTAGATTATATGAAAAAGAACACAGCTTCAGGATTGTAAGAAATCTATCTTAGATATACAGATAACATGAGCTTCCTTGGTGAAAGCGTGGAGGACTTGAAGCACTTGATTACAGGATCAACGATCGCAGCCTTCAAGATGAATACAACTCAATGCTAAGAAAACTCAAATCCTCATAAGTAGAGCAATATGTAGTCTTACTAAATAATAATATACCTGAAGAAAAGATTGAAGTTGTTCAGGAAGTCATTTTCCTTGGATCCACACTCGAGTCTAATGGAAGCAGCAGTCAAGAGATGTGTGTCAGAGGGGAGCATTGTAAAGCAAAGACATTGCTTTGAGAACTAAGATGTTTCTGACCCAAACCGTGGTATTTTCAATCACCTCATATACATGTAGATTTGTACATTGAATAAGGAGGACCAAAGATGAATGATGCATTTGAATTGTGGTGTTGGCAAAGAATATTGAAAGTACCATGAACTGCCCAAAGAACAAACATATCAGTCTTGGATTAAGTACAATCAGAATGTTCCTTCAAGACTAGGACCGCGAGACTTCATCTCACATCCTTGGAACATGTTGTGAGGAGAAACCAGTTGCTAAAAAAGGACATCATGCTTAATAAGGTAGAGGGGCAGCAAAAAAAAAGAGAAAGCCCCTCAAAAGGATGAACTGACACAATTCATCAATGATGTGCTTGAACAAACACTTGGGGGATAGCACAGGACCTGACAGTGTTTCATTCTGTTGTGCATAAACTAGCTATGGGTCAGAACAGACTTGATGGTACTGAACATCAACAACCATATTATTTTTCTAGTTAAACTCTTTTTTCCGTTTATAAATTTATTGCTCTTCCATTCATTTTCATTTAGTTAGAATTGCTCTTGTGGATCATCTTTTAGTATTTACCCCAGTTCATTAGACTTCTACCTTGAAACTTGAAATTCAAGGTCAAATAGTAAAGTGAATAGTTTTAATTAGCCTCATCTACATATACCTTGTCCGTTAATCTCATGTAGAAAACTATTCTCTATTTATTTGAGGTTATATTTGTAGTGCGTGTTTCATCGCCACAGAAGTAGAGGAAGCAGAGGAAGCTGATCTTTCCTATTGGCACTGAGTCACTTCTGACTCTTAGTGATTAATGACAGAATGCCACTGCCACTTTTGTTTCGGAAACTAAATCAGAATCTAGCAGGTTCCATGGAGCAAATGCGGGGCACTGTCAGGTAGCCCTGAAGTTCATAACCCACTGTACGCCACCAAGGCTTTTTAATATGTTGTATAGTGGAGGGAGTGAAATATTTAATCCTTGTCATTTCAAAATTTAGCCGAATTTAGAAATATAAACAAAAATGTCAGGGAAATTTGCTGAAACTTTTTCCTCTTCTAAGGTCCTATCGGAAAGAGGAGGAATTCTATCATTCAATGCTTAAAGAAATGAATCATCGTTCCTCCAGGTGTTCTTGGAATGCTCTAGTACAGGTTTCAGAGTGGTTTGTTTAGTACTTTTGGTTTTGCCTGCCCTGGTGACAGTTCCCATTCCTGTGCATCCTGATGCTTCTTGTTTCCAGCATTTGTCCTCAGTTTTGTTCAGTTTGTGCTGTTTTTGTTTTATTGTGCTTCCTTGGCTGATTTCTGCTTTAACCTTTACATCACTCTTTGCTGAGATGTGTCATGTACGGTGCCAGCTGAAAGGCATTTGTAGCTTTGGTAAAATCCACAGCAAGCCTGTATGGTCACAATTCAGCCCCTACTCTGTGCAAGAGGCCTGCCTGTGGTGCAAATCCATCCTCTTTGCACGAGCACACTTCTCTGCATTCCTAAGTAAGTGGCAGGGCACCAAGAGAGTCTCTCTCCTAATAAATATTCTGACTTAACCTCAAGAAGGATAAATGATCAAACAGTAATAACAGCAATAACTGCATAACTATCTCAAAGAAATGAGTTGAATTTTCAGTTGGGACTAAGTTTTAAAATTGATATCATTAAAGTTGTGTGTATTTTCCTAGGGACTCTTGCAGCAGATAAGCAAACTATATGAAAACAATCTTTATTTCTTCTCTCTTTCTTAGCTACTGAGAAAGAAAATTTGCGACTCCCAAAACAGTTATTATAGCTTGTTTCTTCCAAACGTAAAAATTATCCTGTTTTTGTTCACATATATGATAACTATATTTTAGTGTAACTATAAGACTCAAAAGAATCATGTGTATTCAGTTTAGCATGTATGTGAGAAAAACAATATTAAATATATATCTGTTGCTTAATTATATTACCTCATTTATCAAACAACTATACCAATATAAAACTGCAAAGAAGCCAGAAAGATTCTTATGAAATAATGGTGACATTTATGTTAAAATTCCATAAAAATTAGCCACCCTTCAGAGTAAAGCAGCTTTTTATTTTCACCAATATGAAAAAAATACCTTGTAAATTTATGCCACTATAAATTGGTTCATAACTTTTCAAATATAATTCTCTCTCATGCTTATAATAATGATTTATAAGATAAATTTCCTTCACCTCAGTAAATAATATTTATTTATTTTTGAATGCACATATGTACATAAATGTATATATCTCATATTTATTTATTTAAATCATTTTATTAGGTGATCATACAACTCTTATCACAATCCATAATACATTAATTGTGTTAAGCATATTTGTACATTCATTGCCCTCATCATTCTGAAAATATTTGCTCTTCACTTAAGCCCTTGGTATCAGCTCTCATTTTTACTTCCTCCCTCCCAGCTCCCCCATTCCTCATGAACCCTTGATAATTTATAAATTATTATTATTTTGTCATGTCTTACACTGTCCGATGTCTCCCCTCACCCACTTTTCTGTTGTCAATCCCCCAAGGAGGAGGTTATATGTAGATCCTTGTAATTGGTTCCCCCTTTCTACCCCACCCTCCCGGTACCACCACTCTCAGCACTGGTCCTAAGGTATCATTTATCCTCAATTCCCTGTGTTTCCAGTTCCTATCTGTACCAGTGTACATCCTCTGGTCTAGCCGGATTTGTAAGGTAGAATTGGGATCATAATAGTGGAGGGGAGGAAGCACTTAGTAACTAGAAGAAAGTTGTATGTTTCATTGTTGCTACACTGCACCCTGACTGGCTCATCTCCTTTCCGTGATCCTTCTGTAAGGGGATGACCAATTGACTACAGATGGGCTTTGGGTCCCCACTTTGCACTCCCCCTCATTTACAATGATATGATTTTTTATTTTTTTTATGTCTGATACCTGATCCCTTCGACACCTCATGGTCACATAGGCTGGTGTGCCTTTTTCATGTGGACTTTGTTGCTTCTCAGCTAGATGGCCGCTTCTTTACCTTCAAGCCTTTAAGACCTCAGACGCTAATAAATAATATTTATTAAATATGTGAAATTCAAAATATGAACATTTGAATACAATATATATAAACTTGTTTAAATATAGTCACTTTAAAATTAAAACTGAAAATAATTTTAAACAATGTAATGCATTATCTGATTAGCTTTGTCCTTAAAAATATAAACATAAATGAATAGTCTATAAGAACCAGTCTCTATCTGGGGTCTGTAAGGAGATTCTTGAAATACCCAGTACCTAATTTCTCAAAAAGTGCTAATTGGAAAAGATGATAAGGATATGTTAATTGATTCCCCAAGGAACTTGTTTCATCTCTATTGGTTGTCCAATCCATCTGTTTTAAACATTGAAACAGAGAGAGGAATTAAGGCATTATTAAAAATAAGTATAAAGTTTTCCACATGTGAAGTATATAAAATCTCACATTATGTTTTAACACATGTATGTCCCTTACTGTGCTTAATTATTTTATAATTATTAACTTTGACAATATCTTCCCTCAGAATTTTAACACCTACTTTGTAACTTACTTTCCTAAGAAATTTTGAAAATTGGCCTGATTTCACTTTTATTATCTTTGTATGATTATTCATTGTCTTGCACAATGCATCTTTCTAGAGCTGGCCTTAACTTCTTGACTTGTCCATAAAACGCTCTCGTTTGAGGTGACAACAAGGCACAAATGGCTCTCGCTGACAATATCAGCAGCTGACGCCTCATGCAGAGCAGTGTTCACTTGTTTCCAGGGCAGCTTCCACTATAGCATATTCACAGGATATTTCCTTCATCCTCTTTGTGTCTCTAGAGGAATCCCAGAGCAGGTCAAAGTTCGCTTGATAAATGGTAATATTAGGAGGACGTAGGCAGGGTAAAGGCTGTGCAGATTTTGATATGGCATTACCAGATGTCAGCTATTTGGTTTTGCTTACCTGACATAAAAAAGGAAAGAAAGGGATTGCTTTTGCTTAGTATTTCAGATACTCCAAGTATTTAGTCGACTGCTCATCTGTCCGTTTGCCATACTGTGATGGCTTGCTTGTTGCTGTAGAGCCGGAAGCTATACTGCTGATACCTCTAATACCAGCAGGGTCCCCCATGGCAGAAAGGATTTAGTGGAATTCCATACTAATTCCAGACTAGAAAAACAATGTATGTAGATATTAGGCACTGAAAACTTTATGTAAAGCTGGAAAGCATTGTCTGAAACAGGTCCAGAGTTGGTAGCACTTAAAATATGACTGGGGTAAGGTGATTATATCAACTTAGGTTGGTAGGGATTCCTCAGGATATGATCTAACATGGTGCGGTCCACTCCATGATGGATTCTTCTGCAAAACAGCCAGTCAATATCATCACAGACATGATACAACTGAAGGAAGACTAATTCAGGGTATGACCTACTCTTAATCCAGACTGACAATGTGTGGAAGCAAGCTCAGTTCTCCTGCTGGATTTGGATGTGGTTCATTTGATCTCCTGTAGTACCACCTGACAATTCCAGGAGCCATCAGTACACTGTTGACCTTGGATTCACTTGACAAGTTTCAGATTCAGCTCAGTATCCATCAGCCTGTGATCTTGCTGCGTCATATTCCTATTTCCTGTACATCCGCCCATGCAGTGACAGGAGTCAGGAGAAGCCTTTAGCTTACAGCTGACCCATGGAGTTACACTGGAATGGACTTACCCACTCCGCAACTGTGTGAGCTATTTCTTGATATAAATCTCTCTCTCTCTCTAAATGACACACACACACACACGTCATTGCTTCATTAGAAAACCCAGGCTAACACAGGCTGCCTTTCAGGGTAGAGTCAATTTTAATGATGTGGATAGAGCAAAGCGTGCAAGATCTTTATGTGCTGATGGGGCAAAACCTTAATGAGAAGAAATATTTCAAACATTCATTAAAAATCAGAATGTGTAATATACAAAGTATTAATTTAGGAAAACTTAGAAGTCATCAAAAATGAATTAGAAGGAGTAAACGATTGGGATTTTAGCCATTAGCTGAAATGGACTAGATTTAGCCATTTTGAATTAGATAGTTATATGATTTATTATGCTTAGAAGGACAAATTAATGAAGAATTATGTTATATCTATCATCCAAAAGAACACTTGAACACTTATCTTGAAGCACAATGCTTTTTGATATAGAATAATACCTGTATTCCTACAAGGAAGACCAGTTTATATGACTATTTTCAATTTTATATACAAATCACTAAAGCCAATGATTAATAAATTGAAAAATTCTATCAAAATATTCAGTATTAAATCGATCAACTAAACAATCAAGATGTCTTAATAATGATCACCACAGATCCCGCTCTGGAGTTGATCACACTGTGTTAGGTAACATCTTGGAGACATTACTACACCTTAAGTGCCAAACCACCAAGAATACTGAACCAGCCAAGTTAACACAAAGTTAAATACCACAGAGCTACTGTTCCATCCTTTTACTTTTACTGGTGCTTTTGCCAAATTTTTGTGTCAGAGGTATGTTTTCTTCATTGAATGAGTTCTGGCATATTACATCCTATTCTAAGTTCTGAACACTTTCAGTAGAATGATGTCAGTTTTTCTTTAAATATTTGCAAGAAATTGCTAGTGATGCTATATAACCCAAGACATTCTGTTGAGAGGTTTTTGATTTGTTTTTTTTTGTTTTTGTTTTTTTGCTTATGACTTGTTCAACTTCTGTTGTAATTGGTCTGTTCAAATTAGGTATATAAGAGTATGATTTTTGGATAATCAATGTATGTTCATTTCTTCTAGGCTTTCCAGTTTGTTAGAGTAGTTCTTCATAGTATTCAGTAAACCACAATTGCAATGAATACGTGAAGCTTACTTTGTTAGAGCACACACAATTGTCCGTGAAAGGACAAGGTAGACATTGCTGACCAACCAGGTGAGGGTGTGGGGCTGGGAGGAAGTAGGGGGATGGGGGAAGGTGGCATCTACTCTGTAATGTCAAAAAAAATTAACTAAACTGAGGCAGAGGAAGTCAGAGAGAAACACAACTGTGTGCCAGCAGAGAGGACATGAAAGAGAGACAGGGGAAGCACAGTGCTGACATGCAACCGTGCAGACCCAGCAAATTCAGCCTTCAGACTGTGGTGGGTGCACTGCCTCCTTCCAGAGAAGGGTGGGAGGTGCTGCCAACTAGAAAGACACCCCGCCAAGGAGTGTTTGAAATACAGCAGGAGGGAAGGAAAAAAAGAGAGAGCCATAAAAGGTGAAAGTGAGAGAGAAATACTAAGAAGATAAAGGAAAACACAAAGGGGAAAAAGTAGCACAGCACTAACAGTGGGGGAGGCATTTGACCAACTACTGAGTGAGTGGGATCAGGAAGCTACATCTCTGGTCACTGCTAAATTGTGAAAGGCAGAAGAGGGCAGATTAAACTCTCTGGTCAATGATCACTGCGGTGAGTGTTGGGGAAGCACTGAGTGAGCAGAGCGAGTTTTCTGATTCCTGCCTTTATCTGAGTAGCTTGCCTAAATTCAATATGCCTATACTGCGCCCTGGCAGCATCTTTGTTACTCAGGTCGCTAAGCACAAGGTCAGACATTTGGAACCTCCAACCATTTGGTGGGGGAAAGATGAGGCTTTCTACTCCTGTAAAGAGTTACCATCTCAGAAACTAATAGGGCAGCCCTACCCTGTCCTATAGGGTTATTAGAGCCAGAATTGACTCATTGGCTGTAAGTAAAGAACTGTATCCACTGGCAGTTCATTGCTCGGTGTGTCTCCTTGTTTTCTGTTTTTAGTCAGTCTCTTCCTCTCACTGGAACTTGAGAGAGTCCTTTAACCTTTTCTTTGAAGATCTAGACTCCAGTATAATCATCTGTACTCATTTCACTTAGTTTCTTCAGTCTTGTTGTAAAGGATCTGGATAGTGGGTCCATCTAGCTTTCTATTTTAGTTCAGCTCCCACCCATATCACAATTATCAATGAAAAATATGAAGACTCTCAACAAGATAGGTTGATATATTGGCTACAATAATGGGCTAAGATGTAGCAGCAATTGTAATGGTGGTACAGAACTGGGCCAGGTTGTATTCTATTACACATAAAGACAGCTCTGATTTGAAGGAAACTCAAAGTCACCTAACAACAAACACCCCAAATTTATGGTTTTCCTTGTCTTGTTATGACAGTGTTTATGAAATCTGTACATTGAAGGTTGCATTGAGATACCCCATTTTAATAAAAACTTCTGTCTTAACTGCTTTCTTTGACTTTCCTGGTGCTATACCAACAGTCTAAGAGGACCAAACAGTCTCATTTTTGCTGGGTAATATCAGTTTCCAAGTTCTTCACTTGGAAACATAAGGAGGATCCTTCTTCCTGCAAGGTCTCAAATTCTCAAATTCCACTGCTAAAGGTGTGGCCAGCGGTACAACATGGCACTGAGAGCTGGCCTCTCGAGCGCTCAGTCATGTTCAAGTCTTGACTGATGGTTCCCCTAAGCCTCTTCTACCCATTTCAACTAACAGCAGAAGATAAGTGTAACTCCAGACAGTCCACATGGGATTCACTGACACGGATGGGATATGCTCATTACTTCTCGGTCCTTGGTCCTCGATATTGGTCCTTTTTGACAGTCGTATGGAATTTTAGATTTTCTATTAAGCCTTTGTGGGATAGAAAAGGCCATTGTTTCTTTCTTAAATTTCCTCTTTCTCACTTGCTCTCACTCATGCGCTCTCTCTTTGAATGTGTGTGTCGCTCTGGGTGTGGTGTGAGACTTGCTATTTATTGGCCGCTAGTTATAGGGTTATATAAAACAAAAAGAGACATAAATGTATTCCCCATTCTGTCTTTCCTTATGCCCTGAGCCTTAGTCAGACTACTCTTTGTGGGTTTTTAATAGTCTTCTTATGTTTTATTACGTACGATTATATAGTGGATCAAGAGGGAGAGCTAAGAAAATTTAATTCTGATATAGCCCTGCTCAATACCTATCCCTGAAGTGATCACTGAAGATATGTGTGCTATAGAAAAGTCTGATGAAGAAAGCAGTTGGTGCCCAGTTATCAGAAAAAATAGCACCTGGGGCCTTATAGGCATGTCTTAAAGCAAGCAACCATCTAAGTTAGAGATCAACTAAGTCCACACAGAATAAGCACACCAGCCTGTGTGGTCCAAGAAATGTAAATAATCAAATGCAAGACAAGAAGAAAAGGTTTCTGAACACCCAGTTTGCAGAAGTCTGCAGATGACAGAAGAAACTTAAAAGTCATTTGCAGGTCCCTGACAGAGATTAGGCCTCTGGAGTATTCTAACTATGGGCCAGACATGTAAAAGACCTTGTTATCAAACAAAGTGCATTGCAGAGTAGATTATTTTAGATGTAGTTAGGTTAAAACCCACAAAATTATTAATTCTTCTTGGGTCTTTCACATCCATGCCCAGCTTGCACGCACATTGAGGCAACTGAACAAACCAATGCTTTGATCAGGGGATCAGGGAAACCTGAGTCTTTCAAGTAATCTGTTTGTGTGTGACCGATTTAAAGAGATCTTTTACACTGCCCCGCGTCTCCCTTCACCCACTTTCCTGTTGCCCACCCCCCAGAGAGGAGATCATAAATAAATACATAAAGAGGTCTTTTGCAGCTGGTTTTGCAAATGCAAATACCTTTGATTCCTTAACTTCCCTTTCCATGAGCATGGATTGCGTTTCCAGGTAAAATGAAATCTTTAACAAGGCCCATCTTTCCATTTACCGCGATACTGCTAATTAGTTCATGTGTGAGGAT
The DNA here is from genome assembly GCF_050624435.1 of Tenrec ecaudatus. NCBI lineage: Eukaryota > Metazoa > Chordata > Mammalia > Afrosoricida > Tenrecidae > Tenrec > Tenrec ecaudatus. The sequence goes on from NC_134536.1 coordinate 50,977,583, forward strand.
TTCCGTGTACTTGGAGGAGTAACAAACATGGAAAGCTTTAGTACTTCATCTTCGTTGTCAAGTCTATCTAACATTCATCTAGAGCTGTGTCATTTTTGTCATACATGTTGTAAATGAGCCTTCCTCCAAATGGATATGCTGAATACATCATCAGAATCAATGTGCTATATGAAGAAGATGTAGATATGTCCATCCATTTTGGTTTTCTTACTTCAAAACTTTGCCCATTTCATTATAATGGTTTTCCCCCTCCTGATAAATAGCATGTCCAAAGTGCATGAGACAAAGTCTCACGGTCCTCCATTTTTGTAATCATTTTATTAGGGGCTCATACAACTCATCATAATCCATACATACATCAATTGTGTAAAGCACATTTGTACATTCATTGCCCTCATCATTCTCAAAACACCCACTTTGCACCCAAGCCCCTGGCATCAGCTCCTCATTTTTCCCCTTCTCCCCGCTCCCCTCTCCCTCATGAACACTTGATAATTTATAAATTATTATTTTGTCATATTTTGCACTCTCCGACCTCTCCCATCACCCACTTTTTTGTTGTCTGTCCCCCAGGGAGTATGTTATATGTAGATCCTTGTAATCGGTTCCCTGTTTCCAACCCACTCTCCCATCATCCTCCCAGTATTGCCATTCACACCACTGGTCCTGAAGGGATCATCCTCCCTGGATTCCCTGTGTCTCCAGTTTCAATCTGTACCAATGTACATCTTCTGGTCTAGGCAGATTTGTAAGGCAGAATTGGGATTATGATAGTGGGTGAGGAGGAAGCATTTAGGAACTAGAGGAAAGTTTTCTTTTTCATCATTGCTACATCGCACCCTGACTGGCTCCTCTCCTCCCCGAGACCCTTCCATAAGGGGATTTCCATTAGCCTGCATATGGGCTTTGTTTCTCTACTCAGCACTCCCCACCTCATTCACAATGATATGATTTTTTTTTTGTTCTGATAATGCCTGATACCTGATTCCTTTAATACCTCATGACCACACAGGCTGGTGTGCTTCTTCCATGTGGGCTTTGTTGCTTCTGAGCTAGATGGCCACTTGTTTACCTTCAAGCCTTTAAGACCCCAGATGCTATATTTTTTGATAGCTGGGAACCATCAGCTTTCTTTGCCAAATTTGGTTATGCACCTATTTATGTTCAGCGATCTTATCAGGGAGGTGAGCACACAATGATATGATTTTTGTTCTTTGATGCCTGATAACTGATCTCTTCATCACCTCGTGATCACGCACGCTGGTGTGCTTCTTCCATCTGAACTTTGTTGCTTCTGAGCTAGATGGCCACTTGTTTACCTTCAAGCCTTTAAGACCCCAGATGTTATATTTTTTGATAGCCGGGCACCATCAGCTTTCTTCACCACATTTGCTTATGCACCCGCTTTGTCTTCAGCAATTGTGTGTCTTTATATGTCTTCTCAAGCTATTATTTGAAATCTTGTGTTTATCTCTTCTATATCATTATTTCTTACCTATCCTTTAGCAATTCTACATATATGAGCATTCTTTCATCTTATCTTCCTTTATTATCTTTAATTACTTTGTTAGGATAGGTTCTAAGAGAGGCAAAACCAATGATACTTGTAGATGTATGCCTATAGAAAGATATTTGTATCAAGAAATGGTTCACACAGTATAGAAGTGAATAAATTCTGTCCACTTCCAGTCAATGGGTCATATGTAAGTTGAAAATTTCTCCAGAATCATATGGATGCAGGCATCTATAAACACAAAGCAGGAAATCGAAGAGGGAAAGTCACAGGCTAACTAGATGCTGACCTGAATGAATTCGAAATCGGCTGAATGAATCCAAGGTTGGAAGTCCATTGATGCCCCTGAGATTGGCAAATTATATTATAGGAGGTCAAAAATCAGTGCAGGATTCAGATCGAGCAGTAGTAGTGAGCTAACTTCTGTGCACTGTAAATCCATATCAGGGGTTGGCCACACGCCAAATGAGACCTCCCTCAATTATATCAAGACTGTGACCAGATAAAGGAGGTGGTACCCCACCTTCTTCTTTCTACAACAGCTCAACTTCTTCAGAGAAGTTTCTATAATGGAGTTGACCTCATCATACTATATCATAACATGGGAAATTCAGGCCAACTCATGTTAACATAACTATCACCGTGACCTTTTGCTTTCTTCACGTAAGTTGTTATTTATTTCAACCTATAATTTGGCCTGTTGTTAGCCATTAGTGTTTCAAATCTACTCTGGATATACTTTCTTAATTCAGGTGGAATATAGTTAAAATCTTACTTTGGATCTCATAGATTTGTTTTCATTTTCTTCCACTTCCACTTGAACTTGTATATGATAAATCGATGTTTTGTTCCATAGTTAGTCCCTGGCCTTGGTCTGAATAATGACATTCGGCTCTGGCTTGTCTTTGCAACAGCTGTAGCCATCTGCTTGATGTGCCTTCCATTGAGTGAGGCAGGTGTATGTTGTTATTGCTTCTGGGTGCCAAACAGTTGCTTCTGGCTCCTAGCCATCCTCTGTACAACAGAATAAAACCTTTCCCAGTCCTGTGCGATTCTCACAAGGGTTCTCATGTTTGAACCCATTGTTGCAGCCATGGTGTGAATTCCTGTTGTACACAGTCTTTCTCTCTTTCACTGCCCCTGTATTTTACCAAGGAAGAAACAAACCACCGGGGAACATGATATTGGTGATAGAAAAAGAGCTGGAGACCACATAAGATGATTTCGCAAGAACAATAACTTCTTATAACAAAAACCTTTGGTTTTGAGCAACACAAATTGCAATTTTACATGAGAATTTTCCCAGATGGAATACACAGATATCAAATTGATTATATTTGTGGGAAGAGACAATAGACTAGTGCAACGTCAGCAGCTAAACTCAGGCCAGGGGCCAACTGTCACCATACTTCTGAGCAAATCATCAGAGAAGTTGGATATATGAAGAATGCAGCCACAGGGTCTGAGGGAGCTTTACTAACAATGTGTTATATGCGAATGGCACAATCTGGTTTGCTGAAAGTGAGGAGGACTTGAAGTACATGCTGACGAAGTTCTGGCTTCTGTGTGGATTTCAACTCATTGCAAACAAAACTAAAATCGCCATAACTGGAACAATAAATGACATCATGAATAACATAACTGGAGAAAAGATTGAAGTTGCCAAGAATGTGTCTTAATGGAATTCCCAATCAATGCTCATGGAAGCAGTAATCAAGAGAAAAAATGATACATTGCGTTGGGGAAATTTGTTTCACAATAACTCGTCACAGCTTTGAAAAGCAAGGATGGTACTGTGAGGACAAAGGGACACCTGGGCCAAGCTACTGTATTTTCACTCACCTCATATAGATGTGAAAGTTGGACATTGAATAAAGAAGACCAAAATAATCCGTGCTTTTAAATAATGGTCCTTATGAAGAGTATTTAAGGTACTATGGACTCCCAAAAGTACAATAAATCTTTCTTGGAAGTATAGCCAGAGTGGTTCTTAGAGGCAAGGATGGCAAGACCATATGTCACATGTTATCAGGAGAGACCAGTTCCTTGTGAAGGACATAATCATCCAGCAGTATAACCAAAATGTATGTTGTTAAAAATTATATCTGCGATAAATAAACTGTTGGTCTTGCAAGTTCTACTAGTGTGCTCTTTATCTGAAGACTGCATTTTAAAACTAATTTTACTTGTTTCTAACATATCCCAATCACCGGTAATTATCAATGCATCTTATTACATCTCTAATCAATTTCAGATTGTATTATTCAATGTCTTCATCTTTGGTATTAGGGTTTGCTATGTAAGTTTGAATATTAATCATATTAGATGGTCTTTTTTTGTAGTCTTAAGGATAGTACCTTATCACTGACAGCTTTTTACTCCAGGATAGATCTGGAATTATTCTTTGTAAAGTTGACTGCTGACACCGCAACTCTTGAATTTGTCGTATGAATATCAGTAAACTATATTAATGTCTGACTCAAAATATCCAATATCAGTTCATTTCAGCTCACTAATACCCACAATATCAATCTCTACAATTGATTTTATTTTGACCACTTCCACTTTTTCCTAGAGTCATACTTTGTGCATTCTATTTTATAATCATTAATGGACGATTTCAGTTTTTTCTCTCATTTGAGTCATGCAACATCAGCAAGTGAAGACTTTAAAAGCTTTGCTCCATCCATATAATGAATTTAAACTGGCACTTCCTCCTCAGTTGCATTTTGAGTGATGTATATCGACCTTAGGGACTCATCTCTCAGAACGATCTTGAGTTCTACTTTCATACATAGCATTTTCACCTGCCAAATTTTTCAAAAGTAGGCAGCCAGGACCTCCTTTTTTAGTCTGTCTTTGGATGATTTGCTGAAACAAGCATATCATTAACAACCTGCGGTACCTTGAAGGACGGTTGACTTAGCTTCTGGAATTACAGGATCGTGCAGGCCACTGGAATAAAACAACCACTGGTAGATGAATGGTGGATCAATTTTCTTACATAAAAAATGAAACTCACAATTTTAATTTACTTTATTAGAGAAGTACAGAATTATCTCACATTGTAAAGTATATACAAACAATACTGAATTTATTACTATTGAAACAGAATTCATTCAATTACTCCTGATTAATTATAGGAACTATAGGCATTTATAGGAGGAGCTATAAGCTTCCATCTATTCTAAAGTCAAGGTTCTCAAAGCAATATCTTTGTTTCTGTTTTTTAACATCTAAGTCCCATACCATTGTAAATGCTAATTTATTACATTTATTTTCCTAAACTAAATGTTCAACATGTAAGATCAATATAACTGCATAAAAGCCTTATAATTGGTAAACACAACAGTTATATATTACTTGTGTATGAAGGATTACTTACAAGATTTATGGACTGGAATATGTATGATATCTAGAGGAGTCCCAGTATGCATGAGAGATTCCTTCACCACTGTTAAATAAATCATCTCAGGCCAGCGCGGTAGAGAACACTAAAAGGAGTAAGCATGTTAGAAGCAGCTGAATCGTGAATCAATGATATGCCTTACAGCATATGAATCTTTGATCTGAGAGTTATATTGAAAATACTACCTATTTTTCTTTTCTTTTCCATTGCATCTTTATATATGAGAGATGATCCAGAGAGTTTATAACAAATTATTCTCTTAATTCCACTTGACCATGACATTTTGAAGCCTCCTGGTATGTGTCCTATCTTTCCTAGTTACAGGAGATTTTACTGGTGCCTAATTTGCAGGACTTCTAAACGAGCACCTGTTTTTTAGAGTAAGTTACATGCACCATAAAGTCTTCATCTTTTTTATTGTTTTATTAAACTCATTTCTTGAACTCTGACCTTCTTTCAGACGAGAGATTTTCTGTTTAACAAAATAGGCCAACACATGCTCCCAAAGAACTTATAATTAGGGTGTAGGAGAGCGATCATTAATAAAGGTTTATGACTGAGAGTAAAATGAGGACCAACTTACAATGTACAGTGAGAAAAAGAGCACGTGTGTGTAAACTTATGAGTTCCCTTTTTATATTTAATTAAAGTATTATTTGTCTGCTTAGTGACTATCAAGTAAGTAATTGAATTCACAAGTTTGAAATTCAAAGAAAGATTCAACCCTGGTGATAATAACATAGAAGTTCATAACCCCAAACAAAACAAACCAGTATAAGAATTTAAACGATTTAACATTGATTTGAACCTAGAAGATAATTTCATTCTAAATAAATGTGACTTCCATGACTATGTTTCTTAAAGCTGGCTTTTGCTAACTACTCTTCAGAACATTATTCTATCCAACAAAGTTTTTCTTATTAGAATATTCTTGCTTCTGACTTTCTTCTGACTGCAGGCCTAGAGGTCAACGAAGTTTTCTCATCATAATAGTTATGCATATTCAAAATGTTCATGCATATTCAAGTGTTCCAGATCTTTTTGCTTACACTAAAGAATTTCAAAAGTGATAAAGATTGATCTTTCCTTTGTCACCTTCTTTGAAAGTCACTTGACTTAGTTAGGTTTACATAAACTAGTTATATACTAGTTATGATATGTACTAGTTATGATATATACTAGTTGTATAATGAAGTTGAAAAGCCCATAAGTCACAAGTCAATTCTGCCTCAATTATGACTTAAACTTAAATTTCCATTTTGTGTCAGCGGATTAAAGAAATTAGAGGAGTTTATTCCTGCATTATGTTTTGTGATATAGTTTTAAGATACTGTTTTATATTCTTTCAGAAGTCTCCTATTATTTTATGCCATGTTGTAGGGTCAACTTTATGTTATAGAAATACAGTTTTTAAAAACATAGAGAAGGTCCTCTCATGGCCCACTAGAGTACTTGAATTTTCATGTCTACTCTACATGGAAAATTGTTTGAATAGAGCTTCCATCAGTGTGAAATAGAAACTTTTTTTCTGATACTTTCTTTATTAGATCTGGTGTTATTGTATTTATCCAGAAAAAAGTTTGATGACCAAATGGCAGGGATCATGTGTCCCCAAGATTAGGGAGTGCAAATGATTTTTTAAAATTTTCTAACAAATTCTCATAATTTAAAATAAAATTTAAAATACACAACTTTCCTCTAGTTCTTAAATGCTTCCCCTTCCCAACTATCATGATCCCACTTCTACCTTACAATCCTGGTTAGACCAGAGGATTTACAGTGGTACAGATAGGAACTGGAAACACAGGGAATCCAGGACAGATGAACCTCTCAGGACCAGTGGTGAGAGTGGTGATACTGAGAGGGTGGAATAGAAAGGGGGAATCAATTTCAAGGATTTACATATAACCTCCTCCCTTGGAGATTCAGTAAAGTGGGTGAAGAGAGACATTGGGCAGTGTAAGATATGATAAAATAATAATAATTTATAAATTATCAAGGGTTCACGAGGGAGGCAGGAGTGGGGAGGGACGGGAAAAATGAGATGATTTCAAAAGCCCAAGTGGAGAGCAAATGTTATGAGAATGATGGGGACAACAAATGTACAAATGTGCTTGATGCAATGGATGTATATATGGATTGTGATAAGAGTTGTACAAGCCCACAACAAAATGATTTAAAGAAAAAACTCTATTGAATGAAAAATGTTTACTAAACAGTTAACATTTTAGGTATCTGATATATCTTAATATCAGATTTTTGTGTGTTAATCCATTTTTAAATGATTTAAGATATGTGCAATTATAAATAAGTTAGTGATATCACTTTATATATACATTGTTTTATAAAAGTCATTTTATGTAATTTTATAATTCACTATAGTAGATAGTATTCTGAATAAATTTTAGTAATCTCAAAATAATTTTGTTTCCTGGAGAAAAAGATTCACAATCATTGAGAATATGTAAACAGTTATTCATTTATTTTTATAAATAAGTACAAATGAGAATTATTGGTTGGGCAATTAACAAGTTAGACAGAAGAAAACAAAGGCATCTGCATCGTTGAAAATCAGGGCAGGTGTGTGTCAGGGTTTCATCCTCTATAATTGTTCAGACTGTATGCTGAGCAAACAACCAGAAAAACTGGATTATATGAAAACACCCCATTAGCCCAGAGTCTTGTAGACTCCCTGGGGACACAGGTCAAGGGCCAGGAAACACGAGGCATTGAATCCTGAGCTTCAAGGCATAAAACGTGCTCCAAAAACTGTACCAGAGGGATTCAATGTGGCAAACCCACTAGATGAACTAGACTGTACCTGAAAAACACCTGTAATCTGAGGACATATGACTGAAATTACATGGTGTGTAAAGAAGCAGAAGGCAGCTACACTAAGAGTATTGAACTGAATTAGCATATGTATCATTCTGGCAGACTTATGATGGACATTTTTGAATGTTAGCAAAAAATTCCCATTGCTTGCATAAAAACGTGTCCAGTCACTTAAAGATTTATTCTGTACAACAATTAAGGTATTTCCATATATAGTCAGCCTACACTTGTTCAACCTCCCTCTATCAATGGTGTTTTAAATGTTAGTACCATGGGTGAATCATTGACACTATTAGCAGAAGGTCCTTATGCTCCAGGGAGATGATTGATCAGATTTTCTACCATAAATCAACAAGGATATGTATTTTTAAAGTGAACCAGAGGCAGATAAAAGAGATCAACCCTGTGAGATAGTTTTTTGTGCCAGCCTAGCCAATAAACACATGTGGGATTAATTTAAGGGCGGAGCAATAAATGGCTCAGCGAGCCTTACCTTTCTTGTCTCTCGCTCTTTGATCATCGAACCAGTGTGTGGCTGCCTTGCTTGTTCTGTGCTTCAATTTGCAAGCTACACTACCTGTGGGACACCTAACCTGTGGACTGTGTCGCTGTAATTCGAGGTCCCTTTAAGACCTTATTCACCACACAATTGGAATTTACATCTCTTGAGCTGGAGACTGACTGTTGGTGACCTGCCTTGCTGTTTGCTGCCTGTGCTGGGATAGCCTTAATCTCTCTACAGAGGACTACCTGTCATCCCTCAAGACTTGAAGGACTGCCAGTGTTTCACAACTCTCCCACAGGAGTGAGATGCACTGAGCCATTTGTACTGCTTTATAATTTAACTGTTTATTTCTTGTATTATTTATCTATCTATGTGTATATAATTTAACTGTTCATTTCTTGTATTATATATCTTTATAAATATATATTTATAAAAGTATTAGCAATCTGGTTTTGTCTCTCTAGAGAACCCTGTATTTTGGACTCGCCTTTTATCCTAGTTCCAATCTAAGAACAATTCGTTCTTAGAACATACCCCTGCCCAATACTTGCCCTCATGAAGGAAGCACACAAGATATGAGTGCTATAGCAAAGTATGGTGAAGACAAGGTACCCAACATTCAGATAGAATATCATCTTGGCTCTTAAAGCCATCTTGCCAAAAAAGCAGCCATCTAAGTAAGACATCAACTAAGTCCACATGGAAGAAGCACATCAACATCCATGATCCAAGGATTTTAAGTTATATAATCCAAATCCAAAGGAAGAAATACTTTCAGAGCTTCAAGGGTTAGACTCTGTTTTACAGAAGGCTATAGATAACAGCGGAAGCTCGAAATACATTTGCAGGGTCTATACCGGGAAGAAGCCTCATGTGAGTTTCCTCTAAGCATCAATGATGAGGGGAATAAACTGGTTACAAGAGTATGGAAGAGACAATTACAATAGATTAAAATATAAATCAGACTCGAATGGTTAAATTCTTGTCACTTGATCCTTTCTCTCAGACACTTTGGGATTGATCTGGGTTTTATTGTTTTCTGTGTTTTTTCTCATACTGTGATTTATCTCTGTTGTATTTTGTCATTGTTGGTTGTCGTCTGGAATCCTTGTTATGTGTCTTTTCATATTTTTCGGTACATGACACCCAGGATCGCTGAACGTATGGGCATAAGAACTAGAATAAGAGTTCCTGGCAGGGCAGGGGCCAGGAGGGTAGGCGGAAGGGGTAAAGTGGAGCTAATATCAAGGAGTTCAAGGAGGAATACAATGTTCTGAGACTGATTTTGGTAGCCATCGTAAAATACTGCTTGATGTGATGGAACTATGAAATGGTATCATGCCTGGATTATCTCCTAATGAAATGATCTGGGGGCAGGGGGGTGGAGTGAAGAATATGGTATCAGGATTGGAGGAAGGCTTATTAACAAGCTACGATGAAACAACTTTGCTTGCTGAAAGTGAAGAGAACTGAAAGCACTAAGTGATGAAAATCAAGAATTGCAGCCTTCAGCATGGATCATGACTCAGAATAAAGAAAACCAAATCCTCACAATGGGACCAGGAAAGAAAAACGATGAAGTTGTCAAGGATTAATCCTTGCTTGAATCCACAGTCACTGCAGCAGTCAACTGATGGAACTGATGAGTGGTATTGGGTAAATTTTTTGCACAAGATCTCTTTCGAGTACTGAAAATCAAGAAGTAAGACCTTGAGAAATAAGGTCTGCCCGGCCCAAGCCACGGTATTGTGCATAGTTTCATCTGCATAAGCAAGTAGGACATTGATTAAGGAAATCTGAAAAAGTATCAATATATTTAAGTTGTGGTGCTGGCAAACAATTTGGAAAGTACCATGAACTTCCAAGAAAACAGACAAATATATCTTGGAAGAAGGATGGAAAAACTGTCCATTAGAGGTAAGGATGACGAGGCTTTATCTCATGTCGTTGAATATGTTGCCAGGAACATCAGTCCCTGGAGAAGGACATCATGTTAGTAAAGTAGGGTGGCAGCAAACAAGAGGAAGACCTTGGACAAAACAGAGTGACACCATGCCTTCATCAATTGGTTCCAATATAAGAACAATTATGAGGCTGGCACAGGACTGGGCAGTGTTTGATTCTGTTGTGCACAGGGTTGCTATCAGTCAGAATACATTCATTGGTACCTAAAAGCAACATCAGAAAGAAAAACAAGAAGCACCTTTTATTTGGAGAAAAGTTAGTCTTGTAAATTGAGCATTACATAGGAGTTAAAGAATGACTAAATGAAAGTTAATGAGCTCAATGAAAGTCTATATGACTTGACCTGAGATCAGTGCACTGGGATAATGATAAGACAAAGAATCACAACCTACGTATAAAGGGCTGACGAAAGCAGACTGCCACACTAGTCACAAATTAGTCAAGGAGCATCACTGTATTAAGTGGACAATGCTATGTTATGGTTGGCCTCCACTGGGGTTAATTCCAGTTACAGCACAGTACTGGGAAATTGTCAGTTATGATGATTCAGGTGAGCTATCTTTATTTAGGGGTATCTATTTTAGTAACAATTATTCAGTCATTCAATCATTAATTCCTTCATTTATTCAATACAATTTTTATACTCACAGAGTTACAGATAACTTGGTATGCGCTACAGATATCAATCTCAAAATATAAATAAATAAAATTCAATTGTATTCTCAAATAATTTATAAGCTGGGAGAAAAGACAGATAATTTAAAAACAAAATAAAGTTATTATGGAGGTAGGAAACAATATGTTTTTTCAAAATGTAAAGTATTCCTAATGAATTGGGTACTCTAAATACATTTTTATACAGATACATTAAGTCAGAATAAAAATTAGAATAGCATACCATAATGAAGATACAGAAGTTTAATGAATAATAAATATTGCTGGAATATTTATTACCTTTCATAATATATTCATGAGGACTCTTCATACTGAAATGGGTTAGATTATTCAGGTTATGTCATTGTGTGGTAGTTACATAATTTCATGTCAACTTGTTAAGTAGGTGTTAGGGGTGGAATCAAGCGTGTCAATCAGGCTTTAGCCAGTGAGGCCTCTTGGTGTGAGCTTTTCCCTGAGGATTTTGTAAGTCCTCTCTTCTTCCCTGGAGGCAGAACACACATGTTCTCTGCTTCATCGTCTTGTTGACAAGTTACATGGAGCAACATTGATGGAGCCGGAACCCTGGAGCTGGGGAGTCACATGGAAGCCCACCCCATCACTTAGATGCTTCCACCACCACGGGATCCATAAGACTTCCCACCCACTGGCCTGTGATTTTCCTGCATTCGGTGTCATTGCATGTGTTATGTGAGTCTGATGAGGATTTTATATACTGGTATTGGACATATGGGGTAATATTGGACCTATGGACTTGATCTGGACTGGGCTGGGATGTCTTCTTAATATACAATTACTCTTTATATAAAGCTCTTTCTTATACACATATGAGTGTCTATGAATTTGTTTCTCTAGTCAGTCCAGACTAACACATCTCATGATATGAGCAAAATCACAGAGAACCACTGAATGGATAATATATTTATTAAAAAGCTTTTATTATGAATCCAGTGATGGTTTGCAGAGCAGATCATCAGTTTTACATTCAACAATTTGTATGTATGTGCATATGCATGTATGTATTGTGTGTATATATGCACACATGTATGTATTATGTGCGTGCATATATGCACGTATATATGCACGTGTGTATATGTATGTGTGTATCATGTGTGCATGCACATATGTATATATATCTGCGCATATGTGTATATATGTATGTATGTGTATGCATATATGTATGCATGTATTATATGTGTATATATGTGTGCATGTATGTGTATGTGTGTGTATGTATATATATTCATTTCTTCATTACAATCTTTTCTTTTTTTTCTTTTCTTTTATTTATTTATTTTTTTAATTTTAACAATTTATTGGGGCTGATACAATTCTTTTCACAGTTCATACATATACATACATCAATTGTATAAAGCACATCTGTACAGTCTTTGCCCTAATCATTTTTTTCTCTTTTCTTCTTTACATTTTATTAGGGACTCAAACAACTCTTACCACAATCCATACATATACATACATCAATTGTATAAAGCACATACATACATTCCCTGCCCCAATCATTCTCAAGGCATTTGCTCTCCACTTAAGCCCCTTGCATCAGGTCCTCTTCCCTCCCCCCATTCCCCCCTCCCTCATATGCCTTTGGTAATTTATACATCGTTATTTTGTCATATCTTGCCCTATCCGGAGTCTCCCTTCCCCCCTTCTCTGCTGTCCCTCTCCCAGGGAAGAGGTCACATGTGGATCCTTGTAATCAGTTCCCCCTTTCCAACCCACTCACCCTCCACTCTCCCAGCATCGTCCCTCACACCCTTGGTCCTGAAGGTATCATCCACCCTGGATTCCCTGTACCTCCAACCCTCATATGTACCAGTGTACAGCCTCTGTCCTATCCAGCCCTGCAAGGTAGAATTCGGATCATGGTAGTTGGGGGGAGGAAGCATCCAGGATCTGGGGGAAAGCTGTGTTCTTCATCGATACTACCTCACACCCTAATTAACCCATCTCCTCTCCTAAACCCCTCTATGAGGGGATCTCCATTGGCCGACACTTGGGCCTTGGGTCTCCACTCTGCACTTCCCCCTTCATTTAATATGATATATATATACATATATACACATACATATATACATATACACATACATACACACACTTATATCTTTTTTTTTTTTTTGCATGATGCCTTATACCTGGTCCCTTGGGCACCTCGTGATCGCACTGGCCGGTGTGCTTCTTCCATGTGGGCTTATTTGCTTCTGAGCTAGATGGCCGCTTGTTCACCTTCAAGCCTTTAAGACCCCAGACACTATCTCTTTTGATAGCCGGGCACCATCAGCTTTCTTCACCACATTTGCTTGTGCACCCATTTGTCTTCAGCGATCCTATCATGGAGGTGTGCAGTCAATGATATGATTTTTTGTTCTTTGATGCCTGGTAACTGATCCCTTTGGGACCACTCGAATATATATATGTATATATATTCATTTCTTCACTACAATCTTTTCAATGTACCATCATTTAGCCCATTTTCCACCTGTCTGCAGCTTCCATACTTCCTTTTTTAAGTCTTCTGAATCTTATGCTTAGATAAAATGCTGTCTTTTTATCTCAAGTAGTTGATCATTCTAAGGTATATGACTCCGTAATGTTATAATTTGCTCTATAGACATATTATTCTTTAGCTTAAATTTGAGTCACGGGAGTGAATTCAATTCCATACCTAAAGGGGACCAAGGGCCAGACTCTCAGGGTTCTATCCATCTCTATCCAATCACTAAGCCTGTCTTTTATATTTTGACTTTTGTTCTACATTTTTATCCTACTCTCTACAGAACCTGCTAATGTGACCTGTTTCAGAGATGTTAACAGTAGTAGCTGGGCACTATCTACTTCATTTGGTCTCAAGGTTGGGATGACAAAAATGTGTATGACCCATTAGTCCACTAGACAATTGTTTCCAAGTGTCTTTGATTTTCATTGCTCTCCTCCATATGGGGAGCAATGAAGAGCTGGATCTTAGAGGATAGCTCCCAAGCTTTTAAGATTCCATTTACCCCTCACCACACAAATATGTAGAATACACACACACATATGCACATACCCATCTATGTAATAAGAAAACTGCTATGAACTAAAAAGACATGGGAAGTAAAGTATTTTATTCCTCAAAAGCTATTAGGTTACTGTTACATGCAATGGATTTTAAAAAATATTTGGAAGCTGCTTCTGGAGTGTCCTGGGGGAAAATCCCTCACCTATTGTGATTAACAGAAGGTTAGTACCTTCTGGAGGAGTCCTGGTGATGTATGTGACCTATTGACCTAGAAAGAATGGCCAGGACTGAGATGACCAGAGCCTTACCAAATGAAAAGAAAGATGCCTGATTGTGCACTGGTGCCCACTGGTACAGGTTTGATGATTGGCCTGCTGCAGACTAAACCTTGCTTATGCATGTAGATGGCCAAAGGTGACAACTCTCACATCAAACCTAAGCACTGGCTTAAGGACAGACAATTTAGAAGATGGATGTTTACAATGGGGCAAGTTAACAGCATGGAGTGGCTGTCTTATGAGCTCTTATGGATATGTTCACAAAAATAGAGTGGAAAGGGAGAAGTTAATATTCCAATGGCTAGACGAGCCAAGGGGTGGCCTGGTAGGAAACTATTTAATGTGACTTTTCTGTAAAAAGTCTCTATCCCGCACCAAATGCCTTTTTTTCTGTATGGGTATGGTAGGAAGGTTGGGGATTCACCTGTAAATAACTGAAAGGAGGATTCCCTGGAGGGTTATTCTGCTGTGTAAAAATTAGCCCTCTGAAAAGGAGGAGCAGGGATGTTCTCACTAGCAAGATCCAGGAGGAGAGCATGTCCTCTGGATATGAGATCCTAGTGCGGTGAAACTCCTGGATTGAGAAGAGCTCTACCATTAGAGGAGAGGAGAGAACCAGAAGCCAGAGCATAGAACAAAATGATGGACTTCAGAACCCACAGAACAAACTGAGTGTCTTTGTGTAGGAGTCTGGCTTGCACAGTGAGTGCCTCTGGGCACTTAATTGGAGACATGGTACCTGCTGACCCATGGATGTTGAGCTGAGGGCCTTTGGGCAGAGACACACTGGAGTGAGGTGCATCTGAGCACTTAATTCAGGAATTTGGGTTTTCTGAACCATGTAGCTTGAGCTGAATACCTTCAGATTGTGACTTCCAGAGTATGGTATGCTGTTGGGACATTTATTAGCAGACCCGAAAATTTGTAACATGTCCTAGAAAGAAAATACCCTAATCATTTATCCCTGGCTTCCTGTGTTAGTCTGGGTAGACTAGAGAAACATATTCGTAGGCACTCATGTGTATGAGAAAGTACTTTACATAAAAAGTAATTGTATATTAAGAAAACATCCCAGCCCATTTCAGATCAAATCCATAAGTTTGAAATTAGCTCATACAGCCAATGTCAGTCTATAAAGTCCTTTTCAGATTCATGAAACACCTGCAATGCTGCTGAATGCAGGAAGATCACAGGCCAGTGGGTGGGAAGTCTTGTGATCCAGTGGTGGTGTAAGCATCTCAGTGCTAACAGTGGTCTCCACATGGTTCCTCCAGCTCAGGGCACTAATGTAACTCTGAGTCTTGTCAGTAGGAATGTTTTCCAGAGAGTGAGCATATGTCCTGCCTCCAAGGAGCTATTTTTCTTCCTAGTGCCTCCAAATGAGATCGTCAAACTGTGATCTGACTGTCAGGCTGAACTCTACTCCTACCCTCTTAATCCTCTCAAATTGACAGCCAATTATATAAATACCACAGACCACCCTGCGTCCATCTGACACTTTCAAACAGCTCTTTAGCTATATATAACTTGCATTAATAATAAAATCATATTTGTACTTAACAGGATAAAATCAAAATGCATACAATTCATTATGTGCCACCCTCATTTAAACATAAAGTTCTATAAGTGAAAAAAAATCCTATGCCTAACAATTGCAGTTAAGTAACACCTACACCTTAATCCTATAATTCTATGAATATCTTCTCCCATCTATGAAAGTTTCTAAGCCAGCCACTTCATGCCTTTATCAGCTTCATTCAACCCAGTGTTCTGAGGAGACAATCATAGTCTATGATGTCAAGAATTTTCACTCCAGTTGGAACCTTCTGAAATCTGCATCCATAAGCAAAGTCAAATCAGGACAGGCCATCCCTAAAGTCATCAACAATATGCACCAGTTTATAGGGTGAAAAGTCTTCTCTTCATCTGGTCAGGTTCTGGTCATCTCAATATGGGCTGCCTCACTTGGCCTCACAAGGGTGCCCATGTTTGCCATGCCTCTAGACCATGGGCATAGTCACAAATTCTCAACAACTCTAGAGTCTAGTCCCCTAGGGTTAGGTCATGAACTTCAGACCAGTCAGCCAGCTTTCAGCTTCTCCTCTAGTCCCTGTGAACCAGGTTTGCCGGTGTCAGTGGCCACTCTCAGGCTGTCTGTTTATTGCTGCATTTCTTCCACTTCCACTCAACAAGTGGATCAAAGCGATCACCTAACAAGACTTTCAGCTTGCCCACCGACTTCCTTTAACTTTCAGTCCTAGAGAGATTTTTTTATGGTTCCATATTTTTTCCAGCTTCTGACAAAAACCACTAGCTCAAGATTCAAAAAGCCAAAGAGTTCCACTTTCTTCAAACTGTCAATAGCCCCCAGGAAAGTCTCTTGGAATGCAAATGTCCTGAGTATTCTAAAGCACTGGGTGGAGCTAATCTTTACAGAGTCTTCTTTTCTGGCTTGTCCTAAACCCATTTAAAGATCAAATTGTAATGACTCAAGGCAACTTGTTTTACAAGCTCTCTATTTTCATAATCCCCAATAATCATTTCTATAAATCCTTATATCAACAATAATAAGCATAGGAAATCGGTATATACAAAGTAGAATAAGATACTAAACCCAATTCTTAAAACAGTCAAATTCAATCCCTATTTAGTTTATCTTAATCCTTATCTAAACTATTCCATTTATGCAAAATATGGGATTAGGCCTCTAAGAGCATCAAGCCAGAGCCAGGCTTTCTGTGTTATTTTGACCTTCTGTTGGCCATTTTCCCTCAGCAGTTCTGAGAAATTCAAAGGGTGATTGTCCTGTGAGCTCAAAATATACATTAATCACATTCATTTTCACCATTTCACACAGGAATAACCAAAGGCTACAACCAAACAAAATAATCAAAACTTTCACATCCCATAATCTTTCCAGAACACAACAACCCAGTAAACTGCACGGACACATCTGATTTTAGCTAGCCAGCGAAGAAAACTTATGAGGCAGAGGTCAAACAAGGATCCCCTCTCTATCTATATGATTTGTTTCTCTAGTACCCTACTCCTGGTGTCATAATGTGTTAGTCTGGGTAGACTAGAGAAAAAAATTCATAGACTCTCATTTGTGTATAAGAAAGAGCTTTATATAAGGAGAAATTGTACATTAAGAAAACATCCCAGCCCAATGCAGATCAAGTCCATAAGTCTGACATTAGCCCATATGTCCAATCTTAATCTATAAGTTTCTCTTCAGACTCACAAAACATATACACTGATGCCGAATGCAGGAAGATGACAGGCCAGTGTGTGAGAAGTCTTGTGGATCCAGTGGTGGTGTAAGCATCTCAGTGCTGGCAGGGTTTCCACATGGCACCTCCAGCTCAGGACATTAGTGCAGTACTGCAGTTCTACATGTCTAGTCAGCTGCATTGTCTCCCAGGGAGTGAGCATGTGTCCTGCCTTCAAGGAGCTATTTATCTTTCTAGCGCCTCCAAATGAGGTCATTAAGCTGTGACCTGATTGCCAGGAGAAACTCCACCCCTACACTCTTAATCCTCTCAAATTGACAACAGATTATATAACTACCACATTTGCAATTTATTAATTTCCTTAATAAGCCATTTGATCATTAATTTTGTCTTTGAGTTTTATGTAACCATCACAATGGATATCAGAACCCAGAAAAATAAATTAGAGGAGTAGAGAACACCAGAAAATATACAAACCAGATTAATTAAGACATTATAAGATAAATATGCTGTAAAGACCGACCGTGTAACCACAGTTCTGTAAGGAAGTATTGGATAAGACAGAGCTTTAGGTAGGAAGATAAAGTAGGAAACGGTTGCAGTGATCCAGTTGTTAGTTGAGGAAGGGAGAAACTAAGTCAACAATGCTAAATCGGGAAGAAAAGTCAAAGTGAGGGCTAGTCAAAGACAGTGGCAATAGCAGGCTATTGAGCCTCTCTGGAAACAGGATAAAGAACTTATCAGAAAGAAGTCAACGCTAACTCACAGATGTCTGCTAATGGCAAACAGACAAAATGCCATGCCTTTCACTGAGATGGAGAATGTATAGATAAATATACTGGGATGGTGGAAGTTAAGGTGAATTTTAAATAAATTACATATTTTCTTTTTTTAATTTTGAGTTTAGTATAAACAAGAAAATTTGTATATTTGGCAATGGATAAGTTATATAAACATCAATTTGTGCCTTAGAGTCACTGTGATATTAGATGGTATTAATAACTCTTTCACTGCCATAGAGTCAATTCCAATTCATCACAAACCTATAGGGCACAGTAGAACTGCCTGTGAGTTTCTGAAACTGTAACTGTTTACAGAAATAGACAATCCCATATTTATCTTACAGAACAGTTAGTAGTTTCATACTGTGAAACTTGCAGATCAACCACTATGCACAGAGCTCCTATAGAATAAGAGATTGTGCTATATGGAAAGGAAGATGCTTAGAATGGTTCTGAGCCTTGTTTCCATAAAGATAAACATAAACTAGATACATAGTTTCCAGTACAAAACAAGGAACAAAGTTATATAAAAGGTGATAAAGCTGTGAAGATACCATCTTAGCATGGGGTTATGTCCTTTGATAAACTAGTTCTCAATCTTATAATCTAAAACAGTGGACATAAAACTATCCTTTTTAGGCTATTTTCCCCCTCCATTCACCACTTTTGAAAACACAATTTTGTTCTGTAGTTTAGGAAGCTGATCTGTTTTACTGTTTATAATTGTGTTCAGAAAGCACAGTGTTGGCAAAAGATTGATAGGATAGACACAAGTCAGATTGGAGAAATCATTTAGTAGTCTGTGGTTGAAGGAGCCCTGTTGTTGTGATGGGTTACATGTTAGGCTGGCAACCTGAAGGTCAGCTCTTACAATCCACTAGTTGCTCTTCAGGATAAAGATGAGGCTTTCTAGTCTCATAAACAGTTAAAGTCTTGGAAACACACAGAAGCAAGTCTACCTTGCCCTATACTCTCTCTGCTATCAAGTCAGTGATGCCGCATAGTGATCCTCTGTAGGGTTCTTAGCCCGAAATGCTTTACTGGAGTAGAAAGTCAAGTGTTTTTCCTTCAGGTTGGCTGGTTGCTTCGAACTGCTGACCATGCGTACTGCGGCACAGTGCTTAAGCACCACAGCTCCAGGGCTGGCACCAGTCAATGGCAGGAAGAAGTCTGTGGTTGAAAGTTGTTGATATTAGGCGACATTGAGTCAGTACTGACTATAGAGATTTTATACATGATAGAATGTAACACTGCCTGATCGCACACCATCCTCGCAATCATCGCTGATTTAGCACAGTGCTGCAGCCACGGTCTCAGGAGAAAGAAGAGATGAGCAACTTCTGAAAAATTAGCCGCTGAAACATTTGGAATAATAATACAAACTTGTCTGTGGTTGAATGCGGCTTCAGTGCTTTATGGTAGGCAGCCACGGCACTTTCAGTACAGCCTTTCAAATGTAAAGATTTTGCCAGGCTCCATTTCTAATGTCACTTTCCCTCTTTAAATCTGTCAGTGAAAAACCATTCCCACTGCTGCTAGCTATTGGAAATATAGTCTCCCTGTTTTGGGTTCTCGTCACTTTGCACATTGGGGGCGGAGTATAATGTTCTTTATTTTTAACCATTTAATTGGCTTGTATTTCACATATTATACAATTCATTAGTTCAATCATATTAAGAAGAGTTGTATGATTATCTGCTTTAGAACATTTTATTATTCTTCTACTCATGATTTTTAGTTTTACATTTTCCCAACAATCTCACTTGTCGGACCCCAAGATACCTCTTGAATTTTTGTTACAAACTTTTCTTTTCTCTTTATATATTAAAGCCAGGATTAATAAACCTATAGAGACAACAAGTAGAATTAGGATTCCTAGGGGTATGAGGAGTGAAGGTAAAGGGGAGTTGATATCAAAGAATTAAAGAAGGAAAGGGATATCTTACAGCTGATGATGGTAACAATTGTGCAATACTGCTCGATGTGATTGAACTATGGAATATAGGGCATCTTTCATAGCTTCTAATAAAATAGTTTGGGGGAAAAAGAGAAATTATTAAAAATTAGAACAAATTAAAAATGGGTCAAAAGGAAGATCAAATGACTAGTGTTAAATTTTAACCTAATTTAATCTGTAGTATCCATTTTCAAATACGCTCTGCTATACACACTTTTACGTAAACTCTTTCTGTTGTGGTGGGTTCTCTAGAGGAAGGAAACAAATGCTATACATACAAAATTCTATCAAGAAAGTGGCTCACACATTTGTGGAAGTGTGGTATGTTCAGTGTGGTTCAAGTCCACGAGTCTGATGGTAAGCTGACATCTGTCTAAACTCACATACCTACTAGAGATGACAAACCAGAAAGTCAGAAAACCACAGGTTACTGTAGACAGAGATATTTCAATCCAAGGTCAGGAAGCCCCGTTTCTGGCTACGGAACTGAATGTACTGATGGTCAGCTGGCACTGAGGCAGGTGGCTTGTATCTTCCTGCATTGGCAGCCAGTATGGGGGTTCTTTAGCTCAAATGCAGAGAACTAGAGGTCAATGAAACAGAGGCAGGATCCACACCAGCAACAAGAGACCAACCTTCAGACACAATCTGCTTACGTAGTAGTGAACCACCTCCAGACGAAAGCTCTGACCTGTGATGAAGGCTGTGACCTGAGTGACCTGTGGTGAAGGCTGGACTCCTCATCATTTTGCAACTACCTAGCTGTCCATAGCAGACGCAATCATGGAGTTGATTACACTGTTAAGGCAAATTATGAGAGAAGCTTCACCAGCAAACCTATGGGGAATCTTTTCCTAACTCCGCCCAGTTGGCATAATACCTGTCTATCATGCCCAGTCTCAAATCCCTTTCATTTTTACTTTGAGTAAACCATTGGCTTTTGTCTGGGACCTAGACTAACCGTATAATTATTACTATGAGTAGGTGCAGGGAGAAAAAAAAAACCTCCTAAAAAAATCCCTAAATCTTGCCATTCGGTTCTGATTCCAGTTGAAAAGATTTCTGAGATCGGTTTTGAAGTTTTGTAGGTCCTTTGCTTATTAGATCATGGATAGCCTCCTTTGTTGGAGAAAAAAGTAGTATTTCAGGACAGGAACATTAACATTGTGAAGTTGTTAACAATCTTAGCAGGAGGTGCAGGAGAGATTAACGAAAAGGCATTGGAAAATCAAGGTATAGTGTTTAGACATATGGCATAAATTGACTAAAAAGGTGTTTGGGTGGTCTGGCAGCTTCTGCTTCCCTAGGGGGCATGTAAACCTAAGTCTGTAAATTAGAAAATTAAAGGCAACTAATTAAACATTAGAAGTCTGAAAATTTTATATTAACTCCTTATTTTATGTACCTAAAAGACAGCTGTGGCTAGAGATTGACTAGAGTATAACTATAATCTTTGTAGAGTCAAGGTTTCAAATGCATGAAAAAAAAACCGTGGTCCCACAATCATTAATGACTTGCCTGCTAACCAAATAGTCTGTGATTAAAACCAAGCAGTTTTCTCCCATAAAAGTTTCAGCCTTGGAAATCATATGGCAGACTTTAACTCCATTCTGGAGCGTTGCCGAGTGGAAAAGCCCAGGGCGGAAATGAGTCAGAAGTCTGATGAGCTTTTCATGGTGTTATTCAATCTGCATGCTGGACAATTTGAGAAGCTAGACTAGGTGAAGAAGGCTGCATCACCATTGGAGGAATATTGCTTATCAACATGTAGTACCAAGATAGCACAATCTTGGTTGCTAAATTAGAGATGACTTGCAGTACTTACTGATGAAGACTAATGTTTACAATTTTCAGTATAAATATACCTTAAAATAAAAAAAACAAAAAGTTACAGCTGAACCAATCAGAAGTATCATGATACATTTAGGAAGGATTGAAGTTGTCTAAAGTTTCACTTTTCTTGCATTGACTATCAGTACCCATGAATGCGAGAATGAAGAAGTCAAACAATGTATACACTGAATGGCATGACTTCATCCAGTGTATTTAGACCCGAGGGTCAAGTCTCTGGAGAACTTTGCGCATGAGAAATCAGATGTAAGTGAAAGGGGAAGGGTTTCAATGAGTTCTACACATTAATTGACACAATGGATACAACAATGGGTTCAAACCTAGCAATAATTATGCTGATCCACCTTTAATTAAATTGACAATCAATTCTCATGAAAGCATCAACCTTTTTTCAATGCCATGTGAATCTCCGTATTACTTGATCAGCAAACTAACTAAATCTGCATGATGAAAACTCAGTTTTTTGACTGTTAGCAACCCTATTAATTCCTACCCATCTAAGAATTGTGCAGGACTGAGCTGTGTTTCACTCTATTGTGGATGAGCCATTATGATTTGAGGGTGACTCAGTGGCAAATTACAACAACAATAGATACATATATTAGGAACTTTCTGAGATTAGTATCTCTACTCATGTTCACCTCTGCACACTGGAAGGAATTTTATGGATTAAATTGTTCCCTTCATAAAAATGGGTTGTAAATCCTAAGCACTATGAACATATAATCTGTTCATGATTTCTTTTCTCTGCTACTGAAGCTATATCAGTGTAAGTTGTAATTTGTAACATTCATTCTTTGAGATATAAAAGGTGCAGCTTAGTTACAGAAAACACTCAAGGAAGTTGAGAAGACTGATGCCACACAGAGATTATCAAAGAGCCAAAAAAAGAAAAAAGAAATTTATGAGCTAATAGTGACGTTCTCCCAGAACTCATATGTAAAGAGACCATTCACCTTGTCAGGTCACTTGTATTATTTTTGTTAGAACAGACCTGTGAAACTAAGAATCCTCTTCTCAGCTATGAAAAACCCTCAAGGACTGCACCCAGACAAGATAAACAACCCCAAAGAGAAAACAACACGACTAATGGTTCCAGAGAAAACAATAGCACCAATGGTTCCAGGTGGAGAGTGGGGTGGGGAGGACCGGGGAGCCAACAAACCCATGGACAGGGGAACAATAAGAGATCTAAAACTGATGGTGAGGAGGGTATAGAATGCCTACTGGGGTTTGATCAAGTGCAATATAGCTGAGAGGAAGTACTGAGAGCCAAATGAAGGTCGAACATGATAGTGGGACAGGAGGAAAGTAAAAGAAAAGAGGAAATAACTGGGTGGCAAAATATATTTATAGAGGTATAACTATAGGCATATATATGTAAATATATAAATACATAATGATAGGGGTACAGGTATATATACATCTATTTATAGGTTAAGTAATAAGGTAGAGAATGGACATTGGGCCTCTTCTCAAGTCCTCTTTCAATGCAAGAACACTTTGTTCTAATAAACAGGCATTCTGTGATGCTCACCTTCCCAACACAATGCTGAAGACAAAATGGTTGCTTCAGTAAATGTGGTGAAGAAAGTTGATGGTGCCCAGCTATTAGAAGCTATAGTGTCTGGGGTCTTAAAGGCTTGAAGTTAAGCAAGTGGTCATCTAGCAGGGAAACAACAAAGTCCACATGGAAGAAGCTCACCAGTCCATGTGATCATGAGTTGTCAATGGGATCAGGCATCAGGTATAAGAAGACCCAAAATAATCAATCATATAAATGCAAATGAGAGTGGTTTGAATGGAGACCCAAAGCCCATCGGTAATCAAATGGACATTCCCTCACAGAAGGGTCACAAGAAAGGGACGAGTCAGCCAGGATACGGTATAGCACTGATAAAAACACACAGCATTCCTCTAGTTCCTGAATACTTCCTTTCCACCATGATCATGACCCCAGTTCTACCTTAAAAATCCGTCCAGAAGAGAACTTGTACACTAGTACATATAAGAGATCTCAACACATGGAACCCTAGGCAGATATCAGTAATTCCCTCAGGAACAATAATGGGAGTAGCGATATCAGGAGGGTAGGGGGAAGGTGGAGGGAGAAGAGCGAAAAAGGGAAATCATCATAATATGCCCCCAACTGAGGGGGCGGACAACAGACACGTGGGTGAAGGGAGACAGCGGATGCCATAAGATATGAAAATAATAATAACTTATAATGTATCAAGGGTTTATAAGGGTGGGAGGGGGGGAGGGAGTGAAAAAAGAAAAGCTGATGCCAAGGCTCAAGTAGAAAGAAAATGTCTTTCAAATGATGATGGGAACATATTTACAAATGTCCTTGATACAATCAACCCAGAGTGCAGGTGCACCTAAACCCACTGTGGCCCAGAGTGCGGGTGCATTTAAGCCCACTGTTTCCCAGAATGCAGATGCACCTAAACCCACAGGGCTCCAGAGGGCAGCACACATGAACCCGCCATGCCCCAGAGGACAGGTGCACCTAAACCAGTACCTAATGATCTCATTTATGGCATCAGCCTGTGAAAGCTGGACAAGAATAACAAAGTTCGGAGTGGAATCAATGCCTTTGAGTGACTGTTTTGAGGAAGAATATTAAAAGTGCCAGGAGGGTGGAAAAACTGTCCCTGAGGAAGTACAAAAAGAATGTTCTTTAGGAGGAGAACAACGTGAGTTTCTTTGTTGTATTAATCATTGTTCTCTCTTTTATCTCTCTAGCTTTTAATATCCATTGTCATGGCTACACATAACTCACAGAAAAAATGCATGATTAAGGAGCTTATTAAGAAAGTTAACAAGTTGTAATGCCAGTGAAAAATTCCCAGGATAGGGTTGTTTATCAGGGCATGTTACAACGTTCTTGAAGGTCTGCTAGTAAGGGCCCCGAAGAACAAACCGCTCAGCTGTAAATGTCAACCTCAAGTCTTTCATGTTCAGGTCCGTGGGTTAACACCCCAGCTCCCTCAATTAAGTGTCCAGAGACACCCCTCTCAAGCAAGACTCCATCTGAAGGCAGTCAGGTCCACTTCCTAGAAGCCCAACTTCCCCAATTAAGTGCTCCAAGACACCCCACTCTGAAAGATGTAAAGCAGTCTCCTGCACATAAGCACGCGCTTCCCTTCCTCCGTGGGACTGACTTACTTCCTCCGTGGGTTGGGAAGTCCATCGCTCGGTCCCATGCTCTGGATCCTGGTGCTGCCGCTCCTCCTCTGATATCCCAAAACTAGTCTGGATCCAACGGGTTCTCCAGGCAGGCATCTTGGGTCCACAAGCTGTGTGCCACACCTGGTTCTTGCTAGGAACGAGGTCCCTCCTCCTACTCCTCAGCGGGCTTGTTTAATATACAACAGGACGCAATTGCAAGCAATCCTGGTCACAATTATGCACAGGTGAATCCTATCAATATATTTACCCCGCCCCCATTTCTTAGCAGACCTGTGAAGGAAAAGGTCATTTGTCGGGAGTTAGAAACTTTGATTAGGAAGAATCATATTGAATAATTCACTGGCCCTGCAACTTTAGCTCATGTACTTCAGCCATGTTATAAAGAGGGATGAATTATTGGAAAAGGATATCATGCTTAGTAGAGTCAACAAACAAAAGAGCGATAGTGGAGATGCATGGACACAGTGACTGCAACAATAGGTTCAAACAAAGCGAGAATTGTTCGGCTGGCACAGGACCAGAGAGTTTCATTCTGTTACGAGGGCCACTGTGAGTTGGAGCCAACGGGAGGGCACTGAACAACCACGATAGGCAATAGTCTCAAATTAAGGAGCATAAAATGATCTTTTTGGCTATATTCCATAAATAGTAAGGATTTTTTATATGTCTTTACCTCTTGGTAGAAATATAATATGAAGAATGAGGGTACTGAGAAATTGTCAGGGGTTTCTTATTCAGTATATGGCTTCAGAAATAATCATAAATAGCATTTAATGCACACAAACTTGACCTAGGAAGGTGGAATTTCGCTATTGATTTGACAACTCTCTCAAAAATCTTACAGTTATAACACAGCACACAAACCTATTATATTGAGCATTTCTCTAATTATATAAAGGGTACCTCCCCCAAAAAAAGGATCTTTTTCCAAGTTATATATTTAATTTTTTTTTTACAAAACAACTTTATCACTTTCAAAGTACTCTCCATTACTTAAGACATGTGTCAAATCTGTTATTCTATTCTTGGAAACATTTTTTTTTCAAATTCATCTGTTGGAATGACTGACAGCATCACCCTGTTTTGTTTTATTTCTTCACCTCTTCTACATCATCATCAAATCGCAGTCCTTTCATGTACCTCTGCATTTGAAGAAACAGAAGTCGCATGGAGTGAGGTCAGGTGAGTAAGGTGTGTGTACCAAGGGAAGCATGTGTTTTTTTGCCCAAAACTGGCACACTGAGATGGCTGCATGAGCAAGTGCATTGTCGTGGTGGAAAAATCAATCACTGGTCTGCCACAAATCAGGCCTTTTTTGTTGCACACTGTTATGCAATCTATCCAGACCTCTAAATAGAAAGGTTGATTAACAGTCTGACCTGATGGAATGAACTCCAAATGCACTACAAGTTGACATTTTTTGTCCTTTCAGGAAGTTTACAGACATCCAGAATGAGGTTTGCCGTCGA
This sequence comes from Tenrec ecaudatus, assembly GCF_050624435.1. Taxonomy (NCBI): domain Eukaryota; kingdom Metazoa; phylum Chordata; class Mammalia; order Afrosoricida; family Tenrecidae; genus Tenrec; species Tenrec ecaudatus. The sequence goes on from NC_134536.1 coordinate 51,004,263, forward strand.
TCACCATTTCACCCTGTTTAAAACAAGAAAAGCACTCATAAACATGAGGTTTTTTTTTTTCTTCCTATAGTGCTGTCCTTGTTAGCTGCATTCAACATCACCAGTTTCTGTTGCATTTTTCCTGAACAGGAAACAAAATCACACAGCCCCAGGCTGGTCTCTGAAATCAGCCATCACAAAAAAAATGAGTTTTGAATGAAACTGCTTTACCAAATAATTCACTATGACCAAAGAGAATGTTCCCAGGCAACACCACTGGATGCACGAACTCCGAGCATGTTGCTCAGTTACCTGTCTCACAGAAAATATGTGTACTATGAATGCTCCACCTAGCAGATTACACTTAAATATAATCTTAGGCATTAAAATATTTTTAATATATTTTTCAAAATTTAGAGTTCAATCCTGGGTAGACATTAGATTAAGATACAATTGCTGGTATTGGAGAAAAACTGACTAGTTATTTACATCTAAAATTGAAGTGATTCTAAAAATATTCCAAACAAATAAAACTTCTTTCTTGCTGATTCATACCCGTTTTTTTCTTTTCTGTGGATTGCCAAGTCAATGTCCAAACTTCCACCTTGTATATTTACGTTACCATTCTATATTAATCATTTTGCTTATTGCTGGTTTTTAAAGTTCTTCTGTATCAGTATTATCATCTTGAAAACTGTGCTATGTTAGAGTCTGCAACCTCGGGACCATTACATAACAATCTGAGGACAGTGCAGAAGGTGGCAGTGCTTCATTCTGTTCTACAGAGGGTTGCTATGAGTCAGAACGTACTGGTGGCACTTAAGAACAATATGATCGTTGCTGCTCCTTTGTTTTCTTTAGTCTTTGAACTCTTAATTCAGTGGCCCATTGTGCTCTCTCTCTTGTATTAGCAATGGTAATATCTTTGAGTAGACAATGTTGAATACTGAACTCTATTCCCCAGGAAAACTGCAAGACCAAACCTCTAGCCCCTATCCATTTATATTACAGAAGGAACCCACTTTTCAATATAACTTAGATAAGACTCAGGAATGCATCTGTTTATCTCTGTCCAGGAAGATACTAAACAAACAAAAACTGTTGCTATCAAGTCCATTTTGATGAAGAATGACTACAGAGGCCAATGTCGGGCAGAGTAGACGTGCTCCAAGGATTTTCTGCGGCTGCAATCTTTACAGACGCACCTGGTGGGTCCTTCCCGAGTCCATTCCAATTAGCTGCTGAGTGTTTCCACAAGTGGGCACTCGGGGCTTATTATGCCAGACACAGACCCATCAGATTCCCATTCACTGGGAATTCTTTCAAATTCCCAATCCTCAATGATTAGCTGAAAGACTTTTCACCATGGACTTATTACCTGGTCATATCATCTATCTTTTATCTCATTTTTCCCAACTCCTTCTTTTCAGTCTGTTTCTTCTTTTCTCTAGAAAGGTTTGTTTTTATTTGGCAGTATGTGTAAATGGGAAAGCATACTATTTAAATTTTATTTATATTTTTCCAATATAAATTATGGTATATATACCATTATACATAGGTGCATATACATTATAGTATATATAATTATATATCAATATATTATTAATTAAATGTAATAATTATATATAACAAAATATAAAATATTTGGTATGTTTTCAGCTTTCTTTTTTTAAAAAACATTTTATTAGGGCCCATACAACTCTTATCACAATCCGTACATATACATACATCAATTGTATAAATCACATCTGTACATTCTTTGCCCTAATCATTTTCTTTTTTTTCTTTTCTTTTTTTACATTTTATTAGGGGCTATGTTTTCAGCTTTCACTACTATAATATTACTCCTATTTATTTTATTTTATTTTTTAAAAAACTAAGTAAAGGATATTATCAAGAACTTATATTATTCGGATTAATGGATTCTCAGACTAGAAGGCAGTTTCTGGAATTTAGTATGCTAGCTCTTAATATAAATAACAGCTTAGTTATAGATAAATAAAAAATAAAATGGGCGCATCAAATTTCCAATTTTATTTTTCCAAAGAATTACCAGGCCTAAAGATTATGCAAAATATTCATCATAATAATATTAACATATTACCTTAATAAATTCTTACAATTTGTATAACTGAAAGTTACAACTTTGAAAGGATTATTTATGTATGCCCCCTGACTTTAAAGTATGGAGTGTGTATTGTCCTTGTTTTTTCCCCAAGAATACCTCTCTTATAGCTCTTTACCATCTGTCCATTTGATAATACAAGGTCTTCTAACTTTTGGATATAATAGCCATGATGTCTATTAATTGTTACTAGGACATAAAAACTGTTGTATTACTTAGGTAATCAGTTAGAAATACTGCATGCTGGTTATGACAGCAATATTGTGTGATTCAGATAAGTCACTTTTATTCTGTGTTTCAGCTTGTATATGAAATCTGAAAAGCAGAGATAAAAATGACTTATCTTAATCTCACAACAAAGGTCAGACTTGGGAGTAGAAACCAGGATATCTGAACTCCCCCATAGATATAAAAGGGAAAAAAACCTCTCAGGATTTATTTTCCTTCATGAAACATTAGTCAATAAAAATCTAAATATAAAGAATCTTGCCATTGTTCAATTCCACCATCACTTCAAACTAAGCAACATGTAGTTCATCCCGCTTAACTGATATTTCTTTCTCCTTTAATCAATTTTTTCCAGTAGAGTTGTTCATACAGTGTGGCAGCCTTCGAGCAGGATGCTACCCCTCTACTTCTGAGTTTCAATCAATAAACCAAATATCTTTAAATTTTTATCATTCAATAGACAATTGTTTATCTAACACTTAAATATGATAGGATGGGCAAATTTCTAAGTACTTCCAAATCATGCATAGAAGAAACGAATCCAGCTGCTCATGAATAAGACAAGTAACTCTTTTCATTCTCTGTGTAGCCTTTTATTTCATTATGGATTTCTAGGTACTTCCTTACTTGAATATTTCTAACATCATTCAGTACTTTATAAATATTTCAGGTTTCAAGCTTATTTTATGCCCATCACTTATAAGGACTATTTTAGATAATGAATGCCCAGTAGGAAGCTGGTAATTATCATCTCAGCACTACATACCATACTATCACCTCTGGAAATGTTCTCCCAAATCCCAGAAATTGCTATTGCTTGCAATTAACAGAATTTTAGCCACAGACTCTAGTCAAGAGACGGATTAATACAGTGGCAGCAGCAATGGGCTCAAAGATAACAACAGTTGTGAGGATGGCACAGGACCTGACAGGGCTTCCTTCCATTGCACATAGGAATGCTCTGCACCTGAACTGACCCATAACACCTAGCAACACAGGGACCCTGTGCACAACAGACCACAACATTGCCTGCTCCTGCCTGCTTCTCACAATTGTTTCTGTGCCTGAGGTCATTGTGGCAGCTATTTTATCAACCCATTGAATTGAGGGCCTTTCTCTGTTTTGCTGCGCCTTCACTTTACCAAGCATGATGTCCTTCTCCTGGGACTCTTGACAAGATCTCCAAAGTATGGAATGTAATTGTGTTAGTCTGGGTACTTTAGAGAAACAAATCCACAGTAACTCATGTATAAAATAGAGTTTTATATAACCGTTAAGTGAGAATCAAGAAAACATCCCAACCCAGTGCTGCCCAAGCCCACAAGTTCAACATTAACCCATTAACCCATATGTCCAACACCAATCCACAAAGTCCTCCTCCATCTCACAAAACAGACGCAATGATGCCGCCTGCAGGAGGAAAGCTGAGTCAGTGAATGTGTAAGCATCTCAGCACTGGCCGGGGTCTCCACATGGCTGCTCCAGCACCCAGGGCTGCATCGGGGTAGGTCCACGTGGCTTCTCCTCAGGGATGTCCTGAAGGAAGTCAGCCTTGCCAGCTGAAGCAGGGAACTGGCTAAGGCAGCTGCACCCTGGTCCGACCATCAGAAAGCAACAGACCCGAGAACTCAAAAGGTGAGGCTCACTGAGCCATTTATCCTTCTGCCCTTCAATTAACCCCACATGTGTTTATTGGCCAGGTTGGCACAATAAACTACCTCAGTAATTCCTGCCATCCTTGTCTCTACAGTGCACTCTGCTGTAGTTCTACCAAGACAGAGGGGGTCGTCCTTTGAGAAGTCCATAGTACTTGTGGTATTCTTCTCCAGCACCACAATTCAAATGCATCAGCTCTCCTTAGAGCCTCGTTATTTAATGTTCAACTTCTGCTTACATTTAAGGTAATGGAAAATACCATAGCTTGCATCAGGCACCCCTTCGTCCTCAAAATAACATGTTTTCTTTCCAATGTCTGGTGATCATGGTGTCAAATGTTATTGCCTTAAAATTCGTATTCCTATTGTCACTGTTTAAATGTATTCTATAGATTCATCCATGTTTCTCAGTACTATCTTTGTTGTTTTACAAGAAAGTGTTCTCACAAATGTTCAAATCAGAGATAAAATATGGCTTTATGAACAGAAAGAGTGAGAAGCAGCTTGTGTTTTGATTTGCATGGGTCATGTGTATCACCCCGTTGAAAATAAACAAACGTCTGAAGAAGTCAATCACTTCGTAAGATTTTTTTATGATTCAACGCCAAAATGACTTATTTTTGTCTAGCCACTACCTAAAAAAAGAGTACATATAATAATAACAGCCCAACAAAAGTTATGTTGTGCTCTTTTAAAAATATTTGTATCCTGACAGTGTCCTTCTGAATTATGTGGGGTTTCAGCAAATTAGTAAAACCCCTAGACTTTGAGCAAAATTTATCAGATTAGTATAACACAAACAAGTTTCTCTAAATCACTTCCCCGTGTTGCATTTTATGACTCTTCGCTGCTCTGAGCAGAATGCTGCTGTTGCAAATATTGAGGATACCATGAATTCGAGATGGTTTGATTTCCAACTTTCGGAAGTTTTTCATAACTGACCACCAGTTATGGAATCAAGAGAAAATGGACCAAATTATGTGAATAGATTTTTAAAAAAATTTACTTCTGGATTAATACATTGACTTGATTTTAACAGTGAGACATATCAAAGGTATTTACTAAAATGTCTCGGTAAACTTGTGTTACCACAAATTTGGATCCCTTCCTCAATATAAAAAAAGATGACTTTATTTTTTACATACTCATTTTAACTGCATGGTACAATGATATACAATCTTATTTTATTATTCTTACACAAAGCTATTTTTATTAGATACACGGTTTGAAGAACTTATATTTGTTTTTAACTATGCCCTGAAGATGTTTTCATATCAATTTATTTAGCTCATTTTATGAATAAGAATTCTAACCTTTAAGAATTTTGTTGAAACTTTGCCCAGGTAAATAGAAAGGAGACCTCAGTAAAATCTGAAAAGAAAAAGTGAAACCTAATCTAAGTGTAAATAATGTACTTCACATTGTTATGAAAAAATGTCTGCTAAAAATATTAAAATAAGTAAAATGTTACTCAGAAGATGTGTTCTGTTTGTTATAAAACATGTCAAGTATCAGTCAGTTAAAAGAGAATATTTATTTACTTTTAAAAAGGCAAAATCAATGACAAAATTTACTTGTTCAAGTAGAAACTTTTATTCTATCTCAACAATTTCCATTTTCAATTATGTATTTAATGGTGTGGTCATTTGTTCCTGTTTCTTCCACTAGATAATAAGTTAACAAATGAATGGTGAATGCATGAAGGAACAGTCTTCCTATCACAATAATAGATTCTCAAGAGATGCAGACAGTTGAGTATGTTCACTCCACCATAGAGTTTGCTATTTTAATGCTGTTAACAAATTCTTATCAAGGCATTCTACCAGTTTTCTTTCAAAATACCTTTTGCCATTTCATTGGGTTTTTTAAATTTATCCCCCTTTAATGGAATGCACTTCTACATTTAAATGAAAACACAAAGCACAGATGCTTGAGTACATACAAATATTTACTTATCCCTCTAAGGAACCCAGGTGTAGTGGGCTATACATTGAGCTCCTAACTGCAAGTCTAGTGGTTTGAAACCCCGGTTGCTCCATGGGATTAAAATGAGGCCGTCTCCTCCTGTAAAGATTCACAGTTTAGGAAACCTCAAGGTGCAGTTCTCTACCTCTGTGGGTTGGAACTGACTCAACAGCAGGGAGTTATCTCTGCAAAAAGCTTCCCTCATACCTTAAAACAAACTCTAAAAGTGGGTTATAACTTATATACATTAAATTAGTGTTAGTGCATACAGAACTTAATTAATAATACAAATAAGATTATCTAATGGGAGTGGTGGGATTTGGGGGAAAAGAGAACTAGGAAAATAATTTAATTCTAATGTCTCATTTCATCCCTGGAATAAGAACAAGGACAAAAACATGCTGATTGAATCATTATTAAAAATATATTTTAAATAGAAGAATATTCAACCTTTAAAAGGTAGAGAAACAGTTATGAAACAAAATGTGTTTTTAAATATTCACATTTAACATATGGCATTATCTCTAAAACATATTTTATAAACAGAAGGTTATTATTTAAAGTTGTATTTTATTGTGGATTTTGATTGTTCTGTACTAATTGCATTGGCTATTTAATGCCTGATTTATTATGGACATATTTTGTTTTATCATCTTATAATATGCCATTTCATTTCTGTCTTTCAGAACTCTAAAGAGATTTTACACAGCAGATTTGACAAAAGCAACTCATCTTTTGATCTCTTGGTTGCTCTATCCATGAGCATTGATTGTGGATCCATTCAAGACAAAAATTCTTGACAATTTCAACCTTTTCTCCATTTATCCTAATGTGACCTCGTGGTCCAGTTTGGAAGGACTTTGATCTTCTTTACAGTAATTGTGCTCCATTCAGAGGGCTGCAGTCCCCAGTCCTCTCATCAGCACGCGCTTCGGCTTCCCCTCACTTTCTGCAGGCAGGATTGTGTCATCTCCACATTGAAGGTTGTTAGTAAGCCTTCCTCCAATCCTGATGCCGCGTTCTTCTTCATGCAATCTAGTTGTTGGGATGATTTGCTCAGCATCCATATTGAGGAAGTATAGTGAGAGGATAGAACCCTGACACACAACTTTCCTGATTCTAAATAGTGCAGTATTCCCTCGTTCCATTTACACAACTGTCTCTCGATCCATGTACAAGTTCTGCATTATCAAATGAAATGTTGCGGAATTCCCATTCTTCCCACGGTTATCCATAAGACACAAGTAGTCTCTGCTTTCAGTCAAGAGACACCCGACGTCAGCAATGACATCCCTGTGCCATGTGCCTTTCTGAATGCTGCCTGAAAATCTACCATTTGATAATACTCCTTAGTAAATAATCATCTAAGTAAAGTTAATCAGAAACAATAATGAAAATCTTCACAGAGGCTTATTTTATATTCTAATCAAGGATTTATTGAAATCTACAAAATCTACAAAAATATTCCATTTGTCGCAATTCTCTTAATTTATTACCTTCATATTCTTAGTAAGTATGGGGACTTTCCTCAGAACATCTCAGATGCCTCTTCTTTTATGTCTTATTTCCAACGTAAGCCATACTTAAGTTTTTGAATAAGAATTCTAATGCTTCAATGTTGTCCATGTATGAGGTATCCTATTTTGAATATTAGACAATAACTATAGATATCAGATACCACGTGTATAAAATTGATATTCATTCAAAATGGATTCCAAGAAAATATATAAAAATATCTCCTAAGACAGTTAAGTTGAATGTATGTATGGCATACAGCATGTGAAAATTCCATTACTTTTCACACAATTTCCCACAAAATCTTGACATATATTTCTGTACCAAAAAAGTGAAAGCTCATTGAATCTCTTCCAACAAACATACAGCTTATTTTTAACAAAAATGTTAAAAATTTGTAAGACAGATGTGCTATGACATTGTAATTCCAGGTCCTATCTTTATAAAAAGAAAATGTTATCTTTGTAAAAATAAAATCATGTCCTTCTACTTAAAAAATGTAACTAAATGCTTAAGTCATTTGTGAAAGGTAACATTAAGAGCCAAGTAAAATGAATCAGACCTGGTTCAATGCATTGCACCTCCAAATTAGGTAACTTCTTTTAAATTTTCTTAACAGTCTCAACATTGCATGTTATGGTGACTAAGAAAGAAATTTGTCATAAGCGAACAAATTTGACTAAAGGTGGTAGAGTTCATTAAATTTATTTTAGCCCCATTCATGTTAAGAAAAATAGGTCTATAGCTTCTTGTACAAAAAAATAGGCTTATAACTTCTTGTTTCATACATTCTTGAATGAAAGAAGATGCTAAATTAAATATTGTTTAGTAAAGTTTATTGAGCTGTATCATGAGAAAAAGAGAACAATCTTATTTAGAGGAAAAAATAATGCTCCCCATAAATTTACAAATATATAGATCTAATAGTCAGAAATTCAGATGTTCTAAATTTTTTGAGCTCATGTTGGTCTTGTGGCATCAAGTGGATCCAGCTCATGTACTCTAACACATGTGCCACAGAACAAACCCTGTGCCATCCTGCACCACACACACAATCACATCCACACCTGAGCCAATTGTTGCAGCTACTCTGTCAGCCCACCTTGCTGAAGGTCTTTCTTCCTTTCCCCAAACCTCTACTTTACCACGCTTACTGTCTGTCTCCAAGAACCGGTCCCTTCTGTTAACATAGCCAAAGCCCGAGACCAGGTCTCACCACCCCTGCTCCTGGCTGTACTTCCTCCAAGACAGATCAGTTTGTTTCTCTGACAGGTTATGGTATTTTCAAAATTCTTCATCAACAACATAATTTAAATCCATCTACTTGTCTATGAGTTTCCTTATTTATTGTCCAGACTTCATGTGTATGTGACAGAATTTTAAAAAAACAAAAGCAAAACTATAAAAACATGGTTGGATTAGAAGCACCTAGGTCCTCAAAAGGATAGATCTGAAACCAAGAGCTCAAGCAGAAAGAAAACTTAGAAAATGATGATGGCAACATATGTGCAAATGTGTTTAATTTAAGGGTTGCTATAATCACTGCAAAAGCCCCCAATAAAATGATTTATTCATTTTAAAGAGACTTAAAAGTGATCTTTTGCAGCAGATTTTCCCAATGAAATATATCATTTAATTTCTTGGCAGCTACTTCCCTGGCTGCTGCTTATGGATCAACTTGACCTTGAATCCCTAACTTCAATCTGTTCTGTGTTTGTTATAGTCATGTCTACGGGGCCAGTTGCCAGAATTTTAAAATTATCTTCAGTAAAATGTTAGTTGCATATGGTATTAATGATAATATTGGATGATGTCTGCGTTCTCTTAGGTCACATTTCTGCAGGATGAGTAGAAAGATCCATTCCAGTTGGTTGGCAGAGAGCTGTCTTCCAAATCCCTTGCCTTAGACAAATGAATGCTTCTATCACTGCAACAGTTTGGGTTTTTTTTGAAACATTTCAGTTGGCATTTTCCCTCCTCTTTTTTGCTGCCCCTCTACTTTACTAAGCAGAATGTCCTCTCCAAGGGTTGCCTCTCCTGACCACATGTCCAAAGAAGTCACCCAACTTTTCCTCTAAAGCTGTCCCCTTAGCAATCCAGGTCCTTTCAGTATTCTTCTCCAGCACCACAATTCAAATGCATAGATTCTTTTTAGATCTTCCTTATTCGAAGTACAACTTTTACAGGCATGTGGAGCAAATGGAAATACCATGGCTTGGATCAGATGCAACTTATCTTTTGATCTCTCTACTGCCGCTTCGATGAGCATTGATAGTGGATACGAGCAAGAAGAAATCCTTGACAACTGTAATCTTTTCCGTGTTTTATATGATGCTACAGTGGTGAGGATTTTGGTCATCTTGGCATTGAGTCATAATCCATTCTGAAGGCTGTGACCCTTGATATTCCTCAGTAAGTGCTTCAAGTCCTCCTCACTTTCAGCAAGCAAGGTTGTGTCGTCTGCATATCAAACGTTGCTAAAAACAAAAAACCTTCCTCTAATCCTGATGCGGCAATCTTCTTCATATGACCCAGCATCTCTGATTGTCTGCTTGGTATATAGATTGAAAAAGTCTGGTGATAGAATACACCTTGACATGCCCCTTTCCTCATCTGAAACCATGCAGTAAGCTCTTGTTCGGTTTTACCTCTCTAGATACAGGTATAAATCTCTCATTGGGACAATGAAGGGTTGTGTAATATGTTCTTCTCAAGCTTGTCCATAGTTTGTTATGGTCCACACATTGAATGCCTTTACATAGTCATTAAAGCACAACTAAAAATCTTTCTTGTAGTCTCTGTTTGGGGCCAAGATCCATCTGACATCAGCAATGATACCCCTTGTTCTATATCCTGTTCTGAATTCATCCTGCATCGCTCACAGCTCCTTGCCAATTTACTGAAACCATTGTTCAATGATTTTTGGCAAAGTTTTACTCCCATGTAACATCAAGTATATTGTTCTATAATTTGAGCATTCTGTTTGGTCACTTTTCAAGACTTAGGTCATAATGACTAGTCACTATTCACAGGATATATTATGCATTTGAAAAGTGGCTACTCCAAAATTTGTAATAATTTAATGTAAAATGTTGTGTGCCATCAAAATGAATCTCAAATGTGGGTGATTAAAGAAATAAAAATCTCTTGAATAAATTTTTACTAATTATATATTAAAATGAATATTTTAGCCATATGCGAGTGAATAAAATATATTACCAATGTTTGATTCCTTTTTCCATTTTAATGTGAGAACTATAAAGTTTAAACTACATATGTGGTATTTGTTCATGGATTACTTTATATTTATAGTGGGCAGCACTGTTTTAGAGATTTCAAAATCAATCCAAACAATGTAAATTCAAAAGGTTTTGCTATGTTATACTAATGACAAATTCATTGTATCAAACAAATTCAATGTTTCATACCAATTTTTAAAAATATCTTTGAAATGTGTAACAGGGAGTAAACTCTTCATATCAGTAAACAAATTTTGTTTTCTGAGATCTTCATGAACTATATTTTCATTTTAATAGTACCAATGGATACTATATACCCCTTTTATCTTAATGATAAACATTGCTTACCAAAATTCAAAGATACTCATAAGCAGTGTTTCAACTGATTCATTGTTTTAGTTATAAGCACTGAAGCATTATGCTATTTGACTACCCACTTACCTGATTGAAATAGCTTGGTATAAAATCAAAGTACAGCTCTAGAAATGCAAATCACCTAGAATATGCAAATCATAAGTTTGTTTGAAAACGTGGGTGTTTGGTTAAGGACTCTAAATCATTTTCCTTCTAAAGCTATTTTACTTAATTACAAACTTGAGATGCACACAGGAAACGATCTTACTCCCAAATCACTCAGGCCCAACATACATTTCTTTGGATCCACTTAATTAAATCAAGCTTTTAAAGATTAATTTTGAGTTCCACAGAGACAGAATTGATTCAAGAAAGACTATATATGCATACAATCTGACCATTTAATGTGAAAATGACTGTTTCAGACATGAAATTCCAAGTCTAAAGTAGTTGTTACAGTAAAATCATAAAGTCGTGCCCCAGTATAATGCATAATCTTGAAGTGAAACAACAGCTAACTGAATTTTATGATCATATGCAAAAGACAGCTAGCTACAAGATGAATTCACTATGCGAGACATAACTTTGACATATCCTTTCCATTTCATACATTAATTATTTCTAAATGATTTTATTAATTTGTCTGCATTTCAATTTATGTCAAGCACAGTAATATATCAGATTAGGAGCATTAATCTAGCGGTATGAATATTATCAACTTTGACTTAATTTAAAGAGATTCTATCAAACATATAAAATCAACATTTCACTTTATCAATATAAATAAAAAGTGAACTACGTTTTCCAGCAGCGTACTGCTAGCCCTGTGGTGCTCCTACACCAATGAGAAGGATTCTTCTTTAAAATACTTTATTTCTGTTTGTCATAAATTTGTCATAATACACAAATGTTTGAAGGAGGCATTTATTGTTCCTTGATAGAAAATGAACATGATATACCTGAAAATTAACTGTATCTATGTCAATGTGATCATGAGTTGTGGCAGCACATGGTGTCAAGACTTGGGCTGCTAGCCACAAGATGGGCAACACACACCTGTCAGTTGCTCTACAGAAAAAAATTAACATGTTTGCTCCCATCTGTTTTTATAGTCTTGGGAACCCTAAGCAGGTGTTATAGTGTCAATAAGAGTGTCAATCGACTCAATGGCAATGAGCTTTGCTTTATGACTTGGCTAGGTCCCTGAGTGGTACAAAGGGTTAGTGCTAGACCACAAAATAAAATGAATGTTTTAACCCCACCTGGTGAGAACATGAAGGAAGAGTCTAACAAACTGTGTCTGTAGATATTTCAGCCAAGAAGAGCAGAGGGCGCAGTTCTAGTCTGTGAGGCACGGGGTCTCCATGAGTCAGAACTGACTCAAAGGCAGCAGATTGACTTGTCAATATTTATAGGAGGTGATGGTACCCTATGAGGTGACAGCGAAATGCCTTGCCTTAAATGGTATCCACTAAAAACTTCGACGGATGGATGAAATGAATCTTTTAATCAGAAGTGGTACAAACTTTAAGGTTTGATTTCTTAAGGTGAGGGGGGTGGGAGGTGGGGGGCAGTGCTGCACTATCAATAAACTGAGGAAAATTTTAATTTGAAATCTCAGGGTCATATGCAAAATATTAAGATGGAACAATGATCTCACTTTCCCTTCTCTCTCTCTCTCTCTCTCTCTCTCTCTCTCTCTCCACATACAAGCTTGAGTCCTCATATATTTATTAAAATATGGCATTGTGCGGTATGGGATTCTCTACAGCTGTCATTTATTTATTAATAGTATTTTGATATGCTTGCACTAGTACATGTATGTGTGGTAGTTACATAATTCCATGCCACCTTGACATATGAAAGTGTAGGGGTGGCATCTAGCCTGTCAATTGGGCTGTATCCTGCTGGTAACTCCTGGTGGGCATGGCCTTCTCACAAGGAAGGTCTTGGAAACCTCCCCCGTCTCTCCCTTCACCTTCCTTCTGGCTCATCTTCCTGCTGGGGAGCCACTCAGAGACTTGTCAGAGACCTGAGCCAGCCCTGTGATGCTTCCGCTGCCATTTGATTCACAAGACTTTTCACTCACTGGCTGTGATCTTCCTGCATTTTGTATCATTGCTTGTGCTTCAGACTGAAGATTTTTTATGGACTAATCTCAGATTTATGGACTTGTATCAGATCTAAGGACTTGGTCTGGATTGAGCTGTAATGTTTTCCTGATATGTAAATACTTATTGATATAAAGCTCTCACTTGCTCATATAAGAGTATCACTGGATTTTTTGTGTGTGTAATTCACCTGGTCTGACACATACAGGGGGGTACCTCCCCAAAAAACAAAGCAAACAAACAAACAAAAACAACAACATACAGAAAAAAGCTCTTCAAGGTGGGGCTGTCATAGTATGCATTTTTGCAGTTAGGGGAGCCTCATGCAACTCGCTCTGAGGTAGTGCACCCAGTGGTGTCACCTGGGAAGGGTCATGAAAAGAGTTTCGCTCAAACCTCCTTTTTTTGGGATGGCCGATTTAAAAGAACAACGTAAGACTGTGGAATTTTGCTTCCAGTTTGGGAAAAATACCAGAGACACTCGTGTTGTTGAACACAGCTTACAAGGGCAGCACTATGGGGAAAACTCAGGTGTACATGTGGCTTTCTCATTTCAAATAAGGTGAAATATTGATTGATGAGTCCTAAGGTGACCAGACGTCCGGCTTTTGAACAATTTTTCCCATGTCCTGAGGCATTTTAAAAAGTCTCAATTTTTTAAAAGAATGCATGACAAGCTAGGGTATTCAGTTTTCGGCCACCATGTAGCTATTCTGCCAGGATATGAGTTTGATCAATGGTGTCCCACTTTACCAATGTTAAAATCTGGTCACCTTATCAGAATCTCATTCTGGACGTCCATCAACTTCCCAAATGGACAGAAATATTGATTCATAGTGAATTTGGAGTTTGTTCCACCAGGTCAGACTGTTAATCAACAGTGTGGGACAAAAATGTCTGATTCGTGGCAGATGAAGGACTGGTTTTGCCATCATGACAATGTACTTGCTCACACAGCCATTTCAATGTGCCAGTTTGGGGCAAAAACCAATGCACCTTAATAGCCTGACATCTCTCTGTGTGACTTCGTTTTCTGTCCATGAATAAAGAGGGAAGGCAGGACAGTGATTTGACGCCATAGAAGAGGTGAAGAAAAAAATGAGGGAAATGCTGTCTACCATCCAAACAGATGAGTTTGAAAAATGTTTTCATGAATGGAATTGCAGATTTCACAAATGTATTAACTGTACTGGAGAATACTTCAAAGGTTATAGGTTGTTTGCAAAAAAAAAAAAGTTAAATACATAGCTTGAAAAAATATTCCAGTTTTTTGGTGTACTCCCTTGTATGGCTACTTGTTTGTTCTTTTCAAATCATCTATGAAAGTTACATAATATGTTATCAATTTGAGATTTAAGAGTGAAGGAGTGGAGTTTAGCCTGTCAATCAGGTAGCAGCTGATGACCTCATCTGGAGGTGCTAATGAGATAAATAGTTCACTGGAGGAGGGACACAGACATTCCCTGTGAACCATTCCTGTTGAGAAGACGCATGTAACTACCCTAGAGCCCTGGAGCTGAAGAAGTCACGTGGAGACCCCTGCCAGTGCTGAGATGCTTCCACTGCCACTGCGATCCAAAAGCCTTTCCACTCACTGGCCAGTAATCTTTCTGAATTTGTAGTCATTGCATGTGCTGTGTGAGTCTGAAGAGGAATTTATAGATTGTTATCAGACATTGGACTAATATCAGACTTATAAACTTGCTCTGGACTGGATGTTTCTCAATATCCAATTGCTATTGTATGTAAAGGTCTTTCTTATACACATGTGAATGTCTCTGGATTTGTTTCTCTAGTCAACCCGGACTCATATCATAGTAGTATGAAAGGTAAATCCCATGATGATCTTTATCAATTTCTTTTTCCAAATCTTTAAATATTACAAAAGAACACTTGAATAGGTATAATTCAACAGTGATTATAATTGAATGTGGAGATTCTGGTAGGAGATTTTTCTAGAAATTGAATTTTAAAAATACCCTCATATTTAAATTTTTATTTTTGGAAATTTTCATTAATGCTTTTAAAACTAGCCCATCCATTTAAACATGAAATTCCTTATATTATGTTGGGAAATTGGAGATATTATATCACTATTTTAATTTTTATAACCCACTCATAATCATAGTTAAATTTAAACATAATTGAACAAGTTATTGAATGTATTTATTTTTAATTACTTAAATATACCATTACTTATTATTTTCATTATTTCATATTGACTGATTTTTTAAAATTTTTGTGATTCTGAAAATCACTTTTCTCTTTTTCTATTCCACAATTTTATCCGCATGCAATTCACATACACATTCCAATAGTTCAATTGTATCAAGAAGAGTGGTACAATATCATAACAATCAGTTTTAAATATTGTCTTCATTCTTTCACTCATTGTTAATAGCGTCCCATAGCCCCAACCTCTTATGCCATGCCCCAAAGAACCATTCATCCAGTTACCATTTCTATAGATATGCCTATCACATATTTCACATACAAAAAACCCCCAAAACATTAAAGCAAACAAACAATAAACCCTAAGAACAATAACAAAATAAAACAGATAAAAAACCTCAATAGAAAAGAAAAAAATACTAAAAAACAAGAACAAATGTAAACAGATCAAAACGGATAAAAAATTTAGTTAGGTTGCTAAATTTTAACCAAGCTGCATCTGCAACAATCCTCTTTCCAATGCATTCAGGATGGTCAAAATGGATATCAAATGATGAGATATTATATTTTAACTATATCTGCCATAATGTCCTTTACATTGCCCTCTGTCTTATAACAAGCCTATTCACACCCTTCAATTATGATCAGGGGATATTCACAGGAGGCTTAATTCACACGTGGACCCTGTTAATTTTGGGCTTCTGCACTCACCCATAACCTTCTGCAAACCAGATGCTCACAATCTAAACTCTGATACTGTTAGGGAGCTAGATTTAGGGACAAGTGGGGGGGCCTCCCCAATGCCCGCAAAGGCTCACATAGAGCAGTTGGAAAGATATCAGGTAGCCTTTGGACACCTATGGGAAAACCCAAACTGAGCATATGCGGGAGATAGACCAGTTACCCCGCCCCCAGCTGCTTCTGAAATGAGGTGTGCGGAGGAAAGCAAAAAGAGACAAGTACAAAGCATGGGATTGGGAGGACAACAGTCTGATGGACTGGAGCGCCGAGTATATTTAAAGCTTGGTTTTTATACTGTTCATACAAGGCAATGGTCACAAAACAAATACTGAATCACTTGTTCTAAAAACCTTCGGAGCCTCTTACCTAGGCAAACGTTACTTAACTAGGCACAGTCTGGACACTCGAACAATAAAGCACTACATTTTAAGATAAGCACAGGACATGCAAGGTTCAAAAGAATCTTAAGGAGGTCACAAAGAACTGAGTTATCTCACAATGTATTCAGCTGCAAAGTTAACAGAGGCACAGGCGACTAATTAGTCACCTACCAGGAAACACCTGGACCAGCCACCCACCTCTTTCAGCCATGCACAGACTAGGACCCCCCCTAGGCCCAGGGAAAACCAATACCTTGGGTGCAACTGCGTTAACATCACACAGGTGAGCCTGAACCCAGCCAATGGGTCAACCAATAACTTCAACCACGTCTCCCCAGCCAGAGGTGTTAAATACCCCAGCAGCAGAAAGGCCAGCTTTCTTGTTTGCTCTGTTCCTGTGGCAGGTCAGAGCGTGGGGCACAAACCTGCTGCCCTGGGGTGCCCCCTCAGGTTCAGCTCTGGGCCTACTAGAGGCCCACATGCACTTCGGTGCTTAGGCTCTTGGCCCACGTGCTCTTGAGGCTCTTGGTCCCTGGTCTCCCAGGATTCCATAGTTCTGGACATGTGGGTGTTCTTTTTTATGCCCAATTATGAGCCCAGCACAGTTTCTGGGCGACTTGGAATGCTTTCCAGAAAGCGCGTGTACTGTGAAACCTGAAACTTTACTTTCCTTCATAAAAACTCACTTGGATCACCAAGCATGCTTTGGCATGGATTCTTTCAGCGTGTGAAGCAAAGAACCAAGGTTAACCCACTTCAGAAACGTAACAACACCATCCCATCCTTTAGATTTGGATTACGTTGGCAATCCGTGGGTCACACAGACTGGTGTGCTTTTATGTAGACTTAATTAACACCTCACTGAGGTGATTGCTTGCTTGAAAATAAGCCTTTAAGACCCCTGATGCTACCTACTCCTTTGTGATAGCAGGGCACCATCTAGTTGGATCACCACATTTTCCTGTAGCACCCTTATCTTCAGTGATCTCTTCAGGAGAGTGAGCATCAAGGAGGGCCATGTCATAAAAGCTAACTGTTCTTAGGGTGGAGGTAGAATTAATTGCAAGCTCAAGTCCATTCATGCATCTATAGTTTATATATGTCTCTGGTTCATCTTAGAGACATCATTGCTATTTTCTGTTAGAAAACATTATCAATCGTCCACTGACTCATTAAGAGCCGCAACTCTTCACAGGAATAGAAAACCGCACCCTAACCCTGTGGAGCTGGCTGGTAATTACAAATTACTGACCTCGGGGTTAGCAGCCCAATGCTTAAGCACTACATATTGATAACATCAGTAGTTTAGCCAATAATCACATTTCTCTTGTTAATGTTATACTATTTTCTCTGAATTTGGCACTTAATATAATGTATAGTTTTTTTACTTCCATGTATTATTAACTCAAGGTGGTATATCAAAGTATTTACATTTTAACTTGCTTGTGCACGCATAGGGACATTTTTCCTGTATGTGTGACAGACTTGGAATAATATCTGAGAGACAACGTTTCTGCTCACATTGAAGTTGACGTGTTGACAAGGTGACCATATGTGCAACGTAATGACATGTTGCCTAGTCGAGCATTCTCACCGTGACAAGTATGTCCCAGTGCATCTCTGTGGCCCAGGTTGAAGTAAGTTGTGTAATGACCCTTAACACGGAATCATCTGGGGTGCCCTCCTTGCTCACTCAGCCCTTCAGCTAAGATATGCGAGTGATGCACACATACATTGTGTTTTAGCCATCCATGATGTAACTTATTTTTCAATGTGACTAAACATTAGCAATTGAGAACAAAGGTGACATGTGATATTTTAGCAGAATAAAACTAACTGAATTATAACATTTTGATGGATATATGGCACTAAGATTTTTTGCTATTTATTTTTTACAAAATAAATATCCCATATTCCACAAGAAAGAAAATGGGTTAGTGAATCTGGTTGTTTCAACAATCAATATAAAATTTTGTTTATCTACCTCAATGAAACATTGACTTTCACCCAGTGTACATTAAATGATTTTATTCAATGTTTATGTTTTTATAAATATTATGATTATAAATGAAAATTTCATCAAATTAGTGAACAGAAAATGAATATTATTTATTAGATAAATCTTTCATCTATAACATAGTTTTTATTAGATTTCATTTTCTGCTTTTAAAAATTCCTCAATTTTTTCACTGAAATTAAACTGCAAAATAACACCTACTTTAAAATTATTAAGAAATGATTAATTGAGTCTTTCTTGAATTATTGTTGTATTAACAGAGCTTTCAGCCTTAATGGCATCGCAGTTTACTCATTGGACTGTCAATGGGAAGGTTGGCAGTT
The DNA here is from genome assembly GCF_050624435.1 of Tenrec ecaudatus. Lineage (NCBI taxonomy): Eukaryota > Metazoa > Chordata > Mammalia > Afrosoricida > Tenrecidae > Tenrec > Tenrec ecaudatus. Next base: position 51,023,067 of record NC_134536.1, read on the forward strand.
TGAAACTACCAGCTCCTCCAAGGGAGAAAGATCATGCTTTCTGCGCCTGTAAGGACGGATCATCCCATCAATGCTCCATGTTTTCCTCAGGGTGCCATGAGTTGGCATAGGCTCCATGACAGCAAGTTTGATTTTGAGAGAGGTGAGAATGATCATTCCGCTGGACAGTTTGCGGTCATTAAACTTAGGAACATATTGAAGACAATTTTAACACTGGAAACTACATAGAACCTTTTCTTTTCTATTATCATGGAGTCACAAATGTCCGCAAGAATAAAATTTTTCTCTCTTGAATCTGTGTACTTAGTTCTCATGTAAGAATAAAGCTTACACTTCTCCATAAAAGTTTGCATTTAAGCCATTGGGATAGACATGCACCAAATTTATTGGATGCTTTCATTCAATCTTTATCGGGCATACATATTTTTTAAATCATTTTTTCCAAAAGGAAAGTCTATTTAAAGAGCATCTTCGATCTCCTCCCATTTTCATGCCGCATCCAGGTGTGTTAGTGACTGTAGTGTGTGCAGTGGCAATCCTGCCCCACAGAGGTGAGAGAGATCCTGTCGTTTGCTCTGCCCTTACTTTTGCTTCTGGCAGAACCTACTCGGTTGTGTTTTCAAGATTTCAAAATCTTCTATAAAATTATATGACTGCCATCTTAATGACTGGTAGGGAATGGTGCATGTCTTTATATTTAAATTCTGCAGAACTTGACTCATCTGATGAAAATGCCACAAAATATTGTTCCATATAACCAATTTCAATACTTGTTGAAAGGTTTATATTTTATTGACATTGTTTCCACTTTTCTATTGGTATCTGCTTTTGTGTCTTATCAACACCAATATTTTCTAAGGCATCTAGAATCTAAGTGTGTATCTCCAGGATTGTACAAATTGATACTGCATGTGCCTCTCAAGATATATGAAGACATTTAATGCTTCACCATGGGCTAAACATATTTTAAGAAAATCTCATCAGTGAATAGAAGCAACAAAAATTATTCAGAGTAATTGAAGCCCCCAAAAATTGCTTCTGGAGAAGAATCAGTAGAACTATGTCCTACAAAATTAGGTGAGCATCAGCCGTGTGGTAGATAGAAGGAATCATCACGACACTGTAACACTCTCTGTCGCATGCTTTTAGAATAAACAACGGGCCACATTGGAAACACCAAGTGACATGTGCAGTGAGATAAATCCATTAGCAAATATCACATACATAGCAAGGTACGAGCATGTGTCACTTAAGGTACCCAAAACTTTCTGTGGCATACACAAGACATTATGTGGTTCTGACTTTGTGTGAATACTATCTGGTGCTCATTTAAAAACAAAATCACTTCAAACAGGCTTTGTGCTTTAGCAGTGGCAATCCATGTGCTAAAAAGAATTTGTTTTGTCTTTGGTCCTCAATCCAAGTCATCATAGATTTCTCCATGTCCCATATAGGCCCCTCTTTCACTTTTGCTCTCCTTGTCATTTTCAATGGACCAGTATCAGCAATTTGAGCCTTTGGGTTCCTACGTGTCTAAATTGTAAGAAATTGTGTGACCGGGTTTTCTACCTTCGTGCCGTTTAACAAGCTTCTGTTTTACTTTCAGTTCCTTTCCTCTTTACACACTTCTGCTGCTAACACTGTCGTGGTTTTGCTGCATTTTGGAGTCATGGTGCACTTAATGATGCTATTTTCTAAAGAAAGTAACAGAGTTATCAGACCCAATACATGTGTGATGCACAAAACTAAAGGCTGCTGTCTCTAAATGGAAAAGTACACTGATACGTGGTAACTGCTTTAGATAAAATGTACAGTACACATATAAACTGTACCACATACAAATCAAGACATCTGCATCTGGGCTATGTACTCGTTTACTGTAGCACTTTACACCCGGCAGCCAATAAGTTGCTTTGCAAACAAGAGGCGTGAGATACGTATGTTGCATGAGGGAAGCTGTTGCATTCGCTACATCTCTTTCTCTGATTAGGATTTCTGGGTCTTATCATAATTTTATGAAGCCACAGACATGTATGCTATGGAATAGTACCTGAACAGATACTATACTGTTGAAGACTATACCTTGATTTGCCATTTCTTCACCAGTCTGACATTTTAAAGTAAAACGATATGATAAATCACTTTACAGGTGTTCCATATGTTGGATATATATATTTGTTGTAGATAAGGTATTTATACATCTATATATGTGTATCTAGATATAGATATAGATAGATTTACCTTAACTGGTATGTATGAGACAAATTAGGAGAACAATCTATAAACTAAAAAATGTAGCTCTATTAATTTCACTGGAAGATATTTTATCATGCTTTATCACATTATGTTTACTAATTTTTCCCATCTTGTTTTAGACATTTATAAATGGCTGCCATTTCCCGTATTGCCATATTGTGTGATATGACCTGTTTAAAATGGATAAAATTAAGCAATAAGCTCAAGTAAACTCATAAACTCATTTTTTGAGGGGAATAAGACATTTCATATCTTCCCCAGAAAGGTAGTTCATATTGAGTGATCTTTATGACAGAAAACATTTCAAAATGAATTTGCGATATGAATTTTCTACCTTAATTTACATTTCCAATTAAGAAGTTAAATGAAAACCATATTTTTGTTTGAATATGATAACACAATCTCTGTGAATTGAACTGTTTCCATGTGTTCCCATCATATTATAGCTGTCCAATTGCTAAATCTGTTCATAGCTAATGAAGATTTAAGGGATTTAGAACTGAATAGTTTGCTAATAAGGTACTATATAGAGTCAACTGATGGAAATCCAGTAGTCACTTGCTCTTACCATTTTCATGACTAAATTTATACCCTAAGTAAATATAGCTCGGGTGCAGCTCCAGAAATTGTTAAGAAAAAATTAAAATTGCCTACTGTGCTAACAATACTTTGTTACTATATGAACCCAATAATATAAATCTTTAGGATAAAAAATAACCCACACATTTTAATCTGTATTTCTGGTATTTATAGATTCTTTAGATATGATATTATCAAGTTCACTATAGCTTCACCTTCTACACAATTATTGTTACTTTTGTAACTATTTTACTACATCAAGGAAGGGATGCAGAATTTGTAACAAGCTGTGTTATATCTGTTATGCTACTCGTAAGTTCAGCACAAGCAGTAATGGTACAACAAAGTGCACCCATTAAACTTGAGCATTTAACGGAGAAAGTTGCTTCCAAATCATTACATTTTAGAAAAGAGAGTCAATCTTAGAATTTTCTCTAGGTATTCACAATTCTGTCCGTTTTATCTTCTGTGAGCTTTCCTTTTTATATGCTCCTAAATAGTTGCTGTTTTATTTTACCTACATATAAATTTATGTCCCCTTTAAAATTTGAATTTATCATAGCAAATTGATTTTAATATTTTGAAATAATAAAATTGATACAATAAATTGTGCTTTGAAGCCTAATATAAAAATTCATTTTTAATACCACTAAGTATTAAATTTGAGAGAACATGTAATTTTAGTTTTCCAGGCTGAAATAGTAAAAAGAAACTATACTCATGACCCAGTCAAAATAGTTACATCCCTTTGTTGGGGGATGCTTTCTAGCGGGTCCTTCAAAGTTCTCCACACATGATTTTGTTTTCAAATAAGGTTGAAAAACTTGAGGATTCACTTTCCATTTGTTAAACTTGTACCTTCACAGTTTATTGGACTCCTGCTGATAACTAATATGGGCAAAAGCTATCATAAAGAATATGATATAAATGAAAGGGTATGCTAACGGTGAAAATGCATTTTGGTTTGTTTTATGTGGAGATAGATCCCTAATAAGTCACTTAATTAGAATGCTCCTGGTGCATTTTTATATTGATTAAGAGAGACCTAAAGGTAGTATTATTCCAAATGCATCCAAAATGACAAGGGAAGCTTACGTGCTCATTTTGCCTGGGTCCACAGTACTCCTGGCAGAAGTACTCAGGAAAGCAAATGACCTGTTGCATTTGTGCCACTATGCTGGCTGCACAGACCTCTTTAAGGGGTTAAAGAGCTGGGATGTCACATTGGGGACCAACCAAGGTGTGCCTGACACAAACCATGCTATTTTCCCTGGTCTCAGATGCAGCTTAAAGTTGGACGATGACTAAGAAGAATCCATGCATTTCTATTGTGGCGTTGGTAAAGTATATTGAAATTAGAGGACCACCAAATGTACAAACACATTTTTCCCATCGGAGGTAGTACTCCATAGAATACTACCACAGAATACTCCATAGAAGCAAGGATGGTGAGATTTTGTCGCACGTACTTTTGAACCTATTATCTAGAGGGACCAGTGCCAAGAAAAGGACATTACACTTGGTAAAATTGAGGGTCGGCGAAAGAGAGGGCGAGCCGCAGTGAGATGGCTGACCCGGTGGCAGCAACATTAGGCTCAAACTTAACAACAATTGTTGAAATGTTGCAGTAGCTGGCAGCGCTGTATTCTGTTGGGCACAGAGTTGCAAAGAGTTGGACTGATGAAGTGTATCTAACAATAATTGCATTACAAATTTATGAAAGCATATCCATTTTATTTTGTGCTATGTTCTCTTCCACTGTGTCGCTCACTTTTATGTCCTGTCCGCATGGCATACATGGGCCTTTTCTTTGAATAACTGGGCCCCAAACTGCCTTTTATTGGGTAGTTCATCTGTGATCGTGGCTGGTGTTTCAAACCACCTCACTGAGTATCCTCTCATTTACCTAAAAAACACTCACCTCCACACTCACCTGTCCTTATTTACCTAATACAGCCTTCTCTTCTAGCAGTTACTGTCTCCCCTTGATGTGCTCAAGGAAGCCTAGTGGCATAGTGATTGTAGATTCGACTGCTAAACCCATGATCGATAGTTTGATACCACCAGCCACTCAGCGGGAGAAAGATGAGGCTTTCCACACCCATAGAAAGTTACAGTCTTAGAAACCCACAGGGACAGTTTTACCCTGTTCATAGGCTCACTAGGAGTCAGAAATGACCCAATAGCAGTGAGTTGACGCGTTCCAGGACCTTGTGGGGTGCTAGTACTTCAATGCTAGCGTGCTCATAAGAAACGGTGGTTCAAGCCCACTCACTGCGACGTCGGAGAAACACGTGGCAGTCTTCTTCTGTAAAAATGCAGTTTGAAAATCCTATGGGGAACGTCTGCTCTGTCCTACACCAGCATAACTAGTCGGAATTCACCGGATGGCTTTAGGTTTTGACAGGTTGATGTGTCCAAAGGAAGGGGTTAGATGATGTTCTGTTGTGATTCATTAGGTTTCTATTGACTAATTTTTGGAAATATATTGCCAAGCCTTTCTTCCAAGTCTGAATCTAGAAGCTCCCATCAAAAGTGTCCACCCTGGGTGACCCTTCTTATATGTGAAATGTCAGTGCCAATGCTTTCAGTATCAAAGTAACACAAAAGTCACCAGGGTGCAGCAGACTGACAGACAAGTGGTGACTACAGACAAGGATGGAGACTGTTATAGGGTACACATACCGCAATTCCAATATACTCGAGATAAACGTCTTTGAAAATCAGAAGCAGAGTTGTCTGGAGTAGAAAATAATTCATAATAGATTCCTAAGATGTTTAAAAGTGCTTTCTCATAAGATAGAATCATATACTAATTGGCAATTTATCTCTTTCCTAATGACATGCAAATAATGTCTTAAATTCTGAAATAATAAAGTTATTATAGCTTTAAAAATAACATCATTTTTAAAAGTAAGATATTTATATTAACAAAAAGAGACATCTTCTTTCTCCTCCTCCATATGTGTTCTTTTTAAGGAAAAGATTACCTGCTAATGTTTTTTTATCTTCTGCTAGTTTCTATCTTATCGATAAATAAATCTCTAAATGAATCTATTATTTCTGATTCAACAACTTTAGGTGATATATAGTATATACATCTGAATAGTAGGATTAAGATATTTAATATACTTGTGATGTCTCCTCTAGCCTTTCATCTTCCTCTGATGTAATATTATAAATATTTTAATCCACTTCCTTTTAACTTTAAATACTGCTTAGATCACTCTGTTTCACTTCTTAACTTACAGGAAATTTCACTTAAGACTCTTTACTAATTGTGTGATTTTGGTCAAGTTCCTTGATATTTATCTGCCTCAAATTTCTTTAACTGAAATACAATAAAAACAGTATTTGGTCCATGAGGTCTTGAGAGGTTTAAATTAGTCAGTGCTTTTGAATCATTTGGAATAAGATCAGCCAGAATGTATGTGCTCAGCATTCATGAATGATCATTTATAAATCAAAACAAAGTACTGCCCTTTGGGTTGATCCTTTCGCCAGTGACCCTGCGATGAGGGCATTGGTGCTCCTGTCTCTCCTTCACCCTCTCCATCTTCCCTGTCTACACTTTCACCATGTTGGGGATTCTAATGTTCACGTGTTGATTTAGAACTATAGTTACATTGACGGTGCTTTGCCTATTATTTACTCTAAAAATTGAGAACGAGTAAAGAACAAACCCATTTTTAGTATTAATAACTTATGACTCCATGTAGAGCCAAATCTTAACGACATATTTTAGTGGCAAAGATCTATTTCACCCAGATTTTCAGATAATTTTGCATAAAATTTAATTTAACAGCCTTCACTAATTACATCATTTACCCAAGTAGTGACTGTCTTTCCTTATTGTTAATGATTTTGCTTCCTTTTACATCATAGCTCTTGGTTAGATTTCCCACTTTATCTTTTAAATTTTTTCTTTCAAAAGAATCATATTATTTTAAATTTTATATATTTACCTCATATGTGATTTTGTCATCATAATTAATAGTATATTTTATTGTCCACATGACTTTTATTTCGACAAGTTTTAGAATGAGTTCTTCGGATAGGGCAAGATATGACAAAAATAACAATCTGTGGATTATCAAGGGCTCATTAGGGAGGGGAGAGCTGGGAGGGAGGGGAAAAAAAGAGGACTTAATGCAGAGTGCTTAAGTGGAGAGCAAATGCTTTGAGAGTGATTAGGGCAAAGACTTTCTTCAATATCCTAATTATTATTTGGAAGCTTTCAAAATTTCCATTTGGAATTATTTAGTCTTTCTCATCATTTAAAAATTTTAAAAACATTTTATTAGGGGCTCATACAACTTTTATCTCAATCCATGCATATAGATACATCAATTGTATAAAGCACATCTGAACATTCATTGCCCTAATCATTTTCTCTTTTTTTTCTTTTCTTTTTTTACATTTTATTAGGGGCTCATACAACTCTTATCACAATCCACACATATACATACATCAATTGTATAAAACACATCCGTACATTCTTTGCCCTAATCACTCTCAAAACATTTGCTCTCCACTTAAGCCCTCTGCATTAAGTCCTCTTTTCCCCCCTCCCTCCCTGCTCTCCCCTCCCTAATGAGCCCTTGATAATCCACAGATTGTTATTTTTGTCATATCTTGCCCTATCTGAAGTCTCCCCCCCCCTTCTCTGCCGTCCATCTCCCAGAGAGGAGGTCACATGTGGATCCTTGTCATCAATTCCCCCTTTCCAAACCACTCCCCCTCCACTCTCCCAGCCTCGCCCCTCACACCCCTGGTCCTGAAGGTATCGTCCACCCTGGATTCCCTGTGCCTCCAGCTTCCATATGCACCAGTGTACAACCTCTGCCCTATCCAGTCCTGCAAGGTAGAATTCGTATCACGGTAGTTGGGGTGAGGAAGCATTCAGGATCTGGGGGAAAGCTGTGTTCTTCATCGGTACCACATCGCACCCTGACTGATCCATCTCCTCTCCTAAACCCCTCTATGAGGGGATCTCCAGTGGTCGACACTTGGGCCTTGGGTCTCCACTCTGCACTTCTCCCTTCATTCACTATGGTGTGTATATATATATATATATATATATATATATATATATATATATATATATATATATACATATATATATATTTATTTATACACACATATTTTTTTTCTTTTTCGTTTTGCATGATGCCTTATACCTGGTCCCTTGGGCACCTCGTGATCGCACTGGCTGGTGTGCTTCTTCCATGTGGGCTTTGTTGCTTATGAGCTAAATGGCTGCTTGTTCACCTTCAAGCCTTTAAGACCCCAGACACTATCTCTTTCGATAGCTGGGCACCATCAACTTTCTTCACCACATTTGCTTATGCACCCGTTTGTCTTTGGCAATCGTATCATGGAGGTGTGCAGCCAATGATATGATTTTTTGTTCTTTGATGCCTTTTAACTGATCCCTTTGGGACCATGTGATCACACAGGTTGGTGTGTTCTTCCATGTGGGCTTTGTTGCTTCTGAGCTAGATGGCCGCTTTTTTATCTTCAAGCCTTTAAGACCCCATTTACTATCTCTTGTGATAGCCGGGCACCATCAGATCCCACCACACCGAGGCAAAGCACTGGGGGAGTGCAGCGGAACAGCAAGGGAATGGAGTGGCAAGGTCCCCAGGGAATGCTGAAAGTGGACTTTAGGGCCAGGGTGTGGTGCCCCAACAGACTGGACTGGAAAACGCTCCTAAGGGCCAGCAAACGATCCCTGAACTAACTACAAGCTTTTCTCTTGGGAAGTGTTTTGTTTTGTTTTTTGTCAGTGGTTTGTTGTTGTTTTGCTGTCAGGTTGTATACTGTTGCTTTGTTTTTCTCTGTCTTGTTTTCGTGCATGTTAGTGTCTCCACAGGTCTGTCTGAATAGGACAGGCTGGATGAACTATCTGGAGGAAAAACAATGGGACCGACAGTTCCGGGGGGACTTGGGGTGGGGGGATAGGGGGGTAAGGAAGTGGTGTTAACAAACCCAGGGACAAGGGAACAACATGGGACCCAAAATGGTAGTGAGGGGGGAGTGGCAGGCCTGGTGGGGAATGATCATTTAAAAATTTTATGAACATTTCTTGGTTTTGATAGCAAATTATACAGAAGGTAAATAGTAATTTAGAAATACAAATGGGAATTCTATACTATGGGAGAAAAAATAAAACTCAAAATCCTGAAGTTTAACAAAACTGGCATAATGGAATTTCAAATTTACCCTATGTTTCCTGAAAAGCTTTTTTAAAAAGGAAAATCTAATCAGTTATACTTGTACACACAATGAATACAAAACAATAATTTAAAAAGAAATTTTAACATATAATCTAAAATATATCTTGATTTGGAATTCATATAACAGACAATATTTTTATTAAAATTGTATGAGCAATATATGTTTCCCAAGCATAGCAGAAAAAGGTGGCACACTTTCTATTCTTAAAAATATTTGCTTTGCATAGGTCAGAGTAAGACATGAAAAAAAATAATTTGTAAATTATCAATGGTTCATGAGGGAAGGAAGATGGGAGAGAGAGGGGGATACCCAGGGCTCAAGTAGGAAAAAATTGTTTTGAAAATGATGATGGCAACAAATGTACAAATGTTCTTGACACAATGCATGTACGTAGGGATCGTAATAGAGTTGTATGAGCCACCAGTAAAATGATATATTAAAAATTAAATAAAATATTTGCTTGAGACGTGTATATGAATATCTGGTGATAATATATTCTATTCCTAAATAGTTTTAAATTTCATTTTTATAGATATAGATGATTAGGGCACTTCGATTTCTCAGGAATTGTCACGTCATGTAAAGAATTTACCGGAAGTGTCACCTGGTAACTGAGCGCGTGGGAACTCCAGAGCACTCTTTTTCTAGGACCGTCCTCATGCAGTGCTGCTGTGTAAGAGGGCGGACTTTGGTAAGTCTACTTAGGGCCTGCGTGTGGAACATCTTACAAGGAGAGAGTATATTTGGGATGTTATGCTCTGATTTATTTGGGATATCTTTTTGCTGTGGTCATGATGACTTGTTCTGTGTTCTGCTTAGGCATGTACCTTTTGTGACAACTGCTATCGCAATATTCAACTTGCCGTTTCTGTATATACTGCACAGCTATCCGTACCAAAAGGAAGATCTACTCTAATCCAATTGATTCTAACTCATAACGATTCCATAGAACAGGGGACTGCCTTCTGGGGTTTCCAAACGTTTACATCTTTTAAAGGCTGCAGAATGACTGCTGACAGCAAACCACTGACCTTTTGATTGGCAACCTCATGATTGGATCCGTGTTTAACCAAAGAGCCTCCAGGGGTCCCTACACAGCCTCCTTTCAGTGTCACTGTTCGCAAGTATTTCTTGTTTCTTTGGTCTGATCTTGTATTTGCTGGTCTGCATTCTTCTCACAGTTAAAACTAGGATGATCAAAGAATAACTTAGTATAACTTAGTAGCTGAGAATACAGTGCTCTTGGACTATGTATTATTTCTTAATAATCCACAGCAATGACATGACCTACATTTGAGAGATTGCTATGAATTGCACCACCAACAAATGATGACAGCCTTTTGAAGAAGTTAAAACAAATAAAACAGGTTTAATTTCTTTACCACAAAGATGTTATTTATAAAATGAGTGCATATTACTAGTAATAATACTGTTTTTCACTATTATAAAATGTCTAAATACCCAAGAAATTTAAATATTTAGAATTTCACCAAGTTTACACAAAGTAAATCTTAAATTTTCAAAAAGGCAACTTTATTTTTTAACTATAAAATCAACTTAACATCTAAAACTATTTCTAGAAGGAGAATAACTCAGTACAGATCTAAATTATCATCTTAAGCCAGACACACAAAGACAAACATTTTTTAAGTTATCAACTTTGACATATCCAAAGTCTAGACAATATATTCATCAAATTCAAAAAATTAGTTAGATAATTTAGTTTTTATTGCTGAGTGCAAACACAATTGTGCATTCAAATATGTGCACATTAATATGCATCTAAACTAGTTCTCCATATACAAGTAAATGCTACCTATTTGCATCTGTTATTCCCACTTCCATATTTATTGACCTCAAATAACAAAGAAACATTAATTATAAAATCAGCTGAGAAAGAAAAGAATTAGAGATTTGAGTTATAGAAACATAGGAATCCAAGTCAACTATGAATGTAGTCATGTTTGAGTAGGTGGAAAATTCAGGGAGAAATGCTGGCTTGAGCATGAATTTCCCGTTGAAAATTTAAAGCCATAAGTTACTTGAGGTGTGACACTTTTCAATAGAAAGAAAATCAAAGATGCTCATTGGTGGAAAGAAAGTATGAAAATAATATTGTTAACCATGTTATACAATGGGGCTACTAAAAGAAGATTACGTATATTATTTGAGAGATTGCTCAGATTTAATAGATCATCAATTAAAACTGCTAACCCAACCCACTGAGTTACTGTGGGCAATCAAGGCAATTAAAGATGTATGTATCCACGAAGAGAATCAAAGTTTTAATAATCTACTGAACTACTTTTATTCCTGCCTCAGATAGACAAGAGAAAATAAAATAAAAATATGATATAAGTGGTGAAATTTATTGGTGATTCAACTTCTGTTCGATGGATTTTTCAATAAGAAACGTATTTCAAATTGGCAACCACTTCTGTTACTGAATTTCACACTACCATTTTATCATGAAAACTGCAAATCTAACATACCTAAATTTAGTTTAATCAATCAATGAAATGGTTATTTTATAACCTACTCAGCTTTCTAGAAAATGTATTATCACTTTACACATTCTATCAATGTATTCTAGGTGAGCATTTTCAACCTAACACAATTTTGTTCAAATGCATGAGTGATTTGAGATGGCTACAGTACATATCTAATTAGATTCTATAACATAATTTGAGAGAATATAAAACATTATTTTACATTAGTATATGTCCAATAATACATATTTTTATTCTTAAATGAATGAAATCTCTTTTAAACTTTTATTTAAGTGCACTGACTCTGAATATGATTATAGTTTTAGAAATAAAATATTATGGAATGATTTTTTCAAAGATAAATGTTCTCAAATAATTGCAACTGCTGTATTTTAATCATAAATGGTTATTTTATTATGTCCACTTTTAATTGAGTGTTTTAAAATGTATCCCACAAAGTATCTTAAACAGAAGAATAGATAATTTTAAATGTTTCCTGAAGAATTAAGTCCTGTTAAATACCATAGGAGATTGAAGAGATTCTATCAATTTCAACCCTTCTTTTTGTAAGATAATGGTGAGTAAGTAGCTCAGTTTCACAAATGTACTAGAAAATCTGGGAAGCCAACCTGGGTACAAAGGTTCCTTCTGCTTCATATATTTGTTTCATGCCTCCCCTAACTCTAATATGATAAGGTGTTGTGGAGAGAAATTGAGCTTAGGTGTTCATGCTACAATTTATGAAACCCTGAGTATATTTTAATCTTCATGTGCTTCTTCTATCTTTGCATCATTTCTCATCTTTGGCTGCATTTAGTGCACTGTAGCCTGGAAGCTTCATTTTATTCATAATTATTGTCTAAGAAAAACAAACTAGATGAACAAGGATGTTATAAATTTGTTATGTTGGTAGGCGCAACAGGGTCAGTTGCAATGCATAGCTACCTTGTGCACAACAGAATGAAATGATGGATGGTCCTAGTCCATCCTCACCATTGCTCCTATGCTGGAACCCACTGCTGTATCCATTGGGTCATCACGTGTCCTAATGGCCTTCCTCTTTGAGCTATTATTCTCCTGTACCAAACATGATGTCCTTCTCCACAAACTGGTATGTCCTCAAACGGCATGTCTAAAGTATATAAAACATGGGCTTGCCATTTTTGCCCCTAAAGGGCACTGTGGCTGTCCTTCTTGTAGACAGGTTTGTAGATCTTTGAGCAGTCTGTGGCACTGTTAATATCCTTTGCCATCACTGCAAGTCAAAGGCATAGATTGTTTTACATCTTCCTTATTCAATGCCCAACTTTCACATACATATGAGGCAATTAGAAATAACATGGCATGGGTAGGTGTACCTTAGTCATCAAATTAAAGTCCTCAAATTGCTTTCCAATGCTCTAAAGAGGTCCTATGCAGCAGATTTACCGAATACGACTCATGTTTTGATCTCCTGAAGGCAGCTTTCATGAAAATTGATTGTGGATACAAGAAGGACTACAATGACTGGCAACTTCAAACTTTTCTCCTTTTAATATGTTGTTACTTATTGCTCTATTTGTGAGGATTTTTGCTTTCAACGAGTTGTAATCCATACTCAAGGCTGCACTCCTTGATCTTCATCAACAAGGGCTTCCAGACCTGCCCGTCAAGCAGCCAGATTGTTAATGAGCCTTTCCCTAGTCCTGATACCACATTCTCTTTTGTTTAAGCCAGCTCCTCTGACTGTTTTCTCAGCATACAGATTGAATAAGTATGATGAGAAGATACAGCCCTGAAGTATTTCTTTCCCAGTTTTAAACCATGCATGATTCCATTGCTCTGTTCTCACAGCTGCTTCTTGATCCATATACAAGTTACATGTTCCACATGATCAAAATAACCTAAATGTAAGCAAATTAGAATTGAATTAACAGCTAAGAAGGTTTTCTAAATTAAGATGCATAGATATAGTTCATTTACTTTGGAACAAATATGCTACTGGAGTTAAGTGTTTTGATGACCACAGGTTTACTATTTTAACTCTGAAAGACAAATTCTAGTACCTTTGGGTGGAATTAAGTTTTTTCATGATGTCTTAAGTCAAAGGAAAAACATTTCAGTGTATTCTAATTGCTTTCTTAAAATACAAATGAATTCTGGAAATGAATATTACCTAGACTGCATATACAAGGTAGAATGTGCGTGTGTGCGTGCATGCATGCACATGTATATATATATATATATATATATATATATATATATATATATATATATATATATTCAAGGAAAGAGCCTTAGGTACATATCAATGGCAAATGAATTAACATTTTAGAATATTATTTTAAGGGAAAATTTAAGTAAGAACCACAAGACATTCATCACCATTTCTATTATGTTATTAATGATTCTAGTCAAGAACTTATGGTATTGAATAGTATCAAAGATTTGGATGTGTTTCATCTCTCCAAGTGTTTAGAAATGCCCTGTTGACCACTTTTGCACTCTTGAGATAACCTGCAACCATAAACCTATAACTTTTCCTGTAAAATTGCTAAAAAGAAAAATAGCTCATACGTTCACTTCCAATCAATCACAGAATGCTTTCTCAACACAGTGGGTCTATTCTATATGGGTTTACTTCTTTCTTTTTTTTTCTAAAGACTACTTTTCAGAAGACCCTGAGACTGAAGGATCACTAAGGTTCCTCTCTGGAAAGCAACGGTCATTGAGTTGCTTTGTTTCAGGGTTATTTGAAAGTTGAATACCATCCTGAGGAATTGTTTCTACAGTGATTGCCAATTTTCTGCTTGAGAGGTTTATGATCAAATCATCTCTAGCAGAATTTTTTAGTTGGAATTCTTTCTCTGCCTGATGTTCGAGGACATTGCAAGCACATGTTGATTTTATTTTAAATGTAGTTAACATTTGCAGAGCAATTTTCAATACCCATCAAAATGAATTATCCAGACCATATGGCTTAGCTGTGCATAGATTTAAATCCTAGAGGGAATAAATACCTATAGAATTTTAAAATTAAAGATGGGAAGACTGTGGATAAAGCATCTATTTTATAAAAAAATGAGAAAAAGAAGTCTTCAGAATCAAGATTTAAGGACCCAGATAAACTGTCTTGCATAAACATAAGGAAATTTTAGGCCAAATATAAGTTAATATTAAATCCACAAATGAATACTTAATTGTACTTCAATAAGCAAACTACCTTGAATAAATGTTTTATTTGCTTCTGCGTTTTACATTGATAATATCACAAAGACAAATAGGTCCCAAAGTTATTCTTATTACCTGCTGATAAACACTATATTAATGATTTTATCCCTATAACCATAAATATTTTTAAGGTTTAAACATTAGCAAAATGATAACATTTTATATGATAAATATAGAATAAATAATACCAATACTGAATCATTGTGGAATTCAGAGGTGCAATGTTGACAGTAACTCTATCAAATAAAGTATTCCATTTACATATATATATATATTTATAATAGAAATAAGAATTATGAATTAAGCTTTCTCTAAAATGGACAGTTCTTGGAAGATGGGGCTGAATTAAGAGATACTGTTTTGGGAACTCTGCATATGATTGCTGGTTTTGAGAATTGGGAAGCTTAGTGGAGGGTCCAGAATACATGATCAGATGTCAAACTACTTCAAGGTTCTGCTCCATCATATGAGCCAACCCTTCCTATGGCTCGGGCCTTCCCTGCTACCCTGCCTGCACTGCTGAGCTGCCATGGCTCATGGCCAGATACCTTGGACACACTAGCCAGCTTGCATCACCTTTACCATTTGCACCACCCACTAACCACAGCTGTTATGTGTCCCATCACCCTGCCAATGCCAACTGTGGAGCCTGGGTGGTCTGCATACCTGGCTCGTTCAACCCCTGCGGCTCATGCCACACATGGCATGAGCTGACCAGCCCTGTCCCCTGCACTATACAAGCCACACTCAATCCACCACCTCCACCGCCATCTCCACCAAAATGCCACACCAGCAGTAACCCACATCAGCAGCCACTATAAGAAAACAAGAGAAAAAAATCTCAATGCCTGAAGATGACCAGAATCTGTGATGTACATAGAAAAGGAGAGCTTGAACTGCCACAGAAATGAATGTTCAAAATGCTATTTAGAATCATACAAGATAAAATTGAATCATATAGAAAAAGGATGAAAGAAACAGAGACACTAGAGTCCACATCCTGAAGGGAAATATAAGAGTTAAGGGATCACGTGGCAGAAATGAAGAAAATGGGTAGAGGATGTCACCAAAAGGTCGGAATAAATAGTGACCCAATTCAGAAACCTCAAAAACCTCCAAGTAGAAAACAACAAATGTGAAAGACACTCCTACAAGATAATTAAAGAAGCTGAAGAAAACCTGAGAGCAATAGGCAGCGCTATAAAGAGAAAACAATATCCAGAGCAAGAGGTAACAAATAAACCAACAGCTAAAACAGTGAGGGAATCACTGGAAGAAAACTTCCCCAAGATAATAAAAGAGCATCCAACAAATATAAATGAAGCAGAGAGGACAACATTCAGATTGAATCACAAGAAGGAACACACCAGCACATATAGTAGTCAAATTATGTAACTTTAAGGAAAAGGAGAAAATCATAAGAGCAGTTAGAGAAAAAAAATCAAATCACATATAAGGATAATCAGATAAGAATATGCTCAGATTTATCAGCAGAAACAATAAAGAAGAGGAGAGAATGGATTAACACCTTCCAAAAATTTTAAAGAGAATAACTACAGTGTAAGTCTTGAATCACACCAAACTCTTCATTAAAATGGAAGATGAAATAAAAGTTTTCTCTGATAAGAAAAAATTCAAGAAATAAGCAAAAGAAAATCCCACCCACATAAATAGCACACACTTAAGGAGAGAGATGGGAAAATATCAGAAAAAATTCAGGATAGTGAGGAAGCTACAGATGGGTGTAATTACAGGTTTTTTACACTGTGATTACACAGTATATAATCAAAAATAGACCGCATGCTGAGACACAAGTCACACATAGTAAATTAAAAACTATATAGGTCACACAGACTTCTTTCTCTGACCACTATGCCCTAAAGCTGGAAATCAACAAAAGAAAGAATAAAATAACAAGAGCAAACACATGGAGGTTAATACCTTACTTTTTAAAAAGAACTGGATATTGGACCAAATTAGAGATGAAATTAGGAAGTTCCTAGAAACTAATGAGAATAAAAATACAACATATGAAAATCTCTGGGATACAACAAAGGCAGTTATCAGAGAATTCTTGGTAGCAATACATGCACATATGAAGAAGGAAGAGAGACTTATTGTCAATACCTTACCACAAAACCTTCATCAGTTGGAACAGAGTCAACAGACTAATCCTTCTAATACCAAAAGACAAGAAATTATAAAAATCAGGGCAGAGATAATTGGATGGGAAAACAAACAAACCAAAAAGGAAAATAATCAACTCAGTAAAAACTGGTTCTTCAAAAGGGTTATCAGAATCAATAAACCAATGGCAAACCTAACAAGAAATAGGAAAGAGCAGACGGTAATGCCCAGTATTTGGGATGAAACAGGGGAAACTTCCAATGGACCCCAGTGAAACTAAAAGACTAATTTTATTACACAGTGCTACGTAGGACTGTACTCCAACAAATTCAGAGACTTGGAGTACAAGGACAAATGCCCGGAAAAGCAACTCATCTCCAAATTATGTCCGACGATGTCAAGAACTTAAACAAACCCGGAGCAAAAGAAGAAATAGATAAGATTATCAATGAACTTCCTAACTAAAAAATAAAGCACTGGCCCAAATGGCTCCACGAGAGAATTCTACCAAGCATTAAGAGAAGAGCTGTCACAATACTACACAAGCTCTTTCAGAATATAGAAAAGGACGGTAAACTCCAAAACACATGCTATGAAGCGAGTAAAACATTGATAACAAAACTGGGCAAGGATCTATAAGATATAGAGCTACAGGCAAATATCTCTAATGAGCATAGGTGCAAAAAATCCTCAACAAAATCTTGGCCAGTAACTACAAAAGTATACACCCCCTCAAAATTCATCTTGACCAAATGGGATTCATACCAGGAGCACAGGCATGGTTCAACATCCAAATAGCCATCCTTCCACATTATCCATCCCATTAACAAGGAAAAGGACAAGAATCACACAATAATGTCAATAGATGCAGAAAAGGCATTGGACAACAGTCAACACCCATTCATAATTAAATTACTCAAGATGATAGGATTAGAAGGAAATGACCTCAATATAACAAAAACTTATCTAAAAAAGAAACAGCCAACGTTGTAAGCAATGGAGAAGAGATAAAAAACATTCCCCATGATAAGGAGGACCCAACAAGGAAGTCCCTTGTGCCCACTCCTATTCAACATCATCCTGGAGGTCCTAGCTAATAATAAAAGACAACGGGAAGATATCAAAGGTACACAACTGGGCAAAGACGAAGTGAAATTATTATTATTTGCAGATGATATGATTTTGTATATTGAGAACCCCATAGGTTCCACAAAAAGAGTGCTTGAAATGATAGAGGAATATGGTAGAGTTGTAGGATTTAAGACCAACAAGCAGAATTCAATTGGATGGCTATACGCCACTGAGACATGTAGCACAACTATACAGAAAAAGAGATCAAGGAGGAAGCCAAATAGCCAAGTTTTCCCAATACCTGTCGTGCGCTCAGTCTCGCCAGCAAGAAGGACGCGCCACAATAGGATTCTTCCACAGGCGTTTAATGCGGGTTCGATTTGCAGATGCGGAAAAAGACCCCGAAGCCCCAAACTACTGCTGCTTATATGCGCTCTATGGGGACGTGCTGTGCATTGATTGGTGCGTTCGCCAGAACCCTTATTAGCATACTCCAGGGTGGAGTTATGACTACGTCATCTAAGCAGTGCGCATGCTCTAAGTGGTTGTTTACCACTTAACTGGGCCACCGCCCTGACTGCCCGGCGCCATCTTGTAATGGCAGCGAGAGCTGTGGCTTCCCACAAATACCCAAACATAAAGTGAAACATCTAGGTATATTCCTAACCCCCAAATCTCAAAAGATCTGTATGAAGAAACCCGTAGATAATTGTTAAAAAGAAAACAAAAGGACTTACATAAATGGGAAAACAGCCCAGTCTCGTGGATCAGGACTCAATATTGTACGGATGAAGTCCTGCCTAAAGCACTATATAAATTCAATGCAATCCCAATACAAATTCTTGCACCATTAAAAAAAATGACTACCAACTTCATATGGAAAAGGAAGAAGCCTGGAATTTGCAAAGAACTCCTCAAGAAGACCAAAATGGGTGGGCTTGCACTCCCTGACTTTAAAACTTATTATCCAGCCACAGTGGTTAAAACAGCATCATACTGGTATAACGAGAGATCCTCGGACCAATGGAGAAGAACCAAAATCCAGAAATGAAAACAGCAGTATATAGATCAGTATCCTTGACAAAGGTCCAAAACATCAAGTGAGAAGTAGATCCCCCTTTCAGAAAATGGTGCTGAAAAAAACTAGATCTCAGTCTGCAGGAGAATGACACAAGACCCTTACCTCTCAATGCCCAAGAACAAATTCAGTGTGAACACTACTGGTCTAGAAGCAAACCCCAAACCATCAGGATTATCAGTGGGAAAACTGGGAGAAAGCTAAGAACCATAGTGTAGGAAATACATGGGTTTTCAGAAATAATGAAGGATACACACCCAGAGGAAGATAAAATAGATGTGCGCAACCTACCAAAGATAAAACACTGTTCATCAAAAGATTTCATCAGCAAAGTAAAAAGAGAGCCCACAGACTGGGAAAACTATTTAGCTACAACATTACAACAAAGGGTTTATAACTATAATCTACAGAATCTTGTATGTTTACAAGAAAAAAACAAATAGCCCATTAAGAAGGTGGGCAAACAGAAGTTTCATCAAAGAGGCAACCCAAATTGCCAATAAACATGTGGGAAAATGTTCCCGGTCATTAGCCATAAGGGAAATGCAAATGAAAACAACCAAGAGATACCACCTAACATCCACAAAGATAGCCCAATTCAAAAAGACGGAAAGCAGCAAATGTTGAAGGAATATTTATTCACTGCTGGTGGTCTTGTAGATACACACAGCCACTGTGGAAAGCGATTTCGCATTACATAAAACAGATGGCACTACCATATGACCCAGCAATTCCACTACCGGGCACGTATCCAGAATAAATAAGAAACAGACCATGATCAGATGTCTGTTCTCAAAGTTTGTTGCTGGGCAGTTCACAATCACAAAAAAGTGCAAACAGCCTAAATTTCCATCAATAGACGAATGGATAAAGAAACTCTGGTACATACACTCAATGGAATACTACACATCCCTAATACACAGTGATGAAACTATGAAGCACCCGATTGTGTGGGAAAATTTGGAGGATATTATGCTCAATGAAGTTAGCCAAGTACAAAAGGTCAAGTACAACATGAATCCACCGAGGTAAATTCAAACAGCAGAACAGACACGTGGGAGAAAACACACACAACACACAATCCCCGGCCTGAGGACCAGATATTCTGGCAAGAGCCAGACCAGAACTAACCAGACGTCATCGACACCAGATTCAGACATCACTTGTCCTGAAAGTCGTGCCCCGCCCTCACCGCTATGTGCCTTTAAATCCCACAGAGGGGTGGGAGAAGAATAATGATGGCAATGGGAGGTCCGGGCACTAACCCAGCCAAGGGGAGGGTCTTGATTATATTTCCATAGGAAAGGAAGAGCAAGAGTGGACCTCATCCCAGCTTGTTCCCAGAGATGACTGCAGAGCTAACCTCAGCTGGAGACATGACATCCTCTTCGTTGATGACCGAGCGGCAGAGAACAGCTCTGAAGGTAGTTGGAGAGAGCATCCGGTCTGACCTGCCCACCGGGGGCCAAACCAAAATGGTTGTGCAGTAGACCAGTGCTGTGGCACAACCACCAAGATGTATGAGCGGCTGGGTAAGCGGGGCCTGGGTTAGGCAACCCTCAAAGAAACGAGGACTGGGACGGTGGGTTTTAACATGTCCTCTTTCTTTAAACATAGAGGTATCTATCTGCTCTATGTGATTATTCTGGTTAGATTTGTGACTATTTGTATGCTTTCTTTGGTGTTTATCTATACAAGTAAACAAGATAGGCAACCTTACAGAGACAGTGACTGGATTGATGGTTCCAGGTTGGGGGTGGGGGGAGGCTGGGGGAGATCAGGGAGCCAATAATGATGTGCACACGAGAATAGGGCAGCTTTTCCTGTCATGTCTGAAGAGTTGAATTGTATCTAAGAGGAATTACTGAATTGTGAATTCTGGGTAAATATGCCTGGGGTAAAAGGAAAAAAATGATATATATTATATATCTTGTGTATATATGTATATATAACATATTGTATGTATGTACATATAACACATATTATATGTGTGTATAACATATAGTGTATATATGTATATAATATATAGTATGTGTGTACATATAATATATTGCATATATTATATATTAAGATATATATATATAGGCTTCTACTTAAATCCTGCCTCAGTACAAGAATGATTTGTTCTAAATCTATGGCATTGTATAATACTGACCTTCCTGACATGAATGCTGAAGACATCTATCAAAAATAAAGTGTCTGGAGTCTTAAAGGCTTGTAATCAAGCAAGCGGCCATCTAGCCAGGAAGCCCGCATGGAACAAGCACAGCTGCCTGTGTGATCGTGAGATGTCGACGGGAAGAGGTATCAGGAGTTCAAGACCACGCAACCAACTTGATGTGAAGGGGCAAAGATGCAATAGAGACGCAAAACTCGCCTGCAAGGTAATTGGACAGTCCCTCTCAGAAGGGCCACATGGAGCAGGTGATACATCCAGGGTGCAGAATGGCACTGAGGAGCCACATGACTATCCGCTAGCTCTTTAATAGTTCCTTCCCTTCTACTAAGACTGCTATTTGCTTTACCTCCTTAAACATGTTGTATTCTTAAGATTGTTCTGTACATGGAAGTCAGGATAGATAACCTTTTAGAAACATTCACAGTAGTAATTGTTCCTTGAAGTTAGGGGAAGACAGAGGAGAGGTGAAGGAGGAGAATGGGGAGTTGATAGCATGGATGACTACATAACTCCACTTGATGGCAGTGAACAACAGAATTGTATGTGAATGGATATATTGGATTGTGTACAATATGCTAATAAAACTATAATAATAATATAATAAACAAAATAGGGGGAACCCAAAACAATAATATAATAATACAATGGAAATCATTTGTACTCTTCACAATATCTACTAACCCAATTTTTCTAGAATGCAACAGGTAAAATAGAGAAGATGCTCTTTTTCAAAACCGAGGAGGCTCTAACTTCAGGCTTAATATGATTCATTCCAAATGTGCCTGTCCCTACTTGTTTTAATTCTCTTCAAGAGAAGATAATTCATAGTTGATGCAAAAGCATGAGTGAAAATTAATATCAGAAAGTCTATCTCCACCAATTGAATCCACAATAAACATAACTAAGAATATTAATTGAAATCGAATACCTTGTGCAAATAACACAGGCTTTCAAAATTTGTTTACCAACTGATCACTCTCCCTATACCAGGAGTTATGTATGTACATATACAATAGCAATTTTGTTTTACAGAAATATATATTTTAAAAATTGTCATGATGGTGCTTACAAAAATATCTCCAAATGGTGCAGAAGTAGTTGGCAAGACAATATAGAAAAGTATTATTTGCATAAAAATATATTATTTAAATATTAAAATTGATGTCGTTCCCAAGGAAAGTCATTTAAAACATTAAAAATATGATGCCAATGATTATTGTCATGTTCAAGGAAACTGGAAACCTTCAAATTATCTATAAATATTTACATGATATTTAAAAAAATTAAATTTGTTATTGAATGTTTTATAACAGTTTTTCATAGTAAATCTGTTGAGGGTTCTTATGTTGGGCTGGATTTTCTAGAGATTTAAAAATTGCTACACTTATTTATGCATATAAAGACAGAGTTTATATCTGGGAAAAGAGTTCAGACAGTTATAGAAGTGGTTAAGTCCAGTTTTCTTTCATTCTGTGTGTCAGATATTATGCTGGAGTCTTTTCCTGACTTCACTGGCTACCTCAGGTGAGAAGTCAAAAGTTGCAAAACCGAGGAACCAGGAAACTTGAAAATCACAGGCCAGGTGAAGAAAAGTGAGTTGGCAGATCAGATACTATGGCACCTCATGAATAGTTCTCAGGATCAGTAGCAATATTGCAGACCACTGGCACATACTCTGAAACCAGATACAGTATCCAGGCCAGCAGGAAGGAGAAAAAATGAAGTTCTCCACAGCATATTTATAGTTATTAAAAGATTTCACCCCAAGAAAGAGTAATCAGGCTGTACTTTATAGAGTAAACATAAATGCCACACTACTGAGAATTCTGGTCCAGTCACATCGACACAAAACCTGAATAGCGCAGTCCACACCCTTTGTCAATGTGGCAGATAAACAACAGGTCTTCAACCATACACAATCTATACATAAAGACAATAATAAAGTTATATCTGTGCCTACAATACACAACTAACACATTTGTAAATCCAAACTCAGTCCAAGTGCATCTATAGCTTATATTTTATAAACTAACAAGACTAAGTATTTGATGCATACATAAAGAGGAGCTACTAATACCAATTATAGTCTGAGTCTTTGAAATAGATCATGTTGCTTTAGATGGTACTTATTCCTACCTTTTAATGTCACTCCTTTGGTAATCTCCTTGTCCTCAGCAAACTGAAATCCTGACCCAGGAGGACATAGTTTTTTACCTTATTTGATGACCCAAACCTTCATCACTGAATGATCTGGGCCATTAGTAATCATTTCATCATTGGGTTGCTGTAGTTTACCATTTATTTTAGTCAGAGGACATGGTAGCTCTGAGACCACCTAAGTAATATACTGGATTCTAGACATATTGTTCTTTACCGCCATACATAATGCCAATTTAATATCCCTTTGGTAATCAGGATCAACACCACCATTCATTACAGGAACATCTTTATTAGTCTGTTGATCCAGAGACCTGAGGAAGCCAAAATGGCCAAGAGTCATTCTGAACTGCTAGTCCAGCAAAATCTGTGGTCCAGGTGGGCATGTTCCTCCCATGAAAAGTAGGATACTAACCCACACCTGAAGAGCATAGGGTTACAGGTACAGGAAGCAAACACACTGTGGCTGAGTCACTAGGAGCAATACTGAGTATTGCCTCTCCCACCTCCACACTTTGGTTCCTGGACTTGTGAATCTTGACTATTGGAGAAACTTCATGTATTGGCCCCTGTTTGAGAGCATATACAGCCTCATGGACACAAAGCATGAGCCCTGCAAGGTACTGCCATGTAACTGGGGCCGCAATTGTGTCTTTAGAAGCATTTACCACAGTTCTAAAAACCAGTTGCTTCAGGATGATGGAGAACATGGTAAGACTAGTGAATCCATGAACATGGATTTGTTAACACGCTTCATTTGCTGTGAAGCGAGTCTCCTGATCTGAGGTGATACTGTGACGGACACCATCGTGGTAAACAAGGCATTGTGGAAGTCAGTGAATGGGAGGTTTTTGCAAACGCATCGCATGAAGGGAAGGGAAAGCCATATCCTGAGTAAGTGTCTATAACAAAAGTTTGTCTGTCCACGATTGAAGTGGTCCTCTGAAATCAACTAGCCTCCAAATTGCTGCTTAATTTACCAAAGGAATGGCTTCATATCTTGGACTCAGGTTAGTCTCTGCTGCTGGAAGATGAGCTACTCAGTGTTAGTAGATACTTGGCTAAGTTGGCCTTGGTTATTGGAAGTCCATATTACATAATTGTAGTCCCTGAGATAATGGTCACTTTGTTCAAGGACCCTCTAGGCAATGGCAAGAGTGACTGTGGAAGGATGGCTAGTTTCCACAAAACGTTTCATTCTACTTGATTGTTGAAATTTTCTACAGTAAAGGGAAAGCTGTAGTGAGAATTCACATGAGATATAAATATCTTTGCATCTTTGATTCATTTGTAGAGGGTTATCCACATTCTTCTTCCCTGTATCCCCTTGTTACCAATTTTCCAATAATGCTCCTTACAAGTCCGGGACCATCCAGCCAAACCATTAGCTTCAGCCCACAATTCAGTATACACACTCGCATCTGACCATTTCTCCTTCCAAACAAAATAAATAACCAGATGTACTACTTGAGTTCTGTCCATTGGGAGCATTTCCCTTTAGCATCATCACTCAGGAGAGTCCCAGAAAGGGCTGCAGTGCTGGTGCTGTCCACTTTCAAAAGATGCCTGCATAGTGTGAACTGTCTATAAACCCAGCACAAGGTTGCTCTATTTCAATTCACTGACCATAGTTAGCTCCCCATGAGGTCATGGGTGCCGACTCATAGAAAGACAGTGCTGTAAAAAGAAGGGAGACCAGAGGCACTTCAGCTACTTCCTTGTGCATCCTTAGATCCTGCTCACTCTGGTCATATATAGCACTTCCATTTGATGATGAAGTACTTCTATGCACATCCAACTTTATGACTCTGTGGATCAGATGATACCAAGCTTCTGATGGGCAGCTTCAGCTACACAATGACTTGGTGGTCCATAGTGAGATGTTCAGGATTAGGCCAAACACTATTTCTCAAATGGAGATGAGTTGTCCCCAAAGACTGGCAGTGTTGCTCCAAATTCTTATCGTCTTCTTATTAAGCAGCAGGGACCTGCCAAAAGCTACCACCTGCTTTTATATCTGCAACAGACCTCACACAACATTGGGTCAAGAGGATTATATGGCCAAAGTGGTGGAAAGGCTTTCATGACATTTTGAATCTGTTTCAGGGCTTTCTCTTTAATGGGGCCCAACTCAACACTGGCAGTTTTTTGAATCAATAAATAGGCGATCATTGCACAGCCAAATGTGGGTTGTCTTGTTTCACAATTCAAAGGGATTACCAGGAGTTCTACCCCCATTTTAGTGCTGGAAGGAGACAGATTCAATAGTTTATCCTTGACTTTGGTAGGAATATGTTAACATGCCCCACACCACTGGATTCACTGAGTAGAAAGTACCAAATTGCTGTTGGGTTAATTTCTCATCCTCTAGCAGGCAGATGTTTTACCAATAAATCTAGTCATTGATACTTCTTCCTTACTAAATCCAATTTGCATAATGCCATCATTGAAATAAACCAGTGCAGGTTTTTTGTGGAGTGTAAGGACGTTCTAGTTCCCTGCAGACAAAATTATGACATAGGGCAGGAGAGTTAATCAAGCTCTTGGGTGGGGGAGGGTCATGAAAGTATATTATTAGCCCTGATAGCTGAAGGTCAACAAAACTGAATCTGAGAAAAAATGTATTGTCCAGATCATTAGCTGCATAAATGGTACCAGGAGATGTATTAATTTGTTCAAACGATGAAACCACAGTTGGAAGAGCAACAGTAATTTTAGTCACCACCTAGTTAGTGTTAGAACAATCCACTGTCATTCTCCAAGAGCCATCTGATTTTTGAAAAGGTCAAATAAGGTTTGCAAACTGGTTAAAATCTGGAAATCTATTGGCAGGTCATCACTATTCTGGTGATTTGAGTTAGACTGCTGTTAATCTGATCTAGAATCCTTTAACTTAGACATATGAAGCGGATATATGGTGAGAATCATGACCCCCTACATCCTTCAAGTCCTTGATGGTGGCACTAATTTCTGATATCCCTCTGTAAATGTGCCATTAAATTGGTTTATTATTTTCCTAGGGAAAGATGTTTCGAATGGCTTCTATTTGGCTTTTCTTACCACTTATAGCTCTTATTTTATATTTCAAGGAACTATTGTGGAGGTTCTACCAGTTGCTGAGTATGTCTCTTCCAATTCTACATTCTGTTGTTATTAGGTGCCACTGAATCTGTTTCAACTCATAGTTATCTCATGTAAAACAGAACAAAACACTGCTTAGTTCTGTACCATCCTCACAATTGTTCTTATAATTCATTTAGCATATCGATGCAGCCACTGTATCAATCCATTTTGCCACATTGCCACGGGATCTACAAGATTTTCCACCCACGGGCCTGTGATCTTCCTGCATTTGACCTTATTGCATGTGTTGCATGAGTCTGAAGAGGACTTTATAGATTGGTATCAGATATATGGGCTAACATCAGACTTATGGACTTGATCTAGACTGGGCTGGAATGTTTTCCTAATACATAAGTAATCTTTTATATAAAGTTCTTTCTTATTCACATATGAGTGTCTATTAATTTGTTTCTTTAGTCAACCCAGATCAACACACCATTATTATTAAGGTCAGCTCTCATGTGGCAGTTTTCCTATAATCATATCTTGACTGCCTT
This sequence comes from Tenrec ecaudatus, assembly GCF_050624435.1. NCBI lineage: Eukaryota > Metazoa > Chordata > Mammalia > Afrosoricida > Tenrecidae > Tenrec > Tenrec ecaudatus. The sequence continues at coordinate 51,050,073 of NC_134536.1, forward strand.
CTAGCTTGTGGGAAGTGAACCGCCTATTCTTCCTTTAAGTCTGGCTTAGTCTAGAGGCTCCACTGAAACTTTCCACCATGTATGACACTGATGGTATTTGAAATACCATGACATAGCTTCCACCTTCACAGCAACAGACAAGCCACCACAGTACAATAAACTGATGCCAGTGTGATATATCGAATATTAATGATGGAAGACAAAAGGAATTATGAGGTATCGCAGAGATCATCATACATGAAAACATAAAATTTTAATTAAAAAGACAACATAAGAAAGAAAAGACCAAAGTAGATGATAAAACAGATTCTGAACATTGATCTTGGATGCAGATTAACTAAAGATAATTGTAAAAATAATGAAGTAAAAAAGTGGAACATAAAATTTCAAAGGGCAGGTTGAGAAAACAAAGCAAATTATTACAATGAAACGTGAAGAACTGGAATTAAATTCCAAAAAACACATTTCACAAGCTGAAAGAAGTAAAAATTTCAAGTCTTATATTGATATATTGAAGGACTCTATGGAAAAATATTAAACAATGTTTCACTCTTGACTGGTCTTGGTTTCTGCTAATACTATTCCCAGTTCCTGCTTCTAAAACATCTCATTTGCTGCCCAGAAGAAGAATGGCAATCATAATTAAACTGGTTAACAATAACTCACAGTTGATTCATAATCCAATCAATATATCTTGTCACCTTCTTACTCATGCCCACAAGGAAAATTAATGTCATTTGGTAAAAGTAACAAAGGCCATGCCTAGAAGAAGCATATTAAATAATTCACTGTGTTGTAGTGTCACATGCCAGTAACCTTATGCTGAAGATAAATGCACCAGAACATTGACAGTGAGAAGCCATAACTTCAAACTAGATTTAGAAAAGAAGACACGGAACAAGGGATACCATTGCTGATATCAGATGCAACTGGGTTAAAACCATAGAATACTACAAAAATGCTTACCCCTATTTTACTTCCTATAAAGCATAATTGTGCTCATGTGGAACCTGTGCATAGACAAAGAGACAGCTGTCCAAGAGTACAAGGGATACTGTATGGTTTTTAAAAAGGAAAGTCATGTATCAAGATTATATCCTTTCACTATAATTATTCAATCTGTATGCTGAGCAAATAATCCAAACATCTGTATTATATAAATAAGGATTCAATATCAGAATTGGAACAAAAATCTTTAACAATCTCTGATAACGACACAATGACACAATTTTGCTTGTTGAAAACAAAGATAAGTTGAAGCACTTACTGCAATAGTCAAGAGATTAAATGATTAATTGCATTATGTAAATGTGCTGCACAAGACCTATTTAGAGGGTTGAAAAGCAAAGAGGTTTGTGTTAGTCTGGGTAAACTAGGGAATCAAATCCACAGAAACTCATATGTATAAGACAGAGTTTGATATAAAGGGTAAGTGTATATTAAGAAAGCATCTCAACCCAGTGCTGCCCCAAATCCAACATTAGCCCATATGACCGACACCAATCTACAAAATCCTCCTCAATCTCACAAAACACACGCAATGATGCTGACTGCAGGAGGAAAGCTGAATCAATGAGCTTGTAAGCATCTTAGCGCTGGCAGGGGTCTCCACATGGCTACTCCAGCACCCAGGCTGCATCAGGGTAAGTCCATGTGGCTTCTCCTAAGGGATGTCTCACAGGAAGTGAGCCTTGCCAGCTGAAGCAGGAAACTGGTTAAGGCATCTATACTCTGGTCTGACTATCACAAGAGACTCTAGAATTAGAAAGGCGAGGTTCACCAAGCCATTTATTTCTCCATCCTTTAATTAATACCACAGGTGCTTATCGGCCAGGTTGGCATACTAAACCTTAACTATCTCAAGGTTACTCTGATGACTAAGGTACACTGACCTAAACTATGGTACTTTAAATTGCCTTATATGCATATGAAAGTTGGACATTGATTAATGAAGACCAAAGAAGAATTGAGACATTTGAGCGGTGGTATTCATGAAGACTATTGAGAGTACCATAAACTGCCAAAAGGATAAACACATCTGTCTTGGAAGAAGTGCAGAATCTTTGGAAGGAGCCAGAATGCTCCTTAGCGATAAGGGTTGTGAGACTGCATCCCAAGTATTATGGACATGTTCTCAGGAGGAATCGGTCCTTGGGGAAGTACCTCACACTTGGGATAGTAGAGGAACAGTGAAAAAAGAGGATCTTCGACCACGTGAACTGATTCAGTGGCTGCATGATTGTGTTCAAACATAATCAGGGTTGAGTGCTGCAGGATCTCTCAGTGTTTCATTCTGTAGTACTTACAATTGCTGTGGGTAGGAACATACTCGAAGGAACCCAGCAGGAAAAATCTACTTTCTAACACCTAAGAAAATTAGTAGTCCAATGTACTCTTTTTGCTCTTGTACTACATTGTGAGTGAAGCACCCAAACAACAAATTCACTGCCGTAAAGTTAATCCCAACTAATAACCACCCTATAAAAGACTTTAAATGCTATAAATCCTTATGGGAGCTAGCCATCTCATCTTTGTCCTGCTGAGTGCCTAATAGTTTTTACATGCCAACCATGAGATTAACCATCCAGGGGCTGCCGCTCCGTCAGGACTCTAAGTGACGCGTATTCATGACAAAATCAAAATTCTTGCTCATATATAGAAAAAGACTAAATTAAGAAGCCATGGAAGCATATGAAGTTTTGTGTTGGCTGCTAACTAAGAGCTCGGTAGTTCAAACTTATTAGCCATCTAGCAAGACAAAGATGAGTCACTCTGAGGGAGAAATATGAAGTTTTTACGCCCATAAAGATTTACAGTCTACGGAGGGAATTGTTTCAGACTCTAAATTGTGAGGATCTGGATTGAAGAAGACTATGGGTGACCATAGGAGCCCAAGATACATTTATGGACTCTACATAGGAAATAAGCTTCTGGTGATCTCCCTCTGTCCATAAGAGAGGGGTGGGCGGAGAGTGGGCGCCAGACAGTGCACGGGACAGATGAGCAATGGAAGGTCAAAATGACGAACCTGACGCAAACAGTTAAAACCTTCCAGCTGATCCTGCCTCTTATGCACTATAGGCCTGAGCTGGTTTTCAACATTTTCTATATTATTGTTTTTCTGTTTGTTCATATTGGGGTTTTTCTTAGATGTGTAATGCCATTGGAGGTCACCCTCTTGAATTTTGGTTAATGTTTATCAGTATATGAAACCCGGGATTAATGAACCTATCAGGGGAGCAAGTAGAATAAGGGCTTGTGTGGGAGGGATTGGGGGGGGGTGGAGTGGGGGCGTAAAGTGGCAGTGGGGTGACAATAAAAGGGAGCTGATGTCAAGAAGTTCAAGAAGAAAAGGGATTTTTTGAAACTGATGGTGGCAGCAATTGTACAGCCCTGCTGGATGTGATTGAACTGTGGAATGATACTTTATCTGTATCAACGCCCAACAAAATGGTTCTCAAAAACAATCAAATAAATCAATTATATTTGAAAAAATGACAGTCTCTGGAACTCACAGGGCAGTTCTGATCTGTCTGATAGGATCACCATGAGTCAATATCAGTTTGGTGGCATTAAGTGAGTCAGTGAAGATATTACTTATAATAAAACTGTTAAAATATTAGGATATATTAATGTTAACAAAAAGGGAAAGACAGCAAGTTAAAAAATATTTTTAATATTGACCTTGACTCCATGATTTTTGAGATTGTCTGGCCCAGAAAACTCAACATTAATTAGTGCATTGATAGCCTACACAGAGTCATATTCTAGCCTGCTATATTTTAGCCTTGAGGATGGACTTACTTTGATATTAAATCTCCCATGATGAGTAGTAACTTTGTCTTATTTCCATGTCTTTTGGGTGATCCTAGGGAGATTCAAAGGAAATATAGTGTGTTCACTACTCTTAGGATATTTATTAACTATGTCCTACTAGTTTAAATTTAATTTTCATACTTACTTCCAGCCCAAGAATTGAGCTAATAAATACTGAAAAACTCAATAATCTACTCAATGAAGAAAACTTCATGAGAACTTACTATTTCACAGCCTATGGAAATAATCTTCCACTTCACCATACTGGAATGATCATCTAAAAGTATTCATATATAAATAAGTATTCTGTAAAATTTTCAGTATTTGGATTTCTGAAAATGGAAAGTAATTGACATATAGATGAAAGAGATAAAGAAGCATTAAATTTATCACAGTTGCCATTAAGAAAGCTAAAAAAATGTTCATAAACAAAATTCCTGCCTTAGATTGGGTTCTCTAGAGATGTCAAACCAGTGCCCATACCGATATCATCTATATCGAGAGAGAGGGGGAGAGAGAGAGAGAGAGAGAGAGAGAGAGAGAGAGAGAGAGAGAGAGAGAGAGAGAGAGAGAGAGCTTTATCTCATATTTATTACAGAGAAATGGCTTACATGGTTACAGAGACTGACAAGTTCAAATATGTGAGTCAGATGTCAGGTTGGTGACTTCTTCTGACTGTCATAGTTCCACAGATTAGAAAACCCAAGATTGGCAAATCAGAGGAGAGGATAATGGTTGTGGACAGCAAGCTTCAATCTCACAGGCTGCATAGGCTAATGGAAGGATTAATAGATACTGTTGCAGGCCATTGGTTCAAGTGTAAATTGCTCTAGGTCAGAAGATGAGCCAGATGTAGGATTACAATCCATTAAAAAGCAAGACAACTTTGCCAGAGTATCTACAGATACTGGAAACAGACCATGGCCCCAAGAAAACTCTCAGTTGCTTGGCTTCTCATCATGAAGGAAATTATACTAGATTATATATCATCTTGGAGAATGACTATGTCTAATAATGAAACCACTGAGAATCATGGCCCAGCAGAGTAGCAACAAAATCTTAACCTTCACACACCCCTCCAAAAAAATAGAGCTAGCATTATGTCAACTAACTCCCCACAGGCTGTAAAAGTCTATTCAAATCAGAGACTATCAAGCATGTCATTTCCTGGCATAATGAACCCCTTTAATTTTATTTGAAATTTAATTATGTAACGGAAAGCATCCACATACACTGAATTTGTCAGTCTTAGATTATTTTGATTTTTCACATTCTTGAAAAATCTTTCCATGGTGATCTAAATACAATAGCCGCACAAAACCCCAACATTTTAGAGGAGAAAATACTTATCAGGAAAAGCTATCACTGTTATTGTTAAATATTCAACTTTGAAGATTTTGAAATTCATTTATCACATAGTATCCTAGGGATTAATGGCTTTTCTGTGTGTTTACTTACAAAGGAATTGGGATGATACATAAGAATGATGAAGTTATTACAATCATCTTAATGTATATATCTGGTTCTTAAAAAGAATCTATCAAAAATAAAAACAAAATCCAGACGAAAATAAAGAATCATTCAAGAAAAATTCCTTTAACATTATGTTCACATTAAGGGTTGATTTTATCTTTACATTATGCTATTCTTGTCATTAAAAATAGAAAAGAAATAGAATGTACTTGCTGGGTAATTGATTCTGACTCATGACAAATCCATGTGTGTCAGAACAGAATTAAAGAATTATGCTTTACAGAATTTTCAATGACTGATTTTGTTGGGGAGTGGGGAGTGGAAGTGGGGTCAGATTGTTGACCCTTTTATCTCTGTTTTTTCTAAGAGGACTCAGACCTCAGAACTTTTCGTTAGTAGTGGAATGTCTTAACCATTTGTACTACCTAGGTGCTAAGTTTTCTTACAAATAACAAGAGTTTTAAAAAAAATGTCCACTGGTGCAGATAAGAGCTGGAAACATAGAAGATCCAGGACAGATAAACCCTCAGGACCAATAATGAGAGCAGCCAGACCAGGAGGGGGAGGGGAAGGTGGGGGAGAAAGGGGGAACGATCACAATGATCACATAGAACCCCTTCCCAGGGGACAGACAACAGAAAAGTGGGTGAAGGGAGAAAGCTGTCAGCGTAACACATGAAAAAAAAAGGATAAATTATCAGGGTCATGAGGGAGGGAGGGTGGAGAAGTAAGAAAATGAGCTAATACCAAGGGCTCAAGTAGAAATGTTTTGAAAATGATGATGGCAACATGTACAAATGTGCTTGACACAATGGATGGATATATGGATTGTGATAAGAGTTGCGAGAGCCCTCAATAAAATGATTTTTTTGTGTAAAATAGGCTTCACTACTATGAAGAGCTTTCCCAGTTATGTGGTATGTTTTCATTTAATAACGTACACGCAGAAGAAAACCTGACCACCTAGAAAAGTGAGAATGCAATATGACTAGAACTTCCTCTTTCTAAGTATAATGAGAAAACATTAACTCTATTAATAGACTCTCAAATACTGAACCTGAGGGAAAAATTAGGGATAAGTCATTAAATTTAGTTTGTTAACTGTGTTTCTGTTGAAATGAGATTTGGTAGGACTTCAATTAATCAACTAGATGATTCTGCCACTTAGATTTCTTGAGCTGCATGTTGTCTGTGTGCATGCTTGTATGTACCAATGCACAGACACATAGTACACAGAGGGCAGTCATGGATAATGAATTCTTTAGTATAAGTGAAGGTTTTCATTCTATTTTCTCTCAGTCATTTTCTTTTCTTGAATCATCAGTTTTTGTTTGTTTGTTTGGTCTAGCCTAAGACCTCAACATGAGACTTCCAGGTGGTGGGGCAGGGGGCGGAGAGACTGGGCTGCTCTTAGGAACATTATGTGGGGAGGGTCTTTAATGGCATTCAGCGGGTGGGCAGAACTGACCTAGGGCAGCTGGGGGTATATTGGAAACCCAGGCTGGGTCCTGTCAAACACTGGGACACTGAATCCTGCATCTTTGGGGCACAGGGCATGCTCCAGAACCTGCATCAGTGAGATCCCACGTGAGAACCCCACTGGGTGAAGTGGGCTCTACCTCAGACATATTTGTAACCCAAGAACTGAAGCTGGAAAACACATGGTGTCAGAGGCAGCAGAAGGCAACTGTACCAAGAGTGGTGTACTGGTGGTTGGTGAACAAACAGGATCTGGCTACATCAACGCCTTGTATGCAGTATTCAGATACATAATATTCCAGCAATCCTGTGACCGCCATTCATTAGATTTTTCTTATGCTTGTGTATATTAGGGTATCTCAGAGTTGTACCGCTATTGGGTCACCGCATTGAAGTTGTGTTACTTATTTCTGGTTTTCAGTGGATGAAACCCAGAGGCGTTGAGCCTATGAGGAAAGAAAGCATGGCAAGGATTGTGGGGAGGGGCAACATAGAGCGGTGGGGGAGATAAAATGGAAATGATTTCAAGAAGCTCAGGAAGAAAAAATATGTCTGGAGACTGATTGTGGAAGCAATTGTACAATTATGTTTGGCATGATTGAACTGTAGAATGCTATGCTATATGTATTAATTCCCAAGGTACAGTAAATTAAAAAAAAGCATAGGTCCAGGAATGAGTTCTGGGCTCACACTGCATCCTAGTTCCAACTTAAGAACATTCAGTTCTTATATCATGGCCTTGCTTGATATTCAGTTTCACAAAATGATCAAGAAAGCAGATGGTGCCTGGCTATCAATTGAAATAGTGTCTGTATTCAAACAAGCAGCCATTTAAGGAGCCAACTAAATCCACACAGATGAAGCATACCAGCTTGTGTGATCAAAAGACGGCAATTACAAAATTTGCATATGGTGAATGAAAAGTATCAGAGGTAAAACTATGAGCACCCAATTTGGAGAAGCCTGTGGAGGACAGTGGGGGCCCAAACCCATCTGCAGGGTAGGATCTAGTCAGACAAAATTGCTGGCAGATCTGCTCCAGCCAAAGAAAGGCAAGAGTCCTCAACCACCTTCCTATCAGGCAGAGACCACTGTAATCTTGATTTTGCGGGATTGAATTCTGTACCGGTTGTCCTCCCAATAGACACAACCTGACTTTTTATTTGGTGCAAAATATCTCTTAGTTATTCCATGACAGAAATTTCTTCCCTGGCTTTTTGAATGTTGATGGGAGTCTTCTCCCTCTTATACATTATTTGTGTTTTTTGCCTTCATACTAATATGATCTTATTCTTACACCCTATTGCGATTTGTCTTTCACTATTTTCTGTTGGGCTTCCCAACTGTAGAGCAAGAGGAGGAATGGAGGCATAAGGATAATAAGGGATACAAGGGGCTATAGGGAATGCAGGGGTGGAGGTTGGGCCTTAGGGAGGGAAAGGGAATTTCAGGAGTAAATAATGGAGGTGGGAGTGGGGAGGCAGCACTAGAACTGATAGCGTTTGCACAGCTCAGTTTAAAGGTGATGTGACCATGGGACAGGCCCTAACATTGATGCGGTGGGGTATATACAATTTGCCTTGATGTTATTGAATGAACGATTGGATGATTGAATTGTTCAATTGCGTGATATATCAGTTATGTGCCAATAAAAATGTTGTGCAAAATAATAAAAGATCTCAACATGAAAAAGGCTTTCTTCAGGCTTTATATTTGATGCATAAACAGCATATATTAAAATATTTGTTGAAAAAGGGCCTTAAAGCACAAATTGCCCAAAGCATTTACTTCTTTTATCCAGATTGCATTTTGTGCTGGGGCCCAAACATTCTCCAATTTTACATGCAGAAGCAAACTGCAAAAATAAAAAATAAAATAAAATAAAAAAAGAAGCAAACTGCACTTGTTGAAACACAGAATGCCGAACCCTGGCACCAACTCCCACCCACCCCTCACCCTCAGAGTCTCCAACCAGTGGGGCTGCAGGTGATCCTAAAAGTCCTATTTCTACCAGATCCCTTGGTGGTGCTGGTACTCTTGGACCATATTTTTAAAAGCACTGTGTTCAGCCTTCCTTTTGGTGATGGTCTGCATAGGAGGACAGAAAGGACCATGTCTCTAAAGAAAGAATCAGACCATGACTTCTTCCTGAATCTAAGATATGGAAAGAAGAAACTTTTTAAAAAGGAGTAACCAAGTTTTTTCAAATCCAAATCGCAAAAAGTCTTACATGGAAATTGTATAATTAAGCTAATTCCAAGTCACTCCGGGAGCACTGTTGGGCTGTTAACCATGTCAGCATTTCAACTCCACCAGCCACTCCATTGTCTATGGTAGAAAGAAGAGGCTTTCTGCTCCAGTGAAGGTGTACAGCTGCAGAAATGCCCTACTGAGTGGCAATAAGCCAATATGACTTGATGACAGTGAGTCACCTCACAGAAAAGAGGTTGATTTCTTCCCCCCAATTTTTTTTCCAAAATGGATTATGCCATGCATCCAGCAAGAGTATTCTAATTATTACTCACATCTTAAGGATTTATCAAAGATAGCAGAGAACACTACACATGTATGAGAAAAAGACTACCTCAGGGTGTCTGAGATAGAATCGTATTGTGGTGAGATGATACTGTGGTGAATTTGCGCTGCTATGGTTTCAACTTCCCACTGGGACCAAAAGGGGGAGCCCTCAAGCTTTCTAATCAGCTTTCCCAGATTTGGAATAGAGGTATGCAGTATATAACAATTGTAAACTGTCAATCATCCAAGCTAAGGTGACAGTGCTCAGTGAACTTCACTGCTAAGGTTTTCTGGCTGACTATGCCAATAAATATGCCATGGTGTTTAGTTGAATTTGAATTTGTGTAACCACACTGTTGTATTCCATGAGACCTTTAGCCCGAGGCTGGTAAGGGAGATAAACATATTCCTGAAATGCCTTGTTCTAGAGCCCAGCAGTGAAACTTCTCAGAAAGGAAGTGAATGCCTTACTTGTTATAAAGAGTATCTGGAACCCTGACATGGATAAGAAATGTCTTAGTGAGCTCTTGCTTGTTGACTTTTGCATGCACAAAAATTTTAATAAACATGATGAATATTCAGCATTGTGAGGTAAAAATTTCCCAGAATTCTTTACACAAAGGAGGATGACCTGACATGAGGGAATGTTGCTGCCATCAGTCACAATAGATTGCCAGATATTGTCAATTACCTTAGACTGTGTAAAATTGTGCAGATGGGCCAGTGATTTCCCAGAGTATCCAGTGCTAAGATGACTGCCTGAAGTTTGACCAGTTGTGCTGATCTTTGATTTCAATCTTTGATCTCAGAAATCCTCATTAAGCTCTTCAGAGAGGTCCGTCACATGAAGTGGTGATATTGCTATTCAGAAAATATATCAACTCCATTGCTGCCCACTCAGTGGCGTCCAAAGAGGTCACCACCTCCAACACCATGACATCGGCAATAAATGAAGATGAGGAAGTTCGTCCTCATGCAGATGGAAGAATTCTAGAAGGCCTACCAAAATCAAACTCACATAAGAAAAGTTCTCTTTTAGCAAAGAGGCCTTGGTGGCCAAGATAGGCTTGTGGAATTGTGAATCCACACTCTAAATTATTCTAGCAATCATGGTTTCAGGGCCTCTGAAAGTTTTGTCATGAAGAGAGACTAGTAGGTGGTCCATAATTGCTGTAGTCCTCTGAACGGAGCAAGGAGGTAGAGTATTGCTCAAAATCATGAAAGGTTGTATCCTTGTGCCTGGATTATTCCATCTGGAAGCTGAGTAAATAGTCTGAAACTGGACTACATGAAAAAGGATATCGCATTAGAAGAAGAGTTCATAACAGCCTGTGCCACACAGAGGACACACCTTGATTGCCCAAAGCAAGGGGAACAGATGCACTTGAATTCCCACATGAGAGAAGCGTACTAAAATAGAATGCAGGAATAATGGGTGGGGCCATATCTGAGCTCCTTGGGCTACATAAAGAAGGAGAATCCAACTTCATACCAACCAAAACCTGACTTCCACGAGACACATGTCAGACATTCCTCTATCCTCCATTCTTCTTTACCCGACCTGGGCACCAACTATCCCTCCCAGCTATTTCTGTGATGCAATACTTCATTGCAAGGACCACACAGTATTCACAGGATTATCAGATTCATTAGGGAAGCCAACACATTACAGAATATTAAAGATACAGTTATTCTGTCATTATGCCAGTTCTCAACAATGCTGACAGACATGTCTCTCTCGGGTCATCAGCCTGTCGGTCATGTGGTTTCTTGGCATTTTAGTGTACTGTGAGTGAGAAATCCCACTGCTGCCTCACAGTGTTGGTCCTTCTCCTCTACTCTGTCTCATGGTCTTGGTTCTGAGTCCTCTAGTGACCCCAGTACCTCTGCCATTTCAAACAGGAAAAGCTTATCAATACCCTGATTAAGTATTTCATATACCACAGTAGCATGGTCCCACTCAGTCATTTGGTGGGGTTTGCAAACATGAATACAAGAGTCATACCAAGAAATTACACTTAGTCACAATTATGGACTGCTAGAAGAACAAAAACAACCAAAAATGTGCAAGTCAGGAAGAAATTCTTCCGGGATTCTCCTCAGAGGCAAGGATAACAAGATTTGAGCCCATGTACATGGCCATATTATTCGGCGTGACAAGTCCTTGCAAAAGGAAAGCATGTTTATCAGAGGGTCAGTGTAGAAATAAATGGTGGTGACATCTGACCCCTCTGACTTCCCAAGGAGCAAGGAAAATCAAAATCCATGTCAGCACCAACCAAGGCTGATATCTATGAGGCTGAAGTCTGACATGCCCTGCTCTCCAAACTTCCTACCAAAAATGTTCCAACTGCCCATCTCACAGCACGCTCCATTTTCTCAGTTGAGTTTGATCATACATTTCAATGGACTCACAGAAATCACAGACAAGACACATCATTATGAGGTTAATTAAAGATATCAACAGGTTATAATTTCTCGGTATTCAGTTATTCACAAAGGAATAATTTCAAAGGAGTGGCCCTTCCTTTTCTCAGCTGTGCTTGCTTGGAGGTCTCTCTCTGGTTCGGCCACTCAGCCACATGGCCCATTGCCCTCTGCCCTGCTTGCTCACTATTACAAAGTTCTTTTAGGACAGCCAATAAAGGCATGCCTATTCACCTTAAATGTCAGCCTGAATATGCTCAGCTCTCTCTCTGAGGGTCTAAAAACCTATTGAAGTGTCTAGAGATTCCCAACTCCACAATTCAGGCTCCTGCCTTCAGGTACTCGGCCTGACGTGCTCTGCAGATGGGAAGAGACAGTCTGTGTCAGGCACCCATTCCTGGTTCTACTGCTGTGGCAGCTTCTCTGCCACATCTCTGTGTCGAAGCCGTCTTTCTGATTATGAAGTTTCAGTGCACGAAATCTCATAGTCCAAATAACATGCTCTGCTCCTCGCTCTTCTCTCTTGCTGCTTGTGTGATTTCCCTGTCCCACCTCCTGAAATAGCTTATTTCATACCCTTGAATATGAAAATCATAATCAACAGTCTCAACAATCACTCAAAACTGAATTACATCAGTGTTTTCCCCAAATTTCCCTTGCTCAGATTCAATAACAAAAGGTAATTTAGCAGAAATCACAAATCCTTTGACCAGAAGGGCCATGTTAAATCATTCACTATACCACAGTCTCTAAAAAAGGGGAAGGCACTAAAGGATATGGATTGACACATGGCTCCAACAAAGGGGTCGAACTTAACAATCATGAAGGACAGAGCAGAGCTTCCTTGTGTTGTACATAGAGTCACAATGAGTCAGAATCAACTCCACGACAGCTAAAAACAACACTGACTGCAGCCTACTGGCAAACAAACCGTTGAAAGACACTAAAGAGCTGGAATGAGCCATGTATCTAGACAAACATGTGTTGTTAGGTGTCATCAAGTCTGTTTGGACCCATAGCAACCGACGCACAACAAACAGAATAGTGCACACTCCCTGCTACTTCCTCCTCACAGGCATCTGAGCCCATTGTTGCAGTCACGGGGTCAATCCACCTCCTCGAAGACCCTCCTCTTTTTTCCTGTCTCTCGACCCTGACAAGCTGTACAGAACATGTAAGATGAAGCCTCACTGGCATCTGACTCTAAGGAGAAATCAGGATGCACTTTCTCCAAGACAGATCAGTTTGTCCTTTTAGCAGTCCGTGGAATTTTCTAGCATCACAATTAAAATCCTGTGATTCTTCTTCGGTCTTCTTTTCAATGTCCAATAGAAAATACTATGGATTGGGTGAGGCACATCTTAGGCCAAAGAGTAATATTCTTGCTTCCAATGCTCTAAAGGGGTCTTGTCCCACACTTTTACCTCATGCAACTGTTTTATTTTTTATTTCTTGACTACTGTTTCCATGAGTACTGATTATGGATCTAAGCAAGATAAAGTCCCTGACTACTTCAACCTTCGCTATTTCTCATGATGTTATCTATTAGGACAGTTTTGAGGATTTTTGTCTTCTTTACATTGAATTGTAATCCATACTGAAGACTGTCATATTTTACCCTCATCGGCAAATGCTTCAAGTTCTCCTCCCTTTCAGCTATCAGGCTTGTATGATCTGCACAGTACAGGTTGTTAGTACTTCTTACAATTCTGATGCCACATTCTTCTTCCTGTGAGCCAATTTATCAGATTACTTGTTCAGCCTTCAGACTGAATAAATATGGAGAGCAAATACAACCCTGCTGCATAACTTTCTTGATTTCAAACCATGCGGTTGTCCATGGTTACATTCATACAGCTGCCTCCTGATCCACGTGCCAGTTTCACATGACCACAATGAAATTCTCATTCTTCTCAAAGTTATCCATAGTTTGTAATGATTCACACAGTCAAATGCTTTTGCCTAAGTCAATAAAATAGAAGTAAACATCTTTTGGGAATTCTCTGCTTTGAATCAAGATCTGTCTGACATCAGCAATTATATCCCTTGTTCCATGTCCTCTACTGAATCTCGTCTAAATCTCTGTCAACTCCTTGTCAATGTATTACTTCAAACATTGTTATATTATCTTCAGAAAAATTACTGGCCTATGATATCAATATTCTTCTATCATTTGATGATTCTGTTGGGTCATATTTCTTTGGAATGGGTACAAATATGGAACTCCTTCAGTAAATTCAACGTATTTCCTTGCATAGATAAGTGAATATTCCAGTGTTACTTCAGCTTCTTGAAGGATTTCAATGAGTACTCTATCAGTTTCTGGAGCTTTGTTTTGGGTGAATGCTTTCAGTACAGCTTGAAGTTCTATCTTCAACAATATTGGCTCTTGTTCATATGCTACCTCCTGAAACGGTGCAATTAGGACAAGTTCTCATTGGTACAATGACTCTATGCATTCTTTCCATTATATATTTGTGTGTGTGTGTGTTTCCTACATAATTCAATATTCTGCTTTAGAAATATTCCAATATTGCACCTTAAGGCTTGAATTTTTTCTTGAGTTCTTTCAGGTTAACATATGCAGAGTATGCTCTTCAATTTTTATTTTTCTAATTCTAGGTCCTTTCACATTTCATTATAAAAATTGGCTGTCTTTTTTAGCTGTCTTGAAATGCTCTATTCATCTCATTGACATCAACATTTTCCCCATTTGCTTTAACTCGTCTATACGTTTCAGATTCTCATCTCACATCTACTGTGATCTTTTCTTTGATCTTTTCACTAGTGTTCTTCATTAATGATGTTTGAAGCCCTCCCACAGCTCATCAGAATTCCTGTCATCAGTGTTTAAGGCCTCAAATCTTTCTTGAGATGTTCTCCAAATCCAGGTGGGATAGACTCAAGGTTGTACATTGGCTCTCATAGACTTGTTTAATTTTCGTTACCTGAACTTACATACGAGAAATTGATTACCTGTTTCACAGTCACCTTGTGGCCTGGTTTAGCTGCTGATCTTGACCTTCTCCATTGTCTCGTGATATCCAACTTCATTTTTAGCACCAAGATATTTCCTAACTATTGTTCCTTCCTCTTTGTTTTCAACTTTTGTATTACAATCACCAATAATCATCAATGCATCTTGATTGTATATTTTGTCAATTTCTCACTGAAATAGTTGGTAAAATTCTTAATCTTCTTCATCATTAGTTTTTGTGGTCTGTGCAAAAATATGAACAATAATGTATTGATTTGATTTTCTTGAAGGTGGATATATAATTAATTACAGGCAGCAATGGACTTCAAGATGGATTTTACAAAGTCCTTTTTGACATCTAATGTGATGCCATTCCTTTGGGTTGTTTTATTCCAGATCTAGTAAACAGGATTTTCTGAATATAAAAATGGCCGAAATCTGCCCATTTCAGCTCACTAATACCCAGGATTTCCATCCTTATTTGTTCCATTTCATTTTTTAACAACTTATAATTTTTGTACTCATACTTCACACATTCTAAGTTCTAATCATTAGAAATTTTGCATTTGATTGTCCTTATCTTGAGTCATGCCCTCTCAGAAAATGAAGACCCTGAAGTCTCCGCTCCCACAGGTTTTACCAACTCACATCACCGTGGTCCACTCTATTCCAAGAAATCAGCTCCACTCAGTAACAATCCCAATGCCTTTAGACTTGAGAGGCCCAACTCCTGGCACTGCCTCCAACGAGGTTCTGCTTCTATTCTTTAATCCCTGGCTATCTGGTCACGCTTTGAGGCTATGCATAAGGTTGTCAATAGCTCTTTCCTCTGAAATGGGGAGCCGGGGCCTTCTCTGTGGTCAGTTCTTAGTATGAAAGCATCACTCCAACTTGTTCACTTAGGGTGACCCGGTTGACATTTGAAATACCAATGCTCTAGCTTCTAGCATCACAGCAACATACAATCCACTATTGTACAAGAAGACGCCATACTGAAGGAGCAAATAAACATACTTAAGACTAATATCCGGTTCAGTAAATCTGAACAGAAATAATAAATAAATAAAGAACTGAATAATAAATAAATGTGTTTGTCTCTTCGTTAGTTTTTGTACATCTTTACAAAGATGGAAACCAGAGTTCCAGCAAGATGAAGACCAAGAAACATACACCCGAGGGACTCCACAGAAATCAGCACAGGGGATCCACCGACAGAAAAGCTCCATTCTTCCGGTCACGGGAGGAACACCACAGAGATAAGTACAGACAGGTTCACTAGGTTTTGCAGGGCTTTGGGGGTGTTGGCTTCCCACTGTGGAGGCCGGCTGGGGTTTAGCCTTAGCCTTTCCACAGTCTTGGCCTGAGCCAAGCTACTTTGGCCAGCCCAAGGGCTTTACTTTAACACAACAGAATCTTGCCACCACCTTTTGGCCGGGTTCTAACCCCTCCAGCTCCACAGTCTAGTGATTTGGGCTCAGATATCTCTCTACATTTTTTTTCTATCTGGAGATCAATAAAAGGATGATTAAGAAAACAAGGTCCAACAATTGGAGGATGAATAACTCTATTGCAAAAGTAGTGCATACAGGCCCAGATAAGAGATGAAATTAGGAAGTTTCTAAAAACCAATCAAAGGCAGTTATCACAGAGTTTTATAGAAATACATGCACAAATGAAAAAAAGAAGAGATGTATGATTGATATGCTGATACAAAACTTACAGCAATTAGAGCAGAGTCACCACGAAAATCCAACTATTAGCAAAATAATAGAAATAATGGAAATCAGGGCTGGGGTTCATAAGAGGGAAAACAAGAAAACTATGGAAAAATTAATGCAGCTAAAAGTTGGTTCCTTGAAAGGATTAACAGAATAGACAGACTGCTGGCAAACCTAAACAAAGAAATTTCCATATCAAGGATGGGGAATGAAACAGGGGACATTACAATTAACTCTAATGAATTCAAAAGGATAACTACACAGTACTACGAAAGCCTGTACCCCAATGAATTCAACAACTTGGAAGACATGGACAAATACTTGGGAAAACAATCCCTCCCTAGACTATCCAAGATGGAGGTCAAGAATCTCAATATACCAATACCAATAAAATAAATAGAAAAGGTTATTAAAGATTACCAAAAAACAATTCCCCCGGTCTTGATGGCTTCATGGGGGAACTCTAGCAAGCATTCAGGGACAACTGACACCAATCCTACACAAATTTTTCTAGAGCATAGAAAAAGATGTCAAACTTCCAACATCTCTTTATGAAGCTAGTAAAACTCTGTTAACTAAAGCAGGCAAGAATCCCACAAGAATTGATCATTACAGACCAAGATACCTAATAAACATCCATGCAAAAATATTTAACAAAATATTGGACAATAGAATACAAACGTATATAAAATAAACAATTCACCATGACCAAGTGGAATTCATATCAGGGATGCAGGGATGGTTGAAAATAAGAACAATGATGAATATTACTTGCCACATTGACATGAAAAATTATAAGAACCACATGATAATAACAGTCGATGAAGAAAAAGCATTTCACAACATCCTGTTTAAGACACGCAAGAAGATGGGAATGAAAGGAAAGTTCCTCAATATGATCCAAGCTACGTATGAAAAACCAACAGCCAATGTGGAAATCAGTGGAAAAGTCAAAAGAGGGAAGGGCACAAATTCAAAGGAGGCACAACTGACAAGTGGGATATACTGAAGATAAAACACCTGTGTACATTGAAAAAATTCACCAAGGGAGTACTAAGAGAGCTCACAGACTGGGAAAATATCTTTAACAATGACACATCAGACAAAGGCCTTATTACTAAAGTCTACAATACTCTGCTAACTTCCAATAAGAAAAAAACCTAATTGCCAACTGAGGAGATGGGCAAAGAACCTGAACAGAAGTTTCAAAGGACAAAAATCTGAATGGACAATAAACATATAAGAAAATGTTCCCGATCATCATCCACAAGAGAAATGCAAATTAAAACAACTATGAGATACTACCGAACACCCTCAAAGATAGCCCACGTCAAAAGATCAGAAAGTAACAAGTCTTGGAGGGACTGTGGTGAGACAGGAACTCTCATCCACTGCTGGTGGACCTGTAGATATGTACAGTTATTATAGAAATCGATTTGACAATATCTAAAACAGATGGAAATTTAACTACCATACAATCCAGCAATCCTCTTATTGGGCATGTACCCAGAAGAAGCAAGAAGCAAAGCACAGCCAGACATCTGTGCTCCAATGTTCACTGTGGCACAGCTCACAATCGCAAGCTGGAAACAACCCAAACATACATCAACAAAGGGATGGATTTTAAAATGGTACATAAATACAATGGAGTACTACATATCCTTAAAAAGCAGTGATGAACGCATGATGCTCATCACCACATGGGAAGAATTGGAGGAAATTATTCTAGGCAAAGGAAGCCAAGCACAAAAGGACAAGTAGAGTATAAATCTGCTGAGGTGAGCTTAAAATGCAAAGGGACATATTGAAAAAGCTACTATATACATACATTCCTGAGGTGAGGTCCAGATACTCAGGCAGGGGCCAGACCCCATCCAAGGATACATATGGCAGCCAGCTCTAAAGGCAGGGAAAATAATAAAGAAAAAATAGACTTGGGTAGCAGGGGACCAGGGCACTAACCCACCCAGTGGGAGCACATTATTTATATCTCCACAGGATAGGGAAAGAGAGACCAGACTTCAACCCGGTGAGAAAAGACATGAATACAACTTGATGGCATGATGCAGGGAACCAATAGAGGGCTCTACAGGGCTGGTCCAAATACCAACTATGTGGACACGCATTCCTCTACCACAGAAAGATTCCCTTCAGAGGACAGCAGTGAAGCTACAGCTCAGGGATAGGGCTGTGTCTGGTCAGAGCACAAAAGAGCAAATGAAGGGGGAAGGAGAGAGAGTGGAACACATCCTTACCCACCAAGCCCCAAGGTGATATTCCTGCTCAGAGTAGCCAATGCACAGAGAGGACCAAAGCGCCAGCCCCAACAGAGACACCAACATGACATCCCTCACTGACCTATAGTGTTATGGTGGACAACACTGGAGACACAATGTGGGAATTGTGCCTAATATGACCCCCCCCCCATCACACCAGGGTGAAACACACTAAGGGCATGCAACATAGCAGCAAGGGGAGCAAGGCAATGAAGTCCCTGGAGAATACCAAAAACACACTTTGGGGCCAAGACATGGTGCCTCATCAGACTCAACTGGAAAACACTTCCCACCCAGTGGACTGTGATCTCCCTGCATTCAGCATCATTGCATGTGCTTCATGAGTTTGAAGAGGACTTTATAGATTGGTATCGAACATATGGGCTAATACTGGACTTATGAACTTGATCTGGACTGGCCTGGTATATTTTCTCAATATTCAATGGCTCTTATATATAAAGCTCTTTCTAATACACATATTAGTGTCTGTGAATTTGTTTCTTAGTCAACCCAGACTAACACACCCAGGACAAAGGAAACAAGTGATCTAAGATTGATGGTGAGGAGGACGTAAGATGCCTGGTGAGACTTAAACAAGGGCACTGTAGCTGTGAGGAATTACTGAAACACTAAAGAAGGTTGAACATGATAGTGGGACAAGAGGAAAGTAAAAGGAAATAGAGGAAATAACTAAGAGGCAAAGGAAGTTTATCGCGGTCAAAATACATGCATTTACATATGTAAACATATTTATATATAATCATAGGGAAATAGATCTATGTACATATATTTGTATGTTAAGTATTAAGGTAGCAGATGGACTTTGGGTCTCTACTCAAGTAATCCCTCAACGCAAGCACACCTTGTTCTAATAACCCAGCATTCTCTGATGCTCACCTTCCTGACACTAGCGCTGAAGCAAATTAGCGCTGGTGCATAAGCAAATGTGGTGGCGAAGCGGCCATCTAGCTGGGAAGAAACAAAGCCCACATGGAAAGAAGCACACCAGCCGGTGTGATCATGAGGTGCCGATGGGATCAGGCATCAAAGACCTAGAACAAAAAAAATACATATTAATGTGAACGAGGAGGAGAGCTGAGTGGAGACCTAAAACCTATCTGTAGTCAATTGGACATCCCATTACAGAAGAGTCACAAGAAAGAGATGAGCCTGTCAGGTTTCAGTATACCATGGATTAAACATTCAATTTCCTCTAGTTCTATAATGTTTCTCCCGAGCTTTAACCCCACTATCATGACCTCAATTCTATCTTATAAATCCAGTGAGACCAGAGCATGTACACTGGTACAGATAAGAGATCACAACACAGGGAATCCAGGACAGATAAACCCCTCAGGACCAATAATGAGAGTAGCGATACCAGGAGGGGAAGGGGCAGGTGGCGGAAGACAGCAGCCATTGTAAGACATGAAAAAAAATCTAAATTATCAAGGGTTCATGAGGGAGGGTGCAGCAGGGGGGAAATGAGCTGATAACAAGGTTTCTAGTAGAAAGAAACTGTTTTGAAAATGATGATGGCAGCATATGTAAAAATGTGCTTGACACAATTGATGTATGGATGGATTGTAATGAGCCCCCAATAAAATTATTTTTTAAAATAAAGAACAGCAAACATAAAAGAGGATTAAAACCTAGAAATATAAGATCAACGTCAGAGAGATAGGAAATACCAGTCAGAAGCATGTCTTTACTATTGTTCAAATTACTTGCCTAATTAATGAGCTACGGCAGGTAAAACCATTTCCCAGGTCCTTTTGTAGCATGACTTACTTTAGCCATCTGGTAGCATGGTCGCCTTTTTATTTTATAGTCCTCTCCATATTTTAAATTTTGCAATCTAGTTTTAACTTTAAATCAATAACCTTTTTCTTCATCCATCTCTCTCTCTGATTGCCATTGAGTTGATGCCAATTTATTACAACCCTGTAGGACAGGGTACAGTGCCCCATGTGGGTTTTCAATCCTGAAACTCTACTGAAGTGGGAAGTGCCATTCTCTCCCAAGGACTGGTTGGTGGTTTCAAACTACCAAACTGCCAAAATGGTCACTTACAGATCGTAGCCCCGTGGATAAGCACTGTGCCACTCAGATTCCTCCATTCGTAGTACACAATTGTGTTCCATAATCCATTGGCTTGTTGATTCCTGGACTTGATCTCTAGAGTTCAGGGACAAGATCATGTCAGACAGCACGTAACTACAAAGGAAGACAACACAAACAAGAGCCAGAAATGTTGTCTCTAAAGTGCTCATTCTCAAGGATGAGAAATAGTAGTAAAAACAAACAAACAAAAACCATGATGTTATTACAATAGATGTGTAGTTAATGGGAATGGTAGAGAGAGGCCTCACTATGGACTTTGGCCACCACTGCCTGGTTAAATCATGAAAGGTGTGTATTAGGTTTTATCTTCTTACCATATTTATTCAATCTGGTTTCAGAGCAAATATCAGAGAAGCTGGATTATTTGAAGAAGAATCAAGATTGGAGGAAGTCTTAATAATAACAACCTGTGATATGCAGGTGACAAAACTTTGCTTGCTGACCGTGAGGAAGACTTGAAGCACCTACTGAAGACGAGCAAAGATTGCAGCATTCAATATGGGCTACAACTCAATGTAACTAATACCCAAGTACTCACAATGGTGTCGATAGGTAATACCATGATAAACAAAGGCACGATTAAAATTGTCAAGGATTTTAGCTTGCTTGGATCCACAATCAATGTTCATGGGAGCAAAAATCAAGAGATTAAATGAAACATTTTATGTGTATTAGGTAAATCTGCTGCACAAGACCTCTTTACAGTGTTGAAAAGTGAGGATGTTACTTTGAGGACCAAGGTACACCTGGCCTGAGCCATGGTATTTTCAATTGTCTCACGAGTATGTGAAAGTTGGACATTTAATAAGAAGCCCAAAGAAAAAATGATTCATTTGAAGTATGGTGCAATTGAAGAACATTGAAATAACCATGGACTATCAAAAGAACAAACAGATAGAGTGAGAGAAGTACAACCAGAATGCTTGGAAGCACGGATCACTAGACTTCATCTAACCTACTTTGAAAATCGTTTCAGGAGAGACCCGCCCCTTGAGAAGGACATCCTGCTTGGTAAAGCAGAAGGATAGCAAAAAAGAGGCAGACCTTCAACAAGACGAATCGACTCAGTGGCTGCAACAATAAGCTCAGATGTATGGGAAATTGTGAGGATGGCACGGGTCTGGGCAATGTTTCCTCCTGTTGCGCATCAGGCTGTTATTAGTCAGAACCAACTCTGTAGCACCGAGCAACAACAAAGACTATTGCATTTCTCCCAAATAATTCTTCAGTGTACTTCATGTACCATATTACAAATTTCTTCAGGATAGACATTTTATAGCATTAAAATGCTTCTTTGAATCTAGAATGTTGCACATGTATGTAAAATACATCATTTGTTCTCCATGGAATAAGATGTATGACTATATTGTGACTTAGCTCAGACTCGAGTGACTTTGGAACAAGTTCCCTAATATATCCAGGAGAGAGGGTGCTCAGGTGTTCTGTGATTCAGACAGACAAAGCTCCTCAGCCCACGATTCATGCATTTCTGTTGCTGATGTGCAGAGGAGAGGATTAATCACTTTGTTAAGTTGTCAGTGGGAGCCCCACCTCCTCTTTCTGCTCCAGGAATGACACACCAGATATTGAGATTGTTCTGAGCAATGAGACTCTTGCTACAGTCATCTTGGAAGATAATTTGGGTTAACTACTTTGTCTTTTAATTATAAGAGGAATTGTAATGCATTAAATCAGAGTTGTAGGCATGCAAATCTAAATCCACACCTTATGGGTAGCAATAGGGTATACTGGTTTCAAGTGTGTGGTTATAAAGTTCTCTGTGTTCTTCACATAGAGACTCATATTAAGAGAAAGCACATTTCAATGTAAGGACATATCCTTGCAAAATGTTGCACACACTAGGAAGTTTATGAAATGGAATACAGGTAGCTTGGTAGGAAAAGTATGAATCATAGATCTTTCTGGATCGATGGAAATTTACTTGAAGAAATTTGGTTTATGGCTTTGTAAGTAGATTTGTGCTACTATTAATCACCATTGAAGAAGACAGAAGCTAGAAAGGTAAGCTATAAGTTAAGTCTATGTGTATATTTTTATATAATTTTAGTACAGATTTTTATAGATTTGTGAAAGTTAGCTAATCTTTGTGTACCTCTACTATCCACTCTGAAATGGAGATAATAACTGTCAAGTTTCATTAAAAGGATAATGCATAAAGGTAATTCTATTCTTAATGTTATTAATTTAGCCAAAGTTATAGAATTTAAACTATAGTTAAGAAAAGGAAAGTATTCAAGTATAGGCCAACTACAAACCACAATATACAAATAGTTGACTTGTATAGATTAAACTCCTCAGTGACTGAACATTATTTATATCACAATGGGGTTGGTGACAGGGCAAAACTTTCAATGACATGCATTGACTGTGGCAGAACCACGCCTACCAGATTAACAGAGTCATAATAAAGCAAAAAGGGCATTAAGTAGTAAGTATTGGGTACCTTCAAGGCAAGAGATGGAAGCCAAATTCTGATGACTGCCAGTTCTTTAACATGAGGTTGCAGCTATCTGCTTCTTTTCTTCCTAGGGAGCTTCAGTCTTACGGCTAAAGCCTCCAAGTGAGTTTGACATAGGCTCAATTCATTTAGTGGGTTTCCACATTAATCTTTCTGTTATAGCTCATGAAGGATGTTTCATGCCTCGGAAGAACCTTGTTCCCATGCAAAGTGCCTTGGAAAATGGATTATGGTAGACTCAGTTAGGCCAAAATTGAACACCTCATCATTTGATCTCTCTTTTGATCCATTTAAAATGGTTCTTTTTATTACTTTCTGCTGTGATTTTAACTGAGCTTTGTAAGTGCTTTAGTTTGTTACTGTTGCTAGCTTTTTTGGTATGCTTTTTGTATATGAACAGTAGGTTAGATAAAGCTATCGATTTAGTAACTAGATGGTTTCTTGGGATGTAGCAGAGATGTTTGGCAGAGTGGGAAATAAGGCAGCTAAGAACAATAAGTACAAGACAGAAAAAATGTTCTGAAATTGCTTGTGGTAATGATTGTACAACTCTGTGGGATATGATTGTACTATTGAATCATATGATATGTGGACTGTACGCCAATAAAACTGTTATAAGAAGAATGAAATGGGCAAATGAGAACTCATGTACTGCATTCCTAAAACCTAGCCATTGGCGTCAAGATTGCTACTACTTTCTCAGGCCTTTAATATATTAAAAGAGATCTACCACTATAATTATAGTAACCATTATAAAGATCACTTCAGTTTGTAGTACCATTAGTGAACATAATTCGGTTATTTTTGCTGACTTTGGAGACTTTAATATTTCTAAATTAACAGATATTCTATTATCATAGATCTCAAAAATGACAGTCAAAAACAGCAATTTAATGAAGACACTGAACCGAAGTAATCCCTTAAGTGCTTATTAGGTAGTGATACAGTTTGGAAAGGAAGTCTAATATTTTAAGCAGACACTGACCTTGCAAGATTTTTTAAAAATCTACTCAGTGGTTTTAGCTAATTCCCCTCTCTTTAGTTCTATAAATAGTAAAATGATTGAAAATGCAAAATATGTTTTCATGTCTTGAACCTATTTTTAGAATATCACAAAATATATGAAATATGTAGTCAACAAAATTTGATTTTGAAAAGCCATGGTGGGATCCATAATCTTGTCCCACCAAAGGCAAAAAATATTTCTATAATACAATTGACTGACTTGATCAGAATTCCTAAAATTTATTCACATAGTTCTTATAGAACCTCCTTGAAAATAAATTTCATTTTATTATAAATTAAGCTGATAAATTGCTCTATTACTTTTAAGCCTTCTGTTTCTACATTAATTTTAGAAAATGGGAAACCTCCTACCTCTGCCAAAACTATATCACACAAGTATTGCTATCTATACATTAGACTAATAGGTCATTTAGGTACAGTTTTGCTCATGATCTTTGAATATTTTTATCCCTAAATGTTCCAAAAATACTCTGAAATTTTTATGTGTAAATCCACTTATTATTATTATTTAGTTTATAACAATTATTTATTACAATATAAATCATCCTTGCCAAGAAAACAAGGCCAATTACTGTGAAATTAATTCCAACTCATGTTCATCCCATCAATATAAAAGTATAACTGTGCTCATTGGGTTTTCTTGTAGTTGATATTTTGAAGTAGGTCAGCATGTCTTTCTTCTAAGGGATCTCGGAGAGGACATAAATCTCCAAACTTTCAGTTAGCAGACTATCCAGGAATTCTTCACAACAGTAATAAAAAGGATCTTGTCATTTACGATGTTGATGTTAGTTATAATTTAACCAGAATAAATTCATAGCATCCTTATGTATCAGAGGAAAAAATGTTACCAGTCCTGCATGTTCTTTATAATCATTAATATGTTTGATCCCATTGTCTCAATCTATCAAATAGAAAGTTTCCCCCATTTTTGTTGGGTCTTTACCATATATAAAGTATTGCTGTAGCACTTTATCTCCCGTGATGAGGGGTCCAAAATAAGCCAGCTGTGGTCTTACACCTTCCCCTTTCCTAGAGACATTCTATTAGTATTTCTTCTAAAATTGGGTGATTTGTTCCTCTGATTGTCTACAAGAATATTCAATATTCTTTGAAAACACAATTCAATTTTGTCAATTCTTATTGCCTTTATTTATTTGTGGTAAAGTTTTCACATTTATAAGAGGCAGTTAAAAAGACTCTGGGTTAGATACATCTTAGTTATCAAAGTAATATCTTTTCTTTATAAAAGTTTAAAAGGTCAATTTCAGAATAGTTACCCAGTGCAGTATGTCATTTTATTTCTGGACTATTGCTTCCATGAGCATTGATTGTTGTTGATCCATGTAGAATGAAAATATTACCAACATCAATTTCTTTTATGATATGTATTTTATCTATTCTTATGTTGTGGAAAAACTATGAGTCACAAAAAGTGATGGAAAACAAAACTATGGCTACAACTCATACTTAGTCAATGGTAGTAAAAAATAGTGGGGAAAAGTGAACAAAGTTTTTATTTATTGTAGTTCAAGACTAGTATATAAAATGTAGAAAATTGAGAAGCACCAGTATATGTATTTTTTGATATATAATAACTATCACTAGAAAACTTTTTAGAAGTTATTTAAAAAGCTTTCATCTGAAACTGAGATCGGACTGGGGGAAGTGCATGTTAAAACTGTTGTTTTGTAACTGTAAGTTTCTTTGTAGTACCGACTCTACTTAAACCATATGCTGATTTAACGGTTACTCAAGGCCATAGAGGGAATTCAGACGCACAGTGACTGCAGAGGGCAGGAGAGACCTGTCCTCTTGGTTCCCAGACTGTAAGGGGGGAGAATAGCCTGTCTTTCTCAAGCAGAGAAGCTGTGGGTTTTGAACTGCTGACCCGATTAGCAGCCCAACAGTAACCCACTAATGTAAATACTAGAAACTCATTCATGCTGCAGTTTAAGATATGAACATTTTGGTAATTTTAATATTTAACTAAATAGATTTAATTAAGTATTCTCTACTACAAGGTAGCTCAATGGCCTTAATTTCTTTTTCTGGCATTAGCACATAGGGCTTAGCCTGAATACTGTTAGATAGTTTTAGTGTTCAAATTTTTATATTGAATGAAAATATTTATGCTAATAAATTCTACCTTGCTCTCTCCTAGTTAAACTTTTTGCGACTTTGGATCATTGTAATTAAACCACTTTCACCTCCTTCAAAGTGGATACAGATCCAGGAAGGCAGCTACTTAATATTAGATTTATGAAAGCTGATGCTCTACTTCACTGGAATGTTCTGACACTAGTTGAGATAAATTAATTTGTAGTCTATGTCCCTAGTTAACGAGGAGCAATTGTGCTGCAGCCTTGAAGTTTTAGTCCAGACATGGACAAAAGTCAAAGACAAATATCAACTGCCTCATTACTTTATTCAGTTCTCTCAAAGGGATCCCCCAAAGGTAAATCATCTTAAAGAAGGATAGCATCCTGACATACTGTATTTATTTTTTTGTTAAAAATACTTTTTTTCCCTAAGTATTACTAAAATTTTACTCGCTATATGTTCTTTATATCAAAACATAAGTGCTTAACGGGAAAAACATTTTTATAAATGTTTTTATAAATAAAAAGTAATGTATTACTTTTGAATCATTTTACATACAGAATCATTCCGTACGTAAACTTTTATAAGTTCATATTCAGTAGCAGTGGATTCATTTTTTGGTAAACCACCTCATTTGCCTTGCTTCCAGGATAAATTTCTACAACACAGTTTTGCAACCTCAAACAATATCCCACTGCCATTTGGTTGATACAAACTCACAGCCTTAGAAGACCTTAAGATGAGTGCCTCACAATCATATTGAGTTGTGGAAAAGTTATTCATATTAGGCACACTTTTTGTTCATGAACTTTTTGCTATGCTTGGTGATTCTACCATGGCTACTCAAGATATTTCCTGAGAGCTTTGTTGTGTTACTTTATATGATAAAATCTTAATAAAAATTCACATCGCCATAATAGTGCTATGGCAAGCCTTTTTTTTTTGCCAGGCAGTATGAAAAATTTCTAAATGCCATTATGTGATTAAGCAGTGAGGCACAACAGGTTAAATTACATTGTGAAGTTCTATAATAGGTATTGAAATTACCTGTTAATATTACACCCAGGAGTATCTCTGAGGTTTAATACATGACAATTTCACAGGGTAATAAAAAAAGAATAAATGAAGTCATTAAAAAAACATTTTTCTTAGGTAAATTTAAATGCTTTCCTTCACCCTATGTGCAGTCATTAAATCTAATGTATTTTTCTGGGGAAAATATTTCATATAGATCCTTTAGCTTTTTGTTTCTGAGGGAGGATTTTCTTCTTTACTTTAACTCAAATTTGTTAAATATTACATACTTAAGTACGGTTCCTATCTTGAAAAATAATGGAAGCAATTACCTTCAACTCAATTTTTAAGGTGACAGTTTATCAATCATTATAATATATGCTTGAATTGTCTTCATAATATATTTGACTCTGACATTTCCATCTTTTACCAACCTTCAAATTGCTGTAGTGTTTTGCAGAATCTTTTGTGTTTCAGATGATGAGAGAGAATGGCTTCCGGAGTGACTGATTTAAGAATTGGATTAAACAGAAGAGAAAAAACAGGGTAAGAGGGCCAAAGGGTATTTCAATGAGAACATCAGTACTCCCTAAAATTGTAAGAAGGGAGTTCAAACATCAAGGGAAAGTTCTATTATCCTTCATTGCATTTCTCCATAACGTTTCTGAAGTCCCCTTATAGAAGAATATCACAATTTAAATATTTTTAGATGATTTTTGGTTATAAAAATAACAATTATTATATATCTAAATATGACAGCAGGCGTGAATACATTTATAAATATGATTTTAATATATCTATACCTATAGATATATCTATATCTATCTATCTATCTACCTATTACATAAAAGTTGGACCGAAAGGTTTCTGGCATTTCAGGTCAGCTAAATTTTAATTTTCTGACTTAGTTTCTGTTTTTACAGCAACTGACCCAGGGAAACACATTGAAGTGACAAAACATTGTTTGAAAGGCGCAAAGGACACTGGAGCAGGTACGGAAGTGAAAAGGAAAAGGTAAGCCAAGTAATAAAATGTGCACGATATATCAAGCACCTTCTATAGCGGTCAAGTAGAGAATAATCACATTGTGAAACTCTGGAAAACAATGAATAGCACACAGTTTGGAAAAATCCTGCACAATAGGCAGACATTGGAGTGTAAGATAGAAACTCCAGAGAGAAATTTGGTGATACTGCTCAAGTGAGGATGTAGGCATCGTTTGGGGTTATTTCTAGATTCTCCGGAGCAGGTGGACAAATGATCTGCTGTGGTTGCAGAAATAAAGGACAGGGGCACAAAGATGTTGATGCTGGGCCTTGGAAGTTGGAGGGAACACAAAAGAAACCCAAACATTAAGAGCTGGGACTGCCAATGTCTGCTGCACTACCAAAAGCATTGCAGTATTTCTGCTAACTACATTAGATTTTTTGAACTTTCCATTATTTAAAATTTGATAATAATATTTCTTCAATTTCAACAAGGATACTGAAAATTTTTAATTAGCACATTTTTTCTTGGAGAAATTATGCTACCTCATAAGTGGAGGATATACATAATAACCCTCCTTGCTCATATGCAGTCTCTGATTGCTCCCTGGAGTATCTTATCCAAATCATGGGGTCAGCTTCCACCTATGATCATGATCCTTGAATTCAGTCACCTCCTGACCCATTCTCCGTGAGTCAATCATTTGTCTTATTTCATTGTGGCCACTTGATGTCTTCAGTGAAAGCATATGTTGTTCCTGCTACCGAGTTGGGTTTGAAGAAAGGAGCCCAATCGAGCACCACTCTCATGTGGTTCTTGGGCATGGCCACCCATTTTTGGAGCCACAGTGTTGAGGGTCTTCCTCTTTTTAGTTGCCACCCCAGTTTCCCAGCAGGATGCCCTATCTCAGGGACTTCCCTCTCCTGATACCATTTCCACAGCACATGACCGGACGTCTCGCCATTCCTGCTTCCAAGGGGCCTTCTGACTGTATATCATAAAAGGCAGTTCTGCTAGTTCTTTTGGTAGTCTATACTACTGCCAATATTTTTTGGTTAACACACCATTCAAATACATGAATTCTTTAGTCTTCCTTATTCCATGATCAAGTCTCATATGCATATGAGATGATCTAAAATACCATGTCTTGGCTCAGGTGCATTTTGGTTCTTTATTGTCATAGACTGTACTAAAAGTATTCCTGTGAAATTGATTTTGGAATATATTACCTCACTTAACACTACTCACAGAAAGCCAGATTAGATACTGCCACTATTACAATTTCACAACGAAGGGACAGGGTTAGTGTTTTATTTAAATTTATTAATATGTAATCTAGATAGTCTACCTATAGTGTGTATACTATATATGCATACATTGTATGTGTGTGTGACATGTATGCACTATATATACCAAATTAGATAAATTTAAATGTATATATACAACATATTATTGATATACATATATACTATATATCAAATTAGATCAATTTAAATGTATATATACTACATATTACTTAATATGTATATATGCAATGTGTAATGTGTAGATGTATGTATATTACATAATATATAGCATATATCATAATCTATACGATGTGCTCATATAGTATGTTTATACTATATGCCATAAATATTATATAACTATAGTATATTTTATATATATATACTATACAGGTGTAGGTTATAGTTGGAACTTCCTTAAGCAGCACTGATTCTTGCTCATAGGCTACCTTCTGAGACGGTACAAGTGGACTAGTCCTTTTAGATACAGTGACTGTGCATTCCTTCCATTTCTTTAGATACTTCTTATGTCATTCAACATTTTGTTCATAGATTATTTTAATATTGTAACTCAAGGCTTGAGTGTTTTCTTAAGTTCTTTCCATTTAAGATATGCTAGGTGTGTTCTTCCCTTTGGGTTTTCCAATTATAAGTCTTTACATATTTTAAATAATCTTTGTTTTTGTCTTCTTGAGCCTTCTTTTGAAATTTTCTATTCAGCTCCTTGATGCCGTCATGTCTTCCATTTGTTTTAGCTTCTCTATGGTTAAGAGCCTCTTCTCACATCCATTTTGATCTTCTCTTTCTTTCCTGGCTTTATACTGACCTTCAGCTTTCTTCATGAATGACGTTCTAGACATTCTCCCACCACTCACCAGGTCTTCAGGCCATTAGTGTTTACTGAATCAAATCTGTTCTTGAGCTGTTCTCCAAATGGAGGTAGGATAAACTGAAGTTTGTATTTTGGCTCTTGTGGACTTGTTTTCATCTTCTTTAGCTTAATTTTGTACTTACATATGAGCAATTGATGGTCTATTCCACAGTCAGCTCCTGTCCTGCTTTTAGCTGCTGAAAGTGGGCCTCTCCACCATCACTTTCCATAGATGTAAACAATTGGTTTTCTGTGTATTCCATCTGAAGACTACTCATAGAGAGTAACCTTTTGTATTGTAGCAAAAGTTATTTATTATGAACAAGTCACTGGTCTTGCAAAATTCTGACATGTGATCCCAGCTTCATTTATATTCCAAATATTTTCCAACTACTGTCCTTTCCTCTTTGTTTCCCACTTTTGCACTTCAATTTCCAATTATTATCAATGCATCTTGATTTCATGTGTGATCAATTTCAGACTTAAGACGTCAGTAGAATTTTTCAATATTTTATCACTAGCTTTTGTGGTTGGTCCATTTCAACTCACTAATGCCTAGGACATTGGTCTTTCTGTGTTTCAATTCCTTTTTGATGGCTTTTATTTTTCCTAGATTGATACTTTGCCCAATCCAAATTCTGAGCATTAGCAGATTTCTGCAGTTGTATAAATCTTGTAGAATGATTTATACTTACCAGTATTTCTCTTGAACGATTTTATTCATTATCTGGGAAACAACACAGCACCTATGAGGTGCTCAATGACTATAGAATTTTAAAAAATGTATTTATCTTGATCTGAAAATCATGAGTTTTTGGTGCTCTGTTTTTGCCATCCATATGCACATAAAAGCTGCTTCACTTGAAGCCTGGAAAAATGAAGATCAACCTTTATTGTGGATCAAAAATGGTGGCATTACCATTGTGTTGTCATGGTGTCACTCCCAATTCCAACCTCATGGATATTCTTCTGTGTAAAACCATACAGGACCCTTGCTGTTGTACTTGTTAGGAGCCTTCAAACCTGGTGTGACCCATAGTGACCCTATGAACAACTGAAAACAACAACAACAAAAATAGAACCTGGTTCTTTTCCATTCTCGTAATTGTAGTTTATGTTTAAGCTTATTGTTGCAGCCACGTGCCAATCCATTCAGTCTCTCCTTTTTGCTGAACTCCCATTTACCAACCATGATGTATTTTTCCAGGGACAGTTCTCACCTGATAATATGTCAAAGTACATGCAAGGAAGCCTTGCTATCCTGGAGTCCAGGGAACAATCTTGCTGGATATCTTCCAAGACAGACTTACATATCCTGCTGGCAGTCCATGGTACTTTTGATAGTATGTACCAAACTCATAATTCAAATGAATCACTTCTGTTTTCTTCCTCATACATTGTATAATTTTCACATACACATCAGAAAATTTAAAATACCATGACTTGAGTCAAGTGTATCTTAGTTTACAAATTATTATCTTTACTCTTCAACATTGTAAAGAGGAACATTTACCAAATGAAAAACATCCTTTGATTTCCTGATTGCTGATTCCATGAGCATTGATTGATAATTGTTTTCCTAGAAAACTCTGCCTAACACACTAAACATTATACATTCTTTTCAGGGGTCAGAAGATGTCGACGGGATTATAGGATGATGAGAATATGTGAAGGGGCAAGATGGTCTGAAGCAGAAGGACGTACGTGTAAATTCCTGAGCTTGCTCTTAGAAACTATTGACCGAGTTTGGAATGGCTGGAGCTGAGTTTATCTGAACCCAACCAGATGGAAAAAAATGTTTGACCTGTGAGCTGGTGTGCATTGCTTGTAGGCTTGATGGATAGCCAGCTCTAGATTTGACTTTGGCTATGGATTCAAACGCCAGAATTACAACTGAAAGGAAGATTTTTGACATAAAAGAACCTGTTTGTCTTTTCAGAGTTGATCAGATTGGGCATTTTAAAAGTTGGATATACAAAATAAGGGTGATAAAGGCACGAAGGGCCTGACTTCCAAACTGTCATGGTGTCTTTAGTCACAAATCTGTGGATCGGGGAGGATCCCCACTGACTTGTTTTCTCTTTTCCTACTAGATCTATCAAAGAGAGAATTCAGGGTCAGGAGATGCTGATAGGATTATAGAATTCAGGTGTGACTGACTGCTACCAAAATTGCAATTGTTAAGCAAATATATTTTTGTTTTGTTCACTTATAAAATAAAAGAAGTAAAGGGTATTGGGGAAATTTTTATTATACACATGCTAGTTTTAGTCTGTTAGGTGCAACAATAATTAGTTATTGTCTTTGTTGGGAGAAAATGTATAGTTAGAGAGATGTGTATTGGTTTCCTGTTGCCAAGGAATACAGTGGTGGTTTGATTTGATGTCAGCTTTATGCACCTATGTGAACATAGGGATAGAGCCCAACTTTAATCAAGAAACAGCTGGATGGTATCTCCCAGGAGGCATAGATTTTTTTATAAAAGATATTCTAAAGAATGTTTATCTCTCTTGCCCTTTGTCACCCTGCTGCATGCCTGGAATCTGTTTGGCTTTGGTGCCAGTGACCTAGATGAGCCATCTATCCCAGGACACGTCAGTGCTTTGGTATATTTCTGCCCAACTTTGATGCATGCATCCTACACACACCAGCTTATGATCTTATTTCGCTTTCCTGCTTCATCAGCCAGCAGCTGAGTCTGAAGGGGACTCCAGTGGGCATCTGACCCATGGGCTCAAGTTGGACTGGGTTGGTTCACTTTGTTGATATATATTTCTTTCTTGATATACAGCTCTTTTCATATGTATATGAGTGTAGCTAGTTTTATTTCTCTAGAAAACTCAGCCTAACACACTAGACAATATATATTCTCTTCATAACTGCTGCTATGTAACGAAACAATATTTTGTATAAGCTTAGTTAAAGCTGATAATGGAAAATATCACAAAATTATTTTAATCAACTATAAAGGACTGAAGAGTTATAAACTTATCTGCTATGTAAAACAATAGGAATTATCCCAAAGTAATTTTAGATAATATTCTCAATAACTTTAATATACATACATATATGAATATATATATATATATATTTAAAAACCATTGGAGAAATTGTAGGACTGGGGACTTCTGGGAAAATGGCACTGAGAGAGAGTCCCCAGCCTAGAATTCTGCTTGTGTGGCCCAGAGATGAGACAGGTGAGAAGGCCAATTCTGGGAATTCAAATGCAAGACCTAGGTTCTCAGCACTCAGAATTATTTTAGACCAGCCTCTCTGATTTTTGCCCATGGAGAATGCAGTGGTGAGATACCCCAAGCCAGACTGCTCCCCAAGTAGAGCCCTAGGCATCAACACCCTCACAGATCACTGGGAGCCCTGGAACTCACAAAGAAGCCCTTCAACTGCCAGATAGAAATTTCAAAAAAAAATTGTCTTTATAGCCCTATAAGGAATTAAGGGAGCAATCCTAAAAACAGATGAAAGAAAATGGAGATACTAATAATCTTTACGCCCAAAGGAAATTCAGAAACTAAGAAATGAATTAACAGAAAAATTTGAAAGTATAAGATCTGGCCAATAGAATAGAAGATATAGAAAATCACAGCAGAGAACTCAAAGACAACCAGGCTGATTTCAGCAAATGAGAAAACAATCAAACAAAAAAGCAAAATAATCTGATGAAATCCTGAGAATGATGTTGGATGCCAAGAAGTTAAATAATATTCGAATTATTGCTGTGCCTGAGCAGGAAGAAACAAGTAAGACTAGAGTTAAAACAGAAAAGGAATTGTTGGTAGAAAATGTCCTCAATATCAAAAAGGATAACATGCAGGAAATAGAGAAAACACCAAATAAAATAAATGTGCCCCCCCACACACAAAACAGCACACATCAAGGCATACAGTACTCAAAATTTCCAATTTCAAATAAAAGGAGAGAATCATGAGAACAGCTAGAGAGAAAAAAACAGGCACTCAGAGGTAAACAGATAAAAATAAGCTCAGACCTCTCAGCAGAGACCATGAAGGAAAAAGAAATTGGATCAAGATACTTTGAAAGTTGAAAGACAAGAACTGTAATCCCAAACCCCTTTCATCCAGGAAAGCTTTCCATCAAAATGTTTAAAGAAATAAAAATTTTTTCAAAGAAGGATTTAGAGAATTCGTTTTTAAAAAAAGACCAGCATTACAAAAAAAAAAATACTATCTGAGGAGCAAACCAACAATTGGAATACTCAAATATGAGACTACAGGGTGCAATACCACCTTTAAACCTACATATTGAAATTAATATCTAAAACATTACAGATCCAGCAGAGAAATATAAGACATAATAAATAAACTCCTCACACATACATTCCACCCCATAAAGGGGAGAGGAAAGAAAATATTAAGCACAAATAGTCCACTCGACTGCTCCATCCCCTGAGTGCATTAACAGGAATGAGAATTTCTAGGATGCGTGCCCACAGACAGGAATGCTGAAGACGAAACGAGTCTAAAAGGGGGATGTGTGGTCAGGTAAGTGGGACCTGGGATATGTAACCCTGAGAGAAATGAGGACTGATGGTTTATTACATGTGCTCTCGATTTAACAGAGAGATATTCATCTGCTCAGTGTCAGGGTCCCTGTTAGACTTGTGACTATCTGTATATGTCATTTATTTATTTTGATGTTTATGTAATATAGGCAGGTGAGTCAATAATAATGGGTACAGGTGAAAAGTAAGTGTTCTAAAATTGATGGCGAGGAGGGTGGAGTGTTTGTGCTTAATCAATCAAATTGTATCAGAGAGGAATTAATGAGTAGTGAAAGTGGGTAAACATAATAGTGGGGCAAGAGGAAAGAAATAAAAATACCTATCTATACATATATATGAAATAAATAGATATATGTGCACTTGTTAATGTGAATATATAAATATATGTGCACTTGTTTATATATGTGTGTATATGCAAATGAAACAAGGAAGCAGATAGACTTAGGGTCTTTACCTAAGTCTTGCCTTAGTAAATAGATGGTATGTTCTAATAATATGACACTGAATGATACTCATCTTTCTGACAGGATTGGTGAAGATGAAGTGAGTAAATGAGCAAATGTGATGAAGAAAGCTGATGATGCAAAGTTATTAAAAGATATGGCCTCCGTGGTCTTACAGACTTGTAGTTGAACAAGTGGCCATCTAACAGAAAGCAACAAAACCTACCAAGAAGCTTACAAATGTTATTATATTTGAACCCATTGTTGAAGCCATCTGTTGGAGGGCTGTCCTCTTTTTTGCTGCTCTTTCAAGTTACCATGCACAAAGTTCTTTTTCATGAACTGGTCTCTCTTGTAAGTAAGTAAGTAAGTAAGATGAAGTTTCACTTCACAGTTCTGGCTCTGCTTCCTCCAAAGACTAATTGGTTGATTGGTTGATTGATTGATTTTGAAGAAGTACAGTCCCTTATGTGATCCTGAGGTATTGATGTGAAGAGGTATAAAGAATTAAAAAAACAAGCAACCAAATCAATGTGAAGGGGCATGGATATAGTGGAGACCCAAAACCCACCTGTAAGATAATTGGACAGTCCCTCTCATGAGGGCCACACAAAAGGGATGATAAATCCAAGGGTTGGTATAGTACTTAGAAACCACATACCTATCCTCTGATTCTACCTCCCTTTACTATTATGGATTTAATTTGTTGTATCTCATTAATCATGTTAGACTTTTATATGTTTATTTGTATACTTAACATCATTTGATACATGAAAGCCAGGATAGATAAGCCTTCAGAAATAGAAACAGGAGTAATGGTTCCTTGAGGGTACAGGAAGAGAGGGCGGGAAAAGGGAAAACAGGGAGCTGATAGCATTGATGACTGTGTATCCTCACTCAATGGGATTGAACAACAGAGTTCCATGTGAATGGACATATTAGATTGTGTAAGATAAGGCAAAAAATCCCAAAAAACTGCTATAGGAAAAAAATAAAATAAGGGTACTTGGGGGGTAGGGTGGTGGAAGAGGGAGGAGATAAAGGTGATCTGGTGTCAAGGAGTTCAAGAAGAAAGAAAATGTTTTGAAATTGATTGTGGTAGCAATCATACAATAAAGCTTGATGTGATTGAACTATGGAATGTTATTATATCTGTAAGAGCTCCCAGTAAAATTATTTAAATAAAAAGTAAACAAGTTAATGGCAATAAAAAACTGGGGTAGCAATATTAATCTCCAATGAAATACATTTTAATGTGCATAATATAATGAGAGAGAAGAGTGGACATTACATAATACTAAAGAGATCAATAGCCCAAGAACACATAACCATAATAATCACATATGGGCCCAAGAAAGACCCTCCAAAGTCATCAGTGAAATCCTAAAAGAGATAAAAAGAGAAATCACCTGATCAACAATAATAGTTGGTGACTTCAATAAACCACTCTCAAAGAAAAATAGACCAAGAAATTCAATAAAGAAATGGAAGAGCTGAACAACATAATTGAACAACACAATGTTTAGAGAACTCTTCAACCAACAGCAAACACACACACACACACACACACACACACATGTTCTTCTCCAATGCACATGGCTCATATTCTAAAATAGATTACATGTTGGGCCATAACTCAAGCCTGAGATTATTCAAACACATAGAGATTATTCAAACATGTTCCCCAACCACAGTGCCATAAAACTGGAAATCAACAATAGAAAGAATGAAAAACAAAGACATCACTTGGAGACTCAAACACACATTACTCAAAAAAGAGAAGGATGATGACAGCATCCTTTGTACAAATGTGCTTCATACAATGGATGTATGGACTGTTATAAGATCTGTAAGAGCCCCCAATAAAATATGCGTTTAAAAAAAGCTAAGAACAACAAAGACTGGCGAAGTTTTGGTGACATTGGAAGCCGTATCAACTGCTGGTGGACTTGTTAATATGTACAGCCACTGTGGACAGCAATATGGTGATGCCTAACACAGATGTCAATTCAAATATGTAACCCAGCAATACATTACTGGGCATAGAACCCCATGAAATAAACAGATTGCGAAAAGATGTCTGTTCCCCCATGTTCGTTGCAGCAGAGTTCACAATAGCAAGAAGTAGGAAAGAGACTAAATTCCCATCAGTAGATGATTGGATAAAACAAACAAACAAACAAAAAAACAACCTCTGGCATATACACCAATTGATTGCTACACATCCCAGAAAAACAGTGATGAAACTGTGAAACACCCATGATGTGGAGGGATCTGGAAAACATGAAGCTAAATGAAGCTAGTGAAGCACAAAAGTACAAATTCGGTATTTGTCCACTGCTGTAGGAACAGCAGCAGAACGGGCACCAGCTCAGGCTGGTAGGGCATCCAGTCTGCTGGCCAGGGAGACCAGACAATCTGGTAGAGAGCCTGACTGGTGGTTATGAAACATACACCATCTGCTCTAGGCAGGTACTTTGAAGGTCACTTTGCTGGAGGGTCTCCAGTTAACTGGGATCAAATAGTCACGAAAGGGGTGGAGGATGTTGTCTACTGAGGGGCTGCTATGCAAAGCTATGAAGAAGTCCCCCCAGACAGGTAGCGAGCCCTGTCAGAGAGATAGGGATAGTAATGGGGGAAAAAATCAGGAGAGGAAAAAGGGAGCAAACACATTTGGGGGAGCACAAATGCATGTCTGTCAGTAGGAAAAGCAGGGGATCCACCTCTTTTGCAGGGAGAATGACTGAAAACGCTTTTGGAGACCCTAAGCAAACCTGTGGGTTGCAACCACTTTGGGGGTCTAGCGCTCTCAGGGGTCACTCGATACATAACTAGCAAAATTACAGGTATGAAGTAGCAACGAAAATAATGCTATGGTTGGCGGGGGGGGTCACCACAACATGAGGAACTGTATTAAAGGCTGGTGGCATTTGGAAGGTTGAGAACCACTTCCCAGGATGCACTTACACTGATCCGAGCTTCCGGGTGCATCCTGGGGACCCAGGCCTGGTGCCACGGAATGCTGGGACATGACTCCTGGACCTTCAAGGTGCACGGCCTGCTCCGGAGGCTGCATCACTGAGA
Source organism: Tenrec ecaudatus (assembly GCF_050624435.1). Taxonomy (NCBI): domain Eukaryota; kingdom Metazoa; phylum Chordata; class Mammalia; order Afrosoricida; family Tenrecidae; genus Tenrec; species Tenrec ecaudatus. Next base: position 51,088,710 of record NC_134536.1, read on the forward strand.
GCAAATGCAGACGCTCCCCTGGGTGCACTGGACTCTGCCTCAGACACATCTGTAACCTGAGGACTTAAGTCAGAAATACATGGTGTCCGAGGAATTGGAAGACCGCTGTACCAAGATTGTTGAACTGACATGGTCTTGCTACATTAATACATTATATGGTGCATTAAGATGCATATTATACATGCACACCTGTGACTGACATTCTCAGTGATTATTACTGTAAAATTTCCCCCACAATTAACCCCATTGTTTGTGTAAAGAGCACCCACCTATGAAAGGATTGATTCTGCACACGTGAATAATTCAGGTACTCTTGAATTTGTGTCTTTCTGTTTTCCAGTATATGAATACCAGGATTATGAACCTATAGGGTCAGCAAGTAGAATAAGGTGTTTTTTTTGGGGGGGGTGTGAAGTAGTGGGGCGGGGTGGGGTGGGGGAAAGAGAAACAATGTCAAGGCATCCAGGAAGGAAAAGAATGTTTGAGAATTGATTGTGGTAGCAATTGTGCGATATTGCTTTAAGTGACTGAACTATGGAACGCTATGATTTATATATTAACTGCCAATTATATATATATGAAATTATGGTATGACTCAATTTGATTTATTAGACCAAAAAGTTGAGTTGATTAATTCAAGCAAGAGAACATGGAATGCTTTTATGATGCACATGTCATTGAGATGTGACTGTGACATTTTTTAAAAATCCACTTTTTATTAAGTTAATCTGGGAAAAAAATCCCAACAAAATAATGAAGTCTGTATACTTACTAGAAAATGTTGTACTTGTTTACAAGAGACAAACTTATTGAGTGAAAATGCATATTAATTTGATTTCATTTTCTGCTTTTCCTACTGAGAACTTAGGTCACCTACATTCTTTATCGCTGTTGCTAAAAAAAAGAACATGACAAGAATTTACTGTCTTTAAATGAAAATGTCAGTATTGTCAATGCTTGATTCTTAGTATCTTTGACACCAACATTTAAGCTCATTTTTGATGGGGAGTAATTTATTTTCTAAGTCATCATCATTCATTTAAATTATGACATGATATATCCAATTTACATGATAAAAGTCTATAAGCATATGATGTTGCCAGTTCCTTTTCAGAATTAGTAAAATGCAATTAAGATATTTATCTCAAGAAAAATTCACCTGAAAAGGATTGGGGGGTGGGAAGTGTGGGTGAGAATAATACTATTTTTACATTTCTTATATTATTTGATGTTTGTGTTAGGCAGGGTAGACTAGAGAAACAGATTCAGGGAGCCTCACATGTGTATAAGAAAGAGATTTATGTACAAGAGCAATTGAATGTTGAGAAAACGACCCAGCCCAGTCCAGATCAAGTCCATAAATCCTATATTAGCTCATATGTCCAGAACCAATCTATAAAGTCCTCTTCAGACTGACGAAATACATGCAATGATGCTGAATGCAGAAGGATCACAGGCCTGTGGGTTAGAAGTCTTGTGGACGCAGTGCTATGGTAAGCTCTATGTGGCTTCTCCGGCTCCAGAGGTCTGGTTTCATCACGGGAGGTTCATGTGGCTTCTCCAGCTCCCAGGGCATGGTGCCATGTGTCTTGTCAGTAGAGTGTCTATCCAGGGAGTGAGCCAAGAGAGAGACTCTGTCTCCCACCCCCAAAGAGGAAATTCAGGAATTCCAAGAATTCCCAGGATAAGGCCCTGCCCACAACTGAGGCCTCATTGTCTATGATCTGATTGATAGACTGGAATTCACACCTTCACTCTTAATCCTATCAAGTCCCAAATTGAAACCAGATTATCAACTACCACAATGTTTAGTATATTTTTCTAAATCAAGCTTTCTTATATATTGGGTTAATTTTTTTACAAAGATATCAAAACACAGTATATTTTCCATGCCTCTTTGTCATCATCATTCCCATTCTTTTTCATGCCTGTTTTAGAAGCTTAAAGGGAGTGAGTGGTTGTTTTATTTTAACTCCTCCTGAAATTGACTGCGGTTTTTCACAGCGGGCAGCATCTATAATTGTGAATTCTCTAGAGTTTAGTGCTTTCCCACCTCACCCAGTGTATCCCCACCGTTTTACATGAGAGCACTGCCAGTCTCCACCATATTTCTGACGTTTCTTGACAACTCACATCGATGGCAATTAGATTAGAAAATCAAGGAAGTTTATTATTTTCAATGGACCTTTTATTTCTTGTTAAATATAGAAAAGCTGTCCTAATGTCATCATTTTACAATTTGTTCTTCATGTAAATGAGTGTGGAGGGACAAAAGGCTTTAGATAATGTTTCTTGTCATTTTTAGCTATTATGGAACTACAGCTAGAGGAGTGGCTATTGGAATTAGTGTTTTCGGAGTACTTTTATGAGAGAGACTTAATGTGTTCATGCTGATTTGTTCCCTAATTTACAATTTTATTACAAAGACAACATTGAATTCTCTGGAAACCGTCTGTGTCAGTAGGCTATGAAAACACTGATTGTTGATTCCAAATATTTATTTCGCTGGACATTTGTCACAAAGAAGAAAAAGTTTTTGTTGGTAGAATATGTGGTTTATTTTATTAATTGTTTCTCATTTTTATTTTAATAAAATTCAGTTGAAAAAAATAGTTTCTACTGTGGAATGACATGCCATTTTAGAAACAAACAAAAGCCACCATTTCCAGTGTTTTAAGTACAGATAGAATAATAAAGTGCAATTATATAATATCTCAGTTCTTTCTGTGAATTGCTCAAATAATAAGCACATTATTATTTCATGTCACTGAGATCTAGAGGTCGGTTGTTTCTTCTGCATGTTGTTACCTATCCTAATGAACTTAACACTTAGCTTGAACACTGATTCATACCATCTCTCTTGGTCTTTTTATGGTTTAATTGGACTATGTAAAAGAGAAACTGGTAACATAAGACATCAAATTCATTAATTGCTGAGTGTACAATAAAGTGGATGTCAATCCCATGAAATACAAAGTATATTTTGATTTTTGTTCAGGTTGGGAGGAGTTAAATTTCCTATAAATTTAGAAAAATAAGTAGATCAATTGTATTCATACATAATTAATAAAATCCCAGACATAGATTATTTAAATAAAAGAGAAAATACATAAAGAAAAGAAGAACTGGGAATTTAAAATAGAGCCCTGGAAAGTTTCTGCTTAATGTTACAAAAAAAAGGAAAAGTTTTTGAAGTAAATGTAGTAATAAATACATAACTAAATCAGAGGGTAAATCAGAGAGTTTGCAGGACAGAAAATTCAGAAGTATGGTTCACTATTCTGTTTGCATGACCAGCATCAGGCAGGTTAGGAGAAAATATGTCCTTGAAGAGGTCATTAGACACTGTTACAGGTGTGTTCTTGGTCAAAACCAATTTGGAGAAGGTTGGGGAAAATAAATGGAAATAGCAAGTAAGGAATATATGCTTTAAATATGTAGCATTCAAAGGAAAATAACATGAGAACAATAAATGGAAAGAGTGAATAAGCCAAGTGAGGTATTTTCAAAAGATCACTAGAAACGCATGAAAGCAGAAAGTAATTATAGAAGTCGTTCTGAAAGGGGAAAAGTGGATGCTTGAAATAGCCATGCCATAGATGAAAAAAGATACAGCTTAAAGACGATGGTGTGGGGCAATCTAAGACACAAGGATGATAAAGGAATCACCGTAAAATAAAGCAGATGATGATAAAGAAGTCGGTTCAACTGATAATTTAGAAAATCGTTGAAGTAAAACTAATACCTTTAAAAAAATAGCTTTCTAGTCTTTATATCCCCTAATTAATCTATTCTAACTATGAATTCTGTTTTCTTTGCATGAAACTTTTAAAATGTATAACTTTTACTGATCTAATTGGATTGTAACAGTTAATTTTAAACACTTTTTTCTATGAAATATAAAATACATGAATTTTAAACAAATTTTTCTCTGCAATATAAAATACATGTATCAGACTTGGCTGGAGGACACTCCTAGAGGTCAGCAAGCAGACCTTGATCTATTTACAGGATCTTTACTTCTAATTAATTAATTAATTAATTAATTAATATGGGTCATTGTTTTCTTTGTTGTTGTTGTTGTCCTTGTGTTCCCCTTTTGTTGTTTTCTCTTTTGTCGCTTTGTCTTACTTGCTATGTTTCATCGTTGCTACCCTGCACCCTGACTGAATCATCTCCTCCCCATGACCCTTCTGTAAGGGGTGTCCTGTTTGAGCTTTGGGTCTCCACTCTGTACTCCCCTTCATTTACAATGATATGATTTTTTTGGTCTTTGATGCCTGATTCCTGTTCCCGTCGACATCTCATGATCACACAGGCTGGTGTGTTCTTCCATGCGGGCTTTGTTGCTTCTGAGCTAGATGGCTGCTTGTTTACCTGCAAGCCTTTAAGACTCCAGATGCTACATCTGGATAGCCGGTCACCATCAGCTCTCATCACCACATTTGCTTATGCAGACATTTGTCTTCAGCGGTCGTGTCAGGAAGGTGTACATTATGGAATGCTAATTTAATATAAAAAAGTATTCTTCCATTGAGTAAGTACTTGACTGGAGGTCCAGTGTCCATCTGCTGCCTTAATACTAAACCTATAATTATATGCACGTAGATCTATTTCCCCATCATTCTATATAAATATATTTACTTATGTACATGCCTGTATTTAGGCCTCTATATATACCCTTTGTCTCCTAGTTCTTTCCTCTATTTCCTTTTACTTTCCTCTTGTCCCACTGTCATGCTCAGCCTTCATTTGGATTTCAGTAATTTCTCTCGGCTACATTGCCCTTGCTGAATCCCTAACAGGTCTCTCACAACCTCCTTGCCACTAATTTTGGATCAGTTGCTGTTCCCTTGAACCCGGGTTGGTCAACACCACTTCCTTTCCCCCACCTCCCTCTCTCCCATGTGCCCCCAGAACCATCAGTCCCATGTTTCCTCCTCCAGACTGTTTATCCAGCCTATCTTATTTAGATAGACTGGCAGAGATAATAACATGCACAAAAAAAGAATGATGAGGGCAACCAATGTACAAATGTGCTAACACAATGGCTGGATGTATGGATTGTGATGAGTTGTATGAGCTCTCATTACAATGATATTTTTTAATTACTCATGTGTATGGCTTAAGAAATACCTCCACCAAACTAACTCAAAATGAACCAAAGACTGTTGAATTGAATGGAAGATAGTAGTCTGCAAGAGAGGGAAGAGCATTCAAGGATGGAGTGAAGAGTAAACCTTTGTTGGGGTTGACTAGTAGTTCAAACTGTTAAATACCAAGGTGACGATCTGAAATATATCATCTACCTAATTTACAATAAAAAATTTTAAAAATTAAATGCCTCAAAAATGTAAGTGTTAAACCTAAGACCTTAAAATTCCTGAAGGGAAACACTGGGAATACGATAATAAATATAACAAAAAATTGCATATAAAATAGATGATTGGGAATTCATAAAAAGTTTTATCATCAAAAGACCTCAAGAGTAAGTGGATAAGTAACAAAAACTTATGATAGTAAATATTGGCAAAGATGTGGGAAAATTGGAACTCGCATCCATTGCCTGGGGAATGTAATATGTTATAGTCACTATCAGAAAATATATGGCACATTCTCAAAAACACACACACATAAATATGTACTGCACAATTATTCCAGCAATCCCTCTCACAGATGTGTACAATAAAGCAACAGCAAACTAAGTGTTATTACATCAGTACCATATCAGAATCGTCCTATAAGACAGAATAGGACTTTCCCATAGAGTTTCCAGGGCTTCAAATATGTGCAGGCTGATGACCACATCTTTTTTCTAAAGAATGATCAGTGAGTTCAAGCACTGACCTGTCAGTTAGCAGGTGTGTTTTAGCTCCTCGGCCCCCCATATCTCCTTGAATATTATATATCTAAAAAACACAGCCAGTAATTTTATAGTGACTCATAGTGACCTTAAATAGGCTATCTGACACTACAAACCCTTATGGGAATAGACAGTCTCATTTTTCTCCCATGGAGCTGCTTGTGGAAGCTCGTTGTCTAACCCACAGCATCACTGAGTGTATTTGTATATACTTAAGACACCCCAAAATAATACCATGAATATACATTTGAGCATTTATTTTCACTTACTGCTTTATTTATAATACTAAAAAGTGGAACAAACTGAAGAGTCCATCAGTGGAAAAGAATGGATCAGCAAATTGTGGCACATATATACAAGAAACACTATCCAATCATAAAGAACAAGGAATAGTGTATAAAACATATAGCATGAATGGACCAAAAGTACACAGTACTAAGTTAAATAAATAAACAAAAGCTATAAAGAAAATACTTTATGATTACCATTTTATAAAAAGACAAGAATATGCACGCACATGTATATTTTACATATGCTTATAGAGAGGGAGATCGAGGGGCCCCACTGTACAGTGGTGGTTTCCAATGTGGAAGGTGAGGGGAATGAAATTATGCTTCTTATTATATAGACTGCCCCCCTCTTTTTTTATTATGACAAAAAGTGGCGCCAAATAGGGACATACTGAGTGCAGCACAGCTGAAGTGAAAATGAGTGTCTGAGCACACTTATTTTAGGTTCAATAACTCTTATTTTACTCATAGAATTCTTCAATATTACAACTAGAAGCTTTAGGTTTTTCGTTAGTTCTTTCAGCTTGAAAAATAGTGGACCTGTTCTGTTTTTGCTCTTTGGCTTTCTATCTCCAGACCTCTACATTAAGGTGGGACATACTCAAGGTCATGTTTTATTTCTTGTCAAGTTACTGTAGTTTTTCAGTTTCAACCTGATCTTTGCTGTTGTTAGGTTTACCGAGGGCAACAGAACAAAACACTTTCCAGTCCTGCACCCCCCTCACACTTGTTATGTTCACATCCATTGTTTGGACCACTGTGTCCATCCATATTGTGGAGCATGTTCTGGCCTTCCTCCTTTACATTGGCCCTCTACTCTACCAAGCATGATGTACTTGTCCAAAGCACCGTAGGGAAAGAGTTACCATCCTCGCAGTGAAGGAGCATTCTCCCCGTGCTTCTTCCAAAGCAGTCTGTTCTTTTGGCAGTCCACGGTACTTTCAGGATTCATCGCCCGCACCATGAGTCAGATGAATCTATTTTCCTTCCTTATTCAATGTCTATCTTTCACATGCATGTGAAGAGATTGAAAATACCAGGGCTTGGGTCCGATGCTCCTTGTTTCTCAAAGTAAAGTATTTCTTGCTTTAAACATCGTAGAGGTTTTGTGCACCAGATTTACCTAGTGCAATATGTCATTTGACCTCTTAACCGCTGCTTCCATGAGCATTGATTTTGGAAGTATATATGTTTGTACTGAAAAACAATTGCTTCACATCTTGATATTTGTGAATAACTAAAGTTCCTCTGAATATGAAGCAATATTTTTATGTGAACCTTATATAATTCCTCTCAAAATATAATAAACTAATATAGTTGACTCTTGATTTATAGTCATTCATGTTAATCCTTTTATTATGTCTCTATAAATTTCAGGAAAAGTAGAGATCATTAAGTTCCTGTGTTACTGTATGAATTGCAACAAGTTAAATAATTGGTTCAAATTACTCTGATCTTTAGCTCTCATATTTAAACTTGGCATACATTTTACATGATTTAGGATCCCTGGAGGCATATGGTTAAGTCCGTGGATTGGACCCAAGGAATTTGCAGTTCAAATCCATCCAGCTGAGGAGGAGGAGTGAGTGCTGCCCATAGAGATTATAGTCTTGAAAAGGCTTTTGGGTGATTGCTCTTCATCACTACAGTCGAAACCAAAGTGAGGGTCGAGAACAGCAGGTAGAAGACAGACATGGCCAAGAATGTTCCTGTTGTGGTTTTAGTTCATTAGAATCTGCAACTCCTTTTTTGAAAAGAAAAGATTTAATCTTAAGAATATTTAATTGAATTATTTAGTCTTAAGAATCTAAACAGATTCTGGTAGTGCTCCTGGGTAAATATTGGAGAGATCTCTATAAGGTTATTGGTTCAAGCCTACCAGCTGCTCGACAAGAGAAAGTTGAAGCTAGCTGATCTCATAAAGATACACAGCTAAAGCCCCTGTGAGTGACAAGGGGATTGATGGCAGTAGATTTAGGTTTTTGGTTTGGTAGTGGAGAAGAAGAAACATTAAAAGACTGTCTTCCAAAATTCACAGCAGAAGAATTGTTTAATTTTGTAACTGATCACTTGATTATATTACAAAGCAAACTATTTTACTAACAGTAATCTTACTTGGTGGGAGGTAGGGGAGGGGACCATTGAATCAGTCCCCCTTTTTGCTGTCTTTAAGTATCAGTCAGACATACTTACTCTCCTCCTCCCCTCCTCCTATAGAAAAGAGAGAAACACATACAACATCATGAAGCTTTAAGAGGTAAATGGCTTCATTTAAATCCCAATCCTGTCTCAGTCTCTGGAAAAATTCTCAGAGCAGCACTTGATACTATAAGATGATAAAAATTTAGTCCATAGTTTAATGAAATAGCTGGAACAGTGTCTTCTTATAAAGCTATTGCCCCCCAAAAGGCCAGACAAATGGAGTTTCCTTTATGCTTCCTCTATGCATGCAGTCATATCTTGCTATAGAAATCTGAATTGTGTGTAATTAGTATATAATTTATGAATGTTAATTAATTCTGCTTATTTCTGTTTTGTTTTTCAATTTCTTAATACCTTTTTTCTCTATTCCTACTTCAAATACTTCCCTTTTCCACAAGCAACAATAAAATGTTACATCACTTTAAATAGCATAGAATTTCTCCTTCAAAATCCCCTAAAGCTATGAATTAAAAGAAGATATAATTTTAAGGACTTAGAATGATAGCATTAAATATGCATACATGATAGTCCACTATTAAATAATTTGACATTGCATGTCCTTGACCCAGATAATAACAATTCTGAATGACCAAAAATAGACTCTCTGTAAATTAGAGCAGTGGGACCTTGATTTTCCCAGACAGGATTACCTAGGTGGTCCATGAAACTGCTTGATTATACTTTCAGGTCTGTAATTCTTGTGCAATATGATTGAAACTTCTTACTTCCTCCCTATGTTCTACCTTCCGAGAATAGAATCTAAATTTAGGTGATTGATAGGGTCTTTCAGCAGCCATGATCTTTGACTGATGAGAGGATCTAAGGTTTTTTATGATAGGATGAGAACATAAAAGATTTTATTTACATAGCAGTTCAAAATAAAATAATAGCTAATTCCGTGGATGTAGGTTTAATATTAAAGTAAATTTATTCTTTAAGGAAGGGTTTTTTGCGTGTAAATATATATGAAACTAAATTTAATTTCTATATTATTGATATCACATGCAAAGAAAACTTTGCTGAAGACACTCTAGCAATGATTGCAGGATACCATTGGCAGGGAGCTACCAGAGGTTCTGGGTGGATTCAGAAGAGGACTCGGAACAGGGATATCATTGCTGATGTAAGATCTATCTTGGTTGAACACAGAGAATACCAGGAAGATGTTTATTTGTTCTTTTATGAGTTTGTAAAAGCATTCAATTGTGTGGACCATATAGAAATAAAATTAAATTAAAAACCGACTCTGGCTATCTTTGGAAAGAATGGGAAATCCAGAACACTTAACTGTGCTCATGTCGAAGCTGAACAAGGTTCCAGAAGCAGTTTTCAAATAGAACAGGGAAATATTCCATGGTTTATTCATTTTTTTATGTTTTTTATTAATCATTTTATTGGGAACTCTTGCAGATATTATAACAATCCATAATTCAATTAGGTCAAGCAAAATTTTAAAATTGCTGCTATCATCAATTTCAAAACATTTTCTTCTTGTATTCTTTGATCAGCTCCCCTTTATCTCTTCCCTTCCCCAGCCCACCCTCCCAGGAGCCCTTGTTATTATATTATAAATTATTATTATTGTCATTTCCCTATCTTATACTAGCCAATGAATCCATTGACCTACAATTCTGCTATTTATTGCCCTGGAATGGGGTCATCAGCTGCCATCAGCTCCTCCTCCCCCTTCCTCTTCTCATACCCTCAGGGAATCATTACTCCCATTAGTGTTTCTGAAGGGTTATCTATGTTGGCTTTCATGCATCAAACAATCTTAATTATACAAATGAACATACCCAGGTATAACATGATTAATGAAGTGAAAACAATGACCATAATAATAAGGGGAGGATATATTAAAGAACTAGAGGATGGTTATGTGTTTCATCTGTGTTATGCCACACCCTGGAAATGTCATCCCTTCCAGGTGGCCCATCTGTGAGGAACTTTCCAATTATCTTACAGATGGGTATTGGGTCTCCACTTTGTCTATGGTACCTCATGTAAATTTGATTGCTTGGTTTTGAACCTCTGATATCTGTTCCCATCAACACCTGATGATCACACAGGCTGGTGTGCTTCGTCCATGTGAACTTTGTTGCTTCCTGTCCAGGTAGCCGCTTGTTTAATGTCAAACCTTATTTGCTTTTGCACCCATTTTGTCTTCAGTGGTCGTGTTAGGAAGGTGAATACTCCATAATTCAAAATTATGAAAGGGGTGTGTGAGAGTAGGATCCTCTCATCATTTTTATCCAATGTATATGCAGAGCATATAATCAGAAAAGCCGGGCTATATGAAGAAGAATGCAGCATCAGATTGGAGAAGACTTATTAACAACTTGTGGTAAATAGATAACCCAACCTTACTTGCTGAAAGTGAGGACTTGAAGCACTTGCTAATGAACATCAATGGTTGCCACTTTCAGTAACTAGCAAGACCCAATGTAAAGAAAACCCTGGTTCTGACAAATGGACCCAAAGGGAACATCATGATAAATGAAGACAAGATCAAAGTTTCCAAGGCTTTTGTCTTGTTTGGATCCACAATCAATGTTCTTAGAAGGAGTAGTCAAGAGATCAAATGATACTTGCATTGGGTAAATCTGATGCACAATACTTTTTAAAATGTTGAAAACAAGGATGTTACTTTGAGTACTATGAAGTACCTGACCCAAGCCACGGTATTTTAAATGGACTCATAGAAAGGTGATTGTTAGGCATTGAGTAAGAAAAGCCAGAGAAGAGTTAGGAGATTGGAATTACAGTGCTATTGAAGGAAAATGGAAATACATTGGACTGTAGCATCAGTCTTGGAAGAAGTATGGCTGGAGTGCTCCTTAGAAGCAAAGATTATGAAAGAATGGTCTCAAGTAATTCAGATATGCTTTGGGGGGGACCATTCCATGGGGAAGATCATCACTTTTGTCAAAATAGAGGAGCAGACAAAGAGAGGAAGGTCCTCAGTGACATGGATGGAGAGTGACAGCAACAATGGGTTTAACCATAGTCGCAATTGTGAGGATGGTGCAGGATCAGGCAGTGTTTCATTCTCTTGTCCACAGAGTCAGGACGAGTCAGAAATGACTCGACAGAACTAGTGACAACCGTTTTAATCTAAAAATCACATTACCCTTGTTAGTTTCTTTTTGGAATGCATGATATGAACATAACAAACAATAACAGGCCAAGATCATTCTCCTCTTCTGAGGTGAATATTTAATAGATAAAGGAAATGCTGGGTTATACGGGTGTCATGCCATTTATGTTCTAGGTTATTCCTTTAAACTTATTTTCTACTTATTGTGACTCAGACACCAGAGGGAACTTTGAAAGAAGATTGTTAGACCCGGTTCGTTCACAATGAAGCCTTAGAAAAAGGAGGGAAGAGAAGGGGAGAAACCTAGAACATTTCCTAATTCTACAGCAGCAAAATGATTTATTTTGTTAACTGAAAACTTGGCTAAATTTAAATTTCATCTATATTTAGGATAGTAATTTAATTTTAGGGGGGGCTACTTTAACAGTTACCTTTTTTCCTTCAATTTCAAACAGCAATCATCTGTATTTGCCATATAACAAGTACATGTAACAAGTACAACCTCATGTAACTTTAAGAGTGAAACCGCTTCATTTCCAATTCAAGGAAGAAGACAAAGCAATTAATGTTTTACAAGCTAGTGTGCAGGGTTGTATAAACAACAAGATGTTTCTGGTGTCAAACTTTTCATTTTTCTTTCAAATATATTATTTACTTTAAAATGATGAATTTATTTTGTTTCAAGAAAGAGCTAGTTTTTAAGAGCTGGATTTCTTTAGTAGAAAAAAGTTTTTCTTTTTTTCCTCAAGGAAAGACTATCTCAATCAAAAAAATACCCAGAGGAAAAGAGAACTTTAAAAAATAATTTATGCTATTGAACAGTCAGCAGAGACTGCATATTTTACTACCCTTAAGGTTTAGCTATTGAACCTTGAAAGTTTCAAATACTGTTTTCAGTAAAATAGAACAAAGTTTCCCAAACAGAATTAATCACATAAAATCACAAAGTGCCCTACAGGATTTAAATTCTAAGCCCCGTGTTCACTGTTAATGTTAGATCATCTTATTAGAAATGGATTTCAAGATAATATTATTTTAAACAAATCTGCTATTATTTTATTTTTTCATTTATTGCCTAAGCAAATGTAATATATGTTTCTGGATAATCTTCTACACATTTTATAAACCTATTATTCACACTTAATGGAATTTAAAGTGCAAATACAAGATATTTATATAGAAAGAAAAACATTGAAAGACAGGATATGGTCATGGGATAATCATAGTAAAATAATGAGGTTTTCAATAGAATATCTATTTTTAATCTACCTCATGCAAAAATTAAAGGCCCACTAAAATAAGTTCTCATTAAATACTCTCATGTGGAAAGTAAAGTGTTAGTCATTATAAAAGGGTAAAATAAAATAATAAAACAAAAAATGATAAATAATCTATATTTACAAGAATATATTTTGATTATAAAATCATCATAAATATATAAAATGAGATAAATATAAATATAACCACATAAAATAGTTTTAAAGGTTTGCATGTAACTAATTATTAAAGAAGGTTTTATGAATCAAATAAATTATTTAGAGAACTTTGTAAACTTGGGTAGTTTGGAAGAGTGCAAATGAAGAGGAAACTACATTTTGAATAAAATAAGAGAAATGAAAAGATGCGTCTCTCCAGCTCATACTAGGGAAGCAGCGCAGTTAATTTTTTTGTTTTGTTTTGCTGTGACTGTTTTTAGTTTAGTTTTGGTTGTGTTGTCTAGGGAGGTGGTGTGAAAAGTCAGTTCACATTTTTGAGGGATTTCAATGGAAGAATTAATTTCAACCCTGTTTCAAACAATTATACATTTGTAACTATTTATATATCTAAATGGAAGGATTATCAATGATTCAAATTAAATAATAATAAATAATTTAAATCCCTTTTTGTTCTGGTTAATATTTTCAAAGTATTGGAAATTAAAATATTCTCATTTATTAGATAAAATATAGACCATATAATTAAATGTATATGTATCTAAAGTAAAAAGACTTAGGGAACAGAATTTTAATTCAATAAGATATATGCTATGCTTCTCAAACGTAGAAATATGAATCTTGAGAATCCTCAAAGAAGTTAAATAAATAAAATCTGACATACAATTTCCTAAATTGTGTACCTTCAATAATAATTAAAGAATAGAAAGTGATTTTGTGTGGCTATCTCTTTTATCAAGTACCAGTAATATTTTTATGAACAAATTATATTTATGTGAAAGTATGTCCCCGTAGAGTTAAAATAATGTATTCAAGATATAATTAAATATTAATATAGTGCTTACAAAACTGCCTTACAGGTTGAAGATACAGTTGGCACAAAATAAACTAAAAACAAATCATAGAACACTTACTTTATTTGTATAAAAATTCAGTAAGTTCTAAGTACAGTTGGAAAATTATTATCAAAACCCTTATTTTTGTAAACATTTTCTTTGGGAGGTCTTTCTATGAATAAAAAACATGACTGTCAGTATGTAACTCAAGAAATTAAGCAGTATTTTCATTTATATTAATAAAAAATAGCAGTAACATACACTCAATCTCCTTAGTATGAGGTCCAACAGTGAAGGGATATAATTCAATAGAGTAGAGTTGGTGCAGTGATGTGTGATGATGGAGGATATTGCACTTCACAAGAATAGAATATAAAGGTATGTAATTGTAAAAGTTTTTACTAAAAGGTGAGTGGTAGATATCAAGGGGCCAATTTAAGTATGGACCATAAAATACTTTAACAAATGTATTCAGATGTGCAATGTTTCAAAGCAGTAGTTTAAATTGCCTATACATATTCTTTGTTATTATTAGGTGGCACTGAGTCAGGTCTGACCCATTGCTACCTTATGCACAACAGAACAGAAACACTGCATGCTCTTTCATCCATCAGGACAACCTCTCCTCAATCATTCCTACAGACAAAACTCTCTCTGGTCCTTGACCTCGCAGACATGTGACCCCTTATCCTGTGTTAAAAAACTTTTTTGGTACATCTAATAAATGTCCAAAGTCTCCTGCACTCAGCTGTAAGGCTCATCCCGATGATGTTTCATTTGAACTACCCCTGGTTATGCACGTGAAGGGACCTCACCCTTTCAGCAAACCTCCTGCTCACAGGCACACAGTTTATTTGTTCTGTGGCCCAGAATCTCACCTTTCTGTCCCATGCTGTGGCTCTCGACTCTACTGCTGGTACTCCTCTCAGGAAGCATCAAGAGAAGATGAACAGAAACATGAAAAACGGAGAAATTTGAAGCTGTCAAGGAATTTGTCTTGCTAAGATACACAATTCTTATTGAAGCAGCAGTCGAAAGATCAAAAGTTGTATTGTGTTAGGTATATCTTCTTCTTTTTAACATTACATTATTGGGATTTAATTAAATATCACTTTCAGGGATTTAAGGAAATGTCTCACTAGATATAAATCATCTAAAAAAAGAAATTTTCATCCAAGTATTTTGCATAGTTTAGGTTCTAGTCTGACTGTATTGCTTATTGTCATTATTTTTGTCTTTACAGTTACATGCTGTTTCTTTCTTTTAAAAAAATAATTTTATTGTGGTTTCAAAAAGCTCTTATAACAACACATACATGTATCCATTGTGTGAAACACATTTGTTGTAGTCATCATTTTCAAAACATATTCTTTCTACTTGAGTCCTTGGTATTAGCTCCTCATTTTTTCTCTTTCCTCCTCCACCTCCCTCTCTCATGAACCCTTGATAATTTATAAATTATTATTTTTCATGTCTTATATGACTGATGTCTCCCTTACTCACTTTTCTGTTGTCCATCACCCAGGGAAGGGGTTATATGTAGATCCTTCCCCCCTACCCCTACCCCTCCTGGTATCACTACTTTCATTATTGGTTTTGAGGGATTTATCTGTCCTGGTAAAACTTCTATGCAAGAGTGCTGTACAATATTCAGGAGCAAGGATGTTACTTTGAGGATTAATGTGCTCCTGACACAAGTCGTGGTATTTTCCATTGCCGCATATGTATGTGAATGTTGGACAGTAAATAAGGAAGAGTGTAGAAAAATTGGTGTCCTGGAGAAGAGTACGGAAAGAACATCCCATGGACAGCTAAAAGGACAGGCAACTCTGCATCGAAAGGAATAAGGCAAGATTGCTCCATGGAGGCAAGCATGGCAAGGCCTGGTCTTCCCTACTTTGGGTGTGTGGTCAGGAGAGACCATGCTGAAGAAGAACATCATGTTTGGTAAAGTGGAGTGACATGACAAAAAGAAAAAAGGAAGACCCTCAATAAGATGGGCTGATATAGGGGCTGCGTCAGTGGGTTCAGGCAGAGCAATACTGTGTATCTTAGCAAGACAAATTCCTTGACAACTTCAAATTTCTCCATTTTTCATGTTTCTGTTCATCTTCTCTTGATGCTTCCTGAGAGGAGTACCAGCAGTAGAGTCGAGAGCCATAGCATGGGACAGAAAGGTGGGATTCAGGGCCACAGAACAAATAAACTGTGTGCCTGTGAGCAGGAGGTTTGCTGAAAGGGTGAGGTCCCTTCACGTGCATAACCAGGGGTAGTTCAAATGAAACATCATCGGGATGAGCCTTACAGCTGAGTGCAGGAGACTTTGGACATTTATTAGATGCACCAAAAAAGTTTTTTTAACACAGGATAAGGGGTCACATGTCTGAGAGGTCAAGGACCAGAGAGAGTTTTGTCTGTAGGAATGATTGAGAGGAGGTTGTCCTGATGGATGAACAGTGTCTTAAGTAATACTTTATTTTAGTCTTAATATTTTTATTATTTCTATAAATAATTTTAAATATTCATTTTATTTATTATTTTTAATGTATTAGTAATTGGTAGTATATATATATAATTCCACAGTTTAATCATATCAAGCAGAATTGTATAATTGCTACCACAATCAATTTCCAAACATTTTTCTTCTTCATGGATTCCCTTACTCCTGACCCCCACTGTATGCTCCCCTCCACACACACACTGAAACCCTTATTCTACTTGCTGACCCTATAGGTTCATCAATCCTGGATTTCATATACCGAAACACAGAATTTTTTGAGCATTTTGGATTCTGAATTGTAACTTGGCAACTTCTCTAATAAACCTTATAGTCATAAGTATGATATGAGAACTCTGTGGCTTCTCGGTGGGTTAACAAGCCCAGTTGAGAAGTCCAGAGGGTTATGGGAATTATGACTGGTGTGGAATGGGTAAAGAATGTTGGACGCTGGAGGTGTGCCTGGGCTCTGTGTCATAAGAAGCAGTCAGATTGTTGCTGATGGTAATTTTCCTCTTTTGCACTCTTGAAGATAAACGAGGTCAGATAGATACAACCCTACAAGCGATACAACCCTACAAGCAAAGGTAAATCTTTGAAGAAAGGATAGTCTTTTAGATAAATAGTGCAGGAAAAACTGGACAAGCTCATGCCAAAATAATAACAATAATCTAAATATACAGATGATATCTTTCAAGAAAAGATAACTCAAAATGGATCACAGAGCTAAATGTATGCTCTGAATCTGAACAATTTCTAGAAAATCCCGAAGTGACTCTAGATAACCTTAGGCTTGGCAAAGACTTTTAGATCTAATACCAGAACAACCAGTAAAGATTTCATTGTAGGAAATCCAATTGGGAAGTTCTCTTCTGTCAGATAGGATTTTTCTAAGTTGGAATCAACTGCATAGCATATACAACAGAGCCCAAACCATTGACCTCACCACATGATGGTGAGGATGTGAAGCAACAAGAACTCTCATGAATTGCTCGTGGAAATGCAAAATTCTATGAGCCTTCTGGGAGATATTTTGACAATTTTTGATAAAGTTAAACATGGGTTTACTATGTGATCAAACAGTTACATTCCTAAATATTTACACAAATAAATTAAAAATAAATATCTTCAGAAAAAACTACATAATGATATTTATAGCAACTCTTCATACTTGCCATCTTTTGGAAATAAATAATTCAATGGATGAATACATAACCAAAATTTGGCATATCTATTCAACAGAATATTATTAACCAAAGCAATTATTATCCAGTCTCACAGATTATGGAAAATCTTACACACATATCATTAAGAGGGAGAATCCAGTTTGAATCTCAAAGAGTTGGCCCAAATTCAAGCAATGGAATATAATTAATAATAATATAATAGAACATGGTCAACATAGCTTTAGCTGAAAGAAGAAAAATTTAAGCCTTAGATTTAAATCTTGAAGGATTCCCTGCGCAGAATACTGATTAATGCAGGAAGCATGAAACGAAGATTGGCGGCATACACAGATTCACTGTGTCAAAAATAATTGGCCAAATTTCAATAATTACAAGAGGTGGCATATGATCAAGAATCAATGATACTGAAGAAAGTTCAAGAAACAGTGAAGACAGTAGTACAAAACGAGACTCTAGGAATTGAAGGATTATCAATTGAACTGTTTCAATACGCAGACAAAGTAGTGAAAGCACTCACTCTTCTACGCCAAGAAATTTGGAAGACAGCTACTGGAAGAGATTCATGTTTGTGCCAATTAAAAAGTAAGCTGTCTCAACTGATTGTGGAAATGATGGAAGAATATCACTAATATCATATGCAAGTAAATTTTGCTGTAGATAATTTTTAAACTGTTGTAGTAGCATATTGACAGGAAGATTCCATAAATGAAAGACATATCCAGAAGAGGACATAGCATAAGAGATATCATTACTAACATCAGATGGATCTTGGATGAAAACAGAAAATTCCAGAAAGATGTTTACTTATTTATTAAATGACCATGCAAAGACAGTCATGAGTGTTTCATAATAAACTATGGATTGCATTGGGAAAAAATGGAATTCCAGAACACAAAATTGTGTTCATGTCGAGCCTGTAAATGAATCAAGCAGCAGTCATTCAAACAGACCATGAATCCATGAGACTCATGAGTCCAAATCAGGAAATGTATGTATCAAAATTTTCTTCTTTCACCTTGCTTTTTAAATCTCTATTTTGAGCAAATCATTTAAGAAGTTGGAGTATAGAAGAAGAACTTGACATCAGGATTGGAGGAAGACTTATTTACAACCTTTGATATGCAGAACACAGGAGGATTGAAGCTAAACTTTTACTTTGAAGATCAAAGATTACAGGCTCTTGTCTCAATTGCAACTCAACATAAAGAAAACCAAAAATCCTCACAATTTGACAAATAGCATCATAATAAACAAAAAATATTGAAGTTATCAGTGATTTCCTTTTATTTTGACGCACAATTGATGACCATGGAAGCAGAGTAAGAAATCAAATGGCATGTTGTCCTGGGCACACCTGCCGTAACCGAGCTCTTTAAGTTGCTGAAAAACGAAGCTGTCACTGTGAGGATAAGGTGCTCCTGGCCCACGCCAGGGTCTTTTCAATTAACCGCTGTGGAACATCAAAGACTAATTGATGTACTTGAATAATGATGCTGGCAGAGAATATTGAAAGTAGGAACTGCCATGGGACAAAAGTCAATTTTGTAGGAAGTACAACTAGACTGTCCCTGAGAAGCAAGGATGGCAAGCTGTCATCTCACATGCCATGAGCATGTTATTAAGAAAGGCCAGTCCCTGGAAAAGGGCTTGATAGTGAGATAACAAAATTGAAGGAATTCCTGGACTCAGCCGCTGCAACAATTTTCTAAAAATACAACAGAGCAATAGTTGTGAGATGACATAAACCAGGCAGGGCTTCCTTCTCTTGTGAGTCAACTCGAAGGCAGAAGGACAGCAACAGATGGCTGTTGTAAAGAGCACAATGCGCAAGGGAGACATTCCTTGGTGATTATGCTCACCTGGTATTTGGGTTAAAGACTTTGGAGGATATTCTGACACTTTGGGGGACTCACCCAGCCTCAATTGCTCCAGAAAAAAACAGATTTCCATGAGAATTTGAAAATCTGTTGTACATTTTGACTTCTTTTGATCATGATTCTTCTATAGAATATTTTATTAAAGCATTCAACCACAAGAGGTGCCATCTACTTCTTCTAGTTCATCAGGGAAAAGAGAGAGTTGTTCATGGATACAGTTTGCCACACTTTTCCTTTTCTATTCCTGTTTTCTGACTCTCGGTTGTTTTGTGTTAATAGAAATGAATGAAAGTGCTTGTAGACATATCAGTCCAGGCACGCAGAGAACTAGGAGGTAGCAGTAAAATATATTGGGCCAGTAGGTTGGTCTATCTCTATTAATAGTAAGCAAGGTCTATTTTATGCTTCAGTTTTTATATGTGGTAAGACTATTGCTATATCTATCTATCTCTCTCTCTCTCTCTCTATCTATCATCTATCTATCTATCTATCTATCTATCTATCTATCTATCTATCTATATATATATATATATATATATTTAGGCATTTGTACCTGCCTTTATTTTATCTTATATAGACAGAAGTTCATACATGAGAAAATAAAATTAGAGTTGAACATAAGCCATAACTAGATTAATTAACTGCCACAGGGGCTTAATGGTAATGGCAGTAATAAGCTTCTGAAACTTATCAGATTCATTCTTCACCCCAATACAAACTGAGATGGTGCTATGTGAACAGACAAAGGTGGCCAAACTGCAAGAATTATATAAATCTCTCCATAGTTTCTCAGTGGTAAATTGAATATCAGTGACCAAATATACACAACAAAGCAGTAAGAATTTATAAACTTCAATATATTTTTTAAAGGTGGTTACTTAAAAAAAAAAAGAGATTTCATTCTTTGTGAAGCAGTTTTGTAGCTAGTCAGAGAGCTCCTGAATGCCTCCACCCACTTACTCGGCTCCTTCTTTCACCCATACACCATATCGGGTTCCTGTGGTAATATTGCAGAACCTGTGGTAGGGACACAGTGCTGCCACGACGGACTAGATTATTGCTGTATTTCTGTTGTTGTTAGGTGCCATTAAGTTGGACCTTAATAATTGCAACCCCATGCAGAGCAGAACAAAACAACTTTTACTAATGCCGCATTCTCACAATTATTCCTGGGCTCCAGCCTCTTGATGCAACTACTGACTGGATACACCAGGTTGAGGTCGTTTTTATTGTTGACTCATTACATTATCAGGTATAATATCCTTTTCTAGAGACTAGTCTCTATGGATAACATATCCAAAGTTGAAAGTCTTGTGAATTCCTATCAAAATATCTCGGCTTTGTGGCTATTATCAAAATCATATTTTCTGATTACTGATTCTTCCTCTTTGTTTCAAACTTTTACATTCTAATCAATAGTTAATTATCAATGCATCTTGATTGCTTGTTTCACTAATTTAGGACAAAAATTTGACAGAAATTTTCTTCTTCTTCTTCTTCTTCCTCTTCTTCCTCTTCTTCTTCTTCTTCCTTTTCTTCCTCTTCTTCTTCTTCTTCTTCCTCTTCTTAGCCTTCTTTTTTTCCCACCATAGGCTTTAGTGCTTGACCCATAATTTGGAATGAGAGTTGGATTAACTAGTTTTTCTTATATGCTTATAGTTATTATCCTATCACATAGAGCATAGTATCAATAGAAAGCTTGAAATTTTATGTTTTATGACAAAGGCAACATTATTTCTCCTGAATTTGTCATTCCTTGCACAGATTATCTGATTCAAAATAGTCAATACCAGTAAATATCAGTTCACTAACACCTATAATGTTTATCTTTCTTTCCCAAACCATTTTATTGAGGCATAATCCAGACATTATACCAATCAACCATTGGCTCATATCAAGAAGTATTGTACAATCACTAACAAAGTAAGTGCCCAAATATCTTCTTCCTCCTTGTTTCATATTAACTTCTCATGATATTAGCCCCATTGCCTTCTTACAAGCCCTACCTTATGCCCCAGCAACTCTGAATCTCATTATTGTCTCTATAGATTCACCTATCCTGGGTTCCATACACTGAAATATATAGTAAAATACATAACAGAGAGTCAAGATGATTACCAACAATAACAACACACAACAAAAATAAATTCCAACTGATAAAAAGGAAAACCAGAAAATATTAAAAATCCAATCAAGCTCAAAGTGTGTCAAGGGGAGACCCAATAAGGCTTTAACCACGCAAGTCAGATTATTCGTTTTAATCTATTGTAACAGTTCCTACATTACCCTCGCTCTGAAAACCCGGCTAGTCTCATTCCTTGTTCATGGTCAGAGGGGAATCACTGGAGGTTTATTCTATGTGGAGACCCTTATAAAGTATTTTGGGCTTCCACTGTGGTCCACAGCCTTCTCCAAAACAGAATCTCACAGTTTAAACTCTGATTCCATTCCCTCCTTCATATTGGATTATAATATTTATAATTCTTGGATAATGGATATTGGTGTGCTTCTTCCATGTAGGCTTCATTGATGTTTCACTTAGATGGCTGTATTCATTGCATTAAACATTTTATGACTTCCTAGGTTCATAATGAATACATTCCACATTCCAATTATTTTTGGATTTTTGTAGCTTCTCCTTTTCATTTTGAATGATATTCCATCTTCAATTGAAGTACCAAACACTTTACTCCAACCAAGCTATTAAGACCTGCCGCACTTTGAGGAGGTAACTCTTCTCTAGTCATACGTTGAATGCCTTTCAACTTGAAAGGATCATCCTCTAGAACTACAACCTATTGTGTCCTGTTGACATTCAGAAGGTTTTCCGTGGCTATTCTCTCAAAAGTGGACTTCCTATTCCTTCTTCCTAGTATGTTCCCATTCTAAAACATCTGATGAAGTCTGGTCGGTTTGGGTTACCTGCTGGTATATGAAATACTAGTGATATGGCTTCCAGCATCACTGCCATTCACAAGCCATCATAGTACAACAAACTGACAAATAATTAGAGAAGAACTAGTGATATGGGATCTAATGAACGACAGTAAGTTGAAAGAGGTAGATAGGAAGATTAGGTAGAATGAGTTTGTATTTATGGAGGAGGAATATTTTGATAAAAGAGGACAAGAATGGTCGGTCACACATGCTGAAGATTGTGATGGATGCCATGAATTGTACTGTCAGAAATTACTGACTCTGAAATTACGTGCATATTTTGCTTCATATATTTCCAACAACTAAAACGCATGCCTAATTCTTGGTTTCTATAGTCCAGGAATATGAACCCTGATGCTTCAGTGGTTAATTACTCAACACGCAACCCACAGTTCAGTAGTTCAAATCCACCGCTTGTTCCAATGGTAAATTTGTGACAGTATGCTTCTGTACAGACCACAGCTGGGAGATCCTCTGTGGCAATTCTACTCCATCCTTGCAGCCATACTGTGTGGGGATTAATCAGGCAGCAATGCCTTTAAAGTGATGGTGTTTCCGTTAGATTTCCCACTGCAGGGCTCAGTCGGCTTACTGCTTATCCACACATTGCTTTCTGCTTTTAACTCAGTCACGCATGTTGCGCGTGGTTATTGTCTGATCCACTCTAACGTGACAATTTCAAATGGGTGAGATTAAGTGAAGAACTGTTGCCCCTGGAGTTCCTGTTCATTCGTGTACAGATTCATTCTAAACGAACCCTGCTTTGACAAGTCTATGTGGTCACAGAGGGATACGAGCAGGTCCTCTTTCCTCTTAGTCTTACTAAGGTGCCTGCAAAGTGGAAATATTGCAATGAAACTGTGCCTTTTCAGGGAATCTACTGGGCCAGATAAATTCAAGGCAGAGTTATCAGCTCAAAAGTTTGTGAAGACTCTGTTTTTTGAATCCACAGGAGTTGATAGACTTTCTCAAAGACACAGAGAAGAAGTTTAAGAAAATGTAAAACTCTATTGATGAGAACAAGGCCAGCAAAGACACCAAGAAATATTTTTCCCTCGACAACTCTACAGGTACTCATTTGTCAAGAGCAACAAAGGCTGCTCCACGAAAATTTCAGTGTGACACTTTCTCATGCCACCTACACCTCCTTCAGGATTCTTGTTGTTCGTAAAACTCAAAGAACATGTAAAATGGATACAATTGATGGTCCTCTTGGATGTAAAACTGTCGCCTTGTCATTGTATAAATTGATGACCACAGAATTATTTGTGGAAATATTAAAAAATAGTAGGAGTGGATGTTTAATTTGCTGTCTACCATGTAAAGAACTTGAAAAACGTAAAATTAACAATACTTCTTAGGTCCATCAGAGAATTGTGGTCATAGGGCAAACTACTAACTCTAAAAATCTGCAGGGACACAAAGAGCAATAAAGCAAATTAATGTTCGCTGGAAGCAAAGAAGAATATTCCTAGATGGAAGATATTTCAAGAAATAATAGCTTCATATTTAGATTTTGTTTCATGAACTTTTGATTACTTTGTGGCAAAACATTGTATCTTACTCCTATATTGCAGTCTCAGAATCTTTGCAAATACTTTTAACTATTTTACTGTGGAGGCTATATTGAGAAAACATAGTGACACATTTTAATATGTTTAATAAGGTTTTATATGCTTATATGTCAATATTCTCTTACCCTCTTATAGCTGAACAAATCCCTAGCAAGTCTTGAAGTAGCTTTAAAATTCTAGCATATTCAAGTTTATGTTGAAGCCACTGTGCCAACAGTGAGGTCTCTCTCTTTCACTGGCCCTCTACTTTCCAAAACCCTATTTCACCTCTAGAGAATGCTATTTCTTGATAGCATATACAAAGCAAGTGAGTTTGACAGTGTTCTGCTGTAAGCCTCGATGTGCTCATTATTAATTTTCAGAATTAGATTTCAGTTTTTTCTTTCTCATCTGTTTTATTCTGGAAGCTCTGCTGAAGCCTGTCCAATTAGGATAAACTTAATAATATTTTAAATACAAGTGGCCTGACAATACCACTTGCCATGTTTTCACTGTGATAACATGTAGCTTATACATTCGGTCAATATCCTCGATGCCACGCTTGTGCTGGGGCTGGTCTTCCTCACCATAGCTTCTTTATCTAAGTCCCAGAACGACCTCATCTTCTCTGATACCCTTCACATACTTCAATATTAGAGATGTCAAAAGGTGAACAAAAACTGAATCCTTTCACACTCACTGACAGCCTGTTTCGCTCAAAATCCAAAATATATTTTACATGCAACGGTAAATTAAAATGAGTGTCAATTCGAACAGCATAATCAGAGATGATACTGAGGGTGTCAGCCGTCCTGTGTAGCACATATTATCAGTTGTGAGAAATAGGCAATGACTTTCTAACTTCAAGCTCATCATTTTAGGTCCACGTTTATCTGCATAATTATTTTTATTCCTTTGTAGCTTTTAGATATTAATGAACATATGTATAGTACATTAAAATTATGCAGCTTTAAGCAACTTATAACCAGTCATAAAATGTGTAGATATATTCAGATAGTACTTGATATTATTTTCCTACGCTTGAACTGCAGAGTATTGAGATTTATTTTGAAATTGCTTCATACAAAATTTTTAAAAGCATGTGCCCTGTGCATGATACAATTCCTGAATATGTTTCCTGTCGATCTGGAATCAAAATGAAGTGGCATACAAATGTACAGCTAGTTAACTTAAGAGGAGTCCTGATGGCATAGTGATTATGGAGTGGGCTGCCTACTGCATGGGGAGCAGTTCAAAACTACCAACTGCTTCATGGGAAAATGATGAGGTTTTGTTCGCTGGTAAAGAGTTAGTCTCAGATATTCACAAGGGAAGCTTGACTCTGTCAATGGAGTCGGTGTGAATTTAAATCCACACTTGCAGTGAGTTATTTAACTCAAGATACTCATGCGTCCCTGAGAGTACTCTGTACTACCCAACAGAGTGCTCTTAAATAATCTTCCACAAACCTAATCAGCTACACATGAAAAGGATGGTCCTCAATAAAGTGGTTGGACACAGTCGTCGCTGCAACGTGAGCTCAAGCAGAAAACAACTGCGGATGGCAAATAGCTAGGCAAAGTTTGTATGGCTGTTCATAGGGTAGCTATTAATTGGAGCTGAGGTTTTTTTCATATACAACATATTTTATTGGGGGCTTGTGCAAGTCTTATCACAATCCATACATGCATCCATAGTGTCAAACATATTGGTACATTTGTTGCCATCATCATTCTCAAAACATTGTCTTTCTACTTGAGCCCTTGGTATCAGCTCCTCAATTTTCCCCTCGTTCCCCCAACCTAACTCCCTGGTGAATCCTTGATAATTTATAAATTATTTTTCATGTCTTACACTGTCTGATGTCTCCCGTCACCAAGGTTTCTGTTGTCCATCACCCAGGGAGGGGGTTATATGTAGATCCTTGTGATGGGTTCTCCTTTTCTTCCCCTTAACCTCCTGGCATCGCTACCCTCATTATCGGTCCTTAGGGGTTTATCTGTACTGGATTCCCTGTGATTCCAGCTCTTATCTGTATCAGTGTACATACTCTAGTATAGCCGGATTTGTAAGGTAGAATTGGGGTCATGATCGTGGGGGAGAGGGAAGGAAGCATTAAAGGATTAGAGGAATAGTACGTTTCTTCGGTGTTATACTGCATCCTGACTGGCTCATCTCCTCACCACCACCCTTCTGTATGGGGATGTCCAGTTGTTTACAGAGGGATCTGAGTCTCCATCCCACATTCCCCCTCATTCACAATGATATGACTTTTTGTTCTTTGATTCCTGAAATCTGATCCCATCAACACCACATGATCACACAGGCTTGTGTGCTTTTTCCATGTGGGCTTTGTTGCTTCTCAGCTAGATGGTCACTAGTTTATCTTCAAGCCTTTAAGACCCCAGACACTATATGTTTTGATAGCTGGGCACCATCAGCTTTCTTCATCACATTTAATTATGCACCAGCTTTGTCTTCAGTGATCATGTGGGGAGGGTGAGAATCATGGAATACCAGGTTACTAGAACAAAGTGTCCGTGCATTGAGGGAGTACTTGAGTAGAGGCCCAATGTCCATCTGCTACCTTAATACTAAACCTATAAATATATGCACATAGAACTATTTCCCCATCATCATATATAAATATCTTTACTTATGTACATGCTTATATTTAGACCTCTATCAATGCCCTTTGCCTCCTAGTTCTTTTCTCTATTTCCTTTTACTTTCCTCTTGTCCTACTATCATGTTCAGCTTTCATTTGGGTTTCAGTAATTCCTTTCTGTTACATTGCCCTTGATCAAGCCCCACCAGACCTCCTCACCTTCGATTTTAGATCACTTGTTCCCTTGTCCCTGGGTTTGTTAACACTGACTTCCTTTCCCCACCTCCCCCTCTCCCATGTCCCGCTGGAACCGTTGGTCCCATTGTTTTCTCCTCCCGATTGTTTATGCTACCTATTTTGTCTAGATAGACCTGCAGAGATAATAATATGCAAACAAAAAACAAGACAGAGCAAAACAAAGCAACAAAAGAAAACAAAACAACGACCAAAAAAAACAACCTATAAATAGTACAAGGTCTGTTTATTGACATTTAAGAGTGCTTTCTGGATTGAGTCTGATGGGGTACCACACCCTGGCCCCAACGTCTATTTTTGTATTCTGTCGGGATGGTTGCGCTGCTCCTATTGCTATTCTGTTGTACACCCTTAGTGATTCACCATGGTGTGGTGGGTCAAATCAGGCACAATTGCTGCACTTTTTCTCTAGTGTTTTCTCCAGTAGCACTATGGGTCGTTGATGGATGTCATGTCTTGTGGTGGGGCCAGCCCTGTGGCCCTCTCTGTGCATTGACTACTCTGAGCAGGAATATTGTCCTCAGGGCTTGCTGGGCCAAGTTGTGCTCTCTTCTCTCTTCCTCTCTCTTCATTTGATCTTGTGTCCTCTGATCAGACATGTCTTTCTCCCTGAGCCATAGGTTCAGTGCTTTCCTCTGAAGTGAATTCTTCTGTGGTGATCTGGGGGGCAGAGAGAGGGGTTGTCCACAAAGTTGAGATTAGGGCCAGCCCCTCAGATCTATTGGTTCTCTGATTCATGCCAGTATGTTGCATTCACATCTTGGAGCACCAGGTTGAAGTCTGGTCCCTCTTTCCCTGTAGAGATATAAACCCCTCCCCTTGGGTGGGTTAGTGCCCTGTTCCCCTACTACCCATGTCTTTCCCCACCCCACTATTCCCCTGCCTTTTTAGTTGAATACTATATGTATGCCTGGATTTTGTCTGACCCGTGCCATACTACATGGACCTCAATCCAAGAATGTTTGTATGCAGTAGATTTTTCCCTGTGGTCCTTTTGCATTTTTAAGTTTACCTCAGTGTACTAATCTTGTACTTGTCCTTTGAGCTTGGCTTACTTCACTTAGCATAATTTCCTCCATTTATTCCTATGCGGAAATGTGCTTCATGCATTCATCATTGCTTTTTAGGGATGCGTAGTATTCCATTGTGTGTATGTACCACATTTTTTAATCCACTGCTCGTTTGATGGAAATTTGGGTTGTTTCCAACTCCTTGCAATTGTGAACTGTGCCACAATGAATGCTGGAGCACAGATATCTGGCCATGGTTGAGTTTTTGCCTCTTCTGGGTATATTCCAAATAGGCGTATTGCTGGGTCATATTGGTAGCTCAATTTCCACCTGTTTTAGATATGGCCAAGTTGATTTCTGTAGTGGCTGTACATACTGACAGATCCACCAACAGTGGATGAGAGTTCCTATCTCACCACAGCCCCTCCAACACTTGTTGCTTTCTGATATTTTGAATTGAGCTATCTTTGAGGGTGTTAGGTTGTATCTCATTGTTGTTTTAATTTTCACTTCTCTTATGGCTAATCCTCAGGAGCAACTTCTCATGTTTATTGGACATTTGGATTTCTGCCCTTGTGAAACTTCTGTTCAGGTCCTTTGCCCACTTCCCCAGTGGGCAATTAGTTTTGTTTGTTTGTTTGGTTTTTAAGCTAGCAGAGTATTGTAGATTTTAGTAATAAGCATTTGCCTGACGTGCCACATCTAAAAGATGTTTTCCCAGTCTGTGGGCTCTCTTGTTGCTCTTTTGGTGAATTCTTTCAATGTACACAGGTGTTTTATCTTTACTATGTCCCACTTGTCAATTTGTGACTCATCTGTATTTGTGTCCTTCCCTATTTCCAATATCCTATGTATTCCCTGCACCAAAGTTCTCACGTTTGTCCCAATTCCCTCATTGATGTCCCTAATAGTTTGGGGTTTTATCTCAAGGTCTGTGATCCACCTTGAGTTTATTCTTGTGTATGGAGTGAGATAAAGATCTTGCTTCATTTTTCTGCAGGTAGATATCCATTTATTCCAGCATCACTTTTTGTAAAGGGAATCTGCTTCCCATTTGATATTTTGGGGGCCCTTATCAAAGATCAGCTGTCTGTATGATGATGATTTCATTTCTGGGTTTTCGGACCTTTTTCCTTGGGTCTTAATATCTGTCATTATACCAACCAGGCAGTTTTGACCACTGTGGCTGTATATGTGCTGAAGTCAGGTAAAGCAAGCCCTCCCAGTGTGTACTTCGTCTTGAGGAGTTCCCTGCTAATTCTGGGTTTCTTCCCTCTCCATATGAAGTTGGTAATCAGTTTTTTCCAATTATTTGAAAAAGATGTTTGTAATTGTATCAAGATAGTTTTAAAGTTATATAGTGCCTTGGGCAGAACTGACATCTTTCCTATATTGAGTCTTCTAATCCACGAGCATGGGAAATTCTCTCCCATTTGTTGAGGTCACACTTGGTTTCCTGTAATAGTGTTCATTAGTTTTCCTCCTGAAAATCTTTTGATTTTTTTAGTCAGATAAATCCCTAGATATTTCAGTTTGTGATTGGCTATTGTGAAGCTTACCACCATTTTGATCTCCTCTTCTATGGCCTTGCCCAATGTTTATTGTAGTTTGATGGGCTTCTGTTTGTTGATATTGTATCCTGACATTCTGCCACATTCCTCTATTACTTCCGGTACTCCCCTTGTGGGGCTTTGGGATTTTCCATATATAAAATCATATCTCTGTGAATCATGATGTTTCACCTCTTCCTTCCCCTGATGAATACCTTTGATGTCTTTTCTTTGCCTTATACTGTTAGCTAAGACCTCCAGCATAATATTAAATAAGAGTGGGGACAAGGGGCATCCCTGTCTGGTAGCCTTTTTCAATGGGATTGTGTTAGTCTTTTCTCATTGACTACCACGTTGGCTGTTGTTTTTTTTACATATCATTTTATTATATTTAGGAATTTTCCTTCTATTTCTATCTTCTTGAGTGTCTTAAACAGGAATTGATGTTGGATGTTGTCAAATGCTTTTTCTGCATCTATAGATATTATCATGTGGTTCTTATAGCTTTTCATGTCAATTTGGAAAATGATACTAATGATCTTTCATTTATTGAACCATAAATGCATCCCTGGTATGAATCCCACTTGGTCATGGTGAATTGTTTGTTTTATATACATGAGTATTCTATTGGCAAGTGTTTTGTTAAGGATTTTGCATTGATGTTCATTTGGGATATTGGTTTTAGTTCTTGATTCTTGTGGGAATCCTTGGCTGGTTTCAGTATCAGAGTTATACTAGCTTCATAGCAAGAGTTCAGGAGTTTGCTGCCTTTCTCCATTTTCTGGATGATTTTGTGTAGGGATTGTGTCAGTTCTTCCCTAAATGCTTAGTAGATTTCCCCTGTGAAGCCATCTGGCCCAGAATAATTATTTTTGTTGGTAATCCCTTAATAAGCTTGTCTATTTCTTATGTTGGTATGAGTCTGTTGAGATTTTTGACGTCCATAGGGGATAGTCTAAAGAGGAATTGTTTTTCCAAGAATTTTTCCATTTTTTCTAAGTTGTTGAATTCATTGGAGTACAGTCCTTCTTAGTACTGTATGATTGTCCTTTTCATTTCAGTAGGGTCTATTGTAATGTCCCCTCTTTGATCCCTCATCCTTACTATTGAAATTTGTTCCTTCTTTTCTTTCATTAGGTTTGGCATTGATCTGTCGACTCTATTTATCATTTCAAAGAATCAACTTTTAGGTGCATTATTTTTTCCCCCATAGTTTTCTTATTTCCCTCTCCTGAATCTCTGTCCTGATTTTTATTATTACTTTTCTTTTGCTATTAGTAGGATTGTGCTGTTGACTTTGCTCTAGTTTCTGTAAATTTTGTGCCAGCCTATCAATCATAAGGCTCTCTTCCTTTTTTATGGGTGCATGCATTGCTATGAAACTTCCTCTGATAATTGCCTTTGCAGTGTCCCATAAGTTTTGGTACATTGTGTGCTCATTCTCATTGGTTTCTAGATATCTCCTAATTTCATCTCTGATCTGGGCTAGTAACCACTCCTTTCGCAATAGAGTTATTCATCCTCATATTGTTTGCCCTTATTTTCTTCATCTTCTTTTTTAAATTTTTAGCCTTATGGCACAGGGGTCAGAGAGAGAGGTCTGTATGATATCAATGTGCTTCAATTTATTCAGATTTGACATGCCCCAGCATGTCGTCTACCTTCGAATATGTGTCAAGTGGGCTTGAAAAGAATGTGATTTTTTTCTTAATTTGGCTGAAGAGTTCTGTAAATATCAGGTCAAATTGTCTAATTGTAGTGTTTAGATCTCTAGCCTCCTTGTTGAGTTTCTTTCCCTCTGATCTATCTTTCTCAGAGAGTGGGGTACTGAAGTCACTTACTATTATTGTTGAGCCTGTGATTTCTTTCTTTATTTTTTTGGAGCATTTGATTGACGTATTCAGCAAGTCCCTTGTTTGGGGGATATGTGCTGAAAATTCTTAATGTTTCATTGTCTACTGTTCCCCTGAGCATTACATAGTATCCCTCCTTATCTCTTTTTAATGTTTGCATTTTGAGGTTAATTTTTTCTGAGATTAGGATTGCAACTCCTGATTTTTGAAATGCTGTTTGCTTGGTAGGTTTTTCTATAGCCTTTGATTTTCATCCTATTTTTGTCTGTAATCTTGAGATGTGTCTCCTGGAGGTAGCACATTGATGGGTTGTTTTCTAAGCCAGTCTGCTAGCTTCAGTCTTTTAATGCCTGAGTTCAGTCCATTGATTTTCAGGATTACATCCATCTGTGGACTCTGAGGTCAACTTATACCTTTGTGTTGGGTGTATTCCTACCTCCCTTCTTTAATCAGTGGTGTGTGTGTGTGTGTGTGTGTGTGTGTGTGTGTGTGTGTGTGTGTGTTTCATTCTTGACTTCTTTCCACCATTAAGCCAATGCTATCTTGGAGGCTGTTTTCTCTTTGTTGACCTCTGGGTGGGGTTGTTCTACGTGGAAGTCTCTTGTTTTGTGTTTGGTGAGTACTGTTCTTCTGCCCATACTGAGTCCTCAAGCATCTTTGGTAGGGCTGGGTTTCTTTTAACATATCCTTTGAGGTTTTTCCTTGTCTGGGAAGACTCTTACTTCTCTATCTATCTTGATAGATAATTTGGTTAGATATTCTTAGGTTTATATTATTTTCCTTCAATTTTTTTGGGAATACGTTACTCTACTCTTCTTCATAGTGTTGACTGATAGATCTGAGTATGTTCTTATTTGGAAACCTGTATATGTGATTGTTTGTTTTTCCCTAGCTGCTCTCATGATTTTCTCCTTTTCCTCAAAGTTGGATAGTTTAAATATTATGTGCCTTGGTGACTTCCTGGGATTCAGTTCTTTCAGCCGCCTGAATGGTTGCCTGATTTTCATTCATTAAGATGGGAAAGTTTCCCTTCAAGAATTCTCTTACTATATTTGAGTTTACCTCTTTGTTGTCTTCCTCTCGTAATCCAATTATTCTGACATAGCATCAGACATAGCTCTTATGTTTTCTTTGGATTCTCTGTTGGTATTTTTAGACTTTTGCTTATGTTTGTTAAAGTCTACTTGGCTGCTTTTCTAGCCACTGGTTTGGTTCTTTGCCTCGTCCATTGGTTAGAGAAGTCCATGACCCTGCTACTGGTGTTTGTTATCTTGTCCCTAAGCTTTTGTAGTTCCCTTTGGTGTATGTCTTTATCTCCTCTATCATTTTATCCTTTTTTTGTATTGTTTCCTCATATCCTGTATGACTCCAAGCAACATCTGAAATTTCTTTCTGTCGCAGATCAATGTCTGCTTCTTCTAATGCATGTTGTTAGGTTCAGGACATCTTCCAACATTGAATTTTGTTTCTCCTGGGTTTTTTGTTGTTGTTGTTGTTGTTGTCATTGGGGCTGATTGCTGTTTGCACTGCATTGTTTTGGTGGAGCTGGGTGTCATTTTTCAGAGAGTCAAAGAGCACTGGGTTCTCTCTGGGAGATTCGTAGGAATGCTTCTTTGAACTGCCTGCAGCTAATTGCGCTGAGGGATTGACCTACTGCTTTATCCTCCTGTTGAACCACTCTTTCCCTACTCAATTAGTATTCTGTTATATGGAGGGAAAGTTGGATTATCCCTTCAATGGATATTGTTTGGGTGGTTGTGGACCCATGAGGATGGAGCTGCATTGGGTGATCTCACAAGTATCTCTGATAGTGTAGCCCACAGCATCTTGGGGACTTTCAGATGGTGAGCAGGGGTTCCTGATGCAAAAGGAGTGCTACAGAAGGCAGATGGGTGTGCTCCTTTTGGTATAGAGTACCACGATTGTGTTTGAAATTTCCCTGGTGAACTAGATCACCATGGAGCTTGGGCAGAGGCTTCTATAGCAGTGTGGAGTGCTGGTGAGTGTTGGTCGAGCTACCTTAGGTCATGTGAGGCACTATGGTAGGCAGGAGGAAGTCCCCTCAGTCACGTGGGACTGCAGAGAATGGGTCAGAGCTCTCCCAGACATGCAAGCAGGGCTTCCCTCAGAATAAGGTGGAAGTTATTTTCCCAGCTGTGTTAAGCACGGTAGATGATGGCCAGGCAGGTGGGATTTCCCCTGGAGTAATGTGGGTGAGTATTCTTTCAGAGGACGGTCAGCAGGATATAAGTACTGCAGAAGGTGGCACATAGGTGGGCTTTACCCTGGAGGAAGGTTGGCGGGAATTTTCCTGGAGGAAACTGGGCTGGAGGTCCCTCGCAAAAGGTGGGCGGGCTTTCCCTAGCCTTAGGTTATGCTGTAGAGAGTGGAGCTCCCCCAGCTGGGTGGAGGGCAGGCACGAATGCCCTAGGCTAAGGGGAGTGGCCTGGAGGTCAGCAGTGGCATGTGAAAGAAAAAGAAAGAAAAACGGGGGGAAAAAAACGGAGCCCGCTAGTTGCAGCTGATTTGACACCTAACAACAACAGCAACATGTATCAATTAGTAAGTACTCACTTAATTCACCTCTTTCACACCTTTCCTCATATAAGCATCAATGGTGTTTTATAGTGTATTATAAGGTAAAGAGCCTTAATTTCTTTTACCAAATACATCAATGAATATAAGAATTACTAATTAAAAGAATGATATTATCAATGTGGATAAAAAATAAAACAGAAGTAAAGCAATCCATTTTAAACATAGAGACTGATAGATGAAATAAAGAGATAATGAAATATATGTCATGTTAACAACAGCAAAAATACAACTGGAGTAGTTATATTAATTTCAGATGAAGCATACTTTAACGAAAGAGGTAAAGAGGAATATTACATTTTGACATAAAGGTGAATTCTCCAAGAAGACATAATCCTGAATGTCTATGCATCTAAAAACAAAATATGTGAGGCAAAATGTAGTACTTAAACAAAATATTATGATGGATGTATAGATAATCCTTTAGCAAAAGATTATAAACAAAAGGGAAAGCCCTAGCAAGATTAAAATTTAAATTTTACCTAAACATATTTGCCTCATTCAAAAATATCCAATGCACCAAGTTTTAAAAATGTACAGTCTAGACATCAACAGGATTTGAAATAAATAAGACTGGTGACTATCAAGGATTGCAGTGCTTCAGGAAATACCACTGTCCGGGAATACTGGGTGACACAGAAACCACTGTGAACATGAGTTATGAGACCATTCAAAAAACGTAACACACAATAGGGAAAAATTACAGCAAACATAACATCAGCCAAGGAAAAGTAGATATTGAAAATATAAAATAACTTTTTGCCCACTGTTATTTCATGAAACAATTTTGTAGCATTAAAAAATGAATAAACCCATCTTAGTCTGCCAACTAACTGGAAGCAATAGTACATATTTTGTTGTTATTCTGAAGCTTTCTCATTACACAGTGTTTTAATATATTTTAAGTGTGGGCATGAACATACTTCAGCAAGAGTAAAAGAACCAATCAACTCTGAAGAAACTCATTCTCAATGACATAACAAGCCCACTTCTAATTTCTACAACCTATAGAAACTGCAGTACCTCAGTAAAAGATAAAATGAATAATCCAATTAACAAGTGGGCAAAGTACACATTCTATTTGCAGCATAATGAAGGTTTATGGTAAGAACCTTCAAAATAAGATATTTGACTTTTTATCAGATACTTTATCATCTGCAAGTAAGTATGATAGAAAGATACATTTCAAAACATTCACTGCTATTTTTTAAATGTGTACAGCTATGTAAAATTTTATCAAGCAACATAAGGTATTTTTTAGATGTTATCAATTAAAGTTTTCATTTTTATTCCTGAAATCATTTAATATATAACATTAAAATGCATTCATATATCACTATGAATGACTTACCACATGAATTTGGCAGCTTTAATCAGCTTGGTCATTTCAGACATCTATTCATTATATATTGATTTATGCATTAATCAGAGATATTTTATTGTAGAATTAGCATCACCAAACTATTCTAATTTCATAACTGAGATATAATGCTAATATACTCTATCAAAGCCTAAATTAGCACTTAGTGCTTTTAACTAGGGGCAATGCTTCATAAAGAATGCTAGAAGATTGTGTTTAATCCTATGTCCAGCTGACAAAATTTCAAGATGCCTCATCACCACCTGTAGCTAGAAGGGACAATGGACATCATTTTCCTTTATTAACAAAATAGATACCAGGTTTCAAATCTTTAATGAAAGTTTTGTGTTCCCATTATCCGATTAAAAGTCTTGTAGCAATGATAGTAAATAATAATCTTAAGAATATTTCAACAAAATTGTCATATTTAGCAGGGCCATAATTTGTAAAAAAGATAAACAAATATAAAGAACCTACTGGTAATATTCTTTAAGCCTCCTCCAGTTTTGCTGATTGTTATGTGATAGGGTAAGATGCTTGTAAATAGATTTCTAATTTAATTTTCTAAAGTTGAAAATTGGCTATAAAGAATAATAGTTTGTTCATCTTTGGGAGTGTAACTTGATAAACTTGTGGCTTCGCATCTTTTCACATCTAGCAGTTATATCTCTGCATTAATGTTCATCCTAGAGAAATCCTGGCTCCCAGCCCCTCAGGGTTTACACAGCAAATGTCATATTTTCATGTGCAGATAAATTAATGAATCAATGTGTACAGCATATATTGCCTGAATCTTTACAACAAATTTTAATCAGCTAAACACATACAGATTTTGTCATACTCCATACACTGCCATGATGCGATCAGAATATAGCAGATGTGGTTGCATAAAAAGGAATCGTTGTAATGAATATCAGACAAATTCTGGTTAAAATGTCTTATGAAAAGGTGACTCATATTCTATTCTAGTGATTTTATCATGGCCTCACATTGCAAAAAGGAATGAGAAGATAGCTTTGCTATTTACTTCAGAACAATTCCATATACAATAAATACATATTTTGATATGTTTCCTCAAAATCAGTCTCCTTTAGAAACCAGAGTGGAGTTTCATACTTAGGTTATATGAATAAGGGGAAAAAAGGAAGACTAAATAAGTACGCATCACCCTATGTTGTGATTTTTAAGGCTGTGCGTGTAGTTGTATGTAGTAATTAATCGCTGAGGAAATGATGTACATTAGACTCATTACAAATCTGGCACAAATTCATGGCATTTTTCTGTCAATGATTCACTGCAACTATTTTTAAATGATCTTCAACAGTATTTTACTTGTCAGGGGAAGCCAGCCCCTAATACATCATTACGGGTCCGGTAGGCGCAATTGTACAGTGATAATAAGTAAAGATCATAGTAAAGTTATAGAGAGCATGAGAGATAGAAGAGAAGCATTGAAATAAATGGAGTCAGACACGATTCATGGTAGCATGCTTACCTCAGCCCCCCTTGGTGGTCCACGTGGAGGGAGAGAGAGATTTTAATGCTAGCCCAGGCTTTTTATATTCCCTGGGGACATGCAAGCCCCCTAAATAGAGGCGAGGACATATGTCACAGGAAGGGGTTGTGCTATAGGTAATACAGTAATGAGGGGGTGGTCTAGGGAAATACACGGAGTAGAAAGAGGATGGATTGGGGGTATACATGTGACAAGATGGGCGGAGCCTAGGAACGGGATGGCAGCCTAACCTTGGATGCCACAGATCAGTTTGGCCTATTCCCTGGCTCAACTGATAGAGACCATTAATTCATTGTCTCTAGCAGCAGGGAGCAGGCCCTCCTCCCCTGTGGTGTGGGGAGATAGCAGTCTGGCAGGGACTGTTTCCAGGGAAGATGCCTATGAGCATCTGACCTCCCCCCACAACTTGTGCTTGATAATAATGATATTTTTGCATCCTCATGAATTGCTTTATTAGGAGTAGACAAAAATATGAATCTCTTCCTGTTACTTGGCACCATAGTTTTTCTATTATTTATTTGTTTGTGTATATATTTATTTATTTTTGGCATAGGATTCTAGCATTCCATCTATATATTCAACCATCTCAATAGGATTTTGTCAATTACTGAAATCTTGTTTTTGCCAATACCTTCAGTACAATTTGGGTTTACTCCTTCAATACTTATAATTCTTTATCATAATCTATTTCCTAACATAGTTGGAGGTTTATATTCTTTCTTTGGTACACCGAATGCCTCGCATTGCCATTGAATCGATTGTGGTGTGGAGTGATGTAATGAACAGAGTAGAGCTTCCCCTGGGGGTCCCCAAGGCTGTGCATATTTATGGGCGCAGAAGTCTCATCTTTTTCCTACAGGATAGCTGGTAGGTTTGAACTGTTGACTTGATGGCAAGCAGCTCAATGCATAACTCAAGACAGCACTAGGGCTCCCAATCGCCTTAAAATATTTTTTAAAACTTCACTTTTCCTTTGTCCTATTAAATATTCCTCATTAATCTTTCTTTCAGCAATTTCCCATTCACTTTAGCTACTATATTAAAATGCAAACCTCAGGACTCGCTAAGGGGAAAAATGTGTACTGTGCTATATAGTCTCTGTTGGGACTCCGCATGCACGCTCCATCCTTTTCTAACATTCTCTGTCTACGGAATGAACTGAACTTTTTACGTTAAACCAAAGGACTTTCTGACAGGGCAAAGAGCTATTTGAGTATTAATTTTGGGGGGTTATTTCCTACCTTTTAATTTACAGTTAAGAAGTTGATGGACTCTCCCTTCTAAAGTCATATTACTACCGTCGCCTCAATCCCAAGGTAACACGTCTCACTGGGTTCCAGTAAGGGCCCTTTCTCTTACCTTTCAAATCTATAGGATGTGCTCATTCCCCAGTCTTGCTAGGTTTCAGGGACACACATTTTCCGTGTTTCCCTTCATGTTGCCCAGGCCTGTATACATTTCGTTTCATTTTGCTGTGCCTTGAGTTTCCAGTAAGGTCTCTGACTTATACATTAGCATTTAAAAGACACAAGAAAAATGATACACATCAGATAAGTTGGAGTGATTACCCCTCCCCAAAAAAAGAGGTAGAAATGTTGAGAAAGGAAACCCATACTTCAATGATGAAGGGGATAATGAAACAAATAGGACTTTGAAAAGCTAGTGTAGCTTTAAAACCTTGTTCTGAAAATTAACCACAACAGTAAATATAAAACATTGCACCTGGTATGAAGTTACAATTTCTACACAGATTGCTCAGACTGCCTGCAGAAGACTGCAACCTCCACAGGAGCACGGCCTGCTCTGAATCCTCGCCCATCTTCCTGGAGTTCATCTGTTCTCTTTAATTGGCAAACTGGTAGAGGTCAAATCAATACATGAATGGACTCTTAATGAGCTTTCTCCTAAACGTTGGAATCTCGGCACTTTAAGGCAACTGGATTTAGAAGGATCACTAGAGATGGAATATCTGATTTTCAAAAGAGATGTCACATTAAAAATACTTGAACTGACTTATTCTCTATAGTACTTTGCACCATCTGGTTATAAACAGATTTTAAATAGTTGTTCTGATCAATGTCCCTGGCAACTGATAATTTTTAAATATAGAAAGATTGTGACCAAGTATCTTAGGTAGCAATGAAAAATTAAATTTAGGTTATTTTGAATGTTAAGGATACTTGTTCCTACTGCGTCAACGACATAGTACTGAGAGCAACCCCTCCGGAGGAATGCATCTTGGTTTTCAATTTAAGTTCAAAAGTTCATCTTTATTTTAAGGATCTTTTTATTTACAAATGTAATGCTGAAAAAATCAGTACTTTATACATACAGTCTTCAGGGTGGCATAATTAAACACTCACCTACCAGTCCTTAACATCCAGTGCTGCTGCATATCATCCGGAGAAAGACCATCTGTATCTGCTGGGATACTCACTAGGTCTCCCCAGGTTAAGGACTGCACAGCCAGCTGAATGGTTGTCATTCATAATAACTCAGAGAAATAACAAACACTGGAAAGGCTAGGGAGCGCTTAAACCCTCACGCACTGTTGATAGGATCGCGGAATTGTACAGCCGCTGAGGACAGGGGTGCTTGTTCTTTCAGCAGTCCGCCGTACTTTCAATATGCTTTGCCAGCACACTAATTCAAATACATCAATTCCTCTTCAGTTTCCTTTATCCAGTCTCCAAATTTCACATTCGTATGAGGCAATTAAACATACCATGGCCTTGCTCAGCTGTGCCTCAGTCCTCCAAGGACCCTCCTGCTTGTCAACACTTTAAAGGGATCTTGTGGAGCAGCCCCTGCTACAACGCGTCCTTTGACCTTTTGACTTGAGTTCCACAGTTAAATGTGTTACACACCACCAGTAAAAAGAAAATTTAATTAATTGATTTACATTTTGTAAAAAAAAAAAGGGAGAGAGAGAAAGATCACAGCCTTGAACACCCTCTAGTTTACTTATTTCTCACATCTACACATTGGTTTGAGTTGTCATAAAATGAGGAAAAGTAAAATTGCAATAGACTTCAATTTTTTTGTGGTACTCAATCTAGTTTCAAACAAATGCAAAATATTTTTGTTTATTCTATATAACATTATTAATATGAAGCAAGAACTAATGTCATCAATTTTAAAGTTAGAAGACCCCTATTGATACAAAATATAATCAGCATATTATTTTTTGTCTAATCCTAAATTAGACTATTTAACCTTTATTTGATTCCCACAACTTGTGAAAGACTATGAATCACGTTTTTAATTAAAGTGATTCACACAGATCTTAATTTTTGTCATGATGGTGATTATTATTATTATTAATCATCTTAGGGTTCATCCCCAGTGTCACAGAGAACATGACTAAGAAGTGCATTTGTTTGTTATAAACAGATACAAACAGTAACAAGAAAATAGACATTGTTTATTTTGTTTTATCTGATCAAAGATGTTCTCAGGCAGGTGTGTGCTTACTTTGGACTCCACCATCCGTTATTGAGCTTACATTTATCTTTATATACTGCCCTCTTTGGCTTCCACCCTTAGAGACCCATTCCGCCTCTAACAAGTACTGGAGTTACAGCCAGCTAAGAACATATAGGGAATAGCAAACACATTTAAATGCTTTCCGTTCCGTTTAGAGAAGTTATCTGTTAAATTCTACCAAATAATTTCTTCTTGTACGATAAGCCAGAACTTTTTTCATGTAGGCACAGGTAGCTGCAAGAAAGATGGAGGTCTATAGGCTTAACCAGGCTATTTTTATAATTGTCTCTTCTCCCGTGGCTGCCAAGGAAAAGAGAGAAAATGAATATTGGCACTATAGCTAAGCGTCAAAATACACTAATTCTATAGATTTCAGTTGTTTTTCACTGAAAGAACTTGCAGGTATTTTCTAACATTGGACACGCCATTTTCTTTCTCTTTTTTTCTCCTGGGGGGTAGGATGTGTCAAACTATCTTAGGACATGAAAAGATATTTAAGATGATATCATATGTATTCGCCTTATAGTTGCTACTGACATTTTAAAATAATTGTCATATTTGCAATGGGAGGAAATGGGGGAAAATTTTTCTAATGATCCTAAATTAGACTACTCTGAAAAATTCAATGAGTAATCAGATGCTTTATTCAGCTAATATCTCCCTTAACCCAATTCAAATGGTTCTTTCGAAAATTTGTGTGTCTTTTAAATAGGCCTGCATTAATTAAAAAAAAAGAATACTTCTAAGATGTTGGCAACCTCCTAAATTCCAGAGTAACTATTACTTGTGCTTTGAGGCAGTCCAGTGCTGGCTGCTTGCTGTGGGAACATCAGCATTTCTCGGTAAAGGGATTGCCACCGAATAGAAGCTCAGGGACACCATGTTCTTCTGAAGAGACTGGCTGTTTCCCAAACTCGGGGGAGGAGCCTGATTACTTTTAGCAAGTGAAGGTACTGGTTATCCTACTTTACTTTTGGGGAATTTAGTTTAAAATGAAAAGTTAATAAAATTCCCAGTAAAAGGTATTAGGAAATGTATGTTGTAAATAATTTTATTTAAAATTCTGAAAAATGCACATGAGGTGTTACCTTGACCCTTTCCTGTTCTGGCTCTTTTCTCCCAGTAGTATAATGTTGGAGAAGGAGAACCTCCTCCTGCCTGTCGGCGGCTTGTGACTTGTGGGCGACATGCTGGAGCACAATGCTCAGGAAGCTGAAGATGGCCTCTGGAGTGCCATTTTTTGAGACCCTGAAAGAGATACTCTGCTAGTCACCAAAACTCTATGTCAAAAACATACAGTTTTCCTCTTTTCCCCAATGATTAAGCTACTCCCTTTGAGACTTTCTCTTAAATGTAGGTGACAACATCCAATTTGATAGAGGGCAG
The DNA here is from genome assembly GCF_050624435.1 of Tenrec ecaudatus. Classification (NCBI taxonomy): domain Eukaryota; kingdom Metazoa; phylum Chordata; class Mammalia; order Afrosoricida; family Tenrecidae; genus Tenrec; species Tenrec ecaudatus. The sequence continues at coordinate 51,130,101 of NC_134536.1, forward strand.
ATTTTATGTAGATTCTTTACAGGACTTTAGGCTTCAACTACAAGACCTTTACCATTCAGAACGGCAAATAGCTAGAGAATGATTTAAACAAACATATAAACTCTCTGCCATCAAATCAGTTTCCCTGCACGTTTCCAAGCCTGTAACTGTTCATGGGAGTGGAAAGCCCAGACTGACTACATTGGGGTGGCTGATGGGCTCAAACTGCTGATCGTAAGGACTGCAGCCCAAAGCACAGCTACTACACTGCCAGGAAAGACAATGGTTGTGTTTGGAAAAATGTGTGCCATCTTTCCTAGAAAGGGCTATTGTGATTTATTGACTTTAAAGAAGACTCACATTTAGATTCCCTAAAAGACTGCTTCCATTCTATGAGACCTCAATCATAGTAAACAAACAAATCAAAATATAATTCTCAATGGATAATTAAATATCAAGCTCTATGACTTTTTCCAAAAACTTACTTTAAAATCAGAGACATATCTAGAAAACTTGTTCAGATAAATATAAAGAACTCAAATCAAACAATAAAAACAATTTATGAATTTTCAAAGAAGTTTCAGTATCTGGAGAATGCTGAGTGATATAATAATTTTGATATTAACATTTTGTATATAATATTTAATAAGGATCCTGATGACATAGATATTATGAACGAGTTGGGCTGCTAACAGGAAGGTTGGTAGTTTGTAACCTCTATCTGTTCCTCAGGGAGAAATGCGAAGCTTTCTACTCCACTGAAAAGTTAGTCTTAAAGGTGCAGTTCTATTCTGTCCCATAGGGTTGCTATGAGTTGTAATCAACTCAAAGGCCTGGATAATGTAACATAGAATAGATGCCAATTCATTAAGTTATCTCTTGCTACCTCCAAAACTCACTGCCATACAATCAATGCCAACTCATAGTGAACCCATAGGACAGAGCAGAACTGCCGTGTGGGCATCCAAGACTGTAATTCTTAACAGGAGTCAAAAGCCCTGCCTTGGTTCAAACTGCTGAGACAGCGGGGATCAGCTCACACCGTGACCACGATGCCCCTAAGGCTCCTGTTTAGGTCTCACTGAATGGATTTCCTGGCATGACCCAATAAGGGATACATAGAAACCCCTTTCCTTCACTATATTTAGTATTCAACACATTACAGTTTATTATCAGGCAAGTAATAATTTTAATAAAGAGATGAATCAAATGCCTCAGTGATTTGAAATGCTAAGAGCGGTGCCTACGTGAATCAGAACTACTGTTTCATGCTGTTAACTGTCTTACAGATAATAACACACCTCATCAGTTAGTCCATCTGACTTATAATGAACCTGGAGGACAAGATCTCTACTGGCATAGTGGTTGCGCATTGGGCTGCAGTCGGCACAGTATGCATATCAAAACCACCCGCCTCCCTGCAGGAGAAAGACTAGGCTTTCCACTCCTGTGAACAGTTACGGTCTCAGAATCCCACAGGAAGCCTCATGAATCAGCTTTGACTTGATATCAGTGGGGTTTTTTGTTTATTTTTGCTTGTTGTGTTTGTAGGACTAAGTAGAATTGCTCCCTAGCGGTTCTGAATCCGAATCATTAAGACCATCACAGTGTTTCATACTGTGGTGACTTAAGTGTTGTCGTGGTACTGAAAGCGATGTCACATATTTCATGTATCACCAGGGCCACTAAATGTGAACAGATTTCGGTAGAACTTTTCGACTAAGAATGGGCTGCTAAGAAGTAGAGTGGTTGCCTGTCCATTTCTGAGGAATTCTGAGGAATTCTGAGGAAGTCTGAGGAATTCTGAGGAACCGGAAAGAGTAGCAGTGGAACAAGATCAGACACCGAAAACGCCGTGAAGAGCAGGAGAACGTTGTCTGTCTGAGAGCGCCAGGTCATGAGCACCTCAGGTTTGAAGACACACCAACTGTGACAGACTGGAAAGAGCTGCCTTCTTAGAGTAGAGTGGACCACCTTAACGCACTAACGCTGCCATGTGCGGGTGGGGTGATTCCCATGAGAAGGAAGAAATGTAAGTATTTATCATGATTTAGAACTTAGAATGTACAAAATAACAATCTAGGAAAATTGAAAGTCACAACAAATGAAATAGAACCCATAAAGATAGTATGGCAGTTACATACTCTTTGTCAACTTGAAAAGGGGTGGAGTCTAGCCTGTCAAGCAGGTCATAGCCAATGAGGCCTCTGTGTGGGCATGGCCTTCTCCTGAGGATTCTGGGAACTTCTGTTTATCTCCCTGGAAGTGGGACACACTCACTCTCTGCTTTGTATTCCTGATGACAAGCCACACAGAGCTATGCTGATGGAGCCAGAGCCCTTGAGTTGGAGGAGTCACAAGGAAACCCACGCCAGCACTGAGATGCTTCTACCACCACTGGATCCACAAGACTTTTCACCAACTGGCCTGTGATCTCTTCCTGTATTCATTGCATGGCTGTGTGAATCTATAGAAGAACTTATGGTCTAGTATCAACCATAAGTAATATGGGGTAATATCGGACAAACACAGTAACCCAGGCATTAGTAAGCTGAAATCCACTGTTTGTAGCCATTATTAGACAGCCATATTGTTTATTACACTAGGAATGACAAATTCAAGAGGAATTGTGTACCATTAATTGTCAAAAAGGACATTTCAAGATCTATATTGAATTATAATACTGATATGACAGGACAATATTTATCCACACACAAGGAAATCCAGTAAACACAACAATGTTTCAAGCTTATGTACCCACCACTAAAGCTAGTGATGAAGTGATTTAAGCACTTACCAATGCCTTCAATCTGAAACTGATCAAACAAGCGATGAAGATGCTTTGATTGGGGATTAAAATGCAAAAGTTGGAAACAAAGAGGAAAAAGTAGTAGTGTGAAATTCTGGCCTGGCTGATAGAAACTGAGCTGGAAATGGTATGATAGAATATTGTAAGATCAACAACTTCATCACAAATACCTTGTCTCAAAAGCACAAATGGCGCTTACACATAAGGACTTGTTCAGAATGAATACACAAAAATCAAATTGACTAACTCAGTGGGTAGAGACACTTAAGGAGTCCCAGATCAGCAGCTACAATGAGGCAAGGTGTTGACTTAAACAACCCATCAGTTGCTCAAATGTAAGCTCTGGTTGAAGTTGAAGAAAATAAAAACAAATACACAATAACCGAAATATGACCTGGATTATATTCCACCTGAATTTTGCAAACATCTCAAGAATAGAAGACCCAGTGAGCTGTGGGATGATATGAAGGCCATCACACATGAAGAAAAGACAGGTCATTTAAAAGGAAAAGGAGGAAAGATCAAGGTGAGTATCACAAGACGATCTTCATTTTTCTCTTACTCATAGAGTAAGTAGCTAAGGGTGGCAATTGCATAATTTTGTATTAAATTTAATTGGGGGGGGTGGAGTCTAGCCTGTCAATCAGGTCCCAGGCTCCGTGTGACTCATTGTGAGCATGGCCTTCTCATAAGGAATGTCCAGGGAACTTCCCGCTCTTTCTCTGCGACACCTTCCTGCTAGTGAGCCACTCGGAGACCTGCACCGGCCCTGTGATGCTGCCACCATCATTTGATGCACAAGAGTTTTCACCCTCTGGCCCATGATCTTCCTGCATTTTGCATCATCGCTTGTGGCTGCATAAGTTTGAAGAGGGATTTAAGGACGAGTATTGGGCTTATGGACTAGTATCAGACTTAGGGGCTTGATGTGGACTGGGCTGGGAAGTTTTCCTGATATATAACTACTTTTTGATATAATGCTCTCTCTTACACATAGGAGAGTCTATTCGTTTGTTTCTCTAGTTTATCTGTCCTAACACATGATGGTACCTTGAGAGTTAGATAAGGATTGAACTTGAGTGTTTTAAGAGTGAGTTTAGGACCTGGCTGTACTTAGTAAATACAGATTTCTTCTACTGATTGTTATTGATATAATGTGTGTTAGAAATAATTATTGGGAAATATGAATAGAGAGTTTGTAAACCTACCGCCTTCAGCCATTAAATAAGATCTCTAAATAGGTATAAGACATGCCGAAAAGAAGGTTCTCAAGGCTCAGGACATTTGCATTTGAAGAGGCTTGCCAAGAGGAATTAGCAGACTGAAGCAAAAAAAGGAGCATTTTGTCCTTTTGAATTTCAAACTGGAGGGTTGGTCCTGAAGCTGGGAAACTCTGGAGTCATAAAGGAACTCTCCTCTCTAGGACTGAACTTTAAAGAGAGGCTGCAGGCATCCTGTGGATTGCTGGATCCACTCTTTGAGTGGAAGTGGGAGAAGAGCTGCAATAGAGAGATGGGTTGAGTGTAGCCACTGACACCTGTGCTCCTGGCTCACAAGGAGAAGAAGGCAAGATGGTTTGGCTGGTCTGAAGTTTAAAGAGTTGTGCAGAAGCTGAAACTATGTAATGACTTACCCCAAAGGGTCAGTGTTGTTGAGAATTTGTGATGGGGCCCGTGGTCCAAAGATGAGGCAGCCAATGGGCACCTTGTGAGGCTAAGCATCTAACAACAAAACCAAAAATTCTTTTAGAAAGAAATAAGCATAATTTTTCTCCCACAGAGTAGCTCTTGAGTTTAAACAGCTTCCTTGAGCTTATTTGTCCATTGCTTCATCTCGACACCACCAGATTTCCAATTGCCATCAAGTCAATTCCAACTTACAGCTATCAAACACAGGATTACTGAGGCTCTATCTTTATGAAAGCAAATCATCTCCTCTCTCACACATAAAGTGGTTTTCAGGTTTGAACAACCTTGCAGTTAGCTGTCTCTTGGTTACCTAAAATCACTTTTACGTGACTTGTCTCAAGATTGTGTTGCCACTATAAAGATGATCACATTGATCTCAAGAATGGTCCTGTGCTTTGATACATTATGTGCACCATTTACCTACATGACATTTTCTAAATATGTTATGAATAGAGCTTAAATAATTTCTTACAGTGTAATAAACTCCATTTATCTTTTTGTTTGTATAAATTACATAGGAAAATGAAGCATTGATTAGGGAAATTTCTTTTATAAGAAAATTGCAAAATAATACTTTATGCAAACAATTGTGAGTAGGAAGTCATATTTTCTATAGAAAATAATAATTTGACTGACCGTGAAGCATATACCCTGATTGGTAAGATTATCCCAATTTCTTTTGACTTAGCTTTTCAGAAATTTAGTTTTAGTCTGTTAGTGAGAGGAAATAAAGTTATAGTAACTTCCCTTTTAAATACATAAAACTTTTTCTTTTAGCATAGAAATAAAAACTGTTTCCTACAAAAGTCTGCAATGATGACGACTGTGCATGTATTGGTGAAGAGAAAGTTCTGTCTTTGTGGGCATTCAGAGGCCCAACGTAAATATGTATTTATTATATACTTTCGATGCTTCCTTAGTACTTTTCATGATGACGATGAAAGGAAATCAAGTTTAGGAATGGTTATCTCCTCCCTACAAACCAAAGCAACCAACCTACTACCATTCAGTTGAATCTCACTCCTTTCAAACCCACGTGAACGTCATAGAATGGTCCCATAAGGTTCCTGAGACTCTGAGACTACAGATTCTTGTAGAAAGACTGCCTAATCTTTCTCTTGTAGAGCAGTTGGTGGATTTGAAATGATGACATTGAAGTTAGAAGCCCTATGTTAGGTCCATTTGTGCCATCAGTTATGAAAAATAAATTGCTCAAATAATTTTATTTACATTTTATTGCAGAGTAAAAAATATTTAGTGCTACCTGCATATAAAAGGTCACATCTTTGAAAACCATACAGAATTATTCCACTTAATTTTTCCTCTGCTTGCACCCATTGATGCAGCCACTGAGCCAATACATCTCCTTGAGACCTTTTTTTCCAGTGCATCTCTGCTTTACCAAACTAGATGTCCTTCTCCAGCAAGTGTTCTCTCAGGACAGTACGTCCAAAGTATGTAAGATGAACCCTGGTCATCCTTGCCTCTGCAGAGCGCTCTGTCCACACCTACTTCTTTCAAGACAGACTTGTTGGTCCTTTATCATCCCATAGCATTTCAATCAGCTTCTTCAAGACCACAATCAAATGCATTGGTTATTCTTTGCTTCTGTATTCAATGTGCAATTTTCACATGTACATGAGGCAATTGAAAATACCTTGGGCCAGGAATACCTTGCTCCTCAAAGTAATGTCCTTGCCTTTCAGTACTCTAAGGCGGTCTTGTGCAGAAGATTTACCAAATATAGTGAATCTTTTGATCTCTTGATGCTGCATCTATGAGTATTGCTTGTGAAGCCAAGTACAATAAATCCCTGACAAGATCAACCTTTCTCCATTTCTCATGGTGTTACCTATTGGTCAAGTTGTGAGGATCTTGCTCTTCTTGACACTGAATTGTAATCCATACTGAAGTCTACAATCCTTAATATTCATCAGTAAGTATATAAAGTCGTCTTGTTGTTTTAGCAAGCAGGGTGGTGTCTGCTAATCACAAGTTGTTAAGCATTTTTCCAGCTGCCACATCCTTCTTCATATAAGCCAGCTTCTCTGATTATTTGCTCAGTATACACATTGAATAAATATGATGAGAGCAGACAACCGTGCCGCACACCTTCCCTGATTTTGAACTATGCATTATTCTGTTCTCACAACAGCCTCTGGATCCATATAGGGTTCTAAATGAGCACAGTCATGTGTCCCGGAATCCCCATTCTTCTCATGGCTATTCATATTTGGGATGATCCACAGAGTTGAATGCTCGGCATAGTCAATAAAACAAAAATAAACATCTTTCTGGTATTCTCTGCTCTCTGCCATCTGAGATTAGCAATGATATCCCTGGGTTCATCCTGGGTTCATGTCCTCTTCCGATTCAAGCCTGAACTTCTGGCCGATCCCAATCAACGTACTACTGCAAACTTCATTGGTTGATCTTCAGCAACATGTTACTTTTATGTCAGATCGATGACATTATTCTATAATTTAAGCATTCTGTATGGTCAGCTATCTTTGGAAGGTGTACTGTTATGGATCTCTTCCAGTTCTTGTGCAAGGAGCTGTCTTCCAAGTTCCCTGGCATGGATAACTGAATGCTTCCAGTGCTTCACCAGCTTGTTTGAAACATTTCAATTAGTTTTCCATCAATTCCTGGAGCCTCATTTTTGGCCAACACCTTCAGTGTAGCTTGAATTTCTCCCTTCAGCAATGTTGGTCATTACTCATATGCTAACTCTTGAAATAGTTGAATGTTGACTAAAGTTTTTGGTATACTGACATGTATTCTTTCCATCTTCTTTTGATACTTCCTGCATCATTCATTATCTTCCCCATAGAATCTTTCAGTATTCCAATTAGATGCTTGGATTTTTCTGAAGTTCTTTCAGTTTCAGGAATGCTGAGCACATTCCTCCAACTTTGTTTTCTAATTTTATGTCTGTACACCTTTCATTATAATATGTGACTTCGTCTTCTTGGGCTGCTCTTGGAAATGTTCTATTCAGCTTGTTGATTGAGGCATTTCTCCTATTTGCTTTAGCTAGACCATGAATAAGAGCAAGTTTTATAGTTCCTTTTGTGGTCAACTTTGATCTTTACATTCTTTCCTGTCCATTGCACTTTCAATATAATTTTCTAATACCATAATTCAAATGCATCTATTATTTTAGGTCTTCCATATTCAATGTCAAATTTTCACATGCATCTAAAGAAATCGAAAATATGATGACTTGTGCAAGTTGAACCTTCCATCTCAAAGTCACAGCCTTATTTTCAACACGTTCAGCAATATTATCCAGTGTAATACATCATCTAGTCTCTTGATTGCTATTTCCATGAGCATTGATTGTGGATCCAGGGAAGATAAAATTCGTGAGAACTCGAATGCAGTAACATACACAGAATATCTTAAAATGAAAGAACAGAGGAAAAAATAACTCTTGATCCACAGTATCAATATATTCCATGGGCAACATATTGATGTATGAAGGAACAATATGCAAGAAGATGGAAGGACTGTACAAAGTCACTGTACTAAAAAAGAACAATCATTTCAAGAAGTAGAAAATGATCAATTATCTATGCTAATAAAGGAAGAATTCCAATTTTCACTGAAGGTATTGGAAAAGAGGCCTCAGAAACTAATGGAAAACCAATGGAAATATTTCAACACACTAATGAAACACTGGAAAAATTCATTAGTCTACACCAAGAGATTTGGAAACAGGAATTTGTCCAACAAACTGGAACAGATAGTTATGTGTACCCATTCCAAAGAAAAGTGACCCAACTAAATGTGGAAATTATAGAACAATATTGTGACTATTATTCAATTCAACAATATCTTGGGAAAAATCCAGGTCTAATTCAGAAGATGTTGAAAAATATCATTGCTGGTACGAAGTGGATCTTTACTGAAAGCAAACAATACCATAAAGATATTTATTTGAATGCTATTGACTAGGGAAAGACATTCAATAATGTGGATCATGACGAATTATAGATAGCCTTCAGAACAGTGGTTCTCAACTTGCTAATGCTGTGACCCTTTAATACATACAGTTCCTCATGTTGTGGTGACACCCCAACCATAAAATTATTTTCATTGCTACTCCATCACTGTAATTGTGCTACTGTTATGAATCAGGTGACCCCTGTGAAAGGATCATTTGACCCCCAAAGGGGTTGCGACCCACAGGCTGAGCAGTATGGGAATTCCACAACATGTAATCGTGCTCATGTGGAACTTGTACATGCATTAAGAAGCCAGTTTGTAAGCAGACCAAAGGAATTGTTTCACATCAATAAGGTGTGAGTCAGAGTTGCCTTTATTCCATATGTATGCTGATCAAATAATCAGAGAAGCTGGACTACTGGGCATCAGGATATGAGGTTGTTTATTTACAATTTCAGATTTTCAGATGACACAAACTTGCTGATTGAAAGCAAGGAGGACTGGAACTATTTGCTGATGTAGATTGAGGAATGCATTCACTAATATGGATTACAACTGAATAAAAGGAAAATCAAGATCTTTACAATTAGACCCACAGGTAACACCATGATAAATGGAGAAAAGAATCTTGCTGGAATCCACCAAATTCTAAACATTAGTCACCTGCCATGGACTGCTATTCCCATTCTAGAATCAGGAAGTCATGTGGTTTGCTATTCAGGGAATGAAAAATCCCAAAAGAATGGAGTAACAATCATCAAGAAGAACTTTTCCATATTTATATTGAAAGTAAATGCTTTCTGCGAGAGGGTAATATCTACATATAGACACCGAAATCCAACTATTAGTTAATACAACTATTGTTCAAATTTACACACCAAACAGTAAATTTTGAGATAAAGAAATTGAACAATCCTTTGAGCTTCTTCAGTCTGAAATTGATTAAGCATGCAATCAAGATGTGTTGATTATTATTGGTGATTAGAAAGTGAGAGCTATAAATAAGTAGTGGAGAAATATGGCTTTATTTATAGAAATGAAACTAGAGATGGCAGGGTAGGATTTTGTAAGACCAACAACTTCTTTGTTATTAATACCTTGTTTCAATAACACAAATGGAGGCTATAAAGGGTCCCCCTTGGGGCTGCTAACCACAGAGCAGCAGATTGACACCTCCACCCTCTCTGTGGGAAACATAGAAGGTTTCCGACCCTCCTAAAGGTTTTCCATGTTGGAAACCCAGAGGATCAGTTCTACTATGTCCCGCAGTGTCATTATGAACTGAAATTGACTCCATGACAATGAGTTTGCATTTGAGTTACACAAGGGGACTTTACCATTTGAAAGCAAAGGATCAAATTAACTATACCTGTGAGAAAAAAACAATGGAGAAGCATAAGATTAGAAGCCAACAAGGGGTGGAAGTTGAGTATAGGCAGATCATTAATTGTCTATTTGTAAATTTGGGCTGAACGAAATTAAAATTAAAGTTCACGAGAGACAAAATGACCATGAGCACATCCCACATGAATTTAGAGACTATCTCAAAAATGGACTTGACACACTGGACATTCATGACAGAAGACCTGATGAGCTGTGGGATGATATTGAAACTATCTCTCATTCATGGAGAAAGCAAAAAGTCATAAAAAAAATCAGAGGGAAGAGATGAATAGGGGTGTCTGTAGAAACTACAGTTTGCTTGAATGTTTAATAGAAAAAGAAATCGAAGAAATAATGGAGTAAAAGAGCTAAACAGAAAATTTCAAAGGGCATCTCAAAAAAACCAAAATATTATAATGAAATGTACAAAGACCTGGAGTTAGAAATGAAAAGTGAAGATCATTATCATGATACTTTAAATGAAAAGAACTGAAGAAAAATAAACAATCCTGGAGTTTCACTAATGAAAGTTTCTATTGGCAAAAATATTGACTTATCCAGGAAGTATCAAAAATGATAGAAAATATGGTCAAAACAATTGACCATTGATCAACTAGGTTAAGAAGTAGAATATGACCATGAATCAATCATGCTGATGATGGAATCCAAGCTGCTGTGAAGAAACTAGCGCCACCACCAACCAAAACTGCACCCCCCACCCAATGATCCATGCACCAACTACACATCGAGTCATTGTGAATTGGAATGACTTCAATGGCACCTAACAACTTCAACATTAGATTGATGTCAGAACTGAAATTACAATGAATTTTGAAATGGACTCCAGTGGTAAGGCAAAGACTCTCTGGTCACATACGTGTGCATGTATGTGTGCATGTTTGTATGTGTATTCAGATTCCTCTAAACTCACTTTCCTACCTTGTGACTCAGAAGACAACTTGTGCTCAAAGGTGGTACTTTGAGTTATAGTGTTGACGTCTTTGTGTTTTCTTTGCTCAGATTTTATTTCATCGTTGGCAAGTTATGCGAGCCTCCAAGTCTCAATTGCAAAACTGGATGATAATACGTACATGACAAGCCATTTAAGTTTCTGATCGTTTTGAGAAGTGATGATGTATGAAGCACGTCTCTCATCCCGCTAGTCTCAAACCATTAGTGCATTTAAAAATTAATTAAATGTACATGACATGAATGTTCATGTATTTGAAATAATTCAATAGACTAGAATAGAAAACAGGAACCTATCTTATGTGATCAAACCTATGCGAACAAAGACTATAGTAAATTTGACATGAAGGGCTCAAACCTGGTCACCTGACCTCCGTTTTAATAAACTTTGTGTTTAATTCTATTTTTAATATTTTCTGAAATTGTTTTATATTGCAGTTTATCTCTGTTGCATGTTGTCATTTTTGGTAACCTTTTTGGCTCTCTATTAGGTAGTTTTTATGTTTTTTAGTATATGAAGCCTAGGATGGATGATTCTAGAGAGATGATAACTAAGGTGTATGGTGTGGGCGGGGGGAAGGGGGAGCTGTTATCAGGGCATTCTCTCCACTATTTAAAATTCCATTTTCATCAAATCATAGCCCCTAAATATATTGTAAATACATATATAAGAAATGTTATTAGAAATATTTGTTTACTAACATTTGTAAGGGTATATGTATTTTTTTATATATTTCCTCAGATAATCAGTTAAATTTATACTTTGGAAATACATTCTTATTTATAAGACAGGTTACTAGACAATTGCAAGCACCTCATCCAAATGCAAATTGAATTCAGCTTAATGATTTTAATGGAAGTTAAAATTTATATACATTTAATTAAAATCCTCCTCTTATGTTATCATGCAATAATCTATTTTAAAGATATAAAGTTAATATTAAAAGTGCTGGTTACTAATCATTCTATTTAATAACTTAAATATTTGAACTTGAACAATTTATTTGACCTTTGTAGCATAAAGTGAGGGAAAAAATAATTAATCTTAAATTTTCATCCCAAATTAATTTTCAAAGGTATTTTGTTTTGTTAAATATTAATGTCTCTGGGGCTGCTGATCTTAAAAGGTCAGTATTCCAATTTAGTGTTTTAAGATTTTGCCTTTAAAACAAGTCCCCTGCTCTGTTTTCTACTAGGGCTCTCAAATGAGAAATCTTCTATTTCACAGGCAGTGTTCAGTCGCTTGTAGTGAGTAAAATCCTTGAATAGCTAGGTGATAGCTATATCAACAGCCATTCATCAGTGTGTCTTACTAAGCTGGCATGGATATTATTGTACATCTGGAAGCTACTCCTTGATATTTCAAACACCACTAGGGTTACTCAAGGTGCACTGGTTCATGAGAGCTTCTTTAGTACCAAACAAACGACTAGGAAGAAAGAATAGGCAATCCATTGCGAGGGTCCAGGTACTGAAAGCTTTTGAATAACAGTAAAGCACTGCCTGATATAGTAGTGTCCAAAGATGAGCTCTGCCCTGGGTGGGGGGCAAGAAATACAACCGCAGACGAGCTATTTACTCGAAGCGGAGTTGACCTTAACACTATGAAAGGTGAAGAACTTCCTAAAATTTCATTTTCTGATGAACATGCCTCTAAAGAGAAAAAAACATAACTGTAAATATGCACTAATAATCAGAATATGAAATACAGGCAATCCAAATGTAGGAGAGTCATTAAAAAGTGAATGTACTGGTGAGCTGAAATTGACGCTTTCCACTTATTTCCTATTGGACAATCTTATGGTTTACTATGCCAGGAATGACATATTTAAGTGTGGCTTCATATTAATTCTAAAAAATAGCATTTTAAAGTCCATGTTAAAGCAAATGCTGTTTATAAACCTACCAGAAAAAGTTAATAAAACTGTATTCAAGTGCACAAATCAAGCAAAAAACGTGTATGACTAAATGGAACAATTCAACCAATTTTTCCAGTTTGACTCTGAGCCAACATGCAGTCATGCATGGGTATTACTCATGACTGCCGCGAAGAGCGAAAACAAGAAGGAAGGACCAGCAGCAAGAGTATATGGCTTTTGTAGAACAAAAGCAGGAGAATGCATGATAAAATTTTGCAAAATCAATGACCTCTTTATTGCAATTATGTTTTTCAACACCCAAACGGGGAGTGAACATGTCATGCTCCCCAGCTGGAATGTACAGAGTCAAGAGAAACTCAAAACCTGCAAGTTCTCTTTGCAGCTGAAGGAAAATTAAAATAGAAAAACAGAGGAGTTGTGAGATAACACCGTGAACAGTTTAACTGAAGAAAGGAAATGGTCATTATAAGACAGGATAAAAATAAAAGACCAAAATGCATTTTAGGAGTGACTCTGAAACTTTTTCTTGACCATACCATAACATAAGTAATGTGAATGGGAGAAATCAGTAAAATAGTCTAACAGAACATTTCAAAAACAAAAAACAGTTTTCAAAGACTATTAAAGTATTCTAATGAAATTTGCAAACATCTTGAGTTACAAAACCAAAAGAAAAGAACATGCTCAATATATCTTCAACTGAAGGAATTGAAGGAAAACTGAGGTCTGAAGAAAACCAGACGCAGAGAGTAGAGACACAGAGAGATGCTATAGGCAAAATATTGAGTGATTCCAGAAGTACCAAAAGAAAACGGACAGAATACAGAATCACGGTACCAAAAATAATTGGTCAACTTTCAACCATTTGGGGGTAGCTTATGATCAAGAACCAATGGCATTGAAAGAAATCCAAATTGCAGTCGTGCATTAGCAAAAAGCAAAGTTTCAGGAATTCCTAGAGTACCAATGAAAGTATTTCTGAAAACAGATGCAACCCCAGAAGGACTAACTAGTCTGTGCAAAAAATTTGGAGGAGTTCTACAAGGTACCTTGCCAAATGGAAAAGATTCATATCTGTGTCTATTCCAAAGTAAACAACCCAAGAGAATGAGGGGAATATTGGACACTATCATTAATATCACATAAAAGTAAACTTTTTTCTGACAATTAAAAAAAAACCCACAGTTGCCAGAATTTCAAGCTGAATTCAGAAGAGGACTTGGAATGAGAGATATCACTAATAACACATGGATTTAGTTGAAAGCACCACATTTGCTTATGCACACATTTGTCTTCAGTGATCATGTCGGGAAGGTGAACATCATGAAATGCCATGTTAATAGTGTTCTTGAACTTAGGGAGTATTTGAGTAAAAGCCCAATGTCCACCTGCTACCTTGATATTAAACCAATAAATATATGCATATATATCTATTTCCCCATCATCATATATAAATATATTTACATATGTACATGCCTGTATTTAGATCTCTGTAAACGCCCTTTGCCTCCTCGTTCGTTCATCTACTTCCTTTTACTTTCCTCTTGTCCCACTATCATGCTCAGCCTTCACTTGGGTTTCAGTCATTCCTCTCAGTTACATTGCCCTTGATCAAGCCCTAATAGATCTACACCCTTCCTGCCATCGATTTTAGATCGCTTGGTCCCTTGTCCCTGGGTTTTCTAACATTGAGTTCCTTTCTCCCGCTCTCCCTCTCCCATTTCCCACTGGAACCTTTGGTTCCATTGTTTTCTCTTCCTGATTGTTTATCCTGCCTATTTTATCTAGATAGACCTGCAGAGATAATAATATGCACCCCAAAAAAAACAAGACAGAGTAAGACAAAGTGACAAAAGAAAACAAAACAACAACAAAAGAACCAATGAGAAAAAAAGAAAAGCCTGTGAATAGTTTAAGGTCTGTTTGTTGCCCTTTAGGAGTGTTTTCCAGTTGAGTCTGATGGGGTGCCACACCCTGCCCCCAAAGTCTATTTTTGGTATTCTGTGTGGACTGTGTTGCTCTGCTCACGTTGCTGTTCTGTTGCACACCCTTAGTGTTTTGATTTGGTGTGGTGCGATCAGATCTAGCGCAATTCCCACCCTGTGTCTCCAATGTTGTCCTGTGTACGACTATGGGTCAGTGAGGGATATCATGTCTATAGTGGGGCCGGATATATGGTCCTCTCTGTGCATTGGCTGCTCTGAGCAGAGATAATCGTCCTCAAGGCTTGGTGGGGCAGGATGTGTTCCACTCTCTTCCTCCCCCTTCATTTGCTCCTGTGTGCTCTGATCAGACATGTCCCTCTCCCTGAGCTGTAGCTTCAGTGCTGTCCTCTGAAGTAAGTTCTTCTGGGGGAAGGGACGGCTGTCCACGTAGTTGGGATTGGGGCCTGGCCCTCAGACCCCTCTACTGGTTCTCTGCTTCATGCTAGTATGTTGCATTCACATCTTGGAGCACCAGGTTGAAATCTGTGCCCTCTTTCCCTGTGGGGATATAAACAATACCCTCTCCTTGGGTGGGTTAGTGCCCTGCTTCCCTGTTACACATTTCTCTCTCCCCCCCTCCCCATTATTTACCTCCTCCTTTTTAGTTGGTTACCATACATACCCCAGGATTTGGTCTGGCCCCTGCCATACTACCTTTTAGCAAAGGATTTAATTTTTTTTGAGTAACATTTGAATGCAGTGTTCTCATTATAGCAGGTTTATTTAAGATATTGTTCAATGATTTTTATATCCTAACTTATGCTTTTGTGGGCTTTCTTTATCAACATCCAAAGGTGTGTTGAAATATAGGAAGTTTTATTGACCTTGAATTTTTTCTTCATCATTCTTTAAATTCTTGCTATGTATATTTTATTGTTATGTTATTAATTCACTAAAACCTTTCATTACTATATAATTAAATCTAATTTAATTATTTTTATTAACATGATATATTTCTAATACTACTTTTTGCCTTAAACTATGTCTGATCTTGTATCAGACTACCAGTAATTAACTAAGTTATTTTTTAAAGATATAATAGGTTTTGTGATGTTTCAACTTATGTTTTGTATTTTTAAACTTCCAGTGTATTTCGCTTATTTAGCATAGAGTCATATCATGAATATTCAATTTGATAATCTCTATCTTTGTATGGCAAACCTTAGTCCATGCTGATTTTTTTGTTCTTTTATTTATTTGAATGTTATGTACATTTATTTTCTGTTTTTTATTTTGACTTATCTTTCCACTGATAATTATATTTTTCACCTTGTTCAGCTTGATTGTGATATTATAAAAATTTTAAAATGTAAACAATGGGAAAATAATGAGATCATCTAGTTATAAATTACTTAGCTTAAACAATATGATTTATAATTTTATTCAAGTGACACCTTTACTCTTTTAAAAATCACATAATTATAGCTTTAATGAGATTTAATTTTTGTATAATGAGCATTTTATGTAATGCTTAAACAAAATTATTACTTCTAATTTTTGTTCTGGACTATGTGTTATTTTAGAAAATTTGAATTTGACCAAACTTTCTATATCATGGTATTTATTTATTTAAATTTCATACTATATACTATATAATAGTAAACATTATTATTGTTGTTTTAAAGACAGCACTTGCTTATGCTTCATAGTCATCTCTCAGTTTACCTGCTTCCCATTTCTCCTTGCATCTCAAGCATGCTATGTTATGTCATTCTCCATGAAACAAATGGACTGAAATCCCTTCAACAATGAAAATTTGGTGACACATTTAGTTAGCATTTATAATAAAGTGTTTTTGCCCTTGCCTATTAATGATACTTTAGATGGCACATTATTCTTACAGAAATTTTGGCTTAAAATGTAAAGCTATTACAATATTTTCTATTGCTGTTTTAGGAAAATTCACTATTGGTGTCAATGTAATTGCATTACTTAACTATAGTTAAATTAAATATGTTGTATACATGATAATTAACTTTAATAAGATCAAAAGTACACTTAAAAGAGGGTCAAGTGGTCAAAAATTTGTCCTCACCAGTAGTATGTATCCAGTTGAGGGGATGATAGTTATGAAAATGAGAACCACATTTGAAATTTTAGAAGCATCGCTATTCCCCATGACAAGCCTATTTTTCAAACATACGGATTTGTGAATTATCCTATATAAACTTTAAAAAAATAGGATTTAATACACATATCATATCATTCTGTAGTTCAGGCACGACAAGTAGAATTGTAGCCCTGCTACCATGATCAGGTTCCACACATTCTTTTCCTACAGGGACCCCTTGATATCACTTTCCTTTTACTCCATTGTATCCCCTTCTCCCTGAAACCCATATTCTGCTAGCTGTCCCTTTAAGTTCATCAGTCTTGAGTTTCACATATTGATAAATTGAAAAGCATATCGCACAACTTCAAGAGGGTGATCTCCAATAACCTAACACGTCTGAGATATACCCTACTATGAACAACCGAAAACAAACAAAACCCCATAAACTAATAATACAGAAAATTTTGGAAACCAGATCAGGTACAACCTGCATCAAAGGAGGGATCTACTAACAAAGTTTTAACTGTTCGAGTCAGATTTATGCCTTTGATCTTCTATACGTCTCTCTCCCAAGCACCCTGTCTAGTGTCCCCTTACCCCCCATCCTTCAATTTTAGAGGGGGGGGGGTTCTCGGCGGCTTATTTCCCATGTAGTTCCATAAATGAATCTTGGGCTCCTTTCTCAAAGGTTCTATATTAACTTTTTGAATAAATGCCAGAAACCAACTTAATGGAGCCAGGTGTAACACATAAATGTGATTTACACAGTACATAATATACCTGCCAGGGTACAGTACAGAGTCCACCTGGGTATAGACACATTTTTTCTCCACTTCCACACAAACATACACAGTTTCATATAGACCATTTAAGAACTTAATAAACTTTAATTGGAGCTAAATAGATTATCCAATATCTCTGCTAACATTTCCTTAACTGCTATGATCCTCATTTGAAAAAGGGATATTTGAAACTGGAATTGATTATTCACAGAATATTCATAAAGTGCACTTTGTTCCTGTTATTCACTGCCACATTCCACCCACAAAGATTGTTTTCAACAAAATATACACATTCTTATTTCCTACTGGTGGTGAGCAAAGAAAAAAAAAAGGTCAAGAGATGAAAGAACAAAAAGCCAAATAATTCTGTAGACTACTGGCCATTATTCAAATATGACATTTACTCTAAATAAAACTGATACCCCAAATCAGATTTCAACAGCAGTGACATGATTTTAGCAACATCATATTCATTTCTGAGTGTTGAAATCACTTTGTTTCTAACGCAAAGTGGGGGCACTCAAAAACTCACTGCCATTGAGTTGATTCTGACTCATAGTGAGCCAACCCATAGACTATTGTAAAACTGCCCTGTGGGATTTTCAGGCAATAAACCTTCAGCTGAG
Organism: Tenrec ecaudatus; assembly: GCF_050624435.1. Classification (NCBI taxonomy): domain Eukaryota; kingdom Metazoa; phylum Chordata; class Mammalia; order Afrosoricida; family Tenrecidae; genus Tenrec; species Tenrec ecaudatus. Next base: position 51,148,206 of record NC_134536.1, read on the forward strand.
CAGAAAACCTCATTTTTCTGGGTTTGAATTGCTGACTTTGTGCCTAACAGTCCAAGCCTAGTGCCATGGAGTCAGTTCTGAAGAAGTGACACTAGTCATAAAATGAAATAATCCGTAGGTTGGATTGGTCCAAGTGTTTCTACAGGATTTTTAAGAAAATCAGAATAAATTTAAAAAGTGTTTTATTAATAGCAAATAAAATGATTGCGTTGCCCTCAATGGCTGAGGAAGGTTGTAAAGTAAGAACTAGACACCAAGAAAGCAGAATTTGGTCAAGTTTGAGATATGTTAGGTATCTGAGGAGTAGTTTTAAAGGAAAAACATATATATATATATATATATATATATATATATATATATATATATATACACACACACACATATATGTATAATTGTAGTTTGAATTTCAGTGGTAATGTTCAAGTGAAACTTTAGTAAGATGGTTTGTTTTTAAAGCCATATGACCAAATGAAATCAGCAATATAGAATGTGCTTGGAGATAATACGTTGTTGCTAGGTTCCATCAAGTCATTTCTGACTCATAGCAACCCAAGGTACAACAGAAGGACACACTACCTGGTCCTGTGCCTTCCTCACAATTGTTGTTAAGCTTGAGCCCAGCAGTACATCCACTGTGTCTATCTATCTAATTGAAAATCTTCCTCTTTTCACTGACAGCATATACTCGAGTATAAGCTGACCTGAATATTCACTGAGGGACCTAATTTTACCACAACAACTGCATTAAAAATGTGCTGAAAAACTTGGCTTATACTCAAGTTTATACAGTACCTACTATGTCACATCATGCCTTAAGCGTGTTCAGCATGATGTTCTAGTCCAGTGATTGGTCTCTCCTAACATGTCTCAAGCTGGTGAGGTGAATTCTTGCCATCCTTGCCTCTAAGGTACATTCTGGCTGTCCTTCCAAGACGGATTTGTTTGTTCTGTTGGCAGACCAGGTGTTTTCAGCAATCTTCTCCAGCACAATAATTTCAATGGCCCCATTCTTCTTCAGGTCTTACTCATTCAATGCCAGACTTTCACAGGAATAGAGGCAATTGAAAATATCATGACTTGGGTCAGGTGTACATTAGGACTCAAAGTAACATCTTTGCTTCCAACACTTTAAAGATGCTCGTGTGGCAGATTTACTCCTTGCAATGTGTGCGTTGATCTCCTGAGCATTGATTGGAAATCCAAGCAAGACACATTCCTTGGCAACCTCCGTCTTCACCATGCTGCCTAATGATCTAGTTGTGAGGATGTTTGTTTTATTTGATCGACATCAGCAATTGCTACAATCCGTATTTCCAGCAAACGTGTAAGCCATTATTGCAGCCACGGTATCAATTTATTTTGTTGAAGGTTCCCCTATTTTTAACTACCTCACTACTTTACCAAGCATGATGGCTTTCTCCAGGGACTGGTCTTTCTTGACAACCTATACAAAGAACCTGAAACAAAGTCTCGCCATCCTTGCCTCTAAGGAGCATTCTGGCTGTATTTCTTCCAAGACAGATTGCTTTGTCCTTTCAGAAGTCTGTGGTACTTTAAGTATTATTGTCCAGCACCACAATTTAAATCCATCTATTCTTCTTCACTGTTCCTTATCCAGTGTCCAAACTTCACATGCATAAGAGACAATTGAATATGCCATGGATGGTGTCCAGTCATGTCCTTGAAATAAAACCCTTGCTTTGTGACACTGTAAAGATGTCTGTTGCAGTAGATTTACTCAGTGCAATGCACCCTTAGGCATAGCATAGAAGCATTGTCAGATACTGAAGGGCTAATGAGCAGAAGCAGAAAGTTGTTGGAGATCATTCTAGAGGATTCGCCCTTGGGTGGAATGTACTCAAAATGTAAATGAAGAGACACTTCCTTAAAGTAGAGCCCACCGTGGTGATGCGAATGGAAGGAAGCGGGAGTGGAAGCAGAGGGATGCTCATTTGATGGTGGGGCAGGGCACAGCGCGAGGTAAGAAGAGCTATATGTAAATAAATCACCTCATTGACATAGCAGCTTATTCACTTCCTTAAGAAACTCTTTAATCGTGAATTTTGTCTGAGGTTCTGTGCAATTATTGCCTGGATATTATAACTGAAAGAAGTAAAATGAAGAACCTTAATTGAGACATTCCTTGGGGAACAAAATGAAGCATGAGGGAGCAAGATGAGGGCTGTGGGGTAGATGGAGGACAGTCTCCCAAAAGCATTATTGCAAAACGACCCTTGCTAACCTGGATGAATGAACAATTTCATAGTCATGATGAAAATAAGCAAAAGCAGAAATAAACCATATAACTATATAACTTTCCTGGGGTCTATCACCAGTATTTAATTTCTTAAAACATTTTTAATGAACCTCCATGATAATTATATATCATGCAAAAATCTATAAATATTATCCCTAGTGAATGAAAAAAAAAACAACATCAACAATCTTCTTAACTGAATTGACCTCTCTACTATGAATTCAAATGGCCTAGCTCATTCTCTTGGAAGCCACTATTTTGATTAACCCCCACCCCAAAGCACCACAACAAAATTAATAGGACTTATCACTAGTCAGTCACTGATCAAAGAGCATGTTCAATATGTTTTGTTTAACATAAGCTGTAAACTTAACAGAAATTGTATTTACTTACAGTCAGTTTAAGGGTGTCTTCTACTGAACTAATAAAATGAAGATTATTAATCCAGAATAAAATTATGGTAAAAAGGATGTTGCTTTATATGGGCCATGGATCCCAAGGAACACGGAGTAGCAATTTAGGGGTTAGATCTATGTAGGGAAGGAAACAAAAAATATGAGTGTAGAAACCTTAAATATATAGGATGGCGTTTCAAAAGTGCCTGGAAATGTTTCATTAATTTTAGTTCTATTTTTCTATAAAAGTTTTGAAGCTTACTTGTATATAATTGGGTAATACATGAAGAATGAGGTTGACTTTTAAGACATCTATTGTTTAATTCATTAATTTTTCTGACAAAGCAGAAATGATATTAAAATTTAAAGAAAAGCATTAAAAAATAAAATTAAATGGGTGAAATATTTATATGTACATAATATATTTAAGAAGTAGAAGATCCCGAATTTGAACATATTTTATCTACAGAGTTAATTACTTAACCCTAAACTACTGCATAATACTACCAATATTAAAATAAAGGGTAGTCTATTAAGGCTGCACATTTTTCTATAAACAGAAAGCATTACTTTATAACACTGTCCATCTCTCTGCCTTCAAAAAATTAAAAATATTCTTATTAGGTACAAACACAAACATATTGATGGCATCTGTATACATATATTGTGTGTCTATGAGGTATGGAAAATATGTATATATATTTCCATATTTAACCTTATGAAGTGCACATTTTAGTGCCATTAATTATATTTATGTGATTGATTACATTCAATATAATCTAGTATGTATTTTTCTTAAATGTATAGCCTCAAGTGGAAACAGTACACTTTAACTAATAAATTCCTAATTTCCTTTTTCAATTCAGGTAACAACTAATACAATTTAATCTCTATGTATTTGCCTATTCTAAATATTTTTATATAAGTGGAATCATATGAATTTTCATTTTGTATCTGACATTTAACAACATAGTATTTCTAAAGTTCATCTTAGTTAGAATATGAAATAGAACTTCAATTTTTTTACAACTGAAAAATATTTCACTATATAGATAACCACTTTTGTGTATTTATTTATTTTTTAATATATACAATTTTCAAAAATGTCTTTCCATCATTTTCTATGTTTTGTCTATTCTGAATAATACTGCAACGGACCTTAGAATGAAAACATTTGTTCAAGTCACTCGTTCAAGTCTTTTGTGTGTATACAAAAGGAGTAGAAATGCTACCTTATATAGTAATAATTTGTTTATCTATGTGTAAGTCCAGGTAGACTACAAAACAAATCCAGAGACACACATATATATAAGAAAGAGCTTTATATCTGTACATACCTGCCTTTAAACTTCTATAAATGTCATTTTCTTCCTAGTTATTTCTTCTATTTCCTTTTACTTTCTTCTTATTCCACTACCCTGTTTGGCCTTTCAGTAATTCATCTCATCTACATTGCCCTTGATCAAGCCCCACCAGGAATCCAACACCCCCTTCACTATGGATTTTAAATCATATGTTGTTCCCTTGTTCCTGGGTTTGTTGACACCCTCTCTCTTTTCCCTGCCTCCCCCTCAACCATGTCCCCCTTCAGAATCATCAGTCTCATTGTGTTTTCCTCCGGATTGTTTATCTGCTCATCTTATCTAAATACACATGCACAGACAATAATAAGCACAAAACAAGAAAAACAAAATAAACAAAAAGAGAAAAACATATAAATAGTTCCAGATCTGTTTGTTGACCCTTGGGGGTGTTTTCCGGTCAGTTTGATGGGGTGCCAGGCCATGGCCCCAAAGTCTATTTTGGTATTCCTTGGGGACTTCCTTGCTCTGCTCCCTTTGCTGTTCTGATGCACACTCTTAGTGTCTCATCCCGGTGTGGTGGGGTCAGAGCAGGCACAATCCCTGCACTGTGTCTGCAGTGTTGTCCCTGCAGTGCTGAGGGTCAGTGAGGGACATTGTTTCTTGTGGTGAGCATGGCCCTATGGTCCTCTCTGTGCACTGGGTGCTCTGAGCAGGAATATTGTCCAAAGGGCCAGGCTGTATACCTCTCTCTCTCTCCTTTCCTCTTCATTTCTTTGGCTCCTGTGTGCTCTGATCAGATGGCCCCTCTCCCTGAGCTACAACTTCAGTGCTGTCCTCTGAAGTGCATTCTTCTTACTGTGAGGGTGGGGATTCTACATAATGGGATTGGGGCCGGCCCTGCAGTCCTCTCTATTGGTTTGCTGTTTCTTGCTGTATGTTGCATTCAAAAAAATATATTTATATATAAAGATAGGGAACTACATGGACACTGGACCTCTACTCAAGTACTCCCTCAACACAAGAACACTTGTTTTACTAACCTGGCATTATATAATATAATAAACTCTTACAAGATACATGGTAACCAGATAGTTTCTCCCATGCTACAGGTTATATGTTTACTCTGCATATAAAAACGTTTTTTTCACAAAGTATTTCATTTTTTATGGTGTCCAAATTATGTTCTTTATTGTTATTGCTGTTCATGTTTTCTACACCATGTCTAAGTAAACAACATTTTAAAGCTTTATTCCAAGGACGTCATTTAAAAGTGTTATTATTTTACTTACAAACTTAGGCTATTGTCAGGCTCTCGAGTCAATTATGTCATTTTCCTCCTCTGAGTTACTTTTCACATATGGTGTAAGGTTTTAGTCCAACTTTCCTGAATTTTGAATGTGGATATCCACGTAGCTCGAAACTCTTTCCTCACTGAGCGGATTTGGCAGCTTGGCTGGAAGTACAAATTGCCCAGAGATGGGATGATCATTAGGCTGTTTACTTTCTATTAATGAGCTGCCGATAGCGAATGATTATCTTATGCTAAATCACCCTTATGTTCCCGGAGTAAACCTCACCTGGTCATTCTTAGAACCCTTTCAAAATGCTGCTAGATTCAGTTTGTTAGGTTGTTTTTTGTTTTTTGTGTAGAGGATATTTACACCTTTTATCAGCAGAGACGTTGCTTGGTAGTATCTTTTTGATTATTCAATTTCTGGCTTTGATATCAGGGTCATACAGGCTTCATTTAATGCATTAGGAAGTTTTCATATCACTTTATTTGGGAAGAATGTTGAGGAAGATTAATTTTCCAAAAAGATTTGGTATAATTCATCATTTAAATCATCTGCCAATTGACCTTAGCTTATTCAATGTGTTTTGTTTAATTACTGTTAGAAATTGTTTTAGGTCTACAAAGTCTACAAAGTCTAAAAAGTCTACAAAGTCTCAAGTCACCTTATATATTTTCATGTTTCTGAGAATTGGTTCATTTGAAGTAAATTCTGTAATCTGTTGGAACATCTCTAAGTTGATCTAACAAGTTGTGTGAATATTGAATATGTTAATGTCTTATATTAATATAATGAATATTGAAAACTATTATATAAATATTGTTTCACTTAACTTCTGTCAATATTTGCTTCATACAAAGGCTGTGAATGTACATTTATAATAGTTATAGCTTTTGATGAATTGGCTCTTTTGTCATTGTGCAATGTCCTTTTATTGTTTGCTGGAAGAAGTTTTAATGTAAAGATAATTTTGTAGGATATCAGACAGCTGCTCCTGCTCTTTTCGTGTTGCTATTTACATGGCACTTCATTTGTTCACCCTTCCCCCATTACTTCAGTACTTGTGTCTTTGGTTTTAAAATATCCTCTAGACAGCATATATATTTTTTTCAATGTTCAGAAAGTATTTATTTAATAAGTGCCTACACACAGTAAGTCTCTAAGTTAGCAGTGAAAAAACAGACTCAAATCTCTTTCTTAATGATATCGATATTCATATATGAGGGAAACAAGAATTAGGATCAGAGAGATCTTAGCTAGTAAAGTTTTATATATATATATATATATATATTTTAATCTTTTTATTGGGGCTCATAAGGCTCTTATCACAATCTGTACATACATCAATTGAGCAAAGCACCCTTATACATTCGTTGCACTCATCACTCTCATAATTCACCTTCCAATTGGGTTCCTGGATTCAGCTCGGTTTCCCTTTTTTTCCCCCCACCCCCCGCCCTCCCCAATCCCACCCCTGGTCCCTTGATAGTTTATAAATAATTATTATATCTTATCTTACACTCCCCGGCATCTCCCCTCACCCGCCTCCCCCTTGCCAATCTCCCAGAGAGGAGGTTACACATAGATCTCCGAGATCGGTTCTCCCTTTCTACATGCCCTTCCCTCCTGGTGTCACCACTCCCACCGCTGGTGTTGAGGGGTTCGTCTGTCCTAGATTCCCTGTGCCTCCAGATCCCCACGGAACCGCTGTACATCCTCTGGTATAACCAGGTCCGCAAGGCAAGGTAGGATTGGGGTCATGATGATTGGGAGGGGAAGAATATATATATTTAACAAAAAATACTAAAGACCTTTATAAGCATAATTATAAAACCCTATTACAGGAAACCAAAAGTGACCTTCACAAATGAATGACCCTCCCCTGCTCATGGTTAGGTAGGCTGAACATAGTAAAGGTGACAGTTCTTCCTAAAGCACTCTACAAGTTCAATGCTATACCAATCCAATTACCATCAACCTTCTTCAAAGAATTGGAAAAACTGACCACCAACTTCATATGGAGAGGGAAGAAACCCAGAATTAGCAGAGAACTCCTCAAGAAGAAGGACACAATTGGAGGACTCGCCCTACCTGATTTTAATGCCTACTACACAGCTACAGTGGTCAAAACAGCATGGTACTGGCACAATGATAGACACTCAGACCAGTGGAAAAGAATAGAAAGCCCAGGAGTAACATCATCAGCATATAGACAACTGATCTTCGACAAGGGTCCCAAAAACGTCAAGTGGGAAGCAGATGCCCTCTTTAATAAGTGGTGCTGGAAACAATGGATATCCACATGTAGAAAGTTGAAACAAGACGTCTACCTCACCCCATGCACAAGAATACACTCAAGGTGGATCATAGATCTAGAAGTCAAACCCCAAACCATCAGGACCATTAAGGAGGGAATCGGGATAATCTCAGAGCACTGGCCCAGGGAGCACATAGGCTCACTGCAACAGGGAAGGGGACACACATAGGTGAACTGGAAATTGACAAATGGGATCTAATAAGAATAAAACACCTGTGCACCTCGAAAGACTTTGCCAAGAGGGTGACAAGGCAACCCACAGAGTGGGAGAAGATTTTTAGTAATGACACATCAGACAAAGGGCTCATTACTAAAATCTACAACACCATCGTGACCTGCAAAAAGAGGAAAACAGTTAACCCCCTAAGGAAGTGGGCAAAAGAAATGAGAAGAACTTTCACCAGAGAGGAGATCAATATGGCCAATAAATATATGAGAAAGTGCTCGAAGTCCCTTGCCATAAGAGAAATGCAAATCAAAACAATCATGAGATACCACCTAACACCCCTGAGGCTAGCCCAGATCAGTAAATCAGAGAGCAACAAGTGTGGGAGGGGCTGTGGTGAAGTAGGAACCCTCCTCCACTGCTGGTGGTCGTGCAGATTTGTACAGCCACTGTGGAAAGCAATCTGGCGATACCTAAAGAAAATGGAAATTGATCTACCTTATGACCCAGCCATCCCTCTACTGGGCATATACCTGGTTGAAGCAGCAAATAAAACACGACCAGTCATATGCGCTCCAATGTTTATTGCGGCACAATTCACAATAGCAAAGACTTGGAAACAGCCTAAGTTTCCATCGATAGACGAGTGGATTAGCAAACTTTGGCACATACACACAATGGAGTATTATGCAGCACTGAAAAGCACCGATGAGCACATGAAACACGTTATTTCATGGGAAGAGCTGGAAGGAATTATGTTAAGCGAGGTAAGCCAGACCCAAAGGGACAGGTACAACATGAGTCTCCTGAGGTAAGTACAATCAGCATGACAGAAATAGAACAATAAACATCCATCCCACAATAAACGGGAGGAAGCATAGATAGTTGGAGGGAGGACAGGCCACACCTAGGTAGGTACATGAGAGCCCAGCATAAAGAAGGAGTAGTGGGGTAGGGAGAGGGAGAACCGGGAGGGGGAGAATCCAAATGGATGGTATGGGGGGGGGGGCAGGGTACTAACCCACCAGGGGGAGAGTATCGGTTGTGTCCCCACAGATCTGGAACATGCATACGGACCCCAACACGACACACCAAACAAGGAGGGAAACGCAAAGTACAGAGGTCTACACAAAGAGGCTAGACGACAAGCAGGCCCAAACCAGAATTAGGCTGACCCCCACACTCGAAGGGAATACCACAGAAAACAAAAATAGATCGTCTGGAGTGGGAAAGGAACTGACCCACCACACCACATCCAGAAGGAAGCTGAAACAAAAGAAGGAGAAAGGACATAGTGGAGTACACCTGGGTCCACCAAGCCCAAAGTCGATAGACCAGCTAGAAGAGCCCATCATACAGAGAGGACCATTCAGCTGACCACACTACGAGATACGACATCCTGCACCAACACATGGCCCTACACGGGACAGCATCTGAGACAGCATATGTTTTGATAGTGTTTTCTTATTCATTTGATGGAGCTCTGTTTATTATTTTCTTAGAAACTACCTGTTTTATATTGACATTATTTTAACTTTAATAACTTACAAAACATTTATACTGCTACTCTTCCCATACTTTATGGTTCTACTTCCATACAAATCTTTACACATGGTATATCCAAGAATATAAACTTATATTTTTATTCTCTTGCCTTTAAAGTATGTAGAACCGAGAAAATCAAATTACAAACCAAAAATACTATAAAACTGACTTTTACATTTTTCCATGAAATTAACTTACTATATCACATTCAAATTACTGTTCAGGATCATTTCATTTCAATCTGAAGGACTTATTTAGTATTTCTGGCAGTATAGTGCTCATAGTGACAAACTCTCAATTTTTGTATACCTGGGAACATCTTAATAATGCTCCAAATTTTGAGGAAAAATTTTTTTTCCAGGTACAGAATATAAGAACAGGGCCAAGAAGAAAACTTGATTTGTAATTTTCAAGGGCTTTAAAATATCTCTCCTTGGCTTCTTGCCCTAAGTTTGCTGAAGAGAGCCAGTACTTAACTTATTTATGCGACAATCCACTGCTCTGTTTGCTGCTTTCAAAATTTCTCTTTATTTTTAGCTTTCTAAAGATTGCTAGTAATTTGTTTTTGTGTGTATCTTTTGGGTTTTAACCTACTTGGAGTTCATTGAGTTTCTTCAATATGTAGCTTGAGCTTTTTGAATATATATATATATATATATTCACATCTTTTCATGTGCTTTTGAAAGCCTCTGTTTCCAAAAGAAACTCTCTCCCTATCTTCTCCTTCCAGTCTTTTGCTTATTAAAGAAAAAATCAGAAGTGATTGTCTGTCTCAATTATATCCTTTAATTCCAGGTGGCTGTGGGTGAGTATAGACTTAGTTCGTTGCCCACTGTCCTCAATTCTGTGCCAGCTGTGAAACAGTCCCACTGAAGAGGGGCATTTTGTTCTTGTTCTATGCAGACTCATTAGAAAAGACAAACAATAATTTGGTAATAGACGCTCTTTAGATCCATCCAGTCATCATATTGACCTTCTTGGAGAGCTACCTCTGTAAGACGATGGTGCTGAACGAGGGAAATGATAAAGTGTACGTGAATCAAAAGCAACTCTTTGCTAGCATGTAGATGTTGCCTTTTCTTGATTTAACATTTTCTTACTGAATGCAACCCTTCACCTTAGTTGGGGTACCAAGTTTGTCAGCAATGGTTTCTAGAGTTCTGGCAAAGTTGATTCCACCAGGCGCACATGTGTGCTTGTGTGTTTTCACAGAAGGATGATATGCTTTGGACATGCATTTGTCTAATGTTAATCTATATGGGTGTGTGTGTGTGTGTGTGTGTGTGTGTGTGTGTGTTCACCCGGGTAGACCAGAGAAACAAATCCATAGACACACTTGTATGTATATAAGAGACTTGTATGTATATAAGAGAGAGTTTTATATCAAGGGTAACTATACATTAAGAAAGCATCCCAACCCAGTCTAGTCCAAGCCCATAAGTCTGATATTAGCCCATATGTCTGACACCAGTACATAAAGTCCTCTTCAGACACATGAAACACATGCAATGATGCCAAATTCAGGACAATCACAGATCAATGGCTAGAAAGTCTTTGTATCCAGTGGCATTGTAAGCATCTCAGCGCTGGCAGGGGTCTCCACGTGGCTTCTCCAGCACCTAGGGCTGCATCAGAGTAGGTCTGTGTGTCTTCTCCTCAGGGATGTCTCACAGGAAATCAGCCTTGTCAATAATGAATTTCTAAGGTAGTGAGTCAAGAGAAAAAAGTCTTCTGCCTCCAAAGAAGAAATACAGGATTTCCCAGAATTCTCAGGAGAAGGCCATGCCCACACAGAGGCCTCCTTGATGATCTGATTGACAGGCTAGACTCCACCCCTTCACTCTTAATCCTCAAATTTACAAATGATTCTATAACTACCACAGGGTGCTTGATGTAAATTTATGTTCCAGATTGAATTTTATAAAGCATCCATGTAATGAGCGGGTAAGTAGAGCCCGAAAGCTTCCTCCGTGTGTGTTTTTGCATTTTTTCTTTCTGAGAATGCCGTAGTCGAGTTTACCCTCATATAAGGGAGAAGTTCAGCAAAACTTCCGTTGTGATGAATGCCAAGATTGTCACAGAAATTCCAGGGTTTCCCAAGGAAAAATGTGATCATATTTTCTAATCATTTATGAAAATGGAATTAAGGATTTGGGACCCACCAACAGTCTCATTGTTAGGCCTCAGTGATTTTTCTTTCATATCACAATCATAGCAAAAAATTTTGATTTTGAAAACTTCTTTTTCCAAATTTTCAGTGCTATTTTACATTTGAATACATATTTTCAGTTTGGCCATTGTACTTATCATATGAGAAAGACATATATCTGGGGGAAGATATGATGTTAAAAGGTATATTAGTAAAGAAAACTGTCTTAGATACTCATGCTAACACTGAATCCTAATTATAATTTGAGTTCTCAGTATTGAAAGGGAAATATAATTTGCTTACTAGATAACAAAACATATAAAATAAAAATATCAAAGATATATAAAGCAACAGAGAAATTTTAAGTCAGGAAGACTGTGGGAGATGAGTCCTATGAATATTTAGCTCTCTGACATTTTACAATTTGTTGCAGATGAGATATAATCTGTAGATGCCACTTGACTAAATTATTGTCAGCTTCGTTACATGTATCAAGGAGTTCTGGCAGAGTTGTGAGATGCACAAGGTCAATGGTTCAAAACTATTAGCTACTCTTTATGAGAAAGATGAGGATTTTTACTATCATAAATATTTACAGTTTTAGAAACACATAGGGATAGTGTACTCAGTCCTTTAGAGTCACCATGGGTTGAAATCAACTTGAAGGTCTTGAATTTTGTCTTTGCTCTTTTGGGGCACACATATCTGATACAGTCTCCTTACTTTCACTGAGTTTTTGTACTAGACTGAGTTGACTAGAAAAACAAATCCAGAGACATTCATATGTGGGTAAGAAAGAGCTTTCTATCAGAGAGCAATTGTATACTTAGACAAACCCCAGCCCAATCCAGATCAAGTCTGTATGTCTGATATTAGGCTATAAGCGCAATCCCAGTCCATGAAAACTTCTTCAGACTCAAGTTGACACTCGCAATGATGCTGAATGCAAGAAGATCACAGACTGATGGGTGAAAATTCTTGTGGATCCAGTTGTGGTAGAAGCATCTCAGCACTGGCGTGGGTCTCACGTGGCCCCTCGAGTTCTCTGAGTGTGGTCCTCAACAGAAAGGTGAAGCAGTGAGAAGGGATCCTCACAGGTCTCAGCAAGTCTTCCAGAATCCTCATGAGAATGCCAGGCCCACAAGAAGGCACCACCAGATGAGGACCTGATTGACAGGTAAACTTAACCCTTTCACTGTGATTACCCTCAAGCTGACAAGAGATTATGTAGGAACCACAGTTATTAATGACACAATTATCATCATCTAATCTGTCATATTATGAAAGACAATCTCACCATAGTTAGCAATATACCCTCTAAAGAACAGCCCAGATGCAATATCATCAGTCCTATCATAACAAATTAGTGTCTGTCTTATCTACCTTATTATATACTGTGGGCCTTTAGCTTTCATCTACTTACAGAAAATATATTTTGTCAATATAATCAGAAATAAGTTATGATGCATTACAAGGCAAGTACATTTATTTGGCTAGCTCTTTCAAGTGACAAGTTCAATTAAGACTGTTTATTCGTGTATGTCATACTTCTCGCTTTATCTTCTTCAAAGCAGATTTCCTTTGTAAAATATTAACAAGAAAAGGAAATTTATACAAATGCTATGTATGACTAGTACAAAAAATAAAATATATTTCTGCAGTCTTTGCTCAACTTATGACAAACAACATTGAAGAAATGTAATGATTAGATAGTGATTTGATAAAGAATTATAGCTGAAAAATTTATAGATAAAACTCCCTCTAGTAATACCAGATACAATCTATGTTAAAAAAGGTTGATACGGCAATATGTATGTTGAACATACGCTATGTGAATGTTAATTCTTCTTAAAAATTAAATTAACTAGAAAATATCAATTGAAAGTGTAAAAGCTGTAAAATATTATTTTATACAATATTGTTTTTAAATTAAATTTCCATTTCATCTACTAAAGAAAATGGATTCTGATTTTTGTGTCATCACAATAAGCAGTGTTCACATTCAGATTTGGCTTCACTTATCATATTCCTCCAAGATTTAGGGTTATTTTTCTGTCAAGAAGTATAAAAGAAGCAAAAAAAAATGTAGCATAAATGAAGGTTCTCTTTTAATAAGTGAAACCTTACCTTAGTGACCTATAGTTATAAAGTGTCATATTCTTTACCATGCTCTCTTCGAAAACTCCCCCAAAAGTAATGCTTGCTGGAAACAGTTCTAACCTTAAATCCATTAAAACTTTCCTTGAACTTTAATTAAAACTATTTTCTTGCTTTCACTTATCCTTCTTGAAAACTGTACCAAATACATTACAATTTTCTTTATATTAGTAGATAAAAATCTATATTCAACTAGCTATTTACCAGATGCTCCCTAAAAAATGTCTCAGATAAAATCACTAAGATTGAGTTGTTTCATTATTTTTAATTATATATATGAAGAAGCATCAAAAAACTTGTGGAAAAATGCCATTCATTCGCAAACGTTGTTAAGGGCTTCAGAAGAGTAAGCAAGGTTGGGTCATGTGCATATGTGCATATCAGAGGATGTAAATAAGCCTTCTCCAATCCTGATGCCACGTTCTACTTCATACACTCCAGCTTCTCTGAAGATGTACTCAGCTTGCAGATTGACTGAGTATCATGAGAGAGCACCATCCTGATGTACTCCTCTCCTAATTTTCAACCATGCACTGTTCTCTTGTGTTTGTACAATTGTCTCTTGATCTTTTTACAAATTCCACATGAGCATAATGAAGTGTTCTGGAATTCCCATTCTCCTTAAAACTATTCATAGTTGATTTGCAGAAAGTGAGGAGGACTTGAAGCACTTGTTGATGACGATTGAGGATTATAGCCTTCGGTATGTATTATAACCCAATATAAAGAAGACCAAAATCCTTACAACTAGACCAGATGGTGACATCATGATAAAGAGAGAACAGACGGATGTTGACAAATATTTCGTTTTGCTTGAATCCACAATCAATATTCCTGGAACCAGCAGTCAAAAGATAAAATGACACCTTGCAGTGGGTAAATCTGCTGCACAATTCATCTTTAAAATGTTGAAAAGCAAAGATGGGACTTTAAAGACTAAGGCACACCTGATACATACTAGGGTATTTTCAAGGACCTCATTTATAGGCATGTGAAATTTGGACACTGAATGAAGGAAACTAAAGATCGATCCATGCATTTGAATTATGGTGCAGGTGAAGAATATTGAAATTATCATGAACTGCAAAACAACTAACAAATCTGTCTTGAAAGAAGTACAACCAGAATGAGCCTTAGAGGCAAAAACTTTGGACATGTTTTCAAGACAGATGAGTTCCTGGAGGAGGGTGTCTTGCTTGGTAGAGTAGAGGGACAGCGAAAAAGAAACGAGGAAGTTTTTCATCAAGACAAACTGGCACACAGCCTAAAACAATGAGCTCAAGTATAAGAATAATTTTGAGGCTCACTCAGGACTGGGCAGTGGTTTTTTTCTGTTGTAAATAGGGTATATATAGTTTTCTATTACGATGTAATGTTTCAGAATATTTTCTCAGGAGATTATATTTACAGTTTCCTTTTCTAAACTGTGTCATGTAATAAAACAGACAATAATGCTTTCTAATTAGAAAAATCACTAAGGTCAAATCTAAAAGTGTATTACAGAAAATAAGTTCAAATGAGTGGGAAGACACTGGATTCTTAGATATAGAAAACATTATGGGATTTATAGATAAGTACAAAGTGCTCAAATATATGTAACGTTTTACTGGGACAATATACTGTACAAAGATTTGTTGTGCTCTATTGTAAATTGTCTGCAAGTCAAGATATAGTTATCTAAACTTTGTCACAACAACACGATTTATTAATACCTCATTGAATGTGATAAATATACATTTATAAATATAAAATATAATATAAATACATAATACAAATATATATAAATGTGATAAATACACATTCTGTTATCAAAAAATACCCATTCAGAAAATAATATGAATAGCAAATTATGTTAATTAGTGATAACCAAAGATGTGTGAAATTTAATTGATTCTGGATCATAGTCACGCCTATATAATCACAGCGTAAAATAATACCATAGGATTTACTAGACTGAAGTCTTTTCTAGAGCAGAACACCAGATCTTTCTCCCAAATAATTCCTAGTAGGTTCTAATTGTGAACATTTGGGCTAGTGGTCTAGCAATTCACGATTGGTCACCAGGCATGCTATAGAGGATAGATAGCTATTTAATATATTTTCTGCTTGCTAATTCTTACCTATCTATAAAAAGTCTGTAAAAACTTTAGGGAGCTAAACTACATTTTGTACCACTCTTTACAAGTTTATTGCCTTCCATTCAATTTTGGGTGAGGTGACCCTAAAAGACAGGGCAGAACTGCCCCATAAGGTTTCAAGGCCATAAATCTGTATGGTAGCAACCTGTTACACCATCCTCTCAACGTGCAATGGCAGGTACAGCAATCTTCCTGTGTGCACTCAGATACTGAACCACCGAGGCAACAACACTCCTGCTTCTAGAAGGCAGAGGTTACTATATTTCTCAAGCCTGCCTGATGGGTGGGAATTTTTTTTCACAGCTGTAGTATGAAGTTAGTGAGCAGTTCATGAGAAGCATAACTCTAGTCAGCATGACCATGTCAAAGTGGTGGTCTCACTAAATGGCAGTAAATCTCCTCTCCTCATTCATTTCCCTTGAACTGTTATCTTGCTTTGCCACGTGTGCTGCAGGACAGGAATCCCAATGCTTCAGTGCGGGCGGGGTCTGACTGCTATTGTTGTTAGATACCATCTAGCTGGCTCTGACCCCCAGAGACCAACTTGTCCTACGCCACCATGTCTGCTCTGACTCACAGCCACCTTATCTATATACAGCGGAAGGAAACGTTGCCAGGCCCTGCACCTTCCTCCCACAGGAGGATGGTGCATTTTTGACTGGTATGCGCCATTCAGGAAACCGAGACTTTGTGGACAACAAAACTGAATACTGCCCAGCCCAGTACTACCCTCTCATTAGGGGCTATGCTTGAGCCCATGGGTGCAGCACTGTGTCAATCCATTTCATTAAGAGTTTTCTCTTTCTCACTGACTCAGTTCTTCTCAGAGACTGAGCTTTCCCAAGAACATATGCAAACTACATGAGGCAGTCTCCCCATCCTCCCTTCTCAGAAGCATCCTAGCTATTCCTGCTCCCCAGCAGACTTGTGCATTCTCATGGCAAGCTCAGTGTTTTCTTCACCAGCCGCACAATGCAAATGCATTAGTGCCTCTGTGGTTTCCTTATTTGGAGTCCTGCTTGCAGGCGGATATCAGGCCATTGAAAATACCGTGGTTGATGTCAGGTGCACCTTAACCTTAAACGTAACATCTTTAACACTTTGAAGATGTATCATATATAAGATTTGTCCAATGCAATTTGTCCTTCCATTTCTTGACTGCTGTGTCAGTGAGCATTGACGCTGGATCCAAGAAAAATGGATCATTTTCTAAAATAATCATTATGCTATCTATGAGGTGGTGACTTCAGTCCCAATAAAAAGCACTGAAATTTTGCCTGGCGACAGAGCAGAGCATTCATAGTATGCATCTTCCCCATGAAGCTAGCATGGAGCAACTTGCTCTGGGTTAGTACACCCAGTGGCGTCACCTGGGAAAGTTCTATTCTGGTTACAGTGAATATTTTATTTTGAAAGCAGTTTCACTTGAACCTCATTTTATGTGATGGCTGATTTAAAAACCAACCGTATGTGGCTGTGCAATTTTGTTTTGTGCTTCGGGAAGAATGTTGCAGAAACTGTTGTGATGTGGCACACAGACTACAAGGACAGCACTGTGGGGAAACCTCAAGTGTATGAGTGAGTTTCTTGCTTCAAAAGAGGTGAAATGATGATTGATGACATACTTCCTGCTGGACATCATCAATTTCACAGACCCTTCATCAAGCTTTCTATTTAGAGGTTCTGAAAAGATTGCATAACACCGTGTGACAAAAGGCTGATTTGTGGCAGATTGGGGATTGTTTTTGCCACCACGACAATGCACCTGATCATGCTTCCATTTCAGTTGCCAGTATAGGGCTAAAACAAAGGGGGGGGGGATACTGCTCTTGACCCATGCACCTTATTCACCTGACTGTGCTTGGTTTGACTTCTCTTTCTTTCCAGGAATGCAAAAGGACATGGAAGGGCAGTGGTATGGCGATGTAGAAGAGACGAGGAAAAGGGAAAGGATGTGTAGAAATTGCAGCCAAGCCGCCTGCCCGAAGGCATTGGAGAGATGCGGTGATGGAGCCTTCTTGTGGACAGCAACCCCTCGTCCTGCCATTGCCGAGCCCACGGAGCAGTTCAATGATGAAGATGGCTTGCCAGAGAAGCTGATGCGGAAGACTCAACAGTATCCTACGGAAAGAGAACGGCCTCCACGTTTTGCCCAGCCTGGGACATTTGGATTTGAGTATGCATCTCAATGGAAGGCTCTCGACGAAATGGAAAACCAGCAGCGGGAGCAGGTTGATAGAAACATCAGAGAAGCCAAAGAGAAACTAGAGGCAGCAATGGAAGCAGCCAGGCACGAACACCAGTGAATGCTAATGAGGCAAGATCTCTGGAGGCGTCAGGAAGAACTTAGCCACTTGGAAGAACTCAGAAACCAAGAACTGAAAAAACAAATACAACTAAGACATGAAGAAGAGCATCATCGAAGTGAAGAAGAAATAAGACACAGAGAACGGGAAAAACATAGATGGCAGCAAGAGGGTTTTAAGCCAAACTATATGGAAAATTTTAAAGGGAGCAATCAAATGAGAGCACAGGAAATGAGAATGGGTGATATGGGTCTCCATGGAGCAATAAACATGGGGATTGTGTTTAGCCCAGCACCTGCTGGTAACAAAGGTCCTCCCCCAAAGATGGGTATGAATATGGACAACAGAGGAACTATACCTGGCCCACCCATGGGTCCTGGTCCTGCCATGGGACCAGGAGGAGCTGAAAATATGGGAACCCCAATGATGGAGCAGTGCACAATGGTAGATTTCCACAAGGGCCACCATCTCAGATGGGGCACCTATGGGTAGCAGAACAGGCTCTGAAGCCCCTCAAGCACCAATGAGTGGTGTTGGTCCTGTGACTGGTGGTCCAGGTGGTTTGGGCAGGGGAAGCCAAGAGGGAAATTTTGACGGCCCCAGTGAGCGCCGTAGATATTAAACCTCCTTTCATTTCCTGCTCTTTAGTGAAAGAAATCCAGTGCTATACCTTTACACGTTATGCGCTGCCTGGAAGAAGTGAATGAATTGTTGATGCGTGTAGAATTTAAGACTTCTCTTATAAAACTTGAGGTTTTGTAGCTCTCTTTATTCATGAGTTTTGTAGATTCATAGAGCGGTGATGCTCATCACTGTGAGCGCTCAGATGTGCAGGGGCCTTCAGCTGAATGTAAGTATGGCAGTACTGTGAGCTCTGTAGTTAATCTCAATCAAGAGTCTAATTCGAATTAATTTAAAATCTTATTGGTGTTATTCTCTTATGGTTTTACTAAACGTGTTGTGGGGGAACATTTTGATTGTTAGCTAAGCCCAGTCATTTAAATATGAAGATGATTTACTCCATTTTATTTTGTGCTCCTTATAGTACTGAAGTTTACAAACTGAGTTAAACCTACTGTCAGTAGTGAGTAGTGAGAGAAGTGCCTTTCGGGGGGAAATGGGGAGTATACATTTGTATAAACCATGACTATTCTGTGATTCAGAATTGCTGTCTTCATTTCATATAAATTATGAATAATCATATATTCTTCGAAGGAATATTAAGGATATCTTTAAAAACCATTCCGGTTCTTGTGGGGAACTCCATTGCATTACTCCAGTTGGGAGGAGTTTGTTGTTGTTGTTTTCGTTGTAATTACATGGAATCCATTGTCTGACCTTCACCATTAGGTGCTTCCAGTCTCTTGGCTTTCAGTAAGCAAGATTATCATCGACATATCACAAGTTGTTAATAAAAAGTCCTCCAAATTTGACGCCACGGTCTTCTTTATGTGGTGCCGTTTCTCAAATTCTTTGCTCAGCTTACAGATTGAAGAAGTATGGTGAAAGGATATGCCCTATGTCATCCCCGATTTTAAACCAAGCAGTGCCACCGTATGTTGTGTGATCTATTGACTTTTGGCTATATGAACACAACAAAGTGTTCTGGAATTCCAGCTATTGGTAATGTAATCTACAGTTCACTAGTATCCACACAGTAAAAGACCTTGACGTCGTAGATAAATACAAGTAAATATTTTCCTGTATCAACTGCTTTCATAGAAGATGCATCAGACGAAGCAATGCTATCCCTCATTTGAAGTCCTGTTCTGAATTCAGCTTAAATGTCTGGCACGTCTCTGTTGATAGACTGCCGCACCTGCTTTTGTTTGTTTAGTTTTATTTTAATTATTTTCAGCAAAATTATATGATGTGCCAAAATTGTACTTGCATTAATGATGTTGTTCTATAACTCCCACATTCTATTTAGTCACCTTTCTTTGAAATATGTGTACATCTTCTAGTTTGTTGGCCAGGATGCTGTCTTCCAAATTTCTTGTCATAGATTGGTGAATGCTTCCAATTCTGCATATGTTTGTTTAAATAATTTAATTGTTACATTCCATCAATTTCCTAACACCTCCAGTGAAGCTTGGTCTTATCCCTATAATTTCATATGTTTTACATATAATGTAATATGCTATTTCTTGAAAATGGACCAATCATTTTTGCGATAATGACTGTATACTATTCCTATCTTCTTTTGAAGCTTCTTGAGTCACTCGATAGTTTTTGCCTATAGGATTTTCAATACTGAAACTCAGGCTTGAATTTTTTCTTCAGTAATTTTAGCTTGCGATATGGTTTGCTGTTACATTTTGTTTTTCTAACTCCAGCTCTTTGCATCTTTAATTATAATAATTACTTTGTCTTCTCCAAGAAGCCTTACGTGCTCTGATGGGTAAACACTGGGTAGTTCAAACCCACCAGATGTTCAACTGAAGAAGGATTAGAATTTCTGTTCCCAGGAAGATTTGCAACCACAGACACCTAAGGGGATTTCTCTGCTCTGCCTGTAGGTCACTTCAAGTTAGAATAGACTGAATGGCAGTGGTTTACTGATTTTTTCTCTTTGGAATTGTCTTTTGAAATATTTTGTTCAGCTCTTTTATTTCCAGTTTTCTTCCGTTCATCTTAGCTAGTCTATGGTGATGTTTTTTATTTGCCCTTTTAATGATATTTTGTTTTCTTCATATATGATGTTCTTAATGTCATGCCACACCTCACCTTGTCTTCTGTCATTATTATTTCAATTAAGATGGGATGTATTCAAGGGACTTTCATGGTTCTTGTGGGCTGGTTTAATTTTCTCGATAGTTCGTTTTGATCCATACAGTCACATATCTTTTCATTGTCAATATAACACAAGAAATAGCTTCTATCCTCCTTCAACCTGCACTAAATCAGAAAAGGAAGCTTCCATTGCTATTTATAAAATTTTTAGTGATTAATTCTTCAAAAGTGAATCACCTATTCCTACTTCTTAGCCGGTTCTTAATCTGGAAACAAAACTGAAATCAGTTCACCATGGGTGACCATGCTTATATTTGAAGTGTGAAGCACAGCTTCAGGATCACAGCAACACACAAGAAGTCACAGTACAAGCCGGCAGACAATGGATCTGATTAGCATTCTGTAATATTAGGGATCAGCAAGTCTTTCCTAGGACAAATCTCAGGTAATTTAGAAACTTCAGTGTCTTTTACAACATAAAAGTCCTTCCCGGAATTATCTAGAAAATTCTTTGTTTCTGCTTTTTTTAGGAGTCTTGATAAAAAAAGTTTTAAAAAGATTTTGAAACAAATGGACAAGGTAAGAGATACTCCATCCTCTACAAATAATATCCCTTGAAAAATAACTAACAGGAGTAGGGACATTAGTTTTTTTTTGTTATAGGAAGAAAAAAATCGAGATATAAAATCCTACCACTCCTAAGAAGAGATATGTTCTAAAAGTAGTACAATAGGATACACTTTCATTTCATATTCTGTGGAATAAAGACCAAGAGATAGAACTAATGGAAAAGATATATGATAAATGGGGCAAAAGCAAAAAAAAAACAAAAACACACGCAAATAATTAGAATATTCCCTACAGACAAAACGCACACACACACACACACACACACACACACACACACACACACACACATACCAGACTTGCAAGTTTGTAACTGATATATAAGGAAGCTTTATATAGAGAAGACTCACTGGTGGGCTATCCCTCCCAATGATTTCTAATCTATTTCAAGCTTGAATGGCAAATTACTGCTCCAGCCTTTCTCAGGTTGCTAATATTTGAATATCTGTCCGAGCTGCCAAGAAGAGTCTGAAGAGACCAAACGGGCAGCGTCAGTTCACTGAGGCCACACGATGAGGAGTTAGGGTTAATGAGGAATGAATTCGTGGGGGGGGGGGGGCACTCAGATTGATGAGGAGACAGCTCCTGAGAGCTTGTCTTGAAAGGGAACTTCATGCTGAGTTGCAAATAAAGTGGGATTTTTAAAAGTCAAATATGGCACAGGATAGAAAATATGAGATTGCAGAGGGTCCTTGACATTTACTGACAACAGAGTATGCATCTAATCTAAATGATAACAATGTGTCATGGTGATACTTCAGGAAGAAAAATATAATTGATCCAAAGGAGTAAGCTTATAAAATAATTGTGGAGAGTCTTAAGGAATGGACAGCCATGGAATTTTAAAAGATAATTATCTAAAGGTAATAATACTCTTTTTGAGAGCTTTGTTGATGATAAGAAAAGGAAAGAGCTGGTAGGATATGTGCAGGGTTTTGTTTTGTTTTAATAGGTTGTTAGAAAGCAATAGGTAGTTTAATTTGAAATTGTGAAATTGTAAGCTAATGAAATATTTTAGATATAAATAAAATTAGTGAGTGATGAAGTTTCAGGAAGAAAAATTGTATATGTTTGCTTCATTGCATTTTTAGGTACTTGAATAAAGGGTTAGAAAGCACTTACACCAGAAAAGGACAAGAGTTTTACTTGGGGGTTCTTAGCTCAGAAATCTTGTGATTTATTAATATCACTGAGTTATTTTTCATAATCCAAAAAACAGTTATATTTAATTAAATCCTTTCTTATAGAAGACATATTATTTCAGATTTAATATTTCCAAGAAAAATATTAAAATTAGAATTTTTAATGATTTAGTATATTTAATAATATACTCTAATTTTACATGATATATTATATTAAATATTTATTAAATCAATAGAAATGAGGCCATAACAGTTAAGACAGAATTTGCTCTTCCCGAGTAATCTTAAATATGCCAAGAATTTTAATTTTTATAGTCAAAACTTTCTATAGAATTGTAATATCAAATTAGAGATTTGGAGGTCAAAGATGGTTGCAAAATATTCCTACCTCCTTTACCATAGTAAATTGTTCTGTGTGATATGCTAATGTCTTCTTTTTATATACTTGTCGGGAAATTTTTCTCATTAAGCAAGGAGCCCTGAAACGGTTACATGTTTGACCGACATTTTCAAGACCACATGTGCAAAATTTCTACTGGCTCCGGAGGAGAACATGCCTGCCTGTGTAGGCGCAGCAGGACTACAGCCTAGGAAACTGGGAGCTGTTCTACTCCCTTGCATAGGGTCACTACAGGTTGACCAGATTCAGGTCAGCACTCTGCAACAACACCATGTGCTAGGCTATCCAACTTCTTAATCTCACTCACCTCAAGCTCTACTGTGTCATTTCCCATAAATATAATATTATCATGTAACCACATCAAGGGTATGCCAATTGTACTTTTCCTGGATTTACTGGGACAATCAAATGTATCTAGAACACATCTGGAAAATTTGCATTACAAATGAAGTGAAGTCTGAGTAGTTTCTTAAGAATGGGATTTCCTTCTAAAGGATGAATAATGGAAGGAAGTTTTGACCCAAAATGAAGGCAGAATCATATAAGGGGAAGCAGAATCTTCTGCTGCTCTTAATTCTACCCTACCCCACTTTATTTGTGCCAGAGAGCCACTCGTCTGCCACTTCTCATAGGTTTCGCTACAAGTATATATTAATAAAACATTAATATTTTTCTTTACATTGCTGAATATTTTTCACTCATACAATTATATGATGCATAATTTAATGTACCAATAGATGAAAATCTGGATCATTTTTCATGATTTTATATACTGAATGAAGTGGCTGTATATATTTGTACACAAGTCTTTATATGTCTATTATTTTTAATTTTTGATAATCACTTAGAAATGAGTTGCTGTATCACTTGGTAAGATTATATCTTATTTTATAAGAAATAAACTGATTTCAAATCAGTTGCACCAATTCTCCATTATGATTTATATTTTCAGTATTTTAAATTTTAGTTGTTTAATGGATATGTCTAATATTTTCTTTTGGCTTTAATTTGCATTTTGCCAAAGAATAGTGATGTTAAGCATCTTTTTATGAATTTATCATCTGTATATCTTCTATGGCAAAGTTTTATTCAAATATTTTGCCTATCTTTTATGGAAGTGATGCAGTTCCATCTGAGTTGATATGGCTGGCTTGCTATGAATGACTAGCTATGACTCTTCTTTACATAATCTTTGTAATTCCAGAAAATAGCTGAGCTCTCGAGAGCACGCATATCAAGTGTATGGGACTCTAACATGGAAATTGGTCAGTTTTGTTGCTCTGCTGTGTATAACGTTAGTCATCTCAGAAACAGGAACAGCGGTCTCACAACCATCAAGAAAGAAGAACCATGGTTCAGAGAGTATTTTAGAGCCCAAGATCCCTATGTAAAGAGGTCGTGCTGTTGCCAATGGCGTAGGAGCTGACAGTAGCGGGTCTGAGAGTTGAAGGTTGGTTTTCCCTTTGCTATTGATCAGTACTGAAGTAGATTTGTAACACTGTCCTAAGCAAGAACTAGAGAGAGGTATGCCTGCCTGCAGGGCTGAGAAAATAGTCAGTACAAGGGAAATGCACGCTTAACCTTTCTGATCCTAAGTTGTAACCTATTCACTTCCCCAATCAACCTTATAATCTTGAGTATTTTTTGTGAGTTCTCTCAGGACATTTTAATGGATGATAGAACCCAGCAGGAAATAGACAATGTGACGAGAATGGCTGGTGTCAGAATAGAATAGGATGGTCAGAGAGTAGAAATCAGCCTTGGGACGATGTGGGATTGGATTCTTATTCCACCTATGTAACCAGAGGAGATCAAATAAGATTTTCATGTCATTCTTGCAGTTAGGAAATTTACTTTGTTTTTTTTTTTCTGTGTGTGTTGATTATATGTATATAGTCTCTTATCACATAAAAAACTGTCCCAACCAAACTCACGGCCATAAACCCATAGAAGCCCTAGAGAAAAGGGTTGAACTGGTGCTGTGGGTTTCTGAGACTGAAGCTCTTTATGGGAGGAAACGGGCCCGCCTTTCTCCTGTAGAGCAGCTGGTGGTTTCGAACGGTTGATCTTGCAGTTCGCAGCCCTCCAAGTGACCACTACGCCACCAGGGCTCCTTTTATTACAGATGCAATTTAAAGTGGAGTTTTACTCTCTTATTACTCATGGATTCTCTATTTGTCAATTAATATTTACTTCTAACTCCCAAATTCATATTGGCAGTGCTTTCAAAGCCATGCACAAAGCAGAGCAGTAAATGTTTGAGACATCCTGTGTGCACCTTGGCACAATGGTGGTGCGGTGGTTCAAGTACCAGACGGGTCGGGAAGCTTCGGCCGTTAGAACCCAACACCTGCTATGCAAAAATGAAGATGCGGCAGTCTGCTTTCACAACAATTTCAGCCTTGAAAACTCAATGCGGGTATTTCTGCCTTGTGAATCAGGTCGTTCTAAGTCAGAATCAACAGGACACTCCTGCTGAAGTTGAACAAAACAACGCTCCGCCTTATTATTTTAGTTCTCCTCCTAAAAACGTGCTATTTCAGGGTCTACTATTGTCACGTTTTTTACAGTTGAATGCTTTGAAATGATGGCCAGCTGCAGGTTCAAGTGCTGCCTAATGTTCCAAATAGAAAACTGTGATATACTAGATACATTTTTCCTAGGCATGAGTTACAGTGTTGACTGCGAGCTTAGTTTTGTGACTCAATAATATATATTAAATAAAGTTGTTTTAAGAGAAACATACTTAAAACAAACAATGTATCAATCAAACATAAAAAAGTGACCAGAGGACCACAGAAACCTAATCTCATTTTTCCCTGTTCAGTATGCATTCATTAAGTGTGCATAGGGACTTTAGAAGTCACTGCTGTTGTGTGCCTCAGTGTTAACGCCTAGTCATATCAAGCCCATGTGATGGAATAGAACTGATTCCTAGATCATAACTTTTATGGCAGCAGGTCCCAAGATCTTTTGTCCCCCAAAGCCATTGGGGATTCAGACGGCCCCATCTCCTGTTTAGTACTAAGCCAGTACACAGCTGCACAAACAGGGCTTCTGTCTCATAGAACATCTCTACTGCAAATAACAAGAAGAGACTGCATTTTCACAGGGAGCCCCGGGGCTTTAGTAGTATGTGTGGGCCTGCAATCCTCATGGCCCACAGTTTGAAACCTGTAAACACACTCGAATTCTGGAATCCCACAGGGGTCGCTGTGGGGCATTTTCTCCAAATCTAGCATAGATTTGTACTCGCTTACATTTTTCATGGAGAAACCTTTGATTTTGATAAAAACCAATTTATGCTTTGTGCTTTTTCTTCCTTCCTAAGAAGACTTTCCAATCCCAACTAACAAGAATTTCCCCTATATTTTGTCTAAAGCATTTCACAATTTAGTTCTATACTTCGCTGCAGATATAGGTTACATTTATACTCGTTTTGAGTTTATTTTTTAAGTATGTAATGAAGGTTCATGTTTCATTTGTAACTATACCAATTATCAAAAACATGAAGCCACGCGCCACTATGAGAAAGACAGCCAGGGCATTCTAGCCTCACACACAGCCCGGGAAACTTACTGGGGCAGTTCTCCCCTGGCCCGCAGGATGTCCGTGAGTCCATATGGATTCCCTGGCAGTGAGTTTGGTTTGGTCTCCTTCATTTGCATAGTCCGTTAAAAGTAAGTGCTCCATGTAAATCAATCTCTGGCCTCTGTATTCTGCTTCAGGAGCGCTAATGATGATATTGATTAGGCATGGTGCTGCCAACTGGAAGGTCAGTGGTCCAGCTCAACACCTCTCTGAAGGAGAAGCTGAGTCCAGCTGCTCCCATCATGATTTACAGTCTCAGAAGTCCTACCCAGGTGGCTCTGAATTAGCGCACACAATGGGAGTGGGTGTGGGCTTTATATTCCGTTCCATTAATCTATGCGCCCTACCTTATGCAAACAGCCCCATCCGGAAATGAGGAAGAAGATGCCCTAGATTTGTTCTTTAAAATTCTCAAGATTGTTTTGCTGATCTAGAAACATTTTCTATATCTAGGAAGACTTTAGAAGCTGCTTCTATAGAAAATCTTCTAGAATTTTAGTCTAAATGGTATCTAATATCTAACCCAATTTGGAAATAATATACATGAATAACATTTAATAATCTAATCCATAAATATGGTATAAATACATCTACATTTATTTATGTTTTAAAATTTATGTTTCTCGATTTTATGTTTACTGGTCTTTTGCATGCATTTTTAACTTAAAATTAATCATTTATTTTTATGGCTATTTTAAAATAATAGTTTAAAATGAAACCATCAATTATTTTTGCTAACATAGAGTATACATTTTGTTTTGTGTTGTTTGTCATTTTAGCAGTTTAGTGCTAAGACTCCTGCACCATAGGGCCTCGTATTATTTTTTTATAATGTATCCTAAAGGAAAGTTCTTAAATAAGTCACCTTTATTTAAAGTATTACTAAATAGTTGCTTGCCTGGCTTTGAAACCATATCATTCTCTACAATAGTATTTCATATGACATTTGATTCATTGAAGTACATGTCTTTGCTGGACATATTATAAAGTAACAGAAATAAAAGAGAGCCCAAAATTATCATAAGTCTCATAAAAGCCTTAACTAAGAATACAATACTCTCTAAAAGCAGCAATGAATGATTTAATATTTTCATTATTTTTTTCCTTGTAAGCTGGTTCTTTTCATTCATGCTCCTTCATTTTAAAGAACAGGGTCCTAAAATTTCCCTGCAGGTGTGAGAGTGACAAGAAGTGTTGCCTGACACAGCATGGAGGATGCTGTCTCCCAGGTTTACAAATGAACTTGGATAAAACAATTGAAACTCAGTAGGAAGAACCAGTTATCAACTTGCTAAATTCAAGGAAGCATGAGAATCGACATCCAACAAGTGTCATACTTATCACATGGACCTTAAGAGTTCAACATATTATTCTATTATTATCTAATATCTCTACTATTATGATATTATTGAATAATATATTAACCTAATATATTACTAGAATGTAAAACTATTAGAAAATATAAGCATCATTTTATTTTCTTTGCTTTCTCTTGGTTCTCACATGGATATATGATCCAATTCTGATTAATAAAGCATGTGAGGAGAAGGGGATAAGGAGGTTTACAAAAACATTTTTTTAAAGCCCACATTAAAAGATGCAATATATTTTATCTCTCGGTATTTATATCTAGATGTGATGTTTTCTCTCAGCATGGGAATGAACTCAATGATGAAGCAAGTGGAGGTGAGAGATGGACAGGACCTCAATAGTCAGTGAATGGAATATCTGTAACCCTGTGAACTTCTGATTTTCTCAGAGAGATGATAATTATCCTTACTATTTAAGACAGTTTCATCAGAGTTCCCCTCCTTTGGGCTAAAGCATTATAACTGATTCAAGTCAGGCCCAGAAAGTAAGGCACATATGGACAGACATTGTTCACTGATCCTCTTCGTGATTGCAACCTTCTCAATGTTCTAAAATATGAAATAGAAGAGTCAGTGTGTGAGCAGCAATTTAAAGGCCCTGCTTACTGGGATTGTTTTATGGCCCTACTTACTGGGATTTTTCTATAAAAAATATTATATTAAATTGGGATTTTTTTCCTGAGATACAACAAAATGAATGATACTCTTAAATGTATAAGAAAAACTTTTATATTAAAAATACATTTATATCGAAGAAACTGTACAGTTTAGTCCAACTCAAGTTCATGGGGTCAGATGCTAGCTGGAACTTCCACCAGACTCAGGCAGGTGATACCGAAAGATTCAGGAGGGAGAGCTAGAAGCTGAGAGATCCACAGGCAGATGGGTCACATGTTCGGATTCATGTGAACCCAAGTTTATCAGTAACATGCAGGATACCATCAAATCCAAGTCCAACAGAGCATATTCTTCCTGCATCCCTGCCCCTTCCTGGCCTCGGAAGCCACACACAGAACACAAGCAGGGAAGAAAAAACGGGCAAGAGTTCTCTACAAAGTCTCCAATAAATAGGCTTCAGGGAGCCGTCATTAGGCTGTTTTGTGATTAAGAGATTATTCTCCCCGCATGCTTTCTCCTAGGTACAGCAAGTTGACGCAAAACCTAAACATTACAAAAATGCAGTCTGGTCAAGTTTTCACTTATCCAGGGAATGAGTGGGGTTAGCTCTTATTGACAGTAGCAGGCAGGCACTAGCTGATTCATTGGGGATTTAAATCGCATTGTCAGATTTTTCATATACTTTTCATTAGGTCAAAAGTAATATCCTTCGTTCCCCAGAGACAATTTGCAATACCCAATGCACAACACTAAAGGTCAAAGAAGCCGTTCTTCCCTGTTCTGACATGCTTTGCTTCTCAATCACTAGGTAGCTCGGCCTTCCAAAAGAAAACCGCTAAAAACAGGAAATGAAAAAAATAGGGGAACATGGGAAAATAGACTCTTTAAAAATAAAAGTACATCAAATAACTTTACACAAAATAAGATGATTTTGCCAATTGATCAAAAATTTAGAAATATGTGATTCCACACCTTTTCTCATAAGCTCCCTGCAATACCTACTCACATTTAATTAGCAAAGGAAAAACGAACTAAGGTGGTGTCACTGAACTAGATATTGCATAAGTGAATTAAAAGCACTATTGTAACTTATTTCAAATAGCTTAGACACTCACTAGTCTTATGATATCCATTATGTTGTCCAATTCCTTTTAAGTACAAGTAGAAGATGGAATTTCTAATCAAATAGTAATTACTACTGAAAAACTATGTATCAATAGAAAATCCTGGAATTCTATTCTTGTATATTTCAGAAATTACGTAAACCCAGAGTAAAAAGTGAATAGTAGTTCCAATTATTTGAATGTCGAGACTCTTCAAAGAGCCAATTACATTAGCATATCAAAATCTTCAGATGAGAAAATAATTCTGAAATATGTAGTATTATGGATTAAGTAAACTCTTAAAAATATGTGTAAAAGTTTTTTAACTCCAGTACTTATACACCTATCTCTCCCTGTTTGGAAATAGGCTTTTTGTTGTGTCATTATTAATTCATCTCCAGGAATGTTGGGAGAATCTTTTATTGCAAAGAAATCAAAAGGATATTGGCTGAATGCAGAGAAAATCAGAGGATTATTTGTGGTTTATATACTACATGCAAAGCCTTTAGATTGTGTTCTGTTGTCCATTCCCCAGGGATGAGGTTATATGAAGATCCTTGTAATCTGTCCCGCCTTTTAACCCCTTTCTCTCCACCCTCTGATATTGTCACTCTCACCTCTTGTCCTGAGTGGCTCATCTGTTCTGGCTCCCCTGTGTTTCCAGTTCCTATCTGTACTAGTGTACATCCTCCAGTCCAGCCAGCTTTGTAAGGTAAAATTGGGATCATGATCGTGGTAGGGAGGGAGCATTCAAGAACGAGAAGAAAAGTGTATGTTTCATCATTACACCGAACCCTGACTGGCTTGTCTCCTCCCTATGACCTTCTGCAAGGAGATGTCCCAGTGCCCAAAGATGGGTCCTGGGTCCCCACTCTGCACTCCCCTTCATTCACAATGCTATGATTTTTCCCCCAACCTTTATCTTAACTTGAACTTTGAAAACTCAACAAGTTACATCTTCTACAAGGATTATTGTTAATGATTCCCAAATTTTATTCTTTCCCCTCATGTTTGATTTCCATTTCCACAAACAATAAGGGTAATCCTCTAACATACTGATTTTACCATATTGCAAAGGAACGCTGGGTGGCTCAATTGCTAAGCACATTCATGTTAAAAATACGTTGGTGGTTTGAACACACCAAATATTCTGAAAGATATTTTATCTTTAAAAACCCTAGTAATTTACTCTCATGTAGATTACCATTTAGGGAAATTTGGGAGGTAGTTCGACTCTCTCCTTAGTGCTGCTCTGAGTTGGACTGCACTTGACGGCACACAACAGCAACCTCCTGCTGCACTCCTGCTGAAAATGCCTTCGTGATCCATTCTCCCTCTTCATCAGAACCTAAAATTCCATGATCCCTCATTTGTTCACTTTACATTATTTATCAATCTACTCCACAGAGTTGGCAAGTGAGCTAAATGAGTGTTTTTCTATTATTGAAATGTCATTTCATTTTCTTTCTGGGGCTGGTTATATTGCTTCTTGTGCCTACAGTACACTTCCCTACACATTTCTCTGATAAAATAATTTCAATTAATTCTTCAAGTTTTCAATTAACATACCAATTCTTTGACTCTGTAAAACCTGGTTTTTTCCCCTTTTTGATATATCTGTGCAGAATGTTTCACTTTTCTCTATACCTATATTATAATCCTATCTCCTGTGAGGTTATAAACTATTAAATGGCATGAACTGTATCTATATTGTTTATTCTTGTCTGCCTAGGGCCACATCTGGGTGGAAATGATCCAATATTCAACTTTAATTCCAATTTGCAGAAATAAAATTCTCTCAAAATTTATCTAGTCCATATCTATGAAAATGATATGTACAGTCACTTTCTATAATTCTTCTCCATTCTTCCCAAAATAAATGGACCCTTTGGTTTTGCTCTCTAAGTCAATGATAAATTCTTATTCATATATCCTTCCACCCAGACATAGGCTACATATATTTTTTCAAGTGTTTTCAGCTTTTTCTCATTTAGTATCACTATACTAGGAACCCTGATGGAGCAGTGGTTAAAGCACTCATTTGCTACCTGAAAGATCAGCTTTTCAAACCCACCAGCCACACCATGAGAAAATATAAGACAATTTCTTCCATAAATATTTATAGCATTGGAAACCCTAGGGAGACCTTTCTATTTTCTTATAGGCGAGTGACAATTGCCCCATAAGCATGTAAAAGTTGGACATTGGATGATCACCAAAGAGGAACCAATGCACTTGAATTTTGGGCTGCCAAAATTATTGAAAATACCACGGGCTGCTAAAAGAAAACACAGATGTCTTGAAAGAAGTACAGCCAGAGTGCTCCTTAGAAGCAATGATAGCAAGACTTCATCTTATACACTTGGACATACTGCCAGGAGAAGGCAGTTTCTGGAGGACACCATGTTTGCTAAGGTAAAGGGGCAATGGAAAAAGGGGGGTCCTCAAGGAGATGGATCAATGCAGGCATAGGAACCATTGGGAGAACAGTGCAGGGCTGTGCAGCATTTCGTTCCATTGTGCAGAGGGTTAGTATGGGTGGGAATCAACACAAGGGCACCTAATAACCACAAAGCTAAGATACAGGATCAAATTAGCAGCAGTTAGCTTTGTTGTGTCTTGTTTATATGCTAGAATATAAACCATGTAAATTCTTCTGCTTATTGGAAATATAAGACCTCGAAGCTCTAATTTTCTCTTTTTTTTCCTTTACCAGCAAATCCGCCAAGAAAATTTCTAAAATTATTGCCTCCATTTTTGTTCCTTCCCCTCACTGCTGGGAACAAATCTATATATTTACCAGTATAAACTATCTTCTCCCCCCTGCTTAGAAACCACTGCATGACTTTCCATTGTCTCCAAGAAAATAAAATCTTAGTATCAATGTGAGATTAATAAAAAATCTAAAGTAGTTTTTATAATGTAATAATATTCAATTATAAAAAGAACAAAAATCTATTGATAAATACAACTAGGATGAGTCAAAACACATTGTATCTGAGTAAAACTATTAGACACAAAAGGTGACTGTCTGATTCAGTCTCCCAAGAGAAAAGTGTATATCCTTTCCAGAAGTTTGCCATGGCTTAGGGCTAAGTGGAGGTTGTTAATACAATAGGCAGCATGTGGGGCTTTATCAGTGAAAGTAGTTATCTTAGTTACTTAGTGTCACTATAAAAGAAATAAAACAAGTGTAGTTTAAAGAACAGACACTTATTTTTTCAAATTTAAGGAGGCCAGAAGTCCATACTCAAGCCAAGAGTCTAAAGTGAGTTTCTTTCTTGTTTAAATTCCTTGTGGTCTTTGACACTCCTTAGTATCTGTTTGACCTCTAGGTGTCTCTGTATCTATTCTGCTTTTTATATAACTAATACGTTGTCATATTTAAGACTAATCTACTCTCATAAGACCTCTTTAGCTCTATTTCTAACCAGGGTCAGCTATCCAGGTACAAGAGTCAAGGTTTGACACACATTTCGGGGAGAGGAGATTACAATTTAACCCATAATAGTAATGCCATATGTGCAGTGGTGGTTACATGAATTTATGCAAATGTTAAGTTCATACTGCTGTAACCAACAAATGTCCGTTCGCTGAATGCCTGATAGAAAGGCACTGAATCCTTTGCATATTCCAGTTAAATAGATAGCATAACCAAATCATGCTGACACTGTCTTTCTTCGTGTTTGAAAGGCATTTTTATACAGTTTCATTTCAAAAGTCTCTTTGATATAAAGATGTGTGTATGTGAAGTAAACATGACATTAAACAGAGGTGTAAATTGAAGATAGACTTATAAAATCCCTTTTAGAATAATTTTCTAGATGTGCAGTAGTTTTCATGGCTATGTCTATTCAGCATAGACATCAAACACTTCATCCCCCGTTACAATTACTCCAAGCTATGCTTCAGCATCTTTTCCCCACTTGTTTAAAATTTTCCATGCTCTTGTCTTAGTCCGAGTTGGTGCACTCATTTTGGCAATTATTAATTATTATCATAAAAAAGTTAAAATGACAATTTAGATAGAGGAAAAATGTTGAAGGCCATTACTTATATTTCAGATGCACATTGCAGGTTGTTAATCAGCCTTTGTCCAATTCTGAGGATGTGTTGTTTGCGTACAATCCAGTTTATCAGATTATTTGCTTAGCATACATCTAGTGAAAGGATACCATCCTAATGTATACTTTTCTTGAGTAGAAAAAATATCCATTTAAATGACTATCTCTTAATCTGCATACAGGTTACCCAAGAATATAACTAAGTGTTCTTTATTTCCCAGTTCTTCACAATTTTATCCATAATTTATTATGATTCACACATTGAATGTCTTTTTATAGTCAACTTATTATTCTGATATTGTCAGTTTTCAAGCAAGATTCATCTGAAGATAGCTATGAAATTTCTTTTTTCACATCCCCTTATAAATTTTGCTTAAATATCTGGCAAATCCCTACCAATGCATTGCTGCAATAGTTTTTTTTTAGTATCTTCAGCAAAATTATACTTATGAGTGACATTACTAATATTGTTCAATAATGCCCTATTTTGTGTGTGTGTGTGTGTGTGTGTGTGTGTGTGTGTATCCAGTTTCTTTGGAATGGGAACAAAATAGACTTCTTCCAGTCAGTTGACAAAGTAGCCATTTTCCAAATATCTTGGCATAGATAAATGAGTGTGTCCTTGCTGAATCAGTTTGAAACATTTCAACTGGTATCCTTCTATTCCATCCATTTTGGGAGCTTTGTTTTGTGCTCATGCTTTTGGTTTAGCTTGGACTTCTTCCTTTAATACTATCATTTGTTTATTATATAATAGGTCTTGGAATGATCAGATTTCAAGCAATTTTCTTTGGTACAGTGACTCATTATTGTTTCAAATGTCTATTAATGTTTCCTGTATCATACAATGCTTTGCCCATAGAATCCCTCAATATTTCAACTCAAAGCTTGAATTTTCTTTTTCTTCATTTCTTTAAGATTGAGATGTTCTGTGCATGTTG
The DNA here is from genome assembly GCF_050624435.1 of Tenrec ecaudatus. Taxonomy (NCBI): domain Eukaryota; kingdom Metazoa; phylum Chordata; class Mammalia; order Afrosoricida; family Tenrecidae; genus Tenrec; species Tenrec ecaudatus. The sequence goes on from NC_134536.1 coordinate 51,182,821, forward strand.
TTCCCATTTGTCTTTCTAATTCTAATTCTTTGCACATTACATTAGAGTGCCTTGTTTTCTCCTCTTGAGCTATACTTTGAATTTTCTGTTCAACCTTATTCTGTCATCATTCCCTTTAGCTATTTTGTATTCAAATGGAAATTTTAGGGTCTCTTCTGAGGACTCAAAAATGTTGTATTTTTCTTTCTCCTGTATTTTAGTGGATTTTTTTCTTTTTTTGTTTATGATGTTTTTATGTCATCCCACAACTCTTCTAGTCTTTTTTTCATTAGTGTCCAATATGTCAAATCTATTCTTGATATGGTCTCTAAATTCAGATAGGATAATCTCAAAGTTATAATTTTGCTCTCCTGAACTTGTTTTAATTTTATTCAGCTGCAACCTGAACTTGTATAGGAGAAATTGTTGTCTTGTTCCATAGTTAGGTGCTGGTCTTGTTTTGACTGATGATATTGAACTTCTCCATCATCTCTCCCAAAAGCTATAGTCGCTTTGGTTCCTGTGTACTACATTTAGTGAAAGCCACATGCAAAAGCTATTTATGTTGCTGATAAAGGTATTTGCAATGAAAATGTTGTTAGTCTTGTAAAATTATATCATGTTATATCAAGTTTCATTTGCATTACCAACTAAGTATTACCTAGCTCTTCTCCTCATTTCAAACTTTCAGATTCCAATCACCAGTACTTACCAATGCATTTTGGTTAAATTCTTCATCCTTTTCAGACAGAGGTTAATATGCTTTTTATATTTCTCCATTAATCGATTCAGTGTTTGGAGAAAGAAATTAATATTTGTATTAACTGGCCTTCCTTGCAGTATACTGACCTTCTTTATAAGCATATGGTTATTACCCTCTCACAGGCATTATACCTCAACGAGTATGACAGCATTCCTGTTGAATTTGTCATTTCTTCCATAAGGTAGATAATTCCATAATTGTATGATTCCAAATAGCCAATGCCAGTTCATGTTTAATTCACAAATACCTAAGATATTGATCTTTATGTGTTGCATTTTAATTTTCACTATTTTTAATCTCCTTAATATTCACACTTCGTTCATTTATATTCTAATTATTAATGGATGTTTCCCATTATTTTCTCTAATTTTGAATCATGTCCCATTAGCAAATCTTTAAAGTGTGCTCTTCTTTGCAAAGAGAGTTTTTCCCCAGTTATGGACTGAGTTTTTCCTAATTAAGGAGTTCATCTTCATCTGGCACTGTGGCAGATAAATATGCTGCTTTTCATAAGTTCGTTTGGCTGCTCTCTGGAGTATGCTGCCTTTTCTTTGTTCCTACGCTATCTCCATCTGAAAGCTCCGCTCAGACTGGTAGACTATAGGTGACCCTGATCATACATGAAATACATGCCACGTGGCTTCCAGCATCACAGCAACCACAGCAGTGTGACACACTGAGAGCTTGGATAGCAATCTGTCCCCTAGCAAATGAAGTCTTAAGTGAGGGAAGGCATACAAGCACTTAATAGAAATCTAACTTTCTGAAAATTTTACAAGATGGACAGAATAAAGAGAGAGAGAGAGAGAGACAGAATGAAGGTTTCTTAGAAAAATAGAATATAAATTGAAAATAATACAGTGAGATGTGCAATATAAATAGATCAGACAACAAAAGAGTTTTACTTTTAATGATGAACGTGTCCATATGCTTAATAGCCCCTAATATATCATTGATATCACGTGTAAGAAAGAATTTCTGAATATCATCCAACAATGGTGCAGCAGTACATTAACAGGGAACTGCCAGAAATTCAAGCTGAGTCCCAAAGAGGACATTGAACAAGGGATCACACTGCTGATGTCACAGAGATCTCAGTTCAAAGCAGAGAATACCAGAAATATGTTTACATGTGTTTTATTGATTATGCAATGTGGATCATATTAAATTATGGATAACCTCATGAAGAATGGGAATTTCTGAACACTTCATTGGGCTCATGAAGAACTTGTACATGGATCAAGAGACAGTTGTGAGAACAGAACAAGGGAATATTGCATGGTTTCAAATCAAGAAAGATGTGTCTGGATCCTTTCACCATATTTGTTCAATCTGCATACTGAGCAAATCATAGAGGAGCTCAATTACAAGAAGAAGAATTTGGCATCAGGATTCAAGGAATGCTTATTAACAACTATGATATGCAGGTGACACAACCTTGCTTGCTGAAAGTGAGGAGGACTTGGAAAATGTGCTGATGAAGATCAAAATTTGCAGTTTTCAGGGTGGATTACAACATAATCAATGTAAAGAAGACAGAAATCCTCACAATTGGTCCAATAGGTGATATCATTATGAATGGAGACCAGTTGACATTGTTGAGGATTTTGTATTGCTTGGAACCACAATCAATACTCATGGAAAGAGCAGTCAAGAGATTGATCACTGAAGACAAAGCAGGTGCATAAGCAAATGTGGTGAAGAAAGCTGATGGTGTGAGGCTATCAAAAGATATAACGAATGGGGTCTTAAAGGCTTAAAGATAATCAAGCTTCCATCTAGCTGAGAAGCAACAAAGCCCTATGGAAGAAGCACACCAACTGGTGTGATCATGACGTGTTGATGGGATCAGGTATCATGCATCAAAGAACAATAAATCATATCATTGTGAATGAGGGAGAATGCAGAGTGTGGACCCACAGCCCATCTGTTGGCAACTAGAAATCCCCTTCCAGAAGGGTCACAGGGAGGAGAGATCTAGTCAGGATGCAGTGTAGCTACGATACAACTTTCCTCCTGTTCCTAAATGCTCCCTCCCCCTCCCTCTATCATGATCCCCATTCTTCCTTACAAATCTGGCTAGACCAGAGGATATACACTGGTACATATAGGAACTGGAAACACAGGGAATTCAGGATGGATGATCCCTTCGGGACCAGTGGTGAGAGTGGTGATACCGGGAGGGTAGAGGCGATACCGGGAGGGTAGAAGGTTGGGTAGAAAGGGGGAACGAGTAAAAGAGATCTACATATAAACCCCTCCCTGAGGGAAGGACAACAGAAAAGTGGGTGATGAGAGAGGTCGGGCAGTGTAAGACATGACAAAATAATAATAATTCATAAATTGTTAGGGGAAGCCAGCCCCTAACACATCATTACGGGTCCGGTAGGCACAATTGTACAGCGATAATAAGTAAAGATCATAGTAAAGTCATAGAGAGCATGAGAGATAGAAATATTGAAATAAATGGGAGTCAAACATAATTCATGGTAGCATGCTCACCTCTGCCCCACTCGATGGTCCACGTGGAGGGAGAGAGAGAGTTTAATGGTAGCCCCGGCCCCTTTTATATTCTTTGGGGACATGCAAGCCCCCTAATTACAGGTGAGGACATACGTCACAGGAAGGGGCTGTACTATAGGTAATACAGTAATCAGAAGGGGTGGTCTAGGGACATACACGTAATAGGAATGGGAGGGATTGGGGTTATACATGTGACAAGATGGGCAGATCCTAGGTTCAGGATGGAGGCCTAACTTTGATCTATTCCCTAGATCTCCATAGGAACCATTAACAGTAGGGTGTGAATGCTTGGTCTCAGGCCTCAAGGAGGAATAGTTTATTGTCCCCAGTAGCAGGGAGTGAGGCCTGCCATATAGTCTGGTTGACTAACTGCCCTAGAGGCCTATCCTGTAGTCTGGTGACTAACTACCCTGGGGAGGATGTCTGTAAGCGTTTGACCTCTACCCACAATAAATTATCAAGGGTGCATGAGAGAGGGGTGGGTGGGGAGGGAGGGAAAAATGAGAAGCTGAAACCAAGGGCTCAAGTAGAAAGCAAATGTTTGAGAATCATGATGGCAACAGATGAACAAACATGCTTGACACAATGGATGGATGAATGGATTGTGGTGAGTTGTATGAGCCCCCAGTAAAATGATTGTTTTAAAAAGAGAAAGACAAAAGACTAGTTGTATTACTTGAATCTGCTGCATAAAATCTCTCAAGCGGCTATAGTGCACCTCACTGAAGCCATACGTGATAGTTATTTTATGTTGTGCCAACATGCCAACTGTAAAAAGATCTGGGTAGAGATTAGCCTGTCTATCAAGCCACAGCCTGATGCCTTCCCGTGGAGGTACAAGTGAGATACAGAGCTCTCTGGAGGCCAGCCTCTCTCCCTGCCTTGACCTCCCTTTGTTGCTGACCCTGAGAGCTGCCAGAGTCCGGTGATGCTTCCACTGGCATTGGATTCACATGACTTTGCACCCAGTGGTCTGTGATCTTCCTGGACTCTGCACTATTACACGTGACTGTGTGAGCTTGAAGAGGAACGTACGGACTATTAACTGGCATGTGGACTTGCGCTATACCAGGGTAGGTTTTCTTGATTTATAATTACTTCTTGATATAAAGGTCTTTATTACACATTTGTGTGAGTCATTAGATTTGTTTCATTAGTCAACCAGCCTAGCACACCATGGCATTTTCCATTGCCTCATATGAATGTGAAAGTTGTACGTTGAAGAAGAAAGAACAATACATTTGATTTGTGGTGCCGAAGGAGAATATTGAAAGTACCATAGACTGCTGACAGAACAAGCCAATCTGTCTTTGAAGAAGTACAGCCAGAGTGCTCTCTGTAGGCAAGGATGGCAAGATGTCTTACATACTTTAGACATATTGTCAGGAGAGATTTTTCCCTGGAGAAGGACATCCTGCTTGGAAATTGGAGGGGCAGCAGTGGACAAGAGGAAGGCCCTCAAAAAGATGGGTTAACACTGTGGCTGCAACAACGGACTCAGCATAGGAATGGTTGTGAGAACGAGGCTGCAGGGTCAGGCGGTGCTTCCTTCTTTTATGTAGAGGGTCACTATGGTTTGGGAACACCTAGATGGCATTTAAGAACAACATTTCAAAAAAAATCTGAAAATCAACTAGTTAAAAGTTCACCTAATGTTTAGGTTATTAAACTAAACCCATTATTGTCAGGTAGATTCCGACTCATAATGAAACTATAGGACTAATTTGAACAACTCCACAGGGTCCCTGAGCCTGTAAATTCTTAAGAGAGAATCCTACCACTTCTTTCTCCTACGGAGAAATTGTGTGTTCTAAGCAACAGATGTTTCATTAACAGCACCGTGCTTATCCACAGCTACCTGGGGCTTCTTGGTTAGGTTACAATACATAGCTGTTTATTGTTCTAATGAGAAATTCAGGTCATTGGACTGATTAAACAAAATCTCTTTGCCTTCTTGATTAATAATTTTTCTAAGAAGTCTAGGAAGAAGTGAACGGAGGCAAGTAATCTTCGGTTTTTAAAAGAGCCTGCTCTTTCCCTGAGAAAAGAGCAACAGAGGTGACGTAATTAGTGTCACACTTCGTATAGCTGATGATGGTGATGTCACAAGAAATTCCCCATGTGAACAGCATGTTTGACTTTCAATATTCCATTGGAAATTCTGGACATAATATATAAATTATATTTCCAACGGTATCTCATTTAGAATTCCTTGGTACCAAAATTCAATAATAAAGTATATCTCACTTAGAACCAGACTGTGTAATTTTGTTTAGCTTCCACCACGCCAGTCCCCCCAACACACACACCTTTTTCTTCATCTTGTGTTTGCGATCTGTCTGTTATTTGGAAGACAGTGGCAGGTGTAAGGTCATCATTTTGCAGCAGACCTTTCTGCAGTGACATGTACGGTACACCACATGAAGCACTGTCTGCAGGGATCTAGGTAGAGTGTCATCCTTATTACCTGCTCCCTGAAGGATTTAGTTTTAAAGAAGAAATGAATCTGAGACCTGATGAAGTTTGTTACATCAACAATACTTGATTTACTTTGGCAAGAGCAATATCATAGTTTCTCCTTTGAACCCCAAACATTAGGAACATGCAGCATTTGCATTTCTATAACATTTTCTGAAATATCGCTTCCTCCAGCGAGACTTGGTTTTTTTTTTTCTTCATCTGCCCGTCTACATAATTGCTTGTTGGGATTTTTCCCCTCGCTCTTTCTTTCTATTAACTTTGAAGATATTTCAGATGAAAAAGTAATTGACATTTACTCCCACAGTAGTTTTTCAGAGACTAATGACTAACGGCACAGACGGAATATGTGCTTTGCGCTAATGTTTCCAAGATGTATTTCAATATAATTTTTCATTAGTTTTACTAGTGCAATTATTATGATTACACTCACAGAACTGATCCAGGGTTCCTTCTGGCACAGATCCTTCTGCACAGGTTTTCCTAAAGTGCACTTCAGAGTTCTCCGGGACTGCTGCAAAGGATGAACATGAGCAGTGACCTTTTAAAATTCTGTCAGCTAGTTTCCCAGTTCTCATCGTGTTTTCACATTTTTAAACTTTTATTCTCCAAAACCAACATGTTACTGAGAATTCATATATTAAAAAAATAAAGTCCAATAACCTTAGGAAGTAAAAATATTGTGAAAAAATAAGGGTGTCTTATCTTACAGTTATGCCCTTATTGAACCGTCAAAACAGCATTTCTATTTTATTCAGAATTATTGTCTTCTTTCTGGAATGCAAATAAAAGTAATTTACAACCTCTTTAGATACAGAGACAATGATTATTTGAGTTGTCTTCATTGATCTATGAAATACAAATGTTTGTATGTGTATGTGCCATGTGCATATAAATTTACACATGCCTTTATTGCAAATTAGAGACACATAACCTTAAAGCTAAGGAGGTTCCGCAGCCCTCCCTATTAACTATGTAAATAAATGAGTTTATCAGACTCAGCTGGCTACTTAGACTCTGCTGCGGTTGGGTGTCACGAGTTGGTTGTGACTCGTAGCGAGCCTATGTACAACACGACAACACACTGCTCGGTCCTGTGCCAGCCTCACGCTTGTTCTTATGTTGGAGTACATTGATACAGCTGCCGTGTTGATTCATCTTGTCAAAGATCTTCCTTTTTTCACTCCCCCTTCACTTTACCAAGCATGATGTCCTGTTCCAGGGACTGCTTTCTCCTGACAGCATGTCCAAAGTAGGTGGGATGAAGTCACCGAAAAAGTCCACATATGGGTGTTGTTGGGAAGAATAGGTTAGCATACTCCCTGGACATCGCCCAGTCGATGACTGTAAACCTGGCATGCTTCTTGCTAGTAGTTACTAAAAGTATTCGGGCAACAATGGATATTATTATTATTATTTGATTTACTGATACAGTTTCCCGTGGTTTCACAGAAATTCTTTCCAGGTAGAATACTCACACCAGGAGCATCAAAGAGAGGCTCATAAAGAGAGAATAGAGGTCAGTTGGTTGCCCAGTAATTCTTAATTTCTTTGATTACAATTATTGAGGCTTTATTGACCTAACTCACTCAATGACATTAAGTTGATTCTGAATCATAGCAGCCCCAGAAGTCCTAGTAAAACTCCCCACATGGGTTTCCCAGTCCATACATCTTTACTGTAGCAGAAAACCTCACGTTTTTCCCATGGGATGTTTGGTGGGATTTCACCGTTAGCCTTGTGGGTGGGAGCCCAACTCCTAATGCACTACATTAACTGGGCCCCTTTCCTTTACTGAACTGTGAACCATCCCAAATGACTTTTTTAAATTAAACCATCTTAAACGGACTTCACAAATGTGGTGGACAATTTCACACTTTTAAATGAAATTTTTGATGTCCCCATGATGATTCAGATAATAGAATACAGAAGATTCTCTGTGGAATCTTCTCCAAATGGACCCAGTTGCTGACAATTGGTGTCCATTGACGTTAGACCATCACTCTCATCTCTGTCTCTGTTTTCACATGGTATTTATATGCTCTTCTCTCTGTGCATAATATCAAAGATATTGTTTTATGATTTGTGTATTTTTTGGAGTCACCTTTCTTTGTAATGAGTAAAAGTATGGTTGTCTCCCAGTCAATTGGCCAGGTAGCTGTCTTCCAAATTTCTTGCCATAGACAGGTAAAAACTTGAAGGGATTCATCAGCTTGTTGGAACATTTAAATTAGTATTCCGTCAATTCCTTGAGCCTTGGTTTTGGCTAATGCCTTCAGTGTAGCTTGGACTTCTTTCAGTACCATTGGTTTTCTATCATACTTCTTGAAATTGTTGAACATCAACTAGTTCTTTTTTTTATCAACTAGTTCTTTTTGCTAGCGTGATCCAGCTTATTCTTTACCCTTTCTTTTGATGATTCCTGGATCATATAATATAGAATCTTTTGGTATTGTAACTCGAGTTCTGATTGTTTTGTCCTCAGTGCCTTCAGTTTAAGATGTGATGAGTACGTTCTGCCTTTTTTGGATTTCTAACAGTAGGTCTCTCCACATTTCATTATAATACTCTACTTTGTTTTGTAAGACTGCATCTGCTTTCTGGCTCTTTTACCGCATCATTTCTCCCATTTGTCTTAGTTATTTTACAAATAAACGCAAGTTTCAGAGTCTCTTCTGACATCCACCTTGATCTCTTCTGTCTTTGTAATTAGTTTGCTTTCTTTTTTTTTTTTTTGTTAGAGCACAACTTATGTATTTCAAATGGACAAAACATTAGTATCATGGACAGTGTCTTAAGATAACTTGCCCTTGAATGGGAGCTTCCTGTCCAGTACTTTGAGGTCTACAAGACGTTATCTAAAAAATGTACTACCGTGGAAAATGAAGACTGCTTAAATCGAATGGGGGAGGGGAGGGCCTGTGGTTTCTCTTGGTGATTAATTGCTGTAACACTGTCCTTCGGGCGGCTGAGGGAGCTTCATGTTTTCTTTAGACATCATTAGGCGCCGGAGCTCTTGCAGGACAACTTTGATGCTGTAGGAATTCTGCCATTTTGCTAGCACTGATATGGCTCTGGGGTCCACCACTCCATTAGAACTATTAACTCCATTCATATTAATTTTTGTTACAAATCTTACAAAGGGGGGTGCTTCTGGGTATTTAGGTCCACATTCTATTTTAAGGCTGTATATCCGGTTTTCGTAAATTGTTCTTGGAGGCCCAATTACCATCCCTGTCCATCTGGTCAGTGTCATGTCTTCGTCATCTTCTAGACCCCAGCTAACAGTGCCATCTCCTACTCCTTTCTGGCCTTCTTCGAGTTCTTCCAACAGTCGGAAATTGCGAGGGACTTTTACTCCCGAGCCCGTGGTGGCTGCCATCTTGCGTTGCTCCCATTTGCTTTCTTTATGAATGATATTCCTGATACTCTCCCACAGGACATGAGGCTTTCTGTTAGTAGTATTCAAAGGGGCAAATCTATTCTTGGGATGTTCTAAAAAATCCGGTGGGACAGACTCAAAATTGTATTTTGGCTCTTGTGGACTTGCTTTCATTTTCTTCAGCTTCAACCTGAACTATTATATGCGCAATTGATAGTCTGTCTCTTTCACCATTGACCCTTGTACTAATTTTAGATGCTGATATTGAGCTTCTCCATCACCTCTTCTAACAAGTATAGTCTATTTGATTTCAGCATTTTTTATCTGGAGAATTCCTTGTGTATAGTCCTTTTGTGATGTTGAAAAATAGATATTTCTAATAAAGCAATCACTGGTGTTGCCAAATTTTTTCACATGATATTCATTTTCATTTCTGTCGGGACTTGGCCTCACCTGCTTTAGAGGTGCTATCAGGAAAGACCACTCCGTGGAAAAGGACATCATGCTTAGTAAAGTAGAGGGACAACAAAAAAAGAAGAATTGACAAGGTAGATTGACACAGTAGCTGCAATGGTGGGCACAACTATATAAACAGTGTGGGTGGTGCTTTGTTCTGTAATATATAGGGTTGCTATGAGTTGAAACTGACTGATGAGCACCTAACAAAAACAGTTCTAATTATTACTTAGAGAAGAATCTCGAGGTCTACAAACATATATGCAAATGTATTATCAGCAACTGTTAATCTATGAGAAAATTAAAAAAAATATTTGCCTCTGCTTTCTCTCAATGTACTCATTCTACTTTCATTAAATCATTTTCTTATTCTGTTTATTTATAGTTCTTCACTTTCTCTCTTTCCAGATTCAGTCTCCTAAATATTGTTGAACATAAAATCATCACTTATTTTAGAATTATATTTGCATTTTGTCCATTGCATATAGCATATTTCTGAGACCTGAGGTAATTTGGTGGTTTCACATTCAAATTTCTTTTGTTTATACGCTTTGTGCCATCTACACAAATTTCATTAAACCTCATTTCACTTTCCGTAGTTGCTTTAATGTTATCCGTGATTTTCTTGTGACTGCGCCACCGGTCTTTCCTCTGTCTCCATAGTTCTCAGTCTCTGTAGGATTTCATTATGTTTCCAATTTCACTATTTAAAGAACTCCATAGTTTGGCTTTCGTATTCATTAATTCTTGTGTGTTTCCTCAAACTTCAAAGAAGAATCAAAATGCCTCTGAAAGTTTGAGTTGTGTTCTAAAGGTGGACATTTCCTAAATGTGATGCGCTTCCTTTGTACTCAGCTAGACATGAACCATTTTCCTGAAAGATAATGGCTTTTTATCTTGACCCAAACTAGGCAGCCTTTAGAAGTGACTTTTCCAAAGGAAATAGCTAGCTCAGTATATTTGAGTCACTTGGAAATAATATTAAAGGAAACATTATTAAGTACAAATTTGAAAGACTACTATCTTGATTCACAGTGAGGAAATACAAGTGTTAATCATTAAAGGAGATGAAAATTAGTGAATAGAGTTTTGTGTATTTGTAACTAGAGCTGAAATGAGTAATTTATAAACTGGAGGTAGTTATTTAATTAGTATCAACCAAAATAAAAGCAGTTTTCTAAATAGGGGCTACAACAATTTAGGCAGCAAAGAAGCTTATTACAATAATATTTATATATGTGTGTATATACAAACCAGCTTTTTATAAAGAAAAACACAACAGAATAATTGAGTTTAACAACAAATAAAGAACTCACACTAAAATTAAGTTAAAATTCCTCTTCCTTCTCTGTATAAACCATTAAACACTAGGAAAAGTTAGTAAGTAAAAATTTAAGAAGTGTATGTCTTAGAAGTGAGAAGTTTTTAATGAAAAGATTGACATTCATATATATGGGCTAAGTTATTCCTATCCTCTTTAATTTTTAGAGAGGTAGAAAACATATGTAATTTCTACTAAATATTTAAAATTAAGGTTTGTCAACCTCACAAAAGAAAAACATAATTTTCATGGTAAAATCTCTTAATCCTTTTATTGTTCAGATTATGTTATTGGAAGTAAAGTTTATTATTTAACATTATTATTATTGTTTTTCAATATGGTTCTCTTGTAACAAATCATCTAACTTAAGAGGTAGTTAATATGCATGTGTGAGACTGTGTGTTTTTCTGTGTGTGTGTATGAGTGTGTCTGTGTGATTTGGGACATGGGCTTTTATTATTATTTTCTTATTTTTCCTTCAATAATATTAATGTGATGCCACTGGGAAATTTTAACTCCTCAGTCTTCCCGTAACAATTTGAAAGAAAATCCAGTCACTGACCTGGAGGTGAAAACCTCTGCTTCCTGTCTTCTAAAACCTTTGATCTATCCAGCACAATAACAATATTATTTTTGACAGAGATACAATGAATTTCAAATCTGGTCCCTGTAGACCATTTATAACTATAAGCAATCCACACAGCTGTCTTCTTCTGTGTTTAGAAATCCTTCGGGGCAAACTTCTTCCTGTATCTCTATTTCACTAGAATAGAAGGCAGAGTGAATAACAATTTCTTTAAAAATGGTTTGTCCCTAGACACATGTAACCATATTCAAAGAAGACTTTGCTAGAAAAGTGAAACTCATTCACGATCAATTGCCCCTTTTCCGGCAAGTAAATTAATTTGGTATTGCACTGATAGACCGTTGCTGGATGAGGCAGTGAGTATGCTGCTTGACTATTCTGTGATTTAACCTGAGAAATCTTCATAGAGAATACAGTCATGGAACTCTAAACAAGAAAGAAAATGCTATGAATACATTTGGATTCTTTTACAAGAAGGAAAACATGCTATACTGAAAGACAGCATCTTTTGTTTTTTGTCATTTCCCAGAATCCAGTGACTTCAGCAGTAAGCTTGGTTGGAGGATAAAGCGTTCTTTCTACTGAAACAATAGCTCTCACAGTTCAATGACAGAGTGCCAAAGAGAGGGGGGCGGGTGGGGCTTCATGATCTCCAGCAGTTAATGCTATACTTTTATCATTGGCTCTCTCGTATAATCATAGGTGTGCTTACAAAAGCAGGTGGCAGAGTAAAGACCCACGACTTGAACTCAAAGGAACGAATGTCTTTGGTGGGAATTTTACTATAACAGTCTCATGATGCTTCTTACTTTAGGAATAAAGTTCTCGTTTAAAGGTTGCATTTTTAATGTTGCATCTGGAATATAAGTAATGGCCTTCAACATTTTTCCTCCATCTAAATTGTCATTTTAACTTTTTTACGATAATAATTATTAAAAAGCACATTGAGGAGCCATCATGTGTAAAATTAGCTTAGAATACCACAAGTATCAAAACCTATCACCTAAATTGAGAGCTGAATTAAAGAAGGCAAATTTAGGGAATTTCAACAAAGCCATGCTCAGAAAAAGTATAGATTCACTCTTCTAGAAATTTAGTTGCCAACTTTAATAATATCGTTATTCTTTTTGATGGAAACATGCTATAATTGTTATTTTTTTAAAAGCGTACAACTTACTTGAATCACTCACTATTTTTCAAGTACCTTTATTACTGTTAAGCAATGCTGCTGGTCACTGGGAGTCAGAATTGACTCAGTGGCAATGAATTTTGACTCTGTGATATTGCTGTTATATTATACATATAATCAAAGCAGTTCACCAGGTACTGTGCCAACAACAGCAACAAACACTCTCTGCCATCGAGTCCATGCCAATTCATATATGATTCTAATTTATGGTGCCCTAATTTGTGTCAGAGCAGAACAGTATTCATCTGGTTTTCAATGACTGACTTTTTAGAAGTCAATTGCTACGATTTTCTTGCAACCATCAATAACTGACCTCAAACTTGCAACCTTTTGCTTATCACTCAAGTAACTTAACTATTTGCACCACCAAGAGACGATAGATGCATTTATACAATTTTCATAAGATAGTATTCCTTGGCTAAATCTTCTATACAACATTGCACTGACCAGATCTGATTCACAAGATATCTTTGAGGTGGTGTAAAATAAGGATTTTACACTGCGGTCTAAGGTGTTCCTATACCAAGTCATGGTATTTTCCAGCACAACATAAGTATGTGAAAGCTAGGCATTGAATAAGGGAGAACAAAGAAGAATTGATGTATTTGAATTAATTGTTATGTTTGAATTATTGAAAGTACCATGGACTTCCAGAAGAATTAACAAATCTGAATTAAAAGAAATATTACCACAATGGTACTTAGAGGCAAGGATGGTGAGACCTCATCACATACACTTTGGACACATTATCAAGCATGACCAATTCACTGGGGAGGAGGTGGGAAAAGGGGGGGGGGAGAGGATGAATATAAGGGAGAAAAGAGAAGCGGGGGCATGGGGCACTAACCCACCCAAAGGGAGGGTATTGTTTATGTACCCACAGGGAAAGAGAAACCAGACTTCAAGCCAGTGCCTCAAGGTGTGAATGCAACATTCTGGCGTGGAGTAGGGAACCAGTGGAGAGGTCTGGGAGGCTGGCCCCAGCACTAAATATAAAGTGGATGCCTGCCCCTCACCCCAGAAGAATTTGTTTCAAAGGGCGACATTGACTCTGTAGCTCTGGGAGAGGAACATATCTGATCAGAGCACATGGGAGCAGATGAAGGGGGAGGAGGAGAGAGTGGAGCATAGCCTGGCCCACCAGGCCATGAGGATGATGTTCCTGATTAGGTCAGCCAGTCCACAGAAAGGACAACATGGCTGGCCCCACTATGAGACATGATGCCCCTCACTGACCCATGGCCCTACAGGGGACAGCACCAGAGACACAGTGTGTGAATTGCACCTGACCTGATCCCACCACACTGAGGCAAAGCACTGGAGGAGTGCAGTGGAACAGCAAGGGAATGGAGAGGCAAGGTCCCCAGGGAATGCTGAAAGTGGACTTTGGGGCCAGGGCACGGTGCCCCAACAGACTGGACTGGAAAACACTCCTAAAGGCCAACAAACGATCCTTGAACTAAAAAAAAAAGTGACCAGTTCCTGCAAAAGAACATGCTTGGGATAGTAGAGAGGCAGTAAAAAAAGAGAAGCACACCAGTAAATGGATTGCTGCAGTGACTGCTAAAATGGGCCCAAACATACACCACTTGTAGGGATGGCACAGGTCTGGGCAGTTTACATTCTGTTGGACATAGGGTTGCTATGAGTAAGAAACAACTGGACGCAATCTCACAAAACAACAGTAAGCCATTATCATCAAGCTCAATCTCACTCATCATGACTCTACATATTGTTTCCTAGACTGTAAAACTTCATGGGGCAAATAGCCTCATTTTTCTCTCCTGTAGATTTTGGAGGGTTTGGACCATTGATACTGCAGCTGGCAGTCCAAAGCTTACCTTACAGTGCCAACAAGGCCCTTTATGAAAATGTAATACACACTCTAAAGACAAGGGAAAAAATCAAAACCACTATCTTTTAAAGTGATTCATTTATTCTCTTTGTAAACCTTTTAAATTTTTATCTTTTACTCTTACCTCTATTAAAAATCTCAAGGTGCAGAACAAAACTAGAGATAAGTATGGGCACTATATAATGCTTAAAGGATCTGTAGAGAAAGAGACAGGGAGTATAATAAATATATCTGTGCCCAAGGAGACCCGAAAATTTTGTAAATTAAATCCATCAAATTATGAAAAATAAACCACAGAATTGACAATCATAGTAGGAGCTTTAAATGCACTGCTCACTGTGAAAGACAGATCAGCAGGACAGACCTCAGCAAAGAGGCAAAAGAATTAAACTCTGCAATTAGGCAATTCGACCTCATGGACATTTTCAGAGCTCTCTACCCAACAGCAAAAAAAATCACATTCTTTTCTAATGCAAATGGTACATAATAAAAATTAGACCACATGCTGGGACATAAGTCAAGTTTGAGTAAATTCAAACATATAGAGTTCACTAGCCTTCCTTTTCTGAACACTATGCCAAACAGATGGAAATCAACAAAAGAAAAATCATAAAAACAATTTGAGGATGAGTAAAATATTTCTTTAAAATGAATGAATATTGGCCCAAATTAAAGATGAAATTAGGATGTTTCTAGAAACTAATGAGAATGACAATACAACATACCAAAACCTATGGTATACAGCACAGGCTGTAAACAGGATGCTTGATAGCAATAAATGCACATATAAAGAAAGAAGAGAGACTTATGATCAATACCCTATCACAAAATCTTCAGCAATTGGAACAGAGTCAACAGAAAAATCCTTCTAGCAAAAGAAAATACATAAATAAAATTAGTCCTGAGGTTAATGAATAGGAAAACAGAAAACTTTGGAGAAAATAAACAATAAAAAGCTAGTTCCTTGAAATATTTTCATCTTTTCTCCATTGATTGTAATGTTGGCCATTGGTTTTTCAGATAGAACTTGAATAATATTGTGGGATCCCACAAAAATAGAGAATTATAGGCCAATATCCCTAATGGACAAAGACGCAAAAATCATTAACAAAATCTTGGCAATAGAATACAAAAGTATATGAATAGAATAATCCATGATGACCAAGTGGGATTGATACCAGGGATGCATGGATGGCTTAACAACTGAAAATCCATGAACATTATTCATCACATTGAAAGGAAAAAGGACAAGAACAACATGATAATAGCAATTGACGCAGGAAAAGCATTTGATAACATTCAACATCCATTCCTAATGAAGACACTCAAGAAGATTATATTGGAAGATAATTACCTCAATATTACTCAAGTTCTATCTGAAAAACCAATGGCCAACATTGCAATCAATGGAGAAAAGATGAAAATATTTCGATTGAAAAAGGGGACCAGACAGGACGCCCCTTGTCTGACTTTTATTCAACATCTTCCTGGAGATCCTAGCTAATAATATAATTATTATTATATTATTCTTGGAGGAAAATTTCCCCAGCTTAAAGAATGAAAACCAGGCAACCATAGAGGAGGCTGAAAAAACACCAGCTACATGGAATCCCAAGAAGTCACCAAGGCACATATAATTAAACTATCCAACTTTGAGGAAAAGGAGAAAATCATGAGAGCACCTAGAGAGAAACAAGCAATCACATATAAAACTTCCCAAATAAGAATATGCTCAGACCTATCAGCAGAAACTATGAAGAGGAGAGAGTGGAGTAACATATTCCAAAAATTGAGGAAAAACAATGCAAACCCAAGAATACTCTACCCAGCCAAATTATTGATCAAGGTAGATGGAGAAGTAAGAGTCTTCCTAGACAGGGAAAAACTCAAAGAAAACGTTAGAAGAAACCCAGCCCTACGAAAGTTCCTTGCCAAACCAGTATGGGCAGAAGAACAACACTCACCGGGCATAAATAAGAGACTGCCACATAGAACAACCTCACCCAGAAGGCAACAAAGGGAAAAAGACCCCAGGATAACATTGGCTTAAGGTTGGAAAGAAATCAAGAATGATACACACACACATGCACAAGAGGTTAATGAGAAAGGAAAGTAGGAAAACACCCAACACAAAAGGTATAAGATGACATCACAGAGTCCTCAGATGGAGATAATAACCCTGAATATCAATGGCCGGAACTCAGGCATTAAAAGACTGAGACTAGCAGACTGGCTTAGAAAACACGACCCATCAATCTGCTGCCTACAGGGCACACATCTTAAAGCTACAGACAAAAATAGGCTGAGAATCAAAGGCTGTAGAAAGGTATACTAAGCAAACAACAATTCAAAAAAAAAGCAGCAGTTGCAATCCTAATCTCGTAACAAATTGACCTCAAAGTGCAAACCATAAAAAGAAATAAGGAGGGACGTTATATGATGCTCAAGGGAATGGTAGACAAAGAACCATTAAGCATTGTAAACATATATTCCCTGAATGAGAGACCCTGAATGACAGTCAACCAAACATTCCAAAAGATTAAAAAAGAAATCACAGCCTCAACAATTATAGTGGGTGATTTCAACACACCGTGCTCTGAGAAAGATAGATCACATGGATAGAAAGGCAACAAGGAAGCTAGAGACATAAACTCAACAATTAGACATTTTGAACAGATAGATATTTACAGAGCTTTTCATCCAAATACAAAACATTCACATTTTTATCAAGCCCACAAGCCACATATTTGAAGATAGACCACATTCTGGGGCAAAAGGCAAACTTACATAAACATAAGCACATTGATATCATACAGAGCTCTCTCCCCCAGACCACTGGAAATCAACAAAAGGAAGATGAAGAAAACAAGAGCAAACAATTGGAGGATGAATAACTCTCTACTACAAAAGGAGCACATACTGGCACAGATCAGAGATGAAATTAGGAAATTTCTAGAAACCAACCAGAATGAGCACACAATGTACCAAAACTTGTGGGACACGGAAAACGCAGTTATCAGAGGAAGTTTCATAGCAATACATGCACATCTGAGAAAGGAAGAGAGACTCATGATTGATATGCTGGCAAAAAAATTACAACTAGAGCAGAGTCAGCAGGACAATCCTATTAATAGCAAAAGAAAAAAATTATAAAAATCAGAGCTGAGATTCAGGAGAGGGAAAATAAGAACACTATGGAAAAAATTAATGGTGCTAAAAGTTGGTTATTTGAAAGAGTAAACAGAATCAACAGACCACTGGCAAACCTAACCAAAGAATAGAGGGAATAAATTTCAATAGCAAGAATAAGGGATGAGAGAGGGGGCATCACAACAGACCCTAGTGAAATCAAAAGGATAATTACACAGTACTACGAAGGATTGTACTCCAATGAATGCAACAACTTGGAAGATATGCACAAATTCTTGGAAAAACAATCCCTCTCTATAGATGTCAAGAATCTCAACAGACCCATAGCAATAGAAGAAATAGATTTTCAAGGGATTACCAACAAAAAAAAAATTCCCTGGATCAGATGGCTTCATTGGAGAATTCTACCAAGCATTTAGGGAAGAACTACCACCAATCCAACACAAACTCTTCCAGAACACATAAAAACTTAGGCAAACTCCCAAATTCCTTCTATGAAGCTAGTATAACTCTGATAATAAAACTGGGAAAGGACCCCACAAGAATTGAGAATTACAGACCAATATCCCTAATGAACATTGATGCAAAAATCCTTAACAATAAACTAACCAACAGAATACAAAAGTACATAAAACAAATAATTCACCATAACCAAGTGGGATTCATACCAGGAATGCAGGGATGGTTCAAAATACAAAAGACCATAAATATTATTGATCACATTGACCTGAAAAACTACAAGAACCACATGATAATATTGATAGAGGCAGAAAAATCATTCAACAACATTCAACACCAATTCCTGCTTAAGATACTCGAGAAGATAGGAATGGAAGGAAAATTCCTCAAGACGATACAAGCTATATATGTAAAACGAACAGCCAACGTGGTAGTCAATGAAGAAAAGACTAACACAATCCCTCTAAAAAATGGGACCAGACAAGGATGTCCCTTGTCCCCACTCTTATTTAATATTGTGCTGGAGGTTTTAGTTAACAGCATAAGGCAAAGAAGAGACATCAAAGATATTCATCTGGGGAAAGAAGAGGTGAAACTATCATTATTTGCAGATGATATGATTTTTATATATGGAAAATTCCAAACATTCCACAAGGGGAGTACTGGAAGCAATAGAGGAGTTTGGCAGAGTAGCAGGATATAAGATCAACAAACAGAAGTCCATCGGACTGTTATACACATCAGATAAGACCACAGAAGAAGAGCTCAAAAAGGTGGTACCCTTCACAATAGCCAAACATAAATTGAAATATCTAGGAATGTACCTGACTAAAAGAAGAAAAGATCTATACGGCGAAAATTTCAGAACACCATTACAAGAAACCAAGAGTGACCTCAACAAATGGAAGGATATCCCATGCTTGTGGATTGGAGGACTCAAATAGTCAAGATGTTTGTTCTGCCTAAGGCACTATATAACTTTCTTGCGATCCCAATACAATAACCCTCATCTTTCTTCAAAGAAATGGAAAAAGTGATTACCAACTTCATATGAAGAGGGAAGAAGCCCAGAATTAGCAGAGAACTACTCAAGAAGAAGGACACAGTGGGAGGGCTTGCTTTACCTGACTTTAGCACATACTATACAGCCACAGTTGCCAAAACCACATGGTACTGGTACAATGACAGATACTCAGACCAATGAAAAAGAACTGAAAACCCAGAAATAAAATCATCAGCATACAGACAAGTGATCTTTGATAAGGGCCCCCAAATGTCCAATGGGAAGCAGATGACATTTTTAACAAGTGGTGCTGTATAAAATGGATATCTACCTGCAGACAAATGAAGCAAGATCCTTATATCACTCCATGAACAAGAATAAACTCAAGGTGGATCACAGACCTTGAAGTTAAACCCCAGACTATTATGGCCATCAATGAGGGAATTGGAACCAACTTGAGAACTTTGGCGCAGGGAATATACAGGCTATCAGAAATAGGGAAGGACACAAACACAGAGGAGGCACAAATTGACAAATGGGATATACTGAAGATAAAACACGTATGTACATTGAAAGAATTCACCATGAGAGTAATAAGAGAATCCACAGACTGGGAAAATACCTTTAAAATGACACATCAGACAAAGGCCTTATTACTAAAATCTACAATACTCTGCTAGCTTCCAAAAAGAAAAAAGCTAATTGCCCACTGAGGAGGTGGGCTAAGGAACTAAACAGAAGTTTGATAGGGGCAGAAATCTGAATAGCCAACAAACATATGAGAAAATGTTCCCGATCTTTAGCCATAAGAGAAATGCAAATTAAACGAACAATGAGGTACCACCTAATACCCTCAAAGGTAGCCCAATTAAAAAAAATCAGAAAGCAACAAGTGTTGGAGATGCTGTGGGGAGTCAGGAACTCTCATCCACTGCTGGTGGACTTGTAAGTATGTATGACCACTATGGAAATCGATCTGGTGATATCTAAAACAGATAGAAATTGAGTTACCATAGGACCCAGCCATCCCCAAATCATTAGCTAACCAGAAAATGCAAATTAAAACAAATATGAGATTCCACCTAATACCTCCCAAAGATAGCCCAATTCAAAATAACAGAAAACCATAAATGTTGGAAGGAATGTGGTGAAATATGAACTCTAATTCACTGCTGGTGGTCATGTAGATATGTATAGCCACTGTGGAAAGTTATTTGGTGATACCGAAAACAGTTGGAAATTGAGATACCTTATGACCCGGCAATTCTACTACTGGGCATATACTCAGGAGAATTAAATAGACCACCAGAAACCACTTCTCTCAAGTTCATTGCTGAGTAGTTCACCTTGGCCAAACTGAAACAGCCTAAATTTCCATCAATAAATGACTCAATTTTAAAAATCTGGTATTGTGGACTGCATCCTGGGCCAACATGCCTCAGGGATGACATTCTTGCTTGGAGCAGCCAATGCAAAAAGAGGACCGTGGGACTGGCCGTACCATGAGACATAATACCCCCCCCCCCCACTGAACCACAGTGCTACATGGGACAACACTGGACACAAGGTGCAGGAATTGTGCCCGGTCTGAGTCCCCAACACTATAGCTGATAAGAAGGGAGTGAAACAGAACAGCAAGGGGAGCAAAGTAATGAAGTCTCCAAGGAATCCCAAAATTAGACTTTGGAATCTGTGGCCAGGGCTTGTCACTTCACCAGATCTGATTGGAAAACATTCAGAAGGGTCAGCAGATAGACCTGGAACTATTTATAGTTTTTTTCCCCTTTTTCTCATGTTTATCAGATAGGCAGGATAACCAATCCCGAAGAGGAAATAACGGGGCTGACAGTTCTGGTGGGACATGGGAGAGGAGGTGGGAGAAAGAGAGGGAACAATAAGAGATCTAAAATCAATGGTGTGGAGGGTACAGAATGCCTGGTGGGGTTTGATCAAATTCAATGCAGCTGAGAGAAAGTACTGAGAGCTGAATGAAGGTTGAACATGATAGTGGGACAGGAGGAAAGCAACAAGAACTAGAGAAAAGAACTAGGAGGCAAAATACATTTATAGAGGTATAAATACAAGCATTCACATGTATAAATATATTAATATATATTGATAGGGATATAGGTCTATGTACATATATTTAAATGTTAAGTAGTGAGGTAGCAATCAGGTTTGGACTTCTCAAGTACTCACTCCCTCAAAGCAAGAACACTTTGTTCTAATTCCCTGGCATTCTGTGATGCTCACATTCTCAAAGTCAAAATAGGTGCATAAGCAAATATGGTGAAGAAAGCTGATGGTGCCGGATATTAAAAGTTATGGTGACCCTCAACTTAGTTTCTAACTAGCTTTTGGTGATCTGAGCCATGTGCCATAAGCTATTGGGACTTTGACTCCATCCTTTCAAGGTGCACATCATCTTGCTTAGGCCACACTAGGACTCAATGTTGAAACCCCATTAATAGAACTGGGCTTTACTTCAAACGCACCTGTAGCCTTTGAATTTACGGCTGAAATTCCTTAGTGTGAGAAGAAGCAGATGACTGTCATGCTAATGTTATGGAATTGATGGCTTTGGATTTTGGCTCAGATGCCTTGCTTTGAGGGTGCCCCAATGAA
Source organism: Tenrec ecaudatus (assembly GCF_050624435.1). Taxonomy (NCBI): domain Eukaryota; kingdom Metazoa; phylum Chordata; class Mammalia; order Afrosoricida; family Tenrecidae; genus Tenrec; species Tenrec ecaudatus. Next base: position 51,204,590 of record NC_134536.1, read on the forward strand.
AGGTGACTCCAAACCACCATATGTTTACTATTTTAATGCCCTCCTCACTTCACTGTGAGATGTACTAGTCTGACAGGCATAGTTCTTCCCTTGCAAATGAGTATTCTTGCCATGTCACCAACCCCCATTGTTAGTATAAATAGTGCCCAGTCATGTAAGAGTTTAGCCTTTTACCTTTCACTTGTGAAAATTATGAACTCATGTAATGCATTTCTGAGCTGACCTATACTTTTAATCTGTTCTTATCTCAACAGTATATTAAATTATGTCCCAGTGGCTAAATTAATGACACTATCAATGGAATTATCTTATGCCTCGAGGAGCAAAAGGATGTGCAGAATCAGACTTGAAGTAGCAGTTCTTCACTGTCCTATGGAAACACTGTGAGAAAATGGCAAGGCACATATATATTATTGTTGCTATTAGTAGCCTCGTGTCAGTTCTGAGGTATGGGAACAGACACAGACAAAAGGAAACACGTGCTGGTGCTTCGCCATCCTCATGATTGAGACCTTTGTTGCAGACACCCTGTGAATCCATCTCACTGACAGTTCTCCATCTTTTTCAATGACCCCCTTGTTTTAGGAACTCGATTTTAGTACCAGTCCAAAGAAAATGAGTCATAGTTTAGCCATCATTGCTTCAAAGTATTATTAGGAGGAGGCTCAAAGTTTCAAGTCTCTCCACTCCTCAGTGTTGTCCCATTCTCAAAACAAACAAACAAACAAACAAACAAAATCAGGTGAGGGACAAAATTCTGACAAGAGTTAGAGAAAAGGTTTGAACGGAAAGAGTAAGCTTGATGAAAAATATACTTTGGAAAAGACGTCCAAAGACCTTTAGTTAGTCTCAAAGTTTCAGCACAGTGTAGAGTGAACCTTATGGGCTTCCCACTGTAGGCTGGCTTTCTGGCAGATCTTCAGTTATTGGCTGGTCCTCTGTAGTTTACTTCCGCTTTCCAGGTGTGAACACCTCAGTACTCTAGCCTTCATGTGCCCTTGTATATGAGTCCTAGAGTCTATTCAGTCATTCTGAGGGGTAGTTTGAATATCTTGTCTTTCACCACCCAGCCTTCACTGGTGTCTTCCACTGATATGCAATATATCTTATATGTCCTTCTCCTTCCTTTGAGCTGGAGAGATATGTGAGGGGAAAATGTGCCTCCACCTCCTTTGTAGTACAATTTCTACCATCATTACCTGTTTTCTCCTGGCTAGCTTCTGACTAGCTCACAAGGAACATTCTTGTGGTATTTCAACCAGGACAGATTTGTTTATTCTTTTGGCAGTCCACGGTCTTTTCAATATCTTTTGCAAACACCACAATTTAAATGTATCAATTTTCCCGAAGATTTCCTTGTTTCACATGCAGGCGAGGCAATTTCAAATGCCATGGCTTGAGTCAGGTAGGTCTTAGTCCTTTAAAGGTCTCTTGTGCAGAAGATTTTCCCAATTCAATGTCATCTGATTCCTTGACTACTGCTTCCATGAGCATCAATTGTAGAGCCAAGTCAAATGAAGTCTTTAACCATTTCAATAATGTTTATGTTTATCTAATATCTTCTATTGATCCAGTTGTAACATTGTTTGCTTACATTATATAATCCATAAAGAAGTCTACATTTTTTGATCTTCATTAACAAGTGTTCAGTTCCTTATATATACAAATAATATCTAAATTACAATATATAGTGAAGGAAATCAGAATGTGGTTACCTATGAAGTGAGGTAGTGACAAGGAAAGGAGAAATGATTTTAAAATACCATGATTGTGGTAATGATCTATTGGTTGTATAAACAAACAGGAAAAAAACCTCACTGCCATCAAGTTGATCTTCTAGGACAGGCAGAACTGCCCCTGTGGGTTTCCAAACTGTTCCTCTTTACAAAGGTAGAAAACCACATCTTCTACCCTCTGAAGGTCTGGTGGTTTTGAAATGCTGACCTTGTGGTCAGCAGACTAATGCAAAACCACTATGCCAAAACTAATCATCTTGCATATATTCAATAGAAGTAGTTTATTTCATGCCAATATTTTGATATAGAAGAATATTTTACACAATCTTCTTGTATCCTATTGTTCTTTTTCAACTGAACATATAAGTTCTACAGAAAGTTCTATATAACAAATAGATCTTGTTGAGAAAGAAGATAAGTAAAAGGAAAAAAATCTCACTTCACAGTGCTTCTCTGCATTAAAGGATGATAATGACCTCACTTTCATATCCAAGATGTTATGTTTTTATGATTTTTCCTAAAATAGTGTTATGTCATAAAAGTCTGCCCAACCCTTGGTGTATCAACTCAAACCCACCAAATGAATCATCCCAAAACACAAAGCCATTCTCAAAGTGAGGAATATCAGAGTTATATCAGAAAATATATTTAATAATACAACAAATAATAAAGAGATCTGATTTTTTTATGAATCATTCACAGACACAAACAAATACCTTTGGTAAGCTGATTTCGTCTAGAAAGATATTTACTTTCATTGTAAGGAAAACAAGGGTCCACCTCCTAAATATCTATAATATTCACAGCATAATGTATTACATTTTAATATTAGAAAAAATCTTCAAATTTCAGACTTTCATCTGCATAAAATAAGTCTCTTCTGAGAACTATGACATGGATGATTTCGGGCAAGAACATAAAATTTGAAGTCATTCAGAGGTTTACTGGTGATTTATACTTTCCTGTGACATGATATTTTTCTTTTTGTTAAGATCATTTGTAATGACAATGATTCTATCCTGAGCTCTCTGGAAGTTTCTCAGGAGCAGGGGGTAAAAAGGGCCTAGAGTCACAAAGTATGAAGGTTATCTCACAATGATAACTACTGTAACAAATCAATAAATGTGGAATTATAAAAGCAAAGCTAAAAGAGACTTTTCTTTAAAGTACTGGTTCTAAGTATCAAGCTACTCATATCAAGAAGTGTGGGAAAATAGAGATATATTATTACTTGTAACTTTCACAGAGCCCAGTTGATTTATTTATATAAAGACTGTCACTCTAGCTGACAGGAAATGAGGTGGAAGCTAGAAATGCAACCAGAACACCCACTATAACCACTGAAGGAAACAAAAATTGCTCAATCTAGGAACTGTCACTTTATCAGGGTTGTCGTGTTTTAAAAGTTAAGTTTAAAATCTGATGGATTTGATTGAATGCTAAGATACATACAAAGAGAGTTTCATAGATTTATCCTTCCATGATTTTAAGTAATTACAACAAAAAAAGAAATTTCTAAATTTGGACTGTTAAACAAGGGTAGCAGTGGTTATTGAAGAAAAGAAAGATCTTAATATATAAGAGAGAAATAACCATTCAATTTAATTTTCACCTCAAAATTTTCTTGCACCCTTTACTCAGGTATTTTCCTTCAGTTTACATTTGTCATAGCAACTTCAAAGTGTACTGAATTAGTCCACTTTGCATTGTAAAATGTGTTACAGTGAACTGTACAATGTGTTAATATTTTCTGTGAACAGGGCATTGTAAAATGTGTTAATATTTTCTGTGAATTAATTCAGAATTTACGTTTCAAACCTAAAAAAACTAACAAAATAAAACCAAGAACCTCACTGCCATAGAATTGTTGCTGATTCATAGCGACCCGATAGAACAGTCTTGGGTCTCCAACACTCTACCTGCAGAAGGTAAGAGAAAGCTCAGGTTCCAGCCTGTCTCCTGGAGCGCAGTTGATTTTGAAAGGCCAACCTTGTGGATCCCAGGCCAGTGCATAATCACTATGCTACCAGGGCTCCTAGTTCAAGCCTAAGGTAATGCTTAAGTTTGATGTACAAAGTTAGTGTTCACATGCAAATAGATGCCTATTTCAAATGTATCCAATGGATAAGGATTATAAAGATAAAACAAACAAAAATGGAATTTATATTACAATACTTTGTCAAGGAAAATGTATGAACCTAAGAAAGATGAAGAAAAAGAGAGAAGAAAGTTGTACTTGTGAGCAAAATACTGGGTCAAAACTTCCAAAAAATGTTTCCCACTGAGTACTAGTTTTAAGATATACTGATAGAAAAGTTTTAAATGGAAAATGTTTAAATGTTCCACACATGACAGACATAACAAAAGACTCTTGGAGGTGTATAATGCCAGGAGGTGTAAAATAACAGTGTGTTTAAAACTGTGTGGTCTTGTGTTAGTCCGGGTTGACTAGAGAAAGAAATTCATAGACACTCATATGTGTATGAGAGAACTTTATATCAAAGAATAATTGTATATTAAGGAAACATGCCAGCCCAGTTCAGTTCAAGTCCATAAGTCTGATATTAGCCATATGTCCGACATCAGTCTATAAATTCCTCTTCAGAATCAGGTATTGACACCAAGTGCAGGGAGATCACAGTCCAGTGGGTGGAAAGTCTTGAGGATCCAGGGATGGTGGAAGCATCTCAGCACTGGCATGGAAGTCCATATGGTTCCTCCAGCTCCAGGGCTCTGGCTCCATCCACACAGCTCCATTTGGCTTGTCAGCAGGACTGTCAGCAGGAGAGAGTGTGTGTCTAGCCTCCAGTGAGCTATTTATCACCATTATGCCTCCAAATGAGGTCATGAAGGTGTGACCTGATTGACAGGCCAGACCCCACCCCTTCCTCAAGATGACAGTAGATTACATAACTGCCACATGACCTGCTGTAATGAAATTTACTTAAACTCAACATCAGAATACACCACACTTATTGGCCATAGAAACTTTATTGAAGCAAGAATTTTTATAATCATCACATGAGAGTGAATATTAATGAAACAAAATTTAGAAAACACTATTCTAAGTCAATCAGTGAAACAAAGTTATTCCATTTATATAACTCAAATTAATTATTCATAAGAAAGAATGAATCTGATCCACAGGAGGTGGAATATGTGCATTTAGAGAATTATTATGTTTTAAGTTAACAAGAGTATACAATGTACTAACTTATATTCATTTGCCTGGAGTTCTTTAAATGTAACTTGGACTTACTTGAAAGTTTTACTATTCAATATGTGACTTGAGGAGGTTAACAGGAATAGAATCTCCATTTATTGAGAAATCAGAACAAGTCCCCCCAAATTAGTGACTTACTAAAAATATCTATATTTACACATAATTACCTCTTAGATATAGTCATATATAAATGTTTATTGCTTCTTACAAATTTGATAGATATCAACACTCATTGACTGGTGACTTGATCATCAAAATCTCTGTCTCAATCTTTATCTTGCCTTCTCTGCATGTCTGTGTTAAATCTCACCCTGACTGTTACTTAAAAGGATATCCATTCTTGCACTTAGGACCCACCTAATCCAGAATAACCTCATGCAGCATGGTTAATACTTTGATATGGCTCTTCTAGCCATAGCTTTTGTTCACAAATGACCTTTATTTCCTGAAGGACCTGGGTAAGAAAATGGAGGAAGATATTGATTGGATTATATATATTCAGCTGTGAATCATCATTAATTCTGATGGTCATCCTGCTATATATAAAATGTGCAGGAAAGAGGATTGCATTACCAGCAAGAGAGAAGATTTAGGAATGGAACATATGCTTTGTACTAGAGATACCTGCACATTGAACTTCCTTGATCCAAGAGATGGTGTTGGCACCGGAGGAGCGGTAGATGGACAGTAGCAGCAGAATTGGAAGCATGGCCATGAAACAAAATGGTGCACTTCCTAGCTCAGAGAGCAAATAACATCTAATGCACTTTGGCAGGAGGTTAGCTAGTGGACTGGGGTACCGCTGGGCACTTAAGTGGGGGAGCTGCGTTCGATTACCCAGGGAGACTGAGCTGGGTACCTTCAGACTGAGGAATGGCATGCCCTTTGGGCATTTATTGACACTCTAAAAAGCTTTGCACCACTGTCCAGCAGTATAGAAGCCAAGCTCGGAGGATGAGAACCAGAGAGAGAGCTACTTATGAGCACAGCAGAGAAGGAACTGACCTAATTGAACAACGGAATCCTGAGCATTGCTCAACTGAATTGTAGCCTATTAACTCCCTAAAGTGTGTTAAATGCATAGCTACCCAAAGTGTATAGGACAATGTCTCACCATCCTCCCTGTTAAGGATCCTTTTGACTATACTCCAGCAGGGCAATGAATTGCTTAATTAGGCCCTACTAGTCATGTCACCACTTGTCTGTCAATTTGTCATACTGTGGTGGCTTGTGTGTTGCCGTGATGCAGAAAATAATGTCACTGCTATTTCAAATACCAGAAGCATCACCAAAGTGAACAGGTTTCTGCAGGGTTTCCAGACTAAGGACAGACTACACAATATGAATAGGCTATCCACTTCAGTGGAATTCCTCACTGAAAATCCTTTGACTATCAACAAAACATGGCCAGTTTCTGAAAACTTAATAAATAGAAGCAGGACATTGTCAGCGATAGTTCCAGCAGATGAACCCCTCTGGCACAAAGGCACTCCATATATGACTGAGCAGGGCTGCCGTCTCAAAGCAGATTCAGCATTCATATGTGAACAAAGTAAAGCCTGCAGAGGGTTTGGGGACCTTCTTTTGCTGATAAGCCATGACACGAAATGAGAAGAAACAACTGCAAATATCAGTTAGTAATTGGAACTTGGCACAGATGAGTATAAATATAGGAAAATTGGAAATTGTTAAAAATCAGATGGAATACATACTGATCCATATACTAGCAGTGCGTGGGCTTTAGTGGACTGATACTGTGAGTCAGAAATTCATATTGTTTACTATGCTAGGATGACACAACCAGGAGGAATGGAGTTGTATTCATGGTCTAAAAGGACATATGAAGAGCTGTCTTGAAGTACAGTGTTATCTGTGGCAGGATAATGTCTACTCCCCTGCAAAAAACCCAATCAATACAACAATTATTCAAATGTATGTAGCAAGCAAAAAGAGTAATGCAGAAATTAAAGAATTCTACCACATCTTAAGTTGTACATTGACCAAATGTGCAATAAAGATGCATTGATAATTATTGGAGATTGGAATGTAAAAATTATTGACATGGAGGAGAGAATAATAGTTGGATAATATGTTCTTAGAGATAGAGATGAAACTGGAAACCACATAATAGAAATTTGTATGACCAACAATTATTCATGTCACAGATCTTTTGGCAACCACACAAAAGGCTACTATACACCCGGACTTCTCCAGATGTAGTGCATAGAAATCAAATAGACTCTATGTATGGGAAAAGAAGATGAAGATGCTTAATAGCCGCAGCTAACACCAGGCCAATCGCTGACTGTGGAACAGACACCGATTGCTCATATGTAAGTTGTTGCATTGAAAGAAAATGAAAGCAAGTCGATGAAAGCCAAAACACAACCTTCAGGCTACCCCACTCAAATGGTGAGAGCACCTCTATCGCCGAATAGATGCGTTAAACCCTTACATCAGAAGGCCTGGTGATCTGTTGAATGACATCAAGGATATTATCCATGAAGAGGGAAAAAGGTCAGACAGAAAAAATCAACGTGAATGGCAGAACAAACTCTGAAATGTGCTCTTAATCATAGAGTAAGTAACTAAGGCAAATGAAAGTAAATGAAGTTCAAGATCTGAACAAAATATTCCAAAGGCAACCCTAGAAGACAAAGTAAAATATTATAATGCAACACGCAGAGACATAGATTTAAGAAAACCATACTGTAAGAACATGCTCAGCATATTCTAAACTGAAGAACTCAAGAAAAATAAAATCCAAGCCTGGATTGCAACACTGGGAAATGTACTGAATGATGCAGGAAGCACCACACTAAGATGGAATAAATACACAGTATCACTCTACTAAAATGAACTATTCAACATTTGATAGAAAACCAATGGCCCTGAGAAAGAGGCCCAAGCTGCCCTGCAGGTATTAGATAAGAACAAAGCCCCAGAAATCGATGCCATACCAATTGAAATATTTCAACCTACTGATGAAACACTGGAAGTACTCACAGTATCTTATGACAAGAAATTTGGAAGATAGCTACTTGGCTAATTAACTGTAAGAGATCCATATTTATAAGCCTTTCAAGAAAAGTAACTCAAGAGAATGCTCAAATATAGGACAATATTCTTAATATCACAAGAAATTAAAATTCTGCTGAAAATCATACAAGAATGTTTGCAGCAGTACATCAATGGGGATTTGTCAAAGGTTCTGGTTGGATTCAAAAGAGCACATGGAACAATGGTTATTGTTACTGGTGTCAGATGGTTTTTGGCTGAAAGCAGAAAATACCAGAAAGATGCTTGCTTGGGTTTTATTGACTATTCAAAGGCATTCAATTTGATAATGGCAAACTACACATAGTCTTGAGAAGGACATGAATTCCAAAATATTTCCTTGTGCACGGGCCATGAGGCAATTGTTTGAACAGAGCAAGGGAATATTTTATGGTTAAAATCAGGAAAATGTGTGATAAGGTTATGTACTTTCAGCATACTTATTCAATCTGTATCTTGAGCAAATACTCACAGACTGGATCACGTGAAGAAAAATTCAGTATCAGAATGGGAAGAAGGCAATTAACAAACTGTGATATGTGAATGACAACTTTGCTCACTGAAAGTGTAGAGGTCTTGAAGCCCTTGCTGATGAAGATCAAGGATTACAGCCTTCGGTGTGGATTGAAACTCAATATAAAGAAGACAAAAATGTTTATAACTAGACCAATAGGTAACACAATAAACAGAGAAAAAGAATGACGTTGTCAAGGATCTCATCTTGCTTGGATCCACAGTCAATGCACGCACATGAGAGCAGCAGTCAAGAGATCAGTGGACACACTGCTTTGGGTAAACCTGCCGCACAAGACCTCTTGAAATTGCTGAAAGGCAAGGCTGTTTTTCTCAAGGACTACTGCGACAGCAGGCTCAAACATAAGAACAATTTGGAGGATGGTGCAGGACCGGGCAGTGTGTCCTGCTGCTGTACATGGGGTCACTCGAATCAGCGCTGACTTGATGGCACATCAACAACGACAGCCACGTCTCAGTAGCCCTAGAAGTGTGGTGGGTTAATGCTTGGACTCCTGACTACAAGGTCAGCAGTACAAAGCCACCAGCTGCTCCCCTGGAGAGAGAGGAGGCTTTCTCCTCCTGCACAGAGTTAGCCTCAGAAACCCGCAGAGGCAGTTGTGTGCTGTCCTATAGGATTGTTAGGAGTCAGAATTAAGATCACAGTGAGTTTGGAGAGGTTCAGAACTTCCTAATAAACCCGTAACTGAGAGCATGGCCTTTGAGTCCGGTGCGGCCAGTCTCATTTATTATAGAACTCACTGAAAAGAGAGTGTCCTGGGAGGAAGAGTTGTTGTGAGAATCGGTGGGAAGTTTGATGGGTAAGCATGTCTGACCTCACCCTCATAAAACGTTGCCTTGTGGTCAGCTAAAAATCTTCCACTTAAGTTGCCAAATTCAACTATATTTACAGCTTTTAGGATTAAGACTTTATATCTTGGGGCTTATAATTCAGTGTACTACAAGAGTCATGCACTGTGTAAACAACATCTAATTGAAAAAATGTAGTGTACAATACTCTAATCACTTAGGTGTGATTTGGTTTACAAAAGTGATCAGATTAAAGAGGACATTCACAACAGCATGTATTGCAGTTAATTATTTGAAAGGACTCCTCTAGTGATAAACGTGGAAATTCCCACCAACCAAACTGGGCCAGCATGAGCAGAGTAGGTGTGTGTGCTCGCTTCCTGCTGGGGATAAAATGAGCAGAAACAGGAAGCGGATATTTCACAACCATTGAGATAGGCAAGCCAAGAGCACGTGGAGTCCTTTGGACTCCCAGATCCCTACATGATGAACCTGCTCAATGCAGGAGGGCAATCTGTGACACAATAGGGGTGACAGAGGAGCTCCTGAAGCATCATCAAAAGCAGGAGACAGAGTAGTGAGCTTGGTGGTCCAAGGAGAAATTTAAGATAAAATCTTTTGGGCAGAAGGCTCACTAGTGAAGGAGTGCCTCCAGACACTTAACTGGGCTAAACAAGTTTGCTAGCCGAGAGCCTTCTGCTCAAGATGCATGGATTGGTGTACCCCCAGGATATATATTGGTGCACCCCCAGGATATATATTGGTGTACCCCCAGGATATATATTGGCAGGGCTAAGGCAGGTTTTCAACTCTTGGTTGATCAGAGCAGAGGCCCAAGGGCCACATGCCTGAGAAGCCAAGGAACAGAGAGGGGCCCAGCTGCTGAGAACAAGCGCTCCTGTCCAGAAGTATTATATCCTGGGCATTTCTGAACCTGACTTTTGACCGGTTAACTTCTATCATAAATCCATAATCACGAGTATCGTCTGTGAGTAAAATGTGATTCATCAAAATGAATCATCAAGCACAGCGGAGGAGAATGCCTTGGGAAGGATGACTACTATCAGAATTGCTAAGAATTCTGGGCGGTGCAGACATGTCTGACCTCTGTCGTACAGGGAAGACAACATTGGGCTGATGATGTGATGCTCCTCATAAGTTAGATGAGATCAGACACCATTCCCACACCTTTCTTCCACTATCACTCACCATGTTGATACATCTCTCCGTTGGAAGAAAGATACAAGGCAATAAAGCTATTTGGGTTCTATTATCAGAGCACAATAGTACAGGCACACTTTACATATGTGACAGAAAATAATTGAAATTTGAGGTCTAGTCATTTAAGGTCTCTAAAAGTAATTATGCATATTCCTCCATTAAAAATCTACTTATCTTTATAAATATATAAAATGCACATGGGGCATTCTCTGCATTGTGTTTGCCCTTTCACTCCCTTTTTCCACACTCCTTTTTTTAGGAAGCTAGATTTAGGATCAGGGGTGGGGGTTGACCCTCCCTTTGGCCCTCCCAGGCCTGCAAAAGCCCCTCTAGAGGAGGTTGGAAAGAAATCAGGTAACTATTAGAAGAAACCCAGGACCGCACATGCTCACCCACAAGCCCCAGCCAGGTGGGAGGTACACCTGGGCACCCAAACTAGGCCCAGATTCAAGACATCACCCAATGAGCCTAACTCAGCCATAAGGGTCAACAAATACCTTCCCCCAGCCAGGGGGCGGGGAGGAATAAAGCCAGGGCGCACGCTCAGGCACTCTCTCCTGTCCCCTTGCTCTCCTGACCTCTTGGGCCCAAGGGCCCTTAGTTCTGCAGGTGTGGGGTGGGTTTTTTATGCCCAGTTGTGAACCCCAGTGCGGCTTCTGTGTGGTTTGGCAAGTTTTCCATAAATAGATTGTACCCTTTGGAGACTATAAAACCTGAAACTTCTCTGTTCCTTCATAAAAATTTGCTTGGATGACAAAATGTGCTTCGACGTGAATTCTGTCAGCGTGCAAGGCAAAGACCCTTGGTGTGACCCACACCAGAAACCTAACACTGCCTGCGTTGTAAAGTCTGGATGCTCTGTTCCCTGGGACACTTGCCACCAAAGATTTGAATCTTAATGTGGTCACAAGAGGATGCCTGACAGATGTTAAATGCAGGGAAATCGTGGTTCTCTTATTGCCATTAAAAAGAAATTCTATTAACAGGCAGGCGAAGTCTTTGCGACCCCAAAGCCAAGAGTATGCTGTAGTCTCCCAAAGTCTAGCTGCTACAGAGGCAGCAGTCATGTGCTAAAAGGAGTCCCAGTCTTAATACTTCCCATGGCTCTCTGTGGTTCCCACTCACTTTTCTGCATTCTCAATAATCTCCTACATATCTCCCCCTCTACATGTATTTTAATATAAAATGTAACCCGTTATACAATTTTCACAATCACAAACATGTAAACCCATAGAATTGATTCCAACTCATAGAGACCATATAAGACAGTGTACAGTTGTCCCATAGAATTTTCTAAGTGCAATTTTCCAACTGCTACATTGTTCTCCCAAAGAGCCACTGGATGGGATCCAATGGCTGGCCTTTCAGTTAGCAGCAAAGAACTTAACTACTGAGAAATCAGGGCTTCCTCTATTCCCCCCCTAATCCCAATTTTGCTGTCTATTGAGAGTGGTATATCCAGATGTCCAAATTGATCAAATCCAGATCCACCAATTAAAATGGGTGAATCTGGGAAAGGTTTAATGTGTGCCTGAATTCTCACATAAATAGGCTTATGACAGGCATCAATGTCTCAGAACAACTGGAGAAAGAAATTAATTCACATGAATTTCTTAGAAGATTCTGACCTAACACACCAGCTCAAACGCACTGCCCTTAGTCGACTCTAACTCCCAGCAACCCTACAGGACAGAGGAGGGTTGGCTCCTTTGTATCAGAGCCTGAGGATTTTTATAGGAGAAGAAAACCCCATCTTTCTCCCACGGTGCACAACCTATACCCCATCATGCGATGCATGGCCCACTACACTACCAGGGACTCTCCAGTAATCATAAGCAGTTGACAAATGCTAACCCATCCCCGTTGCTATAGAGTCAATTACTATTTATGTATCAAAGTAGGTCTGTGCTCTGCAGGGTTTGCAGTCATTACTTTTTTAGAAGTAGATCCCCAGGCTGAGGCTTCTTTGCAGAGCCTCCAATGCCAGCCTTCAGTTAGCAGCCCAGTGTTTAACCTTTTGAATTATCCAAGGACTCCAATAAATATTATGTAATACTAAATAATAATTAACACCGCTTGAGCTTTTAGCAGGCACCGACGTTGGTTCTATTATGCATGATCTTCTTAACTTAAAACCTAATATGAAATAAGATCATTTATGGATGAGGAAATCTGATTACACAGAGGAGCTCACCAATTACAGGACTGCTATTATTTCAATGCCTTAATAGATATGCAACATATCACTTAGATAGAAGATCCTTTACACATCAGTTCCCTTGGAACTGGACTGTAGGAAAGGAATAGATTCTGGAGATGAAATCTTAAATCCATGCACTTGCACAACTAAACATTAGACATTGGAAAGTGAGGAGGAGCATACATCTAGAGACTGTCTTCTCATGATGCTTATTGGCAGGAGGAGTGGCCTTGAGCAATGCTGTCTTAACCCACTAGGAAGTATGTTTTATTGTGGGATGAATTATCAGCGAGCTTTCTAACATCACATTCTTCAATCACTTTTAAAATAATAGAAATATGGCTGACTTAGTTCTGAATTTTAATGACATGCAAGAAGGATGACATGGTGGCTAGTGGGTTCTGAAGCATCTGACCTCTTCTGACTTCACAATGCAGGATTTTCTTGGTATCAGCTTGTCCAAAACCAATTTTTATGAGGCAGGGCCAGATGCCTCCAATCTCTTTTCTCCTTTGCCAATATTGACACCAACCCTCCCTCACCCAGTACTCTCCACTTCTCAGCTTTCTTCAACAATTCACAGAACAGACTCACAATTACCTTTTTTATTAGGGAAGCTAACAGATTAACATTCAAGTATATGGTATGTGCAGGATAAGTTCTTGGATCAGTACAGCTTCTATTCTGCTGTGCCCACAGGCAGCCTTTTCTCTGCACCTCAGCCTCTTGGGCTCGCCTCTGGCCTATGTGGCCATATCACAAAGCTCTTGTAACACTGCTGATCAATGTCAAAAAGGCACGCCACTCCACCGTAAGTCTCAGCCCAAAGAACTCAGCTCTGGCTTCAAGGATCTGTAAATCGAACTCCTAAGTTAAGTGATTGGTGACACTCCATTGCAGAAGTTAGCCATCTACCACAAGGTTACTCAGCTTAATTCATTTCAGAAGCCATGCTCTGCCGCTGTTTTTCCTCTTCTCCTCTGTGTCATAGCTTTCTGTCTCTGGATCAAGGAGATTCAAAATGCCGGGACTCCAGGGACCAAAGGATAGCTTCACAATTGGCTCTTCATTCATGATGGTAGTGAGAGCCACCTATTTGTTGCTGAGATGGCACATTTGAAACCCAATTAGATTACAAACAGACCAAACCTGCTGATGGAGTTAGAATTATTCACCCTGTTAACACCCACTCATGATAGAGTCCTATAATCCAATCAGTATCTCCCTGTCTTCTCTTGCTCAGATTAGCAGGAATACATTGTAGTTACCAAGACGATGGCTAGAAGTCATATTAAATAGTTCACTGCACCTCAGAGTATAATATTGTCTCCCCACCCTTAAAACATTAAACCCACAGGACAGTCACCGCTAACTTCATACAGGAAAGTAGGAGACTCTACATGCCAAGCTAAACACTTTCCTTGCCGTATTTTCATTTAACACTAGTATTGTTAAAGGCATCCTCATTGCCTTGAGCATTTCCCAACCCTATTACCTATATTCCCTGGGTATCACGCTATCGAAGAGGTATATGCTGAAGCTTCTTACTTACAAACACACTTACTATTGACTCTCCATAAAGTCAAATATTTCACTAAAAGACTATGTAGGGATTTTTCAAATAAATTATATGCTATATAAATAAAAGGAACTGTTAAAACATGGTAGGAGGCAAAAAAAAGCCACTACTTCTGATATTATTGTAAGAGCAGCCAGCGGGAACACACTTGTACTGAGTTCTCAAGATGCAGAAAGGATGCCACCGTGGGCCATTGTTGGCTTTCGTTTCTCTAAGTCCTTGAGCTCCTGGCATGCGCTCGTGTGCTCCCTAGAGAGACACAAGAGTTAAGTTGCTTAAACGATGACACTCCATTCCTTTAGAGCAGTGCTTCTAACCCTGCGGGTCGTGACGGCTTTGGGGGTCTAGCCTTTCAGAGGGGTCACTCTATTCATAACAGTAGCAAAATTATAGTTTTGAAGTACAATGAAAATAAGGTTATGGCTGGGGGGTCACCACAGCATTAGGAATGGCACTAAAGGGAGGGCCGCGGCATGAGGAAGGTTGAGACCCACTGCTTTATAGGCACCTATGAGTCCCCTCATATTCTACATTTATTAAAGTCAATACTTGGTTTATAGGTAAAACTTCCACTGTAAGCGGAAAGTCTGAGGTCATAAATAGGCCAAGGGACAAAAAAGTAGAGAGATGAGGAAGGAATATTTTGAAGTATTGATGTATAGATTTGCCTATCAAAGATAGGCCTCATCAACTAGTTGGTGCTAAAATATATTTAAAAAAATTTACCCAGAGTTCATGCAAGCAGGGCTGAAGGTCATTTCCCAGAAACCTTTGTGTGACCAATGTCATCTAAAATCCATGAAAAGTAAAAACGCTATTTGCTTTTCCTGGAGAGAATGCCTCAGAATTCAAGTTTATTTGTAGACTTTAACTAGCATCTTGGGTGTGTGTGAATATCATTAACAATGATTACAGTAAAAGAGCCTAGTACGCGTCACCCTCTGAGCGCTCAGTTAACAATGACCGTCACAATGGGCTCAGCATACGGCAGGGAGGATGGACACGAAGTCCCGGAGCAGGCCCGGCGGTGTTTTGCTCCGCGGCGCATTGGCTCACAATGAATCCGAACTGAGTCCACACCGGCTACGCAACAAGGCCTGAACACCATGATTCACAGGAAAGATGACTGGAAGCCAGGATAGAAAAGAGCGAAGGAGAATAACTTTGTATTTTCCTCTTGCTTTGCTTTTCTTGCTGAATAAGCTGTGTCTGTAAAATTCATATTAGTAATTTGGTCTTTATAAGCTACTTGGGTCTCTGAAAGCTCAATGCTTTCCTTTGAAATATTAATATGTATGTAATATACATAGAGCACAGCATACTACCTATTTGACTTAAGATGGTTAAAGCAAACAGATGAGTGGATGTCTCTTTTACTTTAAATGATGAATAACAAAATATTAAAGAATGTCAGAAGAAAGAGGAATTATCTACTATAAACATGCCAGCAATGACCTTATGCTTCAGACCTAAAATGAAGTCACATAGTCAAAACATGCTGATGAATATTTTAATACTTGGTTCTCTTTCACGTACATTTTCCTTCTGCTAACAAAGCTGCAGGCTATTTTTCTCCTCCATTCCCTGGTTTGTTTCTGCTTTAAACATGGTCAGCTTCTATAATTGAATATTAATAAATGAGATTAAAAAATCATTTCGCTCTGCCCAGCATAGGTTTTCTGGTGGCCTCCTGGCTTACAAGTTGGGCTGCTAGCCCCAAGGTCAATCACTTGAACCCACCGTCTCCTCAGGAAAAGATGTCTTCCTACTCCAGTATAGAGTTCTGGTCTCGGAACTCACAGGACCAGTCCTATGCTGCCCTGTAGTGCCACTCTGAGCCAAAATTGACTTGATGGAAATGAGTTTGAGATGGTCGTCACTGATTAGATATAAAGCATAATCATTTTATATGACTATTTTACCTTATATAAAATTCCCAAATAAATCAATATACAACAAACTTTTTGGGGGGAGTAAGATAAAAACCCCGCTGATTTTGAATATAAGAGAAAAAAACAAAAATAAACAAACATTGCATCTGTAGTCAACTTTCTTCTGGTCTCTGTGCAAACAATTGATATATGTCTGTTTATGTTTTGAAAATTATAATTAACTGAAAATCAGTACTGGAAGATATCTGTGATTATTGCTTGCATGGTAGAATTCTATTTTTCATTTTTAATGCACAATGTCAAAACCACAGGAAAGAAAATAAAGAAATAGTTTGACAGTATTTTTCTGCTAACTCTCTTCTGATATATTCATGAAATATATATAAAATATCAAAATAAACATCTACACATATTATTAATGTTCAGGCAAAAGATGCACTAATTAGATCTTTCCTTCTTGTTGTGATAGGTACAGTTCTATCAAATGTATCTCAGGCATTTTATATTTTAATTTTACTAATTATAATTCAATATATCATATTAACATTTTTCCATTTTAATAAGACAATTTTGTACTGGTACAAAGTTAAGGGGACAAAATGAACAATCCATTAAACATCATGGCCTCTATCGCATTTTCTATGCTAACTCCTGAAGCGGCCCTGGACTGAAGAAGTGCAGCTGAGCTTCCTCAGTGTCCCAAGGATGTGCTGCTGCTTCTCCGTTGCTCCAGCACAAGCCATCATGTCTCCAACGACACTGCATCCTCAGGACTTGCACCATTCTTTTCCCTTTTCAAATCGATCCATGCCTTATTCCCTTTTACGTAGTCTTGATTAAACCTATTTTTCTTTTCTTCCTGAGATGTCAGATGCTAGATATTAAGTCCTGGAGATATATATTTATGCCAGACCAATTAGCAGAGTTAATATCTTTTTTTGAAGTTGGTCAGGTTCCTTGGCAATGAATGTTCTACATAGATATTTCTGGATGTCATTATAAAAATATTCACAATTACCATTCCTTTATGTAACTGACCAAATGTAACATTTTATATGCAACCACCTTAGGAAAAAATACTGCAATTTGAAAACATTTTGTTTTACTTCTTACATCCCAGTATTTTATCTGTATATAACAGCACATTGAACAGAGCATGTGACCATCTAAACAGATTCCTTGAACAGATTGGCATTCTTTCCTTTCTTTCT
The DNA here is from genome assembly GCF_050624435.1 of Tenrec ecaudatus. Classification (NCBI taxonomy): domain Eukaryota; kingdom Metazoa; phylum Chordata; class Mammalia; order Afrosoricida; family Tenrecidae; genus Tenrec; species Tenrec ecaudatus. Next base: position 51,222,032 of record NC_134536.1, read on the forward strand.
GATCATTTTATTGCGGGTTCTCACAGCTCTTATCACAACCCATACATACATCTAGTGTATCAAGCACATTTGAACATATGCCATTATCATCATTTTATTTATTTTTGATGTTTATTAGTTTTTTTTAAATCATTTTATTGGGGACTCATACAACTCATCACAATCCATACATCCAACCACTGTGTCAAGCACAGTTGTACATTCATTGTCCTCATCATTCTCAAAATATCTTCTCTCCACTTAAGCCCCTGGCATCAGCTCCTCAGTTTTCCCCCTCCATCCCTGCTCATCCCTCAATCATGAACCCTTGATAGTTTATAAATTATTATTTTGTCATATCTTACACTTGCCGATGTCTCCTTTCACCCACTTTTCTGCTGTCCATCCCCCAGGGAGGAGGTTACATGCGAATCCTTGTCATTGGTTCCCCCTTACCATAATGAACATACCCTATAGTTCCTCAAACATAAATACTCAAAAGCATCAACGGTACTGATGACATAAATGATGTGCACCTCCAGAGATCTCAAATGCATCTTACTGGATTTTCTGCTGTATGAACTTCAATCCAATAACATGTAAAATTATATTATAAATTTGTTAGTAATAATACTGAATAACTAAATTTCAAATATAACCAACTATATTACATATTTAAATATATCAAAATGAACACTGTGATAAATAGAAGCCTTGATACTAAATATATTTAATGCTCTTTGACATTAATTAATTAACTTGAAAATGACATGGTTTTCTGTTTGAGGAGTTTGAGTTCCACCTGTAACTAGTTGTATGAGTTTTGAGAAATTATGTAATAAATATTAGACTGACTTTTCATCGACAATATAAGATACTTGGACCAGATAAACCACAGAATACCTTACAGATTTGAAATATTGTGACTTTCTAAAATATTTGGTCAAAATATTAATCCCTCCTTAAGTAGTATTTTTAGGTATTGAGTCACTAAGTGAGGGAAAGATAGCAAACTCAAAAATAATTTTCCATAAACTTTATAGGGTCCACAGATTTAATTTTACAGTTTAGTCCCCTAAGTGGCTTCTTTACTTTTAGCAGGAAGAGAAAAGCCAGGAATAGGGAAAGACGAAACTGCAATCTACATATCTTATCCTCAAGTTACACATTTAAATTTGGAACTCATTATCCATAAGGTACTACGTACATTGCATAAAATTTCCATTTCCATTCACTAAGCCTACTCTATCTACCTTTAATTATAATACTTCTGTTTTAAACAGAATTATGCATTTAAATAGGTAAACAATTTTTTAACCAATAAATCTAATAATGTGTATAGTTAGCAATAAATAAACCATTGTCTGTAAGGAGGGAAAGCATTATTTTTTTTAATTTCCCAATGAATTACTGTCTGCTATCTGAATTCTTCATATTCAAGAATTTATTGCAAGCTGGCATTAATTGGTAACTAGTTATATTAATCTAGTATAAACTGAATGATTGTGGAAATAAAACCCCAGTAGAAGTGAATAACATGAACTGCAATTTTCAAAACCTGAGTAGGTTTACTTTTTTAATTCAGTTATGCCTATATAAGGGAAATAAAATGATACTTTATTCTGCACCTCCTATAAGAGATAAGGCAGACTAGTATCTACATTCAGATATCGATTTCAAAGTCTTCACACTAATTCATACCTTGGTTACCAGCATAGCAGGGCAGGTAATGGATTAGAGCATCTGAGCTAAAAATCAGTTGCAATGACCTTTATTCCGAAATACTATCTAGCTGTTGGAAAAGACATGTAAGTCTTTATTTTAGATCTGTCATCATTACAAAGTCAACATAAAATGTTTTTCCTCTGGGATTCTTTCTGGCCCGTTAGAGAGGAGTCCTGAAAGCCCTACCACTACACACTGGTTGCAGTTTGTTTATTTAAGTTTGTTTTAAAAGACAAAGCATGTCAAGATATTGAAAAAATGAGTAAATCAAAATATATGATGAACCAGCAGGGTATTAGAGAATGAAAAAGAGATAAAAATAAAACTCAAAACAAACTCACTGCCGTCAAGTGGATTCTTACTCATAGAGAACCTGCAGGGCAGGATAGAACCGCCCCTACTGGGTTTATGGGACTGCAAATCGGTATGAGAGTAGACTGTCTCACCTTTCTTTTGTGGAAGAGCTGGTGGTTTTGTGCTGCTGACCTTGTCATTAGCAGCAAAATGTGTGCTCCACTCTGCTACCAGCTCCTTAGATCTAGATTATCAAGACATTGTTTACTATGGAACAATATGAGAGAAGCAAGAAAAAGAAATGACCATGGAGACATATGACAGGATATACCTGGGCCCAGACAGAAATCATTTGAGGAAGATAAGTGGAGCTTCAAAGAAACAATAGAGGAAGAGTCTCCAGGAAATATATTAAAATATAATAAGAAATTCAAAACGTTTCACCTCTAGAGAGTGGGTAGATCCCACAGATGGTATAAGGCAGTGTGGTAATTACATAATCTGTTGCCAGTTTGAGGATTAAAAGTGAAGTGGTGGAGTTTACCCTGTCAATCAGGTGAGAGCTTGATGACCTCATTTGGAGGCACTAAGGAGATAAATAGCTCATTTGAGGGGGACACAGGCTCCTGCCCTGGGAGACATTGCAGCTGACAAGGCACATGGAACTACACTTGTGCCCTGAGCTGGAGGAGCCACATGGAGACCCCTGCCAGCGCTGAGATGCTTACACCACCACTGGATCCACAAGACTTCCCACCCACTGGCATGTGATCTTCCTGCATTCAGCATCATTTCACTTGTTCCATGAGTCTGAAAAGGACTTTATAGATTAGTATCAAACACATGACCTGGAAGTGTGCAAGCAGATTAATAGCTAAAAACAAAAACACTATTCTGACTGGCTACAATCTGTAAAAGTAAGCAATGGTCCTTACACAGGACCCCTAAAGTCAGTTATATACAGCATAATTACTAGTTATAATTGTATATATTTTACTAGCTATAAAAATTGAAATTATTCTAAAATCGGTTGTGGTGATGGCTGTACTACTCTTCTTGATATTATTGAATTGTTTAACTATATGAGATTGGAATTATATGCCAATAAAACTGTTAAAAGTGAAATTATTTCATGTTAGATGTTTAACAAGTACCCAAAGTTTTCAAGAAAAATATTTTTAAATGACTTGAAATAATAGGCTCAGGCATGGATTCAAACATATTAAAGATCACATGTATGGCATATAGGACCAGTCAATATTTTCTTTGGCTATACATACAGTTGCTGTGAATTGGATTCAAGTCCAAACTATTAAAAGCAACAACATAAGTATTGATGCTTGATCTAAAAAGCATATTTCTGACACCATATCCTATGATCTTCTACAACATAATTTCTGAACTTGAAACATTTACAATATCTGTAACATTGGTGGAGGAGCCGTGGTAGTGCACAGTGACTCTATTTGGCCACTAAGTGCAAGGTCAGCAGTGTGAAACCCTCAGCCCTTCTGCAGGAGAAAAATGGGGTTTTCCACTCCCCTAAAGAATTAGACTCAAAATCTCACAGGGGCAATTCTACTCTGACCTGTAAGGTCACTATGAGGTGGCATTCACTCTATGGCGCCGAGTTTGGTTTTGGTAATATTGAAGATACAAGAAATTTCAAATACTGTGTTTAGATTTCCTTTAATTTTAAGAAAACGTATACCAGAGTATGACCTGCTGTCTATTGTTGCATAATTGACAAAGACACAACTTACTGCTGTCAAACATTGACCATTTTTATTTGATTTTTTTCATTGACCATTTTTAGGTACTTCAAGTTTGGCTTTGCAATTCATGCTGGGCTCAGCAGTACAATTTGTCTGGCTTCAATTGAGGCTCTCTCAGAACTTTTTAGTCAGCAAACAGTCAGCATTGGGGATCTACTTTTGGTGTTGGTTGGATTGGGCCTGGCAAAGCAGTGGTGACATAAGCGTTGCTAACGTGGTATCCAGTTGGGTCTTGGAAAACTTCAAGCCAGAACCCACCACAAACAAACAAACTCACAGTCCCGAAGTCCATTCCTACTCAGATCAGCTGCAGACAGTAGAGTGGAATTTCCCCCAGACGTTTGCAAAGCTCTAATATTTATGGCAACAGATGATCACTTCATTCTCTCACAATAATTGGTCAGATAAAATTCAGACTCTCCGGTTAGTAGTCAAATGCTTTAATCACTGCACAACTAGGGCTACTTTCAAGAAAGAGAAAGAAGCATCAAAGGTGTCTGGAAGACAGAAGCAGCAGTGCACAATGTCATTTCTACTGATTTACCTTGTCAACTTGTCAATGGCCCAGATGGACACTATCTGAGTCTAGATCCATTGGGGATGAGAACACCAAACCTCTTAAAGGTGCTATAAACAAACAGTCCTGACTTTTGCACCAAAGGTAAACAGTAACTTTGTGTTATATTCATCAGCAATGTGCCCTTTACCATGCCACACCATCTCTGTCTTCCAAGGCTACTCCATAGACAAACATTCTGGGAAAGATCCTCTGAATCCAAAGTCAAGACCAGTCTTTAAAAACTGCGCACCAATGTGGGAGCTCTAAAACGCTGTCCTCCTTTCTGCGCACGCTGCACTTCCTCTTGTCAAGAGAGTACTGTGCTTCCTAATGGAAATAACCCTTTTTTAAGGTAATGATTCTATAGGTATGGTATTTCAACTGGCCTTAGCTGTGCAATTATTTGGTCTCATCTTGGATTTCCCTATAAATCCGTGATCAGCAAAAGTTAGCTACCACCGTTTTAGCTACTGTAGTTTGGCAATCTCGCTGAAATTCAACTGTGATGACAAGGAGAGGTCGATGTTGCTCCCAGTTGGTCCTTGTAGGTTCCCACTAGTACTCAGTGCATCCAGTTTTGCCCTTGCTCTCTTCTAATACCATTTGCCATAGATGCAAACACAAGAATATTACTTCTCCATCTCCCAGAATTCTTTGCTCTACTTTATTTTTAAGAACTCATATTCCCTATCAGTGCTATTGTATATATTTAATCATCACAAATTACATATCTTAACAGGAAGAGGTATAAAGTTACATTACAAATTGGCTGAAAGAAGTTAAATGGGATAGCTTGGGCTATGAAAAAAAGGATTAATTTGTTCTTTGCTGCTCCAAGTACTGGATTTAGGTCAATGAGTCTACATAAGACATCGCAACGAAATCAATATGAGGATTTTTTTAAGTTATTCATTCAAAGATGAAAACTTCTTTCAGCAACTAGTGAATTCTCTTACACTTCAAACTTCAAGTTTAATCTAGATTGACCCTTGAAAGGAAGCTATAAATAGGAATGAAGCATTTTGCATGTCTGGTTCACCTCTCAAAAGCCAGTAGACTTCAACAGCAGTGTCAAGTAAAAAATAGTTAGATATCAGATTACATTAAAAAAATAAGAAAAAATAAAAATAAAGTCAGCTTCTACTTTGGAGCCTGAGGCTAAGCTTCCCAAAATACCCGAGAAAATGACATGAAATGAAGTTAATAAGAACCAGCGAAGTAGAGAGGAGAAAGGGCAGAGGTATGGTAAGAATAACTAACGTGCAAACAGACAAACTCACTGCTTTAACGAAGATGTCAACTCATAGCAACCCTACAGGGCAGCACAGAGCTGCCCCGTGAGTGTCTGAGGCTTGAACTCTTTGCTGGGGTTATACACCCGTACAGTGGCCGGTGCGTTCTACCTTCAAACCGTGAGGAGAGCAGGCCAAGTGGGAGCCAATGAGACACCCGTCCTCCAGGAATATGGAAAAGGAAACAAGGAAAAAATAGAAGATAGAAAGGGATGTAAAAAATTATAAAAACAAATTTAATAACTATAATTCCCACAGGAGATATAGTTCACTTCAGTATTTTAATGTAAAATATTTCTTAATATAGATGTTAGAATGTATTGTGTATATTATCATTCTATTTTATATCACAATATATATGCACGTGAATAGATACAGACATAGAAATATTTCCATTTTTCCAAAGTCACAAATAGCACTTTACTATAAGGGTGGGCCTCATTCAACCAGTCAAAGGGGTTAAAGAAAACAGAGTTTTCCATAGGAAGTATTATGCTTTCATGTTATAGATGGACATCTTGTCAGACTTCCCTCGTGTTCCCACACCCCTTACTGTGGGGATTTGGGGACACCAAATTCTTGCAATATCCAATCTGTCACCTTCCCTAAATATTTTGAGTTTGTCAAACCCCAAGTTTATGTGAGCCAGTCCCATAAAATAGATACCACTCTTTCCATATTGATATCTTGCTGGTTCTGTTCCTTTACAGTCCCCATGACAACAACATGACATATATCTAGTTCTATTCAGTGTTTTTATTATATGCTGTTAAGATATAATTTATAATTCCAGCTATTAGGTAAGAATTTTAAAAAATGATAATAACTGAAAAAAAACTTAGTGTAAATTATTGCAAACATTGGTCAAAATCAGGTTAAAACATGAAGTTAGTGAAATCTAATAATATTACATATCATTATTGACATCTAATGGATTTTGGCTGAGAGCACAGATTACCAGAAAATGTTTACTTGTGTTTTATTGACTATGTTAAGGCATTTAACTATGTGGATCATAACAAGCTGTGGACAGCCTTGAGAAGAATGGGAATTCTGGAACACTTAATTATAATCATATGAAAACTGTATATGAATCAAAAGGCAGTTGAGTGAAGTGAAAAGAGGCCTATCGAATGCTTTAAAATCAAAGGAGTGTGTGTATTTTCATCATACTTATTTAATTACTATGCTGAGAAAATAATCAGAAAAGATCAATTATATGAAAAATGGAGCAACAGGATTGGAGCAATTCTTATTAAGAACCTGTGAAATGCAGATGACACAACATCGCTTGCTGAAATCGAGGACTAGAAGTACTTCTGGTGAAAAAAATGAAGTTTTCAACCTTCACTACAGATTGCAACACAATATAAAGAAAACCAAAAATCCTCACACTGAACCAATAAGCAACATTATGATCCACAATCAATACTCATGAACGCAACAGTCAAGAGATCAAAGAACTGATGGTACTTGTTCCATCTGCTCCACAAGCCCTCTTTGGATTGTTGAAGAGCAAGAATGCTACTTTGAGGATTAAGGTGTGCCTGAGTTGGTATTTTCAATCACCTCATATGCATGTGAACATTGGGCATTTAATAAGAAAGTCCAAAGAAGACCGTGCGCATTTGAAGTATGGTGGCGATGAGGAATATGAAAAGTGTCATGGGCTGCCAGAGCAACTCTACCGGTGCATTTCACTGGCATTTGTGATCTTTTTCAACCATATTTTCTAAATAGTTTCTCCCCAAATAGCATAAAATCACTATCCCCCACTAAGCATCCCATCTAATCTTTGAATTGCTGTGTCCAATTTGATACGATTTTGATTGATCTTTAAAAAACATAGTCTTCAAAGCAGACATTCTTTACTAATAAAGCTAAACTATCTTTGGGCTCAACGAAGAATCTAGGGGGATCATCGTGTTTTAAAGTTCAAGTTTAGAGTTTATACTAGAACAGTAGTTTGGGAAAGTGATCATGCGGCCTTCATGACACTAGAAATTCTAGATTCCACGAATAGTTGAAGTTCTATTCTGCATGTCCCTTTTCATCAAGATTATGCTGTGAAATCTTTGAAGAGATCACTTAGTATTTATAGGTAAACACCATGCAGTTCTCTGGTCTCAGGAAAAAAGAAGTTGTTTATGGAGGCAATTAGCCACACATTCCAGCTCACCTTTTACCCCAGACTTCCTTACTTACTCTGCAGCTCTAAACAAATAGATATTTAAATTCTTGTGTATTGGTGGGCCACTTGAAAGAGTTAAAGACCCAGGCGACATGATCTGGCTGATTGACTGGGATGTTCCATGAAACCATGGCCTGAATCTCCAATTCAAGAACTCAAGCCCTAGGGGCAGGTGTGGCTCTGCATGAGCAACTTCGGCAGCTGCTCTTTTGGTTTTGTTTCTTGTAAGTATATTTAATCGCACAGCATTTGCCAACTCAACATTTACAGTTTGTATTACACAGGGTGCTCTAGAGAAACAAATCCAGGACCCTAATAATTTTGTATGTATTTATACAGCTAGATAGATTACATAAGAAATAAACAGTTAACTAATCTATAAAGCAGTCCAAATGGCTCAGTGCAACTCACTTCCGTGAGACAGCTAGTACACCGGCAGTCCTTCAAATCCTGAGGTGAGGGCCGCAGGGTAGTCTTCCGTGGAGCAATTCAGGCTATCTGACCACTGGCAGCGAACAGCAAGCAGGTCACCAACAGTCAGCCAGGTGACAGGGTCCGACAGTCCCCAGCTAAAGAGATGTACCTTCCAGCAGCGTGGTGAAGCAGGTCTTGAAGGAATCTCAAGATACAGCGGCACAGTCCATGGGTTAGGTGTCCCACAGGTAGTGTAGCTTGCAAATGGGGGCAAGACGAGCAAAGCAGCCGCACACTGGTCCGATGATCAAAGAGCAAGAGAGAGAGGCGAGGCTCACGGAGCCATTTATCTCTCTGCCCTTCAACCAATCTCACATGTGTTCATTGGCCATGTTGGCCCAACAAAGCTGCCCATCACACAGTTATACACCTTATCTGGTATCATTTACATCAGCTGGCTGTGCTTTTCCACCACCATCAAAAGAAACTCTGTGCTCCATGGGAAATACTACTTCATTTTCCGTAGCTATTAATAAACACCATTTTAAAGATTTGTCTGTTCCTTTTATATAAATGAATTCATAAATATTTTACCTTTTGTGATTGAATTATTTCACTCAATATAATGTCTTCATGTGCCATTGTATTCTGTTTCTAGTACCGTGTGTCAGGACTTCATTTTTCTTTGTAGTGGACTCGTTTCCCTTGATATGTATACACATTTCATTTATCCGAAAATCCTTTGATGGGCATTAAGGTTGTTTCCACAGTTTGGCTATTGTGATTAATTTTGCAATGAAAATTGGTAAGTAGATGTTCTTTTTCCATTGCTTCCAAGTCCCTTGTGTATTGTCCCAACAGTAGAATTTCTAGGTCATCTGGTATTTCTGTTTATTTATCTGTATGTCTTTGAACTGATTTTTACTAAATCACTACTGTTATTTATTGGCATAGTACCTCCTTTCTAGGGTCTTAAACGCATTCATTCTCAGAGTGATTTTGGTTACTACTTGGGCACCTTCTGCTTAGAGAAGCTAGTACAGTTGTGAGAAGTCAGAGCTAAGAGGGCATATGGATTCGTGTCCAAGGCTAGCTTCCTGATACCCTGGATTTGTGCACATGGATTTTTTTTTATTGTTCTGTTCTGTCATGGTTGAAATAAATTAGCTATTAAAACACTTAGAATAGTGTCCACCACTGGACAAATCTTTAAAACATTTAAAATATTCAACATTGTCTACTCTGTATTTATTCTCTATGTGATCTAATATAAGTTATTTGATTGCAATAAGTCAGTATTTAAAAACTAATACTTTTTTCTGCAGTCAGATTTGATTCCATATATTTTTCTTTCACATATTTAATTTTATTTTTTCATGCCTGTTTACTTTATACTATGCTTTGGATGTTGACGAAGGTTAATAAAGGAGTCAGATAAGGTTTTACTTGTATTGAATTTCTATTTACTGCTGCATAAATGTACATTTTCCAAAATATCTCCATAACCTTTTATTTTTTCTTATTCCAGTGTTAATTTTGCTTCCTATTACTGTTTATTACATTTATGAGAGTTTGCCAAAATGCATTAAGAGCCAATGCTTGCGTTTATTACGAAAAGTACTATTCAAAATTATCTCATTCATTAATAACAGTATAACATTCCTGATTTTTAATTTTTCCTCTTAGGTTCTAGTTCTTACTTATTGAATAATAAACAAAGTTCAGCCTAGTGCTTTCTTTTTAATTAGGAATATTTGTGGTATTAGTCTTAGGTACCCTTTTAGCAGTATCCCATTTAGTTCCATTTGCAATGTTTTCATTTCCATTGTTTGTTGCTTTAAACTACTAATTGCTCATTTGATCCTTTCATGATTCATTAGTTATTTAGGAAAGTGTTACCATTCAGTCAAGTTTTTTATTGATGTTTTATAAACTTTTATAATTTATTTTCATTTGTAAGGAATTGCTCTTAAAGAATGTAGTCAGCTGTGACTTCTGACTTTTAATCTTATAAATTTAAATGTTTCCTTTGTATTTAACTTTGAATAATAATATATTGTGTGGTTGAAAATCCTCAAATTAAAAAATGTGATGAAAGGTACTCTTTCTCTCTGCCTTTGAATCTTTTACCAGTAACTCTCCTTCAATAAACTAATAAGCTCAAGGTCTTGAGATCTATTTTATATACATACTGGTGAATTTATTTTATATACCTATCAAGAAATACATGTAAACATATACATGATATAGAGTTGCCTCCTGTTTTATATACAGATGGTAGCACTGTTCTGAATATGATTATTTTTATATATTTTGAAAGATATTTCACATAGATAAAATTACTTAATACTTCATTTGGTACCTACATGAATACATATTTTTTTAGCCTCCACCCCTTCACCCTTGAATACATTTTTTAAATTATCAATGCACCATAATGAAATCAATTAGTTCAAATAAATAAGTATTTACATTAGAAATATTTTCCAATGCTCTACTAATTATTTAGTTACATCATTCCCCACGTATATGAGTAAATCTGGAGGATAAATTCCTGGAACTGAAATTTCAGGTCAGAGACATCTATAGTTTGTGATGTTAATAAATGCACTCTTCTGCCCTTCATACACACTATGTCAATTTATGCACCCACGAAACAATTTGATAGTTTATTCACTGAGATATTTCCAATGACAATCATTTTTAAGCTCTTATCATTGACTACTAAAAAGGTAATTGCCTGTCAATGAAGTTTCAATTTCCCTATCATCCTCAAAAAGTTGAACTTCTTTTTATTTTTTAATTTTAATAAATTATTTTATTGGGGGCTATTACAATTCTTATACAATCCATATATCAATTATATCAAGCATATTTGTGCATACATTGTCATCAACATTTCCAAAATATTTCTTTCTACTTGAGTCCTTGGTATCAGCTCCTTTTTTTCCTCTCCTTCCCCCACCCACGTGAATCCTTGATAATTTGTAAATTATTTTTATACCATCTGCTGTCTCTCTTAACCTACGTTTCTGTTGTTTGTCACCCCGGGGACAGTTCCCCCGTTTCTCCCCCATTCCCTTCCCCCACCTTCCTCTTACGTTCATGGTATCGCTACTCTCATTATTGGTCCTGAATAGCTTACCTGTCCTTGAATCTCTGTGTTGAGAGCTCTTATGTGTACCAGTGTACTTGCTCTAGTGTAGCCAGATTTAAGATAGAACTGGGATCATGATAGTGTGGAGGAGGAGGCAACTAAAGAACTAGAGGAATGTTGTGTGTTGATCATCATTTTAATATTAAAAAACATTGTCTATTTCTTTTTTATTATCTCTATTTACATTCTTTTTCTATTTTTCTGTTGGGTTTCAGCTTTTTCTCATTGGATTGTAAGTAAGCTTTATATATCAGAAATTAGCTTCTTGACTGTTGGAGGAGTTGAAAATATTTATAACATCTAAAAGTAATTTCTAAGATATCTTTGTTTTGGCATTTGTTTTAAGTTTTGATTTGATTTAAAATGTTTTGTGCTCTAAGGTGTTATAATTGGGTCCAACTTGAGTTTTTTTTTTAAATACAATGTCTATGTTTAATGTGAACACAATACTTTCTAGAGAAAATTCCCTGCTTGCTTCTCACCTCATTGTCTGGTTGAATGAACCTCACTCTTAAACTAAAGTGATATTTGAAAATTTGAGCAATGGAAATATTTTATGTTTATATTCTCATAAATCTATATTGTGATGTGTTAGTAAAAACAGAAAAACAATATTGTGCACAAGCTATCTAACTTCTATATTAAATATTTTTATATAGAAAAAGGAAATACTCCGTAGTTTAAAATCAGCAAGGTGTTGGTCATGGTTGGATCTAACCACCATCCTTGCACTAACAGTATGCTAAGCAAGTCATGGAGAAGCTGGATTATATGAAGAAAAATGTGGTATCAGGATTGGAGGAAGAATTTTCGAAATTCAGGTGACACAACTGAAAGTGAAGACGACTTGAAGCAAGTGCTGAAGATCAAGGAATGCGACCTAGTATGGACGCAACTCAGTGTACAGATCTTCACAACTGGACCAATAGGAGACATGATAAATCAAGAAAAGATTAAAATTGTTAAGGATTTTTTTCTTGTTTGGATCCTCAAATTATGCTCAGGGAAGCACCAGCCAAGAAGTCAAGTTGACACACTGGACTGGGTCAATCTGCTACATAAGAACCTCTTAAATGCTGAAAAGCAAAGATGTACTTTGAGTACTAAGATGTGCCTGACCCAGTGGTATTCTCCATTGCCTCATATGCATGTGAAGGTTCAACAGTGAACAAGAAAGACTGAAGAAGTGGGGCATTTGAATTGTGGTGGTAGAGCAGAATATTCAAAGCATCATGAAATGTCAAAAGAATGAACAATCTGTCTCACAAGAAGTAGAGTCAGAATGCTTCTTTGAGGCAAGGATGACCAAACTTAGTCTCATGTATTTTGGACATCTTGTCCAGAGAGACGAGTCTGCAGAATGGCATCGTTCTTTGTAAAGGGGCAGCAAAAACAAAGGAGGAAGGCGCTGCCGAGCTGAATGGACTCTGTGGCTGCAGCAGTGGGCTCACAAATGTGAACAATTGTGGAGATGACTCAGGAGCAGGAAGTGCTCCATTGAGTTGTGGATCGGGTTGCTATGAGTCAAAGCTGACTTTGGGGCACATCACTCTCCTCTCTATTTCCCAAAACAAACAAAAAATTACCAAACAAACAAGAAAACACATTTTCGACAAGCATTTTCCAGCCTCAATGTATATCATTTACAAATAGACATAATGATTATAGCATATATTCACTAGAAATAGCTCTTGGAGACCTTTGCATGTTAGCATTCTCCTGAATTTTGGGTGCAATATGATTTCAGTAGTAAAGGAAGGATTTTATGGTGCTCATAATGCGAAGGAGTGATTTCACTGAGAAATAAAATCCTCCCTTGTCAGAATGATTGCTTTTCCCTGGGCAGGAGACAAATTCAAGTGAGAGTAACTATTGTCGATTAGATGTTAGGCATTTTCTAGATAATCTGGAATTTACATTTGGACTAAGTCTAAAAGGATCCCCAGTAGAGTAGTGAGTTACACTTGGCTCTCTTAACCGCAAAGCTGGTGGTTCAAAGCCATCAGCCCCTCAACAAGAGGAAAACGAAACTGTCTCCTCTTACAAAGATTCATAGACTCAGAGAGCCACAGGGCTAGCTAGTCCTACCCTAATATTAGTCAACATTTACTTGATAGCAGTGCTCTTGTTTTTCTGAGTGTTTTGTAACAAAAATGCCAAAGGAAGGTGACTAATTGAGTACAATGTTATTTCTTCAGTTTCGGAAACTATGGATCTAAGTCCAGGAGATCAGAAGATCTGTGCGTTCTCAGTCCTTCCTCCACCCAGAGCATGGATTGGTTGCTGTCGCGTTGCTGATGCCCCCTGTTTTCTCTCATTCCCCTCTGTACATCTCTCTCTTTCTCTCTCTCTCTCTCTCTCTCTCTCTCTCTCTCTCTCTCTCTCTCTCTCTCTCTCTTTCTTTCTTGTAAGAAACCAACTAGACTATGGAGGCTTAGTGGACTATGCATTGTGCTATTAACTGGGGTTAGCAGTTCAAATCCAGCAGCTGACCCACAGCAGAAAAAATAAGCTGTGCCAGGCTGACCTCATCACTTAGCACAGGAAAGCCATGTGGCCCCATTTGAGCCCAGTAACAGACACGGCGGTTAACAGTTCAATAATGTGTTCAGGGGGATACACGTTAATGCATACAATTTGACTTTGGGGCCTAGTATTACAGGAGGAAGGTTTTGTTTTTGTTTTGTTTTGTTTTCAAAGAGAGGATCATATTATTTTCGTTTTTTGTTATTAATTTTCAGTAATACTGAAATACCATTAGATGAAGTTATTTATATATTTATAGTTGGAATATATTTGGTTATGTTGCTTCACTTCCATGGGAACTGATAAAATGGTTTGCTTTCTCATTTCAGGGTAAGAGTTGGTATGAAATTTAGTCATAATGCAATCTTTTGTTTTTAAATTCTACTTAAAGAAGACAGACTGGCATGTCTAATTTATTTCTAACTTACATCAACACTTGTTTTCACCCACTTTCTTCTTTCTATTAACAACCTTGGCTCTAAGATCTACTGAACCTTCTCAGTAGATCAGATTTCCCCCAGGAAGGATGTATTTTGTAGGAGGTTACATCATCTTCCCACACACCTTTTAGTACTTCCCTTCTTGCTAGAGCAAATTCTGACCCAGGAATAGTTGCTTTGGAACTTATTTGCAATTTCAGTTTACTAGAGGTGATTGCTGATGTGTTTCTCCCCCAAATTTCTCATTGCCGCTATTTTTTGTGTACAATCTCTTAAGCCTCCAATGCGTTTCTATTTGCAGTGGGAGCGCTATTAGAATTTGTTTTATTTCTCAATTAAGATAATTCACATGTACATAGATGGTGTTCATTCCTAAAAATAAGAACATGTGGGTGCTGTTTTGTTTATTAATGTTGTTCTCTGTGTGACTTGATTTAAGAAAATGTAGAATAGACTCTAAATTGGGCTTTTCTGTATAGTTCAGTATAATTTAAGTCACTCTGAGTATTTTTACAGTGTATTGCTTAGTGTTGGGATGTAGTCCAGACACCTCAGGAAAAAGGTGAGGAAAAGGAAACAAATACTTTCGTTTTCTACTTCCTCTCTAACGAGAACTGGGATGACTATAGAGAAACAAATCCAGAGACATTCATGTGTATGAGAGAACTTTATCTCAAAGAGCAATTGTATATTGAGAAAATATCCCAGCCCCAGTCCAGATCAAGTCCATAAGTCCAATATTTGCCTCTATGTTCAGTATTAGTCCACAAATTCCTCTTCTAACTCATGCAACACATGTAATGATGCCAAATGCAGGAAGATCACAGGCTGGTGGGTACAAAGTCTTGTGGATCCAATGACTGTAGCAGCATCTCAGAGCTAATGCAGGTTTCCACTTTGCTCCTTAACAGGAAGGTGAAGGGGAGAGAGAGAGAGAGAGAGAGAGTTCCCAGAACCTCATGAGAAGGCCATGCCCACAAGGAGGCATCAGGATGCCACCCCTTCATGCTTCATACCCTCAAGTTGATGTGAGATTATATAACTACCACAAGTAGCAAGTTAGTAATTTATGATTCTTCTTTCATTGTTATTTACAGTCATTCAGACATATTTATTTGTAAAGAATGATTTTTATTACCCATTTTTTATTTTATAAGAGCTTTCCACTACTGGATACTTTTTTTTGACCATTTATTTGGATTTCTAGTAATATAGCCAACATTGTTTCTTTCTGAATGAGGAGTTAAGAAGGTTTTGCACGCACATTGTACTTTTTTGTTTGTTTTTTTCCTTCTTCATTTTATTGGGAGTTCTCAGAGATATCGTAGCATTCCACAGTTCAATCACATCTAGCAGTATTATACAATTACTGCCACAATCATTTTAAAACATTTTCTTTCTTCTTGAATTACTTGCTATCGGCTCCTCCTCATAGTCTCCATCCCCCACCAGACCCTCCATGAGCCCTTCTTCTTTTATTTGTGCCATCTAGTTAGCTGATTGAGATACATAGCCATCCTCCACTCAACAGGAGGAAATACTGCTTGGCTAAGCACCATCCTCACAATTGTTATGCTTCAGCCCATGTTTGCAGCTGGTGTGTCAATTCATCTACTTGAGGGTCTTTTATTTATTTTTTAAATACATTTTTATTTTACCAAGCATGATATCCTTTTTCAGGAACTGGCCTCTCCTAGTAACAGGTCCAAATTATGCAGGATAAAGTCTATTTCCGTAGAAAGGACATTCTGGCTGTATTTCTTCTAAGACAGTTTATTTTGTTATTTTGTCAATTTACAGTGCCCTCAATTTTCTCATCAGAATCATAATTCAAAGGTATTGATTCTTCTGCAGTCTCCTTTACTAAATGTTCAAATTTCATATGTATATCACACAATAGAGAATTTCATCTCTTGACTCAGGTGCATCTATAGAAAGAGACAGAGAAGCTCAATATCAGCTTCCAAAATGAGCCCGGGGCCAAAAGGTGGACTGGACCATCAACTGCTCAGATGAAAATTAAATTTGAAGTTGAAGAAAATAAAAACAAGTTGAGAAGAGTCAAAATATGACCTTGAATATATACCATCTGGGTGCTGAAAACACCTGCTGAACAGATTTGGCATATTGAACGGCAATGGCAGAGACCTGAAGAGTGGTGGGACGACATCGAGATCATCACGCACTAAGAGAAAAACAGACTGATGTCAACCAAGACTCTGAAATTTGCTCTTGAGTGTAGTGTAGCTAAAATAAATTTAAATAATGATAAACTAAAAGAGTTGAACAGAAAATTTCAAAGGGCAGCTTGAGAATACAAAGTGAAGTATTACAGTACAACGCATAAAGCCCAAGAGTTAGAAAACCAAGAGAAAGAGCACGCTCAGAAATCCCAAGCTCAATTTTTTGAAGTAAAATCCAAGCCCTGGGTTTCCATATTGAAGGAATGTATAGACAAAATATTGAATGACAGAGGCAGCCACAAAGTTCATAGAAATAATTCACAGTCACTGCATCAAACACCATGGGTCGACTTTCAAACATTTAAAGGCTCAGTCTGTAAGCAAGTACCAGTGGGAATGAAAAGAAGGCCCCGCTTCACCAAAGGCATTAGCAATAAACCAGACCTTCAGGAATCGACCGAAAACCAAGGCAAATGTTTCCACAAGATAATCAAGCACTGAAAGCTAATTTATGCTAAAATTTTTGGAAAACAACTGACTGAATGAAAGAGATCCACAATTGCTGGATACCAGAAATAATTTGACTTGTGTTTTATTGGCTGTGCAACAGTATTAGACTGTAAGGATCATAAAAATGATGAATGTCATTGAGAATAAAGGAAATTTCAAAAGACTGAATTGTACTGATGTAGAACCTCGATGTGAACCATTTGAAGAGAATAAGGGATGCTGCTTGGTTCAAAGTCAGGAACGATTGCATCATGGTGGCATCTTTTCACCATTCATATTCAATTTACATGCTGAGTAGTTACCCAAGAGGCACGAAAAGAAGAAGAGAAACAAGGCATCAGGAAGAGAGAAAGTCTTATTTACAACCTGGGGTATGCAGATCATACAATCTTGCCTGTTGAAAGTAAGAAGGATTTGCTGATGAACTCGAAGCCTTTCAGTGTGGACTGCGACTCATCGTAAAGAAAACCAAAGTACCCAAAATACTATCAGTAGACAAACAACAAAAGGAGAAAATATTGAAGTTGAAACGAATTTAATTTTACTGGGACACACAATCAAAAGTCATCAAGCCAGAAGTCAAACAGTTAAACTCTCTGCTATCTTGGGCAAATCTGCTGCACAAGATATTTTGAACGTGTTCAAAAGTTATGGCGACACTTCAACCACTACTATATGTCTGATCTAAGCCAGGGTACTTTTAATTGCTTGTATGTTTGTGGAAGTTGGACAATGCATAAGGAAACCGAAGATGAATTGATGCATTGGAACTACGATATTGGTGAAGAATATTAAAAGTCCAATGGACAGCAAGAATAACAAACAAATATGCATTGAAATATGTTTTGCTTTCTGAAAGTAAAGATGACATATTTAATGACAATCTTGCAGTGTTTATTTTCAACAACAAAATAAATAAAATTATTATTTATATATAATACATGAACAAATAAATGTATATAATTCCACACTGCTATCCAGAGTGCATAAGAACTTTCCAAGTAATAATGGATATTAGTGAAAATATATTTGTGAATAAAATAGGTAAAAATGATATTTTGTTGCTTAATTTTGCTATTTGAGTTCTCGGGAATGTAATAATATTTTACATAATTGTTTTGTGGTGTTCTTTTTTCTGTAGTTTTTGTTTTTTTGCATTTTTCTTTTGTGTAGACCATAATCATCCCCGTTTCCTATTAAGCTGGTTATATATTTACATAATTTGTACTGATTTTAGGAACTAATAAATAATTTATTGTAAATAATACTATAACCCAAGAAAATGTGACTTTTGGGAAACGTTTATCATGAAAAAACAAAACAATAAAAAATGGGTTTTCTATTGCATTTGGAGAGGTAGTAGATAAGTTGTCCCCTATTCTTCTCGACTACTTGTAAACAGACCACACACAAGGACTTTAAATGTGAAAGTTTAATTTTGGATTTATGATTATGTTGAGTAGGTATCCTTCAAATAAAAACTCAAATGAAAAGCATTTTTAAAATGCACACTATGTTGATATTTCTGGACTAAGATGCCATTAGGTATTTGTAAAAAAGAAAAGAAATAATTATGGCTGAAAAGATCACAGGTGATCTTTCGGGGAGAATCGGCCTCAGGTAACTGGGCATGTAAAAGACGTCTTTCTTGGAAAAGTAGAGGCTGTAGAAAAAGAGGAAGACCTTCAACTAGATGGTTGGACCCGGTGCTTGCAATAACGGACTCAAGGTAATGACGGTCAGTGTGCCTCAGAACTGGACGGCGCTTCCTTCTGTTGTCCACGGGGCCATTACGCGAGTGGGCACTACTCAATGGCGCCAAAGCACAACCACGTGGTCTAAAAGCCCGGGCAGTGCATTGGGTTACATCTTATGTGGCTCAGTACAAGGTCAGTAGTTGAATGCCTTAAAGAATGACAGGCTCAAAATCTCAAGGGGACACTTCTATTCTGTCCTATATGGTCCCTAAGGATCAGAATTAACTCCATAGCAGTGGTGATGGCAAAATGAAGATGATTTACAGTCTCAGAAATTCTAAGAAGCAGTCTACTGTGTTCTATAAGGTGATGGAGAGTCAGCATCAACTGGGCAGCAGCAGACAGTGGATTTTTGAAACTTGTCTGGTAAATAAAATAGAAAGTTCAGTAGTTCAAATCAGCCAGTTTCTCCTTGGCTAGAAAATGTGCCCATTTCCTCCATAGAAATTTATAGCTTCAGAGACTCTCTGAAGCACTTCTATTCTGCTCTTACGTCACTATATGAGTCAGAATGAGTTACGGCTAAATTTAAGGCAGACTGATACTTTTCATACACTAAAAGGGCTTGTATTAAGTAGTGCTGCTGCAATGCAAATGCCACAACGAGGTGACTTTAAAGGACATGAATTTATTTCTCCCAGTTCTAGAGAATAAAGGTGCAAATTAAGCTCTCAGCTGTATTATATTGTATCGTATTGTACTGTAATGGTCCATGGTCATCCTTGGTTTTTGGCAATCTTCACATGGCATCTGATTTCCCCAGTATGTGTCCATCCTTTTCATAAATAAACTCATTTTTAACACGGAAGTTACTTGGGAAACACCTTGTATTTGCATGACGCCAGTAACATAATGAGGAAAAGCCTATTTCCTAACAGAATTACATCCATAGGAATAGAGTTAGAATTTCAAGATATTATGAAAGGATGGAAATAAACCCATAAAAAGACCTATTGATTAAATCTTTGAATTTTGCTATTGAATTCAATAACTTTTAAAGCTATTTATGAGTGATGATAGGTATATTGGTTTATTTTTAATGTATATGTCCTTGAAATACCATCATTTTGGAATTATAAAATAACTTCTTCTTTTTACCTTCTCCCCATAAGGTTTCAAAGGTAATGTGGACTAAGTTTCCCCTCATGTTTTTATCATTACTAAAATCTCACTATCCCTTTGAGTTGGTTGTGACCCACAGCACACCTGTAGGGCCAAGTAGAAATCTTCCTGTGGGTTTCTGAGAGAGTAGCTGTGTTTGAAAGTTACAGCATCATCTTTCACTCATGGAGCAGCTGATGGTTTTGAACTGCTGCCTTAAGGTTAGCACTCCAGGCTAACACACTGCCCCACCAGGGCCCATCAGTACCTGTACCTTGTTATTATGTTTGATGAACTGCTAACTGGAAGGTCAGCTCTTCAAACCAACAAGTTGCTCAGCAAGAGATAGATGAGTCTGTCAGGTCTGTAACAAATTATAGAACCTCTAAAAATTTATATAAAATTACTATGAGTTGGGATCAACTCAATGGTAGTGGGTTTGGATTTTATTTATTTGTTTGATTCACTATTACATCTATGACTTGATTTTATATTCATAGTATTACTTCTTAGCTTCTTTAAACAATGACTTGAACTTAACAAGACTACTATCTTTACTCAGATTATCTTAAAGCCCCATTCAATCTTTATAACTGAGTATAATCCCTGTATGAAAGCCATACTAAGTTTTAATAGTATTATTAGATACTCTTTAAAATGAAAGCAAGAATATAATATCACTGACAAAATTTAAAAAGATACAGTCCACATAAAGAAATTAACCCATTTACTTTTAAAACATTGCAATTAAATAGTTAATTTTTCAATGGTTTAGATAAACAACTCTGTAGTGTTCTCAAAATATATATATTTAAAGACTGGATATAGTTTCCTAATTGAAATCACTTTTTTTCCTTATCTCCAGCAGAAAGCAAAAAAAATGCTTTATTTTATGTTTCTAACTTGAATTATTCCTTAAACTTGCTACTTTTTCAGTTCATAGGAAGAATATCCACTTAAAGTGTCCACTTTAAAACAAAATTTAATAAGACCTCTCACCACAGCAGGAAAAAGGAACAACCTCCAACAAAACCACGTTGAAAAAATCATTTATTTAAGTATTAATTTCATTAGACATACAGGAAATTGAATGCAAACCAGCTAAATTTAGGTTTTTAATCTAGGCCTCTGCAGTCTGGATAGTCAGAGGGAAAAATGTTGCTACCAAAGGGAGTGAAGCCAACAACCAAAATGTGAACCTATACTTTTCAATTTAATTGTATAAATGATATTTACCAGAAATATAATAAAATATAATATAAATGAATCTGAAGTCATTTACCTAGAACTAGCCCTGGGGGCACTGTGGCTGTACACCGGGCTGCAGACTCAAAGGCCAAGGATGGAAACCACAGCCATTCTGCAGGAGACAAAAGGTAATTCTACCCTCTTCAATGGGATGGCCAAAAGTCAGAAGCAACTCAATGGCAGTGAATGTGGGTTCTTTTTGGAAACATATAGCAATAATGTTAGAATGGGAGAAGAGATATCAAGAAGAAATCCTGTATCTTCACTGAAACTGTAACTTACTTAGTGTAATTATTTCTATCAATACAAAATGAAACTACCCGGTACTAACTCAATGTTTTATCTTCCACAAAAATCTACATCTTGTTCAAAAGAGACATACCAAAGCAGAAGATGCCACTTTTGTTAGTTAATCTTGAGTCAATTTTGACTCATAATGATTCTCTGTACAACAGATAACTCATGCCCATCCTGTGCCACCGTCACAATTGTTCTTCTGTTTTGAGCCCGGCGGTGCAGTCACTGTGTCAACCCATCTCACTGAGGGTCTTTCTCTTTTACCAGACCCCCTACTTTACCAGCATGACGTCCTGTTCCAAGGATGGATTTCTGGAAGGATACGCTGTCTACTTAAAATAGATTAACTACCCGAAGCATGTGTATAGGAACAGCAAAATGCAAGCATATAATAATGGAAAGGATACGAGGAGGGACCCCTAAAAGTGGAATTGAGCTGTGTGAAGCTGACCTTTCATAGCATGTATAGTTCCCGCTAGCGAGCATTAGGCAATTTGCTCTGAGTTAGTGCACCCAGTGGCTTCATCTGGGAAGGTTCTCTGGTCATAGTGAATTAGTTTGTAAAGGTAGTTTTGCTCAAACCTTGTCTTTTGTGATGGCAGATGTAATAAAATGGTGTGCAGCTGTGGAATTGTGTTGCCTGCCCAGGGAAAATGCCGCAGTAACTCTTATGAGTGGTTTTCTCGATTCAAAAAAGGGACATGTCAATTAATGACAAACCTTGATACTTCTAGAAATTTCTTGACACTTATCAATTTCCTAATTCTTTTTTTAAGCACATACCTTTTATTGTCCCTAGAGAAAGAAAGCTTTCTTTCACAATCTTAGTTTAAGTAAACTTTGCTTTGGTCTTCCTTCAAGTCTTTGTGCAAAAGTCACTTTATCTGACAAATTTCACAGAACTATATCATCTAAAAAAAAGCATAAACTTTCTTCTCCCTTCATTCTTTATACTATACTTTCATACAATTATTTTCTTCTTGTTTAGCAGCATAATATAATTGCATCATATGATATGATATGTCATTGTTTCTTTCCCCAATGTGTTAGGCTGAGTTGAGTAGAGAAACTCTAATATGTATAAGAAAGAGTTTTACACCAGAAGTAATTATATATCAAGAAAACATCCAAGTCCAGTCCCACTCAACTCCATAAGTCTGACACTAGTCCATAAGTCCTTCTTCAGACTCAGTCACAGGCAATGATCCAGAATGCAGGAAGATCACAGGCCAGTGAGTGTAAAGTTATGTGGATCCAGTGGTGGTGGTAACATAGTAGCCTCTGGAAGCAAGTAGGGTCAACCAGCAGGAAGGTGAAGGTGAAGGTAGAGAGAGAAAGAGAGTAAGAGGTACCTAGGGCCTTCCTTATGAGAAGGTCACACTCAAAAGGAGCCATCATTAGGCTTGACAGGTTGAATATCACTCTTTCACTTTTATGTATCTTCAAGTTTGTGGGAATCAGAAAGATTTCTCCCAAGCTGTCTCCCCTAAGTATATGCCAAACTTAGCTGCTTGCTACATGTGGCAAATGACTATACACTTGGAGGTCAACAGAAGTAGGTCAGGGGTTTTTCTACCTAAGGGTTATCAGTCATCCAGAGCAAGCAGACACCACTGTATCCCACAACAAGTAGGGCCCACTCCTTTCTGATAAGGATAGTAGTAAATTACTTCCCCAAAGAAGAGCCCAGGGAGGTCAAGCCCACTCCAGGGTGACCAAGGTTAGGCCGCCATCATAATTCTAGGGTCCACCCATCTTGTCACATGTATACCTCTAGTTCTACCCCTCCCTACCATGCTCACACCCCTAGCTCATCCCCTTCCTGTCACACTTATGCCTATTGTACATCCCTTCTTAGGATGTGTATGCCCATTGTACTTCCCCTTCCTGTGATGTGTGGTTACCTGTAATCATGCCCACCCTAAGTAGATATAAGCCTTGGTTAGCAATAAACAGGGCTCTCCGCCCCACCCCACCTCCAGTCCTCTTGGCCCACGCTGTAGGCAGACCTGGCTGGTAAGATCATGGTCATCCAGGAGGTAAGTATGGTACTATGAAATGTGTTGGACTTCTTTCTTTTACTCTTTCTCCTATCTCTCTCATGCTCTATCACTTTATTGTAATCTTTGTATTTCTCAACCATACAGTTGCACTTACTGAACCTGCGATTAGTTGTGGGGGCTGTCCTTTCCCCACACACAAGTTGGCATGAAATCATGCAACTTCTGCACCCAAGTAGAAATTAAGATCCAGGAAGGCAAGTAATTTGTCTTACTATCATTTTACTTCCTGAACCTAGAATGAGGAAAATGCTTCAAACCATGTAGAGCACATAGGAAACTCTCCTAGCCCAGAGCTTGAGTGAACCCTAATACTTCTGGGAAAAAATAGAAGTAAAATTCTTCTTTGTCTGAATGGATAAAAAAAAACAACACCTCTAAATCTGGAACTTAAGTAAGATCTATTGCTTTTATTGCGTGTTCCATCAGTGCCTTACTGCACCTTGGATGACGCATCCCTTCCTTGTTACCATTCTGTAAGGGGTTGTCACATTGTCTACAGGTGGGTTTTGGCTTTCTGCTCTCTGAAGCAAAGCTCTGGATAGAGGTCTAAGCATAGGTGTGTACATATGTAAATACACTAATTCATAAAAATAGAGGTATTGACCTAGGTACATATATTTATATGGCAATACACTGAGGTCGTGGACAGACTTCGGGCCTCTGCTCAAACTCTCACTCAATGCAAGAACATTTTGTTCTAACAAACTGGAATTCTGTGATGCTCACCCTTCTAGCACAATTGCTGAAGACAAAATTGGTGGATAAGCAAAAGTGGCGAAGAAAGCACATAGTGCCCAGCTATCAAAAGATAGAACACCTGAGCTTGAAGTTAACAAGGCTTGAAATTAAACAACAGCCATCTAGCAGAGATGCTGCAAACCCACATGAGGGATTGTGTGAACTCGGTAACAGGCATCAGAAGACCCCAAACAAATAAGCAAACATATTCTTAATTTTAATAAATACTAAATACCTCCATAGAGTTATTTACAAAAGGAACTCAAAACAAATACCATAGATAATAATAATAATTTGGGGAAGGTGAATATCACAGAATGCCAAGTTATTAGAACAAAGTGTCCTTGTGTTGAGGGAGGATTTTAATAGAGACCCAATGTCTGTTTGCTACCTTAATATTTAACATATAAATATATGTACATAGACCTATACCCCTATCATTATAAATTAATATATTTACATATATACATGCCTATATTTATACCTTTATAAATGGCTTTTGCCTCCTAGTTCTTTCCTCTATTTCCTTTTACATTCCTCCTGTCCTACTATCATTTTCAACCTTCATTTGGTTCTCAGTAATTCCTCTCAGCTACATCGTACTTGGTTCATACCCCACCAGGCATTCCATGCCCTTCTCACCATTGATTTTAGATCCCTTGTTCAGTTAGTGTGAACTAAACATTTTTAAAAGATTACTTCATAATGTTTCATGAAATATCAGATAGGGATTTGGGAGCAAATAGTGATTATAATTTAGTTTGGAGCAATTTTCACATTAACAATAATAAATATTTCAGTATATGAGAGGATACCACTATTACTCAAATTAATTCACCAATATCCATTGTTAGTATAGATCACTGTTATATGCTTATTTATTTTACTCATTCCTGAAGGGATTTTTCTTTAAGCTTGCATAAAGTTTAAAGCAAAGTAAAACAATCAACCAAATAAGAAAAATAACGGAAAGATGTTTACAAGGTGTTGCACTATGTGGACCATAAAAAACTATGGATAGTCATGAAAATAATGGAATTCCAAAACACTTCATTGTGTTCATGGGGAACCTGTATCTTGAGCAAGAAGAGGTTGTTGTGCAAACAGAACAAGGGGAAATTTGCCTGGCTTAAAACAGGGAGAGAGGTCTGCATTCCGACTTGTAGCCTTTTACCACGTTTATTCAATCTGCATGGTGAGCAAATAATCAGAGATCGGGGTCCAAATGAAGAGCAATATGTCATCAGAATAAAAGGAAGCCTTCTTAGAAAACCCTGATAATGCTAGATGGCACAATTTTGCTTCCTGAAATTGAGAAAGACTTTAAGCACTGGCTGTGAACATCAAGCATTGCAGCCTTCCGAATGAATCACAACTCAATGGAAAGAAAACCCAAATCCTGGTCACTGGACCAATGGATAACATCATGATAAATGGAGAGAAGATTGAAGTTGTTGATCTAACGGCTATTAACTTCTTCAGATTAATTAAACACCCTTACTAAATTCTCTTATTGTGTGTTGGTGTTATACTTAAAACTCTTAAGGTTTTTAGACATATTTCCATTATTTCTCCCAGTCTATATTAACCACGAATTTCTCTCCTACGTTTTCCTTCAGGACTTCTATAGAAATTTTATACATATGTATGTAGAGATATATATATAGTGCTTATTAGATTGTTATCAATATTTACCTCAGTTAACTTTATCCTGAGGACAAGACCCTAATATTTTTATCTGCAGCTGTATTATCCATGCCTAATATATGTTTCCATATTGTTGGAGCTTAATAAATTATTTTAATAATGAACAAATTAAAACTAAATTTATGTGAGCATCTTTTATACAGGTAAAGGATCTTACTAATGAAATTTAACTTTATTCATTTTCAAATATATCAGCCTATTTATAGATAAAAATGATGACAATACAAGGTTTAAAATGTCTGAAAACAAGATTTTAGAGTTTAAATTCTGCCACTTTATAGCTGTGTAACTTTATGAAGGTACACATCACTTTCCTTCATGTTTAAACAAAAATATTTCATGTAATTTTTATAATAGTTCATTGTGCTAATACATACAACCTACCCAGACTCCAACACAGAATGAGCTTTCCAAACAGTTGAATTCCTTTTACTCCAAGATTAAAATTACTCATACTGATACAAAGCAAAAAACTAGGTCTTTTGTAATCTGGTACCTCCTACCTATGAAAAGGTGGTTCCAAAGAGTCTATGTAAAATGAAAACACAATCTATTGAACAGGAAAACATTGGGTGAACCAAAAGACAATGGTTTAGGACAGAGAGAGCTACGACAATTTAAAAGAAAAAAAAGTTAAACAGCCTAATCCAAAAAAAATTGTCAAGTGATATTATTTAGTAAAATAAATATTTTACTAAAGAAGAAATACAAAAGGCCAATAAGCATTACAAAAGATGTCCAATGCCATTAGTCACTAAAGAAATACATATCAAACCCACAATGAGCTATTATTTCCCACCCAGTAAGAGGATTTTGATGAGACACCAGGATGGAAAGGACATGGAGAACTCCAAACCCTCACTTGTTGCTGGTGGGAGGCTCCCATGACATAGAGACCGCAGGGAGAAGCGAGAATAAAACAGCTCGCGGGTTCCTCAGAGTAGTAAAGACAGAATTAATTAAGCACGTATATACCAAATATTTTGAAAGCAGGAATGCAAACATATTTATATGCCAATGTTCACTGAAGCATAAATCATAACACCCAAAAGTGAAATCAGTCTAAATGTCTATAAACAGATGAATGGATAGAAAAAAAAAAGTTATATATATTATTATCTTCAGTTATTTTTAAAAACTCTAATAAATATACAATATAGATATACTTTGAAATCATTGAGATAAGTGTGTCATAGAAGGACACATGTTATGTAATCCCACTTTTGTAAAATATTTAACATAGACGTAGCCTAAAAGGACCTGACAGCTTCATGTAGTATGGTATCGTGGATGAGATCCTGTGACAGAAGACCATCACAGAAAACCTAATAAAATAAACTATGACTAATTTTCTATAAACATAAAGTATTTCTAGAAAATAACACACAATGATAGACAAAAAATCAAAGTAAGCAAAAATCTGAATTAGCGTTCTAGGGAAGCTCTTGCCTTCTTGACATGGAAAGATAAAGGTGCTAAGACCACCATTCTTTGACCTGCTGTGGTAACTCTATAATTATTTGTCAATTTGAGAGGATTATGAGTGAAGGTGTGGAGTCTGGCCTGTCAATCAGGTGATAGCAAAGGAGGCCTCTGAGGATTCTAGGAATTGCTGTACTTCCTCCTGAAAGCTTTACTAATGAGACGGATGGCACTATGCTGATAGACCCCATTCCCTGAGAACTGGTGGAGCCATGGGGAGACCCCTGCCAGCCCGAGATACTTTTACCTCCACTGGATCCAAAAGACCTTGCACCCACTGGCCTGTGGTATGCATGCATTTAGCGTCATTGCATATGTTTTGTGAGCCTGAAGAGGACTTTATAGATTGGTATCGGACATGTGGGCTAATACTGGATTCATGGACTTAATCTAGACTGGGCTGGGATGTTTTCTCAATATTCAACTGCTCTTATATATAAAGCTCATTCTTTTACATGTATGAGTGTCTTTGGATCTGCTTCTCTAGTCTACCTGGACTCACACACCTGTATCTTTTCCCCTCGTTTTCTGTGTGGTAGGACTGGCTCTTAAAGTGTAGCTGCTGTCTTTGAGCACTTGAAGAAAGCCGGGTGGACAAATCAAGGTGCAAGAGGAGCTCTAAGTTCTCAAATACTTCCTTGAACAGCAGCTTATATAATTATACAATGAGGGCATTAATTTTGAAGAAAAATCCTAGTGATGCATGTTATACGAAGTAGGATTCTGAGAGCTCATACTTCACATATTAGTTCATTGGAATGTATCCAAAACAATATTTAAGAACGATTTTGTCCCATTTGTCTTAGCCCATCAATTTCCTTCAGTGATGAAACAAAATAACCTGCTTTTAAGATAATTTTTAACTCTTACAAGGAAAAGAAAACTGATTCTCCAGCTATTAAAAATTTCTTATTGTCAACATTCACAAAATATCTGGACTCCAGGCACGTTGCTCCCTAACTCCTAACTCACAAATCTACTGATGGGAGGATACTATCTTAGGACTTCTGTTGTAGCCTCTCTAACATAATCTAATTTTATACCAAATTCAAACTATAAATCAGCAGAGAAATAGGTACCTGAACCTCTGGTCTTATTCACAGGCAAAAATCACTTTTATTGATCTTCTCTGTGTCTTATATTATCAATAAAAAGGAATTCTGCACAACTCTTTGTTGCATCTATTATTTTAAAAAAGAACAAGATATCAAACTCTACATACTTAGAAAGATTGCAGGAGCGTGGTTGTCTAAGAAAGCTCGTGTTCCCTGGTGTAACTGGATCATTACGTATGCACCCTGGGAATTGTTACAGGACCAGGCAAGGCTTTGTTCTATTGCACATTGGGTTGGAATAAGTCAGAAGCTACCAGATATCATTTAACACAACTGTGAATTGTACAATTCGATAAGACATTTTTCTATAACCTAATAGAATATTATGCTAGCTTTTTCATTATCTAAAGCAATTACAAAAATAAGATTCTAGCAACTATGTGATAATGCCTTTGCCACCTTGCTACCCAAAGGTGCCCATCATTTAGTTTAAGGATTGGTTAGAATATCATTCCTGCACAAATATACACCCTCAGCATCCTCCCCAATCAATCATGCTGGTCAGGAATACTGATTAAGTGGACCAATTTTCCATAGGTAGTCGAGATCATTATTATATGCCTATTTATTCCTGAAGGGAATGACACTTTTATCACTTTGTTTATTGGTTGTTTGTTTTTCTTTTACTTTAAACTTTGATCATTCTGTCGTTCAGGATAGGGGTTTTAACTTTTGCTTTCCTGCCTAAAATATAGGCTATAGGACAACATCCACTAGTGATAATTTTCCCTCTAAACTTGTTTTGACTAAAAAGCCATATTACTCAGAAAAACACAAACTTTAAGTTCAATAATTAAAAATATGACCTTTATGAAATGTTGAGTAGTTACAAAATATATTTATAATATACTGTAAGCAACTAGGCATACTGACATAAGTCTCAGCATATAACTTGTGTCTCATGGTGGACATTTTTCTGATTTAAATTAGAAAAATTAGATTCAAATTTAAATTGGAAGGTGATAGTTGGATCATAAAGCATATGCTGCTTCACCTCTACATAGTAAAATCACATTTACTTTTCTAAAAAGTTGTAATAAACCACAAACATTATTTGTAATTTTCTTACTTCAGATCCTTGTTAACCCCAATATTGCTGATTTTTCAAAAAAAAATCCCAATTTGTGACTCATTTTAGACTTGTTTGTCTGTCTCTAGCTATTAATTGGGTGCTCCTTCTCGCTCAGTCATTTGGGTATCTTCTTTTGTTTACCCCTTACTCACCCTTTTTCAAATGGTTCTTACTGTGTTATTTTTCTTATGAATGAATACATTTTTATAATTTCTAGTTCTGTAACTGTTGCCAGATTTCTGACTTACATAGAAATGCTTTTCCATTTCAGGCTATCTCCCTTTAGATCTAAAAGAAAAATGGTTTTAATTAAGGAGTTATAAATTATTTCCTCTCTGTGATTTTTGTATACTTTTAAGAAATAGTTCCCTATTCAGATGTAATAAAAGTTTTTCCTAGATATTTTTAGGAAAGTTTTGCTCTTCTCATATGTTTAATCCAACAATAACTCATTTTTGTACACATTGAATTCAATATTAATTTTCTATGGCTGCATCATAAACTGCCATGAATTTAGTGGCTTAAAACAGCAACCCATTATTATCTGAAGTGTTCTGCAGGTCAACCGTCTAGGTTGGGCATGTAAGGGTTTACTGCATATGGTCTCACAAGGTGAGATCAAGGTGTCAATCCTTCCAGATTATTACCTGGAATTTAGCATTTTTATCCAAGTTATGTGTTGATGGAATTCCTTTCCTTGTGGTTGTAAAACTGTAAACCACTGTTCATGAAAGTTGTTAACTTCAGACTGTTCTCAGTTCTCAGAGGCCTCTATCATATCTGACTGGGCTGTCTCCTCCTCTGAAGACACTGATCTCCTCCTTCTTGTAGGTGACAAGAGAGCAGCTACTCTTTCTTCTATTTATGTTAGACATTTTCTGATTAGCTGCTCCCACTTCAAAGGGTCTGTCTTTTCCTTCACTGAAATTCAACTGATTTGAGGCATTAATGACATGCGCAAAACCCCTTTGCCATAAAATATAGTAAAATGATGTGAGCGGTGTCTCGTCTTATTTACAAGCCCAGCTCACATTTAGAATAGATAGTACTTTGTGTTTGTACGCAGAAGGTGAGAGTGATGGAGCCTTCTTAGTGTTCTCCCTACCACATTATGTTAGTCTGGGTTGACCACAAAACAAATTCATAGACACTCATATGTTTGAGAGAACTTTATGTACAAGAGCAATTGAATATTGAGAAAACATCCCAGCCCAGTGCAGATCAAGTCCATAAGTTCGATGTGACCCGATATGTCAATGCTAGTCCATAAGACCTTCTTTAGACTCACACAGCCATGCAATGTCACAGTGTGCAGGAAGATCACAGGCCAGTGGGTGGAAGGTCTCGTGGATCCAGTGGTGATGTAAGCATCACAGTGGTGGCAGGGGTCTTCACAGGACTCCTCCAGCTCCAGGGCTCTGGCTTAGCTCCATGTGTTTTGTAGACAGGAATGTCTTGCAGGGAGTGTGAACTATTTATCTCCTTAGTGCCTCCAAATAAGATCATCAAGCTGAGACCTGATTGACAGCCTAGACCCCACCCTTTAACAAGTTGACACCAGATCATGTAACTAACACACACATGGTTTAATTTTACTTCATCTTTGTGGAGAGCTAATTGTTCTAGCTTCATATCGCTCATTTTATATCTAATTACTGTGCAATAACAGAATTTCTGCAAGAGCAGAAATCTCATAAATCAAGATTCTCTATTGTGCAGGTGTTCCCCCCCTGTATTTTCTATTCAATTTAACTATACAATCACTCTTTACTCTGCTGTTTTAATTGCTACGGTTTTCTTAGAATTAATTCATGCCAGGCCTGTAAGCCCCTTCACTTTAAGCTTCTTCTTCAAGAATGTCAGTGATTCTTCACACTTTGACTTTATGTTGAAATCTTTGAATTAATGTGTCAAGATTCTATTTAAATCCCATTTAAGTCATTTTTGGAAGAATGTACATATTTTTAAATCCATGAATTCAACACTTTAGAAAATTCTTAAACTGATCTAATGTAATGTTTTAATAAAGTTCTAACATTTTTAGAAACATCTTAAATAATTTTCTTGATGTTTTCTTTATGTACTTCATATTTTGATTATATTAAATAGCATTTGAAAGTTATTTTGAGGAGAATAATTGCTGTTTGATTTTTATATTAACTTTTGTTTTATACATTATTAAATATTAAAATTAATTCCAAATCTTATCTGTAGGCGCTTTGGGGGTACCCACATGTTCCTGGATGCCATCAAGTCCTTTCTGATTTACGGGGACCCTATAGGGTATCACAGAACTGACCCATAGAGATTCCTTGGCTGAGATCTTTACTGGGTCATCATGCCACATCTTAATCCTACTGAGCATCTGCTGAGTTCAAACCATCAACCATTCTTCTGTAGCCAATAACTTTACCATGGTGCTACCAGGACTCCTTGGTATTCTATATAGACATCTTAAAATCTAATAACAATATGCTTTTGTTACTTGCTTTGTATACACTTGACCTTGCTTTATTTTCTGACTATAAATTTACTAAAATATTGAACAGGGGTGGTTATAACTTTGATTTTGGTGTTGTTCGTCTTAAAGCAAAAACTTTCTATGTTTCATCATTAAGAGTAATGTCTACTGTGTATTTTTATCAAGATGACTGATTTCACAGATGTGGTGTGATGTTGCTTTCCAGTACTAGCCTTATCTTTATTAGACCACCATTAACTCAGGAAGCCTGAAACTTCCATCTCCAGACTATCCTCTGAGTCAGACACCAGATAGGTTTCATCATGAGAAGTACTGGACACATGAGAATGGCTAGGATAAAATGAAGATTAGAGGCCATAGACAGGAGTACCCTCACAAAAGATTTTGGATATTATATTTAGAAATAATCACTTTAATTCTGAAGACAGCTATGGTCATTGGTGACCACACTTCTGACTACTAGATATCACTAATCAGATATAGAATTCTTGCAAATGGCATTGTGGCTCTTTTGGTCCCCTGGGCTTCAGATGGTTGTGCATGCTCTACTGCTTACACTGAAGATCAGTCTGTACACCAAGCACGGAAGTGAACAAGCGGATATGACAAGTTGGCACGCAACAATGTCCCCACCATCCAAGTCCTTCCATATGTGTCAGGGGCATCACACTGAAAACCTATTTCAAAAGTGTCCTTACCAGTAGGATTCCCATTTCACTTTTAC
Source organism: Tenrec ecaudatus (assembly GCF_050624435.1). Lineage (NCBI taxonomy): Eukaryota > Metazoa > Chordata > Mammalia > Afrosoricida > Tenrecidae > Tenrec > Tenrec ecaudatus. The sequence goes on from NC_134536.1 coordinate 51,254,863, forward strand.
AATAAGGGATGTGTGTACAGCATTTGAAGAGCATAAGGGAATATTTTATTACTTGGTAGTAACCAAATGTGAGTGCTTTGATACTGGTTAGAAATAGTTTTTACCCAACATTTTCTGAGCATCTTCTGAGAATAAACCACTTATGTGTCTTAAATTTAAATGGACTAGCAAAGAGATCATCTCAGAAGAATACAACATGATTTTTTCTTAATTCTAAAAGATTATCCTTGTTATATTCTATGTATGGAAAGAGAATAATCATAGGTAGTTTTAGGAGAATTGAAAACTGCATTGGTGAGACAAAATCCAGGAGATTTGAACTGAGGAATTTTTTCCCATCAAGACAATGCACCTTATTGTACTTTGAGGTTAACAAGGGATAGTTTATGTGTATTTTATTGGGAACCTTTACCTCATTCAACACCCCATTCAGCATACAGCCTAGATAATGCCCCTTTGGGCTCCCTGCTTTCCTAAGGCTCAAAGGACATTGAAAGGCACCACAAGTCCCCTGAGGATGCCTCAACTGTCATTGTTACATGATCTCATTTGAAGAGCCGGGAAATAGTGCACAACAGATTGAACACATGGAAACCCCACCTTCAGAGGTGTATAGACTCAGATAAAAAACATGGTAAGAATGAGAAGAGCATCAAAACTGCATGGTATTGGTACAATGACAGATACTCAGACCAATGGAAAAGAACTGAAAACCCAGAAATAAAAGCATCAGCATACACACAGCTGATCTTTGACAAGGGCCCCAAAAAGATCAAATGGGAAGCAGATGCCCTCTTTAACAAGTGGTGCTGGAAAAAATGGATAGCAACATGCAGAAAAATGAAGCAAGACCCTTATCTCACTCCATGCACAAGATTAAACTCAAGGTGGATCACAGACCTTGAAGTTAAACCCCAAACTATTAGGGCCATCAATGAGGGAATTGGGACCAACTTGAGAACTTTGGCGCAGGGAATACACAGGCTATCAGAAATAGGGAAGGACACAAACACAGAGGAGGCACAAATCGACAAATGGGATATACTGAAGATAAAACACTTGTGTACATCTAAAGAATTCACCAAGAGAGTAATAAGAGAGTCCACAGACTGGGAAAACATCTTTAGCAATGACACATCAGACAAAGGCCTTATTACTAAAATCTACAGTACTCTGCTAGCTTCCAAAAAGAAAAAAACCAATAGCCCACTTGAAAGGTGGGCAAAGGACTTGAACAGAAGTTTCACAGGGGCAGAAATCAGAATGGCCAACAAACACATGAGAAAATGTTCCCGATCTTTAGCCATAAGAGAAATGCAAATTAAAACAACAATGAGGTACCACCTGACACCCTCAAAGGTAGCCCAATTCAAAAAATCAGAAAGCAACAAGTGTTGGAGGGGCTGTGGGGAGACAGGAACTCTCATCCACTGCTGGTGGGACTGTAAGTACGTACAGCCACTATGGAAATCAATCTGGCGATACCTAAAACACATGGAAATAGAGTTACCATATGACCCAGCAATCCCCCTACTGGGCATATACCCAGAAAAGGCAAGTAACAAACCAAGACCAGACATCTGTGCTCCAATGTTCATTGCGGCACAGTTCACAATTGCAAGGAGTTGGAAGCAACCCAAATTTCCATCAACTGATGATTGGATTAAAAAACTGTGGTATATACATACAATGGAATACTACGCATCACTAAAAAGCAGTGATGAACGTATGAGGCACATAGCGGCATGGGAAGAACTGGAGGAAATCATGCTAAGCAAAGTAAGTCAGGCACAAAAGGACAAGTACAACATGAGTCCACTGAGGTAAGAATTTAAAATTTTTTTTTAAAAAGCAAAAGTGGCATAGGGAAAAAAGCTACTGTATACAAACATTTTAGGGGTGAAGACGGTGTAGTATGGAAGAGACCAGACCAAAACCAGGGATGTACATGGTAGACAATGGTGGAGGAGGTGGGGAAAGGAAAACAAAAGGATGAATACAAGGAAGAAAAGGGTAGTGGGGTCATAGGGCATTAATCCACCCAATGGGAGGGTATTGTTTATATTTCCACAGGGAAAGTGGGACCAGATTTCAACCCAGTGTCGCAAGGTGTGAATGCAATATCCCGGCGTGGAGGAGGGAACCAGTGGAGAGGTCTGGGAGGCTGGCCCCAGCACCATAAATTAAGTGGATTCCTGCCCTTCCCCGAAAAGAATTTGTTCCAAAGGACGTCATTGACTCTGCAGCTCTGGGAGATGGACATATCTGATCAGAGCACACGGGAGCAGATGAAGGGGCAGGAGGAGAGAGTGGAGCACAGCCTGGCCCACCAGGCCGTGATGATGATGTTCCTGAGTAGAGCAGCCAGTCCACAGAGAGAACAACATGGCTGGCCCTACTATGAGACATGATGCCCCTCAGTGACTAAGGGCGATACAGGGGACAGCACCGGAGACACAGTGTGGGAATTGCACCTGACCTGATCCCACCACACAGAGGCAAATCACTGGGAGAGTGCAGCGGAACAGCAAGGGAATGGAGTGGCAAGGTCCCCAGGGAATGCTGAAAGTGGACTTTGGGGCCAGGGCGTGGTGCCCCAACAGACTGGACTGGAAAACGCTCCTAAGGGCCAGCAAACGATCCCTGAACTAACTACAAGCTTTTCTCTTGTGAACTGTTTTGTTCTGTCCTTTGTCAGTGGTTTATTTTTGTTGTTTTGTTGTCTGGTTGTATACTGTTGCTTTGTTTTCCTCTGTCTTGTTTTTGTGCATGTTAGTGATTCCACACGTCTGTCTGAATAGGACAGGCTGGATGAACTATCTGGAGGAAAAACAACGGGACCGACAGTTCCGGGGGGACTTGGGGTGGGGGGTAGGGGGGTAAGGAAGTGGTGTTAACAAACCCAGGGACAAGGGAAAAACATGGGACCCCAAATGGTAGAGAAGGGGGAGTGGCAGGCATGGTGGGAAATGATCAAGGGTAAGGTTGCTTAGAGAAGAGGTATACTCTAGCCCAGGTGGCAATGAAGCATGGTAGTAGGGCAGGAGGAAAGTCAAGGGAGATGGAGGAAAGAGCTAGGAGTCAAAGGGCATTCATGGAGGTCTAGACAAAGACATGTACATGCAAATATATATAGGAGGATGGGGAAATAGATCTATGTGTCTATATTTATAGGTCAAGTATTAAGGTGGCGGAAGGACCTTGGGCCTCTACTCAAACACTCCCTCAATGCATGAATACCTTCTTTTATTAAATTGGAACTCTATGATGCTCACTCTCCCGACACAACGGCTGGAGCCAAAGTGGGTGAACAAGTAAATGTGGTGAAGAAAGCTGATGGTGCCCGGCTATCAAAAGAGATAGTGACTGGGGTCTTAAAGGCTTGAAGATAAACAAGCGGCCATCTAGCTCAGAAGCAACAAAGTCCACATGGAAGAACACACCAGCCTGTGTGATCGAGTGGTCCCAAAGGGATCAGTTACCAGGCATCAAAGAACAAAAAATCATATCATTGACTGCACACCTCCATGATAGGATCGCTGAAGACAAATGGGTGCATAAGCAAATGTGGTGAAGAAAGCTGATGGTGCCCGGCTATCAAAAGAGATAGTGTCTGGGGTCTTAAAGGCTTGAAGGTGAACAAGCGGCCATCTAGCTCAGAAGCAAAAAAGCCCCCATGGAAGAAGCACACCGGCCAGTGCGATCACGAGGTGCCAAGGGACCAGGTATAAGGCATCATGCAAAAAAAACAACGATATAAGTGTGTGTATATATGTGTATATTTATATGTATATATATACCATATTAAATGAAGGGGGAAGTGCAGAGTGGAGACCCAAGGCCCAAGTGTCGGCAAATGGAGATCCCCTCATAGAGGCGTTTAGGAGAGGAGATGGGTTAATTAGGGTGCGAAGTAGTACCGATGAAGAACACAGCTTTCCCCCAGATCCTGGATGCTTCCTCCCCCCAACTACCATGATCCAAATTCTACCTTGCAGGCCTGGATAGGACAGAGGCTGTACACTGGTACATATGAGGGCTGGAGGTACAGGGAATCCAGGGTGGATGATACCTTCAGGGCCAAGGGTGTGAGGGACGATGCTGGGAGAGTGGAGGGTGAGTGGGTTGGAAAGGGGGAACTGATTACAAGGATCCACATGTGACCTCTTCCCTGGGAGAGGGACAGCAGAGAAGGGGGGAAGGGAGAGTCCGGATAGGACAAGATATGACAAAATAACGAGGTATAAATTACCAAGGGCACATGTGGGAGGGGGGAAAGGGGAGGGAGGGGAAAAAAAAAAGAGGACCTGATGCAAGGGGCTTAAGTGGAGAGCAAATGCCTTGAGAATGATTGGGGCAGGGAATGTATGGATGTGCTTTATACAATTGATGTATGTATATGTATGAATGGTGATAAGAGTTGTATGGGTCCCTAATAAAATGTAAAAAAAGAAAAAGAGGAGAAAAAAATGATTAGGGCAAAGACTGTACGGATGTGCTTTATACAATTGATGTATGTATATGTATGAACTGTGATAAGAATTGTATGAGCCCCTAATAAATTGTTAAAATTAAAAAAAAACATAAAAAAATAATAAAAATAACACAATTTGAGATAGGAAAGCAAGTACTTGAAGTAGAACTTAAAATGAAATGAAAATTCAGTCGTGTCCTAATAAATATTTACATTAAAAAATGTTTACATTTCTATCCATGCAAAAAAAAGAATGAGTAGAGCATTTTTAATGTTTTTGATTAATAAATATTTCTAGAAAGTTTTATTAATACTTTACTTTTCAACTTATTCTCATATAACAGACTAACCTGAGCTACTCAGACACAAATGATCTAAGTGGCACTGTTTCAATGGAACACCTAATTCTCAAACATAGAACTACATTTAAAATGCTCTCCTTGTGCTAAATGCTGCAAGAACCCAATGACAACAACCTGGTGGTTTAGATGTACAGAAAGTTATTGACTCGTGGATCTATAGATCAGAAGTACAAAGCAACCTGTTAGCCATCTGAGATCTCTAGAAAGTAACTTCTAGTTTTCCCCATAAGTCCCCAGGCATTCTTCAGTTTATAGATGCATCTTCATGTCAGCATCCTTCCTTTTTCTCTCTTTGTTTCTTCTATATAAAAACAGTTATCCAATTGGAATTATGGGATACCCACTCCAGGATGATCCCATGTTAATTTAACTTATAACACTTTGAAAGGTCCTGTTGCCAAACAAGTTTGGGGTCACAAGAGCCAGAGATTAGAATTTAGGAATTAAATTTTCATCATCTTTTTGAGAGACACATTTCAATCTGTTCCTCAAGTGCTTCTTTAAATATATATATAGTAATTGGAGGTAATGCACATATCATTGCAGAATATTATTTTTCCTCCTGGACACCTTGACATTTTACATGTATACCACCACTGTTCCCCCACCTCCAAAACCCTTATTCTACTTGCTGTCCCTGTAGGTTCATCAATCCTGGGTTTCATGTACCGAAAAGCAGGAAAACATAACACAACTTCAAGAGTGTGACTTCAGTGACATAACACCTCTGAGATACACTCTACTAAGAATGAACACAAACAAGCCCAAGTAAAACGAAACTACAGAAAATGCTGAAAGCCAGATCACATCTAGCATGCACCAGCGAGGGGATCAAATTTTTACTGTTCATTATATTATATGTTACGCGTTAAACTTTTAAACTCTGAATTCATTACCGCCAAAGAGGAAACCAAATCATTTCAGAATTTCTGGTGATGAAAATATATTTTCAATATAACTTTAAGAGGAAGAAAGCAGTAGTCAATTGCTTTTTTCCTTTTAGGTAAAAATATAAGAGAAGCAAACAGCTCACTAATGTTCATTCATATCTTATTTTAGAAATTATCAAGCTTTTAGAAATATATACATTTGCATAACTAATATTAATTATGCATTATAAGGAAAGTAACCATGTCCATAAGAGTTTAGCACCTTTGAACTCAAGTTTCTTGCCCAGGGGATGATAAATATGGGCTGAATTTTAATTGGGAAATTTGCACATCTACAGTCAAACATAAAAGATGAAAGCAATTAATTCAGAGTGTTTAACAGTCTCTTTAATTTTGAATTAGTCTTTACCACTAAAAGTAGAGCATTTTATATTGATGCCACAGAAGACCACATTAGTCTTTCTGACCATTAGGGCATTATCATCAACATGATAGCCACATTCCTTCGCTGTTCTCCCAGTGACCTGAAAAAGTAAATATACTTGCAAATGGCTTGATTTATATTCCATGAATTGGTAACTTTGTTCTTTCCTAACTCTCTGACAAAAAGTTCCTTTTTTCCTTGACTCCTAAAATCAAACCTTAAACTTTATGTTCTTTGAATAGACTTTGTAGTGGTCTAAACTAAAGTTATTGCTTTGAATCTTTACATGCACCGTCCTCAGAAGCTGCCCTCGGGCACTGAACCAGTGGCACTGCTGGGTGAGCATTGGACTGCCAGCTGCAGAGTCAGCAGTTAAATGCACCAGCTCTTCCATGGGATAAAGATGAGGTTATAATGATCCCTAAGATTTTATAGACTCAGAACCACTGTATAGTCGCTATGAGTTGGAATCAACTAAATGATTGTGGGTTTTTTTCCTTTTGTTTTCTAATTATCTCCTCTGATACACTATTGTGTACATGAACATTCATATATGCACACATAGATTCAACTAATATTAAATACATGTGGCAAAAGGAAATGTTTGAATACATTTCTCTGAATGATCATCTGAGATATAAACTTTTATTAATTGTACATACTAGATCAATGAAAAATATATGTGAACTAGTATAGAGGTGCAGCCCAAAAAGGAGTTAGAAAATAAAATTGTTATTGTGGTAGACCCAGTCTATTTGAGAACGGAATTCATTGACACTCATGTATGTGTCAGAAATAGCTTGATATCAAAGAGTAATTGTATATTAAGAAAACATCAAGCCTCATCCAGATCAAGTCCATAAGTCCAGTACATGTCCATAAATCCTTATTCAGACTCATGCAGCACATGCAATGATGGAACATGCAGGAAGATCGCAGGCCAGTAGGAGCAAAGCCTTGTGGATCCAATTCAGATGGAAGCATCTTAGCGCTGGTGTAGGTCCCCATGTGGCTCCTCCAGCTCTCTGAGTGTGGCTCTTCAACAGGAGGGTGTGGCAGTGAGACAGGCTGGGTGGCTCCACGTGGCTTGTCAACAGGAAGGAGAAGACAGAGAGAGAGGGGAAGGTCCCAGAATCCTCATGAGAAGGCCATGGTCTGAAGGTGGCATCATCAGACTGTGACCTGATTGACAGGCAAGACTCCACCCCTACACTTACTGTATAAGCTGACCTGAATATCGGCCATGGCACCTAATTTTACAACAAAAACTGCAGAAAAATGTGGTGAAAACCTCGGCTTATACATGAGTATATATAGTATTTATCAAGTTGGCATTATATTATGTAACTATCACAGTTATATTCTAAACTAAGATAAAAATAGGACTATAATGATTATATAAAGAAGTAAAGGATATTGTTTCTATTTTGATATTTGGGAATTTGTTTGTTTGCTTCCCTTATATGCAAATATTTGAGAGGCATTAAAATAGAGTACTATGAGAAGCCTTTTGTGGTTGGAACCCATATACAAAAATAAAGTGGGGAGGAGGGAAGGTTCCCAAGGGGTAGAAACAAAGTAAACCAAGGATAGGAGTAGAAAATATTTCCCATCAAAAAATAGAGTTATCTCAGAATCAAAGATGATAATCTGCCAAACATCTGATGGAATTTGGATTTAGATATTCGAGATCCATCTAGATGCTTTCTAAATCACATGATTTTTATTTTCTGTGACATCTACTTATTCTATTTTTCATCATTATGAAAGACTTAATATGACCCTACCTAATTTTCCATGTTATAATTCTTCCCACCGAGAAAAGTTGGCATATCACTGGTGTCTAAGTCTAACACATGAGAAGTTATTTTTATTCCACGATGGAGAAATTGTTTACCCTTGTCATATACTCCAAATGCAATGCATGTATTGTTCTACTTCATCCTCATAATGAAATGCATCATTATGCACATTTAATTCATGAAGCACCTGAGATGACGAGATTCAGGAACTTGTGAAATTATACAACTTCAGTTGGACAATTTGTTTTCTCATGATTTCATTACTGGTAATGCAGCCCCATAACCAGATTCAGGAGGTTTTGCATTCAGCTATCATGTATTGCTCTCACTATTTCCCCTATTTTATACATTGCCTCGCTTAGGAGAATTCAAAAACTATATGAATACTGATAAGCAGCAAAAAGAATGTCATAAGACATTCTGAAATGTGCTCTTGAATGTACAGCAGCTAAAGCAAAAGGGAGAAATAATGAAAAAGCCAAAGAGCTACGGCGAGTTCCAAGGGCAACTTGAGCAGAAAAGCAATATACTACAATGACTCACAGGCACAGAAGTTAGGGTCTAAAACACATTTTTTGGGAGGCACAATTTGATCCACTGTATTGCACAAAAAAATGTGCAAATTAACCAACACACAATTACTAAATCACTGGTGGCATAAAATTGCAATGAAAATATAAAAATATTTAGAGAAAATAAAAATGATAAAAACAATCTATGAAAGTCTATGGGGTGCAGCAAAGGCAGTACACAGAAATTTATAGTTATAATTGTCTATCTGGAAAGCAAAAATAAAGAGCCCCAAATCAACAACTTAATTTTATACCTTCAGAAAATACAAAGGAAAGAACAAAGCCAAAAGCAAGCAAAAGGAAGGAAGTACAAAAGATGAGAAGAAGCATAAACGAAATATGGAATAGGAAACTAATATCGATCAACATATCCAAATATTGATTCTTTGAAAATATCAAAATTAAAAACTGCCAAGTTATACCTGGCAGGGGAGATACCATGATCACGAAGGTGGTTTTCCCAGGGTGAGGCTTATCCATTGCACTCTGGATGTGCTGACCCCTGCGATTTCCCCAAATGTGAGAAACCCGACTGCATCATTTGTGGTAGTGGGGGACTGCGTTCGTGCTCTCCCCCTAAAAAAATAAAATAAAATAAAATAAAATAAAAAATAAAAACTGCCAAGTTAATTTGACAAAGGAAAATAGAGAGTTTATACATAAGTAAATAAAAGAATAAGTGAACTTGATGAAACTACTATTAACCCCACAGGAAATAATCGGAATAAAGGGAAAAGCTATGAAGAATTTCATGCTAACATGCTAAATTCCGAGATGTTGCAGTTCTGGTTTGTGGCTTTGATCAATGCCAACTCAAAGAGGCCCTACAGACAACAGAACCCAACACCGCCCAGGTGCGCACCATTCTCACAGCATGGCTTGGCTTGAGTCCACATGTTCAGACATTGTGCTAATCGCTCTCTTTGAAGGACTCCCTTTTTTTCTGGTCATCTACTGTATCGAGCATGATGTCCTTTACTTCCACTGGGACCTCCTAATACAGCATGAGCAACGCATGCCAAACAGAGTCTTGTTGTCCTCACTTTTAAAGAGCAATATTATCCAGAGTGTGTGATGAATCAAAAAGTCAAATGCTATTTCATAGTCGGTGAAACACAGTCAACATTTATGATACTCTCTGATTTCAGTCAATATTCATCTGACACTAGCAATAAAATAATTTGCAGACTGTTCTGAATTTAGCTTGATTTTGTGCCACTTCCCTATAGATACATTGCTGAAACTATGTATTGAATTACTTTCAGCAATACTGTATTTAGGTCTGACATAAATGATATTGTTCAACAATGACTACCATATATTTCCTGCTGGAGCGAAATGAGCACATCAATTATGGGATTCATATATTGAAATATCTTTATCAGGATCCCTTCAATTCCGAGGGCATTTCAATTTCAGTGCCGCTTGGACATCTCCCTTCAGCACCTTTGGTTTTTGATCACATGCTCCTTCCTGAAATGGCCAAAAAATGCTGACCTATTAAATTTGGCGGTTAAGTGACTTGCCAAAAATCTCAGCGCTGGCTTAACCACTGGCAGGGGTCTCCACATGGCTTTTCCAACTCCGAAGCTCTGGCTTCCATCAGCCTGTATCCATGTGGATTTTCAACTGCAATTTCTCCCAGGGAGTGAGTGTGTGTCCCACCTCAAGGGAGCTAGGTATTTATCTCCTTCGTCCCTCTAAACGAGGTCATCAAGCTGCTACCTGATTGACAGGCTAAACTCCACCCCTTCACTTTTATCCTCTCAAATTGACCACAGATTATGTAACTATAATGAGACTCCACTATGCAAAATGTGACGTCTCTCTGCAAGGACTGGAACATCCTAATAAGGTTTCCAAAGTCAGACCATCTTGGCTTCTAAGGAGCCTTTTGCTTGTACTTTTTCCAAGATATCTATTTATTCTTTTGACAGTCTATGTTTTTGTTAAATATTGTTTGTGAACAAATCATTTTAAGAAACAATTCTCTCTTGGTCTTCCTTACCCATCGATCAGCTTCTCCATGCATATGAGGGCACTGAAAACACAATGGTTTGGGTCAGACACACACTTTGACTTCAAAGTGACATATTTCTTCTTTAACACTTTAAAAAATTCTTATATAAGAGATTTTCAAGCCCAATATTGTCCTTTCATTTCTTGCTTCCTGTTCCTAGGAGCATTAATTGTTGCTGGATTTTTTTTAGGTGCCAGAGCTTTGGAGCTGGAAAAGCCACATGGAGACCCCTGCCAGCACTGAGATGCTTAACTGCCACTGGATCCACAAGACTTTCTACCCACTGGCCTGGGATCATCCTGCATTCCGCGTCATTGCATGTGTTTTGTTGAGTCTGAGGAGGAATTTATAGATTGGTACTGGATATATAGGCTAATATCGGACTTATGGACTTGATCTGGACTAGACCGGGATGTATCCTTAATGTACAATTACTCTTTATATAAAGCTCTTTCCTATACACATGGGGGTCTTTGAATGTGATTCCCTAGTCTACCCAGACGTACGTACTCAGAAAAAAAACAAAACAAAACAGGAAAATCCTCAACAAGAAGAATTGATACAATGGCTTCAACAATGGGCTCAAACATGACAATTGTTAAGATGTTGTAGGGCCATGCAGTGTTGTTTCAGCCTGTTGTATATAGACTTGCTGTGAGTCAAAATCAAATCTCCAGCATCTAGCAACAATGTCATTATCATGAGATGTTCTAATTTACTGAGATCTTTAGCAAGTCACTTAAAATTTTAAAAGAAAAAAATGCATAGAGTTGCTTTAAGTTGGAACAAAATTTTCCCAACAATAACAGTTTCCATTCAAGAACAAGTTTTAGTGTCTTCTGAAGTTCATATCGGCATTTTCATTCCTGTCTTTTTGAATGACCCTTGCTTTCTTTGTGTATGATGCTTGAAGTTATTCCTCAATGTCTCTGGTCTTCAGTCACAAATGTTCAATTAATCAAATCTGTTAAATAGATGGTTTTTAAGTAGCTGAGTTATACTACATGGTTGGTGCTTACATATACTTAAAAATTGTCAGCTTCTACATAAACTTGAATTTGAGGAATAGATGGTTGACAATAAATCCTTCACCTAATTCTGAGTGACATTGGTTTCTTCATTATATTTCTACAAATATAATTGATTTGATTCCAGTGTATTCCACTTGGTGTGGTTCACCTGGATCATCCATATTTATGCTACTGGAGAAAAAAAGTTACTGACAATTAATATAATTTCTGACCTTGAAGAATTGTATTATGCAATTTTCCACCTCATTTCCTCCTTGCTTCTGTCATAGTCCAAAAACAGTACTTATCAATGCACCTTCATTGCATTGTAAAGATCAATTTTAGACAGCAGAAGTTGGTAATATCTTTGCTTTCTTCATTATTGGCATTAGTGATTGGTGCATATATTTGAATAAAATATACAAATTATTTAGACCCATACAAATAACCTATTCAAGAAGTAAAATACCATAACCTATCAAAAGAGAAGGAATTGATATGGTACAGGAAGTCTCTTGCTTAGAACAAGAACTTTTCCTATTGTTTTTAAGAATTTTTAAAACAGTTTTATTGGCCCATAATCCACTTATCATACAAGTCAATATTTCAGTTATATGAAAAGAGTTGTGCAATCATGAACACAGTCAATTTTAGAACATTATCTCCTATCTTGTATTAACTGTTTCCTATCTTGTACTAATTGCTATTAGCTCTTCATTTCCGCCCAACCTTCCCTGCCACACCCACAAAACCAGTAATTCGGTTACTATCTCTTTGGTTTACCTAATCTGGATTTCATATTTTAAAAATATACTCTCTTTAAAAACTTAAATAAAACAGAGGAAAACTTAATTTAAAAAGAAAGCTGGAAATGTGTTTTAAATAGAATAAATTTTAAATGGATCAGAAGGGAGAGCAAATGATAAAATGCTACATTTTAATGAAGCTGCATTTGCAACAATTTACATTCCAATGTACTCTGCAAGATAGCAAGCTATTCACATCCCTGCTTTATGGTTGGTGGAGAGGCTCCAGACTTAGCCCACATGCATATCCCCTTCACGCTTCCTTTTTTTAAGTAAACTAGATTTAAAACAAACGGGGCAAAAGGGAGACCAAAAGATAAGCTATTGCATTTTAAGCAAACTGTATCTGCCATAATCAACTCCACAGTGTTCTCTGTCTGATAACAAGGCCATTCACATCTCCAGACTGTGGTCGGATGGATTCGCTGGAAGCTTGATCCATATGTAGACCCTGCAAATGGATCTGGGGCTTTCACGGTTATCCATGGCCTTCTGCAAGCTGGGGGTTCACAGTTTAAGCTCTGAAAGCATCCCTTCCTTTGGATAGGGCTGGGTAAAAACTAAATTGAAAGTGTCTAATTAGGATCATATTACAGGTCATATTATCTCCTTCATATTATCTCCTATGTAAGTATTTTAGGTGTGTATCGAACCCTGACCCCACCCCATTTGAGGTTAAAATGGGGCTTTAAAACTACCGTATACACTCAAATATAAGCCGACCCGAGTATAAGCTTATATGCTGTCCTCACTGAAATCGCCGTCATCACCATCACTGCTGTCAGTTTCATACAAAGCACAGTCTTCACTGCCATCCATAGCATTACTAATACTACATTTCAAGAAGGCACGTCGCACCATGTCTTCTGGAATGTCTTCCCATGCATCTCGAACCCACTTTGCTATTGACTCTATGTCAGGCTTCATGAGATGTCCTCCTTTTGTTTGTTAGTCAGGCTTGACCAGGTGACATCCATTCATGCCACATCCTTCGACACACGGTCTTTAAAAGGCTTATTCAAAGATACATCCAGAGGCGGCAATACAGATAGACATAAACCCACCTGGAATAACGGCTAAAGTAACTTTACTAGATTTTGCCAATTTTTTTTTTATGTCCCCTGATAGGTACGCTCTGAACATATCCCAAACAACTAATGATGGCTTTTTTATTTATGACTGCTCCTGGTTGTTGGTTCCAAACTTCTTCCAGCCATTTTTTTTGTTCAGTCTTCATCCATCCAGCCTTTAACGTGTGCAAGCACAGTAATTCTTGGTGGGAAATTGACCTTTTTAGGCAAGGTCTTTCTTTTAAAAATAATGAGAGGACACAGCTTATTTCCATTAGCCAAACATGATAGAACAACTGTAAAGTGTTTTTTTTTTCATTTCCTGTTGTTTGAGAAAAATGTTTGTTTTTTTTCTCCTAAATTTGCCACAGTTCTGTTGCTTAGAAGATCAAAAGTCATGGCAGTTTCATCCATATTCCCAATATCTGCCAGGTCATAATTATGAATCATTCTTTGTTTTATAATAAATGACTGGAATGATATAATTTTTTCTTCACGGTCTTGTGGCAATTTCTGGGAAATCTTTGTTCTTTGTCTCAAACATAGTAGGCCAAACCTATTCATGAAGCAGCGGGTACACCATCCTGCTGACACAGCAAATTTTTCAATGCCTGGTGCTTTATATTTGTCATCCTTAGCCATTTATAGAGCACGTATGCGGATTCCAATTCGTGTTAAGCAGTGATAATTTTGATGACACTCCATAACCCATTTATGCAATTCACTCTCTAGAGCCCCATAAAAAGACATTAAACCACGACAAGTTTTTTTAGCTTTTGGAATCTGTTGCAAGTCATTCTTCATTTTCTGCCACTCCCTAACTTGCTTTTCATCAACACAGAATTCCCTACTTGCAATACTGTTTTTGCTCTCTTCTGCTCTTGACACAACCTTCATTTTGAAACTGCAATCACCCGCGAGATAATGGGCACTCATCCCGTACACCTCACTAGGGTACCACTGACCCGTGTATAAGCTGATCCCCAGTTTTTCAACACATACTTTGTGCTGAAAAACTCTGCTTATACACGAGCATGTATGGTATTTTGACATAGGAGACCTCACTTTAGCTGGGGCCAGTTTTTCCAGATTAGGAGACAGAGAGAAGGCAATTCACATTGCAACATTATGTTAAGGACACCCAAATGACTAGACACTGCTACTTGTGTAATAATGAACCTTAATTGAACTTCAAGATGAGGGGAGGTAGACATGCATAACTTAGAGAAGATAATTATTTTATGTTGGGGGTAAAACTGGGAGCAGCCACCTCAAATGGGGTGGGAGACATGATAAACACCCAAAGCTACTTACATAGTACCTAAGGAGAGCATATGGCTCATAATATGATCCAGATTAGACATGTTCAGTCTAGTGTCTCTCCAGCCCTTGATGACCTAGTCATGGTCCTATAGATTACTGAGACTTTAGACTGTTCTTTTGAGGTATCTGATATCTTTCATAGGACACACCATGGAAACCCCAGTAAGGGAACTGTGCTTTCCCTCAAATGAAAACTCCCTAATCTGAGAAGAAGTAGATGAGTATTAACCCAAAGTTACAGAAATAGACTTTTAGGGTTCCCAATGAATGGCGGCTGAGGGGTGCCATATATTGACCCTTTTAGTTCCCTCCTTACTTACCATGACACTAGGAATCTGGTAAGCATAGTTCAGACTCAGGCTCAGTCATTTCTAGTGCAAGAAAAGTGCAATGCCTTGTTGCAGCTCTAAAGGGTGAATAAACAACTAGTGAATGTGATTGTGAAGAACTTATCTTCAGTGGGTATTGGACCAATCATATCTACATTAGAGAACATTTACCTAACATTTAAGGCCGCTTCACCTACGGTGGTTACCTACTCAGATTGTGGTATCTTACTTAAAGGTGGTGGCTGGGTTAGTCTGGGTATTTTAGAGAAACAAATCCCCAGAAACCCATGTATAAGAGAGAGTTTTATATAAAGTTAAGTGCACATCAGGAAAACATCCCAACCCAGTGCTTCCCGACCCCCAAGTCCAACATTAACCCATATGTCTGACATCAAGCCAAAAAGTCCTACTCCATCTCACAGAATACACACTATGACCCCGACTGCAGGTGGAAAGCCAAATTAGTGAACGTGTAAGTATCTCAGCACTGGCAGGGGTCTCCACACGGCTGCTCCAGCACCCAGGGCTGTATTGGGGTAGGTCCATGCGGCTTCTCCTCATGGATGTCTTGCAGGAATTGAGCCTTGCCAGCTGAAGCAGGGAACTGGCTAAGGCAGCTGCATCGTGGTCTGGCCACCAGAAAGCAAGAGACCCTAGAACTAGAAAGATGAGGCTCACCAAGTCATTTCTCTCTCCACCCTTCAATTAACTCCACATGTGTTTATTGGCCAGGTTGACACAATAAACTTTAACTATGTCAGTGCCCATTGTGCCACTTTGAATGTGAATGACTCCTGACAGCCCTGCCCACAATCCAATTTCATGCATCAGGATTCTCAGTTTCTTTCCAGTCTATCATTCTATGTTTCTAACTTGTAATTTTTTTCCATTATAGTTACCATGAAGAATATTCCAAATTGTGAAAATTTCAGTCCATTCATCTTTCACCTTGTCAGACATAAGAGAACCAACTCAAGACTCTTTATTGAAGGACCAGTAGAAGTTGTCTATAAATTAGATATTCTTATTTCGGGAAATG
The DNA here is from genome assembly GCF_050624435.1 of Tenrec ecaudatus. Taxonomy (NCBI): domain Eukaryota; kingdom Metazoa; phylum Chordata; class Mammalia; order Afrosoricida; family Tenrecidae; genus Tenrec; species Tenrec ecaudatus. Next base: position 51,270,984 of record NC_134536.1, read on the forward strand.
GCTATCACAACAAATAAACTTCGCCCAAAGATAGGCCATATGGTCCCATTAGGAATACCACTAGCATTTAAAGAAGAAATAAAACAATTTATTTTCAAACTATTACAAAATGTGAAGGATTGGAGCCTTTAATATTTCATTCTCTGTGGCCACTGTTATCCAGATCGCAAAGTCAGATAAATGTAAACAAACCCTGCAAAGTTGTATATTTATATGTATAGAAGCAAAAATACTCTTAAATGCTACAAAATCAAATCCAACATCATACTCAAATGATAATACATCATATCAAGTGATATTTTCCCCAGGAATGAAAGGGAAATACAATAAAGGAAACATAAAGTAATAAATCACATCAATGAAATGAAGCAGAGTAAATAAAGTCCCCATCACGCCCCCCAAAAAACATTTAAATTCACACAGAAAAGCGTTTGACAAAATCCAACCAGTTTTTATACGGAAAGTACTCAGCGAAATTGTAATTCAATTACTCAACATGATGAAGAGAAATGAGCCTGGCACAACTGGATAACCACATGCAAAAGCAGGGTTGGAACTATGTCATAACAACACATACAATCGCAATTAAAAACACACCAGTGACCTACATATAAAGCGTTGGGACATGCTTTTGGACAATAGATGCGTAGATATTACACCAGAAGCAACTAAAGACTGGACTTTGACAGAGTTGAAAACATTTGTGTGTCAAAGAACTTTATGATGAAAGTAAAAACCCACAACCCACAAAATGGGGAAATATGTGGAAAGCATTGATTGACAAAGGCTTGATATTGAGTGTATATTTGTATACTTAGAACCCTTACAACTAGCAAGACAAAAACAGCCAGCCTAATTATAACTGGGGTAAATATTTTAAATAGACCTTTCTCTAAATCCAAGCTACCAACTGGCAAGCAATCAAATGAAAAAAAATGTTCAGAATCATAAGTTATCAGGTAAGTAAATGCAAATTAAAGTCACAACAAGATATCACTTTATATCTGTATATACTCTAGGATGGCTATTAAAATTAATAAAATAACAAGTGTTGGGGAGGATGTGTAGAAATTGGGACATTCAATCACTGCTGCTAGGAGTGTAAACTGGTGAAGCTCTGACATGAAACAGTTTGGTGACTCCTCATGAAGTGAAACATTGAATTACCATGCCACGTGGCGATTGTACCTCTATGCACATACACAAGTCAGATGTAATTCAAGCAGGCACCAGCACACCAATGTTCCCTGTAGCAAACTTCACAATAGTAAAGAGTGGAGGCAATGCAACATGCCTATGATGAAGCCTTATTGAGCTATAAGAGAAATGATTTTATACCACATGCTACCCCACGAATGAACTTTGATAACAGTATGCTTAGTGAAATGTCTGAGACACAGAGAACAAATATTGTAGAAGATCATTTGCATGAAATATATGGAAGAAGCAAATCCATCAAGACTATATAAGGATCCAGGTTACAGAAGATGCTACGGAGGGGAGAATAGAGAGCAGAATAATACATAAAATAGTATTTTCAGCATAAATCCCTCACAGTTTACTTTCTCTGACCTTATCTCTGCTAAAATACAACACACTCCAAACCGTATACTCACATATTTTCTAGAAGTTGCTAAAAAATGTGTGTAGAAAAGCTGGAGGGAACTGGGTACAGTGACGGTATACTCACCCACAACTTTATAGTCAGCACACTGGAAGGAAGATTTACTCAACCATCGCGTTGTTACAGCTTCTGAGTCCTACAGGATTTTGTAGGCATGATATGTGTATTTACCCATCTTGCAATTGGCAACTTCTTCATGATAAAACTCAACTCAGCAAGAATATATACTTGTCTATTCTTAAACCAGGTCTGGATTTATGGTAACTTTTACATTCTAGAAACTATGCACTCATTCTCTTTGCCAATTCAGGTTTTAGTACAATTGCAGGTTTTCAACTTTATATATTTTGTGATTATTTAATTGAGCATTTGTTATACACGCATTGGAAACAGAATGGTGTATATTATTTCAAATATGGTAAAAATTGTTGTTTTACAAGAAACTAATATGAAAGACCAATATGTGAATATGGGTATACCCCAAATCCACTGTCATTCGGCTGATTCAGATTCACAGTGAATCTATGTACAGTTGGAGAGTCTTTAGGGAATAGACAGCCTTATACTTCTCCCTGGGAAGAGCTGGTGGACTTGATCCTCTGACCTTCTGTCCAATACTTCATAGCTAGTACTATCAGGGTGTAGAAAGTTATAAAAGTGGAATTTGTAGCATAAATATAGAAGAATTACCCATAGTTGAAATACCATAAATTTTGGTAATCAGAGTGAGACAAACTTCTGATTAATATTGCATATTATCGTTAGATAACATGATCTAGAAGAGACTCTCATTAAAATCAAACAGTATGGGCGGTGGCAGTGGTGGAGAAATTGCATTATACTTTGATTTATGAGGGCCATGTATGCATAAGAGTATAACTGTGCTTTGTCTAGTTTCAATGGATTTATCAATTATTAGATCGACCTTCCAAGAGGCCTCTATTATTTTTAGGTGTTATTGAGTCAGTTACCACCCATCATGGTCTTATGCACAACAGAGAGCAGCAAATGTCCTTATCCTGAGCCCATGGTTGCAGCCATGATGCCAATCTATCTTGTTGAAGGTTTTACTCATTTTTGCTGCCACTTTACCAAACATATGTCCTTCTCCAGGAACTGGTCTCTGCTGACAACATGCCTAAAACATGTGAGACAAAGTCTATCATCCTTGACTCTAAGGAGCACTCTGGTCATTCTTCCAAGATAAATAGTTTGTCCTTTTAGTAGGTCATGGTACTTTCAATATCTTTCTCCAGGACCATAATTCAAATGCAGCTGTCTTTCTTCAGTTTTCCTTACTTAATGTCCAACTTGCACATGCCTATGAGGCAAGTGAAAATATCATGGTTTGGGTCAAATGCATCTTAGTCCTCAACGTGGAATCTTTGCTTTTCAAGACATTAAGGAGTCCCCGAGCAGCGTATTTACTTAATGCAATGTATCAATTCATCTCTTGACTGCTGCTACCATGAGCACTGGTTGTGGATCCGAAAGACAAAATCCTTTACAATGTCAACCTTTTCTCTTATTATGGTGTTACCTATTGGTCCAGTTGTGAGGATATTGGTCTTCTTTGCTTTGAATAACCCATCCCGAGGTCTGCAATCCTTGATCTTCATCAGCCAATGTTTTATGTCCGCCTCAATTTTAGCAATCAAGTTTGTGTCATCTGCATATGGCCGGTCCTTAATAAACCTTGCTCCAGTCCTGGCGCCATGCTCTTTTTCATCTAAGCCAGATTTTCTGATTACTTGTTCAGCATACGTATGGAGTAAGTACAGTAAGAAGATACAACCCTGGTGAACACTGGTCCTCATGGCACACCACGCAGCATTCCCTTGTTCCCTTCTCCCAACTACCTCTTGATCCATGCACGAGGTCTGCATGAGCACAATGGAGGGTTCCGGAATTCCCATTCTTCTCACGAGCATCCATAGTTTGCCATGAGCCACATGGTCTAATAAGCTCGTGGATGTACTCACATAAGGGGCTTTCTGCAAGGAAAAGGCTTTTCTTAGGGCAGAATCAGTTAAGACAAACCATGGCCAATGATTTGTTAATAGCTAATTCATGTTGGTGCTGGACAGAAACTTTAACAGGCATGGCACAGGAGTTTAAGATCATGATGACATTTCTAACAAAGATAATGACAGCAGCCCACGTAAATTTTATTTTTTACTTGGCAATCTATGAAATGTTCAGAATTAGGTTAAGAAAGGGTCAATGTGTTCATTTATACTAAGTTTAAGTCATATGCAAGAATTTTGTATAAGCAGCAAGCACAAAAATGAGATGTAATTCTTATTTATAATGTAACTTTATGACAAGGACAATATTAATTTCAGTTATATTTACATCGTAAACTCCTTATATCCCTACATTTTTTCTTGAAATGTTTAAATAAGTATAAATCATCTAATTTATATTTGTACCGATTAAACATGTGCATAATAAAATAAATCTCAGTGTTATATAGCAAAAGTAGAAATTCACATGCTCTTTGTGAGTTCTGGTTTTTCCTAAAACAAGTTTTCCATACTCATTTATCTCATATATATACATATATATCTATATATCTATATATATTCACATTTTCATTACAGGTATTCCATACCACATTGTAAGTAGGGTCTCCAAAGAAGGGAGGTATAATTGTATTCACAGGCCACAGTCAAAGTGATAATTTTGAAATTACATGTAAGAAAAGGGAAAGTAAGCTTTCACTCCACCTGTGGCCGTAATATAGACAGTTCACCGTGACTCTTGCCTGTTTGCTGTTGAGCTGTATTTCATCCTTATATACCAATTAATTATGAACACATAAACAAAAACCCAAATTCACTGACGTGAGTTTATCCCAGTTTACAGCAACCCTGCAAGGTGGGATAGAACTCACCCTGTGTGTTTCTAAGACTGTAACTCTTTATTACAGGAGTAGAAAACATTGTCTTTCTCCAATGCACCGGCGCATCATCATCAATAGCTAAACATCTGGTTAACAACCCAATGGAAACCACAATGCCACCAGGGCTCCGTTTAACAATTATAGCCCCTGAAAAAATAGTCAAACATTTAAAAAACTGTGTTCTGAAAAAAGAAGTAGTATATTGGGATATAAGTGTGATAATACAGTTTTGTGACATTTTGACTAGGCCAGAATTCTCAGCAGTTGGACATTTTGGGGCTAGTAATTCCCCTTGATGTGACAAAACATAATTAAATCAACACCAAAACGAGAAAGGTTTTGAGCAGCCAAACAGTTGTAAGATTAAGTGTGAGTACAATGCCCTTACTCAGATCACAACATTCATACAATTGGAAGGAAGTTTCCTCAGGGTTGTACCCTACTTCCTATATAAGTACATGCTATGGAAATGTTAACCTGCTTTGTGGGACAGGTCCTGTATTACCACACTTATATACCAATATACTACTCCTTTCTTCAGGACACTCACTTTGGTTCACCACTCTGGTCTTCAACCAGGGACATGATACTTGGCCTGCCAATATGGCAGTTAGCAATGGTCCACCATATTACCTGCTGACCTCAGATTCATTCATCTCTCCATCCAAAAGCCCAGCTGCTGACCGTGGATTCATCTGCCTCTACAGCCACCGGAGGTGCTCCTGCCAAGTTTGGGCTCATCACCCTCCGAAATGATATGTGGCAGGAACAGCCTCAAGCCTAACATCTGACGTGGGGAACTCAGACTGGATGTGTGCACTTCCGCAACTGTGCGCGCCATTTTCTTGGGTATATGTGCATGTGTGAGAGAGTGTGTGTGTGTGTATTTCTATATACATAGATAGGTCTGTATATAAAAAAATCTGTAAATATATCTTATGTTAACATTTTGTGCGGTTGTGTCAACGTTTCCTGTTACCAGCTTTACTCAGCGAACTAACTCTTTGGTTATGTTGTTAATGTTTCTTACTATGGACCATTAAAAACTCAGAATCAAACTCATTACCAGGAAGTCAATTCCATCCTATAGTGACCCTATCATACAGAGTAGAATTGCCCCCTGTGGATTTAGGAGATGCTAAGTCTTTATGGGAGTAGAAAGCCTCATCCTTTTCTCATGAATTGGATAGTAGTTTTGAACTGCTGACTTTTTGATGAGCAGTCTAGTCACCAGGGATCAATGCGTTCTTTAATACTTTCCACTGCTGACTGGTCCTGCACCATTTTCACAATTGTTGTTAGAGTCATATAATCCATTTTTTAGAGAACCCAGCTTAACACATTAAGGAAACCTGGTTCGACGGACATTTCCCCACAATTGCCACTGAATTTTTTGCAACAATGAAAATTATCTTCATATCTTCTGTATCAAACAAACTTGATGAATGTAACATATCATTCCAATTGAAGTTTCTGGCTATTATTTCATAAAGGAGGGTTGTATGAAAAGAAAAAAAGTAGGAAAGGATCAGATGTAAAATAAAAATGGGTAGAAGTTGGAATGACAACTTTGTAGAGCATGAAAATGCTGCTCCTGAACTGTTGGACTCTCGGGAGAAAGCATGGTTTACTTGTCCCGGGAACGATCTGTAAATCTTTTCTGCATTAGCATTTTGCACAATTATGTCAACATCCCCCATTAGAAGCTGTACCCAGTGGACTCATTGGTTAATTCATTAGTATTTCTTATTATTGACCAATACATACTTTAATAACTTCCTTATGTTTCTGTATTGCAGGAAAACCTAGTGAGTTCCACGAAGTGGAACTAATGCTTGGCAAATTCATTTGCAAAGCAGTCAATAGAAATTTTGCACACCAAACAGAATATCTCTGGATCTGAACTGCTATAAAACTTGCAACACTTGCATGCCCATTTATGGAAAATAAGTATCCTAACAACTTGAGTGTAATTGTACTTGTCAGCAGCACCTATAACTTGAATGTAAGTTTTGAAGGACTACATTTATTATGTCAAAGGCAAATTAGCAGCTGTTCAAATGGAGATGGTAGAACTTTAATACAACATCTGCAAAACAGCTTTACATCTCTGGAATCAGCTTTTTCTTAAGCCTGAAAGCATGCAGTGTTTCATTGAGAAACCGCTCCCTCCCTAGTCTCCCACAGTGTTTTCAGCCATCTATAGTAACGACTGGGGAGCCCTGGTGATGTAGCGGCGCGCTATGAGCTGTGATCACCAAGTCAGCAGTTGAAAATCGCCAGCGATAGGGCTTCTCACGCTCATAAAGAGTTACATCATCAGAGACTCACAGGGGGATTCCATCCTGCCCTGTAGGGCCACTAGGAATCAACTTGATGGTAATGAGTTTAATGTTTTATTTTTAAAAATGGTATATTACTATTTAATGGATGTTTAATAGTTGTTAAGTGGCCTGACTAAAATCATTTTTCACAAAAGCCTACCCATTCATTACTATACTCACTTTCAATCAATCTCTAAGGTCAGTACAGAGATTCTTTAATTCATAAAACTTCCCTATAGTTCTGCATTACTCCCTCACTAAAACTCACCTAGATGCTTAGTCTATGGCTAGTTTTCCAGTCTGTCTTTGATATGAATATATAGATACAGTACCATTATTCATATGCTACATTATATTCTAGATAAATCTTCCTTGGGACTCTGAAAGTGATGGTCCAGTATTAAATAGTGTCCAAACATTGACCCAAGCAAACAAAATTAATGAAAATATTAGAAAATATTCACAAGTGAGAAAGATAAGTATGAATAGGGAAACTTCAGGAATGTATACTTCTGCCACAGGCCAATACATTATTTTTCTTAAAGAGCAAAGGCGATCATATTGGAAGATGCCGCTAAGCAACAAGAACCCTTGAGAAGAACAGTGCTATCTCTATTGTGACAAATTCTAGAGAAATCCCAAAGTCCCAAATTGAGGAACAAAATAGTTGGGAAATGTGGCCCAGGAGGTGATAGCAAGTAGGGAGACACCCCTAAAAGAAGTACGCAAGCTATGGCCAATTTCTCTTCTGTGGGTTCCCAGCATCCATAGATTCATGTCATGTAAAATGTTTCACTTTCTTGAACTGAACAAAAATTTGCTTAGTGCAGAAGGGATAGGGCAAAAAGTCAAGTTCACCTGTGGTGAAGGGAGATTTCCAATTGAAGTAACTACTACCTTAACAACAAGAACAAGCCTTTGGGGTTCCCAGGGTGTTGGGCAAATGTATGTGATAATATTAAGAAAACTCATGGCTGCTCATGTCCTGCTGACCCTATTTCCCACTGGTATTACTGAATCTCACCTGAACACAAGCAAGACATTTAAATGTTAAGATATCCCTTTAAATGGGGATGTGCATTTGTCTGGTAATGTCAGAAAATGAACCAGAGATGAAATAAGAAATAATCTCACTCCATAAATTGAGTAGAGAATAGACCAAACTATCATAGGGCACAAACCATGTCTACTGACAGAGGAATTCCAGTAATGGGGAAGAAAACATATTGATCAGAATGAAGTATAAAGAACAAAACCAGAGAAAAATATAACTAGAAAGAAAATGCTGATTAACCATGTAGATTGCATGATTATCATTCTCCTTAACCACTTTGCTAACAGACTATACTGAAGCAATATCTACAATTGTGAGTTTCAATGTGACTCCAAACTTCTGGGTAAGAATCACTGAATTTCAGACTTGATTAATGAGGAGAGGATGTTGTATTCTTCAGGAGAAGATATTGAATTATCTTAGATTTATGGAAAAAATTAAAGTGAGGAGATTAATATGAATCATTTTCTACTATTGAAATAAATTAGCAAAAAATAAAAAAGGGGGAAGGAAAACAAAGTCACTGGCTGAGTTTCAATGAAGGATATATTTTCAAATAAATGAAGGAGAAATATTTTGGAAGCAGCAACACTCAATTATAAATATTTTAACAGTTTCTGATCCTTTACAAAGATTTTCTAAAAATGAAGTTTATGGGACTAGTGGTACAGTGTGGTGTACTGTGGTCCAGTGTTTCACTTGATATCTGGCTCTAGTAGCCATTGTCTTTGTAACCACCCCCCCCCAAAAAAAATAAAATAAAGTCTGCTTTCTTCTGAGTTTGGGTAAGAGAAGGTGGAGAAAGATGCTGGTAGGATTTTATGATTCAGTTGTGAGTCACTATTGAAAGGGTTATTTGTGAATGTAAAAAAATTAGAATTCTAAAGAAGGGTTGGTCAATGTATCATTCCGCTGGGTTTGAAATGAGCAATCTCAGAAGCAGCAGGTGGGGATCACACTACCATCAAGAAAGAAGAGGCAAGAGTGAAGTGTCTTCTTCTGATGTCAAGTTTCCAGTACACTCAGATTCCTCAGTCCAGTGACAGAAAGCTGGGGCATCAGAGAAATGACAGAGGCGTAGAAGGGAGTGAAAGGAGCGAATCAAGACATAGAGAGTTTGGAAGAGTAATGGGATTCCTGGTGCAGAGAGTGACTAAAACTGGGGCTTTCAGGCAAAAACTAGGGTCTTCCAAGCACTTAATTGGGGTCGTAGGTTTGATGTCTCACAGACATAGTGCCGAGAGCCTTCACGGTGAAGTGGCATGCCGATAACGCATTTATTGGCACACAGAACAAGGGCATGCCGCATGATTTATGATCTGCATCAGAGTTGTGGCCTGTCACCATACTTATTCAAATGGTGTGCTGAGCAATGGTCAGAGAAGCTGGATTATGTGGAGAAGAACTGGGTTTCAGGCTTGGAAGAAGCCTTCCTAACAACCTGTGCTATGCAGATAACACAACCTTGCAGTGCTGAAAGTGAATAGAACTTGAAGCACTTGCTGATGAAGTTCAAGGACTGCAGTTTTCAATACGGATTACAATTCGATGTACAGAAAGCCAAAATCTTAACATCATGATAAATGGAAAAAAAAACAAACAGAAGCCAAAGAGTTCATCTTGCTCCAATCAATGCTCAGGAAAGCAGCAAACAAGGAATGACAGAACTCATTGAATTGCATAAATCTGCTGCACAAGACTTGAAAAACAAGGATGCTCCTTTGTTGATGTTGAATGGGGACGATATCCCTGCGAGGATTAATGTGCGCTGCATGTGACAGTTGGGCACGGCATAAGGGAGACTGAAGACCATTCTATTTTGATCATATGCTACCTTCTGAATTAGTTGAATGTCGATGAGTTTGGTTTTTATTTTTACTATGACTCTTCATTCTTTCATTTTTTATGCTTCCTGTAGCACTCAATATTTTGCCCACACAATCTTTCCATATAGCAATCCCAGGCTTGAATATTTCTTTAGCTATTTCAGTTTAAAATATGTTACGTGTGTTTTTCCGTTTTGCTTTTCTAATTCTAGGTCTTTTCACATTTCATTATAGTATTTTATTCTGTCTTCTTCAGCTGTGCTTTGAAATGTTCTGTTCAGCCTTTTAATTTTGCCATTTCTTCCATTTGCTTGGATTACTCTATGATTAAGAGCAAGTTTCAGAGTTTCTTCTGATAGCCACTTTGAATTTTTCTCTCCTCTGCACATGAGTTTCAATGAGGAACTCAACATCGTGCGGCGCCCAAATCAGAATAAATAGACAGAAATATGCTTCCTACATGAATGATGTTCTTGATGTGCTCTCAGCATTCTTTAGGTCTTCTGTCATAAGTATTCAATGCATCATATTTGTTCTTGTAATATTCTTGAAATTCAGAAAGGATATACTTATGGCCATATATTTACTCTCATGGACTTGTTTTTATTTCCTTCAGCATCAACCTGAACTTACATATGAGCAATTGGTGGTCTGTTCCAGCCCCTGGTCTGGTTTTAACTACTGAGCTTCTTCATTGCCTTTCCCCAAAGATGTAGCCAATTTGATTGCTGTGTGTATAGTTGCCTTTTGTGTTGTTGAATAATGGTATTGCCACTGAAGCAGTCCTTGGCTTTGAAAAATTCTGTCATCTCATCTCTAACATCAAGCATTTCTACAATCATCAAGACTACACTTTCCATCTACTGTTTCTTCTTCCCTCCCCCATGCCTCTAACATTTGGAGTCCAATTGCCAAAAGTTATCAATACATTTTGACTGTATATTTGATCAATCTTATATGGAAGGCATTGATAGAATTCTTCAATTTCTTCATCAGAGGTCCATTCATAAACTTTAGTAGTAGTTGTACTTGCTGCATTTACTTGAATGTGGATAAATATCATCCTATTACAGACAGTATTGTATCTGGAAATGTCCTTTTGGATGATGAATGCAACGCCATTTCTTGAAATTGTCATCCCTAGCACAATAAACCATATGATTCTCTGGTTCTAAAATGTCAATACCAGTGCATTGCAGCTCACCAGTGCCTAGGATATTGATCTTTATACACTCTGTTTCATTTTGAAAACTTCCAGTTTTTCTAGATGAATAATTCTAACATTCCAAGTGGTGGTTATGTATTGATATTGCAAACTTTTTATTTACTTCAACACATTTTGAGTCTTGTCCCATCAGCAAATCAAAGTATTGAATGCTTTGCTCTTGAAACCCTTACTTCGTCTACATCATTATGGAAGACACTATTTCAGTGATGTTGAGAGTGTCTTCTGACATGAAGGGGTCCTTTACTAGCACTATCTCTGACTATGTTCCTTTACTCAGGAGGTTTTCAATAGCTGACATTATTTCCAGGCTACCCACAAGGTTTTCGGCCCCTAATTCCACTAATGGGGACAGCCTATCCCTTCTTCATAGTCTGTTGCTGATCTGGATCTACACCAAAGCCCATTGACTTTGGATGACTCTCCTGGCCTTTGAAATACTAGTGACATAGCTGCCATCATCACAGCAACACACAGGCCACCACAATATGACAAACCTACAGACAAGTGATGGACTTAGCATAATACAACAAGCCTATAATATGGTGAGTTGAATATATGAACAGATTTGTCTTAGTCATACAGTGCTGCTATTATGAAAACAAAGTAATTGGTTGATTTTAACAAACAAATTTATTTTCTCACAGTTTGTTGTTATTTGGTGTCTTCTAGCAGGTTCTGACTCATAGCAACCTTATGCACAACTGAAAGAAATACTGCCCGGATCTGCCCATCCTCACATTTTGTCCTATGTTTGAGGTCACTGTTGCGCCCATAGTTTCAGTCCATCTTTTTGAGGTCCATCCTCTTTTTCATTGCCCCTCCACTTTACCAAACATCATGTTCTTCCAAATGTAACGGTCTCTCCTGACAACATATCCAAAGTATGTAAGATCAAATCTCACGATCCTTGCACACTCTGGCCATATTTCCTCAAGGACCGAACAATTTGTCATTTAGCAGTCCATTGTACTTTCCGTACTCTCCCCCAGTGCCACAATTTAAATGCGTTGATTCTTCCTTATTCAACATCCAATTCCACATGCACACGAGGCAAGTGTAAATATCACTGTTTGGGTTACGTGCACCTCAGACCTCAAAGTAGCAGCTTTGCTCTTCAAAACTCCAAAGAGGTCTCAACCTAACGGAACATGGCTTATGATCTCTTGAATGCTTTTTTCATGAGCATTGATTGTGGATCCAAGCAAGCCAAAATACTTCACAACTTCAATCTTTTCTCTATTTATCCCATTACTAACTATTGGTTCAGCTGTGAGGTCTTGGTCTTCTTTACCTTGAGTTGCAATCCATAATGAAGACTAACTCACAGTTCAGTGTGTTAACTGGATGATAGAAGGCTGGCTTGAATGGTGCTGTGTTTCTTTGCGTGCGTTGAAAGGGAATGTCCTTTCCCCCTGAATCCTTGGAGATCCACATGTTGCTTTCATCTATCATCCCCAAAACGCGTTTCATTGGCTATAAATACAGGTTACGCTTATATTGGCTCATTAATTAACAAAGAAAATCCATTTCCAAATGAGACAATAGTCATTAAAAAATGGAGTTAAAATTTACCACACATACTTCAGTGGTAAAGGACATAATTAAATCCTTAACAAGTACATAGATTTGAACTTGAGAGCTTGGAGAACATTGCACAGGTATTATTAACTGTTTAATTTTCATGAGCATGTTATCTTTGAGAATTTTTTCTGTTTTATTTGTTGTCTTCAGCTTCATATTAGCACTTGAGGTCACTTTCAGTTATGAGTATTTAAGAGAGAGAATTTATTTGACCAGCTACCAAATTCCAATACATGCTACTTTAGTAATTTATACATTTTTGTTCCTCAATTATAATGTTATTATCACATTTTCAATGTGCTGAGTAAAGCAGTCCTAGTGTCAACATGTCACCTACTGTCTGAATAGAGTCATTGTCTTGAGGAGCATCATACTCGTACAGATCAGAGCTCGTATTCTTCAGGAAAATTAATGTCACTGTTTTCAAAAGTAATGAATATGCAATGCATGAAGCGTATGGAATTTCTTACATAGAGAAAGAACTTATGAAGGAGACAGGATATTTCAGTGATTATTTGTGAAATTCATAAAAGTAGAACTAAATAAATAAAATTAAAGGGAAAAGTATATTTGTTTGAATCTGTATAAATTGTACCAAGAAATAATTTATATAATTTTTAACATATTGGGACATAATTAATCAAAGGAATTGATTACTTTTTTTTTCCTTTCTATGTTTTCCAGAATCCAATCCTCAGTTGTTATTGGGTGCCATCTGGGCAGTTCTAACTCACAGCGACACTAAGTCCAAGAGAACCGAAATACTACCCAGGGCTCTGCAATCGTCACAATGGTCCTTAATTTAGGACAGTTTTGTCTAGGGCCTTCCGTTTTCAGCTACTCATTGACTTTACAAAGCATGATGGCCTTCCTTCCTCAGGGACTGGCCACTCCTCCAAGGTCCAACGTTTGTGAGAAAAAGTCGCACCATCCTTCCTTCAAAGGAGCATTCTGGCTATACTTCTTCTAAGACAGATCCGTTTGTTCTTTCGGCAGTCCTAGGTACATTTAATAGTCTTCCTCAGCACCACAATTCAAAATTCATCAATTCTTCTTTCGTCTGGCTTATTGAATATCCAACATTCATAGGCACATGGGGCATTTGAAAATGCTATGACTTGAATTAGGCATATGTTAGTATGCCAAAAAAAATTGCTTCTCAACACTTTAAAGAGATCTTGTGCAGAGGGTTTCCCCAATGTGGCAATCTCTTGCCTGCTGCTTCCACGAGCACGGCTTGTAGATCCAACACTAAATCCTTTACAACCTCTGTCGCTTTTCCATTGAGCATGATGTTACCGATTGGGGAAGTTGTGAGGATTTTTTTTTAACAGTGAGCTGGACTCCATGCTGAAAGCTACAATCCTCGCTCCTCATCAGCAAGTGCTTCAAATGCTCCTCCCTTACAGCAAGCAGTGATGTATCAGCTGTATAGTGTAGGTTGTTAGTAACACTTCCTCTAATCTTGCTGGCACTTTCTTCTTCATATAAACAAGATTCTCAGATTACTTGCTCAGCATATAGATTGAATAAATGTGGTGAGAATATACAACCCTGACTCACACCTTTGCTGATTTTAAAATATGCAGTAATGTCTTCTTTTTGCACTACAGCTTCTTGATTTATGTACAGGTTTGTATGAGCACAATGAAGTGTTCTGGGATTTCCATTCCTTAAAATGTCATCCATCATTTGTTACCAGTCACACAGTTACTGCATAGTCTATATAACCTAGTACATAGTCAATATATTGACTTTGCTTTCATCTGTCACTCTGAGAGGACTAGAGAAACAAATCCAGGGAGACTCAAATATGTATAATAAAGAGGTTTATATACAAGAACAGTTGGATATTGAGAAAACATCCCAGCCCAGTCCAGATCAGGTCCATAGGTCCAATCTTAGCTCACATGTCTGATACCAATCTACAAAGCCCTCTTCATACTCACAAAACACCTGCAATGATACCTAATGCAGGAGAATCCAAGGTGAGTGCGTGGGAAGTCTTGTAGATCCAGTGGCATTGTAAGCATCTCAGTGCTGGCAGGGGTCTCCCTGTGGATTCTCCAGGTACAGGGTTCTGGCTGCATCAGGGTAGGTCCATGTGGCTTCTCCTCAGGGATGTCTCACAGGGCGTGAGCCTTGTCAGTAAGAGAGTCTCCAAGGAAGTGAGTGGAGTGAGATGTCTCCGGCCTCCAAGGAGGAAAAATAGGAGTTCCCAGAATTCTCAGGAGGCCATGCCCACACAGAGGCCTCATTGGTTATATCTTGATTGAGAGGCCAGCCTCCACCCCTTCACTCATAATCTTCTCAAATTGACACCAGATTATCTAACTACCACACTTCGAATAGGCAAAGTAAACACTTTTTAGGTACTCTGCTTTTAGCCAAGAGTCATTGGACATTACAATGATATCCTTTGTTCCACAACCTCTTCTGAGTCTGGTCTGAACTTGTGGTAGCTCCTTGTCAATGTCCTGCTTTAACCACTGTTGAATGATCTTCAGAAAAAATATATATATTCGTGTGACATTAATGATATTGTTCTATAGTCTGTGTATTCTGTTGGGTTATCTTTCTTTGGACTGAGTACATAGATGGATGTTTACCATCAGTTGGTCAAGTAGCTGTCTTCCAAATTCCCTGATATAGGTGAGTGAGTGCTCCCAGTGCTTCAACCTGTTGAAGCATTTCAGTTGGTATTCCCCCAATCACTGGAACTTTGTGTCTGGCTTTCAGTTTGGGGCTTTAATGCTTTCTGTACAGCTTAACTTGCGGAGTACTATTTGTGCTTAATTATATCCTACCTCTTGAAATGGTGATTCTCATCAATTCCTTTTGGTTAAAATGACTGTATATTCATTGCATCTTCTCTTAATGCTTCCTATATCATTAAATATTTTTGCCCATAGAATTTTTCATTTTATCTAGAGGCTTTAATTTTTTTTCATTGAGTTCTTCAGTTTAAGGTATGCAGAGCGCTTTCTTCCTTTTTGGTTTTCTACCTCTAGATCTTTCCATATTTCATTAGAATATTTGACATTATTGTCTTGAGCGGGCGGCCCTTTGACAAATTTCTCTCAACTCTTTGATTTCATCATTTCATCCATTTACCTTAGCTATTCTATGATTAAGAGCATTTTTAGAGTGTCTTCTTACATCTTCTTACATCTGATCTTTATGATTTTCCTTGCCTTTTAATGTATGACTTTTTGCTTTCATCATAAATGACATTCTTGATGTCCTCCCACATCTCATCAAGTTTTTTGTCATTAGGATTAAATGTAACAAATCTGTTCTTGAGATGTTCTTAAAATTTAGGAGGGAGAGACTAAAGATCCTATTTTGGCTCTCATGGACTTTTTATTTTCTTCATCTTAAACCTCATCTTATTGATGACCACTGGTGGTCTGTTCCCCAGTAAGCTCCTGGCCGGTTTTAGCTGCTGATGCTGAGCTTCCATCCTCTCTTCCCACAGATGACGTCGTTTAGCTTGCTGTGTATACCATCTGAAGTCCCCATGTAGAGTTGATGATTGTGCTGTTCAAAGTAGATATTTGCTACAAAGAAGAAGTTGACCTTGCAAAATTCTATCATGTGATCTCCAGCTTCATTTTTATAACCAAGACCATATTTTTCAACTACTTTTGCTTTCTCTTTGTTTTCAACTTTTGCACTTCAATAACCAAAAGTTATGGTATTTTAATTGCATATTTGATCAATTTCAGATTGAAGACATCAATGTAATTCAATTTCTTCATTACTAGCTTTAATGGTTGGTGCATACATTTGAATGATAGTTGTTTTGATTGAATTTCCTTGAATGTGGATAGAAATGATCCTATCGCAGACAGCATTGTACTTCAAGAGAGATCTTGAAATTTGCTTTTTGCCACGGAATGCAATACCATTCTTCTTGATTGTATCATTCCCATCGTAGTAAGCCCTATTATTTTCTAATTCAAAATGACCAATACCAGTCCATTTCAATACACTAACACTTAGGATATGGACCTTGAGGCATTCCATTTAATTTTGACTACTCCCAATTTCCCTAGATTCATGCTCCATACATTTCTATTTCAGAATATTAGTAGAATCTTGCAGTTATTTCTTCTCATTTTGAGTCATACACCATTAGCAAATGAAGGACTCAAAAGGCTTACATGCTCCTCCATTCAGGGCATCTCGATGGACGACTGAGATAGCAGATCTCCTTCAGTCCAACGTTGGGTGCTTTCTAACCCGCAGAGCTCATCTTCTCGCACTGTCGCTCACAATGTTCTACTTCTCTTCATTAGGCCTTTCGTATCTGACAATATTTTGAGGCTATGGATGAGAGTTGTTTTTTTTTAAAGCAACTAATTCCTTCAAAGTGGACAGTTGTATTCTTAGTAGAAGCACCAAAAACAAAACAACAAAAGCATCAACAAACAAAAACTGTGATATGACCATTTGCAATAAGTGAAAAATACTGGATACTATTTTCAAAAAGAAATATTACATCTAATATTTATTATTAAGGAAATATCCATTTATTTGTTTCCTGGGAAGCATAGAGAACAGTCTATGGAATCAGACTACCGGGATTAAATGAGCTAACTGAGATTTACACAGATTTCTTCTTCCCCCTCTTTTTGTTTCCATATGTAAACTGGAAATCCTAATGCTATCAACCTCAGAGAATCAGAATAATGACTGAAGGGAACAGGCATACACAATGCTTAGAATCATACCAGTCATAAGTAAGCAGCTTTGACGTGTCATCTGGCAACTCTAGGTATAACCTAAAACAAAACACTCTTTGCTCCTTTAAAATTGTCTCATTGCTTGAGCCCATTGTTGCAACCACTCTGTCAATCCTTTGCATTGAATATTCTTCCTCTTCGTTTTTTGGTCTACTTTTCCAAGCATTATGCACTTCTGTAGCTGGTGGCTCCTCCTGATAACATGTCAAATGTATAGGAGGCATAAATACTCCGTACATATTACCTGAAATAAGCTTCCACTGGCAATAAATATTTAATGTACAGTAAACATGTTTTAAAATTATTAATAGACATGCATACATATGCTTTTGGAATCAAATCTATTGTGGTCAGGGAATACATTTTTAAAATTTGCATATTTTGAAATGTCTTAATATTATAGTCAAGAATGAGGGATATATCTTGTATAATCTTAAAAAGGTATTTCCTGTGCTTGTGTTCAATAAATGCCAATGAAATCAAGTTGAACAAGCATATTCAAATCTTCAATTATGTTTGTTTTAAGCATTTTTAAAATAAATTATTGAGTAAATGTTAAATTAGCCAACTCTGGCTGTAGATTTGTATTTTTTTCCTGTAAGTTTTAAATTTTTTGTTAAATGCCTTTTAAATCTCTGTGTATCGTGTATTTATAATTTTATGCACATAGATTGAGGCTTAAATATAATGCATAAATAATTATTTGAAGAATCACTTACCAAAGAAAAATGTTGAAAGATAGTCACTCCCAGTATCTGTGCACTACTACCTCAATAGTTTAAATCATTACTGGGTAGAACTTTTCTTCCAGAAATAATCATTGCATATTACTGCTTACAGTGGGAGGTAATGAGCACAGGTGTTATGTTTATTTCTGTCAAATAGTTACATTAGCAAAATGTACCTATCTTAAACCTAAATAGTACCTATAAGAGATAGGTTTTAATTAGATATCTTACCAATAAATACATTAAAGTAGTTGTAAAATATCTGTAATTTATTTCTTCTTTTTAGTGGTCACAACAGAAAAGGGAATTTTTGAAACTTTATTAACATGTAAATATAAATTTCCTAGCAAATACAATAATGGCATTTACTGACATTAATGCTTTTATCAGATTTAGTCTTTCTAGAATATTTATTGTAAACAAATCTGAAAATTATGTATTTCTGAGGATATATGGTTGAATATATCAAGTAAAGAATTGTTAATATAGTATAAAACTGAAGTAACCCTATAACAAGGATGATCCAAGCCATGGTCTGGGTCTGTATACATTAGAAAAAAACTGTTTCATTTTACTGATTAGAATGTAGAGCTCCATAAAGGCGGGAATTAGAATCCAAAAGTTGTCAAATGCTATGAGAGAAAATAGAAAGCCTAGGAGAAAGAGTCAGCAGTCTTTAGGGCCGGAAAAAACAAAATTTAACTCATTCTTGGAGACCCATCTAAGAAAAACTTCAGTCACAGAGTCTGCACGTAATTCCTGAAAGATCTCTGTCGTCCTCTGAAAGTTAGATAGCAGATCTGAAGGGCATGTCCATCATTGGTCAGAGAGACATGCAAATGGTTACCTGTGGCCTCTAGGTTGAGGTAAGATCCTTATATCAGAGGAAAATAAGATATAGCATGTCCTTGTGGAAGGTGTATAAGACAATAAATAAGAGGACAAAGGTGAAAGCTATTTACCTTGAGAAGAAAGACAGATACGGTCTTAGGCAAGATTCTAAAGTGAAACAAAACTAGGACACATCTGAATATGTAATTATATATATACATGTATCTGTGTATATATATATAATCATATGTTATATGATATATATTTGGTATATGATCGTTAATTAGTCCACACAGCAATACAGAGAGCTCAGTTCAACTCACATCAGTGGAACAGTCAATATACTGGAAATCCTTCAACTCATAAGGGCTGCTGGGTCCAAGGTTAAGAAATAGACAACTGAGTCTTCCCTCAGGTAACGCAGGCAGATTCCACCCACAAGTAGCAAATAGCAGGCAGGCCACAAACAGTCAGCAGCTCAGGAGCGTAGTGAAGCAGGCCTGGATGAGATATTGAACTCAAGCAATGCAAGGGGACAGGATCCACCAGCCTCAAGCTCAAGGGATATACACACCAGCAGCGTGGTGAAGCAGGTCTCAAAGGAACCTCAAGCTCTCGCAACATAATCCATGATTCGGCTGTCCCACAGATAATATCGCTCACAAGTTGAGGCAGAGAACTAGTTAAAGGATCATCATGCTGTTCTGATCACCAGAAAGCAAGAGAGAGAGAGGGGCGGGCCTTGTCCAGCCATTTATCTCTTTGCCCTCCAACCAAATGCCACCTGGTCAATCCACATTTTCCTATTGGTCAGATTGCCATAATAAACCTACCTAGCACAGATATCAAACCATACCTACGATGATACAGTGATAAAAACTCATCATTCTTTACAGTAGTTGTAAAATGTGCCATTGAGTCAGCTCCCACCGATAGAGACCTTGTGTACACTTCCTGGTCCTGTACCGTCTTTACAATTGCCGTTATGTTGAGACCAATGTTGCAGCCGCTCAAGCAATCCATCTCCCTGAGGGTCTTCCTTTATTTTAGATGAGCCACTATTTGCCAAGCATGATATACTGTTTAGGCTTCGTCCCTTCTGAGAACTGTTCAAAGAACATAACTCATCCTCACTTCTAAGGGGCATTCTGTTTGTACTTCACCCAAGAAAGATTTGTTTGCTCTTCTGGAAGTTCGCGGTATGTTTGCTATTCTTCACCAACACCTTAATTCAAAGCATCAATTCTTCTTCAGTCTTCCTTATGTATTGTCCAATTTACACATTTGGTTCAGTGTGTTTTGATGTCTCCAGAAGCTGGTTTGTGAGGTGCCCCAGAAATTCCACCTGCCTACTGAAGTTCCCTTATGAAAGGAAAAGCAAAAGTGACCGGCCGTTAGCCACACAGGTCACATCTTGCTGGTATAAAAATTTCAAGATGGTTACTATTATTTTTCTCCCATAGAAGTGTGCCAAGCTACGTGAACAGTGAGTTCCCCCAACCCCAAGTAACCAGCACTGTATAGACACTATTCTTCCAAAGCAGGGCTGGCATTTTTAATAAAAACGCCTCCTTCCATGTGCTGTGCTGCTTTCTAGGGAAAAGACGGACACCAGGCTTCCCTCCGAACAAGTCTACCCCTCGGTTTTGCAACAGGAAGGGATATTCGTGTAAGCCTTTGAGAAAATCTAAGTCAGCCTGCATTGCTTCCCCCCACCTGATGGCAGGCAGGATCATAGGAAATGTAAGTCACACTCATGCAATGAAGCAAGAAGAAAAATTGGGTAAAGTATATCCACCACCATGGTCCTCCATACGGTGCCAGTCTCCGGCATGTCTTTGATATTTCACTTCCTAAGCAGTATGCGTCCACTGGGTTCTTCTTCTTATCTAAAATGGTGGCACCCCTCCCCATCCTCACTGACCCCAGGCTCAGGGCCATATTTTACTCAAAGTAGAAATACACCTTGAGATGATAATTCTGTCAAAAGTTAAAACAGTATTTTACATTTTATGCACGATGATTGACCTGCTCTCTGGTTTACTCTTACATTTTAGAAAAGGATTTTTGGCATTCCTTCTGCATAATCAAAAATCCATTAAAGCTTTTCAGGAAACAAAAATGATCCAACCCTACAGATAAATCAGAAAACACCTGTGGACAATTTAAGATAATAATTTGTGCCCACTTTCTCAAGCTGCAAAATATTGAAATATATTCGTAAACACAGAATCTTATTTAAAATATTATGCAGCTAAGGGAGCTTTGAGTCGAAGAACTGAGATTAAAATACTGTAAAGAAACATTTCTTAATCACAGTGCCTAATAATCTCATCATAACTCTTATGGATTAAAGTGGCTCTCCATTCATCGTACCTAGGTGTGTGTCTGTCTGTGTGATTTTGATTACTGCAGTAGTAACGAATCCATTGTGCAATTATTTTTAAGAGCTCATTTGAATTTGATATATAGCATCATCTAACGCCCAAAAGATTAATAGAGTGAGCACCAGTAGCGGCTACTCTCGCATGAGGTCTGGTGTAGTTCCATTTATGATTCCATAATTGACTCATTTTATGATTGGACACATTTTGTCTTAGTAATTTTTAAAATCTCCATTAGCGTGGTTTCCTTATTTCTAAGGACATTTCATCATCCCCTCCTCCTCATAGGATCTGATTGTTCAGGAATTTCAAATCAGATTGCTTCTGGAGGTGGAAAGTATGTGAGAGGTCGAAGGCCAGACAAAGCTAGGGACTGTGTTATGTGGGAGCATGAAAACTCATACAAACCTGCAAATATAAACTTCTTAGAACAAGAAACAAGCAAGCAAATCACATCTGCATAGTGAATTTGGCAAAGAACTTCAATTTGTGCCTATAGCCGTAGATCAGTTGTATGTAAGTGTAGGACGTTAAATGTACATTTAAAATGTAATGAGATCCTCCTTTTGAAACCCCTGTAGGTACACCTACCTCTTGCTTATTATTATCCAAAATTTAGTATTTACCACAATAGAAAGAAATGTACTAGCCAACTATTTTATACATTCGCAGCATATGTCTGGTAATAAGGATGCTAGAAAAGAGGCAAAAGTAATGTTGTTGTGAGCTTATATTTATATGCCAACTTGGCTGACCCAGGATTCTCAATGGTTTACAAATTATTTAATGATATAATTTGGTAATCATGTACTGATGTAGTCATCATCCATTTTATGTTCCTATGCGTTTTATCATCCATTTTCACATAATGATTTCTATGTCAACTATACATACATATCCATGTGTGATATATTAAATTCTATTTTGTGACTTGACATGAATCAGGCCGCACTCTGTTTTCTTTGGATATATAACTCTTCCTCCATATAATATCATATCATCGCCTAACCTGGAAGGCCAAAGAGACTTCCATTTCCTGATTGCTCTTTGTTAGAAACAAGAGGCCCTGCTGTGACATTGAGACATCTTTCCCTTCTGGTGTGCAACCTACATCTGGCTGACCCTTCCTTACCTTCATATTCTGAGCTGCACAGCACCCACCACGATGTGAGACATTTCCTCAAACACTCATGACTTTAGGTGGAATGTTGCAGCTATTCGCAGAGGTCAGGAACGTGAGGGAATACATTCAAAGGAGTGGGAGAAAAATGGGCTGAATTGCATTTTGGTAGAGCGATCATTTGGAGCATCATTAGTAGTCAGCTCCTTGGAATTGGTCTTATATTAATTCTTTTAAAATAAAGTACTTCCACACACATATATATTTCACTTTTATTAAAGTGATGAAAGTACTTGGTTTGAGAATTCCATATATCAAAAAGATTATATTTAAAATAATCTTACTGTGTCAGTCTGGGGGGACTAGAGAAACTAATTCGTAGACATTCCTATATGTCTAAGAAAGAATTTTATATACAAGAGCAGTTGCATACTGAGAAAATGTCCCAGCCCAGTCCAGATCAAGTCCATAAATCCTATGTACGATACTAATCTATAAAGTCGTCTTCAGACTCATGAAACACATGCAATGATGCCAAATGCAGGAAGATCACAGGCCAGTGGGTAGAAAGTCTTTGGAACCAGTAGCATTGTAAGCATCTCAGTGCTGGCAGGTGTCTCTATGTGACTTCTCCGGCTTCAAAGGTCTGGTTGCACCAGGGTAGATCCCTGTGGCTTCTCCAGTTCAGGGCACTAGTGTGGTTCCATGTGTCTTGTCCATAGAATGTCCCCAAAGGAGTGAGTAGAGCGAGAGGTGTCTACCACCTCCAAGGAGGACATACTGGATTTCCCAGAATTCTGAGGAGAATACCATGCCACACAGAGGCCTCATTGGTTATATCTTGATTGACAGGACAGATTCCTTCCACCCCTTCACTCATAATCCTCTCAAATTGACACCAGATTATGTAACTACCATACTTACTACTTATATACTTGAAGAAGAAATACATTTTATTTTATAGATGAACCACAGTTTTACCCATTCACCAGTTGAAGGACATTCAAATTGTTTTTCATCTTTGGCAGATTTGAATAAATACTTCTCACAAGAAATAGATGGCATTATACTTAACATTCACATAATAAATGAGTTATAAAATAAAATGAAATACTAACATGAGTCAAAATCACTAACACTTAGAGATGTTGATGACTAGCCAAATAGTCGCTGGTTCTAATTTACAAGCCACTTCATGGTAGAAAGATGTAACAATCTGTTTCCAAAAAGATTTACAGCCTTTGAAATACTATGGTATTTCTACTCTGGCCTATAGGGTTGCTATGAATACATTTGTTATTATTTCGGTGGGATCTAAGAAAATTATATCTACTCTTTAGCTGGAAGCATGAAAAGTTTGCACATAGTAGCCAGATGGAAAGTTGAGTATGAAGATCTAAAGAGATATGTGGATATAAAGATTATAGTGGTGAGAATCTATGGTATTTCCATGCTCACTTTGATTTTTATTTTGATCTAGAATCAAAGTGGTCAACTGAGAATGAGGAAGATAGAATGGAGAGGAGATGTAAATAATAGTAACATGAGATAACCTTGAAGCAACAGATATATATTTGAGACTCAGGGTCACTGACTGTCAGCCAGACTGCAGTGCGGCTACGTGTGTTTTTGCTGTTTCTCTCTCTCTCTCTCTCTCTTTCTTTTTCTCAATCATCGCTAGCCATAACAATCAACTCAAGCATATCCATGACCACGGACACTGCACAGGAGTGGGCTCATCTTCTGCCCTGTTCTCCTGAAGGCTGCCCAGAGCGGGAACTGAGTCCAACGCATATTCAAAAACACTACGTATTGATGTCTGCAAATTACTGTGAGATCCTGCAACAGTGAGAAGGATCGACGGTTATATGTGTAAAAAACAGACACAGTTAAATGTTAGTGGTAAAATTTAGATTATGGCTCTATGATTTAGTCTAAAATCATTTCAAAGCTATATATTTAAAATTATTCATAATAAAATGTTAGAAAATATGAGGTACCATATATACTCTAGGATAAGCCGACCAGAATATCAGTCAAAGCACCTAATTTTACCACTAAAATTGCATTAAAAATGTGAAGAAAACTTGGCTTATACATGAGCATACATGGTTTATCTATTTTATCAGAAACTCCATTTTATCATTTTACTGTACACTCTCATAATGACCGCAAGGAATCAATAATTATATCTTTCCAAAAATAGTTTTGTATAGTCTAGATTTTTGTTGAAAGGGAGCCACAGGTAAAGTACTGTGTGTACCCTCCTTTATGCAACAGTTTTATTTTTCATTAATGACTAATAGCCCAATTTATGAATATATCACAAGGGGATTATTCTAATGTACTAATGGTCATTTGCCTTGTTGCAGTGTCTGATTATTGTCAATAAAATTTTTCTTTGGTAATGACCTCAAATTTTTTTGAATGCAAACAAAATTGAGAACCAATCAACTCAGTGATTTAGTAAAATTCTGTTCAGTTAGAAATCTTGGTTCCATGCCTATGTTGGAAAGAATTTAAAGGGAAGATAATCAGCATTATAGTTCTAGCCCTAATTCTGTGACACAGATTTCTCACAATCAATTAATATCTATCTAATTGTACTCCCTAATTAGAACTAATTAAAATAAGTCAATAGATTGGCTCAAGGGTGTATATGTGTCATATTTTAATAGATATTGAAAACATAAGTACTTAAAATAAATATGAAAAATTATGCCTGGTATAAAGCAAACTCTATAATTTTACTATTGACAGCCTTAAATAATCATATTTTTATTAAACAGTAATTTTGTCTGCAAGAAATGAATTCTAGGCAACACAATTGAAAGAGTTGACTAGGAAAATAAATTTTTATTTTAGTATCTAAATTCCAGCCAAATCTGTTATTTGAAGAAATAATAATTAACAAAATAAAGGCTACTACCATGTAGTTGAAAAACAAATCAGGCAATGCCACCACAACTAAGTAAAACATCTCTTCTTTGTGATGATAGTCTGTCGGAGAAGCTCTAAATTATGACTGTATTTGTTTTTACCACAGTAGTAAAATAAAGATCATTGTGAAGTTCAGATTAATTAATCACCATAAAATATCTGTATACATACATTTTTAAATGCCCTGGAGAGGCATAATGTAACCTGAATCAGAAATATAGTATGTGAAAAACAAATTCTCCCAAAGATTGCCTACTTATCTGTTTTATAAAATTGTGGGGGCAAACAGATCCAAAAGAATATATTTGTAAGGAATGTGTAGAGATAAAATTATAAGGGAATCAAAGTGTCTGGAGTACTAGTTTAGGGCTTTGCCTTGGAGACGGATGCATGGGAGGTTGGAGGAAATGCCTGCCAGACAGCAGTGTTCATCAAGGTTGAAACTTATTGGGGGAGTGAATTTATAAGTCCTTAGAACTGGGTTACTTTCTCAGACTACTAAACACGGGAGTAGCCGTTGGAACCCACCCTCCATTCAATGGGAGACAAATGGGTTTTACACTCCCGTTGAGACTGATGCTCTCAAAGCCCCACAGGACAGTTCTACTCTGCCCCATGGGGCTGCCCTGCATTGGATTCAACTCCAGGACACCGAGTTTGGATAATTTGGACTTTAGATCTTTGTTAAAAATATGTAAAAAGTAAACAAATACCTACCTAAATAAATAATACAGACACTAATCATGAGGAAGTGTCATCAACCAGGAATCAGAAATCACCTAACTGTGCACATCAGAACTAAAATTTAATAAGCAGAATACTAAAATATTTTCTAAATTAAAGCTTAAAAATGTTTTAGCAGTTTTACATTCCAGTTTGATTTTAATTATAAAATATACATTCGTTTGTTTATTTGTTTAATACATGTCCAAGAACTCAGGTTCTGAGCCAATAGTTCTTAAATAAACATTCCCCATACTGGATTTCACTAAATTTCTAGTGTGATGGTTTTAATTTTTTTTAATTTTATTAAATACAATGAAGACCATAGAACAAGATGTAACATCATCACATTACGTATGAAAAAACAAAACTTTCCAAGCCATAATTTTGGCAATTGAGTGTCAAAGTCAATTACAAAAAGTTTACCACTCTGAAAGAAGCCAGATTTTAAAAATGAAAGTTTTTCCATATAATAAGCCTTCAAATATAATTACCTGATAATACATAAAGGAGCCCAGGTGGCAAAGTGGTTTAGGCACTGTGATGTGAACCCCAAGGATGGCAGTTCAAACAAGTCAGCCATTCTGAAGGTGCTTTAGGAGAATTTCTGCTTACACTAAACTTCACCATCTCATAACTACAACATGAAGCCTCTATGAGTCAATCAACTAGATTACAGTGGGTTTGGATTTGGTTTTATTGGTTCATAGAAACCACTTGTTAAGTGACATGAAAAGTTCAATATCCAAGAGAAATAGAGTATGGGATAACTAATTAAATCACAACAGAATATATCTGATTAGTGATTAAACACAGTATAGGATATACAGCCTTATTAATAATATTTTAAATAAGGCAAGAATATTTTTGCTCTGTCAGATTTGCAAAGATTTAGAAGTTGGTAGAAGTGATTGTTGCAGATAACCTGTGGAATTAGCATGGTATTACACTCTTGGTGAGAGTATAAACAAGTTAAAGTTGCCTTTTAGAAAGGATATTTAGAATGTGTAGCAAAAATAAAATAGGTATACCCTTGGTGGGGAGCTGTGAAGACTTTTAATCATAACAGAATTCTATTCAATTTGAGGTGATGCAAACAGAAACCCAAAACCCACTGCTATTGAATCAATGATGACTCAGTGACCCCATATGACAGAGTAGAATCACCCCTTTGGATTCCTAAGGCTGTAAATCTTCACAGTAGCAGAACGCCTCGTTTCTATCTTGTGGAGGAGCTAGTGGATTCAAACTGCTGCTTTTATGATCAGGCGTACAATAACACACACCCCTCCAAATTCCAATACTCCTAAAGCAGTAAAAATTTTATTAACAATAGAAAAAATAGTGGCCTGAATCCACTCAGAAACGTTTAGAAAGTAATACTTGGTGATCTAATTTCAGAGAGCACACCAATTGGAAACCCCATGGATTATGGTTCTACTCTGACAAACATGGAGAGATCAGGGTTCAGAATCAGCTTGGCAGCAAGTGCATTGGTTTATATTTTCTATGAGCATGCCATCCATGCATATTTCTTCCTTCATATTCATTGACCATGATATTATATAGATAGCGGAAATATAATATATTCAATTATTCAGATGAGAAGTCAGAAAATATTCACAAGTAAAGACTGCATCTAGACTAAGAAATGATAAAGCTTACAAACATGTTCTGGTTACCAATAAATACTCCATGGATTACTGAAAAGTAAAGGCAAAACAATAAGGAAGCAAACATATTTCAAGGAAAATCAGTGAGCTCTCTTTATCCTTCCCAAATCAATCCAAACTCCCTGCCACAGAGTCAATGCTGACTCATAGCAACTCCTTGTGGGTTTCTGAGACAGCAAAAGTTCAGGAACAGAAAGCCCCATCTGTCTCCTGTGGAACTACTGGTGGTTTTGAACTGCTGCCCAGGAGAATCTCAGCCAAACCCATAACCACTACACCACCACAGCTCCTCAGGCCAGCAGAATTTAATCAAAAGCTTGACTCTTTTTGCACAGTAGTAAAAACAGCCACCAGGAAATGTGAGTTTTGTAATGGAGATGAAAATATAACATCACTGCTTCCAGCTGAAATTAACTCTTTCAATTTGGATGTCATAAAATGGTCAACCTGTGAGATTAGAGCCTCCTGTGATTTTTTTTGTTGACTCGACATTAACCCCCTAGCTAGGTTTCTTTGATGGAAGCAGAATCCAAAGTAGATTAATATTTCATGCCAACCCCTAAAGAGGTGAAAATATTTTGAATGAATCAAGGTGAAACTCACCAAATTAGAAAATATAAACACAAATTCAATTAAAATAAACCTTACCACAGTGACTCTGAAACAAGTTTATATTCCCTCATGCCTTAGCGCTATTGTTTGCTGCTATCAAGCAGGCCTACACACAAGGTTGGAAAGAAATGCTGCCAGACCCTGTGTCATCCGCATGATCGCTTGTGAATTGGACCACTTCTAAGGTCAATAATTAATTCCACCTTAATTCTAATCCATTATTATAGCACCGAACTCCCCCAAAATAGGATTATAGCCACGGGCACAGAGACCAGAATAATAAATCTCATAAGCAATTATGACTCAAAGGGTTATCTTAATTGACTACATCGTACATATTCTTTCCTTTTATAGATGCAAGACTCCATTAACCGAATACTAGTATTGCTCCTATTTTACAGATGAGGGATAAGCAAAATACAGGCTGTTTTTGTCACCTAAAGGATAGTTGAAGCCAAGATTTCAACACAGGCATTCTTGCTTTTGAGTCAATCCTCCAAACTTCGTATAACACTCCCTAACGGAGTTAAATGATGGAGCTTGGATAAAGGTCATTAACAGTAAATCTGGACGGGTTAAATAGAGAATGGCCGTTCACTCTTCTCCTTGTTGTCATGACCCGCTACCAAGCAGGATGTCCTGTTTCCGAGACTGAGCTCTCCTGGTAATACCTGCAAAGTACGTGACATGAACTGTTGCTGATCTTGCTTCTAAGAAGCATTCAGACCGTCTTTCTTCCAAAACAGAGTTGTTTGTTCTTCTGCCAGCCCACTGTGGGGTGAATGCTATGTCACTTAGTCAATCCAAAGTCGAACCATACTCCATACTATCAGTCTGTTCTAATATGCTGTCCTGGATCTCTATGGCAAAATAACATCAGGCTGACAACGCAGTTGTAGCCCAACTACATGACGGCTTCCTTCTAGGTTCCATTACCTTCTTATTGCTGCAGTCTCATCCTTCAAAACTGAGCCCAAAGTCCCCATCTTCAGGAATCTTGTCTGAGTCTTGAGGCCTGCTTAAGTGTTTTTCTTATAACCAGCATAAAGCTCATATTTTAACATATTTTTTCACATTTGCTCTAAATTGATGTGCCTTTCTGCACTGAGAGTGCGACCCATTTAGAACATCATTCAGCTCACATTATCAGTTCTCGCAATGCCTAGCACTTTGGGAAGATAAAAACCTAAAAATTCCAAATTTATGTACCAGGAAGATATGTTGGAAACCAGCTATTTAAAGGTCTACAAAGAATAGGTGCTCCTAAGAAACGTCCGGTACCATGACAGAGAGACATCACGAAGGGTCTTTTAGGCTAAACCAATAATTTTGAGTTTTCCAGAAGGCACATGAGATGTGAACCGTTTAAGATTTCTGGATATCCTATACTTGGATGAAATTTAAAGCTCTGCTTACATCTATTTTGATTCTCTTAAAATTGGTATTACTTTCCTCAAAAAATACATAAAATGAAGATAAATATTTTCAAGGTATGTATAGTTTGCATATACTTATAAATACACAACAAGAATAATTTTTTTCTGACATATAGAAAACCTATGTGTACTGAATGAATTTAGTAATGGTATTAAATATGTTTCTTTATAGACATGTGTAGTTATCTTATCACTGACAACGCAATTAATTCTAAACATTTTGGTTGAATCCTGACCTGGAAAGAATCAGCCCTTTCCGAAATAATTTCAGAAAGGAACATTTATTTTTCAAATATTTGTCCATATGGTGGGTGGTGGTGGTATTGCTAAGTGGCATCTAGTTGGTTGTGAGCCATAGAGCACAAGAGAGCGAAACACTGGCTGGTCTTGTGTCATCTTACAATTGTCCCTGTGTGAGCCCATTGTTGAGCCACTGAATCAATCTATCTCATCCAGGGCCCTTCCCCTTTATGAATCCTCTTCCACTTTGCCAAGCACGATATCCCTCTCCAGGAATGGATCTCTCCTGAAAACATGCACAACGTATATGAGACAAAATCAGGCCATCCTTGTCTCTAAGGAGATCTCTGCCTACCACTTCTCTGTCAGTTTGTTGAAATGTGTTGCCTTGTGAGTTGATGCAATGCTGGTTCAAATGCCACCAGAGTTACCCAAAGTGAACAAGTTTCAGCCGAACTTCCAGACTAAGCTCAGACAATGAAAAAGGAATCCTCGCTGGACTAAGACAACGGAAAAGGACATGTTCCAGACTAAGAACAGACAACGGAAAAGGCTACTTGCTTCAGAGGAAAGAGCTGCTGAAGAGTTCATGCACAGCTACACTGTCAGATACTGGAGAAGCAGAGCATTGTCAGAGCTAGGACTGAGGAGAGGGCATTCAAAGGTGACTGACGATGAGCTGCTTCCCTAGAGTGCAGTCCATCCAAGTGAAATGAATGAAGTAAGCCTGTGGGAGCGGAGCCTTCGGGATCCTTCTGTGTTGAGGGGCCATGACTCAAAGTAAGAGGCAGCAGCTGCAAACATGTAATGATCAGACCTTGAAATGTGCAAAGTCGGGATCTAGACAAATTGGCGTGTTCAGAAATGAAGTGGATCCCACAAGACACAATGTCCTGGGCATTGGTGAGGTGACATGATCTGCCATTGGCCACTTTGCATCAGACAATCTCATGATTTATTCTGCAAAGACTGGTGTGGCATTCATTATCAGAAAGACTGCCAAATTAATCTTGAAGTAAAATGCCATCTCTGATAGGATTATATCTATCTGCCTTCAAGAAAATCCTTTTAATACAACCATTATTCAAAGGTATGCATCAGCATTAGAAACTGGAATAAAAAATTGAAGAATTCTACCAATGTCTTGCTGAAAATCTATCAAACATGCAATCAAGATACATTGATTAATTTTGGAAACTGGGATGCACAAATTGAAACAAAGTGGACCGTATAGTAGCTGCAAAATATGGTTGGTGATAGAAATGAAGGTTGAGATCACATGATAGAAATGTTCAAGACCAACAGCTGTTCCTAACAAATACCTTTTTTCAAGAACACAAAAATAGTTTACACATGGACTTCTCCACATGTAGTATGGAGAAATCAAATGAACCACATCTCTGAGAAGAATCGATGGAGAAACTAAAAATTAGCAGCTAACACCATGCTAGAAGCTCACCTTGGAACAGATAATCAATGGCTCCTGTGTAAGTTCCGGTTGAAGCTGCAGAAAACTAATGCACGTCCAGGAGAAGCCAAAACACAGACTTGAGTCTATCTCACCTGAATTTGAGATCATCTAAATAGATTTGATGCATTGAATTCTAATACCATGAAATCCATATTCTTGTATAAAAAATCCATATACCTGAATAACACATATGTGAAATGTATAGACATAGATATACATCTTAATCTATAAATGTAGTAATAATTTTACTTCACAATATATATGAGGGAGCTTTCATTATTTTAAATCCCATTTTCATGAATACTTTGAAGCCCCTGCATATATCAATTTTATATGTAAGGTATATAAGACTTCAATATCTAATATAGATAGCATTTTGTATAACATATGAAGTGTTAAAATATTTTATCAGAATTATTGAATAAGGTGATATGAGAACAGAGTATCTGGAAGACCATGACATTGTTTTCCTTAAATTATGAAAGTCCCAACAGGGTTGTATTCTAATTACATAAAATGTCACGTACATAAGAATCCTCACGCTGAAATCACATTAATTTTTACCTTGATAATACTACAATATAGAATGTTTTGAATTTGACAGATTTTTCAAAAATATTAGTAAAAGGAAGCAAGCGCCATGCAAGAACTAGATGATTTGTAAAAAAGTCAAGTTTGCAAGTTTCATTTTTATATTCCTAAACTGTGGCTTCATGTTTATTGCAAAACCCTAAATACAAGTCAGCAAATGCACCACACCAATCCCAGGTGTCTATCCACAAAATAGCTCCGTATTCCCTTCACACGCCCTTGCTCTTTACCTCCCCAAACAGTCCACGCTCTGTAGGTCGAGGGGTGGATAAAGGCAATAGTGGAAATCACTGACTCCTAAGTGATTATCAGAGCATGCTTTCGCATGTAAATTACTTGATGCCAAATGTCAGTTAATCATATTTCAAACTCCAAGGTGACAGCTGGAATAATATAGGGATGAAATCACAGGAGCACAATTCAACCTAAGCATAAAATATCAAAGACAGATGACAAGTACTACGAACAAACTAAATACAATATGTTAAGGAACAACTTCTATTACTGATGGATATAAGACGTTCTCATGGTAGCCACATTCATACTATTACAGAAGGTGTCCTAGAGTCAAGCAGGATGTGAATGTCTAAGATTCTGCTGAACATAGATTCACTTTTAAATGCAAATGAGCATTTCCTTTAAACCAATGGAAATTACTTATAATAAATTTACATGTTGCTATCGACTTGCCTCTGACCCACAGTGACCCATGTACAATAGGAAGAATATGACCCAGTTCTGTGCCACTTATTGGATAATATTTTGTTGTGATCCATAAGACTTCCATTAGTGAAGGCTTTCAACCTAGTCTCTTAGTCCAGGTGTTCTGCTGAAACCTATCTACTGTGAGTGACCTTGCTGGTATTTGACATACCAGTGGCATATCTTCCAACATCGTAGTAGCACAGAAACCACTAAAAACCCACAGCATGACAAAACCTGCTGTGAACCAATTACAATTTATAAATATGATAGGACAAAGCATATCTATTATTCCCATAAATTTCTGCGTTTGTATAACTTCATAGAATAAGATTCCTTCATTGTTATCCCACTGAGCAGCTAGTGGATCTGAATTACCAAACTCTCAGCCATTTAGCGCTAAACCCACCCTACTAATAAGTATCCTTGTCCTCTGACAAACTTGTTCTAAAGAGCAAGGAAAATAGAAAACATTAAAGAGGGCAGGATAAGGACACAGAAAGCAACTCTGATGATAACTTCCACTAATTTATTTTCAACAACAGCATTACAGCACGCTCAAATAAACAATAATATGCCTATATTTCTTTTGTGCTAATTAGAAAGGAGTATTGTTTTGAGATCACTCCCTGTAATCAAATAACTTTTGGTCCTTAATTATTCCAAATTCACTGAGATAAACAAATAGAGAACAGTGGCAAACAAAAATATCTAAGAAGGCTTTTCAATAGAGAAAGACCACACACATTTATAGTTTGTTGAGAAACTAGGTACAGTCAGTGGATTTCTATTATTACTGTATTTCTATTATAAAATTCAAAGTAATTCTGCATTTGAAAGTAGTGGTTAACTAACCAGTTATAAAAAAGTAATAGGCATAGATTAAAACACTATATTAATTTAGGACACTTATTTAGTAATTCTAAAAGATAGAAGCAAATTCTAAAGTCCCTTTTCACATAACATCAAGACATTGTTTTCTGTAACTAAATGTATAATTAGATAACTTTCAGAAAATAATATTGACTATATTCCATTTTAGAATAGGAAATACACAAAACCAGCTAAACAAACTCCTTAAAGAAGGGTATTTATCTGCATAAAAACATGCATGAAAATCATGTCCAAATAGCAAAGATTTACTCTCATACTAGATTTAGTGAGTTTGGTCTGGTCAGAAAAAAAAAACCAACAAAAGGAATGTATTGTGAGTTACAAGTTCAGACGTGAAAGGCAAAAAAGTTATTTTCAAGACTCAAAGAAATCTCTAACACTTAAAGATTACTTTTCACAAGGTGAATAATTTCTGTTTGGTTTTTATAATTTCTTCAACACTTCCAAGGAGATTTGGTCCATATTTCTGTACATTTATTCTGATTTGGGCACCATACAATGATGAGTTCCTCATTGAAACTCACGTGCAGAGGAGATGTCTAAAACCTATTAAAGAAAACTTGTCTTATTTCAATCTGTAATCTTATCAAAAGGTTAATTTGATAAGTGACTTTATTTTTTATTACTTTAAAGATTAGGCCAACTAACAGTTTAGGATATTTTTTCTTAAAATACTTAATTTATGAAAAGATTTCCAATTAAAAATCATACAAAGACTAAATCAAAACAATTCTTTTTCTTCACTCTTCTTTTAAAAATGTTATTATATTAAAATTAATTAAAGTAATATACTCACTTATACTGTCAGGCAGTATATAAATATATCACCAGAACATAATATAATCTTCCCTCTTCATCAGCAAGAATTTTAGAATACTATATATATAGATCACATACATTACACACAGTAACATGGATAGTTTCATCATTGCTGCTTTTTTATTTTTTAAAAACTGGCTCATAATACAGACTTTTTTTTAAGGGCTGGCAGAGCTTGATCATGGGCAAAGTAACCGAGAATAACTACTAAAACCTGAATAAAGGCTGAACATGAGAGTAGGACAAGAGGAAAGTAAACGGACATAGAGGAAAAAACTAGGAGGTAAAGGGAATTTACAGAGGTCTAAATACAGGCATGTACATATGTAAATATATTTATATAATGACAATGGAGAAACAGATCTATTTACATATATGTATAGATTTAGCATTAAGGTAACAGATGGACATTGGGCCTCCAATCAAGTATTCCTTCAATGTAAGAATAAACTGGCATTCCATGATGCTCACCTTCCTGACACAATCACTGAACACAATCTGGGTGCATGAGCAAATGTGGTGAAGAAAACTGATGATGTCCAGCTTGAAAACTTGGGATAAATAAGCAGTCATCTAGCTGAGAAGCAACACAAAGCCCACATGGAAGAAGCACACCAGCCTGTGTGATCATAAGGTGTTGATAGGATCAGATATCAGGCATAAAAGATCCAGAACAAAAAATTCTATCATTGTGAAAGAGGGGGGATGTAGAGTGGAGACTCAAAGCCCATCTGTAGGCAACTGGACATCTGCTAACAGAAGGGTCGCTAAGAGAAGATGAGCCAGTCCGGGTGCAGTATAACACCGATGAAGCATACAACAATCCTCTAGTTCTTCAATGCTTCCTCCCCCCACTATCACGACCCCAAATCTACCTTACAAATCTGTCTAAGCCAGAGCCTGTACACTGGTACAGATCAAAGCTGTAACAGGGAACCCTGGACAGATAAACCCCTCAGAACCAATATTGAGAGTAGCCATACCAGCAGGGGAAGGGGAAGGCGGGGGACATGGAACCAATCACAATGATCTACTAATAACCACCCCCCAAGGGGATGGACAACAGAAAAGTGGGTGAAGTGAGACATTGCTCAGTGAAAGACATGAAAAATAATAATAATGTATAAATTGTCAAGGGTTCCTGGGGAAGGGAAGATTAAAGGGGGAGGGGAAAAGGAGAAGCTGATAGCAAGGTCTCAAGTAGTGCGAATGATGATGGCAACAAATGTGCTTGACACAATGGATGGCTGTACAGATTGTGATAAGCATTGTACGATCCCCCAATAAAATTATTTAAAATACACATATAGATTTATTTAGAAAAAAATTCAATACTCCCTCATGAAACATGACCAAATTTAATATACTTTTGTACTATAATAGAGCTACCTCATTCTTTGGAAAAGGTTCAGGTGTTTCATAGGGAAGATATATAATTACTTAATCAAGTATTTTTATATGACTATATATAAAGGCTGATTTTGAAAACTCCACTAATGCTCAGCATTCCTATATTATGAATAAGTTAAAAAGGTATTTCTAGTCCAAAAATTATGCAATTTAAAGGTGGCTATCTATTCACATTTAGACTTCAGAAAAGATTATTAACAACTTATCTTTATATTAGAAGTTTTTTAAATAGAAATTTCTACATATGTCCTATGAAACATATTAAACATAAAAGTAGTAGTCACTGATGTCAAACAATTTGCTTACCATTAATTTACAACATGTCTGGGCATTTATTATCAGTAAAGTATTAGACATTTGTGTGATTTCAATTATATTATTAATTTACATGTGCTTTCCATCAAGTTCTTCAGTTGTTCAGGGATTTCGTATAGTCATTGAGATATAATGAATGAAGTTTTAAGGAATACATGCTTTGCAGATATTTATTACCAGTCTTTTTCTAATTTGAACCTTTTCTATTTCACTGCACTGAGTTAGATTATGTGTAGCATGAAAATGCAAGATGAGAGTGCCACTCCACCACCCACTGGAAGGGAAAAAGATGGGCTTTTCTACTCCAGTGAAGGCGGACAAGCTCAGAAATCCAATGATGCTGTTCTATTCTGTCCTTTAGGGTTCTTCTGAGTCCAACTCAACTCGGTGGCAGTGGTGGTATGGATCTACACTTTTATATGACCAAATCATCAATCTTCTCAAAGCCTCAAGTACACAAACCTACACTTTCACAAACTAGATAACTATTTTCCCATATTTTAATCTAGCACTTTCAGATTTTGCATTTTATGTAAATTATTAAGGCATTTGAAAACTTCTTCATAATGTTATCCAGGGATTTAGTATTATTATTTTCTAAACTGATGACTCACTTCCTAAACACTATAATTAAAGTGCTTTAAGCTTTCCTTTCTCAACGCCTTCAAAATCTCAATATATTTTAGCCTGTCTTAAGCCTATTTTATGGATATATTTATGCTTTCCTCATAATTGTAGTCTTAATAGTCTTAATTTATTTTCTAACACATCAAATAGCATTTTTCTCTGCAAATAAGCAGAACTAACAGTGAAGAAGAGATTGTCAATTTCTCACATAATTGTTG
Organism: Tenrec ecaudatus; assembly: GCF_050624435.1. Lineage (NCBI taxonomy): Eukaryota > Metazoa > Chordata > Mammalia > Afrosoricida > Tenrecidae > Tenrec > Tenrec ecaudatus. Next base: position 51,308,008 of record NC_134536.1, read on the forward strand.
AAGTTGAAGAACATTACAGTAAGTTCTTGAGAGCCAAAATATGACCTTGAACATACCCCACTAGATAACATTTTAAGAACTGATTTGACTCATTGAAGACTGAGAGAAGAGAGCAAAAACCGGGGGACAACATCAAGAATGCCGTGCCTGTCAATGAGTCTATATAGAAAAGGAATGTTTGGAAACGGATTGTGGTAGCAAATTTACAATTCTAATAGACATGAATGTACTATGGAATGATTCATTAATAATGTATTAGCCCTAATTAATAAAAAAGACTGAAGAGAAAAAAAGTAAATGTCAAAAGAAACTCAAACTTGTGCTTGACCATGAAGTAGCTGAAGCATCTGGAAAAAATGAATAAAAGGAGCTAAATGGAAAATTTCAAAAGCACTTTGAGAAGAAAAAAGTTTAATTAAATGTGCAAAAACCTGGAGCTAGAAAAGCACAAAGAACCACACTCATTGAACAGTCAGCTGAAAGAAAGGAAGAAAATTATTTAAGCCTCAGCTTGCAATATTAAATGACGCTATGGGAAAAATATTGAACGATAGAGCAAGAATCAAAAGAATATTGAAGGAATACAAAGAATCACTGTATGAAAAATAACTAGCCAACATTCAACCTTTTCAAGAGGCAGTAGATGATCAAGAACCACTGGTCCCGAAGAAGTTCAAGTTGCACAAAAGGTCTTAGTAAACAGTCAGGATTCAATAACTGACAGGATATCAATACAAATATTTCAACAAAATGTTGAAGCATGGGAAAAACACATTTACCTACAACAAGAAATTTGGAAGACATCACCTGAGTAACCAACTGGAAGAGATATGCCATATATTTGGATCCATTCCACAGGACGGTGAGCCCACAAAATGCAGAAACTATTGAACAATAGTAATTTTGCATATGCAAGTAAATGTGTCTGAAGATCATTTAACAATCGTTGCCACAATTGCTCAACTTGGAGCTGCCTGATTCTAACACAATGCAAAAGAAGACTTGCAACAAAGGCCGTCATTGGTGACATCAGTTGGAACTTGGCTGAAAGCAGAGAGGACCAGAGAGTTACTTCCTTGGCCTTCCTGGACTGTGAAAAGGTCTTTGACTACATGGATCAGAGTGAAATATGAGTCGCATTGAGAGCAGCGGGAATCCCACAACACTTGGGTAGCCTATCAAGAGACAGCCATTAGAACAGAAGTAAGGAATACTGCATGGTTTGAAAGGGAAAGGTCTCCATCAGGGTTGTATCCTTTCACCGTAGTTATTAAACCAGTATGCTGATTAAAGATCAGAGAAGCTGGGTTAAATGAAAAAGAATGCGACCGCTAGATTTGAGGAAGGCTTATTAATAACCCACAGCATGCAGATGATTCAGTCTTGCTTGGTAGAGTGAGAAAAGCTTGAAGCACATGCTTATGAAGATCAAACATTGAAAACCTAAATAATGACTACAACTCAATGCAAAGAAAACCCCAAATCTTCACAACTGGGCCAATCAGCAAATGCATAGCTAAGGGATAAAAGATTAATGTGGTCATGGATTTCATCTTTCTTGGATCCACAATTAATGCCCTTGGATGCAGCAGTCAAGAAATCAGATGATGTACTGCTGCATACGGCCTCTTTACAGTATTGAAGAGCAACGCTGTCACGTTGAGAACAGCGGGACAATGTCTGACCAAAGCTATGGTATTTTTAATGGCCTTACATGCATGTATAAGTTGTACATTCCATAAAGAAGATCAAGGAAAAATAAAGGCCAGTGAAATTTTTTTTCTTTCATAAACATTTATGTCTTGTAAAATATGCACAGGTCCATTGAGTCAAAATTGACTTGCAGGCAGTGGGTGTGATTTTAAGGTGTGATTCTCTGGAGTTTTATATTTGTACCAACAATTTAATATACAAAAGGGAGAGAAAGAAAAGTTATTTTTTGCAGTACTCCATTTAAGAAAGGACCAAAATGGCTATCACAAGAAGTACCATACAGTAATTATAATCCTCGGTAATAATTGTCAAAATACATTTTACCCTATGATAAATTTAGCAATTGAAAGAAAGGATGAAAATTAACTGTACAATGGGGAGAAGAGAAGAAACTGATAAATACAGAAACAAACCAAAACACTTAAAGCAAGTATCCGATCAGTGTTATTTGATTGTATACAACGCTTTAAAAGTATTAATATTTTCCATATCATGCAGCCTCATTTTGTCATAGCCAACATCTTTCAGAGAGGTCAAATTTAGCTTGGATTTAGGATGTGACCATCAAATATGAGGATTTTCCCAATGGTGTTATAACATTTTCCTTTTTTTCAATTACACAAAAAAGTTCTAATAACCCTGTCTTTGAGTTACAATTGCCTTCTGAATCATTGAGAAAGTGTGTTCTTTAACTAGCATTAAAGGCATTTGCAATCCGAAATTAAAGGAGGTTAAAATACCCCATTTTTGAGTAATCTCTATTCTAAGTTTTTATGGATCACATGAGATGGAAAGGACTTCAAGTTTCTAACCTTATTAACATCAGTATTTTTCTAACCTTATTAACATCAGTATTTTTCTAACCTTATTAACATCAGTATTTTTCTCTGTGTGAATTTTTCTATGTGTCACAAAGGATGACAACTAAAGGCTTTCCCTCATGCCGTGTTTGTAACATCTTCCTCACTTGTTCTACTGTAATATAGTTACTGTTGGAAAAGTGCAACTAAAGGCTTTCCTACATTCCTAATAGTGAAAATTTTTGATATGTACTGTGGACCATCAGAAGAAAAAACAAATCTGACTTAGAAGAAACACAGCCAAAATACCCCTTAGAAGAGAATAGCAAGATCTCACCTCCCGTTCTTTGGAGATGTTATCAGGAGTCCCTGCAAAAGGACATTGTGCTCCGTGATGTAGCAGCAGCAGCAGCAGTAGTCGCTAGTTGCCCTTGAGGTGGCTCCCACTCGCAGGAACTCAAGTACAGCAGAAGGAAACTCCACCCAGTCCACTGCCATCCCCACAATTGTTCTCATATTTGAGCCTATTGTCACAGCCATTGTCGCTCCATTTCTTTGAGGGTCTTTCCATTTAGACGGCTCCTCTACTTCACTCAGCAGGATGTCCCTTCCCAGCAATGGTTCCTTCTTGACAGCGTGTCCAAAGTAGAGGAAAAGGAGCTCCAGTTTCGTTTCTAAGATCTGGGTGCACTTCTCTGACAGATGTGTGTGTTCTTTAGGTGGCCGATATTTTCAATATTCTTTGTCAGCATCCTCAGTCAAATTGATTCCTCTGAAATCATCCTTACTTAATTCCCAACATTCCTTTCCACCCTTTTATTTATTGTATTGCTGAGATTATACACATCAAATCATAAATAAATTCATTCACTCTACAGGTACAAGTGGATTACATTCTTGAGGTGCATGACCATCCTCTTCGAAGTCATTCCTCCCTCATTAACATACATGCATTACCCTTCAGTTCCTATATTTCGGAACCCTTTAGGTTCCTACATTCTAAATATTAGAAACCTTTAGGTTCTAATATTTTCTGTTGCAGTTGTCACTTTGATCATATATTTTAGAACCCAAACCCAGTGCTGTTGAGTCAATTATGACTCAGTGATCCTACTTAGAGTTTCCCAAAGCTGTAAATCCTTATGGAAGCACTTGCCCCATCTTTCTTATATGAAACTATTGGCTAATGCCATATTTATAGATCTGAAAATACTATAATGTTCAAAGCTATTGTTTATAATATTGAAGCTAAAAAGAACATTGGTAGCAAAGTGGCTAATTAAGATCAGTTTGAAGCTACCAATTTCCCTGAGTGAGGAAGATGAGACTTTGTACTTCTGTAAAGAATTACAGTTAGTCAGTGATTTTACTTGGTTAATAAAGGTTATACAGTAGAACCTGTGATGCTAATCATTCTAGAATGAGCATTGAGACATGATGCAGTCAAGTTCTCAATCAATTTTTCCAATAAGAAATAACTGAAAATAGATTAATCCGTTCTTGACCACAGTATTTTTACCCTAACCTTGCATTTTTACACAAAAGATTAGACAGAAATTTCAAAGTAAATGAGTCCAAAGTTAAATAATATAATTTACATAAGAAACACAATATTTAAAAAAGGTTTCAACAACTACAATATGGCCCATACCTTGAGATGGATGAGGATCTGGATCTGCGGACATGGATGTGGAGAGGAGGGATGGAGAGAGAGTCCTTGTTTGAAAGGGGAATCCCCTTCCATCAAATCAACTGGTCGCTGCTTTTCAGGAGTTTTTTTTCCCCTTCCTTGCCCTTTTTCATGAGGATCTGGCTGCCTTTCTCTAAAAAAAAAAAAAAAAAATCTGTCTAATATGGTTGCAGTTGGCATTTTCTTAAATATTTTCTAAAAGGGTTTACTAAATTATCATCAATATTGATAACATAGTTAACAAGTTCCTTATCATGATGATTTTTTTTTTCAACATATTCCTTCTTAGGACCCACGTTTCTTATCTAAAAACAGTACAAAAAGCCACAAAAACTAAGAAAATTATGGTAAAACGCTTGGAACACAGCTGTAGAGGTTTAAACAACGCACACTAACAACGCCAACTAACACCGGAGTGACCGATATGCGAACTGCTTTTGTTTACAAAAATCACATGTGTCGGCTCAAATTCTGATGTTCTGCTCCAGCTCTGACGCAAACTTTTCTTGACATGTTAAGCACGAGGGTTCTACTGTACAACTATCCAATCCCAAATTCCACATGCCCGGGGCAATTGGAAATGCTATGGCTTGTGTCAGTGTCACCTTAGTCCTTAAAGTAGCATCTTGCTTTGCAAGATTTTAAAGAGGCTTTGTACAGAAGTTTTACCCAAAGCAATTTGTCCTTTTTTCTCTTGCCTGCTTTTCCATGAACGTTGATTGTGGATGCAAGCAAGATGAAATCCATGACAACTTAAAATTTTTTTCCTTTATCAAGATATTGCTGCCTATTGATCAAGTTGTGAGGATTTTGGATTTCTTTGTATTAAATTCTAATCTATCCTGAAGGCTGCAATCCTTGATTTCATCAAGTAGTTCAAGTCATCTGCATAGCATCGGTTGTTAATAAGATTTCCTCCAATCCAGAGGCCACATTCTTTATAATGTTCATATAACCAGGTTTCTCTGACCATTTGCTCAGTATAGATATTGAATACGCATGCTGAGAGAATACAGCTCTCACCCACACATGTCCTGCCTTTAAGCCAGGCTGTATTCCCTCTTGATCCATTTGCAGGGACCACGTAAGCACAATTAAGTGCTCTGGAATACCCATTCTTCTCAAATACGCATTTTGTTATGCTCTGCACAGTTTTGCTTCTGCATAGTCCATAACACAGATGTAAGCCTTTTTCGTATAGCCTCTGCTTTCAGGCAAGATCCATTTGGTGTCAGCAATGTCCTTTGTTCTGTGTCCTCTTCTGAATCAGGCCTGGGGTTCTAAAAGCTCCTTGTCAACGTGCTGCTGCAACCACTGGTGAATGATCTTCAGCAGAATCGTACTTTCATATGATAGTGATGATATTATTCTATACTTTGCGCACTCTGTTGGTCACCTTTCTCTGGAAGAGGTACAAACATAGATATCTTCCGATCAGTTAGCCAGCTAGGTGTCTTCCAGATTGGTCGGCATTGATGCATGGGTGCTTCTAGTGCATTATGAGACTGCTGAGACAGTTCAAGTGGTGTTTCATCAATTGCTGAAGTCTTGTTATTAAGAATTCCTTCAGTGCAGCTGGGATGTGTTCATCTTTCAGAAATGTTGTTTCTCAATTATGTGCTACCTCTTGAAATGGTTCAAAGGCAACTATTTTTTTCTCATACAGTGACTCCTTATATCTTTCCATCTTCTTTTTATGTTTCCTACATTGTTCAATGTTTAGCCCATTGAATCTTCCAAAATTCCATCTCAAGGTTTGAATTTCTCTTTCACTTCTTTCAGTTTAAGATATACTGAGAATATTTTTCCTAAATCTAGGGTTTGCACAGTTTATTATAATGTTTTTGCTTTGTCTTCCCATGCTTTCCTTTCAAAGTTTTCTGTTTGGTTATTTCATGCTACCATTTCTTCCATTTGTCTTAGCTACTGTATGAATAGGAGCAATGTTCAGAGGAGCAATGTTCAGAGGTTCTTCTGAAATGCACGCTGTCCTTGTCTTCTCGTGCTGTCATTGTAGTGCCCTTTCACTCTTTATGAATGATGCTCTTGATGCCCTCGCACAGCTCATTAGTATCTGAACCGACACTGAGATGTGCTGAACAGTTACGTGCTGTATATTCAAGTCTTATTTGTCAGTCATAGACTGGTTTTAATTTTCTCCTGCTTCGACCTTAGCCCACATATCCACAATTGATGGTCTGTTTGTCAATTAGCCCCATCCGCATTTTAGCTTCTTATATTGCGGTTCTCCATAATCTCTTCCCCAACATGTAGCCAATTTTCTTTCTGTGGATTCCATTGGAAGAAAGTCACGTGTGCGGTAGCTGTTTGTGTTGTTGAAAAAAAGTATTGAAGATGAAGAAGTTGCTGGTCTTGCCAAATTCTTTCAAGGTGAAGTAGACAGTCAAGGGATAGATTGACATATTGGCTGCAACAATGAGATCAAACCTAGCAATTATGAGCATGAGACTGGACCAGGATATGTTTCATTCTGTTGTCCATAAGGTCTGCATTAGTTGGAACTGACTCAATTGCACCCAACAACAATAGAAGCACAGTGAGGAAGGTAAAGATAGACACTAAAATAATAGAGCTTCAAAACGTTTTGACTAATAGCATTAAAACATAACGGATTTTTCCCCCACAAACTTTCTAGAGCCCCTTTATAGAGCATTTTTATTTTATACACAATCTACAAGATAAATTGTCAAGGAACTAAACAGATATGTTCCCAATACCAAATATATAACTGTCAATTTTTAGTTATTTCAATATATAAATATTTATTTCAAAATATATCATAAGCATTTCATTATATATTAAATAAAGACATCACCAAGGCTATGAACTCAAGTCATTCTTTCCTGTGTCTTTAAGAATTTGTGGTCAATTAGAACAAGTGAATAAAGTTCTTATTTAATCTTACTTAGTTCTAGTTTCTATGAGTTAGAAGTGACTAGAAGGCAGTGTGTTTGTTTGGGTTATGGTTAGCTAATTCAAGAAAAAGCTCAAAGGCTTTTCAATGGTTGCTAAAGCTACATGTGCAATGGTGGAAAGTGATTTTGATAAAGACTGTTTTATGTAGGGATATATTCAAAGTGAAAGCAAATTTATATAATAGTAATGTAGTCTTAAAAACATGATGACACCTTTTGAAAAGATGGTGGTGTCCACTCAATAATGGCAGTTACCTATATTATTTTAAATGTCTGTGACTTTTTATAGTCCTGGCAAAAATCTATTCACACTCCACATTTATGGAAGTGTTTACTAGACCACTTCCAAGTGTCACATTCCATTGTTTCTACTTCCCATTCTGGTTGCCATGATATATCTCCCCCACTGAAATGTTCTACTCGGTTTCTCAACTATGCTTGTTGAAAGTGAGGAGGACGGAAGCACTTGTTGAGGCAGATCAAAGATGGCTGTCTTCACTGTGAATTACCACTCAATGTAGAGAAGATCAAAAGCTTTACTAATGGGCCAATTTGTAGCATCCTGATTAATGGAGATAATTTTGAAGTTGTCAAGGATTTTGCCTTGCTTGGATCCATAATCAATGCTTATGGAATCAGCAATCAAGACATCAAAAGACGTTTTGCACAAAAGCTATTTGGAGTACTTACTTTAAAGTAGGATGTTATTTTGAGGATTAAGGTGCATTTGACCAAAGCCATAGAATTTTCAATTGCCACATATACATGTGATAGCTGGACAATGAAGACACAGGCTAAAGAATAATTGATGTTTTTGAATTGTAGTACTGGCAAAGAATATTGAAAGTACGATGGATTACCAAAAGAAGAAACAAATTTGTTTTGGAAGAATTACAGGTAGTACAGTCCTGAGAGGCAAAGAAGGCAAGACCCTGTCTAATATACTTTGGACAAATTGTCCGGAGAGACTAGTCCCTAGAGGAGGACATCATGCTTGGTAAAGCAGAGGGACAGTGAAAAGGAGGGAGACCTTCATTAAGATGGATTGACACAGTGGCTGTGACAGTGGGCCCAAGCATAAGAAAGATGGTGAAGATGACACAGGACAAGGAAGTGTTTTATTCTGTTGTGCATAATGTGTTGTTAATTTGAGACTTAAGAGTGAAAGGGTGGAATTTAGCCTGTCTGTCAGGTCACAGCTTGATGACCTCCTTTGGAGGCACTAAAGGGATAAGTAGCTTTCTGGAGGCAGGACACACACTCTCTCCCTGTGAGACATTCCTGAAGACGAGACATATGGAGCTACACTAGAGCCCTGGAGCCGAAGGGGCCACATGGAGACCTCTGCCAGTGCTGAGATGCTTATACCGCCACTGGATCTACAAGATGTTTCACCCACTGGCCTGTGATCTTCCTGCATTCAATGTCATTGCATGTGTTTCATGAGTCTGAATAGGAATATATAGATTAGTATCAGACATATGGACTAATAACGGACTTATGGATTTGATCTGAACTGGGCTGTTTTATAAATATTCAACTGTTCTTGTATTTAAAGCTGTTTCTTATATACACATGAATGTCTATGAATTTGTTTCTCTAGATAACCAAGACTAACACAGTGGATTAGAACTAACTTCATGGCACCTAACAACAACAAGAACAACATCTGTTTCTGATTTGCTTTATCACTCACAGAAAAATCAGTTTGAAACCCCATAGACAAGACAAGTAGGAATTATCTGTAAATTAGATTTTTGTAATCTGGGTATTACCCACAATGTATAATACTCGATTGCTCTACAAAACAACAAGAACTTAAAATGGTTACTGACATTTTATCGAGAGAAAAAGTGAATATTTGTCACTACAAAATTTTAAAGGAAATAGGGAAAGCAAGCCAGCAATCAATCCACCATGCTTGTACATCCCACTGCTACGCAGAAACATTCATCATTCTGAAACATGAATAAACTCCTCATCCTGCTTCTACCAGGGGGCATTATTGGGCCCCAACAGTGAACATTAAAGGAAAAGCAAATTGCAGGCTAGAGAATTATTGAGAGGAAATGAGAGAAAAAGAGAACATTGTTCTAATCATTTTTGAATCTTTATAATTATGAAGCTAAATCATTCCTTGAGGGTTATTATGGTGATAGCTGTAGAATGGAGAGGGGCCTGGCAGATTAGGATAAGATATGTTTCTTCTGAGTTTGGAGAAAAAGAAAACTTAGGAAAAAAATAGCACAGATGCAAATTCTTTCTCACAGAAACATCATTTTGATTTTAGGATAGCAATTCAATGATTGTTCATTAGGAGGAAATGAGAATTAGAAACGTTTGTTGAAATATGCAATACGTGTATAGTAATGAAGACAGTATCCATCTCTTTGTTAAGAAGTAAATACGGGTGTTGTACTTTGAAGATATTTGTTATTATTATCTTTATTAAAATTTAATTGTTTTACCTTAATTTTAGTGTTTCAAGTAAGTTCAGTATTATTTTCAAGTCCCACATTTACAGTTCCTAGGACTTAATAACTAGTAAAAAAAATCAAAACAACTTAGTTTAAAAAACATGAGATCCTATCCAATTTCTGTCCACTACTACTGTACTCCTTAAAGTCATTTGCATAAGTAAATGAATAACGCCATGTCTATCAACATCTGTATTCTTAACACTCATGAAGTAGAAAGTAACATTTTGTATTCAATTCCTCTGTTACAATTTTTCGAAAGGTTCATTATGTTCCTTTATTCCATGACCAAATAAAAGGTCTTTGTTGTTTTAGTTCTCTTTGACTCAGATCTAGGAAAAATCCTTCAATAACTCATAATTAGGAGATTGGGTGCATGCTCACATACTAAGAAAACACCAAGGAAATCTTATGAGGACAATCAGGACACTGCATGCACTGAAAATGGCTTTATTCTTTATGCCCATGTGGTGAAATAGATATGTAATTAAAAGGAAATTGAATCATAAATGAGTGGTAACCACAGCTGAGTGACAACTGATGTGGCATCAAATCTAGCAAATGGTCTTTTATTTTCCTTGAATTTTAGATGCTCTAAAGCATGTGTCACTTCACAGTCAGAATATTAGGCATTTTCCATAGATCACTGGCAAGGAAAAGTTGCCACTCAAGTTTACTCTCAAATAACTCTAGATAGTCAATACCGACTGAATACATGTGGACGTTCCTGTCACTAATAGAGTATTTTGAACATAATCAGTGACTCTGTAGACCTAAAGTACTATAAGTATATCAAGAACATGCCTATTTTAAATTTCTTCTTCCCTATATACCACCTTCCCTTAATTTAAATTTAGTGACTGTCTGTCCCCTAAAAAATAAAAAAGGCTGTTTTTCAAGTCAACTCAGTGACCCTTCTGAGGAAATAATCTTGATTCATATTGAACTGAACGTGTGGTTGACCTCTTTTTGAAGGCCTGGATAATGTATCATAGTCTCTGTTTATCCATTTATTTACTTGTTCAAATATATTTTTAAAAATCCCATGGTAAGTGCTAAGCAGTATTCTAGGTCTTAAAGATTAAAGGATGATTGGACACTCTTCTAAACCTTTAGGAATTTCACATTCTATTGTAACAAAGGAGCAAGCAAATTGAAAGGCATGATCGAACAATTTAAGCTTTAAGAGAGCATTAAGTACAAGGTGCAATAAAAGAACAAATGACAGATAAAAATATGGATAAACATTTTCTTGCATGAAGGGGATTTGGGCTAACTTCTGTAAAACATATGCAGCACAGAGGTGCAACTGGGATCGCTTTTATGAAATTGATTCCTTCTTTACCAAGGATGCTTGGCATGTTACTCGTCAGAAACTACATGATGTCTAACATTCCATCCCAACTCCTGTCGTTTGCCCCAAGAGTCCCTTTGAGAGCATTCATCACCACCCAGTGCAGCCATGATCATTGGGTCCATTTTGATGCAAAATGACCTCAGAGGACAGAATAGAAATGCCCGTAGGGTTTCCAAGGCTCTGAATTTTTATCCTCTTTTTAAATCATTTTATTAGGGGGTCATACAACTCTTATCACAATCCATACATACATCAATTGTGTCAAGCACATTTATACATATGTTGCCATCATCATTCTCAAAACACCTGCTTTCTGAATGAGCCCTTGGTATCAGCTCCTCCTTTTTTCCCCTCCCTCCGTGCTCCCCCCTAATCCCTGAACCCTTGAAAATTTATAAGTTATTATTATTTTTCACATCTTACACCATCTGATGTCTACCCTCACCCAATTCTCCGCTGTCCATCCCCCAGGGAAGACTATATGTAAACCTTGTAGTTTGCTCCCCTTTCTCCCTCACCTTCCCTCCACGCTTCCAATATCACCACTCTCACCACTGGTCCTGAGGGGTTCATCTGTTTGGATTCCCTGTATTGCTAGTTCCTATCTCTGCCAGTGCGCATCCACTGGTCCAGCCGGATATGTAAGGAAGAGTTGGGATCATGATAGTGGGGGGGAGGAAGCATTCAAGAAATGAAGCAACCTTTCTACAAGGGATGTCCAATTTCCCACAGATGGGCCCTGCATCCCCAGTCTACACTCCCACTCATTCACAATGCTATGATTTTTTTTTTGATCATTGATGCCTGATCCCTTCGATATCTTTTGATCTCACAGGCTGGTGTGCTTCTTCCATGTGGGCTTTGTTGTTTCTCAGTTAGATGGCCCTTGTTTATCTTCTGTCCTATAGGACCCCAGATTCTCTATATTTTACCAGCCGGACACCATCAACTGTGTTCACCTAATTTGCTTATGCACATGCTTTGTCTTCAGTGTTTGTGTCAGGGTAGGCTGGTGTGCTTCTTCCTTGTGGGCTTTGTTTCTTAGCTAAATGGTGCCTGTTTATCTTCAAGCCTTTGGACTCCAGACACTGTATCATATGACAGCTGGGCACCATGAGCTTTCTCTGAATTTTAATGAAAGCAGATTGCTTCATTTTTCTCCCATAGAGCAGTTAGTGGATTTGAACCCCCAGCATTATAGGTAGCCCTTCACTTAATATACTGTGGCATCGGGGATAATACCCAGAAAATAAGGCAACCTTGGCTCTATGTCTAGTACCATAGTTGTTCTTATTTTCCCCCAAATGATTTAGTTACTTGGTTCAATGGAAACTTCAAGAATACACAGGATACCATCAAAACACATTTATTTAAAAGTGATATTTTAGTTCTGATGACATAATATAAAAGAATGTCAAGTTAAAATGGGGCAGTGATAGAGGCAAGACACTCACTCAACAAGATTGGATTCAGGACAGTGGCAAGAGTAATGACCTCCAACGTCAAAATAAGTATGAGAATGGCAAAGGACAGTATCGTGTTCTATTCTGCTGGACATGGGGTGATTGAATTGAAACTGACTTGCTGGTCCCTGATAACAGCAACAGATCCTTTTAAGAGGCAGAAGATGACCCAGCTCTGTTCCTCTCGGATTCTGGCTCCATTTCGGGGCTACCAACAAAGGTTCCCATATGAAAACCAAAGTCCTGGTGCTGCATTAGGTAAGCACTGAGGTGCTGCTCGCAAGCGTGGCAGCTCAAACCCAGCAACTGCTTCCCAGGAGAAAGGAAATGATCTAGCCCCAGAAACCCCATCGGGTGTGATTGTATCATGTGCTGTGCTGATTTTATCACGAATTGATCTCTAATTAAATCTTGTAGAGAAAGGTATATATTTTTACAATATTTACTAGGTATCAATTGATCTCTAATTAATCAATAAGGATAAAGTAGTTATATGTCTTCTAGACCATTGGAGGTGTTGTTTCTCTTAAAAGAGTAACGGACAATTGATTGCTTTAAAAATTCACAATGCAAACAAAAGAGCAACAACAAAAACACAGAAAAATTATGGTGTTGCCTTGCTCTACACATTTATTGGAAGATATAATTATAAACATTAATAGCCTTAGAGTAAATAAAAATGTGCTTCATCCTTATTAATTTTTTAAAATATTTTAGTGACTAATATGTGTAACTGGCTTTGAGAATTAATATCTGTGTTTTGTCTTACCTCAAATTAATGTCATAAATTTACACCTACTACTTGCCTTCTAGCACTGCCAAGAATTATAATTGTTATTTTTTCAGTGGAAAACTTCAGATATTTTCTTAATTCGTATTAAAAAAATCCACAATGAAAACTCAGAATCAGAACAGATAACTTGAAAGATTAGCTCTAACCAAAAACTTAGAAAACTCATGTTAGTTTACAAGTTCATATGGTTGACTTTACATACCACAATATGCTAAAGCCAACTAATAGGAAATAAAATTATAGAGATGTGAGATAAAAGATGAGAGAAAATAGAGGGAAATATGATTTACACAGGATATATGGTATAATGTTTTGCTCTAATTTAACTTAGAATAAAATTCTTGTTACAATTATTCTATGTATTCTTTCTACCTTCTTTCAGTGTTGCCCTCACCCTTCAATATTTTGCCCATAGACTTTTCTAATATTGCAATTCGATGCTGAAAGCTTTGCTTCATTTCTATGCCCTCGAGTAGTGTTGAACTTGTTCTTCTCTTGGTTTTCGACTCCGGGACTTTCCACACCTCCTTATAAACAATCCTGGACTTTGTCTTCTGAAGGTGCCCTATGAAATATTCTGCTTAACTCTTGGACTTCATTTCTTTCATCTCTAACTGCTCTGTGTAGCAGAGCAAATTCCAGAATCTCTACGGACAGCAACTTTTACCATGCATGATGCCCTTCCCACAATTCATCAGCTCTCTGATCATCTGTGCTTCGTGGGTCACATCGGTACTCAAAGTAGCCCCTAAATTTAGGTGAGAAACACCCAAGTTGATGCATTGACTCTGTTTGACTTGACTTCCGTTTTCATCATCTTTCACTTCAGGTTGTGACAGGGGCAGTTGGCGGTCTGTTGCACAGTGGGCCCCCGCCATTCTTCTGATCCCTAATCTTGAGCTTCGCCAGCATCTTTTGCCACTCACTGCCATTGAGAAAATTCTAATTCATAGTGACCCTGTGGGGCAGGGTAGAACTGTCCCTTTTGGTTTCTTAGCCTGTCATTGGAACGGGAGTCGAAATCCTCGTCTTTCACTCATGGAGCAGCTAGTGGTATCAACTTGCTGGGCTTGTAATGGGTAGCTGCTGAACGTGTGGTTATCAACTGGCTATGCCACCATATCTCCTCCACAGATACACTTGATTTGATTCTTATGAATTCCATTTGATGAGGTCCACATATGTAATTTCCATTTGGATTCATTTAAAAAGGTATTTCTGATGATCAGAGCACACAGGAACAAACAGAGGGGGAGGGAAAAGAGTGAAGCACATCCTGGCCCACTAAGCCCTGAGGAAAATATTTCTGCTCAGAGCAGCCAGTCCACTGAGAAAAAGTAAGGGTCAGCCCCACCACAAGACAAGACATCCCTCACTGACCCATTGCACTATGGGGTCAACACTGGAGACACACTGTGGGAATTGTGCCCAATCTGACCCCACCACACTGAGGTGAACCAATAAGGGCATGCAGCAGAACAGCAAGGGGTGTAGAGCAATGAAGTCCCCAGGGAACACCAAAAATACACTGTGGGGCCAGGGCATGGCGCCCCATCAGACTCCACTGGAAAACACTCATAAAGGTCAACAAATAGATCTTGAACTATTTATAGGTTTTTCTATTTTTTGTCATTGGCTTTTTGTTTGTTTGTTTTGTTGTTGGAGTTATGGTTTAATTTTCTATTGTTGCTTTGTTTTGCTCAGTCTTGTGGTTGTGCATATTATTATCTCTTCATGTTTATCTAGATAAGATAGGCCGCCAGTGAAAACAATGGGAGGACAGTTCTGGGGGGGACATGGGAGACGGGGAGGCAGAGGGAAAGAAGTGGTGTCAACAAACCCAGGGACAAGGTCACAACAAGTGATATAAAATGGATGGCGAGGAGGGTATAGGAGGTCTGGTAGGGCTTGATCAAGGACAATATAACTGAGAGGAATTACTGAAAGCAAAATGAAGGCTGAACATGATAGTGGTACAAGAGGAGAGTTAAAGGAAATAGAGGGGAAAAATAGAAGGCAAAGGGAATTTATAGAGATGTAAATACAGGCATATGTGTGTGTATATATATATATATATATATATATATATATATATAACAATGGGGAAATAAATCTATGTACATATATTTATGTTTAGTATTAAGGAAGCAGATGAACATAGGGCCTCTACTCAAGTATTCCCTCAACACAAAAACACTTTGTTCTAATAATCCGGCATTCTGAGATGCTCACCTTCCGGACATGATTGCTGAAGAAAAATAGATGCATAGCAAATGTGGTAAAGAAAGTTGATGGTGCATGGCTATCAAAATATATAGTATCTGGGGTCTTAAAGGCTTGAAGATAAACAAGCAGCCATCTAGCTGAAAAGCAACCAAGCCCATATGGAAGAAGCACACCAGCCTGTGCGATCATGAGGTGCTGATGGGATCAGTTATCAGTCATCAAAGATCCAGAACAAAAATCATGTCAATGTGAAGGGGGATGGAGTAGAGTGGAGGCCCAAAGCCTATCTGTAGGCAATTGGACATCCCCTTACAGAAGGGTCACAGGGAGAAGACAGGCCAGTCAGAGTGTAGTACAGCACCAATGAAACATACACCTTTCCTCTAGTTCTTTAATGATTCCTCACTCCCACTATCATGACCCTAATTCTACCTTACAAATCTGGCTAAATCAGAGAATGTTCATGGGTACAGATAAGAGCTGGAAACACAAGGAATACAGGATAGATAAACTACTAGGGACCAATATTGAGAGTACATGTACCAGGAAGGGAAGAGGAAGGTGAGGGGAGTAAGGGAAAACTGATCACAACGACCTACCTATATCCTCCTCCCAGGGGCATGGACAACAGATAAGGGGGTGAAGGTAGACATCAGCCAATGCAAGACATTGACAAATAATGATTTATAAATTATCAAGGGTTCGTGAGGGAGGGAGGGATGGAGGGAGGGGAAAAATGAGGACCTGATACCAAGGGTTCAAGTAGTAAGAAAACGTTTTGCAAATGATGATGGCAACAAATGTACAAATGTGCTTGACACAATGGATGTATGTATGGATTGTGATAAGAGTTGTGTGAGCCCCCAATAAAATGATTTTTTAAAATGTATTTCTAATTAATAGATTTTTGGTCTTACCAATTTCTATCATGAGATATTTGGATTTATTTCTATCACCAAAATAATAGTTTCCAACTAACATTTTTTTGTTGTTTTGAACATTCCCATATCAGCTACCAGAAACTATCAATATATATTGATTGACTATTTGACCAATTTCAGACTGAGGAAGAACAAAGAAATCTGTCTTGGAAGAAATACAACCAAAATCCCCCTTTGAAGTGAGACTGGAGAGACTTCGTGTTAAATATTTTGGACATGCTATCAAGAACCTGTCTCTGCAAACAGACATCATAAATGGCAAGGTGAGAGGAGGAACAACCTAAGTGAGACAGATGGACACAGCCATTGTAATAATGAGTTCAAACATAGCAACAATTTTGAGCATATCAGAGGACTGGACAGTAAGTTATTCTATACCACGGAGGGCCAGAACTATATATCAGAAACAACTCAAATATAACTAATAATATTGAGCAATTAGAATTGATTTAGAATCAAAAGTTAATTAGTAGAGGGGGCACAAAAACAAACAAACTCACCATCATGGAGTTGAGGCTGACTCATAGAGATCCTATTGGACAGTGTAGAACCGTCCCATGAGTTTCCAAGACCGTAACTGTTTATGGATGCAGAAATCCCCACCTTTATCCCTTAGAATGACTGGTGATCTTGAACTGCTGACCTGTCATAGGTCATCCCAACAGTTAACCACTATGCCAACAGGGATCCTAGAGGGCCACTACTACAGAAAAATTTTAGGAATATTAAAATACCTCAAGGGACTCAATTACTGACTTAGAACACTAACGGCCACAGTAAGTTGTCATAACATTTTAAAAAAGTGCCTGGTGACTTGTGATTAGGAATCCAACACATAACCCACTCCGTCACTAGGGATCCTTTGTCATAATACAATTCAGAAAAATAATGTTCTATATCCTAAGTTAGAAAACGGTGTCTGGGGTCTTCAAAGCTTGTGAGGTGCTATCTCCGGCACACCCACTGGGCTCCTCCAACTGGAGCCTAGGAGAAGGAAGGAAGTCACAGAGGCAAGAACGGGCCTCATGAATCACAAGCTCCTCTAACCGGAGATCAAAGGAACATATCACCGTCAGTCACCCTCAGTCAGCCCTTCTGAGCAGGAAGAAAAGGTCCTTGGAGAAAAATTTAACAGAAACGTAAATTTAGAATTAAATTTAAACTTAAAAAAGACCAGACTCGCTGTACCCATGAGGCCATAGCCCCAAGATACCCTTTTCCGACTCCTTTCAGTCATCAGCTGTCAGTCAAATAATAAGTGAGCCTATACAAAACACCAACACCTGAAATGAATGTGCCCTTCTCAGCAATCAACTGTAAAAGACAGGCAAGTAACAATTGCCCGGAAACAACTGTGGGAAGTCAAAGGGAGGCAGAAACACTAGAGGGACAGTCATGGGGACCAGGGCGTGGACAATAAACAAATGCTCAGTGCCATGGACCAAGTCAGACTCATAGGGATTTAGCAGATTTGATAACAGCAACTCTGGGTTTCTAAAGATGTAACTCTTCACAGAGCAGAAAGCCTCATCTTTCTCCCCTGGAGGAGCTGGTGGTTTTAAATGCTGACCTGGTGGTTAAAATCTACACATAAACCTGGGTGTCTTGGCAATGAGGACAGCAGAGTGAAAACAGGTAGAATGTTGGCATATTGTGGGAATAGATACCAGTCACCTGAAGATGTGTGTATGTTAATGAATGGGAAATTGATTTGTTACATAAATTGTCACCTAAAACTCAACCATTTGTTCTTTAAGAAGGTAATCAGTGAATACTGTAAGAATGGTTTATAGATTACGTTATACTCTTGCCTCTGTGGAGTCGATTCTGACTCACAGTGATGCTCTAAGAGAGGGGACACTGCACCCATTGGGTTTCTGAACCTGGTAACGATTAATGGGATTAAAAAGCCTCATCAAAGCATCTAGCAGTTTTGAACTGTTGACCTTTCGCTTATATTATTTATAAGATTATACTATAGGAACATAAAATATAATTGTATTGTTTTATTTTAATAAATCATTTTACTGGGGTCTCTTACAGCTCTTATAATAATCCATACATCAACTGTATAAAGCACATTTGTACATATGTTGTCATTATCATGTCCAAAACATTTTCTTTCTACTTGAGCCCTTGGTATCAGCTCCAATCTTTTCCCCTCCCTTCACCACACTCGCACCCTCTTTACCCCTTAATAATCTATAAATTATTTTTATTTTCATATTTTACACCATCCACGGTCTCCCTTCACTCACGTTTCTGTTGTTCTTTGCCATGGGGTAAAGGGTTATATGTCGATCATTGCTTTCTATTCCCCCTTTCTCTCCCTTCCCCCCCACATTCCCCATACTCTCATAGTATTGCTACTCTTATTATTGATGCGGAGGGATTTATCTGTCTTGGATTCTGTATCTCAATAGCTCTTATCTGTACCAGGGTACATGCTCTGATCTAGCCAGGCTTGTAAGATATAACTGGGGTCATGATATTGTGTGTGTGAGGAGGGAGAATCATTAAAGAACTAGAGGGATGCTGTGTATCTGTCCGTGCTCTCCTGCACCCTGGCTGGCTCGTCCCTTCTTTGTGATCCTTCTGGGAGGGGATGTCCAATTGTCCACAGATAAGCTTTCTGTCTCCATTCTGACCTCCCACATTTGCATCAAAATTGTTGTTTATTTTGGGTCTCCTGATGTCTGATACCTGATCCTGTCAGCACCTCATGATCACATGGACTGTTGTGCTTCTTCCATGAGGTCTTTGTTGCTTCCCTGCTTGATGGCCACTTGCTTAGTCTATAAGACCCCAGACTTGCTATCTTCTAATTGTCAGGCACCATCAGCTTTCTTCACCACATTATCTCAGGCATTCATTTTGTCTTCAGTTATCATGTCTGGAAGGTGAGCATCACAGAATGCCAGGTTATTGGAACAAAGTGTTCCTGAATTGAGGGAGGGCTTGAGTCTCTTAACCTATAAATATATGTACAGAGACCTATATCCCTATTGTTATATATTAGTATATTTACATATGTACATGCCTATGTTTATACCTTTATAAATGTCTTTTCCCCCTAGTTCTTTCCTCTATTTCCTTTATGTTTCCTCCTATCCCACTATCACTTTCGACCTACATTCAGCTATCTGAACTCTAAACTTTCTCTTGGCTACATTGTACTTGATCGAACATCACCATGCATTCTATGCTCTTCTTGCCATCAATTTTAGATCTTGTGTTGTTCTCTTGTCCCTGGGTTTGTTGCCCCCACCCCTTCCCCCAGATCCTCCTCTCCCTTGTCCCCCCCAGAACCATCGGCCCCAATGTTTCCTTCTTGGAATTGTTTCTCCTGCCTATTTTATATTGATAGACATGAGGGAAAAAGAAAAATAATATATATAATGCTATTTTTAAAGACCAGTATCTTCATTATGATACCAAAGTATTGATGAGTAAATTAAATATGAACAAATAATGCACTTTGAAAAAGTAGCTAAGAATGAATAAATAAAGAACTCTTAATAATAAGAGTAATTATTTTCTATGTGTCAGGTCTATCGCTAAAATTTTCACACAAAAATTTTGTGTATGAATACAAAAGGAGTAATTTTCATGCTCCATGGACTACCTGGAATCGTTTTTAAAATCATTAATGTCATGGGTTATTAAAAATTCCTATTGATAGCTGTGTTAGGCTGAGTTCTCTAGAGAGGCAAAATCAGTGATTCTTATATGAACATGTATACAGAAAAATATTTATATCAAGAACTTGGTCACAAAATTGTAGAAAGGGGTAAATCCAGTCCAGTTCAAGTTCATGGAACAGATGTAAAATTGAAGGCTTCTCTTAACTCCTATATAACTGCAAAGGCTGATAACCAGAAGGAGATAGATGAAGCAGAAAGTGGATGCTGAGTTTAAGTGAGATTGACTTACTAAATCCAATGTTAGCAGTCTAATGACTCTTGACATTGGCAAATGATATCACTGGAGGTTGATGAACCTGATGCAGGATCCAAATCCAGCAGTAGAAATCACCTAGCATCCACACACTAACAATTTATGCTAAGTGCAGGCCACACTTGAATGAAACATCCCTCAATTGTATTAAGCTTGTTACCAGATAAAGGAGGTCTATTCTCTACACGACTGCTTGGTTGCTTCACAAAAGAGTGTATCGTAGAGTTGACCACAGTAAATTAGATCCTACTTTGAGAGGATATTGGCCCAACCAAGTTGCCATAAAACTATTATAGTCCACTCCTTGTCAACTTGGCATTTGTGTACCTCTTCTTAAACCACACATAGTCTCCAACCAAGAACAATACTAAAGTCTACTTTTACCAGTATGATTCAACCAGTACACATACAACTGAGAATGAGTACACTAACCCCTTTTACATAGTATATTTTATATGTGAGCAAAGCCAAAATAGTTGATATATGCATACAAAGAAGGAAACAATTACAATCTTTGTTGTTACAACTGGTCATATAATGGTAGTTGATATTTAAAAGTGGCTTCTGCTACCCACTCCATATGCCTTTGACCTCAGCAAGTATCTCAACTGGTCATAGTTCTTTGCCTACTTATCCAGAGACATGAGGAGTCCAAAATGGCCAAGAGTCACTCTTAACTTCCAGTTCAATGGGATCAGTGCTGAGTATCCCCCCCGTTGGAACAAAGACCTTCAGGCCCCAAGAGCCTAAGGATGCAGGGAAAAAAGCCAAAATTCCATAAATGGGACATTAGAAGTGACAGTGAGTGGTGCACTCCCATTTCCACTTCTTGGTTCTTGTACTTGTGAATCCTGGCTATTGGAGAAACAGCGATATATATTGGATTGTAGTTTAGAGCATATATAGATATCCACCTGGAGGACATTGATCCAGCCCTTCAAGGTGTTGTCACTAGGCTGGAAATGTAGTCCATTCCAGAATTATATCAAGCAGCTGCTCCCTGAGAGTATAGTATGGCAAATGGAGTCAATGAGCAGGGATCCATGCACATTTGATTTGCTGTGAACTAAGTACCTTGATTCAAAGTGATGTTTGGCAGGATAACATGGTAGTGGAGAAAACATTCTGCAAGTTCAAAAATGTTAGTTTTGGCACAATCATTGTGTGTAGGTAAGGGAAATCCATATACATAGTGTCTATTCAGGTAAGAACAAATGCTACCCTTTCCATTATGCAAATGATATGTAATCCAGCTGCCTCCTGGTGGCTGGTTGAGCTCCCTGAGGAATTTCCCCAAATCTTGGACTCAGAGCTAGTCTATCTCTGCAGCTGGCAGATTGGACAGTCACCTGTAGCAGTCACCCCATCAGCCTGGGACAGGGGAAGTTGACCTTTATCCCTGCCACCACGGCCACCTTGTTCATGTACCCACCAGGCTATGGAAAATGGCTGGAGAAAAAGGATAGCTGTTTTCCACATAATGTGTCATCCTATCCACTTGATTTTTTAAATCCTCCTCTTCAGAGATAAGATGCAGATATCTCCACTTTTTGTTTTATTCATAGAGATCTATGCACATCCTTCTTCCACACTTGTCCTTATCACCAAGTTTTGAATCATGCCCCGTCCTGGTCCCTGACTATGCAGTCAAACCACTTGCCAAAATTCATGAATCAATATACAGTCACAAATTAGATCACTTCTCCTTCTAAAAAACCTAATGACCAGGTATTTCACACAAGGTCCTGCTCATTAGTAAAAATTCCCTTCACCTTCCAGGAGGTCTGAGAATGGACTGGAAGTGCTGAAGCTGCCTACTTTCAAGGGCTACCTGAATATCATACAGAATGTTCAGAAAACAAAGCACACGTTTTCTCTTCCTCAGTAAATTCATCACAAGGAACTCCCCAGGAAGCCGTAAATGCACACTGGGAATGAAAGGAAGGGAGACCATGGATAGTTAAGCCATTTCTTCATGCAGCTTATTTGTACCTTCCAGTCTTTCCCAAGCTTGGGCTCACATAGAGCTTGGACGGAATGCTGGAGTGCCAACTTTATGCCTCTCTGGGTCAGACAACACCAAATGCAGGATGGACAGCTCAGGTCACATGGTGACTTGGTGGCCAATGTTGAGGCACTCAGTCTTCAGTTAAGCCCAATAACGGCAAAAGCTTTTTATCAACAGGGGAGCAATTGTCTACAGAAGATGGAAGAGCTTGGCTCACAAACCCCAAAGGTCTGTGCTGTGATTCATCAACATGGGCCTGCAACAGACCTCCCAGGCACCTTTGGATCAGTTTGAGCCTATGGCCCAAGAGGCAGGACAGCCTTCACAACTCCTTGCACTTGCTATACAGCCTTCTCTTGGCCTGCTCCCCAACCCCACCCGCCAAAGGCTGTCAGCTTTCTGAGTCACTTGATAAGTCGGCTATAACAGTACACTCAAATGAGTGATATGTTGCCTATAAAATCCAAAGAATTCCACAAGGCATTTTTTCTCCTTTTTAGTTGTAGGAGGGGGTAGAGGTAATAACTTACCCTCCACTTAGCTCCACATGCTCACAGCATTGGATCCCCAGGGGAGGGAGGGTGACAGAGGTGGAAGAGGCCTGGATGTGGCAGGTTAATATCCACCCGTCTCACACATAGCTGTTTTACCAATAAATCTAAAGTGATTAATACTTCTTCCTTAATTGTTCTAATTAGCAAAATGGCATCAATATAAGGTGATCATGATCCCTGTGGACTAAATTATGGCACAGTGTTATAGTTAATATAATCTTGAGGGAGAGTTATGAAAGTGTATTATTACTGCCTTTGACAGCTGAAGGCAGATTTTTATGGTGGTCTTTTACAAGTGGAATTGAAAGAGGAAAAAAAAAAAAGAATTTGGCCAGATCAGTAGCTGTATACTAGGTACCGAGATAACTAGTAATTTTCTCAAGCAATGAAACCATACCTTGAACAATATCTTCAATTAGAGAAACACCTCTTTAAGTTTATGATCATCTACTGTCATCTCTAAGATCCATTTGAGTTTTACACAACAAAAAGGCTAGTTATGTGGATGTGGTAAGATTCACCACCCCCGTATCATTCAGATCCTTGACGATGGCACTCCATTCTTCAATCCCTACGGGAATGCAGGTCTGCTTTGGGTGACTATTTTCCCAGGTCGGGGCAGTTATAATGGCTTTCACTTGGCGTTTCTCTCCTAATAGCCTTGATTCCACATCAGGGAATCAATACGGGGGTTCTCCATGTGGTGAGTATGTCTATTCTAATAATTCATTTGAGAACTGGGGAAATTACTATAGGATGGGGTCAGGGACTCACTGGGCCCATTTTGAGATGGACCTAAGATAATATTTCATCGATAACTTGACCTCTATATGATCCCACTCTGACTGGAGGGCCTTCAAAATTCGGGTCTTCTGTAATAAGTGACAATTCAGAACCAGTGTCCAGTAATCCCCCAAAAGCATAATTATTCATTTTCTCCCATGAATAATCTATCTGTGAAAGGCTGCAAATCCCTTTGGGAAAGGCTAACAGTGTAAACATTTGGTGATGTAATGGAGTCATTCCCCAGATGCACCTGGTATCCCCTTCAATCAAGGGGTTGGTGTTGTGAATTAGCTCAAATCTATGAACAGAATGAGGGATCATAACTCTATTGTGATGATTTGAATTAGATAGTCGTTCACCTGATCTAGAATTTTTATGCTTACATCGATCAAGTAACTATTTAGTAAGCTCTCCATCTCGTTCACACATAGGGACGCCTTCATAAGTATCAAACGTCATAGATTCATATGAGAATATGAGGCAGCCCATGCTGAGTATTACTTTGATGCTGCTCTCCATTATGGATACCATGACTACCTTGTCTCTGCCTAGTAAATGATGTCACTTGACCCCAACCCCCACAGGGTACATTGCAAACAAGTATCTGGATTCAATTAGCATCTGTCTGCCATTCTAACATAAAATACCAATCGCCAGATGGTTACTGCCATGCCATCCTCACATACAAAAATCAGTGGCATTCCATCCTAACATAAAATAAGCAATCACCAGAGTCTTTAGAGATGATGGGGTTTTATAAATGTGTTTCTTACAGTTTTGGTAAAACATGGGTCCTCATGGCACTCCATTTCTTAGTCTATTGGTTTATTTTGATAAGTCCATTCTAACCTGTCTATTTCTCAAAGCCTTTGGATACTTTCCTCTATAGAATACCCAACCAAGTCTAGTACTTCAACTTCACTTTGTGTAGGCCATCACCATCCCCTTCTACAGTGAACCAACAAAATAAACTAGTAGGTCCTCTCCTTATCTCAAACTAAGACATTTGAATGAAGAATCTGTGCTTAGTGGACCCATATAAGTAAACTCAGACTGATCCAACCTTGTTTCTTGAACCATTAGCCCACATCTTAATATACATTCCCACACATACTCTCCAGGTTTCTGTATGTACATATTAGAAACTACTAGCTGTTCATAGGAATAGAGCCTACAAATCAAGGTCACCTCTTCTTGGATCACCATCTGTACTTCACCTCCCAGGACTCCATGACTTAAATCTAGTTATATGCTTAGAACCAATAATCAGTGGAGGGAGAGTTTTATGGAAACATGCAACAATATCTTGTAAGACATCTGCTTCAATTCTCAGGTGCCATAGTAACAGGCACATTGGAGCTAATGTCATGTATGGGTACTGGGGAGATTAATGGCTTTGCTGAGGTTGGATTAGTCTCCTCAGATGAGAGCTGTGGTGCGGTGGCTGCAGTGGCTCAATGCAATCTGGTTCTATGGACACAGAACAGGAACCTAGGCCAAGAGTTGGTTGTTCAAACAGAACAAGGTAATACTTTGGAATCCCAGAGATGTATTAATGCATATGAATTATTGTGTTGATGAAAAATATTGAAAATATCATGAATTCCAGAAGAACAAACAAATCTATCTTGAAAGAACTAAAACCAGAATGTTCTCTAGACTGGAGAATGAAGAAACTGTCTCCTGTAGTTTGGACATGAGTTTGGAAAGGACATCATGCTTGGTCAAGTGGGTGGACAGATAAAACGATAAAGACTCTTGAAGGGATAGATTAACACAGCAACTTCAAGAAAGAGCTCAGACATAACAGCAGTCATGAGCAGAGTGCAGACCTGAGAGGCGTTCTCTTCTTCATTGGGGAACTATGAATCAAAAAACTTGATAGCACCTAACAACATATGCCTTCGGTCAGTGTGAGGTTTGTGTATGGATGACCAGGGGGTGATCATTTTCGACTACCAGGACTTTTTTCCTATGGATCAACTGGTGTTTTAATCTCAGACCTTTGAGTTGTAGCCGTAACTGATCACTTAACAGTTGTGCTGCCCAGACCCTTTGGTCCATGTATTACCTAGTCATTGAAAAAAAAGAAAGAGAGAAAGAACTATATTTCTTCACATATACATAATATTTTTAAGATTTAAGAATAGCTTACTCACCAATGATTACAAATAGAGCATCTAATATACGTTATTAATTTGCTTGTTTCCAAAATCCCAACTATCAATTCCCTTAGACATATTCTCAATGAACTGTATGAATTTTTCTGATAGCTATAAAACCACAATTGACTTCTCCTTAGATTAATTTATTAATTTAGTGATGGATTTTAACAATGAGATTTTTTGTTAGTAGATTAAAATTTTTCTCAGAGACAATGTTTTTTGTTGACTAGTTTTTGTGTTGTTGTTTTTGTTTCATATTATTTGGTGTTTTCATGTTCCATATTTCTAATAATTTATTTCTATAATCTGACCATATTTTCATCTACTATTATAATTTTAAATTAATCAGGAAATATCATTATTTATTATTTATAATTATATCTCCTTTATATCTTGATATATAATGTGCCCATATTATAGTACTAAGGGTCTTAACCTTTTCTTTTTTTTTTAATTATTTTATTGAGGGCCCATACAATTCTTATCACTATCCGTACATACATACATCGTGTCAAGCGCATATGCATATTTGTTGCCATCATCATTCTCAAAACATTTGCCTTCTACTTGAGCCTTTAATATCAGCTGCTCATTTCTTCCATCCTTCCCCACTTCTCCCTACCACATGAACCCTTCATAATTCATAAATTATTATTATTTTGTTATATGTTACACTGTCCAACATGTCCCCCTGCCCTCTTCTCTGCTGTCCATCCCCCAGGGAGGAGGCTATCTGTAGATTCTTGTAATCAGTTACCCCTTTCTATCCTACATTCCCTCCACCCTCCAGGCATTGCCACTCTCACCACTGGTCCTGAAGGGTTCATCTGTCCTGGATTCCCTGTGTTTCCAGTTGCTATTTTAACCAATGTACATCCTCTGGTCTAGCCAGATTTGTAAGATAGAATTGGGATCATGATAGTGGGGGAGGGGGGAGGAAGTATTTAAGAACTAGAGGAAAGTTATATGTTTCATTCTTGCTACCCTGCACCCTTACTGGCTCATCTCCTTCCTACAACCTTTCAGTAAGGTGTGTCCGGTTGGCTACTGATGGGCTTTGAGTCTCCACTCTGCACTCACACATTTACAATGATATGATTTTTTTGTTCCTTGATGGGGCTTACCCTTTTCTAGTACTCAAAAATAAAATTTAATTTTATTTCTTTTTGTCATGGTATATTTAAAAGCTCTATGCTAAATATTGATTGGTAAAGAGACCTGGAAGTTAGTGAATATTGAGTAGCCAGTCTCTTAACAAACCATAAAAGGAAGCTCACACTGGGCATAGAAAAAGAACTCAATGCCACACATGTTATTTAAATAAGTCTAGATGTGTACATGTCACTGTGTTGAATTGTGTTTGCTGGTCTCTTACTGCAGTGCAGACAGCTATGCCCCTGGTGTTTCCCACACCAGCAGGATCATCGGTTGTACAGGTGTCCCTGCGACTGCTAACCTAAGACAGACTAGAAAGCCAGCTCAGGAGATCTCCTCGTGAACGTTGCTTCTGCTTTGTGGATTTGTTGTTGGGCGCCATTGGGTAGGTTCCGTTTCACAGTGACTCGGTGCACAACAGAACATGACACTGCCCTCATGGGCATAAGTGTGTTTGAGCCCATCCTTGTAACCACTAGGGATATCTAGCTTGTCAAAGATTATCCTCTTTTTCATTGCCCTTCTTCTCTACCAAGCACGGTGTACTTCTTTTGGGATTGCTCTCCTGATAACATGTCCAAAGTATGTTAGGTGAAGTCTTGCCATCCTCGTGTCTAAGGAGTATTTTGACTATTTTTATTTCCCCCAAGACAGAATTATTATTCTTACAGCCCACAGTACTTTTAATATGCTTTGTCAATACCATAATTCAAATCCATCCATTTTTTTTGGTCTTCCTGATTTGCTGTCTCAAGCATATGAAAATCTTATGAACCCCCAACATAACATTATCTGACTCATAATAAATAGAGTTCAGTCTTTAAATGTCTCTCTATTTGGTGAAACAAAGAACCTTCACAGAAGTGGATGATGAAAGGAACCGATGAATTAATAAAATAGTCACAACAATAGACTCAAACATAATAATGAGAATAGGATGATTTAGGACCAGGCAACATTTCAATCTGTAATACACACAGCACCGTGATTCAGCATAAGCTTAACATCAACCGATAAAACAGCTGTGCAGAAGGGTGCACGGAGAAATGCACAGCTTTATCAGAGGACAAGCTCACTGCCCACATGATGACTTGTAGTGCTCTCACCCCTCCTCTACTATTCCAAACACGGATGTGAGAAATACTGGGATGTAGAGGTCAAGCAGCATAACTTTCCTCTAAACAGAACCAAACCACAACATACCAAATGAAACCATACCACACCACACCACACCAAAACAAAACAACCAAACTCACTACTATTGAGTTAATTCTGTCTCATTGCAACCCTACAGGGCATAGTAGCCCATAGCTACATTTTTTAAGGTTGTAAATCTTTACAGGAGGAGAAAGCCACATCTCTGTCCTAGGGAGCAACTGGGGAGTTAAAAACTAATGACCTTTTAATTAGCATTACAACTCGAAATCAACTCCATTGCAGAGCATCACTAAAGGGTGTGTGTGTATGAGAACTATATTGAGGATCAGATCCTAGACTTAATGCTAATAAAAGTGAATGTGTATTTCATCCTTACTGTGTGGAAGCATTTTACTATAGGTTTCACACATTTCTTGGGTCTCTAAAGCATCTTATAAAGAAGGTACTATTTTCATCTTCATTCTCTTCTGAGATCTAAGGGCAGTCATATAGACTGGAAATTGGAAGTGCCAGTATTAAAACCTCATTAGCCTGGCTGACCTCATACCCAGAACATAAGCTTGCAAACTCTGAATATTCTCTCAGCAAACTGATTCACGAAGAGTGAAGAATAAGAGCCTCAAATCCACTGTCATTGAATTAATTCTGACTCAGTGATCATCCTATAAGACAAGCTAGGACTACATCTGTGAGTTCCAAGACTAACTCTTTATGCCATTAAAAGCCTTGTTTTTCTCCCAAGGAACAGCTGGTGGCTTGCCACTTCTCTCCTTGAGTTTAGCAGCCAAATGCATAACCCACTACACCACCAGAGTTCCTATCAAGAGAAAGAAAAGTTCCCAAGAATAGCCAAAACCAAGATACCATGAATTGGTATAGTTCCTTCTGCATCCCAAGATATACTTAGGGGAAGGAGAGGTGAATGAACATTTTTCCAGGCACCGGAGTTAGGACAAGCATGTCTATACCATAGATTATTTTTTAATCTAAAGTTGATGGTGAGGAGGGTGTAGCATGTCTGGTGAGCCTTAATCAAGGGTAATGTAGCCAAGAGGAATTACTGAAACCCGAATGAAGGCCAAACATGATAGTTTGGACAATAATAGAGGAAAAAAACTGGGGGGCAAAGGACATATATAGAGGTCTAAATTCAGGCATGGTCATATGTAAATATATTTACATCTAATGATGGGGAAATATAGCTATGCACATATATTTATATGTTAAGTATTAAGGTAGAAGACAGACATTGGGCCTCTCCTCATGTACTCCCTTAATGCAAGGACACTTTGTTCTAATAACCTGGCATTCTGTGATGCTCATGATCGCTGAACAAAATGGGGCATAAGCAAATGCGGTGAAGAAAGCTGATGGTGCCCGGCTATCAAAAAATACAGTGTCTGGGGTCTTAAAGGCTTGAAAATAAACAAGTGGCCATCTAGCTCAGAAGCAACAAAGCCCACATGGAAGAAACACACCAGTCTATGTGATCATGAAGTGTCGATGGGATCAGGTTTCATATCATATCATATATGAAAAAAAATCATACCAATATGAATGAAGGAGAGCATGAAGTGGATACCCAAAGCCCATCTGTAGACAATTGGACATCCGCTTACAGAAGGGTCACAAGGAAGAGACAAGACAATCAGTGTGCAATACAGCACCAATGAAACACAACTTTCATCTCGTTCTTTAATACTTCCTCGCCCCACCATCACAACCTCAATTCTACCTTACATATCTGGCTAGATCAGAATATGTACACTTGGACAGATAAGAGCTCCCAACATAGGGAATCCAGGACAGATAAACTCCTCAGGACCAATAATGAGAGTAGCGATAGGAGGAGAAGGGGAAGGTGGAGGAAAAAGGGGGAACTGATCACAAGAATCTACATGTATGCCCTTCTCAGGGAGATGGACAACAGAAAAGTGGGTGAAGGGAGTCAGCAGTCGGTGGAAGACTTGAAAAATTATAAATTGTCAAAAGTTCATCAGGGAGAGAGGGTGGAGGAGGGGGAAATGAGGAGCTGATATCAAGGCTCAAGTAGAAAGAAAATGTTTTGCAAATGATGATGGCAACATATGTACAAATGTGCTTGACACAATGGATGGATGGATGGATTGTGAAAAGGGCTATAAGAGCCACCAATAAAATGATTTTAAAAGAAACCATGATCTTTTAAAAAAATTTTGTTGTTATGAGACCACACATCTCATGGATTAAAAATGTATAAGCTGCTGGTTTTGTGCATTCGGTATGTATTTGGTATGGTTAGGAAATCTAAATGCATAGAAGCAGCTTCCTCTTATACAATCTTTGGCTCTAAACAGCTACATATAAATTTTTATCAGATAATGTTTTCATATCAGATAATTTTTCCCTAGCACTTTCACCAGCATTTATTGTTTTAATCCACATAATTTTCAGGGGAAAATGTGTATAAATCCCTAAATAAAATTGTTGATGAAAAACAATGTTTGTAAGCGTACCGAAAGGTCCCGGGTGGCACATCGGTTCATCACTTGACCACAAGAAAAGGCAGGCAGTTTACACTGAGGGGAAAAAATGTGGCGTTTGTTTCCCTAAAGATTCATGACTTTGAGAAACCATTGGGGCAGCTCTATTCTACTGCATAGGGATGTTATGAGTCACAATTGGTCAGTGGAAATATATTGAGTTTGGGGGTAAATATAACTGGGCAGCTCCACATTATATGTGTTTTAAGAGAGTCTTCAGGAACATCTTAATATTTACAAAACAGATGAGAAGGCCGAGTATACCAATGCAGCAGAGCTGTGAATGCGGGAGACTTCTGTCTTGGTGGAATTTTCCTGCTAGCCATATTTGGTTATTAGATCCATATCCCTTTCATCCATTCTATGGAGTAAACCACAAGCCAGGATGGTTGATTACTGAATTAAAATCTGAAAAGTAGAGGAATCGATGGTGCACGGTTTGTACAGCAATATATTCTGCAGTTTTCTGTAAGACATTGTGACTTAAAGCGATGCTGCAGAATGCTAGCAGCAAAGAATTTAGAGCAGACTCGAAGGGAAGTCATAATCATAAAGTCATCCTTAGACAAGGATAATAAAAACACAGTTACAGTCAACAGACTTAGTTCTAAATAACGCTGGATAAATCACACGGTGGAAAATAGAAGAGGCAAACTGCAGCCATCATTTGAGCAGGGTATGGGAACTTATGAGAAAGGAGGTGCTAGAAATGTCACAACACTGGAGTCAGTGTCCTTTACAACACTGCTCGGTGCCACGCGTTTCCGTTAAAGGTCAGAGTGACTTTGGGAATAAAGAAAGACCAGTCTCATTCCGCCCATACCCACCCTCCCTTAATTCTGTAAAGGTCTTACTTCAGACTCAATTTAAGTGTTGGGTGTTTTAAAGACAATACCAGGTCGTGGTATAGAGAGGAAAGAATAAAAATAAAATTATCTCTTGAAATTAATGATATATCCCAGTACTCTTTGAAAAAGAAAAGAAGCAATCACTAAACTAATACACAGAATTTATCAGAAACTCATTAGAGAATTGATAAAATAAAAAATCCTATAATAATCCAACGTCAGAAATTTCAACTGTTAGACCCAATATAAAATATCCGAGATGGAATGATAGAACACTACTATGCTTAGAAATCATGAATCACCTTGAATGTCCAATATTAAAATCAATGGAATGGGTCTTTTCATAGCACACACATGTATGTTATTTTTTTATTTTAAGGACTATCTATCACTTCTACCAGATTCCTATAGTGAAAGGAACACATCATATGTACAGTTATGAGAAAGCCTAGGAAAATGAGATCTGATGTCAATGCCCAGCATAACCTTTCCCAGCAGGAGAAGATCCATACATGATTAAGGAACAAAAATAGTAAAGAAGTCATGTTCCACATTAGCTTGTGATTAGCAGCTTCCATCCATAGCTGTGAATTCATAGCTTCCATTCACAGCTTTCTCTCTCTCTTTATGGGACCACGGTTTGTTTGTCTCTTTTCACCAGCAACTAAAATAATGGATTCAGTTCCACAGCAAATTTATCTGGTTTTCCTTCTTTATGATAGCTTTGATAGTTATAAGTATTACCGTTAAGGTATTTTAAGAAATTTCCCTCAATTAGTATTTGTCTGTTCTACTTTTGATTGGAACTGATGTGATAAAGTGAAATGTCTTAATATTAATATTAAACCCATATCTGTATAAATCACTCCAAATAATTGGATGGGCCTACCTATGTAACAGTCTACCACCCGTTTGTCAGTTCATCATCCTGTGGGGGACTGTGTGTTGCTGGGAGCCTTACAGCACCGGTATTCCAAATGCCAGTAGGGTCATGCACAGCGAACATGTTTCATCAGAGCTTCCAGACTAAGAAGAGACTAAGAAGAAGGACTTGCGGCCCAATTTGGAGGAAGTTGCTGCTGAAATGTTGTGGATAGCAGGGAAATCTTGTCAGATATTGAAGGCCTAATGAATGAGAGCAGCACACTGTCTGAGATAGTGCAAGAGGATGGCTCCTTTGGTCGGGGGCCACTCATGATTGAAGAGGAGCTGAGGGGAACAAACTTTAGCATCTTCATTTACTGATGGAGTATGACTCAAAATGAGAAGTGGTAGCTGTAAAAGTCTAGTATAATCAGAGCATAGAAGATATGAAGCATGATCTAGGAAAATGTATAGTCATCCAAAATGTACTAGAATGCATATATCTATCCTAAGTATAGTTAACTGAAATGGACTGGTATTGGCCATTTTCAATCATAAAATATGGTTTACAATGCTTGGAATGATACAATTAACAAGGATGACATTGCATTCATCCTCAAAAAAAGACATTTTATGATCTCTCTTGAAGTACAATATTAACTATGATGGGATCATATCTATTACACCTTCAATGAAATCTAATCAATACAACTATTATTCAAAGTTATGTACCAACCAATAAGCTACTGAAGAAGTTAAAGAATTCTAACAATGTCTTCAGTCAGAAATTGATCTAGATACACTGATAATTATTGACAATTGGAATCCAAAGTTATCATCAAAGAGGAAGAAAGAGTAGTTGGAAAATATGGTAATGATGATAGAAATGGAGTTTGGGGTTGCATGATAGAATTGTTCAAGACCAATAACGTGTTTAGAGCAAATACCTTTTTCAACAATACAAGCAGCTACCACGTACATGGAATTCTCCAGAGAACATACACAGAAAGCAAATTGACTACATCTGTGAGAATAGTGGAGAAGCTCAATTTCAGCAGCTAAATCTAAGCAAGAGATGACTGCGGAACAGACCTACAATTGCTCATATGTAAGTTCAAGTTGAAGATTGAGAAAATGAATCCATGGGAGGCAAAATAAACCCTACTTGCATTTTGAGAAAATCTCAACTATTGATTTGATGCATTGAACATTAATTACAGAATATCTGATCAGCTGTGAGAGAATCTCAAGAAGGCCTTTCATGAACACAGTTAAATTTATTAAAAGGACAGAAAGGAAAAAAAGGATCAAAGTGGATGTCAGAAGAGACTGAAATTTGCTCTTAATTATAGAATAGCCAAGGCAAAAGGCAGAAATGATGAAGTCAAGTAGATGAAAATAAATTTCCAAAGGGCAGCTAAAGAGGACAAAGTCAATTATATTAGGAAGTTCAAAGAACTAGAAAATGAAGAGGGATGGACACACTCAGCATATAGTAAGCTGAAAGAACATTGCTTTTTTTTAATTGAAGCCTTTAGTTGTAATATTGAAAGATTCTCTGGGTATAATATTTAATGATGCAGAAAGCACCAAAAGATAATAGTAAGAATACAGAGAATCAGTGTACAGAAAGAACTCATTGACATTCCACCATTTCAGGATTTGAAGAAGGCTTATAGCCTTGAGAGATATACAGATGACACACCTTGCTTGCTGAATGTTAAGAGGTCTTGAAGCACTTGCTGATGAAGATCAAGTACACAAGCCTTCAGTAGGCCAAAATCCTCCCAACTGGACCAACAGGTCAGGTCTTCATAAACAGAGAATGGTTTGAAGTTGTCACTGATGTCTTGCTTGTCTCCACAATCTTGGAAACTGCAGTCAAGAGACCAAAAGATATGTTGCAGTAGGTAAATCTGCTGTATAAAACCTCTTGAAAAAGAAGGATGTAACTTTGAGAGCTAAGCTGTACCTGATTGGAGCTATGGTATTTTCAATTGCCCCATCTGCATTTGAAAGTTGCCCGTTGAATATGGAAAACCAAAGAAGAACTGATGCATTTGAATTAGGGTGCTGGTGAGGAAAATTGCAAGTGTCCCCACCTGCCTAAAGGACAAACAAATCCATCTTGGGAGAAGGATGGTCTGAGTGTTGCCCGTGGCAACAATGGTGAGAGCTGACCTTACATATTTTGGACATTTTGTCACAAGAGACTATTTCTTGGAGGACATCATGCTTGGTACATTATAGGGGCAGCAAAACAGTGAACAGCCCTCAGAGAGATGGATTGACACAGTCGCTGCAAGAAAGCACACAGGCAATTGTGAGGAGGATGCAGGACAGGACAATGTTATGTTCTGTGTGCGTTTAAGGTGGTATGGGTTGGAAGTGGCCCAATGGCACCCAACAACAATAGCAACATACAAAGAGGGTGTGTGTAACACTAAGAGATGAGATTTGTAGGTTTTCATTGTCACCCCCCTGTTTATAAGGATGTGCCATCTTCAAAAGAAAAGCAGAAATCCCAAAGGCCTTAAAGAGCAGTTCAAGATCTCTATCTGAGCTGATGGAAGTTCCCAAGACAAGGCATGTGTCAGCGACTTGGCATGGAGACTCAGAGAAACGTCACTGAATCTATGAGGTACCTTCTCTTTGTCTGTGCTCATGACATAACTGTGGGACACAGTGGCAGGAGGCCATGGAGGCAAAGACCAAGGGACCCTGGGGGTGAGAAAGAGAACTGCAGAGAGATTTGACTGTTGGTCGAAGAGCCCAATGATTGTATCTTGACTGTTAACCTGACTTGCGGTAACCTCTTCAGTTACCAGATAACTCCCCGTAATTGTGAGTGTTGTCTGTTAATTCTATGTAGCAAATGCAATGAATTATTGAACCCAGCATTTATGTAGAGTGGCATAGAAAGAACAGTTTGATTGAGAGTAGGTAACCAAGTATGGAACACGGAGACACATCCGACTCGTGCCTGTGGCAACAGGGAAGCCATGGGAGGTCAGAAATGGTCCTAATGCCATGCATTAATATGGGGTAATGCGTTTTATGAGAAAGACTATAGAGATAAAAAACAAAAATCTCCAAACTCATGACCATTGAGCCGATCCTGATTCATAGTGAGTTTATAGGCAGAGAGCTGTTCTTTAGGCTTCTAAAGCTCCTTGCTGGAACAGAAAGCCTCACCTCCCTCCTCTGCAACAGCTGGAGGTTGGGGCCCCTGGCTTTGTGGTGAGCAGCCCAATCTGTAATCCTCTATACCACCAGGATTAAAGTCCCATTATTATTCCATCAAAAGTAAATACTATGACCAGAACTGATCACAGTTGAGGGTGAGATCAGTCACTTGACTGAAGGAGTGCTTTCAGATTTCTCCAGTGCAACGTCAGTCTGTGTTTTCCTTCTTTTACTGGACTCCTTGGAAAGTCTCACTAAGCACAGCCACACCTACGCAGTGAGGAATGGTGCTCCACATTCTTGATAGTGGAGTTTCTACATATTGTATTTTTAGTTACTCTACAAAGAAGAAGTATCTCTTTTTCTCCATTTGTTTTTCATTGATTAATTAATTTATATCCATATCTACAAATACATGTTATATATTGTGCTGAGCAAATAATCTAAGAAGCTGGAGTGTATAAAACAGAATGGAGTAAGAGACTGCAGGAAGATTCACTTTCAACCTGAGGTGTACAGATCAGACAACCTTGCTTGATGAAAATGAAGATATCTTGAAGCACATAATTTATAAAGGCCAATGTCTCTAGTAAGGATTAAACTTCAACATATCAAAACTCTTAAAATGGGCTAATGAACTGTACAATGTTCAGTGGTATGGTCATTGAGCATTTTCAAGGATTTCCATTGACTTGGATCACTATCAATGACCTTAGAAACAGCTACCAAGAAATAATTTTTTTAAATTTTGTATTAGCCAAGATTGCTTTACAGTTTGAGAAGCAAAGTTTATAGTCACGTTGATGACTAAGATGCAACTGATAAAAACCATGCAACTTTCAATTACTTTATATGCATGTGAAAGGTGGACAATGGAAAAGAATGGATGCATTATAATTGTAGTGTTGGCAAAGAATATTGGATATGTGCAATATACCATGAACTGCAAAAGAAAATACAGCTACGGTACTCCTTTGAAATGATATGGGCACATGCTCAGGAGGAACTAAGCACAATAGAATTTCATGAGGATTGATAAAATCAACAAAAATGTCAATATGATGATTTCATAAATATAAAAATGGCCTCAAATATGCCAACTCTATTCATATAAGAATGGCACAGAGCCTATTAGCCTTTTTCTGTTATTCATAAGGATATTAGGATCCAGACAGACTCAATAACAACTAACAATGTCCACAATTCAACTGCATTTATTTTTTTTCTCAAATTGTTCCAGCTTCAGCCACTTAGAGATATTGTGGTTAACTCGTGCCATATTTGCATATGCAACCATAATTATTAGATTTTTCATGATACTTTAATTTCTGCCACTGTAAGGTATTTATAGGCTCATTTTATCTCTTTCCTGCACCCGTGCTAGAATTAACCATTTCTTCCAGTGGCAATAACATCGAAGTTTAGCATTCATTTATATGCAGAATTATGGGCCCTCTATAGAAAGAGGCTGTGGGGTAAGTGCTGGACTGCTAACCAGAGGATCAGGCATCTAGTCCCACCACCTGCTTCTGGGAGAACCATAAGGTATATGCTTCAGTAACGATTTACCACCTTGCAAACCCTACATTTGCTTTTTGGGAGCCCGAAGGGATTAATGTTAGTGGGCTTGGCATTTGGGGTTTGAAAAGTGAAATTTCAAATAATCTGTTTATGTACTTAAATGTTAACAAGCACAAATTATGTTTTGTTGCAAGAGTACACAAAATGCAGAACACAGCAGGTCCTTTCAATAAATGTAATAGAGTATGTAAACTATATGTATCTTATTAATAATACAATTTTAATAATATATTAAAATGTTCTGTCATTAACATCACTGTATGGGAAGAACTGGAGGAAATCATGCTAAGCGAGGTAAGCCAAGCACAAAAGGATAGGTATAACATGAGTCTGCTGAGGTAAGCTTTAAAATTTTTTTTTAAAAAGCAAAGGGGACATAGGCAAAAAGCTACTATATACCAACATTCCTGGGGTGAGGACCAGGTAGTATGGCAGGGACCAGACCAAATACAGGGATACATATGGTAGACAACTAAAAATGAGGCGGGGAAAGGAAAAAATAATAATAAAAAATAAATGGGTAGCCGGGGCAAAGGGCACTAACTCAGCCAATGGGGTTGAGGGGGGGTGTATTGTTAATATCTCCACAGGGAAAGAGGGACCAGACTTCAATCCAGTGCTCCAAGATGTGAATGCAACATGCCAGTGTGGAGTAGGGAACCAGTGGAGAAGTCTGAGGGGCCGGCCCCAATCCCAACTACTGCGTGGAAATTATTTCAAAGGACAGCATAGAAACTGCAGCCCTGGGAGAGGGACATATCTGATCAGAGGACACAGGAGCAGAAGAAGGGGGAGGAGGAGAGAGTGGAGCATATATGGCCTTCCAGACCTTGAGGATGATGTTCCTGATTAGAGCAGCCAATTCACAGAGAGAACCATATGGCCGGCCCACTATGAGACATGATGTCCCTCACGGACCCATAGCCCTATAGGGGACAACACTGGAGACACAGTGTGGGAATTGCGCTGATTTGATCCCACTACACCGAGGCAAAACACTAAGGGGAATGCAGCGGAACAGCAAGGGAATGGAGCAGCGAGGTCCCCAGGGAATGCTGAAGGTGGACTTTGGGGCCAGGGCATGGTGCCCCAAAAGACTGGACTGGAAAACACTCCTAAGGCCAACAAACAGTCCTTGAACTAATTACAAGCTTTTCTTTCTTACTGTGCTTTGTTTTGTCATTGGTTTATTGTTGTTGTTTTATTGTATATTGTTGCTTGGTTTTGCTCTGTCTTGTTTTGGTGCATGTTATTATCTCCACAGGTCTGTCTAAACAAG
Source organism: Tenrec ecaudatus (assembly GCF_050624435.1). Classification (NCBI taxonomy): domain Eukaryota; kingdom Metazoa; phylum Chordata; class Mammalia; order Afrosoricida; family Tenrecidae; genus Tenrec; species Tenrec ecaudatus. The sequence goes on from NC_134536.1 coordinate 51,346,467, forward strand.
ATAGGCTGGATGAACAATCTGGAGGAGAAAACAACAGGACCAGCAGTTCTGGGAGGACATGGGAGGGGAGGAAAAGTAGTGAGGTTAACAAACTCAGGGAAAAGGGAAAAACAAGTAATCCAAAACGATGGTGAGGAGGGTGCAGGAGGACTGGTAGGGCATGATCAAGAGTAAGATAACCAAGAGGAATTACTGAAACCCAAATGAAAACTGAGCATGATAGTGGGACAAGAGGAAAGTCAAAGGAAATAGAGGAAAGAGGTAGGAGGCAAAGGGCAATTATAGAGGTCTAAATAAAGGCATGTACATATGCAAATATATTTATATATGAGGATGGGAAAATAGATCTATGTGCGTATAGTTATAGGTTTAGTATCAAGGTAACTGAAGGACATTGGGCCTCCACCCAAGCACTCCCTCAATGCAAGAATAATTTCCTTTATTAAATTGGCATTCTACGATGTTCACCTTCCCAATACAACCGTTGAAGACAAAGCGGGTGAATAAGCAAATGTGGTAAAGAAAGCTGATGGTGCCTGGCTATCAAAAGATATAGAATCTGGGTCTTAAAGGCTTAAAAGTAAGCAAACGGTCATCTAGCTCAGAAGCAACAAAGCCCAGATGATCACGAGGTGCCGAAGGGATCAGTTACCAGGCATCAAAGAACAAAAAATCATATTATGTGCTCACCTCCATGATAAGATCGTTGAAGACAAATGGATGTATAAGCAAATGCGGTGAAGAAAGCTGATGGTGCCTGGCTATCCAAAGATATAGCATCTGGGATCTTAAAGGCTTGAAGGTAAACAAACAAAGCAACAAAGCCGACATGGTAGAAGCACACCAGCCTATGCGATCAAGAGGTGTCGAAGGGATCAGGTATCAGGCATTATCAGAACAAAAAATGCATATCATAGTGAATGAGAGGGGTAGTACAGAGTGGAGACTCAAAGCCCATTTGTAAGAGACTGGATATCCACTTACAGAGGGGTCTCAGGGAGGAGATGAGCCAGTTAGGGTGTGATGTAGCAATGATGAAACATACAACTTTCCTCTAGTTCCTAAATGCTTCCTCCTCCCCCACTATTATGATCCCAATTCCACCTAACAAATATGGCTAGACCAGAGGATATACACTGTTACAGAGAGTAACTAGAAACACAGGGAATCCAGGGCAAATGATCTTTCCAGGACCAGTGGTGTGAGTGGCGATACTGGGAGGGTGAAGGGAGAGTGGGTTGGAAAGGGGCACCTGATTACAAGGATCTACATATGATCTCCTCCCTGAGGGATGGACTACAGAAAAATGGATGAAGGGAGACATTAGACAGGGCAAGATATGACAAAATAATAATTCATAAATTATCAAGGGTGCAGTAGGGAGTGGGGAGGTAGGGGGGAAATGAGGAGCTGATGCCAGGGGCTTAGGTGGAGAGCAAATGTTTTGAGAATGATGAGGCCAATGAATGTACAAATGTGCTTTACACAATTGATGTATGTATCGATTGTGATGAGTTGTATGAGCCCCTAATAAAATGATTTAAAAACAAGCAAACTACAAAACACTTCTACAAGAGTTCCTTCTTGGAAGAAGGCACTGGGGAATCCCCTCTAGCCATTTCCTAGGGACATGACTAGCCTTGCCATCAGTCAGCATGTATTGGAAAGGATAGGGATGTAGGCTAAAATTTAACACCTTATCATGAGCTCTCCCTTTGACCCATTTAAAATTTAGTCTAGTTTTTATTATTTTCTCTTATCTTTTCATTTAAGGGTTTTCAATATTGTTATTGTTATTGTTATTATAATCATTTTTCTTTTTGTTTTTGTTTGTGTTTATATGAAATTCAGGATCAGTAAATCTATAGAGACAGTAACCCCCAAAAACAGTTTTTGGGGTTACGGCAGGGGAGCTTTGTGGAAAATAGGGGGCTAATATTAATGAGTACCAAAAAGAAGAAAATGTTCTAAAATTGATTGTGGTATAATGATAGCACAACTTTTTAATATGTTTCAGCTATTGAATTGTATATGTGAATTTTATGTAATAAAATTGTTAAAATTTAAAAACAAAAGTGTTCTATCATTATACTTCTCTCAAAGTTTATATTTATACAATACTTTTTGCTTGGATAGTTTTGAAATAAAAGAAGCTCACTTATGAAAATTGGGTCATTCAGGACATCAAGACCTTTAAGATCTTTTTTTATTACCCTCTAAATTGTTATTGAGGAGTCCCTGGATACACCAACTTCTAAGTACTGGATTACTAAGCCAACGCTTGGCAGTTTAAACCTACCTAGAAATACTTTGGAGAAAAAGGCCTGGTGATATATTCTGGAAAGCCTATGTCATTATGTAAATGAAGAAAGCAATGTAAAGCCCAGTTCAACTCTGAAACCAGAGTTAAAGAGACTGGGCAGTTTATTTTGTTGTTTGGCTTTTACCTACTCAATAATTACCTTCTTTAGGGCAGTAGGGTAAACCCATCAGTAATTCCACAGGAAAACAACAAGGCTCTCTGCTGCAGTAATGATTCATTGTCACAGAGATACATTACAGACTAATCAGGCTGCATGTGGTGTCATTTTGTGAAATCAAGTACACCCAACTCAAGCCATGTAGATTAAAAATCTAAGCAAATCTGCCAAAGTAAAATATGCATTTGAGGTGTAATATTAATAAATGATCAGTTATTGGTTGGCCCACGAATGGCAAGAGCAGGATTTCGAAACCAGCAGCCACTCTGTGGAGGAAAGATGAGACTTTCTACTCTCCTCAAGGGTTAGTCTCAGAAACTCACAGGGGCAGTTCTACTCCATCCTACGGGGTTGCTCGGAGTTTGTAGCAACTTATTGGCAGTGAATTTTTGTTGAGTGAGGACTCAATAAATACCAACAGACTAAATAAAAGAAGTACATTTAAGGAAGCAGAGCAAAGGGATCCCGAGGGAGTATAAAGGATGGACTTTCGGGCCAGGACGTGGCACCTCACATCTAGAAAACACTCCTAAAAGCCAACGAACTGACCTTAAACTACTAGCAATTTTTCTTTTAATATTTGCTATCTTTTTATTTTGTCTTTTGTTTTATTTTTTGTTTACCTTGTAAATTTTGTATGTTAGTGGCTTTTCTGCTTATCAGCGTGTCGATGTTGCTGCTGTCAAAGCCATGTTCTTATGTGCCACTTTGGCGCTATCAAAATCATCTGCATTTGTATGCACATATTACTATATCAGCAGGTCCACCTAGACAAAATAGGCTGGACAAACAATGAGAGAAGAAAATAATGGGACCAACGGTCCTGGAGGGACATGAGAGCTTTGGAGGTAGGGGAAGGGAGGAGGTGTCGCCTAACACAGGGACAAGGGAACAGCGAGTGGTTCAAAACCAGAGGAGGGAAGGGAGGGGAGGACTGGTAGGGAGTGACCAAGAGCAAGGTAACTGAGAGGAATTACTGAAACCAGAATGAAGGCTAAACCTTGTAGTGGGATGGGAGGAAAGCGAAAGGAAATAGAGGAAAGGAGTAGGAGGCAAAGTGCATACAGAGAAGCCTAAATACAGACATGTACATATGTAAATATATTTAGGATTATGGGGGCAATAGACTATGCGCATATATTTATAGGTTCAGTAGTAGGGTAGCAGATGAACATTGGGCCTCCTCATGCATAATCCCCCAATACAATAGCACCTCGCCCTGCTAAACGGTCATTGCTTGATACCCACCTTCCCGACATGATCACTGAAGACAGACGTCTGTGTAAGCAAACGTGGTGAAGAAAGCTGATGGTGCCCGGCTATCAAAAAGATATAGCGTCTGGGGTTTTAAAGGCTTGAAGGCAAACAAGCGGCCATCTAGCTCAGAAGCAACAAAGCCCACAGAGAAGAAGCACACAGCCTAAGTGAATAAAAGGTGTTGAATGGACCATGTAGAGGACACCAAGGAACAAAAACAATCATTGTGTGATCACCTTCCTCACATAATCGCTGAAGATGAAAGTGTACATAAGCAAATGTGGTAAAGAAGGATGACGGTGCCCGGCTACTGAAAAATATAGCATCTGGGGACTTAAAGGCTTGAAAGCAAACAAGTTGCCATCTAGCCCAGAAGCAACAAAGCTCACACAGAAGCAGCATACCAACATAAGTTATCGTGAAGGGCAGAGGAGACTAGGTCTCAAACAACAAAGGCAGGGTGGTGGTGAGAATCACATCACCGTGAAAGAAGGGGAGTGCGTGATGGGGACCCAATGCCCATCTGGACATCCCTTCCAGAGGGGTAGTGGGGAGGAGATGAGTCACTCAGGGTTCACTGTAGCAACAATGAAACTCAAAACCTTCCTCTAGTTCCTGAATGCTTCCTCCCCTCCCAATTATCATGACCCCAATTCTACCTTGCGGATCTGGTTATACCAGAGGATGTACAGCGGTGCAGTAGGTATCTGGAAACACAGGGAATCTAGGACAGACGAACCCCTCAACACCCGCGGTAGGAGTGGCGACACCAGGATGGATGGGGTTGTAGAAAGGGTGTAGAAAGGGAGAACCGATCTTGGAGATCTATGTGTAACCTCCTCTCTGGGAGATGGGAAATGGGGAGGTGGGTGAGGGGAGACGCTGGGGAGTGCAAGATAAGATATAATAATTATTTATAAACTATCAAGGGACCAGGGGGAAAGGGGAAGCAGGGAGGGGGGGAGGGGAAAAAAGGGAAACCGAGCTGATTCCAGGAACCCAAGTGGAAGGTGAATTATGAGAATGACGAGTGCAACGAATGTATAAGGGTGCTTTGCCCAATTGATGTATGTACGAATTGTGACAAGAGCTTTATGAGCCCCAATAAAAAGATTTATTAATTAAAAAAGAAGTACATATTTTATTTCTTGGAAATAATATTGTGGGGGGGTTCAGGGGGAGGTCAGATGCTCAGGCATCCTCCCTGAGAGTGCCAGATGGCAGTGGGCCTGCTCCCTGCTGTTAAAGACAATGAACAGGCCTGCAGTCATCTTTTTGATTCCTGTAGGTGGAGTCCAACCCTACCCTACCTATAATAGTCTCCATCAGTTGAGCCTTGAAACAGGTCAAACCAGCTCTGTGCCATCCAAAGTTAAGCAGCCATCCTAAATCTAGGATCCGCCCACCTTGTCACATGCATAGCCCCCAATCCCTCCTCTTCCTATTGAGTATATTCCCCTAGACCACCCCCCCTCTTTGCTGTATAACCTATAGTGCAACCCCTTCCTGTGATGGATGTCTTTACCTGTAATTAGTGGGCTTGCATGCCCCCAAAAGGTATATAGGCCTGGGTTAGCAATAGAGGCACTCGCTCGCTGGTCTCTCTGCCCCTCTCTCCTCTGCTTCCTCTCCTCCCCTGTTTCCCTTTCCCCTTGTCCTCCTTCCCTTCCCCCTCTCTCTATGTGGACCATCAAGCAGGGCTGAGGTGAGCATGCTACAATGTGATATGTCTGACTGCATTATTGTAATATCTCTTCTATCTCTCATGCTCTGAATGATTTTAATATTATATATATACTGGACAATTGTGTTTATTAAACCCATGACTAGCAGTGGGGGCTGGCTCCCCATTCTAATGCCACATTATGTTTCTGAAACATTCTGAATGTTTACAAGAGTAGACAGCCCTGGTAAATTTGAACTCCTGATCATGGGGTTTTACAGCCCAATTCCTATCAAACATATCACTGCTATTGGAATCAGGCTCTTGTCTTTCACTAAGAGAAGAATTACTCTGGTCAGACAGAGACAATGCTGGAGAACTATATTAGGCTTGTGAAGGGGACTCACTGAATACCAATGTGGTCAAACAAATGGTTGCTCCCAGCTCATATGGAAGGGGGTATTTAAGAATGGTGATGGGGTGTGAAGGGTTCTGGGAATTTCTATCAAAGAATATTCTGTTTCCATCAGATGACGTTGGATACAAAAAGGATTCTTGGGAAGGTAGTCCTGAGTGCAAAATATAGTCCACTAACAATGCGAGTTCTTGGTCACAGAGGTCATGTCTATGTACAATAGCTTCAAAGTTTTGCTGGGAGATAAACCCTGACTCTACGGGTTTCTCTGAGCACTAGTTCACTCCCTTATACAACGGACATTCTCTACCTCTCCTTCTCCAAAAAACCGAATTACATCCATCAATGAGTGTCACAAAATGGGGAAATGCAGCTCCTCTGCCAAGATGAATGACATTGGCAAATGCTTCTCTTCTCTTTGGAAATGAATAAGACTCTTGGTTTTGCCCCAGGAAGCCTTTCCCATTACCATTACTTTCTATCTCGTGTTCATGCCCCTTTTAAAGGTGATCATCACTCCCAGATTGTTTCAAAGCATGTCCTAAGAGGGCTCTGTTTGTTTGTTTTTACTTTGCCCACAGAGATGCTTCTGTGAGGCTTTTCAGTGCAATTTGGATCTTGCATGAAAAATACAGCCTCTTAACTTCTGGCTCTGCCCGGATACAAAGTGCTTTCATCCACCTCTACATAATCTGCTTGCCCTTTAAAAGTCAACAGCTATGCAGCGGGGCTTTGCCACTAATCTTTCCCTAGACCTCTCTTGAACATATTTTATTTATCACATTTCAGATTCTACACGAGGGCGGGGGATGTGTCAATCTCAGCTTATGCAATGGGCAATTAGACACGTTTTGTATTTCATCCTTCCTTATGTACTGACTTAGGGATACAGTCAGACACCTTGCAAAACAGCAAGAACAAAATCACTGTGTTCAGGTAGGCATTCCTCGCCTCCTGAGGAGCACTGAACCTATGATAACCCTCCTGCTAGAAGTGCATTGTATACAAAAAAATATTTCAAGGTGTTTACTTTTGATTTAAAATTTAAATTCCTCTTCCTTTTACTTTGTTATTGTCTGAATGTAGGTAGAGTAGTATTTTATATTAATAGAGTCCAACTTCCACTATATAAGCATACTTAAAACTCACTTGTTAAATCAACATTAAAATAATGAAAAGCAAATGGTGAATTAATGTCAAGTCATGGTACTCAATCTACCCACACCTATTTACCCTCTTAGAATATTTCTCCCAATTTTGGAAAATATACCAACACTGTTTATAAATTATTTAATAGAGACAAAATAATGTTTATTAAGTAATTCAGCATAAATCCAGTATACTGAAGAATAATGTAGCATCTTGAAGAGATACCAGAAAACTACTTAAGAGATTACTTGAGAGTGTCTGACTAATGCAGGAAATAATTCTGAGTTTAATGCCCAGCTAAATCCATCTCTAGATATGTCCAGTTAAAATCAAAAATAAAAAAAGTGAGATTAAACATACCTGATCTTATCCAAAGTCCACCTTGTCCGTTTTAGATTAATAATAAAAAATACATATACATTTTGCCATCCTTAATTATCAATTTATTACAACTCATTATGCCTAATTGGGTCTACGCTATTTCTCACATGCTTATGCTCTAAGGTCATATTGAAAAACAAATTTAGAGGGAAAAAGAAGTCTATTGGACAATAGGTTTGCTAGAGGAGTTTCATTGAATTGGCATTACTTAAGCTAGAAAATAAAAGATGCCATTGTGATGTAGTGTTGAATAAGAGAGTAGAATCAAAGGAGAATGCCAACCACTTGCTCTATATAAACACACAAACCAAAGATATGTATTTAAACTTGTCAGTTCTATCTTCTATCCTTGTTCTCTCCATCCACCTTCCAACTCTCTCTGTATAGACAGAATAATTTAGATTATAAAAAGGACAATATCATTTTATGGTGTGCATATCAATTCCTTCCACAAACTTCAATAAAATATGTCTATGATCCCGAATACAAGATCGCATGTAGTAAATATCTAATCATATGTTTTAAAACAGAAAAGCTAGTTCTTGTACTCATGCATCAAATATAGTCTATATTATGAAATGAAACAAAAATTTTAAATGCTATCTATTTTGGGAAATTATTTTAAGCAAGTGAAAAATAAGAAGACAGAGAGAAATACACACTGATAATATTGGTGAGGCAGATAATGTTCATCCTATACATGCACATAGACTCCTGCTTCTAATATAATTTTGTAGGCATATTTTTGTTTAGTTGTTCTGTTTATTTGTTATCCCATCCTGAATCTTCTGTCTCTCCAACTGCACTTTTCTCCTTATTGATGTTGCCATTCGCCTTGGAGTGACACTCTACTCCTGGCACCCACTGAGCCATGGACTGAAATGCCCAGGACCTGGGTTGTCGTCTCAATGGTTTTTATGTCTGAACCCATTGTTGCAGCATCTGCAGCAATCTAGCACGTGGACAGTTTTCGGTTTTTGTTTGCTTGCTTTTTCACTGCCTCTCTTCTTTACCAAACATGATGTCCTTTTCCAAGGACTGGTTTCTATTGATAACAGGCCTCAAGTATGGGAGACAGAAAATTCTGGCTGTACTTCTTCCCAGACAGATCTGTTTGCTCTTTTGGAAGTCCAGGGTAATTGCAATATTGTTTCTACGACCATAATTCAAATGCATCAATTATTTTTTTAATCTTACTTACTCAATGCCCAACTTTTGCATGCAATGCAGCAATTCCAAACACCATGGATGTGGTCTGATGCAGCTTAGTCCTTAAGGCATTTCTCAATACAAAAACCAGACTCCCTGCCTTCGAGGCCCTGCTGTCACCCTGTAGGACAGAGGAGCACTCCCGCTGGGGGATTCTGAGATTGTAATTCTTGACAGGAATTAAGAGCTTCACCATTCTCCCATTCACCATGAACGAAGCAACCCAATGCATAACCACTACACTGACCTAAAAAAGAGTTAACCAGCCTTCTTGGACCCTTTGTTCTCAAGCTTATTTTGCCTATCTCCCCTTTTACAGGGAGAAAAATACTCATAGAACCCGTAACAGTTAACCATGTCTGTACCATCCCTGTAATCGGGATAACGTGTACACAGCTGCTTTCGCACACCTTGCTGGATGCTTCCAGCATCAAGCAGCATCGCCGACTTTAGGTAATGTTGCCTTAGACTCTCTTCTCTATGCATTCCAAATTTAATTTTATCTTCAAATTTCAAAAATAGGTCATCGTAGTTCCATCTTTAGCTTCTCCCATATTTCATGTTCAGAATATTCATTTCCTTTCCAGACACTCCCATGCTCTGGCAGACACTATGCCATTCCTCCAATGCGTACATCATGCATAGTCACCATTGGGTGTGGGCATGACTTTGACACATCATGATAGGGTAAGAGTGTTTTTGAGAATGTAACCAAGTCCCAAATTATTTGATTTGAGTTATTCAAAAGGGACAGTGTCTAAATGTATCTGGTTTAATGAGGTAGGGGTCTTCAAAAGGGAAGAGATTTAATCCTAAATGAGATGGGTTGCTGGCCTTGATACAAACTGCCACACTGTGACGAGAGCTGTGTGGCAGGGAAGGCACTGTGGATGGCTGCTAGCGCCCAAGAGCAGCCATCAATCAAGTGGATAAACAGCAATATCAATCCTGAAAATGCAAGAAAATAAACTCCAACAAAAGCATGTGATCTTGGAAGAAGACCCTGCATTGCAGAGAGGAACACAGCTTAGCTGTAACCTTAATATCAACCTTGCAAGACACTGAGCAGAGAAGCTAGTCATACTGAGTCGGAAAGATAACTGACCCCCAGAACTCTTACGAAAATAAAATTGTTGTGGTTTAAGCCATGAAAGTCATTACATCGTATGGGGGTATGTTATGCAGCAATTTACATGGCCAACCAAAGTCAAAAAATCCAAGACTATTCTGGTGCTTTGCAGCTTTATCTTGGAGCCACTCACTAACCAAATACTCAGAAAAAATCAGTCAATATTAAATGAAGCAACAGGCAAGAAATGCGTATTGATATTTCTTTTTTCAAAATTTCAACTCTTCACACTTACTGTCAATTGTCTCTCATACAGCAGTAGTGCCATTAACTATGTGAAAACAAGCTCTTAGAAATAGAGAATAATGGGAAATATTCAAAACAACAAGTCTCAATAATCTCAATACAGCATTACCTAAAAAAATTATGTAGGACTCAATCCAATTCTATGTATAGGCATGGGCAGAAAAAAACATAAATTGAAGTTAGGGACACCCTTCCTGTCTATTCCTTTCGACCGTAGCTAGATGTAACCTTATTCTAGCAAACTCTACCAAGTCTTGTGACTCCCATTGGAAACAAACATTGACATTTGTAGTTAGTCATCCAACAAGATTCAAATGCCATTTTCATTATCTTTGCTAGTAAATAGTCAATGGCAGGATTTGGAAAGAAAAAAAACAATAGTAAAATATATGACTGATACCACCACTCCAATGTTTTTATTTCTCTTTCTTTCTTTCTTTCTTTATATCTTTCTTTTGTTCTCTCCATGTCCAGTATTCTGCTGTTTGATTTAACTGTCCTTGCTGCTCAGGTAAATAAAGCACAACTGAAAAAAAGATTATTTGTCTCCTTTTTTTAAATATACCCTGAAAACACACTAACGTAGCACTTCTAACGCCATCTTCCCCAGATTTGACGGCACTAGTACATTTACAAAGGCCATGGCATGGTAAAGAAAACTACACACAAGCTTTGCAAATGCATAGCTAAATTTTAAAGTATACAATAAAAACATCAACTTTGATAATGTCTAAAGGTAATGTTTTGCCTTAAAATTTCTGCTTAAAATGTAGGTCTCGACATTTCTGCCAGATGCCTTTGAAAGCACCCCTTACTCTTCTGAATAATCTTGTCCTCATTCCAAGCATGAAGATAATGCTCTGATAGATCAGTGGCACGATTAAGCTCCCCGCTGACCTAGTTGATTCAAATTAATTACTACAGTGCCGATCTGCAAATGGTAGACATTAGCTGTTGTAATTATGAAAGCCTATATAAAAGAAGCCCTGGTGACATGAGCTAGGTGTTGAACTACTAACAGCAACTTCAACAGTTCACCCCACCATCGCCCTGCTGGAGAAATATGAAACTCTCTGCTCCTGTCAAGATGTATTTTTTGGAACTGAATACCTTAACCACCCACCATGCTCCATCTCCTTTCTGAGCCTCAAAAAGTTTCTTTCCAAGAACATTTACCATGATCACAGCCATCATCTGAGTCTCTATGAGCTTCTGAATCCACTCTCTAATCTGAGGCAACTGCTAGGCCAGCAGAAAAGCCATCTAAAATAGCCTTCCACGTTGCCTGTCCTGAGAGCTCCTTGACTGGCAGAATGTGCTGGCACAGATGAGATATCCTGAGTGGCTACGATCTGGCCAATAAATAACCATCAATTAAATACAAATAAAAAACATGACAACATTTCAGAGATAATAATTTCAGTTCATCTGAAGAAATAGAGTGGCTCCAGCAAGTGATCAAAATATACCGTCTAACAATAGTTTTCAAGGGAAAAAAAGGCATTGGAGGTACTAAATAAGGAGTTCATAAGAATTATGGTTATAATCTTTCAATGGATTAAGAGAAAGATCAAGATAGCTACATATGAAATCAAGGGAACCAAATTAGAAGAGTTCAGGGAATCACTACAAGAACAAACAAGATAAATAGATGAAAAATAGAAACTATACAAAAAGATTTTTTTAAGCTAAAAGATTAATACTAAGATTTCAGAAATAGACAGCAGATTGAAAGAAAAATGAGCAGAACGGAGTCACTACAAAGACGAATTAGTGAATTTAGAGGCAAGTCTTTTGATACTAATTTGCTAGAGCATCGCTCTCCAAAGTGAGAGATTGCACCCCTTGCGAAAGGGGTCATGCAGTCTTCCAGGGTGACTTCCAAAGCAGGTTTGAAGCTGCTTTATCCTGGATTATTGACTGCAGTACAAACGTTTGTAATGGCCAGAGGAGCACTGTGGATGTGGATGCTTTGTTTTTTGTTTTTATTTTTCCTGAAAGGGGATCAGCATATCTAATAAATTTGAGAACCTGTGTGTTAGAGGAGCAATCCAAAAACAGAAGAAAAGAAATTCTTAAAAAATACTAAGGATTATTTGAGACACTATGAAGAGTAATAATTTATATGTTATTAGAATTCTAAATCAGGAAGAGATCCTGTAAAGCATAGGAAAAATTGTTGAAGAAATTCTGGAAGAAAATTTAGCTATATCATGAAAAATGAGAAGTTAGATATTCAAGAAGCTGAGCAAACCCTAAATAGAATATACTCCAAAAGAGAATAAGACAAACATATAATCCATCATTGCTAAACCACGTATAGGAGTCCCGAGAGAGGCTGTGTGAAATGAGAAATTACTGATAAATGAAAACCAATAAAATTGAGCTCTGATTTATCAGCAGAAACCAGGCAGGCAAGAGGAAAATGCAATCAGATATGTAAAACTGGAGGAAAAAATAGAACCAAAAATGCTAACCAGAAATCCTAAAGCAAGCAAAATTGTTCCTTTAATATGGTGGAGAACTTAGACCATTTCCCAACAGACAGATCAGTCTTTCAAGGAATACTTTGGGTAGAGAACCAACAACAAAAGCTGACAACTTGAGACCAGCATAAAGACAGCCTTATTCAAAGTCAACCCACATATGGAATTATCCAAGTTAAAATAAAAATACAAGACTAAATACAGGGAATCAGAGCTATACTTTTGTAACAAAGAAAATCAAAATTTAAAAATATTGAATAGCACAATTAAAGAACTTTCAAAAGGAGAGAAAATCAAGTAGATTTCAATATAGAACATATTGCTTTACACTTGAACATAAAATAATAAATTACAGTGCATCCTCACATGAATAAACTTTATCAAATGAGAAAAAATGACAAGATATTCTAAAAAAATGCATATGCTTTAAAGCAACAGCAATGAAGAAAATAAAAAAGAAACACAAAATAAAATCAGCACAAATATCATGTGAAGTAAGGACATTAAAAGAGTGCTACAGAAATACATGGAAAATAAAAAATATCTAAATAAAATAAAACAAGAGTGGCAACTTGGAAAATAAAACAAGATCTATTCATATGATTAACAAAGACCTTAGGTACAAATCAAAGGATGGCAAATTCATCTGGCTAATCACAGTCCAAAACTAGCAGAAATATGAATATTAATTTCTGGTCAATTCAATTATAAGAGAAAATGAAGCATAAGAGACAAAAAGGTCATTATCTAATGATTTAAGAGAAAAATGAACACAAGAACATAATCATAATAAAGATCTACAAACTCAGTTAAACAGTCTCACAATAAATAAAACTTTAGTTGACTTTAAGAGATCAATAGACAACTCTACAATAGGAGAAGGCTTAAGTGTACCACTTTTAATGCTAGATTTGACATTCCAAACACAGACACTAATCAGAAAAGTCATCCAGCTTCACTTCCTAAGCATATACAGATTCCTCCACCCAACAACACAGTGTACGTTTTGTCCAGCACATATGGGAAAATATATCAGCCATATTTTAGCCACTAAGCAAATCTCAGTAAATTTTAAATTTTTGAAGTATTGCAGTTTCATTTCAGATTGAAAGCTATAAAATTAGAAATCAATACTATGAGGGTCAAGAAATTAAATAAAATATACGTAACTTCAATGCACTGCACTTAAAAAGTACCGAGTAATAGAAGGAATAAGAAATGTAATTTTAAAATTACTTGCATCAAATGAGATTTAAAAAACAACATACTGAACCTTTGGAATACAGGAAATGCAACACACAGAAGCCAAGTTATAAAAATTAAGGCATATATCAAAAACAAGAAAGAAAAAAAACCCAACATCTTAACCCGATATCTCTGCCAGTTAGAAAAAGATTAACTAAAGAGCATATCCATCTGGGAGAAAAAAAGAAATAATGATGTTTAGAGGAGAAAAAATGGAATAGAAAATAGAAAAACAATATAAAGTACCAAGATGCTAGCTTTTTGAAAAGGATTAAAATAAAAAACCATTAGCAATCATAGGAAACATAGCAAAGAAAGAGCAGAGGTAAATGGCATGAATTAAAAAAATGAAATGGGCAACGTCACCACAGAACCAACTGAAATAATGTGTTACACAAGGCTGTGATGAAATGTATTCCAATAAATTTGAAAACCTAGAAGAAATGAATAAATTTCTCAAAACACATGGACCAAGCTAACATGGACCAATGTAGAAAACCTGGCTCATAAGCATAGAAGAAATTGACTAGTTAATTTTAAAAACTGCTAAAAAAAATAAAGTCTAGTACCAAATGGCCTCAATCTACCAAGTCCTCAGAAAAGAGCTGAGACTAATTTTACTCAAACTATTCCAGAGTATAAAAAATTATGGAAAATGCACTGATTCATTCCATGATGTAAGCATGATCTTAATAACCAAAACTAAGCAGAGGTGTCACAAAACGATAGCTGAATATCCTTTATGAACATGGATGCCAAAGCCTCAACGAAATCCTAGCCAATGGGATTCTGCAAAATATCAAACACCACCAACAACAACAAAAATATCAGGTGGGATTTATACAAGCTGTGCTAGAATTGTTCAACATTGGAAAACAGAGTCACTGCAGCACTATTAGCAAGAGAAAGATGGAAACAACTTAAACCTCCAGCAGAGGAAAGCTGGTTAAATAAACTTCATTATAGGCATGGGATGGAATGCTACGATTAAAATATGTTGCATGAACCCACTGTTCTAGAAACAAAATCCATAGCTTTACTATTTTCTAGGCTAGGTGGGGTAGAGAAGTAGAGAGAGCTCCTGATTACATTGTTACAGAACAGCGTTAGAAACCACATGATGGCCACATAGAAATACCATTAGCATTCCCAGAGAGAAGTCCATGAAAGTATTTCATATTTTTTCAATCTAAAAGGTAGAGAAATGTCTCAAAGCAGATGATTTTCAAAATAACAGCTTCCATGTAAACTACTTTGGTGCAGAAATGGCCTGTATGTATTCATCATACACTCATATCCTGTACTGTAAGTGGATAACGATCTTTCTAGAATGTTGGTAGAAATTATTTTCTCCTATCTACTATAAATGGCTTCTGTACTTTCTCAGTGCTCTTAATGAGAAGTGCAGAATGTCAAATACTGAAAGGAAACACATTTGTATCTTATTAGCTTAGCAATGAATTCACACTTGTATGACATAAACATTATAACTTAAATCCATCTTGCAGAAACCAAACCAGTTTCTGAATAGGAACTGAGATATTTGATTGCATATTTATACAAGTAATCAGCTAGCCAAAGAAGGAGAGAAATAGAGAGGTTAAAAATAAAAGCTAATGTCCAACAACATTCTATTTCAAGATATATGTTCCAGAGTTGAGGTCATAATGACCTTGCTGCCCGGACTGTCCGAGACTCCTACTCCACACACCTCTTTAAATGTTAGTATTCAACTAGAAAACGCACCCGTCTAAATGCCTAGTGCTTACCACTAAATGTGCACATACAATACAACTAAATATGCTGAATGCAACCCAGCATAGAACCTTCCAAACATGTGCTTGCAATACACTGAGAGACACATTTTTATGCAAAACTGATAGAAAATGTAATAGAAAAGAAACCTCCAACAAAGCCACAGCCAGATGGTGTCCTTTATTGGGCGCCAGCTCATATTCCTGTGCTTTTGAAAATGTCACTGCTCACTGCTGCTCAGCTCTAGAATTAGATCCTAAATTTTGGGGAAACCCTTCCTATGTGAATAATATGACCCTCTCGCATTTTTATTGCAATTTTCCATTTGGAAAATGATTTCAATTTTTTGTTGTTAGTGATGTACAGATGATGCACTTTATCCTAGAAAATATGGTAACATGATGACAATAATATAAAGCAAAACCTAAGCGTAAAATTTAACTGAGCATGCTATTGTTTATATTTTACTTTAGAAGTTCTTTTCCTATACATATACATAAATAGTTGACAAAAATGAAAGTAAAATATAAAGACATTGGCAAGTTGCCTGCTACATTGAAATTTGCACGTGATCATCCTACCATTAAAATACACACAAGCACACACACACATCTTAAGTCATTAAAGAAGTGGCACTTAAAAGATAGTTCCATTAAGGTTATTAATATATGCACACACACACTGCTCATTTGTTGACATGGTTAAGTGCCAAAGACCAGGTCATTATGAAAAAAACTCAATATAAAACAAAACAAACAGCATCAGGACACAAATAGAGGATAACTGCCAAGTGATCACTGCCTAAGTACCACTGAGAATCATGTGCCATTCAAAAGGATGCATACTCCTAACCATCATAGCTAGCTTTCTTCCTGCCTTACATTTTGGGACTTGTTACTGCTGGGCGTACACTATTACCATAGAAAATCATTACACAATAGTTTTCTTTTCACACTATTGTTAATGTACAGTGCCAAATAGCAAGACAGTCTATACGTGAGAAGATAAGAATTTTAGCTTTAAAAAAATATTTTTGGTGCTATTGCAAGCAATGATGCAATAAACATTCTCATTCATATTTTTCTCTCACAAATGTTCGCTACAGTAAATCCTTAGAAGTGAATCCAGTGGGCCAAAAATAAGTTTATTTGTAAGTCTAGTGTCGTGTAATACCACAAACTTTGCATTTGTTTAAGGATTCACAAAGTTGAAAAATTATGTAATCCAAAAAAAACTCAGAAATGTTAGGTACTCTCATCAAGAAAAAAAGGGGGGGAGGGTGTTAAAATATTATTTTAAGTTCTATGTCTTTAATAGTGGGATTAAAAAGTTTCAAATATTTTTAGAATATACATACATGTATCAAGAGGATTTTCAAATGGTTTGTCTTTACTAGAGTATTTGTTTTAATACATTGACTTACGTACGTTTAGACTCCCACTTGCCAGTCGGTTTGTCGTACTGTGGTGGCTAAGCAGCAACACTAGGATCAGAGACCAAGATACCAGGTCAGCCAAAGTGACCAGGGTTCAGAAAAGTTTCCAAGACTAAGAAAAAGACCACAAAGAAGAACTAGGATGCCCCCTTCAGCGGAATTAACAAAGAAAAACTCCAAAGTGATTCAACGGGAATCACTGAGCCTGTAGGTTTCCAAGGATGTAGCTGTTTACAAGAACAGAAAGCTAACCTTTCTCCAGCAGAGTGACTTGTGTTTCAAGCTTCTGACATTTCGAGTAGCCGCCCAAAGCGTAACAACAACAACAGCCACACAAAAACCGCATGGATAGCATCCAAACATCGTCAGAGACAGAAAGCACACGAAAACGGGCCAGCTAGAATACTAATTGTGAGGGTGGGCCGGTGCTGGGTGGTATTTAGGCTTGTTGTGCGTGGGATTGTTCTGAGTCAGAACTGACTTATAATGACTGACTTAGTGACTGTATTGGCTACCTCTAAAAGTGTGATTTCCATCATTTCAATTATTTTGTGATTGCATTGAATTTAATTTTATATCACTCATTTGCCTATCTCCAAAATATTTCTCTCCTTAGGAATTATGCTTTTAATATTTAGTACCTAACGACACTACACATGGAGAAAAGGCTGAAGCCTTCAGGGATTTCATCTTGGTTGGATCAACGACCACTGCTCGTGGAAGTAGTAGTCCTCACGGAAGCAGTGATCAGAAGATCACGGGGAGGCATTGCATCAGGGAACTAACTACAGGTACCAACTTGTGAGCCCCAAGATTCTAGGTACGAGTGATGAGCTAGAACAGCTTACAAGGGGGTTGCTTTGATAAAAATGCATCTTGAACAAGTACAAACATATGTACGATAGCTCTCACTCACCGCCATTGCATCCATGCTCACCATAGTCCCCCTAAGGGTTTCTGAGACAAACTTGTTACAGTGTAAAGCCAAAGTTTTCTCCCATGGTGCTGCTGGTGGTTTTGAACTGCCAGCCATGCGCATCGCGGCCCAGCAGTAACCACTGCGCCACTAGGACTCCATATATAATATGGAATTCATGGAATCCCGAATTCACATAACATCCTATCACACCAAATGGATCATGGATGTTAAGTGACACATATCTGTATATGGTTTTACTATTTGCAATTAGCATGTGTAGTATTTTATTCTTCAGAAAATTTTGATCCAGCAACTACTAGTTCATCCTATCTGTTTCATATGTCTTGCTTATCAATATAATCTCTCTTCTCTATTTTACATTCATGTATTTTCTGCATTATTTTAAAGGATCTTTTCACAAGTGCATCTCTCATATTCTTGTTTAATTTTTGAGAGCCTTAGTTAATTATATTGGTTACCTTTAAAACTGTGATTTCTTTCCTTTCTATTATTTTGTGATTGTATTGAATTTAATTTTGTATCACTCATTTGCCTTTCTTCAAAATATTTCTCTTCTTAAGATTTATGCTTTTAATATTTAGAGATTATGCCTTTGAATATATTTTGGGATAGTTGAAGAATTTAATAATGAGAAGATAATTTTCAGTTATGTGATTATAATTTTCTAAGTGTTCTTAGTTACATTTTTTCTATAATCATATTTTTAAGACTCTCCCTAATGCTTTGGAGATAGATATGCCAGTGTTGCTGTGGGAGATATGGGTTTTAAACTACAAAATAACAAGGAAAAAATAAATATTTAAAATCTAGAAAAATTCCTAACTCATTTTAGGTTTTCATTGCTTTATAAAGAACAAAATTTGAAATGATTGGACTGCATTATGCTGTGGTTTATGCAAACAAGCCTACTAGGTAAAGTTCTAAGTTAACAAGCCCTCTTTCCTCCAAGAAAAACATTTTGAAATAAAGTTTTACATTAAATGACAGCTTAATTTTTAAGGACAGAAACACTGTGATATTTTGAATTGAGCATGTTTTAGGGGAAATGCTACCCTGATCAATTGGTTGCTGAAAATGAATGTATCAGTATTTTATAAAAGGAGAAAACTTTTATTGCAGAGTAACTATACATGCACGTGACATTGCTTCAGCATGTAATGACCCCTAAGAAAGGGACAATAAATTAAGTATAATGAAAACCTATATCCCTGATACACAACTTTCATGCTTTTAAGGAACCTCAAATTACAGCGACACAGTCCATGGGTTAGGTGTCCCACAGGTATTGTAGCTTGCAAATTGAGGCACAGAACAAGCAAGGCTATGGAACACTGGTCCGATGATCAAAGAGCAAGAGACAAGAAAGGCGAGGCTCGCTGAGCCATTTATCTGTCTGCCCTTCAATTAACAAAATTACTGACATAATCATACCACCAGGGAGGCTAGACCATGGCATATATTTTGTTCTGTTCAAACATTGCTTCAACCTATGTACATGTTATGTAGCAGCACAATTAAGACTTTGAGAATTCCATTCTTTATAATGTTAACTATAAATTATTACAATGCACACAGTATAATTCCCTTATATAGTCAACAATAAAAAGTAAATCTCTTTCTGGTTTCCTCTATTTTCCACCAATAGTCATCTGACTTGAGTATTGAGATGGTTCAACCCATCCTTTTCTGACTCTGGCTTGAATTTCTGGCAGTTCTTTGTCAATGTAGTTACTTCAGAAAAACAAATTCCTTGAGTATTATACTAAGAATATTGTTCAATAAATTTTGTATTTGTGTTTCTTTGGAATGGGTACAAATTGGATCTCTTGCAGTCAATTGTTCAGGTAAATGTTTTCTTAGTTTCTTGAAACAGAAAAATAAGAGCTTTAAATGTGGCATCTAGTCTTTGAAATTTTTTGATTGGTGTTCCATTAATTTCTGGTTCTTCATTTTTCTGCCAATGCCTTCCACAAAGCTTGGGCTTCATTCATAAAAGCATTTCTTGGCCATCTACTATCTCTGAGAATAATTGAACATTGACAATTTATTTCTGTGTACAATGGCTTTATGGATTCCTCCCATACTTTTATGCATCCTGTATCATTCAAAATGTTGACCATTATTGTTGTTGTTAGTTCTAATTGAGTAGGTTCTAAATCATAGTTACTGTATGTACAGCAGAAGAAAACAACATCCCTTGTTGTTCCTCCGTTCTAAGGAACATTTGGGCAGAACTTCTTACAAGACAAATGTGTTTGTTCTTCTGGTAATCCCTGATACTTTCAATATTTTCACCAGCACACTAATTCAAATGAATAAAATGTTCTTTGGCCTTCCTTATTTAATGTTCAACTTTCACATGAACAGGACCAAAAATAAGTGTGCTGGAACCACAAGGTTTTCCAGAGTTTGTTGCGATCCACAGAGTTAAATTTCTTTCCATAGTCAATGAAACACAAGTAACTTATTTCTGGTATCCTCAACTTTCACACTAAACCCATCCAATGTCTGTATAGATATTCCTTGTTCCATGTCCTCCTGTGGAGCCAGCCTGAACCTCTGGCAACTCCCTGTCAATGGACTACTACAACCTTTGTGGGAAGATCTTCTCTTCTGAAAAATTTTATTTGCATGTGATATCAATGATATTGCATGTTCTGAGGAATCACCTCTCTGGAATAAGTACAAATGCAGATCTCTTCCAGTCAAGCTACTAACCACAGAATGAGCAGTTCAAAACCACCAGTTTCTCTATGGAAGAAAGATGAGGTTTTTTACTTCCGTAAAGAGTTACGGTCTCAGCAACCCATAGGGCAGTTCTACCTTGTTCTACAGGTTCAGAGTCACTATGAATTGTAATAGACTCAGTAGCAATAAGTTTGGTTTGGTTGTGGTTCCAGTCAGTTGGCCAAGCAGATGTCTTCTAAATTTCCTGGCAGAGATGAATTAGTGCTTCCAGTGCTTCATCAGTTTCCTGGAACATTCCCATTGCTGTTTCATCAAATCCAGACCCTTAGTTTTTGCTTATGCTTTCAGGGCAGCTTGGATGTCATCCTTTCGTACCATTGGTTCTTGTTCATATGCTACACCCTAAAATGGTGGAGTGTCCTCAAGGTATTTTTCACAGAGTGACTGTGTGTTCATCCCTTCTTCTTTGCACGCCTCCTGCATCCTTCAGTATTTTGCCCATACACTCTTTCAATGCTGCAATTCAAGGCCAGGGTTTTTATCTTGAGTTCTTTCAGTTTAAGATATGCTGAGTGGGTTTTTCCTTTTTGATTTTCTAATTCTAGGTTTTTACACATTGAAAAAATTTACCTTTATAACATTTTACTATCTTTTCAAGCTTCCCTTTGAAATGTTCTATTCAGCTCCTTGACTTCATCATTTCTTCAATTTGCCCTAACTACTCTGTGATAAAGAGCAAATTTCAAAGTATATCCATTTTGATAATTTCTATTTCTTGTCTTTCTTTACTTTTTGCTTTCTTCTTGAATAATGTATTCGATGTAATTTTATGGCTCAGCAGATCTTTCATCATTAATGTTTAATATGTCAAATCTTTTCTTGATATAATCTCAAAATTTGGGTAGAATATTTTGATTCTCATAGACTTTATTTCATTTTCTTCAACTTCAACAAGAATTTATATATGAGTAATTGATTATCAGCCCATGGCCTGCTTTTAGCTGTTAATATTGAGCTTCTAAGGGTGTCTTCCTACAGATAGAGTCAATTTGATTTCTGTGTACTCCATTGGGAGAAGTCTATATGTATAGTTGTTGTTTGTGTTGTTGAAAAAGGTATTTGCTATGAAGAAGCTGTTGGTCTTTCAAAATTCTATTATGTAATCTCTGGCATCATTTATATCATCAAGGCCATAGTGTCCAATTACAGTTGCTTCTTTTTTTGTTTACAACTTTTGAATTCCAATTGCCAATTTTTAAAATCATTTTATTGGGGGTTCTTACAGCTCTTATCACAATCCATAATATGTCCATTGGGTCAAGCATATTTGCATATATGTTGCCATCATCATTTTCCAAGCATTTTCTTTCTATTTGAGCCCTTGATATCAGCTCCTCATTTCCCCCTCCCTCCTCTGCCCACCCTCCCTCATGAATCCTTGATAAGTTAGAGATTATTATTTTCATATTTTACATCGTCCTCTGTCACCCTTCACCCACTTTTCTGTTCTTTGTCCCCTGGGAGTGGGTTATAGGTTGATCATTGTGATCAATTCCCCTTTTCCCCCCAACCTTCCCCCAACCCTCCTGGTATCTTTATTCTCATTGTTGGCCCTGAGGAGTTTATCTATCCTGGATTCTCTGTGTTACAGGCTCTTATCTGTAGCAGTGTGCATGCTCTGGTCTAATCCAATTTGTAAGGTAAAATTGACGTCATGAGAGTTTGGGGGAAGGAAGCATTAAAGAACTACAGGAAAGTTGTGCGTTTCATCGGTGCTATACTACACCCTGACTGGCTCATTTCTTCCCTGTGACCCCTCTGCAGTGGGATGTCCAATTGTCTACAGATGGGCTCTGGGTTTCCACTCCATGCCCCCACCACAATTCATATTGGGTATGTTTTTGTTATACCCAATCAAGGCTTAATCAAGGGAAGCGTAGCAGCAAGGAATTACTAAACCCAAATTAAAGCCAAGCATGATGGTGGGACAAGAGTGAAGTAAAAGGAAAGAGAAGAAAAGAACCAGGAGGTCTAAATATAGGCATGTACATATGTAAATATATTTATATGTAATGAGAGCAGAATAGATCTATGTACTTATAGCTATATGTTAAGAATTAAGGTTGTAGATGGACATTGGACCTCGACACAAGTACTCCCTCAATGCAAGGACACTTTGTTCTAATAATCCAGCATTCTGTGATGCTCACTATCCTGACATGAACGCTGAAGATAAAATGGGTGCATAAGCAAATGTGAAGAAAGCTGATGGTGCCAGCTATCAAATGATATAGCATCTGGGGCCTTAACTGCTTGAAAGTAAACAAGTGGCCATCTAGCTGAGAAGCAACAAAGCCCAGATGGAAGAAGCACACCAGCCTGTGTGATCATGGGGTGTTGATGGCATCAGGCATCAGTCATCTAAGACTCATAACAAAACCAATTGCCAAAAATGGTCAATGTATCTTGATTGCATGTTTGATCAATTTAAGCCTGAAGACATTGATAGAATTCCTCAATTTCTTCATCACTAGTTTTTGTGACTGGTGCAGAAATTTGAATATTAGTTGTGATGATTAAATCTCCTTGTATATTAATATGTATTATCTTATCACAGACTGTATTATACTTCAAGATAAATCTTGAAATGTCCTATTTAATGATGAATGCAATGCCAGTCCTCTTGATAGTGTCATTCTAGGTATAGTAAGCTATATGATTTTCTGATTCAAAATTGCCATTACCTGACACATAAACATTTCACCTGACATGAAACATATTGGTCTTATGAATTGCATTTCGTTTTTAACAATTTTCTGAAATTCATATTTTGTACCTTCCAATGTCCTATTATTTTCAGTTGATTTTCAATTTTCTATTATTAATTGATCTTTTTAGCTGTTTCTTCTCATTTTAAGTTGTGCCCCATCAGCAAATGAAGGTCTTGAGGGCTTTACTTCAATGGGCCTACTCCATAGAAGTCATTGTAGTCGATTTTATTTTGAGAAGTCAGTTTTTCCTCATTCATATTTTGAATGCCTTCCAATCTGAAGGTTGATCTTCAGACACTATCTCTGATAATT
Organism: Tenrec ecaudatus; assembly: GCF_050624435.1. NCBI lineage: Eukaryota > Metazoa > Chordata > Mammalia > Afrosoricida > Tenrecidae > Tenrec > Tenrec ecaudatus. The sequence goes on from NC_134536.1 coordinate 51,370,028, forward strand.
ATCTGATTCTATTAATTAGATGTATAATAATTTAGAGTGTTTTAATGCTATCCATGGGGTATGAAGTAGCTAATTCCTTTGACGTGGATAGCCTGGCCCTTCTTAGTAGTCTGTTCTGAGTATGGCAGCTCTGCTGACATTTACTCACCTTGGATGTCCTTCATGGTATTTGAAATACCAGTGATAGAACATTCAGTAAGAGCAACACAACACCATCACAGTACAATCAACTGGCAGAAAAATAAAAGTTTATTGTCAGTGTACCTGCCCTAACACATCATCATGAATCCAGTAGACACAATTGTACAGCGATAATAAGTAAAAATTATAGTAAAGTCATAGAGAGCATGAGAGATAGAAGAGACATTGAAATAATGGAGTCAGACACAATTCATGATAGCAATGCTCACCTCAGCCTCACTTGGTGGTCCACGTGGAGAGAGTGAGATATTTAATGCTAACCAAGGTTTTTATATTCTCTTTTATATTCTCTAATTACAGGTGAAGACAGGAAAGGGTTGTGATATAGGTAATAGAGTAATGGGAGGGGGTGATCTAGGGGTATACAGGCAATAGGAAGAGGAGGGATTGGGGGGATACATGTGGCAAGATGAGCGGGTCCTAGATTTAGAAAGGAAGCCTAACTTTAGATGTCACTGGGCCAGTTTGACCTATTCTCTGGCTCAACTAGAGACCATTATCAGTAGGGTGTAAACTCCACCTACAAGAACCAAATCTATGACTGCAAGCCTTTAGGGAGAAGTAGCTCATTGTCCTTAGCAGCAGTGAGCAGGCCTACCCATGTTGGGCTGAGACAGTAGTCTGGCAGCTGACAGCCTTCAGGGAAGACTCTTGTCAATTATTAGCTGCGAGCAGTGTCCTAAGTCTAACATATTTGGGGGAGATGACTTGGGAGAAATCTTTCTGTTTCCCACAGTCTATTTTGCCCAGTTTTATTGTTATTAATGTTGGGTGCCATTGAGTGGGATCCAGCCCATAGCAACTCTATGGACAACAGAATGTGACCCTGCCCAATCCTTCATCGTTCTCACAATTGTCCTTATATTTTACACCATTGTTGTCGCCACCGTGTCAATCAATCACTGAGGGCCTCATGTGTGCTTGCTGTCCTACTCATCAAGTGGGATGTCGTTTATCAGGGACTGCTCTCTCCTGACCGCATGTCCAAAGAATGTCACATGAAGCCTTCCATCCTTGCCTCTCTGGATCACTCTGCCAATACTTCTTACAAAACAGATTGGTTTGTCGTTTAGGAATTCCACACTCCACATTCCATATTCTTTGCCAGCATAATTTAAACAGATCAATTCTGATTCAGCAGTCCATATTCAATGTCCATCTTTCACATGCATAGCAGGCAATTGAAAATATTGACAATGGGAAACAAAGATGAACGAACAGTATTCGGAAAATATGGCCTTGGTGATAGAAATGAGACTGGAGATTCCATGATACAATTTTGCAAGACTAAGAACTTCCTCATAGAAAATACCATTTTTTAAGTATCCAATCATTTTACCAGTTAGCATATGATGAAGAACTAACAGTCTTGGAGGAAGAAATTCAAGCTATAATAAAGGACTATGGAATATGTGAAAATATGTTTCAAAGACTCGATGGAGCACTGAAAGCACTCACGTATCTATGTAAAGTAATTTGGAAGACAGCTCCCTAGTCATCATTTTTGAAGAGATCCATATTTGTGTCCATTCCAAACAAAAGTCTCCCTACAGTATGCAGAAATTATCAAACGATATAAATATTGCATGCAAGTAAAATTTTATTGCCTGTCACTCTAGGATGACTGTAGCAGCACAGTGCCAGGGAGCAGCCACGCATTTAGCTTAATTCAGAAGAGGATGTAGAATAAATGAAGCCGTTACTGTCTTCTTAAGGATCTTGACTGAAAGCAGACAATACCCAAAAGATATTTACTTGTGTTTTATAGACTATATAAAGGAATTTGACTCTGTGGACAAATTATAGATAACATTGTAAAAATAGGATTTCAGGACATTTAAAGTACCTGAATATAGATCAATAGGCAGTGGGTACTACACGGTTTCAAATCAGGAAAGAGATGCATCAGAGTTGTACAGTTAATTATATTTAATCAATCTTTATGCTGATCAAAAAAAATTGAAAAGCTGTACCAGACAAAAACAAAGATGGCATCAGGATCAGAGAAATGCTTCTTCACAACCTTTATTCAATATGCAGATGACACAACCTTGCTTGCTGAATGAGGATTTGAAGGATTTACTGATTAAGCGCTGAGATTATACCCTTCAATATGGATTACAATTCATTGTAAAGAAACCAAAGTCATCACAACTGGACTAGTAGACAATATCATGGTAAATGGAGAAAAGAGTGACATTTTAAGGACTTTGCTTGGATCCACAATCAATGCTAGCGGAAGCACTAGGCAAGAAATCGCAGGCTGTCTTGTATTGGGCACATTGGCTTCCTCACACTTCTTTAAAGTGCTGAAAAGAAAGGGTGCAATCTGGAGAACTAAAATTATCTTGATCCAAAGCATGGCACTTTCTATCACCTTACATCCATTCGAATGCTGGACAGTGAAAAAGGAAAAACTCAGGGCAATTGACACATTTTGATTAAAGTGTTAGATTGTGGTTTAGTTGGGTGCCATCGAGTTGATTCCAACTCTTATTACAACAGAAATAAAACCCATCCTCACAACTGCTATTATGTTTGAGGGAGAACATGTTTGCAGCCACTGTCACAGCCCATCCTGTCAAGGGATTTGCTCGTCTGCTTCACCAAGCATGATGTCCTTGTCCAGGGGCTGATCTCTCATGATCACATGACCAAAGTAAATGAGAACCGAACTTGCCATTCTTGCCCCCTAGGAAAATTCTTGCTTCATTTTCTCCCTGGCAGATTGGTATGGTCTTTGACAGTCCACAGTACTTTCAATAAGCTTTTCCAGCACTTTAACTCAAATGCATAGATTCTTCTTCCGTTTTCCTTATTCAATTTTCAAATTTCACATGTGTATACAGTGAATGAAAATGTCATGGCTTGAGTCAGGCACACCTCAGTCTTCAAAGTTACATCCTTTATTTTCAACACTTTAAACAAGTCTTGTGCAGTTGATTAGATAAGTGGTGTTTGGTAAGAATATTGACAATTCAATGAACTACCAGAAGAATAAACCAATCAATCTTGGAGGAATTATAAAGTCAGAATTATCTTTAGAATTGAGGCTGCAAGGCCTTTCTTAGTTTACTTTGGAAAGATCACCTAGAGTGAAAAATACCTGTATAATGACATTATATTGGGCAAGGTAGAGGTCAGCAATGAGGAAGACCCTCAGTGTGATAGATTGGCCCGGTTGCTCAAAAAAGGACCTCCAGCATCAATGGTGAGGTTGGCACCATTGTACAGAGGGTTGCTATGAGTCAGAGCAGATGAGATGATACCTAACAAAAACAGTAAATCCTTTGGAGGAAGTGTTGCTTCAATGATTCAATTCTTATCTTTCAGGTGAGAGACCAGGAATCAACTTCCATCCTACACACCTGATTCGCAGCCACCACCATCATCAGTGGATGGTTGCATGTGTGTGTGTGTGCTCTACACTGAACACCCTGACTCCTGCTTATCCCCTGAAAACCCACATTATCCCAGTAAACGATTATGTGCATTGCCAATTGCCATCTACCACGTATGTCAGACTCCTCCACTGTTACTGTAGCCCAAAATGAAGGATGTTCCCTCCAAGTTTGTCTATCTCTAAGTGTTCCCCTGAGATGTTAGAGCATCTGTGCTGAGAACAGGAATCAAATGTGCTGCCCAAGGGACCATATGGGAGAGACTAGAACTGCCCTTCTGAGCTTCTGAAGGTGTAAATCTTTACAGAAGCAAAAAGCCCCATATGTGGGGGATGGAAAGCGGAGAAGTGGGTGAAGGGAGACATCGGACAGTGTAAGATATGATAAAATAATAATAATTTACAAATATCAAGGGTTCATGGGGGAGGGAGAGTCGGGAGGAAGGGGAAAATGAGGAGCAGATACCAAGGGCTCAAGTAGAAAGCAAATGTTTTGAGAATGATGATGGAAACAAATGTACAAAAGTACTTGACAACATGGATGTATGTGTGGATTGTGATAAGAGTTGTACAAGCACCTAATAAAATGATTTAATTATAAAAAATTTTAAAGTCCCATATTTCTCATGCAGTGCAGAATCTAGTGGATTTGAAGAGCTAACTTTGTGATTAGTAGCCCACACTGTATAACACACTCAGCTATCAAGACTCCCATCCATACAAATCAGAATGACTGGTCACTCTCGTCCCCTGAACTATCACCTCCTCCTGGCCTCAGTCCTACTTGACTACATAGTAATGGATAAGATAGAGACAATACATTCTGAGAAATTCAGTTCAAATGCAGTAGAACCCGAGACCTTGACAGTAATCTGTTCTAGAAGGACTGTCTAGATGTGATTCAGTCGAGTTCCAAATCAATTTTTCCAATAAGAGATAACTGAAAACGGATTAATCCATTCTCAACCACCAAGTTTTTACCCTAACCTTGTCTTTTTATGCAAAGCAATACACAGAAATTTCAATGTAAATAAGTTCAGAGTTAATTAATATCATTTAAATAAGAAACACAACATTAAAAACATTCTTAACAACTACAGTACAGCCCATAACTTGAGAAAGATGAGGATCTGGATCTGCGGACACGGATGCGGAGAGGAGGGATGGAGAGAGAGTCCTTTTTTGGAAGGGGAATCCCCTTCCATCAAATCAACTGGTAGCTGCTTTTCAGAAGTTTTTTCCCTTCTTTGCCTTTTTTCACTAGAACCTGGCTGGCTTTCACTAAAAAAAAAAAAAAATCCGTCTAATGTGGTCTGCTATTGACGTTTCCTTAACTGTTTTCTAAAAGGATTTACTAAATTATCATCAACAATATTGATAACACGGTTATCCAGTTCCTTATCATGAGGATTCTTTTCAAAAACTTTATCTTAGGACCCATGTTTTTAAAATATAAAAACAGTGCAACAAACCACAAAAACTAAGAAGATTATAGCAAAACTCTTGGAACACAGGCGCAAAATGTTTAAACAACGTGCACTAGCAATGCCAACTACCGCCAAGTGATTGAAACATGAACTGTTTTTGTTTACAAGAACCACGTGCATCAGGTCAGATTCCGATATTTTGTTCAAGCTCCAATGCAATTTTTTTTGATATTTCACGTCAAAATCCAATCATGTTGAGTAGTGATGCAGTCGAACACCAGGATTCTACTGTAGTGACTTCATGCCTTGCTGGTTAAACAACCTCATAAAATACTTCAACCTCGGGATTAAAGGGAAGACATAGGTATACTAGCCCCAGCCTTAGCACAGAACAGGGATTCAAGAAATGTCAGCTATTTTGATGATGTATTTTACTGCTGTAATAAAGGTAAGGCTATTTCTATTCCTAAACTTTAAGCAAATAATGACAATCTGTCCTGAAACATCAAATCTACATTAAATATAAAAACATGGAATTTGAATTGAATATGTGAAAAGGATCCATGTAGTAAAATTCAAACAAACTTCTGGCAGCAGCACAGAGTCCTCCTTGGTGTTTAGTGGGTGAGTCTGGGAAGATGTCATGAAATCAGAAGTGCAATTTTAAAAAGGAAGACAGAAATCCCTCACAGAGGTTAATTGATCACATCAAGGCCTAAAGCTTTAGTAACTAATCAAGACTTTTAATTGTAGAAATCAGATAATGTAATAAAGACACATGTGTTTTAAATATGAAAACAAAACTGAAGTCAAAAGAAATTTAACTTATTTTTCCAAAGGCATCCATTGAATTAAAAACAGGAGCCGAAGGCAATCCTGTCTCCTCCATATCCACCTCTTCAGCACCTTGAATTTCTGGCACAAATCCCCCACTGCTTTGAATCGCTTCCAACTCACTGGTACCAACTAAATAAATATAGGGGTTGTCTGACTGATTTCTACATGACAGGATGAATGCACATGTACAGGAATTAATGATAGAAAATAGGGAGGAAAAATGAGTTCTCTGACTCTAACTTAGAATTTTTATTTTTAAAATGCCTACTGTGAACCCAGCATTGATGGAGACCCTAAATATGTGTCCGTTTCCCCTAAGTCAGTCTACCAAACCAAACTCAGTGACACCGAGGCTACTCTGTCTCACTGAGACCCTGTGGGTGAGAGAATAAGTGTCCCTCTCGGTTCCTGGGGCTGTACATCTTTAAAGTAGCAGAGAGCCTCTCTTTCTCCCACAGAGTACCTGGTGGTATTGAACTACTGATCATGTGGTTAGCAGCCCAATGTGTAACTCACAGAACCCAACATTAGTGGGAAAAGTAGATCATTATACAGAAGATAGGCTATTTTGAACAAAAAGCAGCATTTAAAAATATATTTCCTTATATGTTGATGAATGAAAGAAACAAATGTTCATATAGGTTTGGGATTCATTGAGCAAGACAAATCCCACGGTGTAGATTTACTTTACCAAATGTCTCATGTAGCTCCTGGATTCAGACCAATTTTCTAGTCCTCCAGAGGTATGTTCAACTTAGACAATCTTACAAGACAAAATGATTTCTCTACAAAACCCCTCCATGATTTTCCCCGTGTGAAAGGACTTACTAATGAAAAAGTAAATTCTGAAAGTAGTCCTCTGCACTGGGTAGAACTATGAGCCAGTCAGCCCTGTGCCTCAGCTTGCCTAAATATACCCGCGCAGATTGAAAAGAGGGGGGAAAATGTCACTGAATTACTGCTCATGCAGAAGAAAGAAAATTAAATGGCAAACTATTTAAAGAAAATTACAACTAACAGAAACATCAAATTTATGAAGTCGCTGCTCTGCTTCAGAAATCCCTTAATATATCTTAAATGGTAACTCATAGGCCCCACTCATAGACTTGGGAAGGTTTCTATTGCAATTTGTAGATGGTGTGCTTTGGCAGAGACGTTTCTTAAAGGGGTTGAGGAATGGTATTCTTTCAGAGTGACTGTCTTCCTCTTTCCTAAGCTTTTCTATCAGATATTCTGTTTTATAAAGTTGTGTAACATACATTATAGCTAATTCTTGTCAGTTGTCCAAAAAATATTAAAGGTTTCCTACTCCAACCTGATAAATCAGAGTAAGAAAATCAGTGGTGTGATTTCTGAAGTCATTCTCCGTTTTTTATTCATAGACATCCTGGAACCCAATAGGGTTCCCTGCTGCAACTAATATTTTGTTTGTTGAGTGTGTTTTGCATTTATTTTACATAAATAACATGCAAATTCTATTTCTTCCCAACTCTGCCATTCCTTGCAAAGTGTTTTCCATAAACTGTGTGCTGTGCCAATTTTTTTACATGTTTTAAAAAAATAATGACATAGAACTTTCTAAATTAATTGAGTGGGAGCTTCCGTTACATCTGAAAGCAAACAAACAAAACCAGGACAAGTGCACATTTTGTGTGTGAGACTGAGGCCGTCTTATCGGAGCCCTGGTGCCATCGCTGGTTACGCCTTGAGCTATTTATTTTCTTCAAGGTCAGCAATTCAAATCCACCAGCCATTCCTGGGCAAAAGATAACACTGTCTGTCCCCGTGAAGATTCATAGCCTCAGAATCAACTCCATTGGCAGAGAGTTTGTAATGGTCGTCTTCTCTGTAAAGAATGACTCATTCCTAAGATAAATGCAACCTTGTTTCTCCTTAACCTTCAAACCAATTCTTCAAAAATGAGTGGTATTCTAACAAATGTATAAAGGACTTTGTGAATTACCTCACAAAGAACTTGCTAAAGGTCAAGTGAGAATCAAGCCAATGAACTGGAAATATAATTCATTTCTTTGAAAATTATCGCAGAATTTGGAACTTGATACCATATATGCAGGCGGTAGCCTGGTGGATTAGTAGAGATTCTGCTTGCTGAGGAACATCGTACTGGAGTATATGGGATCTTTAGACAGGTGATGTAGTTCCAATTTCACCTTTGCACTTCCTGATTGTGTTTCCCTAAACATGGATAATCTCTCCATCCTCTGTTCCCTTATCTGATAGAATTCCTGTGAAAACTAAGCCGGATAACTAACGCTGAGCACCTAACATGATGATGCATCAGGTACATGTTAGGGAATCTGTTGTGATGTTAAGGCTGCTGCTTAGGTACTGCCTTTGACAGTCATTTTTAAACTTTATTGTCCACTAGCTCTAAAAGACATGGTCTGAAATCCCCAAGTTACCAGGTTAAATGTAAAATCAATTGTCCAAATCTAACTCTTTGCCAGGCTTAATGTCTTCTGAAACTTTTTTACTGAGTATCTCAGATTGATAGAGCCTGGCAAATTATATCTAAAACAAACAGACAAACAAACAAAAACAAAAGGGGCACTGGCCAGTGGAACAGGTAGAAGGGCTTAGTTACTGGCCCTTCCGAGTGCATCGTGCTGTGCTGTCACTGGCAGAAAGAGAAATCGAATGCCCAACCAGACACTGTTTTTCCAACTATGCCTCTCTAGTACTATCAAGATGCATTGATTCAGAAGGCAATTTATACTGTGAGCTTACTAACTGCCCAGTGCCATATGACTGATGCTCATAAAAGAAGCAGTCAAGAGATCAAACCACGCATTGCATTGGGTAAATCTGCTCCACAAGCCCACCACAAATGACAAAAAGCAAGGACAGTATTGGAGAATTAAAGGGTACCCTGACCCACGCCATAGTAATTTTCAATGCCTTTATGCATGAGCATTGGACATCGAATAAGGAACACTAAAGAAGCGGTGCATTTAAATGATGGTGCTGGCAAAGAAGATAGAAAGCATCATGAACTTCTAGAATAATACACAGATCTGTCTCAGAAGAAGTACAGCCAGGATGCTCCTGAGAGGCAGGAATGGCAAGTTTGTCTCATGTACTTTGGACATGTTATTAGCAGAGAGCAGTCCCTGGGAAAGGGCATCATGCTGGAAGAAGCCAAAAAGAAGACCCCCGAGAAGAGAGATGACACAGTGGCTGCAATATGGGCTCAAGTATAAGAACTATTGTGAATATGGCCCCAGAGGGGACACAGGGACCCTCTGAGTCAGATCCTGCTCAACAGCATCTAACAACAACAATAACAACAGACTAGGTTCTGAAGAATCCCTGGTGCTTTCGTGGGTTACATGTTGGACTCTTCACTGCAAGGCTAGCATTTTGAACCCACCAGCAGATTTACGAAGAAAGACAAAGATTTCTATGCCAGTAAAGATTACACAGTCTCGTTCTGAGGTAAGATATAAGTAGAGGTGAAAAGCCCATTTGCTTCCTTATTGTATTTATATATATATTTGCATATACGCACATCTATATACTTATAAATATAAATTAACTTCCTTGTTATTTCCTCTATATTCTTACTTTTCACCTGCCCCACTATCATGTTCACCCATTTTTTGTCTCTCAGTAATTCCTCTCATAAACATTGCAATTGATCAAACACAACCATAAACACTACACCCTCCTCACCTTCCATTTTAGATCCGTTGCTATTCCCCTATCTGTGACATTATTGGTCCACCACTCCCCTCCCTCACCTTCTCTTCTCCCAGGTGTCCCCCTGGCCACCCCCACCCAACTGTTGGTCCTTTGTCTGTCTCCTTGGAATCACTTATCTTGCCTATATTATATAGATAGACATAGAGAAAGACCATATAAGTAGTTTCTAGCCTAACTACTGACCTTTGTGAGTATTCCCCAATCAGTTCAGATGAGGTGCCAAGCTCTGGCCCTCAAGTCAGAAATCTACTTTTGGGATTCCTCAGGGACTTTGTGGCTTTGTTCCCATTGCTGATCTGGTAAACTCCCCTTTTGGTTTGTTCCCATGTGGGCAGGTCAGACCGCTACACTCCCTACACCAGTGGTCTCAGACTGTTGGTCCTGAACCCTTTCATTGTCGAATGACCCTTTCATAGGGGTCACAGTAGCAAACTTACAGTTATGAACTATCAATGAAAATAATTTTGTGGTGGGGGGTCAAAACATAAGGAACTGTGTTAAAGGGTCATGACATTATAAAGGTTGAAAACCACTGCCCTACACTGTATCTTTGATGCTGTCCTGTGTATCCCTGTAATCTTCGGAGGGTTCTTCGTGTGTTGAAGCTCTGTGAACTAGCTGCTCTTAGCAGGTACCTTGCCCTCAAGGCTTGGCATGCCAGCATGAAGCGTACACCGTGACAATGTATGATACTCACTTTCCTGACACGATCACTGAAGACAAATGGGCGCATAAGCAAATGTGATGAAGATAGTTGACGGTGCCCAGCTATTGAAAGATGTAGTATCTGGGATCTTAAAGGCTTGAAGTTAAACAAGCAGCCATCCAGCAGGGAAGTAACAAAGCGCACATGGAAGAAGCACACCAGCCTCTGTGATCATGATGTGTCCATGGATATAGGTATCAGAAATTCAAAAATAAGCAATCAAATTGATATGAAAGAGGCTAAAGTGAAGACCCCAAACCCACCTATAAGATACTTGAACAAGCTGTTAGAGGCTTACACACTAAAATTATTTAGAAAATAAATAATAACTTGATAGTCTCTGACAGAAGGGCCACAGGAAACGGATGACGTATCCAGGGTGCAGTATAGCAGTGATAAAACACACGACTCTCCTTACATTCTTTAATATTTCTTCCGTCTCACTATTATGGCCTTAGTTTTACTTCACTAATTTTGCCAGACCTGCATAGTTCATTTGTGTAATGGAGATCATTCGAGGCATGAAGTCCAGGATAGATAAACCCCTTAGGGCACAGGAAGAGGGGGGAGAGGGAAAAGAGGGAATTGATAGCCAGGATGACTGCATAACTCCACTCAAGAGGAACGAACAACAGAATTGTAGGTGAATGGATACGTTAGATAGTGTAAGATATGGCAATAATAATAATATAATAGATTAAGGGTTCGTGGGGGGTGGTAGGTATGGGAGGGAGGGATTAAGGGGATCTGATATCAAAGAAGAAATAAAATGCTTTGAAAATGATGGTGGCAGCAGTTGTACAACTATTCTTGATAATGTAATTATGAATTGCTATATCTGTAAGAGCTACCAATAAAATGATTTTTTTAAGCTTTATAGATTCGGAAATCCTTTACAGGGCTGTATGACTCATCATCAAATTCATGGCAGTGGGGTGGAAAGGACCGTTGTTTATAAAGAATTCACCAGAAAGCAATATGATTCTCCCTAGCTGCCCTAAACTTTGGGTGTATAGATACAAATGAGACAATTGATAAAGGGAAATTAGTTGTCCAGCAAGTGAAATATAGTGGGAGTTGATTTACCACCGCTGTAATTAAGGGGGGGGGCAGACCCATGCTCTTATGTTGAACAGCATCGCACACGTTTTAATGGTCATCTTCCTAGTCCAGCTGTCCCACTGGACTTGAGGCCCTGGAGGGTCTCGACCGACCTTGCTCATCATGACTCCCTAGCATCTAAAACAGTATCAGGCTGAAAGAAAAAAATATTTGTGAAGCTGAATTATTCTATAGCTTTCTTGCATTATCACAATCTGTTATACATGTTTTACTTTATTTTATATGGAATTGAAAAGCTTTAAAAATGAGCATGACCAGTGTAGTGTGCTCTTCAGAGTGATATGAATAAGGGAGTGAGAATTAATATTTTGTCAACATAAGCTAGAAGAGATACGCAGGTGAAGAAAAAAGTAGAAAAGCAATCAAATTTGAAAACAGAACTATTATCACCTTGTAAATGAAATATGAAAGTGCCTATAGAGGATGCGTATGCTCATTTAAAATGCAAAGCAATATGAAAGAACATGTAGGAACTTCCTTTTCACCAGTTGTGTAATTAAAATAAATGAGTTTCCATTCACACAAATCCTGCCCAAGTTATTTCAGATGATTCTATTTAGAAGAGCAATGAATATGTTAATCTTGTGCAAGCACTAACGGTATGAAATGGACATGCAAGCTTTTCCTAAGTGATGGATTTTTTTAAATAAAGGACCAATGTTAACAAAAACAAAAGAAGAAAGAAAAAACATAGAGAGACGACAAAGAGCTGGAGAAGCAGAGATTTCACATTAAAATCCACTTAAGCAGTGCATGATCTTTTCAATACCAACTTATCTAGGTTATTATTTATAGACCAATACAATGATTAAAGAATAATATAGCAACTCTCCCTTACCAATCATTGAGAGTATTTCATGGTAGTTATTCATTTAAGTATCACATTTTTCTCTAGGGACTTAATCTTTCTGTGGAAGTATCGACCAAAAGGCAAAAGCAAAGGGGTCCCAGCAGCAACAGAGAATTTCTAAGAAAGAGCACCAAAAGGGATGTGCCCCAAACACACACACACGCAAATACACACACAAACACTCAAACACACATACACACATATGCAACACACACGCAAACACACATACAAACACACACACACGTGCGCGTGCACACACACACACATGCAAACACACACGCAAATACACACACAAACACTCACACACACATGCAACACACACGCAAACACACACACAAACATACAAACACACACACGAACAAAACCCCCCACAGATCACAATCCCCAAGTCACCAATCAGATCTCTGAGGAATCAGGAGATTACTATAATAAATGCCACTTGTGTAGCTTCTCGTGGCTTTAACTCACACAACAAACCACAAGTGATTACACATTTCAATAATGGAACAACTCAGGGAGAGAAGGAATTTGGAGGATACCAATTGTCAAGAAATATGAAACATTTCACAATTCCATAAGGAATTTCACAGGATAGGGGCACTGTGCTGGAGGGAACTTAGATTGAGGCCCTGACCTGATCTATCATGGGAGCATAAATGATTTTTCATTCACCTCACTGTACAAAGAAGGACTATATTTATCTAGAATGGAATGCTAATGAATGCAAATGTTACACAACCATAAAATAATGCTTTGCTAAGACATCACAAGATAACTCCTGAAGGGAAAAGCAGATAAAGAAGATAAATTAATTCTACTTCAAGGGAACCTGGACTTTGTAGCTTGCTTCATTCTTCAGAAATATGAAGCAATGAATAGGGTTGATATTAAAGCATAAGGGATTTGGTTAGATGGCAAGAAATTTGAAAAATACACCGTATTTGTCCAATAAAGCAACATAGTAAGGTGACACTTCTATGCCAAGGCTGGATACTATTTATTTGCATATATAAAAATATTTTACACATAATATATTCAAGGGGCAAGGTGTCCTTTTAATATTTGTTTTTAAAAATTGCTGCGCACATCTAGGTTAGGTAGCATTACAAATGATAGAAAACATAAAATTCTAGACAAATAAAGGATCTACTTCTTAGAAAAATTAAGGACCTACTTTTTCCTGGGGTGCTACTGGATGGCTTATCTATGTTATTTTGTTTGTTACATGGTTTTCCTCTAAATTGGCTTATTTAATCATTTTTATTATTTATAATTTAAACATTCACTTGTCAGTGTGTTAGACTGAAGTTACTTCTGTGTTGTTTCTGTGTCTAAGAATTTAGCCAACCATATAAATAGCAATGGAGCATTGTCTGAAATAGTCTTTGAGGATGAGCCCCTCTCTAGAAGGCATTAAAAATTACAATCGAGGAAATGTCCCTCCTCTAAGCTGAACCATTTTAATGATGTGGACATGGCAAAACTTCCAGAACCTTCATCTGCTGTGGTTGCACAATTGAAAACAAGAAGAAACAATTATAAACATCTATTAATAATCAGAACTTGGAATGTACATGCTATGAATCTAGGAAAAGTGGGTGTCATGAAAGATGAAATGGAACACATAGAAATGAATGTTCTCGGCACTCAGGATCTGAAATGTGCTGGTTCTGGAAACATCGAATTGACAAACACGTGTTTGTATTCCAGGAAAGATGAATAGAAGGGGAATGGTGTCCTGTTTCCAGTCGAGAAGAACATTTTAAGATCTATCTAAAGTACAACTCTGTCAGTGTGAAGATAATATCCAGATGTCTACAAAGAAGTTCAGTCAATAGGACTATTATTCAAATTTAGATACTAGCAAAAGCAAAAGATGAAGAACTTTGTGGTTTTACCAATAATAAAAAATGTGCCTACCATTTTCATAAAAACACACTGAATAGGGTATATTCCTTCAAAGACAAGGAGCAAAAGAGAGAGAATTGCTTACTAAATTAAAGACTAATTACTTCTAATTAGAAAGTTTTTGTAGTAAGAAATTTCCTGAAATTTTAACTTCTCTGCAGTACTAGACAGAAGAAATGTAAGTAACATCCATTTTAAAATGTATTATGCACAATGATTACACTGCAATGTGTTTAATATTTGAAAATTGAGAATGTAACCTTAGATAAGGTACTCCATTTTTTATACATGAAACTCTACATGTATGATTATTTGTTTGGGGTCTTCTGATGCCTGATACCTGATCTCGTGGACACCTTGTGATCACAAGTGTTGGTGTGGGTTTTGTTGGAAGTGTTGGAAGCGTCCCAGCTAGTTGGCTGCTTGTCTTCAAGCCTTAAGACCCCAGATGCTATATATTTTAATAACCAGGCACCATCAGCTTTCTTCATCAATTTGCTTATGTGCCCATTTTGTCTTCAGCAATCATGTTCTATGATTACAACAATATTATTCAAAGGAAAAAGGTAGTGCTAGAATATCAAAGATAACTCACTGGCTTTAAAAATCAGCATACATTTACTTCCACTCATTGGTAGTGTTGCTGATATTACAGACTTTATTCTATAGCCTTGAAAGTATAATCCACTCAGAGCTTAAGATACTTCAGTTCTTTGGTAACACCTGCATTAAAAGTGTTCATTAGTTGTCTGTCTCTTTCAACACGAATTTTTCTCTCAAATAATTGCTGTGAAAATCCAAAATGAAGTGTTACCACTTTGATTGCGTTCTCCGATGGAATGGTTCTCACGAATTGAATAGTTTAGAGAATGATTTCTTACTTTCTATGCAATGAGGATAAAAGCCCAGTGTTACATTTCTTATGTCAATGAAGAACTAAGCTTTACAAAAAATTATACACACACACACACAGACACACGGTATTTCAATCCCAACATACAATAACCTTTAGATCAGAAGATTAAAAAGTCTAAACATATGGTAGTTCCAGTATTCTCTTCATTGGCAAAAATTAAGGAAACAAAGTCATCTTCTCAAAGAAGAGGATTGTTGTCTGGGGTTCCCAGAGCTACTTTATACAAATACTGCATGGGGTGACTTTTAAGAATAGAAATTTCTAAATTTCATATTTCAGGAAAATAGACGTTCAAATTCAGGGCACTAGTTCTAGTGAACATATCAATTCTCATCAACAAAAGTTGCTCCTGGAAGCACCAGTCAAGATATCAAATGACACACTATATTGGATAAATCTGCTGCCTAAGATTTCTTTAGAGTGCTGAAAAGCAAGGATGTTATTTTGAGGACTAAGGTGCATTTGACGCAAGCTATGGTCTTTTCAATTGTCTCCTATGCATGTGAAAGTTGGACATTGAACAAGAAAGACTAAAGATGAATAGATGTATTTGAATTGTAGTTCTAGAGATCAGTATTGAAAGTACCATGGACTGCCAAAAGAACTAACAAATGTCTTGAAAGAAATACTGACAGAGTGCTCTTGAGAGGCAAGGATGATGAGACTTTATCTTACAGACTTTGGACATGTTGTCAGGAAAGACTAATCCCTGGAGGATACCATGCTTGGTTAAGTAGAAGGACAGCAAAAATCAGGAAGTTGGATTGACACATTGGCTGAAAAATTGTCTTAAGCATAGGATCGACCTTGAGGGTGTGACAGAACTGGGCATTGTTTTGTACTATTCTGCATAGGGTCGCTATGAGTTGGAACCAATTCCGTGAAACCCAATAACAATGGCTTTAGATGAGAAGGAGCCCCGGCAGCGTAGTGGTATTACATGTTGGACTGCTAATTGCAAGCCCAGCAGTTTGAAAGCACCAGCCACTTTCTGGGAGAAAGGTGTGGCTTTCTGCTCCCATGAAGATTTAGGCTCAGAAACCCACAGGAGTAAATCTATTCTGTCCTATCGGGTTTTTATGCATTGGAATAGACTTGATGGAATTAAGGTTTTTTTGGTTGTTGTTGTTTTCCTGAGTGTTTGCGGGGAAGTCCTTCTTTGATCCTGGTTTCAGGGGTCCCCTGGTATTCCTCAAGATCCTTGGCATTCCTTGGCATCTGTCTTCTCCCTGGTGTATATCTTAGTCTATTCTGCAATGTTTATAGCTCTGCAGGGATTACATTCAGAGCCTGCCTATTTTGATATTAGTTCATTAATGTAACAGAACACCTCTCTTTTCAAAGAAGGTCATGTTCACAAATACAGAGGTTATGATTTCAACATATATTTTTTGGAATACAATTCAATCCATAAAAATTGTCATTAGAATTAACTTCATGAATGTCAAGTAGAGGAGTTTATCAAGCAATAGGAGCTCTTAGGTTTCATCTCCAAATAATAGATTTCTGAGAGGAAACAGAAAAGTGTTTGCCCTATATTGTAGCCCATTAAAACAGCTCCATTTCAAAACAACAAAAAGCTAAGGCTAACTTTCTGACTAGCCTGACTTAGATGCTTGGGGAAGGGCCTGAGAAATCATAGACATTTGAGTTCCATGTTGGTTTTCTTAGAAAAATAAAAGACTTGATACCACTGGTGGTGCTGTATGTTAGGCATATGATAGCCTCTCTCTCTTGGTCCACCAAAGCCCTAGGACAATATTCCTACTCAGAGTAGCCAAGACATAGAAAGGACCATAGGGCCAGCCCACCACAAGACACAGCAACCCCTCACTGACCCATAGCATTGTAGGGGGCAACACTGTAGACAGTGTGGGAATTGTGCTAGGGATGACTCTCCCACACCAGGGCGAAACATGAAGGGCAGGCAACAGAGCAGCAAGGGGAGCAAAGCAATGAAGTCCCTGAGTAATCCCCCAAAAAGATAATACACTTGGGGGTCGGGCTTTGCACCTCATCAGACTCAATCAGAAAACATTCATAAAGGTCAACAGACAGACCTGGAAATATTTGTAGATATTTTTCTTCATGTCTGTCTATATAAGAAAGGCAGGATAAACAATTCTGAGGAGAAAATTATAGGACTAATAGTTCTGGGGAAACATGGGAGAGGGGAAAGTGGGAGAAAGGAATGGGGCATCCAACAAACCCAGGAACAAGGAAACAACAGTGATCTAAAATCTATGGGGAGAGGGGCACAGAATGCCTGGTGTAGTTGACCAGTTGCAAGATTGCCAGAAGGAATTACTGAGAGCTGAAGGAAGGGTAAACCTGATAGTGAGACAAAATGAAAGTAAAAGGAAATAGAGGAAAGACTAGGTGTAAAAGACATATATAGAGAGGTATATAGAAGTATAAATACAGAAACGTACAATAAAAAGTAAGAGTGAATATTAACTTTGGATGATGAAGTTCAAGTTTAGAGTAGTCAGTTAATCTGAATGGTAAATTCAGAGACATAGATTTATGTGCATATATTTATATGTTAAGTATTAAGGTAGCAGATGGACATTGGGTGAGAGACTCAAATACTCCCTCAATGTAAGAACACTTTGTTCTAATAAACTGGCATTCTGTGATGCTCACCTTCCAAACACAATCACTGAAGACAAAATAGTTGCATAGCAACTGTGGTGAAGAAAGCTGATGGTGCCTGGCTATTAAAAGATATATCATCGGGGATCTTAAAGGATTGAAGATAAACAAGCAGCCATCTAGCTGGGAAGCAACAAAGCCCACACCAACACTTGTAATCATGAGGTGTTAACAGGATCAGGCATCAGGCACCAGATCCCAAATAATCATACCACTATGAATGGGGGAGGGCGGAGTGGAGATGCAAAGGCCATCTGTAGACAATTGGACATCCCTTCACAGAAGGGTCATAAGGAAGTGAGGAGCCAGCCAGGGTGCAGTATAGCACCGGCAAAACATACAACCTTCCTCTAGTTCTAATGCTTCTCGCTACCACCAACATGACCTCCGTTCTCCCTTACAAATCCGGGTAGACCAGAACATGCACACTGGCACAGATAAGAGCTCTCAACACATAGAATCCAGAGCAGATAAACGCCTCAGGACTACTAATGAAAGTAGCGATACCATGAGGGTAGGGGGAACTGGTCACAATGATTGAAGTATTACCCGCATCCCCACCCCCCAACCAGGGTGACAAAGAAAAACATGGGTGAAGGGAGACAACAGGCAGTGTAAGATATGAAAATAATAATAATTAATAATGTATCAAGGCTTCCTGAGAGTGGGAGGTGGGGGAGGGAGGAAAAAAATGAGGAGCTGATACCAAGGGCTCAAGTAGAAATAAAATGTTTTGAAAAGGAAGTCCAGATGTGCTTGACACAATGGATGTATGGATTGTTATAAAAGCTATAAGAGCCCCAAATAAAAGGATTTAAAAAAAATAGTAAGGTTGCTAACCTCAAGGTCAGCAGTCCCAACATCAGTGTGTCTGAGAAAGATAAAGCTATTTGCTCCAATAAAGATTTATAAATTTCTATGAGAGGTTTCTATGAGTCAGCATGAACTTCATGGCCATGTGCTTGGTTTGGTAGAGTACTGGGCATACAATATCTAGGAAAATTTTGTTTTTCTTAAGAGTATAATGTTTTACACTAGGAGCATATATTCCTTACCGATTATAAAATTTTTAAAAAGTAAGAGTGAATATTAACTTTGGACCATGAAGTTCAAGTTTAGAGTAGTCAGGTAATCTGAATGGTAAATTCAATATCTAAAGTAACTGTAGATCTTCAGACTTCTAAACCAGCATTACTAAGTCAGTGCACTACAAGGGAAAGCATTTTTCTTCCTTAAACTATTCTGTGACTGGAGAATTAGAGAGAGACACAGTCATAGGTAATCCCTCTATATTCTACTTAGTCCTTAAGAGCCCAGCCTCTTATCGACAGAGTACCCCAGTCTCTCCCTTCATAGAGAGCAGTGAACCTTGGGTGATTTACTCAACCACCCAATTACTGCACTTGGGGAGTTCATTTCCGCCACTCTCCAGGAAGGCTAGTAATAATTCCTATTATACTGGGTTGCTATGAGGACTAAGTAGATATAGCCAGATCATTTAAAATAGTGCCTGGCATATAATATACTCTCCAAACTGCTTTAGCTATTCAAATGCAATGGGAACCGTAATACACGTAATGTTTTCCAAATACATGTGTGCATGTTTGTGTGTGTTTGTGTTTCCCTCCTAAGGTTGTAAATTCAATGCTTACAAAGCCAGTCAAACAACTTGAATCCATTGTATCTTGCCCAGCTGCATTTTTGGAACAGACATATTTACATAATAAACAAACAGGGATAACTTCACTTCCAGGGAGAAATATGACCTTGTCTCAGTTTTCTTATATATGGTCTCTGCAGCTATCTAGTTTTCCTCTCTGAGAAGTATGAGTACCAAAAAATCTTTGCTGTCCCTTTTAGGTGGGATGGTCCATAAAGCACCTACCTTGGTGCTAAGGGCCCTGAAACCTGACCTGTGCTAGGAGAGGCCGGAAGAGGCACTCTGGTGAAGTGAAGCACATACGCCGGCTTCAAAAAGGGCAGCTATGGCTGCCTCGGAGGAATATGCGCTTCCAACTTGCCTTCTTTTCAAAAGGCCAAAATCTTTAGTTTTCAGTGACATTTGTATTGATTTATTTTTCATTTTATTTTATTGGAGGCTCTTACATCTCTTATCACAACCCATACATATATCTATTGTGTCAAGCAAATCTATACATATGTTGACATGATCTTTTTCAAAAATTTTCTTTATACTTGGGCTCTCAGTTACAGTTCTTCTTGTTTTTCTACCCCCTCCCCCATGAGCACTCGATAATTTACTCTTTTTTTTTTCATGTCTTACACTGACCACAGTCTCTCTTTACCCAATTTTCTGTTTTTTGTCCCCCTGGCAGGGGGCATATATTGATCATTGTAATCAGTTCCCCCTTACTCTCTCCCATCTTATCCACTTTATCCCCCTTTGTTACTCTCCATATTGGTCTGGTGGGGTTTATCTTTCCTTGATTCTCTGTATTGCATGCTCTTATCTGTACTAGCTAGATTTGTAAGGTAGAATTGGGGTCAGGATGTTATGGGACTAGTAAAGAACTAGAGGAAAGTGATGTGTTAAGTCGGTGCTATACTGCACCCTGAGTGGTCCATCTCTTCCTTGTAGCCCTTTTGTGAGAGGATATCCAATTGTCTACAGATGGCCTTTGGGTCTCTACTCTGCCATCCCCCTCATTCATATCGGTATGATTTTTTTGTTTTGTTTTTTGGAGGAGGTCTTAGATGCCTGATACCTGATCCGACTGACACCTCATGATCACACAGGTTGATGTGATTCTAACATTTGGACCTTTGTTGTTTCTGAGCTAGATGGCCACTTGCAAGCATTTGAGACCCCAGTCACTATATATTTTGATATCCAGGCACCATCAGCTTTCTTCACCACATTGCCTTATGCACCCATTTTTTCTTCAGCCATCCTGTCAAGGAAGATGAACATCACAGAGTCCCAGGTTAGTAGAACAAAGTTTTTCTGCATTGAGGGAGTATTTGAGTGGAGCCCAATGTCTATCTGCTGCGGTAATACTTTGTAAATAAATATATGTACATATATATATCAACCTATCATTATATATAAATGTATTTACATATATACATGCCTGTATTTAGACCTCTATAAATGCCCTTTGCATCCCAGTTCTTTCCTCTATTTCCATTACTTTCCTCTTTTCTCACTACCACGTTCAGTCTTTATTTGGGTTTCAGTAATTCCTCTGGGCTACATTGCCCTTGATCAAGCTGCCCCCAGCCCCCAACCCCCACCCGCCACCAAGCATCCTATGCTCTTCTAGCCATCAATATTAGGTCATTTCTTCTTCCCTTTTCCCTGGGTTTGTTGGTCACCCCTTCCTTTCCCTCACTTCCACCCTTTCCTCATCCCCCCCTGAAACCATCTGTCCCCTTGTTCTGTCCTCCAGATTGTTCATCCTGACTCTCTTGTCCAGATAGACATGCAGAGACAATAATAGGGACAAAAACAAAGCAAACTGAAACATAACAACTAAACCAAAAATAAATAAATAAATAACATGAAAAACCAACAACCTAAAAAGAAAAGGCCTCAAAGGTCCGTGGGCAACGTGGAGCTCTTTCAGCGACATTTTTAGACCCTTACAGGTGGGCACAGGTTCACGAGCTTTGTTTATTATAGGTCACATGACGACAGCCAATGCACAGCCTCCTTTCTATGTTGTGATTAGTATTTCAATAACTGTACAGAAAGTAAATTTCTTTACATGTGTTCACTTCAAATTTATTTTCTTACTTATACAGTACATTTATTTTTATAGACATCAACTAAGTTATGAGTTCTATTTAATATTTTCAGCGAATACACACTATATTTTATGAATATTGAATGGATATTAAATCAAATGTATTGGGGAAATTGTGTGTATATTTACATGTAGGTGTGTAAATAAATATATTTATGTTTATTTGGGTATAGTCTTATATTGTTCCAACTTTGTACTGTAAACCTTTCTAAGTATTCAGAACATTTAAAAATAATTGCATTGTCTTCTGGACCTATACTTCAAAATTAGCAATAGTTTGCCCTATTTGTTTTAAAGACACACACGAGTCAAAAAAATATTGCTCAAATTTTCAGAAACTTTTGGTTAGTAAACAAAAGTATAAAAATGTAGTTATTTTTATCAATATAACTTCCTTAAGATCCATACACATCGGACGGTGTTTTTCCATCTCTCTCATCATTCCTGAATCCTGTGCTTTTCGATTTATACTGCAATACACTGGAAATTTTGGCATATGTTGGGGATTCAAATTGCGCTTCTTTTAAATGACATTGTCTTTGGTAGCAAAAAGATATATGGATGAGAAATATTGAGGATGTAAGGGAGAAGGTAATACTAGGGCTGCGGATCCCAGGGAAATGCGCACAGGACACCTTTGGTACCTAGAAGAATGAGCAGGTGCACTCTTGTGACAGAAAAAAAAATGCCTCAGAAAACATATGTGGCCTTTTTCTCAACAACATGATTTTCAATTTTTAAAAAAATCTCCATAATAAGTTCCTGTGCTCAACCAGTATCCTTCAAAAGTTCTATCACGATTACCTCTTTTGAATCTCAAAACACAATCACCATAACTTTCTGAAATGACTTGCCTTGAGTTTAACAGGCTTAGCACATCCCCTCAGAGGACACTTTCAATTAGAATGTTTTCCTGAAGGCACCCTTACAATATTAAGACCAGTGTTTTACTTAGAAAATATGTCCACAGTCTCCAATGGTTTCAAAGGCAATGTTAAGGTAAAAGACAAAATTATAATATCAATGTGTGTATGAGCTAAAATCTTAGCAAATGTTTGTATATTCCTTTGTATACTTCTCCTGCAAAGATTACAGCCTCAGTGACACTATATTGGGTTGCTAAGAATCTGAATAAACTCACTGAAGAAGCTTGTGGGCTGTATAGTCTAACTGGATCATTTGAAAGGAATTAAAGGCATTATTACCCTTCCTCCCTAAAGCAACATGAAGTTTTCAAGATTTTTAAACAATCCAAACATTGGGCAAAATGGAGTTCTCTGTTTCCAAAATGATGAATAATATGTCTTTGGGGGCGGGGACATGAAGTTGCAGTCCATTAAGTTGCACAGTATACATCAATTATTTAAGTAATAAACATTATCAAATGTTTTCATTTTGTCAGATGCTGCACTAAGCTCAAAGTACTCCTTCTACTTCACAGAGTAAGGACTGTGTGCTTTGTGCAATGACCAAAGCAAGAAGAGAGAATTATGGGATTCTGGGTGCTCTCAACCATGCGTGGGGGTCAGAGTCAGAGCTAACTCTATACTGAGAAGCATTTTAACTGAGATTTAAAGGATAGTCTAAAGTTAGTTGGCCAAGTAACTCAGAATAGGGTGTCCTAGGCCTAGGAAGAGTGACAGCATTGACGTCAAGAAAGGTATAGTGTTGTCAGGCCCTAACTATTCAAAAGAGTTTGTCCCAGAAAAAACCTGGCTTGTCAAGTTCAGTGTGGCGATGCATGTAAACACCTGCCAGAATGACGGTGGGTGGAATCTGGGGGGAGGGCAATCAATCCAGTGTAGCCAATAAAACTTATGAATCTTCCGCCCTCTACGCACCCTTTCTTAATTGCATGCACTCTTAAACTACTGACTAAGCATCCAAAGGTCAGCGCTACTAAAGTCTGTGTCCTTTGCTTTTCTATTTAGTAGAAACTGCATCAAATTCTGCACAAGGATCAAACTCATGATCTTGACCTTCAAGATACTCTGGAAACGAATTAAATTTAACAGCTCAGACAATTAACTTTTCTCCAAGTAGCTTTAAGTATATGACCGTTTCGTTTTTGAAGATGGTAAAAACAGAAACAACTAGAATAAGTAAATTTTCACATTACCTTTAATGGAAATCTAAAATAACTATGTATTTGCTGAAGTGAGATTATTGATTTATAGGACTTTTACTACAACAGCAAATGTTATTGACGCCAAATATTTTCAAGACTCACAGGTGCTCTTTGGGTTGAGCGAGGTCTGGTGCAATTAAAGCATCAGCACATATGATAATTGTAAGGGATCATATACTTTATGAATTTCAAAGCTGATGCGTCACACCAATAACCTCACAATACTCATTGCAAGGAGGCATGTAACTTGTATTTGACTATTTTAAGATATCAGCGATCACTCTCCTGACTAAATAGCCTATTGTGTTCATACTGTTGAAAACACTACAGTAAAACACTCCTGCAAACATATATCCTAGTCATACTTCTTCACATTGGGGTAATTAAAATGATGTCTATCTTCTCTTCTAAATCATGATCTCTTAAAAGTTTGAGTTTACAAAGCTCCCAAGGAAGAAACACACCTGCCTACCCCGACGCGAACGCTGAAGACAAAACAGGTACGTGGGCAAGTGGGGTGAAGAAAGCGGATGGTGCCCAGTTGTCAAAATATATAGAATCTGGGATCCCATAGGCTGGAAGATAAACAAGGGGCCAGCTAACTGGAAAACAACAACGCCCACATGGAAAAAGCGCACCAGCCTGTGAGATGACAAGGCATCGAAGGGATCAGGTATGAGGCATCAAAGACAAAAAAAACCCCACAAAAACCATAGCATAGTGAATGAGGGGGAATGCAGAGTGGGAACCCAGGGCCCATCTGGGGGAAATTGTACATCCCCTTGCAGAAGGGTTGTGACGAACCAGTCAGAGTGTAGCGTAGCACCGATGAAACATACAATTTTCCTCTGGTTCTTGAATGTTTCCTTTCCCCACTATCGTGATCCTAATTCTACCTTACATAACCGGCTGGATCGGGAGATGTACACCTGCATGGATAGGAACTGGAAATATGGGGAATCCAGGACAGATAAGCCCCTCAGGAACAGTGGCAATATCAGGAAGGTGAAGGGAGGGTGAGGAAGAAACGGGAAACAGATGACAAGGTCTACATGTAACCTTCTCCCTGGAGGACAGACAGCAGAGAACTGGGTGAGGAAGACGTCGGATGGTGTAAGATATGATAAAATAATAATTATTTATAAATTATCAAGGGTTAATGGGGAGAGAGAAGTGGGGAAGGAGGAGAAAATGAGGAGCTGATGCCAGGGGCTCAGGTGGAGAGTGGGTGTTTTGAGAATGATGTTGGCAACATATGTACAAATGTGCTGGACATGAATGATGTATGTACAGATTGTAAAAAGAGTTGTATGAGCCCCTAATAAAATGATTTTTTTAAAAAGAAGAAGAAAAAATTCAAGTTTACAAACATTCTCCTTGAGTTTCCTATCCTAGAAAGTAAGATTGAATTTATTCAGTCATTACTTCAATCTGTCATGACATTTTTCACTGTCTGTTGATTTACCTAGTCCAAAATCAGATTATTGCTCAGAAAGGTAAACCCAGGATTAGTTGTGATTGCTAACTAATCTGCAGTGAACAATTTCACTTTTTTTATATCACATCAAAGATTCTTCATTTTGGTATATTTGGCATCTAACTCTTTCTCAAGTCCAAAGCAAAATCAAAGGCTCTTTTCAAACTTAAAGCTCCTGGCAGGGAAGGATTACAAAGTCTGGAAAATAGCACAGGATTAGTTGTGCTTATGTATTAATCTTCATTGAAAATTTCATATAATATGTTTAAAAACAGAAAAATATTCAATAGAAAAATATTAAGTATTTACCAAAATAATCCTGCTCTTACCATGTTAAATGGGTAATCTGCACCAGGTTTAAATGTTGTCCAATATGGTAACATATAACAATGTGTGTATATGTATGTATATGTGTGTATATATATATATATATACATATATATATATATATATATGGATTTTACCAAATCCTATTGTTCAAATCTCCACAATCACCTACAAAAGTAGTCCGAATAGTATTTTTATTTTAAGTCTCTATCATTTTAGACAACAAGAAATAAGATGGCTAGAAAATCCAATCAAAATGTTATCTACTATTACCATTGCCATTAATCAAAAATTTATAGAAATAATTCTTTTAGTTATTAAAAAATTTGACATGGCAGTTGTGGTGTAGATTCTTCAGTCATGTACAGTTTGCTCCATAGTTGGTCAAACTTCTCTGAACAATTCAGTGCTTTTCATCGAGAAATTCTACAAGAAAACTAGAAAGTAACAAACCAAGATCAAGAAACAAAATTTCATGTTCATGTGTGTACATTTAACTTCTCTCCAGAAACCTGTCCTCATAATTCAACTTCATTTCTCTATTAACAAGTTTCCTAGTCTTTTACATATGAAGGTTTTACAGGGAAAAGCTATAAACCATCGCATGAGAATTAGTTCATGTGTTTATTTTTCTTGTCTTTTTAAAGTCTAATGCACAAACCCTAAGGCTAGGCCTGTGTCCCTCACCTCCTATATTCAAACATAGAAAAATCCTTACCAAATTATGAAATCTAAATTTAGCTGACTCTTTTGCCTCAACTTATAGAAATATTTTTCGTAAATCAAATATTTCACCCTTTACCACAACTAGCATAAACAATAATAGTATTCAATGGACTTCTCTACTTCCACCACAACATGTACACATAATTAAGCTCTAAGAAGTCACAATGTAAATTATGTCCTAAACTCCCAGGTTAATAAACCATGAATATGGTAGGTCATCTTTCAATAGAGCAGAGGTTCTAAATTTCCTAATGCCAAGACTCTTTAATACAGTTCCTCATCTTGTGGTGACCCCCAACCATAAAAATATTTTCATTGCTACTTCATAACTGTCATTTTGCTACTGATATGAATTGGGCAACCCCTGTGAAAGGGTCATTTGACCCCCAAAGGGGTCGTGACCCACAGGTTGAGAACTGCTGCTATAGAGGAAGGTAATCAGTTGATTGTCAATTACATTTAATCAAATTATTTTCTTACAAAAAGTCTGTAGTAGATGTATGGAAATAAAAGGTTTATAGAATTTCAATCTTTTTAAATTCTCCAGTTAAGACTCATAATTAAAAATGGTATGAAATTCAGCAGATAAAAAGAGATTGAAGCCTCATAAGTAGCAACTTCATTATCTCCACACCATCCCACTCTCCAGAGTGTCTGACATATGACAAAAATGGATTCCTATTCATGTGAAAGTTAAAACCACCCTCAAGAGCAAAGTAGACATTAGAAGTATATTAGTTGTAAAAAAAACACATGATTAAGCATCTTTATAGCAATATCCCTATTTAATGTGATTCACCTTAGTGAAACAAAAGAAAACTAAAAAAGAGTGCATTATCAATGAGCCTGAAATTTTTAGCCTCATTAAAACAAGTTTGTTAACCCATTTTTTATATGAGTCCTTTTAATTGAAAGAAGAGTGGTTATCCAATATGATGGCCTGGCAAAATGGAATGAAGTAATTATGCAAAAAATTTTAATGTTTTCAATCTATTGTAGAAGTTGTATGATACAAAGCTAATACAATGGAGACTGAAAATAATTGCATGTTTATTGCCTGACAGTAGAGGTCAATATTATCACATACATTTAATAAAATGTTATGATTGCCACTTCTTCCATATCTTCAACTTGTAAATAGATTGAAGCAATATAGTCTTAGGGCATAATGATGCCTGCTATTAAATGGTGATGTATTTTTAGGCAATAGACTTTAGAGTATTATGATAAATTTTATTTTACTCATATGAGACCATGGATATTATTACTTCAAAAGAGCAAACATTAGCTCTTGTTTAGATACGCTTACCCTGATTAAATGACCAGATCATAATAGCATATGAGTTTGGTATACTGAAGACAAAGTAACTTTTAGTGAATGGAGAACTTAAAAATTCCTGTCTAGATTGCTGTGTATATCTTGTATTGAGGAAAAGTGAATCACTTCAGTGCTGAAGCGCACTTGACATTGCATTAAAATCCCAGTTTGGTTTTCTGGCCCTGGTCAGAAAGAATTACAACCGCCACATGTACTTTGATCCTACAAACTGAGCTAGATTGTCTAAAAGTCTCACCAGAAACTAGAAGACAACCTATTAAGTTCCTCTTTAACGGAAAGAGATCCTCAATCTTACAGACTTTTAAGGTATTTGTGCAAGGGCAGACATTTCATAAGTAGAAAATCAAAAACTCCAATCCCTATCCTGACTGTAATTCTGAAGGCCATGCTCGTTCCCGTATTCTATAGCTCCCAACTACGGCACTTAACTCAAAGAATGGGAGGCCAGTGCTCACACTGTAGCCTCGGAGTTTAGCTACACCCCCCTGGGTACTGCCCTGGTTTTTGTGTGGTTTTTTTTTTTTTTGGTAGATCAGTATTTTGGGTGAAGGAATAAGCTATGTGGGAGCTATGCCCTGTATTTCAGAGTTCCTCTCCATTCTGTACAATATGAGTATCTCCTTGACACCTGACACAATGGCAGGACCTAAGAAGTGATTGTTTTATGAAAAGAGAGCACATTGCGAATTTTTTCAATTGTGATCATTTTAATTTCAACTGATTTGACATAAAAAAATAAGACGTGATAAGAGGATAGTGGAGTCTCTGATATCGTGAGTTAAGTGATGTCGCTAGTATGAAACTGGTGAAGAAATTTAGAACCATAATGTATAACCTATATGCAGAGACACTAAGGCTAAGGAAGGCCAGTGACCAAAGCTATAATGAAAAAGCAAGAAGGAAGAGGGACAGAGCTAAATATACAACAGGGTATCAATTATGAAATATTGTCAAAAATATAATATTTGAGTGATATAAAATTTTATAAGGTTACAAAGCAACATGAGATCTATGATTCCAAAATATATGTATGTGCCATATATATAGTGCTGCATAGAATAGAAATATATATATATATATATATATTCTGCCTGAGGCTTTAAAAGCAAAAAGAGCAAATAATCACGTATTCCCAAGGAAGACACTGAGGTATTGAGGGTAATGAATATTAGTCTGTGACCTTTATGTGAAAATCCACTTAATCTGCATCACCAGATCCGCCACCAACACATACAAGAAAAGTGGTGGGAGGCTACCTGCTTTCTCCTCAAGCCCAGCATGGACATGGCTTCAGGATGATGAATCAAAAACTTGAGAGGTGATCCAGACATTCAAGGGATGGATTTCCAATTGGAAATTGAGCACCCGAAGAGGCTTTTGACCACTGAGCAAAGTATAATGATAGTCCTCTAGACTTGGTCAAAGATAGATATCCTTTGTGCCAGAAATGGGCATGGAAGAATAAATTGGCTTGAGATTGGCTTGGGTCTTGCTCTTGTTATTTGCATACCGGCATACCAAGGAATAACAACAAAACAAACTAACAAAAAACCACAGTGGTTTACAACAAAGAGCCATTTGTTTTTCGCCTCACAGCTCTGTAGGTAGATGGAAGGTCAGCAGGACTCTAAGTTCGACCTGAAGGCCAAGTGGGCTTGGTGGCTCCCTCACTTCTGCCCCGCTCATGTCCTGCAGTGTCCACACCAGGGTGGCAGCAGATACCAATTCACAGTAGTTAGAATTAGTGTTCAGAAATCTCCACTCACTCCCACTCTTTCTCCTGTGAAGGTTCCTTGTCCCAAGGATGGCAAGCTTTGCTATGTGACTGCCTTCGGCTGGTGAATGTGAAATGCCAGAAAGCGCTCGTGCTTTGGGACCAGCAGCTCCCCGGCAGACATGGGGAGGACAAATGCACGGGCTAGCTGCAGGTCCCAGAAGGCAGTGAGGGCCCTCAGATAAGATGGATAGAGAGAGGCCCAAGCTTGTCCTCCCCACCTTGTCCACCGGTGACTCCCGATTTGAAGCAAGTCTGAGTAGCAGAAAGGGAAAAGATACAAATGGAGGGACTGGAAGGGGAAAGAAATAAAAACATTTAATCCCCCAGAGATCTTCTGAGACCTGTACATTTTATTAAGCCAAGGCAGTCGATGTCCTAGACCACCTGCGAAAGGGAACCCCCACTGAATCCTACATTCGCTGAGGTTGCTGTAGGCCAGCAAACCTTGTGCTGCCTCGCAGCATCGGACAGGCCTCGCGCTGTTGGCACAGGGAGGCCCTGAGGTCTCAGAATGGCCACCCCTGAGAATCGGCGTATGGCAAGGACGCATTTAGAGGAGCACAGACTGTGTGTGAGGAATGGACAGCAACAAGAGAATGATAAAATGGAAAATATGTCTTTAGGCTGTCCCGCGAGGTCAAAATGAGGTGTGTTGCAATGCATACATTAGAGTTTGTTCAAAAGACTCTGAGTGGAGAATTGACACAATTTTGAGGCCTCTGTGGCTAACTCTTAGGGAAAAGATGCTGTTCTGCAAAAGAATAACATCCCTAAGGGGTAAATATACGAAAGGAAATTTTAAATGTCACCACAACTCTTTCCTGCCTTCACTGGCGGCTGCCGCTTGAGCTGCCATGAGCAGGGGCTTGCTGCCATGCGACTGAAAGGAAGTGGTTGTATTTCAACGCAACACAAGTCCTTTTCAGTAAAATGTTTTTTTTCCAAATCAAGTGTCCGCTCCACAAGTGATGTGGCCTGTTTAAGTCAAATCCACCCAGAGTCTATTATACACTACATTAACTTTTACCAAGTTATTAAAATGAGTCGTTCCGATCAGGACTATGTTCTGGCTAAGAATATAATAGGGGGAGAAATGAAATCTTCTGCCACTTCAACCAGAAACGTATTCCACTGAAGAACAGAATCAAAGCAGGAATTTTCCCCACGGAACATCAAATGATTTATCTGAATAGTTGGTTCATCACATAATGAATTTTACACTATTATTTCCATTTTTAAATATATTATACATGTGCTCCGCTTTGCAGTTGATCTCCCCACATTCACCTGATGCTTTTTACACCACGGATGTATATACTTTAAAATTTTAATATGAAAATTATAGCACATAATTCACAAGTTGAAAAAAAAAACTCTAACCTGTGGTAATTACTTTATTGATTTTTCTCTATGCTTTGAAACTTAAGCATTCTAGTAATATGTAAGAAAGCATACAAAGATTATTCAAATCTATTGCTTTTATAATGGAATTTTAATCAACTGCTCTGAATTCCTTCATGGCTTCTTATCTGAAGGGAGTAAGCCTGTCAGTTGTCACCCTCACCTTGTCAGTTCAGAGACACCAACTGCTCATGGTGCTAATGAGCAATTACTCATCTGTCATTACTAGGCTGAAAGAAATTGAGGCATTTTTGGTGACGGTGGCAAAACACCAGCCGGGATTCCTTGTAAGCTATGAGAAATCTTGGCCCTGAATCTGAATGTTTTGAAGGTCAGCCTTTCACTCAGGCTTCCCACAGCTCCTTCTCAGACCTGACAAACCACAATCATGGGCCCATATTTATCCAGTGAGATACGTCAAAGGGGTGGGGGGAGACTGTCCTAATTAGGATCCTCATCTACTGACTAATACCCAGGGAGAATCTAAGTAATATTCAATGGCCTTGTTATGGTTTCTTGGGAAGAAAACATTTTTCAGAAACAGGAGCATACACACACTGTCTTTCACTAATATTGAGTGGATAAATGGCATTGTATGAATCAACTTAAAGGCAATTTGACCAAGAGAGCAGACAATATTCTAAAATTGATGCAGGGATGACTGTGCAATTCTCCACTATATGACTGAATGTTTGATTGATTGAATTATATGATATATAAATTACCTGTAAATAAAACTACTGGGGGAAAAGGAAAAAAAACAATAAATAGCAAAGCTAGAGGGAAAAAATGCCATTGCCATTTAAGGGACTCAAGAAGTATAAGCAAATTTACTAAAATATAACAAAGTGAATAAACCAAATGAAATCATTAGGCAAATTGCATATCAGAAAACAAGGAATCCTCTAGATAGCAGTACTTTTGATATAATAAGCTTTGTATATCCATCAATTATACTATTTACAATGTAAAATAATATATCTGATGTGATATATTACCTGCCATTTAAAAAAAGGAATCATATTTTAAACTTTGATTAAAGGTTCACGTAAAATTGAGGAATAGATTAAGACAAAACTTACTAAAGTTGGTATATCAGGCAAAATGCCAGGGAGGATTTTCACCCAGAAAAGCAGGCCACATGGCAATTGTGAAGATGCTGATTCAGAGATCAAGTAAAATGCGCTGACTCACAGAGACCCTCCAGATGGTGTGTAAAGCTGTAGATTCTTATGTGAGCGAATGGCTTCCCCTTCCTCCTGCAGGAGGTTCGCATCACCCACCTTCAAGCAAGAGTCCATTGCCTACCCAACAGTGCTTCCAGGATCCTTTGCAGGCCAGGCGAGGAGTGGACAAACCCTCTCCAGACTTTCCTGGAGTAATAATGCAACACTGGAACCAATACTTGGTGACAGGCAGTTTATGAGTAGACGAGGGGGAGTGGACGGCATGCAGGGGGCTTTAATGAAAGACAGAACCCCGCACGTCTACTCCAAAGGAAGGTTGTCAATTTTAAGGCCGTTTCATTTGACAGCGTAGAGCACATTCATTTAAATCATTGTATCTTCAAAGACACACAAGTGTAAGAGTGTGCCCTGCTTAAAGGCTTGGGAAACTGTACCTTAAATAGTTGATGATACCTGGAGGAAATGAAAGAGTAAGGAGATGCCTGAATGGTTTATTCACCTACGTCAGTGGCTGTGATGGATAATAGAGGGTAGGTGTCTTTTTCTAAGACAATAGAGAAAAGTACTTTTTTCTCCACCTACACGACGTGGGTAAGAATTGAGTCCCTGGTCAATGAGAGAAAGTGACAGGAAAACTGAGAAAATGCCCGTGCCACAGTGGACAGCCAGCCAGTGACCTGGGCCTTACAGAAGGAAATGTCCAGGTAAATCTGTACATGGTCAATCATGGACAGAATAAAAGATGGAGCTAGAAAAAGTTAGGTCATTTGTAAAAACTGGCATAATTAAACCAAACAGAGTGAATTTTCCAGCTTATAAATCCAATAAATGACTTTATGTAGTTAAAGTGCATTAGACTATACTGTGTGGGAGTGTGGGTGTGTGTGAGGGGAAGGAATGTGTATGTACCTAACCAGGCTTTTGTAGGAGTAGAAACAATAAGATCCTATGCTTAAGTGGCATAGCCCAAAAATAAATTCCTCTCACCCAAAGAACGGATGACATAGAAAGCCTTTCATCTGTGCAATCAGATAAACATTCAGGCAAATGATATAGTTAGTGAGACAAAGCACCTTTGTGGATCACTAAAAGATAAGGGAAGTTTCAGAAAGTCCGTGGGAATAGGGAGAGAAAAGATAATGGAATTTTCCACGAAGCTGTTGAAGTTCCCTCTTTGGTAGGCACCCACATTTAGTGCTTATGTCTTTACTAAAGTTCTTATATTGGAAACAGTAGGGTTTCGGTTTTCAATTTCCATAAGACAAAGTAATTACCAAGGTGTTTGCCTCGCAGAACTAGTCTACCTGGTGTGAAACATGTTTTCTTTTATTTGAGACCCTGCAATGGCAGCCCTGCAGGGCAGCAATAGATCCCAAGCCATCACACTGAAGCCATGTGCACCAGCCATGCAAATGCAACTCCATGAATGTGGTATCGTCACATCTAACCTGCCTAGTCTCCACTCGTCAAGCCAAATGTCCTGGAGAAGAAATGGTGTGTTTCCCAATTGGTCTGTTAATTATTTTTATCTTTCTTGCAATGCAGTGGTGCATTTCAATCTCAAAGCAAAGAAACTAGTATACTTTCTATCAATTGTGCCTCATAATTAAATTTTGCACTTTATTTACCAAATACAATGTCTCTTTTAAAACTCTTGGGCCAGACCTCGAAGTGGCATTTAAAAAATGCCATGACCTTTACATCCAGTTTCCCTCAACACAACAATTGAAGGCTGATACAGTCAGTCAAGTGGTTAAAAGACTTTTGGAGGAATAACTGAACCATTAAAATGATCAGAATGATCAGTGTCATCTGAACCAAAGTGACAGATGACCAGTTAAATGGGCTTTAGTAGTGAAGTTTGGTGCATTGATGTTGAACTGTACAAGCTATTGAGCAAATATTGTGAAAGTTAAAGCTACTGTCCCAGATAGAACTTGGTAGTCATGCTGGATGATTTAATGTCTCATAATAACAACATATGTTATGATGAGACCACACTTTAGAATTTTCAAAGACCTTTCACACATATATCCCTTCCACAATGTTGGCTAGGCATAGTTGCTATTGCTTTTTCCCATGTCGAAACTAGGAATTGAAGTTCATGGTTGTTGAGAAGCTAGTAAATAAATATTCATCAAATACCAGAGAAAGATGCAAAAACCTAGTTGTCTGAGCCCTGGTCTAGCATCTTTTTAACCTTTCTATGCTTTGATCTAGTTGTTGGGAAAATAAAACACATCTTGTAGTTCAAAGCCTCCTTACACTTTCACAAAGAGCCCTGGCGGCACGGTGGTTAAAGAGCTCAGATGAAAACAAGGTCAGTGGTTCAAACCCAACAGCTGCTCTATAGGTGACGATGGGGTAGTCTATCTGTGATTGATATCTAAGATGGTTTTTGATAGGCAGAAAGCAGTAGTTACTCATTAATTGATATAAAAGCTCTGAGCTAGCATTTTTGATTAATGGAAATAAGTTCTCGACTCCGGGTTAGCCCCTTTGCAACGTTAACTGTGACATTCAGGGCTCCATGTTATGCGTTGCTTGACTGTTCACCTAACTGGATTGCATTCTATAAATAGTAGATCTTTTAAAAAAAAACATGACTTAATGGCATTTTCTTATCCTATACGCCTATTTTCTGACCAACTGAACTCCATCACGAGGTGTCTTCTTTTCATGACATAAGAGGATCCAGAATACCTGTTCACTTTAAGATTTTTATCAGAAAATAGTATCAACAGATTTGAAACAACAGATTGTTTTAAAATATACACTTTAGCCATACACCAGACTAAGTAATAGGCTGTACATTTTACTGTGTAATAATGACATTTTAGAATTTTTATTTGAAATTGAAATCTTAAGTTTATAGAAAGGAGCAATATGTTGAAAATTGAAATAATAATTTCTGTATCTTGTCCCTTGTGAGAGGATTATAATCTTTGACAAACACATGTTTGTTGATGCCAATGAAGAAGTATTTAATTCTTACTCAACGAATGCATGGAGATGCTGCTACTACAGGAATCCTAGTGAGATGTTCTATCTTCATATATATTGTATTCTATTGAAATTTATAAAATTGTATCATCAGCTATTATCAGTTTGTAAGAGGTGAGATTATGTTCCAAGCAGCACTAAAACTTTAACAGACAAATACAATCACTGAAAGCTGAGGAAACACATTTAAACCTCTAAGCAGGGGGGAGGGGGGTAATCCTCAATATCAATTAGTCCCTCTTAGTAATGTGGGCACTTTCCATAATATGCAAAAGAAAAACACCTGACATTTAACATTATATTAAATATCTGCTTCTATGGTCCTCTAACTGAGTTGCATGTTTTTGAGGGTTATGTTCATTGCAACCACTAATAACCCAAGGTGGCAAACACAAGCGGAAGGATTTAATGATGTCCTCATGAAAGCTTTGGCAGGAATTTTCTCCAGTAGTTCCCACAGAGATGAAATCAACATTGGATTTTTTTTGTACATAATAACTTCCATTTTATCCTTCAATGTTCCAGTGTGCTTTTCATTCTATTTCATCAATCCTTCGGAGGACTGTATTTACGGCTGCCAGCTGAGAGGGAAGGCCTGAAGAGCGGGCTTTGCTTGGCTGGCACCCCTTCAACATGAGGAGCACATGTGCTCTGTTGGCTGCTGCTCATCCCGTCCATCTGCTCAGATGCTGAGAAAGCAGCAGGGGAGTTGGTTGCCTCCTTACCTGAGGGTGTAAGTGTCATAAAATGATAAGTATATATGAACCAACTGCAGGGTTTTTGACAACGACTCCATTCCACCTGTCCAAAAATAAGGGCCTGCACTCCTTACATGGTGCTCTACAACACTTGCCAACATATACTGGAAAGACAGCCAAAATATGAGTGATTTTTAACTGCCAGGGACAACAATGTTACAGGTGCCTAGGAAATTAAATTCTCAGGCTGACAGCAGGTGAAAATAAACACCTGATATAGAAGAAATGAATTCAAGCCAAAGATCCAATAAGAACATTGCCCTACCACAAGGACATAGAGATTATGTGGGAATGGAAATGCTTGCGTTCATAATTCTCCATCCATTAAGGTAAAGTGCCATCTGACATCTGAAATAACCAATCAATATCTCAAATCCTTTACACACACAGACACACACACAGCAAACGAAACTAACTGGCATTGAGTCAATTCTGACTCAATGTGACCCTCTGGGAAGAGTAATACTAGCACTTTGGGTTTATAAGACTGAATGATTCAGAAAGGATACAAACACACCTTTCTCCTATGTAGCTACTGATGGTTTTGAACTGATGAACTTGTTAACAGTTCAGTGTGTAGCCCCTAAGAATTTGAATATGTATCATATATTCTATTATCCATTTGGTAGTGGATTTTTTGCGTGTTTTGGTTCTGCCTGACATTTATAAGTGCAATAAATATTCAATCAAAATCTGAATTTTACCCTTTTATATACACAAATGCTTATTAATTTTACAATGACAGCCTTTTAAGCCTATCCTTTATTCTGCCAGCTTGTTCTACTGTGGTAGTAGCTATGGTTCTGGAATCTAGACCACTGGTATTCCAAATATTAGCATGGTCACCTATAACAAATATTATAGCAAAACTCCCAGGTTGCCAGACTAAGAAGAAGAAGAGGAACCCCAGGTGGTGTGGTTGGCTGTGTGTTGGCTGCTAAGTGCAAAATGAGCAGTCAGAAACCACCAGCTGTTCCACTAGAGAGATAAGGCTTTCTAGTCCAATAAAGATTTACCGTCACTGAAGCCCATTTTTCTATAGGGTCACGAGCAGTTGCCATCAAATCAATGGCAGTGAATTTGGTTTTAAAGAGGAAGAAGAAATGGTTTTAAATGGACAAATTGAGTTTAGGCAATTCATTGAAAAGCTAATTTGAAAAAGAAACAAGACATACAGAGAGGTGAACTAGAGTAAGATGGGTCTCTTTTCATTTACTTCTTTTAATGTACATGGGATCGACATAGTAAACACAATGAAAAAAAGTTTATTTAAAAATTGGAATACAGGAGAGGAAAGAAGATCCAAGAGAGAAAGGCGGGGAGCCAGAAGGAGAGGGTTTAATAAAATGCAGTCAGAAGCCCACTTAACTTCATCCCTGCAACAAAATACAATCGACTTGAATGTGACAACAAGGTAACCAAGCATCCTCTCACAGAATATCTCTGTTTCTTTGGGAGATAGCATTTGGTGTTGACTTTTGAATATGCAGGATGTACGAATGTCTGAAATGGTGTTTTTTTTAATTGAGGCAAGCTTAAAATGAAAAAAACAGGAACTGAGAGAAGATTTGACTCAGCATTCTAATTATGTAATGAAGACATTGTAACTTTGCCTACGAATTTAGACTTCACCTAGAAAAAAATTGATCCTTAGTGTACTTATGCAGTTTCAGGCATCTTAATTCCTTCACCCTAGTTTATTGAATGGTCATTTGTTCAAACATAAAGACTCTGAAGGAAATAAGGCAATAGGGCTGAAAGAAATCATATTCTGACCCTCTCATAAATCTCTGCTATTGCATGTGATTAATCTGTAAGTGAACAAGATAATACATGAATATTTTTTCTGTTAGTTCAACAAAGTGAAGAAGTGCCAGAGGTAGGATAGATTAGATCTAGAAGGACTAAGGAAGATAAATTGGATAATTATATGTATACTCCTTATACATTTTATTCATTGATGACAAACTTTTCCTTTAAAGGCATTTTTGATTTTATAACAAATTTACCTGGGTGTTGCATATTCCACATACTTTCATGAAACACTTTTTGACCTCAATTAGGATGCAATGTTCAGAACTATTTTTTAGACAGAAAGTCTAAATGTCCTAGGGATAAAAATTTAAAAACTAGGACTGATCACTACAATAAATTCATAGTAGTGCCTCATACACAAAATTAACTATTTATAGATGAAAGCAGGCATTTACCACAATATTAACTCTGATTATAAGGATCTACATATAACCTCTTCCCTGGGGGACAAACAACAGAAAAGTGGGTGAAGGGAGAGGTCGGACAGTGTAAGACATGAAAAATAATCATTTATAAATTATCAAGGGTTCAGGAGGGAGTGGGGAGCGGGGAAGGAGGGGAAAAATGAGACGTTGATACCAAGGCTTAAGTGGAGAGAAAATATTTTGAGAATGATGAGGGCAATGAATGTACAAATGTGCTTGACACAAGAGTTGTATGAAACCCTAGTAAAATGATTATACACACACACACACACACACACACACACACACATACACGTTTCAAGTTGTTATTGTTGTTAGGTATCACCAAGTCTTTCTAGTGACCCTGAGCCCTATACAGAACAGAACAAAACACCACACAAGCTTCCCTTTGAAATTTTCTATTCAGCTCTTTGGCTTCATCCTTTCTTCCTTTTGCTTTATTTATTCTATGATTAAGAGAAAGTTTTAAAGTCTATTCTGACATCCACTTAGATCTTTTCTTTCCTGTCTTTTTAATGACCTTCTGAGTTCTTCATGAATGAAATTCTTAATGTACTCCCACAGCCCAACAGGTCTTCTGTCATTAGTGTTCAGTGTAGCAAATCTGTTCTTGAGATATTCTCAGCTTTCAGGTGGGATAGACTCAAGGTCATATTTTGGCTTGGCTGGACTTGTTTTAATTTTCTTCCGCTCTCTCCTGAACTTACATATGAGTAATTGATGGTTTGTTCTGCAGTCAGGTCTAGGTCTGGTTTTAGCTGCTGATTTTGAGCTTTCATTGTGTCTTCCCATAGATTTCTATGGACTCCCTCTGGAGACATCATGTGTGTTTCATGGTG
This sequence comes from Tenrec ecaudatus, assembly GCF_050624435.1. Lineage (NCBI taxonomy): Eukaryota > Metazoa > Chordata > Mammalia > Afrosoricida > Tenrecidae > Tenrec > Tenrec ecaudatus. Next base: position 51,408,742 of record NC_134536.1, read on the forward strand.
CTGAAAATAGGTATTTTCTATGAACAACTCCTTGGTTTTGCAAAATTCTATCATTTGATTTTCAGTTTTGTTTTTGTAACAAAGTTCATATTTTCAACGACTATTCCTTCCTCTTTGTTTCCAACATTTGCTTACCAATTGGTCATAATTATCGATTCATCTTGATTATATGTTTGAACAATATCAGACTGAAGTTATTGGTAGACTTCTCTAATTTTTTTCATCACTAACTTTGTGGTAGGTTGTGGGTTACCAGCCGCACAATCAAATGGGTCCAAGGGGTAAAATTCAAGAGACATCAGAAAAGATAAACCATGCAACTGCTCGCCTCTGGAATCCTCATGACTTCAGGAGCCAAATCCATGTAAAGAGAGAGAATCTATTTCCAACCAATACACTTTAGGGCAGTGATTCTCAACCTGTGGGTCACAGCCCCTTTGGGGATCAAACAACCTTTTCACAGGGGTCGCTAGAGACCATCGGAAAACACATATTTCTGATGGTCTTAGGAACGAAGACACCACCCTTCTATCCATCTCCAGGTGCAACCACTCACATGTAGATACACCCACATGCGAGTACCTGACATGATGACATCATCGCACCAACCCCATCACATATACCCTGTTGGCGCCTTAATGTACTTATGCAGACCAGTCACACATGTGTAGAGAGCAGCTTCTGTGTAGAAAGCATCTGCTGTGTTGAAAGCAGCTACTATGTTGAAAGCAGTAGTATTGGAGTTAAAATGACACTTCATGAATTATAATTACTGGGTAAATGTAAAATCATGTACTGTAAAATCATTAACTACTGCAAAAAAAAATCAGTACCATTGGAACTTAATCTGGATGCTAATTGGTCTTTTTATATTCAGCCTGTGGTTGATGTGAATACGGCCCCCCCTGTGATAGTAACAGGTATGTTAAAAAAACCACAAAGAATGGTAAACCATAGGGAACTTTAATAAACTCTATTGACTGAACTATGCCATGTATCATCTTTTGTATTATTAAAACCATTGTTATATATTATTTTTCATTAGCACACCATCCCATGACAATGGATCATGGGGAGAAGAAAGTTAAGAAAAGAAAATATAGTGAGGAATTTTTTACAGTGTGGTTTTACCTCAAATAATTACAGCAAGAATTGAGAAACCACAATGTGTTCTTTGTTATGAAATTCAATCCGCCAAATCTATGAAGCAGAACAAACTAAAAAGCCACTGTGATGGCAAGCATCTGAGCTTTGCCGACAAGGATACCAACTATTTTAGAAGCAAAGCTAAGGGACCCAAGAAAGCCAGACTTGACCCTGGTGAGAAGTACCACAAGAAAAATATAGCAGCCATTGAAGCTTCATATTTGGTTTCACTCAGAGTTTCCAGAGCTATAAAACTTCACACCATTGCTGAGGATTTACTGCTGCCAACAACCAAAGATATTGTTCGAGTTATGATCTGAGATGAGATTGTTATGACATTGAGTGCAATTTCCTTATCTAATGACACTGTCCATAGCAGAATAGATGACATGTCTGCTGAAATTCTTGATCAGGTAATCCAGGAAATTAAATCTGCTCCACTTCCAATATATAGCATACAGCTGGATGAATCTACAGAAGTGGCACACTGTTCACTTATTGGTTTGCATGAGGTGTATGGCAACTTTAAAGATGAGTTTCTCTTTTGCAAACCTTTTGAAATGACAACTACTATACGTGATGTATTTGACACCGTTGATTTGTGGTGTTTGCACAGATGGTGCTCCAGCGATGCTAGGATGTTGATCTGCATTTCAACAGTTGGTACTGAGTGAGTCACCAAAAGTCATCGGAAATCACTGTGATTCATCGACAAATATTATCAATGAAGATGCCGCCACAAGGGTTACAAGAAGTAATTAAAAGCATCATAAATTCTGTCGAATTTGTCAAGGTGAGCACTTTAAACAGTGGACTGTTTTCGAAAATGTGCAATGAGTTAGATGTGCCAAATAGTGCTCTGCTGTTTAACACTGAGTGAGATGGTTTTCAAGAGGAAAAGTTTTAAAACGTGTTTTTGAGCTTCTTGATGAACTCAAAACGTTTTTTTAATTAGAAAGCAAGACCGCCATTTGAAGCACTTTTCAGTGATAAAAGTGAACTGCAGAAAATAGCTTACTCAGTTGCCATCACTGCAAAGACCTTGATTTGTCTGAAAAGATCTGATCATTCCAAATGAAACTTCAGCTTTGGCAACAAAAAAAAATAATTGGATGAAAATAAAATTTACATGTTGCCTACCTTATCTGCTTTCTTTGAAGAACATGACATTGAACCAGACAAAAGGATTACGATGATAATTTCTGAGAAAGAATATTTGCATATGCTTGCAGACGAAATTTCATACTTTCCAAATCTATCTGACACCCCATTTGAACTGTCAAAGTTGAAGATGTTCCTGAGACAGCACAAGAGGAGTTCTTTGAACTTATAAATAGCAATGCAGCAAGAACTGATTTCTCTACAATGCCATTTTCAAAATTCTGGATCAATTGTTTGGCGCTATACCCTGTTCTGTCTGAGACTGTGTTGCACCTTCTTCTTCCAATTCCAACAACATATCCTTGTGAAACAGGGTTTTCCAGCTTGTTGGTCATCAATTCTAAAGACAAAAGTAGACTTGTGGGAGTTTATCTTTGTTGTGCTCTTGTAAAGACTGCCCCGAGAATTTTTGACCTGGTGAGAAAGAAGCTATCTCAATCTTTGCACTTACTTGGCATTTTATGCATACTGTCACAAAATGTAGCAATGTAGTTTACTGTTGTTATATTAAGATTGCTACCCATGCTACACCATGCTTCAAGAAAAAAATTCATTTATTTTTAATTAGAAATAAATATTTCACAATATATAATTACATATTGTTTTTGCGATTAATCACTATGCTTTAATTATGTTCAATGCGTAACAATGAAAATATATCCTGCGTATCAGTTATTTACAGTACAATTCATAATAGTAGCAAAATTACCATTATGAAGTGACAACAAAAATAATTTTATGGATGGGGGTCACCAGAACTTGAGAGTCACAGCATTAGGAAGGTTGAGAACCACTTCTCTAGAGCCTCACCCGTCCCCTTAAGTATAGGTAACCACATGTGTAATAGAAAGGGGTTCACAATATACATATGCATGACAGGAAGGCATAAATACATGTAATAAGATAGGCAGGCTCTAGAGTCAAGATGGCAGCCTTAAAAAAAGATGGCAGTCTAAGGTTGGCCATCCCTGAGTTGGTTTGAACTAGCTTGTCTTTGGCTCTCCTTCAGGTGAAACATCCATTATCCTGATCCTAATGGAGTGGACACTACTTAGGGTGGGACAGGCTATAGGGTGTGATTGCCCTAGATGGCTGACAACTTTCAGGCAGATAACCTTTAAGCAGTGACCTCCAAGTGTATAGTCAGTGATCATATGTTTGCAAACAGCACCTCAGTTTTGGCATATATTATAGGGGGCAACCTGGGGAGTAATGTTTCTCTTTCCTATAGTATTACATAAATTTGAATAATAATTGCATTTATTAGATTTCCTTGAAGGCAGCTATGTCTAATCCTATTACAGACAGCATTGTACTTCATGATGGATTTTGCAATGTCCTTTTTGACAATGAAGCATTCCTCTGGATTGTCTCACTCCAAGTACAGTAAATCTTATTAGTTTCTGATTCAATAACAGTCCATTTTCGCTCACTAATGCCTAGAAATCAAACTTTAAGCATTCCATTTCATTTGTAACCGCTTACAATTTTCTTAGATTCATACTTTTCCCATTCCTAGCTCTCATCATTCGCAGATCAGCTGTTTCTCCTTACTTTGGATCATCCCCATCAGCAGATGAGGATCTGAAGTCTCCCCTCCACCAGCTTTACCAGATTCATGTCAGCATGGTCAGCTCCACTCTGAGAAAGCCTTTCCCACCTCAGTCACATTTTAAGTGTCCTCAGACCTAAGGGGCCTATCCTATAACATGATCTGAGACAATATTCTGCTTCCATTCATGAAGCATTCAGTATATATGACAATGTTTCAAAGTTATGCATAAGGTTTTCAGCAGTTACTTCCTATAAAGTGGATAGCCAATTTCTTCTTTCTGGTCAGTTCTTTCTCTGGAAGCTCTGTTGAAGCCTTTTCACTGTGGGTGATCTGATAGCATTGGAAATACCAGTGACCTAACTTCCAGCATTCCAGCAACACACAAACCATCACAGTTTCTTACAGGATAATAATCGTTCATTCTCACACAGAAACGATATTACCAGACATGCATCAGTGAAGTATACTACTTCTCTAGTTGACATTGCTCAATGCTAGAGATAACGCAGCCCATGCAAGAAACTCAAGAACATGAAACTCATACCCCCAAAGACAATAAACATGATAAACCAGCCATTTATCATAAAGCAGCACCACCAAGTGGTGTTGGATACCATTAAAAATGTGCTGCAACTATATTGGGACAACAACATTAAGTTACATTAAGAATTGACATCTTCAAAAACTTTAAACATTCTTGTGGTTGTCCGGGGTTGAAAGCCCCCCACCACTAATCACGGTTTCAATAGGCACAACTGTACGGTTGAGATATATAAAGATTACATTGAAGTCATTGAGAGGATGAGATATAGAAGAGAGAGAGGAATAATGGAGTCAGGCACATTTCATGGTAGCAATTCTCACCTCAGCCCCGCTTGGTGGTCCACCTGGAGAGAGGGGGAAGGGAAGGAGGACAAGGGGAAAGGGAACAGGGGAGCAAGGATGGGAGAGGAGAGGGGGAGGTCAGAGGAGGAGCCAAGAGAGAGAGAGAGATCTCTATTGTCAACCCAGGTCTATATACCTTTGGGGGCGTGCAAGCCCATCAATTACAGGTACGTCACAGGAAGGGTTGCACTCTGGGTTATGCAACAATGAGAGGGGGACAATCCAGGGATATACATGCAACAGGAAGAGGAGGGATTAGGGGTATACAAGTGACAAGGTGGGCGGATCCTAGATTCAGAATGGCAGCTTAATTTTGGATGGCCTGGAGCAGTTTGATCTGTTCCTTGGATCCCCATAGAAACCATTATCAGTCCAGTGAGAACCCTAACTAAGCCTCAAGGAGAAATAGTCCATTGTCCCCAGAAGCAGGGAGCAGGCCCACCCTGTGGTGAGGCTAGACTGCAGTCTGGTGGCTGATTGCCTCAAGGGAAAATAACTTCTAACATTAGCTGCAAGCAGTGTCCTAAGTCTAACATTTTGGGGGGGAAAGACTTGGGAGAAATCTTTCTGTTTCCCCCCCATTCTTTCTTAAACCAAAACATTCAACAGAAGATGAACATGAAACAACTATTCAAATTACGTTTGGAACTTAAAAAGTAAGAAGCATATTAGTCAATGGGCCTACTCATTAACTGTGGAAACCAGATGTGGTTTTATTTTCTTCTTGTAAACAAATTCATCTAGGGCATTTCTGGGATACATTTTTAGCAGGGGAATTCCACATCTTCAGGTGCAGGCTAGCACAATAAGCTTCGAAGTTATCAAGATCCTGATGACTCTATTTGTATTATAATTAGTTGTATTTATCTTTCACAGAACTTCTCAGTATGTTTGGCAGCATTTAGAAAACCAATTAATTAAAGTGTGGCACCAAATATTGGTTTCAAAGAAAGCTCTGATCCTCTTTATAGCTTTCTCCTTGCTTACCTAGAACATGTGGAAATCAACACTCTCAGGACTTTACCTTGATTACCTACATTAAAAGGCAGATAGACTGGAAACTTTCAGAGATTTCCCATATTTTGTTTCATACATGTGAACTAAATTTTGTCCCTAGTATCAGTGGATTTTAATTTGCTGTGCATACCTTCATCAACTTAATTTGGGGCGTTGTGGAGTAGGGAGGATATACATTGTTCAGGGATCTAGCTATCCAAAAATGTATGTAACAAACACCTAAGCATCCTAAAATACTATTTAGAAGAGTAGAAAGTAAAACCATAACATCAAAGGAAAATGGCCATGTATCTGCTCTTTGATGTTTTCTTATATATTAAAATAAAAACAAAGTTTAAATCTCTTCACAAGTCATAAATTTATATTATCTGGATTTTTTTTCAGCTACATCAACTGGATTTATTTCCTGATTTTTGCTGCAATATTTGTTTTAGTCTACTGTTGTGGCTATTAAAAATGTTACTTACATAACTTCCATAGATTATATTGAACCCAATTCCCATTATTACATGCAATTAGCATGGATGGGTAAGATTTCTATTCAAAAGATACATGTAGCTTCAGTGTCTGGTGAACCCCTTCTGGCCATAGATCAGAGATATTCATTGGAAAGTAGATTATCGCAGATACATTTAAAATTACATTGTCATTTGATCTCTCTTTTGATCCATTTTAAATTTGTTCTAATTTTTAAAACTTCCTGTTTCTTTTCTACTGAGGTTTTTATCTGTTTTCCTTGTTATTGTTAGTTTTGTTTTGTTTTCTTAATGTTTTTCTGCAAACTAAATCCAAGATAGGCAATTCCATAGAGTCAGTAAATGGATTAATTGAACATTGCTGCTTTTCTTTTTGATTTCGATGTTCATCTGTGTTACTTTGTTATTGTTGTTAGTTTTTGTATCCTTGAATGTTTCTTTGTTGTGCATATAAAATCCAGGAGAGGCTAATCTATGGAGTCAGTAACTAGATTAATCATTCCTTAGCCGATAATGGGGAGCTTGCATAGTGGATCCCAGTTGGTCATGATCCTGGATCCTACAGGTCGGCAGTCACAAACCACAAGCCTCTCCTTGGGAGAAAGACAGGGCTTTCTGTAATTACAGTCTCAGAAAATGCAAAGGGGAAGTTCTGCCCTGTTCTATAAGGTCACTATGAGTTGACACTGACTCTATCACAGTGTTTAGGTTTATGAATAAGAATTAATATAAGAATGGAGAAAATGTTCTAAAATTGATTGTGGTGATGATTGTACAACTTTTCTAGATGTGACAGAATTATTGAATTGTATGATATGTGAATGATATGTAAATAAAACCCTTTAAAAAAAGTTTTGCTTGCTTTCTGAAACTTAATGAAAACATTGTCTTCATCGAAGCAAGGGCTTTTCCTAAACAAGAAGCAGAAGCAGAAGCAGAAGAAGAAACATCAGAAACTGGTGAAGTGATGTGATATCTTTATTGTCACGAGGGAGCATAAGGAAGGTGTGCTTTGTTTCCAATGTGAATTAAAGCAGAATTCTCAATGATATCATTAGAAAAGGTATATATTAAAGTTGCATTAAGATATAATTTAAGCAATGAGACTTGGGTATTTTTCTTTGTGTGGAAGTCTTCCCAGACGTATAGATTATGAAATTGTTTATTTTGGGACTCTTTCAGTTTTGTTGCATGATTTGGTTGAGTTAGAGATCATTAGACAATCACTTTTACACACCCAGCTCAGAAACTAAATATTTTAATTCCAATCTTTGAAGACACATGAAATTAATAATAATAATAACAATATTAATAATAATAAAGGAGTATTTTAAATTTTGTTTTGTTTTTAGTCTCATTGGATCCAGAATCTCATAGTGATGTGTATCCTATAACCTTTGAACCATATGCAGCTCTCTGAATACTGCGTGCCACTTTCTGCTAAGTCACATTAAGGAGTCAGAAACTTTCTTTGGATAATTACATGACCATTGACCTAGAAAATGGGAGACTTAAAACAGTCATCTCAACAGCCACAGATGGACTCACACCCAGGTGAGTGGGAATAATTCATGAAGCCAGATGCATAGAAATGAATGACAATTTCTCCTTGACTGAGCTCGCCTTCCATCCAAAATAACTCTGGTCAGGTCATCACCTTTATTTAGTTGTCTGATTATATTTGCTTTTAAATTATATAGTGAAATTATACTTGTACATTATTCTAAGTGAATTACATTATTCAGTAGTTTCTCAGGAATGGTACAAGGAGAGGGAAAAGGGTATTGTTGTACACTCAGTACAGATGATGTGTTGTCATAAACAAAATACACAATTTAGAGTCAGCTGTGGGTGCCATCTCAATTTTGCCTCTTACACGCTCTACTTAAAAATAACAACTAGAGCAAAATACCCATTGCCCTCCAATGGGTTCTAACTCTCAGGGGACTGCAGAGCAGAGTAATTACCTCGAACCGTCCAGGGTGGTTTCCAAGGATATTGTTCATCTTTACTGAAGGCATTTATTAGGACTTTCTCACACAGAGCGCTGGTGTGTTTGAACCACTGACCTTTCAGAACCGTGGAGTGCTTAACCATGGCACCACCCGTTCTCCTTACAAGCTCTATAGTCCTCTCTTCATTCATTTATTCCATAAGATTGATTCATTTATTCTGTAAGCTCTTCATTCATTTATTCTGTAATCTTGCAGAGATGCTCCAAAGAATCATGAATAAATGCAGACAAAAGACCTAGCACATGGATAGTACCCACCCGATGATCGATGGAAATTTTTCTTTCATAGGAGCTTTGATGGCCCTGTGGGTTAGTCACTTGGCTGCAAACCAAGTGCAAGCTCATCAGCTGCTCTACAGGAGACCAATGAGACTGTCTGGTCCTGTAAGGTGTACAGCCTGGTGAAACTCTATGTACGTTCCCTAGGAGTAGAAATAAACCCAACAGCAGTGGTTGTTCATTTATAAGATCTATAAAATTATAACTTAGTTCCTATTGTTTTTCCTGAGATAACACATGGAATACTAAATCAGGAAATTTTGGTAACTTTCTCATAATCAACAAAAAGGTGCTTTAATATTGAATACATTAAATAAAATTTTTAAAGTTTTATTGGGGGCTCTTACAGCTCTTATAACAATCTATATATCAATTGTATCAAGCACATTTGTACATTTGTTGCCATCATCATTCTCAAAACATTTTCTTTCAACTTGAGCCATTGGTATCAGTTCTTCTTTTGTCCCCTCCCTCCCCCCCCAATAGAAATATTATAATGGAAAATAAAGTATTTAACTGGATCCCTCAGAAAGATCTTATAAAACTGAAACATTTTAAATAAATTGTTACTGGTTATACTGACATTCTAAATTCAATTTCCAACTTACTTAAATGTGTTGCAAGTTATGAAAAGTAGACTTCTTTATTTAATTTTCCATTATTTTTTTGTTTATGAAATCATAGAGACATAGTGTGTTAGAGCTAGAGATGAGCGTTGGAAATTGCTCATTAACCTCCTTCATTTTCCACATGACTGTAAGGCAAAGTGACTTGCACACAATTATAACAGGAAGAGCCAAGATTGGAAACCAGGCCATATACCTCTCAATCAACTAAACCAGAGGTATAACACATGCTCTGATTTGCTAAAACAGAGCTCTGGTGAGTTAGTATGAAGCAAAGATATCTTGGATCACTGCAACTCAAGTTGAGACAGAAATTATGTATCATTCAGTCCACATATTTTTAGGAAAAGAATAAATATACAGTAATCTCATTTTTCACCTCCTTAACACAGCATCTGTCTTTTTTTGTAAAGTAAATGCTATGGTCTTAAAATATCATTGTTATTAAAAGTATATTGATCTTTGCAAGATAATGTAGCATAAAAATAAAATAAAGCTATATTACTGGAACTTAAAATTAATGTAGTTAGGAAGTTCTCCTTTATGAAACACAGTTAGCAAAAGGTACTTAATGCAGATTCTATGGAAATTTTGTAACTCGCTACATTGCTCAAAACCTGACATCCATGCCACCAAGAAGGGCCAAATAATGCTGGGAGCTAGTGATTAAACATCTGACACTTAGTCCATCTGAGATGGGCCTAAGACTTAAAAGCCTGAATGCTCTGTTTATTTGTGCATGGTCAATAATTGTTTCCTGTGATCACTTTAAAACATGAGTCCATGTAAAACATCTCTATGTTACATGCCAAAGTGGAAATTCCACAGTAAAAAGTCAATATCATCAATGTATTCTGACTTCAAACAGAATACCACAAAGACAGTTTGTTTGATTATTGGTCTCCTGGCTGGTGTATACTTTCTAATAAAAAGTCTTATTTCTATATATAACTTGGCAGAAATTGGCTGCACCATTCAGAGTAAAAATCTGCACTTCAAATAACAATAATAAACCATTCTGAAGGCGACAGAAAAGCTATTCTTCAAGTTGCTTTTAATTTACTCTTCAATAATTTGTTGATTGTGAAAAAATTAAATTGCATTACCACTCAAAGAGGGTGTGATAAAGCTAGAGAACACTAACTTACTAATCTTTCACTCACTCACTCACTCAGCCAGTCACGCCCATCTAGTTGATTCCAAATGGCAGGATCACATCAGACAGGGTAGAACTGCCCCCTGTGAACTCCCAAGGCAGTGAGTGTTTGCAGATGTAGAAAACCTCATCTTTCTCGTGCTGAGAGGCTGGTGGGTTCAAAATGCCAACCTCCAGTCAGTGACCCACTGTGTACTTATCATGCCACCAGGGCTCCTCTGGTGACCTTCAGATGGTTTTTAATTGATCTCTATCTACGTTTGTGTATTATGCTGTACTATGACATAGTTCCTGGGTGGTACAAGTGGTTAATTAACATGGTTCCTCACCAAAATATTGGTGGCATGAGTTTATTCAGAAATAACTGGGAATGCAAATGAATTAGTCCTTATAAAACCCCATAGAACAAAGGTTATTGTGGGTCACACATAGGTCCACTATGAAGACAATTTGTGTCATACTGATAAGGAATTACACAATTATTATAGGAATTAGTTTAGAAAATAGTAGGGGGATTCTTGACCAGAGATAAAAGAAGTTTTGTGCAAACTTTTTGAAATCTCTTAAATACAGAAAGCATTTAGCATAATAGCATATTAACAATGTGACAGAATTCCTTTTTGCTCTATCCATGACTATAACCACACATTAAAGGAGTTCATTTTACGGGGGCGTTCAATCAATGTTCACAGAAGCAGCAATGAAGACATCAAATGAGCCACTGCACCGACCTCTAAGAAAGATTTCTTTTAAATGCTACAGAACAAAATCAGGATTTTGATGACTAACATGCACGGAACCTAACTATGGTGTTTTCAATCACCTCATGAGCACATCAAAGCTAGATTGAAGAAGGATTGAAGCATTTGAATTATAATACTGCCACGTGTATTGAAAAGACTATGGATTGCCAGAGAACAAACCAAACTGCTTGAGGAAGGCTAGCCAGAGGACTCCTTGGAAGTGAAGATGCTATGACACCGTCTCCCATATCGTGGACATGTGGTCAGTAGCAACTGATCCCTGGAAAGGAGCATCAGGCTTCATAAAGGAGGCACTCATCCCAAAAGAGAAAGATGCCCCAAGATATGGATTGGCCATTGCAATCATTGGCTAAAAATTAGGAACGAGTTTGGGAATGGTAATGACCACACAGGGTTAGATTCTAATGCATGTAGGGCTACTGTGAGTTAGAACGAACTTTACAGCAACTACACACAATGAAAACCACCACACATTTTCAGAATGATATTCATATAACATATTGCTTCTCTTGCATCATGAGTGTGGCTCTCCCAGCACAAGTCCTATATCATCCAATTAAGACATTCAAATTATTCATCTTAATCTCTATTACATTTTGCTATTATACTTGAAAACTTCAAAAGTAAGCTTTGCAGCTTTAGAGTGACAGTTAATGAATGTTAACATTTGCTATACTAACTCTTGATACTCTGTCAAAATCTGCTTTCTCTTTTCTTCTTTCTTTACCTTAACAAATATTCAAAGCTTTCTTTTGCCTAAAAAATCAAGGTGAATACAAGAAAAAAAACATATCAAGGAGTTGAATAAAATCAGACTTGAAATAAAATTTATATAGGATGTTAAGACAATATTGGAAATAATATGTATAAAATGTTCAATACAATCATGATTATAAACTGTACAGTGACTTTTGAAAGACTCCTGAAATGTCACTTT